>NC_080856.1:2397500-3647500 GCF_030435755.1 Ochotona princeps | reverse complement strand
GAGGAGGAGGGTGTGGCAGGCGGTGTCCACCTCGCACAGAGCTTGTGGGGCTTTGGCCTCAGCGAGGATGGCAGCAGCTGGCTGGGGGCGTGGCCGGCAGCTGGGGCCATTTTCTGTGCTCCTGAGCGCTCCTCCCAGGCCAGAGCTACAGCACACACAGCCGCCTTGGCTGTGCAGCTCCATCCTCCGCGGGAGAGTGACAGCTGAATATCTGGAGCTTTAGCCCCGCTCGGCATGGAGCCCTGGGAGGAAATTCATGCTCATGTTTATCCAGCCTTCGGTGATGGAGCCTTGAACTTGAGGAGGGCTGACCTGGTAAGCTGCTATAGCTCCAGCCAGCCAGTGGGCAAGGAAATCCCTGCATCTTGGACCTTGACCCCGCGACATGTCCCCAAAGACCCCAAGACAGCAGGAAGCCTTAGTAGTTGGTGGGTTCCCGATGAGGGCGGGAGGGATGGGAGAGGAAATATGAATGGTAAATAAAAGGGTTTTGTACAAACTCTGGGTGTGTGTCTGAGCAGGGGCCCCAGGCCTGATCCCTTTTCTACACCTGCCCGGCGCTATCCTGCAGAGCCGGGAGCTTGTGGCCTGTGAGGGCTCATGTCCACTTCTTTGGCCGGTGGGCTCCAGGGGAGCACTCCCACTGGCCCTGGATCAGGGAGCGCGAGCTGCAGACTGCCTCTGCAGCCACAGCCAAAGTGAGTGTGCCAGGCGGGGGAGTGGAGATGGACGTGGCTCCGTGCAGGGTCAGGCCCCACCTCTGGGCCTAGTTCCCGGACGGCTCAACAGCTCTTCCGCTTCCTCTAAAGATGTTGGAGGAAGCCTGGGAGTGGGCAGTCTGAGCACTTAGGATTACAGAAGAGCCCTGCCTGTGGCACCAGCATCCCATATGGGCCCCACCAGTTCCTGTTCTGGCAATTCCACTTCCCGGCCAGCTCCCTGCTAATGAGCCTGGCGGGATGGCCTGAAAGCTCGGGCTCCTGAATCCTTGTGGGAGACCTGGATGAAGATCCTGGCTTCAGAAAGGCTTCACTCCGGCCATTGTGGCTGTCGGGGGTGAACCAGTGGGTGGAAGATTTCTTTCTCAACTCTACCTTCCAAGAGTCCGGGGAGGAACGAAGGCGGGGCCTTGAGAGGGCCTGGGGAGGCTGACTGGGCTTACTTGGAGCAGCACCCCATTCCGCTCTCCGCTGCTGCCGGCTTGGGCGCACTGGCCCTTGGCACTGAGCTAGCTAATGGCTCACTCAGCTCAACACCCACTGAGCCTGCTTGCCAGTGTTTGACTGGCTCGCTGAGAGGTGACCACGTGACCACACAGTGCCAGCAATGCCAGAGGCTCAGCGTGCCCCTCCCCAGCCCCTGGGGGGGAGCAGGCTCATAGCCGCCATGCCCTGCTGCCTCTTGTTTAGACGGCATCAGTGAGGCCATTCCAGAAACTAGGTGCTGTGACAACAACTTCCTGCTGCTGTGACGGGCTCTGAGCCCGGCACCTTCCTGTCCCCCGAGTCAGGGCTCTGCCCATGTCTGTTCTGACCTTTTCGTTTTTCTCATTATTTACAATTTCTAAATTTTCCTTTTAATGGTTACATTAGTTGAGAGGGATGCACGCCCGTGGGCCTCTGCTTAGGGCGGGGAGGGTCAACCATGAAGGGAGATGGCTAGGCTGGGACACGTGCTCCAACTTTTTCTCCTGTGTCCACTGGGGAGGAGGCAGACGGGTCCAGTCCCTGCTGTTAAACTACAGCATCACTTAGAGATGCGGGACAGTCCTTCAATGATGCCCTAGAGACTCTACTGTGGTTCTTATGCTCACCAGTGATAAGGTACATCCTAGCAAGGGAGTGCCCATAGTCCCCTACCAGGCATGTTCCCTTCCTCTGATCTTACACCTGCCACGTGGTGCTGCAGCCTAATCGCAGGCCACAAGCAGGAAGCTGGGTGGGAAGTGGAGCAGCTGGGACACGAATTGGAACGCATGCAGGGTGAGAATTTAGCTACTGAACCATCACACCACTCCCCCACATATCTTAACTAGAACAGCAGCAGCAAAAGACGACCACTAGAGGGCGGTGTGATCCCACTTTTTATCCATGCAGCGGCTAAGGCAATCCAGAAAGCACAACCAGACAGGTTTTTGCTTTTTTTTTTTCTTAATACAGGATTTATTTATTTGAATGGCATGGTTACAGAGAAAGGAGGAGGGGAGAGAACTTCCATCCACTGGTTCACTCGCCAAATGGCTGCAACTGGTCTGAAGCCAGGAGCCAGGAGTTTCTTATAGGTCTCCCATGCAGGTGCAGGGTCCCAAGGCTTTGGGCCGTCCTCCACTGCTTTCCCAGGCCACAAGCAGGGAACTGGATGGGAAGTGCAGCAGCTGGGATTAGAACCGGCGCTCATACGGGATCCTGGGGCGTTCAAGGCGAGGACTTTAGCCGCTAGGCCACGGCGCCGGGCCCCAGGTGACTCTTAGGCTGCTCCCTTCCCCGTGTCTGAATGACAGGACTGTAATGCTACCACTTTAAGAGGACTGTGTAAAGTGTGTGTTTTCTTCCACATGTCTTAAATTAAAAAGAGAGGGAGAGAGAAAGAAAGACTCCTCCCTTCCAGTGTCCAACATTTACTGGGTTTGCAGGGGATGGAGCCAGGGCCATGCCCCAACCAGCCCAGGAGAAGGGCTGATAAGGCGCCTGGGTACATTTGCTTACGCACTATTATAAAGGATAGAAAAAAACCAGGCGGAGATTAAGGAGAGGAGCCAACAGTAGCAGCTGGGAAAGCTGGGAGGTGAATGAACAGTGAGTCATTCAGCACGCTTGAACAAGCTAAAGCTTTAAGGAAAAAATGTACACTGAAACAACCTTCAAGGTTTTGAACGCGGGGCCACAGGCAGTCCCTCAGCAACTGTGGCTCATTGCCCCTTATTCTCCAGAGGCGGGACAGGCCTGGAGCACATGCAGGCCTTGTCTTCCACGTTCTGGAACTGATCCGCAGCACTACACCCCCAAACTTCCATAGTGGGGTCCAGTTTGTCGCAGAGCCAGCTAAGCTGCCACTCTGCCATTTGCTCCCCCTCGCAGCATGCTGCTGTGAGTCCCGGCTGCTCCAGCCTTGATCCAGCCTGACAGACCTGAAAAGGCAGAGGCAGAAGTCGCCGTGTAGGGCGGCAGGCTGGAGCGCCTGGTCCCTGGCTTTGGTTGGTCCACACCTGGCTATTGTGGACATCTGAGGTATGAATGTGCAGCTGGAAACTTTCCTCTGTTGCCCTGCCTTTCTAATAAATAGATAAACCTTGGGGTCAGCGGTGGCATAGCAGGGAAAGCCACCACTGGTAATGCCAGCATCCCATACAGGTCCCAGTTCATGACCCCACTGCGCCACTTCGGATCCAGTTCCCTGCCAATGAGCTGGGGAAAACTCTAAAAGTTGGCCCAAGTCTTTGGGCCTCTGTCCCCTGGGCGAGACCCAGAAGGACTGCTGGCCCCTGGCTTCGGTCTGGCCTAGCCCCAGCCATGGTGGCCTTTTGGAGAGGGAACCAGTGGACAGCTCTATCTCTCCCCCCTCTCTGTAATTCTATCAAATAAATCTTTAAAAGTTCAGCATCCTTATGATCCTGCAGCTTTTAAAAAAATTGATAGCTGAAGATCTGAAGGATTTTATTTGTTTGAATTTTACATATATATAAAGATTTATTTATTTTTATTTGAAAGGCAAATGATCAGAGAAAGAGATAGAGAGTAAGATCCTCTGTCTATTGGTTCACTCCCCAAGTGGCTGCAATGACTGGAGCTGAACTGAATGGAAGCCAGGAGCTTCCCCCAGGTCTCCCACACAGGTGCAGGGTCCCAAGACTTTGGGCCGTCCTTGACTGCTTTCCCAGGCCACAGGCAGGGAGCTGGATGGGAAGTGGAACAGACAGAGTTAGAACTGGTGCCCATACGGATCCTGCGTGCAAGGCAAGGAGCTTAGCCACCAGGCTACTGCGCTGGGCCCTACAGTGTATATTAATATAGGTCATCTCCATTCATGTGTCGGGCATTAAGCTGTTCCTTTCATTGGGATACTCTCAGCTTCAATTCTGGGAATTGTTTTGAATTTCTTCCTCCTCCCTATTATTTATTAATTTGAAAGGCAGAGAGAGAGAGACCGTCCACCTGCTGATTCACTGCTCAAATAGTTACAACAACTTGGGCTGGACTAGGCTGAAATGAGCCCAGAGCTAGGAGCCTAGAACTCCATCTGGCCCTTCCATGTGAATGGCAAGTACTTGAGCCATAATCTATCTGGTGCTTCCAAGAAGCTGGTTTCTAAGTGGAGTTGCTGGGACTTGAACCAGGCACTGAAACATGGGATAAGTGGCAGCTTAAATCATTGTGCCACAGGACCAGCACAGTGGCTCAACAGGCTAATCTTCCATCTCCAAGCGCAGGCATCTTGTCTGGGTGCTGGTTTGTATACTGGCTGTTTCCATCCAGCTCTCTGCTTGTGGCCTGAAAAAGCAGCAGAGGATGGCCCAAAACTTGAAACTCTGCACCTGCATGGGAGACCCAGAGGAGCCTCCTGGTTCCTGGCTTCAGATCAGCTCAGCTCTGGCTGTTTCAGTCATCTGGGGAGTGAACAAGCAGGTGGAAGATCTTTTGCTCTGTCTTTCCTCTCTGTAAAGTTGCCTTTGAAATAAAAACAAACAAGGTCAGGCCTCAGGACCTGCACGCTCATGGACTGCCCAGGGAAAGGGATTTGGGAATGTGTATGTGGCTGGACCACTGAGAGTATACTGCAGGTGAGGAATCACCTGTGGGGCTTTCCATAGATCAGGCCCCTGCACTTGCAGGTAAGTAACGGAGTTGAGACTGCGTGCTATGGAGGAGGGAAACCAAAGGACTTGTCTGGGTCAGACCAATGCACCTGCTCACGTGGGAGGCCTGAGCTGGGCTAGAACCAAGTCTAGAGGAAGACTACGTGTGGCAGGTATGTGGGCCCCCCCCCGTGGGATTGTAACATCAGCTGCTTTGCTCAAGGGCTGGGGGTGCTTACAGGCCAAGTTAGGTGTGACCATGGAACTCACACTCATGGGCACTAAGGCTGAGACCAGGACAGGCTGGTCCAGGCTGCAGCACCTGCAGGTGTATCCAAGTCCTGGGTGTGTGTGGGCTGGGCCACAATGTTCATCAACACTCACAAAGGCCTAGCTGGGGAGGCAGACCATGCTGGGTACGGGCCTGTCACCCGCTGCCATGTGTGAGCTCAGCCTGGACAACTTGGCGGACTCCCCTACAGTTGCTATTGATGAGTACCCGAGTGTTGGCCTGGGTGTTGGCCAGGATTGGTAAGGCTGACCCACTTGTCAGATGTGTGGGCTGGCTTAGAGTGGACAGGAGCCAAGATGGGGTGTAGGCAATATTGGGCTAGGCTATTACACTTACTGGTTTGTATGAGAGCCTGGAAGGAAGGTAGGCTGGGCAGAGCCAAGCTGCAGCACCCACTGGCAATAGCTGGGACTGCAGAATCCAATGGCAAGGGCCAAGATGGGGCAGGGGAAAGGCCATTACAGGCTGGTTTGGAACAGCCACTGACATGCGCAGGGTCTGTTAGCAGAGCTAAGGGAATGTTCTGCTGTGCTGTGGTCTCTGCTCGTGAGCATGAGAGCCGAGAATCGGGGTGGGCTGGACATCACCTGGCATGTGTGTGTGCTGAGCTAGGCTCAGAGTGCGTGTGGGATGGACTAGGGGGTCATGATGGCTCACTTGGGCCTGCAGGGGACATCGGGTGCCATGTCAGGATGGAGAGCAGAAAGGGTTGGACAGCTGTCCTGGCCAAGCTTTGGCAGCACGTGTCCGGACTAGTGAATGCACTAGGGTGGAATCTGCAGCCAGTGACCCTTGGAAGAATCTTCTCAAGCTGGAAAGCAGCGAAGCCAACGGTGGCTCAGAGCCGCTGAACGCGCCAGGCCACACCGTCAGAACAGTGTTCTTCACAGCCAGGGTTTCTGAGACGGCAACAGACGGACATTCCCCCATCTGGAGATGTTGGTGTGGTGTGGCAGCTGGGAGCACCTCCCTCCCCGCTTACCCGCCCGCAGACACAGAGGGAAGAAAAGGAAAACTGAAAGCTTTCATCCCGCCCACCTGCCCCCATGCCTCGACCCTCCCCACTTCACCAGTGGTCCTCATGGGCCATCTTCGTGAATATCAGCCGCATCATCATCACCATCCTCCTCCTCCTCTGACACTCTTGCTTTTCAGATGCTGGACTGACCTTATTGCCTCTCCTTTTCTGGGAGGGAAGGGGTAAAATTTAAACATTAGAGAGCTAGAAAGCCACTCTTTTCAGCTTTGCAATGTGTTCCGTTTGAAGTGGATACACACACAGAACGTGAAGCAAGCACAAAGAACCGCAGCATTCCTCCTCTCAGTCTATCCGTTGTCAGCAACCTCCACTAGCACACTCGCATTTCCCAGGCTCAGGTCTGTTTTCTCTATGTTCACTGCTTGAAACCAAGTGTTCTTTACAAACATGGCATCTTGGGTCTCCCAGGAGCCTGTGACTATGGCCTCTGCTTTCTTTGCGAAGAACCTGTTTCCTGCAAGTTACTGATTTTTCCTGCTCGCCTGCATTTGTCTCTGTCCTTGTCATATGTCTGCTGGCCTTGACTGCTCCTACCTAAGGATGTGACAGTAACTGGCTCATGCAAACTGTGTGACCTTGACTATGGCTGGCTTAGGTCCTGGGGGAATCCTCATTTTCCTTCTGCGTCTGAGCAGACACCCCAGAGAAGTTCTTGCAGCCTTGTGAATGGAGGGCCCTTCCTGTGTGCCAGGGTCCTGGAGGCAAAGGGTGAATCCCAGGAGTCTACACACTGCCCTCTGTCATCAACTGGTGCTTAATCCAGCATGCTGATTCGTCTCTAGCTGCACCCGGCATCTCGCAGCAGGTGTGCAGTGTTGGGAGCTGAGGATGGGAGAAGCAGTATGCCTTAACGGTTGGTCCCAACAGTGGCGGGGCCTGAAGATATCAAAGACGCGTGTCTGCTCCTTTCCAGGGCTCTGGCCCCTGTGTTTTCTAACCGCATTCCACGGAAGCATGAGTCATCCCGTCAGACATCAATTCTAGTGGAGTTCAGGTGGGCAGCTGCAGCCTCACGCTCTGGCAGGCGCCAGGTGGCCAGGCCGCAGCTCCCCTGTGGATAAGGAGGAAGAAAGAAATCAGTTAGGGAGCTGCTAATCTCTACCCCAACAGCTGGAGGATGAAACTCCAGCCCGGAGGAAGGAAATTCTGAATGTGAACACAAAGCTTCCTGCGGCTCTGGTGGCAGTGGACTCACGGACTCTGGGAACGGCAGTGGGCACACAGCTTCCAGCTCCTGGGGGGGGTGGCACTTACTGGACCCCAAAAATGGCAGTCTCCGTTCAGCCCTTCATGTAGGACGACTCCAGGAAGTGAACGGGCTTCCTAGATGGTGGTAGCTTAACAACAATTTACAACATTATGGGATTATTTGACACGGTATTGAGTAACCAATATGTTAAAAATTGCAAGTTCTTAACCACATCCTGTGACTATTTCATTGATATTTCAATTTTAGTTTATATACAACCGGCTTCTATACACCTTAAAATGGCTATAGGGTACTATTCAGCTGTCTCGTCTATTTTCATTTTAGTATTTAGCAGTTTATAGTATTGAAGCATAATTTTGCTGAACTTGGCAGATTTTAGGATAGTCTAAACCGGCTTATAACTCTAACAAGGCATATGTTAACAGTTGAGGAGCAGAACAGTTTTAGGAGGGGTGTGCAGAGAAATCTTCAATACCCTAGTGAGGAGTAACTAATCTTTGTGTCCTACCTAGTGTGTGAGTCCACACTGACCGTTTCCTGTCTGGTTCTAAGCTTTCCTTGTTGTTCTCTGTCAATCTATTCTAATTTCTTTTTTTGGGGGTGGGAGTGGGCGGCTCCGGAGCGACCATGATGGTCATTGCAAGAGAGGGTGGGGATCCAAAGCTGGGACTAAGTAAGGACCAGAGAAAGCTCCTCTCCCTAGTCCTGAAGGAAGTTTACTGTTCTTCTGTTTCTGCGGACTACTCAGGGCTCCTGGAACTTGTACCTGTGCCTATATGGGATGTTGGCACTTCAGGTGGAGGATTAGCTTGCCGAGTTATGACATGAGTCCCCACACGTCTCACTCTTACCAGTTATTGGGAAGACGAGCTGGCAGTTGCCTACCTGGGTCCCAACAGCCTAAGCTGCAACTTCCTGTTTGCCTAAAGTTGCTGTGAGAGCACAGAAGCAAAACACAGAAACAAAAACCCAACCCTTATCTGTTGCCAGTCCTTTACAGCGCAACTATACTGGAAGTATTATTTACACAAATATATGTAAATATATTTGCAGGGAGGATTAGTCAATTGAGCCTTCCGGCTGGGCCCTCTTTTTTTTTAAATATTTATTTATTTGTATTGAAAAGTCAGATATACAGAGAGGAAGATCTTTCGTCAAGGATTTAGCCACTAGGCCATCCTGCCGGGCCAAGCTGGGCGCTCTTTTAAAGGACCATCTTTCTATTGTTGCATGTTAGTTTCAAGTAGTTTTGTAATCAAAAGCTTCCTGTCTCAGGGCTCACACAAAAACCAACGTAAAAGTTAAAAAGACTACTTGACCAGCTAGATGGCTCAACTGTTACTTTAAAGGAAAAGCAAAGGCGACCACCTGCAAGTGCCAGGATCCCCTATGGGCACGGGTTCCTGTTCCCGCAGCTCCACTCCCCACCCAGCTCCCTGCCTGTGGCCTGGGAAAGCAGAGACGCGTGTCCTGGACGCGCGTGGGAGACCCGGAAGAGCTCCTGGCTCCTGATCAGCTCGGCTCTGGCCACGGTAGCCACTTGGGGACCGAACCAGCCGTCTCTGTAAATTGCCTTTCCAGGAAAAAGAAATGAACGTGGAAAGAAGATTAGAATACTGCATAAAGCTCTGTATACAAAGCGATGCCAAATCCCATCAGTGGGGAGGCCGCCATTCGTATGCCTAGGCTCCTTTACGGTGACTTCTGAATTTGGGTTTCTGATCTTAGATTACTAACAGGTCAAAAGATTTGGCCTCTTTTACGGCCACGCAAATTTGTCAGCTTCCGTACCTAGCATTGAGACTTACTTTTCAAACTCGAAATGTGTGTCAGGCGTCACCTAAGGACACAAGGTTCTATTTTATTCCTCCTCAAAACAAATGCATTAAGTTTGCAGAGATGATAGAAAAAAACAAAGCAAATCAAAAATCCAAGTCCCAGAGTCCGGGACGCCGCGCTTTTCCTTTAAAGCACCGGCTCACGTGGTCGCAGGCGCGCGCGCACGGAGGAGCTGCACGCCCTTCCTCCTGAAGCGCGCCTCAGGCTTCTGGCGTTCCCTCTCCGGAAGCCGCAACTCCCCTGCAGACTCTTCTTCAGTCCCCCTGTCACCTCCGCTCACTTCCTCGCCGTCAGGCGCCGGCCCTGGGCCCTAGCTACAGCTCCCTGCAGCTGACAGAATCCCACCTCCCGGCAGGGAAGGCCGGGGAATAAAAAACAGAAAGACTACAACTCCCAGGGCGCCGCGGGGCTCTCCCCGCCCGCGCGCGGTGCAGGCCGGGGCGGCGCGCCGTCCCGAGCAGGCGCACTGCGGGCGCCGGCCAGGCCGGGGCGGGGCGCGCTGGCGGAGCCGGGCGGGCGGGCGGAGGCGGGGGGCGGGCGCGGAGGCGATGGAGGGGCGGGCTGGGGGCATGGGGGAGGGCCGGGAGGTGGGAGGCGGGGCCGAGCCGGAGCCGGAGGAGCCCGAGCCGGCGGCGGAGGCGGTGATGTCGGTGCAGGTCGTGTCGGCGGCGGCGGCCAAGGTGCCTGAGGTGGAGCTGAAGGATCTGAGCCCGTCCGAGGCGGAGCCGCAGCTGGGACTGAACCCCGCGGCCTTGAGCGCCATGGTTCCCCCGGCGGGCGGCGGAGACCCCGAGGCTCCGGCTCCCGCGGCCGCCGCGGCCGAGCGGCCCCCGGCCCCCGGCCCGGGCTCGGGGCCCGCCGCCGCCGCGCTCAGCCCTGCCGCCGGGAAGGTGCCCCAGGCGTCGGCCATGAAGCGGAGCGATCCGCATCACCAGCACCAGCGGCACCGCGACGGCGGCGAGGCCCTGGTCAGCCCCGACGGCACCGTCAGCGAGGCGCCGCGCACCGTCAAGAAGGTATTGGGGCCGGGCGCCTCTCGCCGAGAGCGAGGAAGGGAAGCCGAGGGCGCGCGGCGGCACCCTGCACGCCCTGCCTGCTGATCGCGGAGCCCAGCGCCTCCAACCACCGCCACCCGGCCTCCGGGCGGCTCGGAGGGGCATGGAGGGAGCGCTGGACTCGGAGTGGGGAGTCTCCGGGGAGGGGACCCCGCTGTGTGTGTAGGTGGGGCCGGGGGGAGCCTTCCGGGTTAGGGGAGAGTTGGGGTGCCTTCCGCGCGGATGCTGACTTTCTGGCGCCTGGGAGCCGGGCGCTTCCAGAAAGCTGTGCCCCTCCTTGCCAGCTCTGGAAGAGCTCACAGCTTTGAATGTAGCAAGAGATCTCTGCACTCTGGCTTGTCCTCCCTGTTCAGGGGCTGGTCAGCAGGATGGTCAGGCTGTGTAGGAAGAGAATCCCTCCTTGGTTCCTTTATGATCATCTGCAAATGTCAGGAAGCAACGCTGCTCTTGAGGGAGGGGGGTGGCAGGAGACGTCAGGGATTTCTGAGCTGTCAGCTTCTTGTAGGCAGTTTTTTTTTTTTTTTTTTTTTTTTTTTTGCAGGGGGAAAGCTCAAAACTCCCTGGAGAAAGTGTCCCTGGGTGTGCGATGGGTCACCAGTCCCTGCGGTTGCCCAGACTGTGTCTTTCTCTGGAGAGCCCCAGCAGCACAGACGGGAAGGGCGAATGCTGAGGAGGGGAGGGTGTCCCTTGGAACGGTAGTGTGGAGAGGCGCGAGCCGATGTGTGTGACTTGAAGTGATTCCTCGGAACCACTAGGGACGGGCTGTGCGCTGGGCCTGGGCTTGGCTGAGTGGGAACCTTGGGCCCAGCCCACTTTCCCTTGGCTCAGCTCTGTGCTAATGCTTTCATCGCAGCCACTCCACGGAGGTGATAAGACAGACTGCTGGTTTTCACAGTGCTGTAGGGCAGTAGCCTTGTAGTAGGAAACTTCTGGAGAGGTTATGGCAGCCTGGCACCAGAGAGTCCGTAGGTGTGTCGGAAGTCTGGTGCAGGTGTCTAGTTAGTTGCATTGTAACTTTGGTCAAACCTTTTTCTTGTGATTAAGAATCTTTTTGTCTAAAATCTGTAATTTTATTAGATCTCCTAAGGGCAAAAGCATTTCTCAGATTGCTTCTAAAGGATTGAATTTACAGTCAAGGCAGATCTGGGTTCCAGTCATGTGCCTTCAGTGCTAGCTTTTAGGTAATTTCCAAATCCCACAAATCCTGTTTCCTCCTAGGTAAAATGGGATACATACTGAACTTGTTACACATGCGAGGGCTTTAGGAAGTGGCAGCTAGCATTGATTGGGATGACTATTATTCCATTAGGGCTTGGGGGCATGCCATCTTGACTTCTTCTGAAAGATGCGCACAGTTCAGTAGGTCCTAGAAAAGAAGTTGGATGTCACGGGCCGTCATGCCAGAGACTATTGGTCTTAATTCTATCCATGCTTCTTGATTCTTGACCGTTTTCTTCCTTGCTGAAGCACTTCATTCTTGTTTTTTTTTTTTTTCCCCAGCCTCTAAATGTGTGTTCTGTGATGCTGGGTTTACTCAGCAGCCTCAAGGCTGTGGGAGACAGGGCTGAGCTTGCCTTCAGTGTTAATTGTATATGCGCACACCAAAACAAAACAAACCCCACTTCTTTGTGGAAGGCTAAGTAGCTGAAGCTGTGGGTAAGGATGCCGCTGTCTTGCCACAAGGAAGGGCGAAGGGCATTGCTGGACCTCTGCTTGGGGACCTCATGACCCATTGGCTCCATGAAAACTTTGCTTTCCTCAAGTTTAAAGTCACCTCACCAGCAGACTGCATTGTGACATTTTGATTTGTTGGGCATGTCTTGTCTATTTAAACAATCATTCTGACCTTGACTCCCTCTGCTTTTATTTTAGTGTGTGGGGAAGCTGGGGGGACTGGGCTGGAATCGCTGCCTTGGGCTAGGTGACTGTTGGCTGTTATTTTTATCTTGCAGTTGTCATGTACAAGCCTGTAGAAGTCAAGTTTTCGTTGCTGCTTTTCCGTGCTTGTATTCATGCCTCTGCACAGCTTCCTTGGGTCCCTTACTCTGCTCAGCTAGATGTGGGAAGTAAGCTTTTTTCCCCGGAGAACCAGAATTCCCAAGTGGGAGTTACTCAGTTGCATTTTTGGTACTTGTTTCCCTCTTGTAACTCACTTTGTGATGTTTTGCTCTCCGAGCCCCAGGCCGGAGCTGGGAGCTTCCTCCAGGTCTGCCATGTGGGTGCAGGGGCTCTGGCCCCAGGGCCATCTTGGCTATCTTGCGCTGCTTTCGCAGGGCGTTAGCAGGGAGCTGGAGCAGAAGTGGGGCTGCTGGGGCGTGAACTGGCTTCACAGGTGACAACTTGATGTGCTGTGCCACAGTGCCAGCCCAACAAAATGGAGTTTATTGGAAAGTTGTAGCTCAGAAATGTTGAAATTCATGTATAGTTTTTTTTATTACACATTTTTCATGAACTTTTTGAAGACTTCTCACATTTATGTAGAATGTGCCCTGTAACTCACATTCAATGAGTTTGCCAAGCCAAACATTTCTGTGAGAAATAATTTGTGAAATGGGAAAATAAGTTTCACTGTGAAGGCCGTAACCATGACTGAAGGTATTTCTTGTGTTGTGGAAAATGGAGAATTGGAGTGTCAGAGCACAGCAGGAAAAGCATGGTAAGAAAGCATCTTCTAGAATGCAGGTTGGGATAGTAACGCTCAGGCCTGAGGGCCTTACCTCATCTGTGCTCATTGAGGGGAGGCTTAGTGGAGCTGCGTTAGCACTTTCTTGCCCTGAATTGTTTAATCTCTGTTCTGGTTAATGACACATTACCTCAGTGGACTGTCTTGGTGGTAGGCATGGGCGTGTGTGGGAGCAGCATGCCTGCTTTGCTGGTTAAAGTACAGTCTGGCAGTCAGGAAGGCACTTGGCGCTTGGGCTCTTCATAGTTACCATTCATTGACTTTTAATGAGCCAGGAATTATCATAGACCGTTCTGAAATCCTGAGAATTCTATGAGATACAGGTTAAAAATGTTTGTTTTATTTATTTGAAAGACAGAACAGAGAGAGAGAATGTTGTTCCATCTGATGGTTCACTCCTCAGTTGCCACAATAACTAGGGCTGGTGCAGGCCAAGCCAGGAGTCTAGCACCCAGTCTGGGGTCTCCCACACACTGGCAGGGACCCAAGTACTCAACTTGGCACCTGCTGCCTCCCAGGGTGACCATCAGCAGGGGGTTGCATTGGAAACCTAGTAGCAGGGACTTGAACAGGCACTGTGGTGTGGGAGGCAGGCACCCCATACAGTGCCTGTCCTCATTGTCTATGTACTGTGGATGAGGAGGTGAACTTCCGAGAGGTGCCATGCCTTCTCCTGGGTTACATGTGGGGACAGTGGCAATGTAGTGTTTGAACCCACATCTGTTTCTGAAGCCCATGGTCTTTTCCTTGTACTATGTATGTTTTTGATTTTTTTTCTAACTGCTTGGATTGCTGAGTTATGACCTTCTCTCAGAAGTCTTTGAGACTACTAAGTTAAATCTATAATGTGTTTTGGCTAAGGCTTAGGTCATCATAAGACCAAGGTTAAAGAGAACATGTCGGGCCTGGTGGGGTAGTCTGGTGGCTAAAGTCCTTGCCTTGCATGCACTGGAATACCATTTGGGCATTGGTTAATATTCCAGCAGCTCCACTTCCCGCCCAGCTCCCTGCTTGTGGCCTGGAAGAGCAGTCGAGGACGGCCCAAAGCCTTGGGACTCTGTTCCCACAGGGAAGACCCAGAAGAAGTTCCTGGCTCCTAGCTTTGGATTGGCTCAGCTCTGGCTATTGCTGCCTTGGAGGGAGTGACCCAGTGGATGGAAGATCTTTTCTCTCTGTCTCTCCTCTCTGTAAAATCTGACTTTCTAATAAAAATAGATCTTTTTTTTAATGACTTACTTATTTTTATTGAAAAGTCAGATACACAGAGACGAGGAGAGACAGAGGATGATTCAGTCCCCAAGTGACCGCAACAGCTGGAGCTGTGCCGATCTGAAGCCAGGAGTCAGGAACTTCTTCCAGGTCTTCCAAGTGGGTGCAGGGTTCCAAGGCTTTGGGCCGTCCTCCACTGCTTTCTTAGGCCACGAGCAGGAAGCTGGATGGGAAGCAGGGCT
Organism: Ochotona princeps; assembly: GCF_030435755.1. NCBI lineage: Eukaryota > Metazoa > Chordata > Mammalia > Lagomorpha > Ochotonidae > Ochotona > Ochotona princeps. Next base: position 3,633,139 of record NC_080856.1, on the reverse strand, counting down.
GCCAGGATTAGAACCAGTACCCATTTGGATCAAGGAGAGGACTTTAGCTGCTAAGCTACCACACCACCATAAAAAAAAAAAAAAAAGAATACGAGTCAGCTTTAGAAAGAGATCAGAGTTGTACAAATGTAGAAGTTCAAAGAATTGTGAAATCAGGAGAGGGGACGAAGACAACCTTCTGCTGAGGTGTCAGGGCTGCCGCCTCAAACTAGCAGCACTTAAACACAACACTAAGAAAAATCGTCCGTATTTTAAAGGCCATAAAGAAGTCTAGCGTATCTGAGGAATAGAATTGGTCTTCCTGTTCAGCTAACACATTTCCCCTACTAAGCCCCACTTTCTGTAAGACTCAATCTCTGATTAAGTTTTTGGAACTTTCTAGGGGAATGTACTGCTCTGTGCTCCATGGCAGACTAGGCCTTGTGCTCAGAGCATTACATGCACTGTAGTATGTAATGCTTCGAGGAGCCCTCAGAGATAGTCTTATCCTTGTTTTATTGAAGAAGTAGGTTTGGAGGCCTGGCGTGGTAGCCTAGCTGCTAAAGATCTCACCTTGCATGCACCAGGATCCCATTTGGGCAGTAGTTCTTTTTTTTTTATTATTCATTAATTACATTGTATTATGTGACACAGTTTCATTGTATTATGTGCACTGGGATTCTCCCCACCCCTCCCCAAACCCTCCCACCATGGTGGATTCCTCCACCTTGTTGCATAACCATAGTTCAAGTTCATTTGAGGGGCAGTAGTTCTAATCTCAGTGGCCCCGCTTCCCGTCCAGCTCCCTGCTTGTGGCCTGGGAAAGCAGTTGAGGACGGCCCAAAGCCTTGGGACCCATATGGGAGTCCTGGAAGGGGCTCCTGGCTCCTGGCTTAGCATCAACTCAGCTCTGGCTGGTGCGGCTGCTTGGGGAGTGCCTCAATGGATGGAAGATCTTTCTCTCTGTCTCTTTTCCTCTCTATATCTGATTTTCTAATAAAAATAAATAAATAAAAATCTTTAAAAAAAAAAGAAGTAGGTTTGGAGAGATGAAGGAATTTATCTCATGGCTTTATAGTATTGTTGTGACAGAACCCTTAAGTGATTTGGCTCCAAAGCCCCAGACTCTTGCTTTTTGAGTCGTGCATATCTTTGTTCAAAACTTAGGACTGAACGTTTTAAACCTATTTTTTAAATCTGTTTAAAAAATATATTATTTATTTATTTATTTGAAAAAGTTACAGGGAGAGAGGAAAGATTTCATTTGCTGGCTTTCCTCCCAGATGGCTGTGATGGTCAGGACTGGGCCAGGCCAAGACCAGGAGTTGGGAGCTTCATCCGGGTCTGCCACGTGAGTGGTAAGGGCTGTCTCCCGCTGCTTTCCCAGGTCGTTAGCAGGCAGCTGAATTGGAAGTGGAGCAGCCAAACTTGAATTGGCACCGTGTTGGATGCTCATGTGCCATGTCATGATGCCAGCCCCTTGAATCTTCATTTATATTATTTCTTGTGCATTTTTTTGTTAGTGCACTTGGCAAGCAGTTTCTTTTTCTGTGTTGAGCTGGCTGCAGAATGCATCATGTATTTTTGTGAACTTTTTGTAAAGTTTCTGAGAAAGTAGTCCTTATTCTGTGTTTGTGCAGTTTTGAATTATTCACTTTGAGCCTAGAAGAGACATGAGAGCTGTCTGAAGGTTGCTAAGGCTGCAGCTCCACTTGGGTATTTGATGTCTTCAGGAAGACTGCTTAGTGTTCACTTGATTGAAGAACTGGATAGCTCATAAAAAGAGAGTTGCTAGGTCATTTCCTTGAAAATGAGTCTCTTCACCACACTGGGAGAGAGAGAGAGAGATTGAGATTTGATTTAATCTTTATTCAGACCCTTCATCAAGTTGAATTCATAAACAGGCAGTTACTTTCTGGGAAGTTCTTGTTTAAATATTCGCAGAGGTGTAACTGAGGTGACTGGGGGCAGTCTTGGCAGTTGCCTGTTGGAACCACGGTGTCATGCTTTTGGGAGCTCGGCAGTGCAGGGAGCTAGTACTGCACCCTACAAGGTTTAGTGAGCTTGATCAGATATTTTATGAGAACTGAGCATAGGAGAAGGGTGGACTGATATTTTTTTCCATAGGAATTCCTAAGTAAAATGATTGTGATGAGGCTAAGTAGCCCAAGGCATGCTTTTTCATGGTTTTTAGTCTCCCTCTGCTGTATCTGTATCCTGCAACAATTCAATGGCTTGGACACTTGTATTACCAGCTGGTGATTTTCTGTTTTTTTTTTGTTGTTGTTGTTGTTGTTTTTTGTTTGTTTGTTTTTTAAGGGTTTGTCAGCAGAAGTGTATCAGTCGGGTTACCTAGGCTCTCAGCTCAGAGTGTGTATTAAGGAAAATACCAGAGCTGCTGACTCAGCCACTCTTCCTTAAAGCTTTTGTGAATATTGTAGACCTGAGACTAGTAAAACTGGCTTGCATCTTGCAGGCAGATTCTCTCTCCTAAAGCCTGGTGTGAACTCCATTAGTCACCGAGCTGATCATGCTGGTTGTCACACTGACTGTGGCTACCGATTACTGAATGCTTGCCTCTACAAATCATCTCTCTCATCTCTAATTCTCATAGTAAGTTATCATAGATACAAAAATATAGATCCAAAGAGAGGGTAACTTGTTCAGATCTCTGCCAATCTGTGATGCCTTTGGAATTGAGCAGTGAAAAGAAACATGAGTCAAAACAAGGGTGGGAGGTTTTGCCATGCGGCCAGCCTCTGCCGCTGTGAGCGAGCTCCCACGTGACGTCGGCTGAAGCTGCTGCGAAGACCACTCTGGTAGCCCTGTGAGTCTCAGATCTACCTCCTTGATTCTTTCTCCTCCTTCTTTAAAGATATATATTTGTAAGGCAGATTTACGCAGAGAGGAGGAGAGATGGAGACTCTTCCACCTGCTGGTTCACTTTCTAAGTGGCTGCAATGGCCAAGGCTGGGACAAGCCGAAGCAGGAGCCTCTTCTGGGTCTGCCACGTGGGTCTAGGGAGTGCCCAAGCACATGGGCCATCTTGCCCTGTTTTCCTTGGCATGTTAGCAGGGAACTTTATTGAAAGTGAAGCAGTGCCCATGTGGGATGCCGGGGTCTCAGAGGCTTGCCCTGATAGGCCGCAGTGCTGGCTCTGACTAGTCACTTATATAGGGAAGTCTAAACCACTATGCTTCATATCCCTGTTTACTTCAGTCACTGTTGAGCATCTGTTTCTTGGCCTTCCCAGTATTTACTTGTGTCACCACTCTCTTCGACCTTGTTCTTGGCAACTTCTGCATTATCAGCCATCCCTATGTAGGGTCAGTATGAGCATGCTCCAGTTAACAGCCACAGCAGTGGCAGTGTTGGCACTTGGTCTCCACTTTTGTGATGTAAATGAAGCCGCTGGCTTGATGATAGCAGTCATGGCGTGCATCAGTTCCGCTGGTGTTTGTAGCTGTGTGGCCCCTAAGCAGGTTTCCTGCCTTAAAAGCCACCTCCTAATACTTTGTGTGAATTGTTTTTAATCCAGCAGGAGTTGACTTCTGCAGAATTTTGAGCCATGCAGTGTTCAAAGCTAACCAGCTTCCTTCTTAGTTTCTAGCACCTATGGAGCTCAGAGTCATTAAGGAAAATCAGACAGGTAAACATTGCCATATTGATCATCATATTGATTATCATATTCATCATCAACCTCTCTTGCATAATTTACATTTCCTAACAGTGTTACACATTTTTCTAATAAGCTCACTTTCCCATTCATTGTGAATGACCATTACTGTGTTTCTAATCTCTTTTTTTAAAGATTAATTTATTTTTATTGGAAAGTCAGATTTACAGAGAGGAGGAGAGACAGAGAGGAAGATCTTCCATCTGATGGTTCACACCCCAAGTGACCGCAACGGCCGGTGCTGCGCCGATCCGAAGCTGGGAACCAGGAACCCCCTCCGGGTCTCCCATGTGGGTGCAGGGTCCCAAAGCTTTGGGCTGTTCTCCACTGCTTTCCCAGGCCACAAGCAGGGAGCTGGATGGGAAATGGAGCTGCCGGGATTAGAACCGGCACCCATATGGGATCCCGGCGCCCAAGGCGAGGACTTTAGCCGCTAGGCCATGCTGCCGGGCCCTCATAATCTACTCTTATTTCATATTCTGCTTAACCAAACCCATCAGCTTTTTTTTTTTTTTTTTATAAATTCTGATTTTTATTTTATTTCATTTTATTACAAAGTCAGATATACAGAGAGGAGGAGAGATAGAAAGGAAGTAGAGCTGCCGGGACTAGAACCAGCGACCATATGGGATCCCAGCGCATTCAAGGCGAGGACCTTAGCCACTAGGCCACGCCACTGGGCCCCAAACCCATCAGCTTTTGAGATCGTGTAGCAGCCTTGGACCCCACGCCTTGTGAAACAGCAGCCTCCATCTCGGCATCCGTGACAGTACTGGCCTTCATGCTGTTTTTCTGGCTGCTCCTTTTTCAATCTCATTATCCCTTTGTGCTTGGCCTTCGGCCCTTGGCTCTTCTTTCTACTTGAGTCATCCACACCCTTCCTATGCCCCTAAGCATCATCTACATGCCAACAACTCCCACAGTGATTCCTTTAGCTAAGATTTCTTTTATGCATGCCAATCTTAGTGTGTTCAATTATCTGCTTAGAGTAAAACTTCAAAACTTTCATGTCAAAACATGAATTATTTTTATGTCAAATTCTGAAAATATGTTGTTCTGCTTAGCTAAATGGCATTTCCATTCTTTTCTTTTCTCATAAAGTTTTAGTTACGCAAGTAATATTTGATCTATTCGTACAAAATAATTGGATCTGGTGAGGCGGACTCCTTAGCTGGGCCCAGAGCCAATCTCATTGTCCTCTCCAGAGGTGGCCTCTGTAATGAATCTGTCTATCTTTCTATGCTTGTTTCTATGAGTTTACATTTGTAACTATAGTTTTATAGGTTATATGTAGATAAAAGCATAGTATATGTGCATTTTTCATTTATAAAAATAGTAGATCTTGGACCTCCTTCTGCATCATTATATATAGATTTACTTCATTCCTTTTTCCTGCTATATTGATTTGCGAAATCTGTCATCAACTTCGGCATTTGGTTGGACATTTGGCTCCGCCATTAAGATGGCTGTATCTGGGCCTGGAACATGCCTCTGCCTGCATGTGCTAGGATCTCATATGAATGCTGGTTCAGGTCCTGGGTGTGCCACTTCCCATCCAGCTCCCTGCTTGTGGCCTGGGAAAGCAGAGGAGGATGGCCCAAAGCCTTGGGACCTGTTCTGGGAGAGCCAGAGGGTGCTCCTGGTTCCTGGCTTTGGGACTGGGCTAGCTTCGGCTCTTGCGGCCACTTGGGGAGTGAACCGGTGGATGGAAGATCTTCCTTTCTGTCTCTCCTTCTCTCTGTAATCTGCCTCTCCAATGGAAATACATAGATCTTTAAATAAGTAAAGTTGGCTATACCTTATCTCAGAGTACTGGATTTAATTCCCGGCTCCCACTCCTACCTTAATAAGCCTGCTGATAGTGTAGACCAGAGGAGGCCACAGTGATGGCTCAAGTCAACAGGCCACTCCACCTCCCCCCCATGCCTACCTGCTGGAGAGACCTAGAGTAGTTTCAACTCTAGTCTGGGTGTGGCCCAGCTCTAGAAGATGTGGGTATTTGGGGAGTGAACTAGGCACTGGAAGCACTGTGTTCAAATGATTTAAGAAAATAAGCCAAACACATTTTTCTGATGATGCATATTTGACTTTACTTTTTCTTTCTTTATATGTATTACAGTAACAATTTATGCATTCTGTGTGTGTGTGTGTGTGTGTTTGTGTATTTCCCTAGGATAGCTGTCTAAAAGTAGGATTTGGGTGCTTAAAGTATCTGTATTTTAAAATTCACACATGTTGCCATGTTGCCAAACAAATTGTATTACCGGAGCCCAGCGTGGTAACCTAATGGCTAAAGTCCTCGCCTTACGTGCATTGGGATTCTATATGGGCGCCGGTTCTAATCCTGGCTGCTCCACTTCCCATCCAGCTCCCTGCTTGTGGCCTGGGAAAGCAGTGGAGGACAGTCCAAAGCCTTGGGACCCTGTACCCATCTGGGAGACCCAGAAGAAGCTCCTGGCTCCTGAGTTCGGTTCGGCATAGTTCCTGCTGTTGTGGCCACTTGGGGAGTGAATCATCGGATGGAAGATCTTCCTCTCTGTAAATCTGACTTTCCAATAAAAACAAATAAATCTTTAAAAAAAAAGCCAAAAAACCAAATTGTATTACCTTACATGTTGCTAAACAATCCCTTTCATCACACCTTCCCCAATATTAGATAACTGCATCTTTGTTGATTCAACTTATAATGAGGCTAGGAATATTTTTATGTACATATTGGCGATTTAGAGCTTTTTTTTTGTAAGTATTGTTTTTATTATTAAGCATTTGTTTATTCAGGAATATTAGAGGCCAGCTACTGGGGATATGTCAGTGAACCAAAGAAATCAACATCTCTCCTTTGGACTGTGTTTCCATGTTGGTTTGGATTTCTCATTATACCAAGTACTGTGTACATGTTGGTTATATTTTTTCCTCTGTATTTTTTCATACTGTTTTTCCTTCTGTTTTGTTTATGTTTTAAGAAATTTACCCAGTCACACAATTCTTCTCCTTCTTGGCTTAAACACTTTGTACCTTAAAATAACTTTCCCTTCTCCAATTTTATAAACAAATTTCTTTTTATTTTATTATGGCTGTATCTGTTATATTTTTGTCTTCACCCTATTTGCATTTTATTTTTGTTTGTAATTAAGCAGGAGACTATTTGTAATGTAAGATAGCTCTGTTTGTTCCCAAATAAAATGCAGTTGTTTTTTTTTTTACATTTTCCTGGTTTGTTATTTGATTCTTTTTTTTTATTTGTGTTTCCTTTTTTTCTTAACTTTTCAGTGTACACATAGAAGTAAATTTTGATAGTAAAGCATGTTTATTTTATACTTAAGATATCCATGCTTATTTGGAGAAAATGACTAAAAATTACTATCGTAGTGCTACTAATTTAGTATTTATATACCTGTTACTCATAGAAACATTTGTTATTTTAGCCCATGCCCTATGCTGGACTGCATTCTAGAAGAAAATAACTTTACTGCTTTGGAATACTTGTTTAATAATCTCCTCCAATTGTGAGCTTCTTTTGTGCAGAAAAAAAAATTATCTTTTATGTGCCAAATACTACTAAGAGCTGGAATTATGGAATCAGCAAGATAGCATTCTTTCTGTCAAGGAGAGGGTAACAAATGTGTGTGTGGAAATCAGCAAGTGTATTCCCTGGCTTGATAAGAGCAATCCTGAAAGCAGGAGTCACAGTTGAAGAGTTCCCTTTGGAAATGCAAGTGTATCACCCTTGGGAAAATCATGGACCCAGCAGGTATCAAAATAGAGCAGAATCTTTGTGAGGTTTCTTTATTCTAGATTTGCAAGTCTAGAAGTTATAATTTTAATCATTTACCTCTTAAAACTGGCTCTTCACAAAACAAATTTCAAGAGAGTCTGATTTAAGACAAACTTACCCGTAGATTGCACTCAAGCTGAAAATCTACATGGGAGGTCAGCGACCCACACGGGAGGTCAGTGTTTTGTTAGTACGTCATTTAGACCCGGGAGCATTGAAGCTTGTTAGAAACAATCTTGAGACCAATGCTGTGGCATAGCAAGTTAAGCTGTCGCCTGCAGGATTGGTGTTTTTCAGTCCCGCTTTTCCACTTCCAATCCAACTTCCTGCTAATGCATCTTGGAAAACAGTGGAGGATCAGGTCAAGTCCCTGGACCCTTGCACCCAGGTGGGAGACCAGAAAGAAGCTCATGGTTGCTGACCTGAGCCTGGCCCAACTCTGGCTGTTGGGCCATTTGGGGAGTGAACCAGCAGACGGTTCACCTCTCTTCTCTCTAACTGTGCTTTTCAAAAGAGAAACATTTAAGATATTTTAAATTTAAAAAATGAACAATTTTAGGCAACACTAGTTCTGTAGTGTATACTGGCCAGAACCTCAGTTTAATTATTGTTTGTTTAGGATTTTTTTTTAAGGATTTATTTATTTTTATTGGAAAGTCAGATTTACAGAGTGAAGAGACTGAGAGAAAGATCTTCCACCCACTGGTTCACTTCCCAAGTGGCTGTAACGGCCAGAGCTAAGCTAATCCAAAGCCAGGGGGCAGGAGCTTCCTCCAGGTCTCCCGTCAGGGGGCAGGGTCCCAAGGCTTTGGGCTGTCCTTGACTGCTTTCTCAGGCCACAAGCAGGGAGCTGGATGGGATGTGGAGCTGCCGGGATACAAACCGGTACCCATATGGGATCCAGCACATGCAAGATGAGAACAGCCACTGCTAGGCTACTGTGCCAGGCCCAGGTGTAATTATTATTATTTTTTAAATTTTTGACAGAGTGGCAAGGAGGTAGACAGGTATATTGGATTTGCTCATCTACTTCCCCAATGGCTACAAGAGCCAGGTCTGGCCTAGACTGAAGGCAGGAGGTGGAAACTTCATCCACATCTCCCCCATAGGTGGCAGCGGCCCAAGCACTGTTCTGCTTTTCCAGGTACATTAGTAGGAAGCTGGAGTGGAAATACAACAGCTTGGACTTGAATTTGCAGTCTGATAAGGCATGCCAATATTGCCAAGTGTCAGTTTCTTGTGACACAGTGTTGGTCCCGATTTATTTATTTATATGTTTATCTACTTAAACCAGTAGATGAAGGTAAAGTCAGGAAGCTGGAACTCCATCTGGGTCTCCCGTGTGAGTGGCAGTGGCCCAAGCACTTGAGCCGTCACCTTCTGTCTCCCAGGATGCTGGGTTGGCAGTGGAGATGTGAAGACTTGAACCTTCACTCCAGGGTGGGCACCCCAAGTTGGGCCCTGACCAACTCTGCCAAATCTGCTCCTGGGATCTCAGCTTTTCACTCGTTGCTGAGCAGAGGTTGACTTAAGATTGGTCTCATTTAAAGTTTCTCTTTTATAAAACCTTAAATAGGCCAGAAAAATAGTTCAGGGTTTGTGGACTGGTGGAAGCTTGCAATGAGACTTGTAGTAGTATACCTAGATGCAAAAATCGGGACACACAGACCCGAATAAACTAGGGAACACAGTTTACTTATATGTAGAGACCCTGCCCTATACATACAGACAGCAGAACTTCCAGGAGCCCACAGAGGGGTCCCACATCTCCACAGGGAGTCCCCTGCATGAATCCCCAGAGATACCTCCTACAGACTCTCCCCCATACAGAGCCATGCAGGTCATGTGGTTTATAATGATCTATTGGCCAGGGGCAAGCCACTTGTACCACAGTGGTCTCCTGGAGCTGAGACCTTCCTATGTCCTGCAGTGCCCTGGTATAACCTTTATTCCTCACGTATTGTGATCATGCTGTTGTACATACCGGTACTGCCAGTCATATAAAAGTGTATCACATGCATGCATAGAACATAATATTTTATAGAGATAGTAAGTGACTGTGTTGCTGGTTTACTTGTTGTTCACTTTTAAACATTTACTTACTTGAAAGGCAGAGTGCCAGACAATGAGTGGGAAATGGAAGGAGCTTTCATCTACTGGTTCACTCCCCACCTGCCCACAACAGCCAGGACTGCTATGGGCCAGAGCCATGAGTCAGGAACTCCTTCCAGGTCTAGGAGGTGGCAGGATCCTAAATGTGCCGGATTGGAGGCACAGAGAAGGCAGGACTTGGATATGGGATGAGGGCATCCCAAGCAGCTATGTAACCTGCTGTGCCACAGCACCCACCCTGTGTTTATAAACAGTTTGCTGTCAAACCGTATTCAGTGTTACACCAGCAGCAGCTGCAAACAGCCTGAATCCACCGCCTCTTGATTGTGTCAAGGTTCGTGTGGCAGGATTGCATTCCCTGAGTACCACTTAGGCTGTGTAAGTGTGTTCTGTGATGTCCGCACATCGACAGAATCATCTGATGACACAGTCCTCAAAGCATATCCCATTGTTAAGTGACCCGTGATTGCATTTGTATGTCCACACACTACCGCGTAGGTAATGCTTAGACCAGGGATTTGCGTGGAACCTGAGTAGTGATCTCCATAGTTATTTTGAGGAGAACGGACAAGGATCCTCGGTCGGTGCTTTTAACTCAGCCAGAAAATGAAGCGGAAACAGGTCTGCCATTGGACCTGTAGAACAGTGAGTGCTCCAAAAGCCAATTTGATTCCAGTTCCTGTTTCTGGAACTGCTGGTTCCTGGGCATCGTTTTCAGTTTGATGTCCTCGCCATGCTTTGGAGGAAAAGTTATTCCCTTGTTTTTTTCTCTCAGGAGCTTGCATTCCTAAATTGCTGGTTAGAGTTCCATGCTCCGTTCCCCTTGACGTTAATTAATGCACTCCATGGTATGCATGAGTCACATGAATTCCCCCAGGATTGAGAGACCCAGAAACATATCTGTGTGGAAGGACTCATGCTGTGCTTTCGTGGGCGTGTGGCTCTGAGGAATGCAGAGGAAAGATTACAGGAAAAGCAGTCAGGATCCCAACTGTCGGATCATTCATTGTACAGGCTTGCCTGAAAAGTTGTGATGAAACTTAAGGATGGGGCCTGGTGCATTGGTTCAATTGTCTAATCCTAACCCTGCAAGCACTGAGATCTCATATAGCTGCTGGTTCATGTCCCGGCTACTCTGCTTCCCTTCCAGCTCCCTGCTTGTGGCCTGGGAAAGCAGTGGAGGACAGTCCAAAGCCTTGGGACCCCGCACCCGCCTGGGAGGCCCCGGGGAAACTTGACTCCTGGCTGCAGATTTGCACAGCTTTGCTCACTGGGAGGGAGTGAACGAACGGGTGAAAGATTTTTCTGTTTTCTTTTCTCTGTAAATCTGCCTTTCCAATAAAAATAAATAAATCTTTAAAAAAATTCTGTCTCCTCCTCTCTGTTTCTCTACCTTTCAGGTGAATAAAGACTTAAACAGAGCGGCAAATATAAGTTCCTAAAAGACAGAAGTTTTTCTCTCGCTGCTTTATGTGTATTTCATTTAACCACAAGCCTGAGAGAACTGAGAAATGAGCCCAATTGAACAAATGCTATTTTACAAGATTTTCCTGAGGTTTTTTTTCTTTGAAGCTACAGAGCCCAGTTGTTGGTCCAGTGTGTGTTTCCCTGGTGCGCTGTGTCTTATCCTTTGTCGGCTGTAGTTCATGGACAGCAGCACTGGATTCCCATGGCTGGGTGCTGGCAGTCCAAGCTTGGGGTCGGGGTCGGCTGGTCCGTGCCTGCCGAGGCAGAGACAGGACAGCTCTGTCACTGTGTCCTCCTCAGGAGGGGAGTTTTGGGACTGTGTTTCCAGGAGCATGAATCTCGTTCATGAGGTCAGCACCCTCATGACCTGATCACCCACAAAGGCCCTCCTGCGAACACCATCACAGGGGAATAGATGTTAGCTGACGGATTTGGGGGGATTGAGTATTCATAAGCGTTGAATGTATGATAACAAAGCATTCCACTTTTTTTTTTTAAGATTTATTTATTTATTTTTATTGGAAAGTCAGATATACAGAGAGGAGGAGAGACAGAGAGGAAGATCTTCCATCTGCTGATTCACTCCCCAAGTGGCTGCAAGGGCCAGAGCTGAGCTGATCTGAAGCCAGGAGCCAGGAACTTCTTTTGGTTCTCCCACGCGGGTGCAGGGTTCCAAGGCTTTGGGCTATCTTTGATTGCCTTCTTAGACCACAAGCAGGGAGCTGGATGGGAAGTGAAGCAGCCGGGATTAGAACCTGTGCCTGTAACGGATCCTGGCAGTTGCAAGGAGAGGACTTCAGCCACTAGGCTGCTGCACTGGGCAGAATGAGAGAGAGAGAGAAAGAAAGAAAAAGAGATCTTCCTTTAATGATTCACTTTCTAAATGACTGCAAAGCCTGGGCTGCATCAGTCTGAAGCCGAGAGCCAGGAAATCCATCTGGGTCTGCCCTGTGGATGCTTGAACTGTCTGCTGCCTCCCGGGCACAGTGGGATGGAGTTGGGTCTAAAGCCGAGGTGCTAGGGCTCCAACCAGCACTCCTGTACAGGATGGAGGCATTACAAATAGAGGCTTACTCTGTTGTCCCCTAATACTTGCTGCTAATTAAGTTTTTAAGGAATATTTGCATATTTTATTTGTTTAAAAGGTAAATTCATAAGAGCTAGCCAGCCAGCCAGAGGCCTGCTATCTGCTGGGAATTCTTGCTGCCTCCCAGGGTGCGTAGTAGCAGGTGGCTGGAGTCAGGAGTGGCAACAGGACGTGAACCCAGGTAGTTACAACTGCTGTGCCAAACACCTGCCCACGTTTTTTTGTTGTCATAAAGTAGACTAATTAATTAACATTTTAGCGTGTTAAAGTATATAATTCATTGGCAGTAAGAGCATTTAATGTGTAAATCATTACCAATGCTGTCCTCAACACTTCCGTCTCCCAACAAAAACTGGACGTCTCTATTTTACCTTCTGCCTCTGAGGTTTCCTATTCTGTGTGCGCCAAATAGGTGGAATCTTACCATGTTTGTCTTTTGTGTCTGGCTTATTTTATTTGTATACTATGTTCTAGGTCCATTCATGTTACAGTATGTAATAGAATTCCATTCCTTTGAAAGTTTTCAAATATGTCTCTAAATATGTCCCAAAAGGACAAGTATCATATGTTCTCTTCTGATAGAAGGCAACCTTCACACAAAATACAAAACAAATAGATATATACAGTATATACATGTATTCTCACAGATGAATTATTTAATCTTTACCAGGAAGTAAAGATACATTGCAGTATGCATCTCTACTTCTGAATAAAAGGAAGACTCGCAATGAGTGGTTAAATATATCTTGATAATATGATCCTTGATTTTCTATCATTGTCTATTCCTACTTGAATAGCACCCATATGGGATGCTGGCACTGGGAGGTAGAGGATTAGCCAATTGAGCCATCCTATCAAGCCCAGCTTCTCCCCTTTAAAGGACCCAGGTGGTGGGTGTTTGGGGATTCACAGTCAGACTCCTGGAGCCCCAGCCTGATCTGGAAATGAAAGAGCACTGTATAAAGGGCCGGGTTTTGCCACGATGTAGCAGAGGAGCAAACGGTGCCCTTCTTAGAACACTTATAAATATGAATTCGTTCTTACGGTACCACTGTGGCAAGCATTATAGTTTACTAGTGGAAAGGAAGAATAAAATGAAATTCAATTAATCCTTGCTCAGTGTCGTTAAGCTCTCTCTGTAGCACTTGTCCAAGGCTCTAGAGAAAACTGCTGAAAATATGAAAAAGGCCAAAGAAACACGACCACCACCACTGCATTTTGCTAAGACAGTATTTATTTTTTTCATTTCTGTAAAAATAAGTAATTTGAATTTTAAAAATTGTAATAGGGCCCAGCACAGTGACCTAGCAGCTGAAGTCCTCACCTTGGCATGTACCAGGATCCCATATGGGCACAGGTTCTAATCCCCGTAGCCCCGCTTCCCATCCAGCTCCCTGTTTGTGGCCTGGGAAAGCAGTGGAGGACAGCCCAAAGCCTTGGGACCCTGCACCTGCGTGGGAGACCCAGAAGAATCTTCTGGCTCCTGGCTTTCGATCGGCGCAGCTCCAGCCATTGCAGCCACTTGGGGAGTGAATCAGCGGATGGAAGATCTTTGTTTCCACCCCCATCTCTCCCATTCTGTAATTCTATAAAATAAAAGGTAAATCTTAAAAATATATATTTATTTGAAAGGCAAAGAGGTATAGAGCTCTTTCATCCACTGCTTCCCCAAATGCCTGCACAGGCTGAGGCGGAATCAGACCGAAGTCAGGAGCCTGGAAGTCCCTCTGTGTCTTCTGCGTGAAATGCGCCCACGGTGCAGGTTAGCAGAGAACTCGAATCAGAGATGGAATAGGACCTGGAACGCAGCTGTCCAGGATGCCATGTAGGCCCTAAGTGTGTCTACCATGTTGAAAATTCCTGCCTCAGTAATACATATATTGTTAAGAAGGGAGAAGAATGCATTTTTCAAAGTGTACTTGTTTAAGTTTTAATATTTTGTGAATTTTCAAAAAAGTAGAAAGTTAAAATTAAAGAAACAAACTGGTGATTTATAATTACATGCTTTCTGTTTAAATATTATAGTTTGGTTGAAACAAATGCAAGGTAAGAAATTGAATGAGAAAAAAATAAATGCATTGAGATTGGTAACAGCACCAATTAATTAGTGAAATACAAATAAAATCACTAAAGTTCATTTAATTGGTCTTTAAAAAGGTGTCAAAGTATGGACATACAACAAGATATAATGTGCAGCAACTAGTTTTATTTCAACTTTTATTTTTAAAAAAAGCAAAAAATGTACTTTATTGTGTTTTTAATTCAGTATGGATGAATAGCATTTTAGAAGTAAAGAACACTTAAATAAGAAAAAAAGGAAAATAAACTGAATGAGAATTGTTCTTCTGTAGTTCTTTAACCAAATGTTTGACAGAATCATCAAATGACCACTTAAAATACTGTCAAAAAAGAATTTGAATTCAGAACTAGTGCAAATAGACAATGGCTAATCCTCTATATCCAAGTGTCAGGATCCCATATGGACGCCAGTTCCAATCCTGGCTGCTCCATTTAGCATCCAGCTCCCTGTGTGTGTCCTGGGAAAGCGGCAGAGGAGGATGGCCCAAGGCCTTGGGACCCTGCACCCATGTGGGAGACCCGGAAGAAGCTCCTGGCTCCTGACTAAAGATCAGCTTAGCTGCCACTATAGGGGCCATGTAGGGAGTGAGCCAGTGAATGGAAGATCTTTCTCTGTCTCTCATTCTCTCTGTAAATTTGATTTTCCAATAAAAATAAATGCTAAAAAGATTAATTTTTTTAGCTTTAGTGTATAAAATATTTTAGCTTTAGTGTTTAGAGAGGCCAGGGTTGTGACATTGCAAGCTAAGCCTCCACCTGCAACATGCTGTTTCATCTGTTTGGGGTGTAAACTGGCAGATGGATGATTCTCTCTCTTTCTCTCCTTCTCTGTCTGAAAATCTGCCAGGTCTGCACCCCATCCTTGCTCTCACTTGTGCCAGTGTGTGCTGTAGACTGGCCCAACCTGGCCTGCCGCAGATCTGGCCCACATATATGCTGATGGATGCTGTGTGCCAGCCTGACCTTCCCTGCCCCTAGCCCCAGCTCTCATGTTCACCAGCAGGAGCTGTGGCCTAGCAGGGAAGCTCTCTGTGTTCACCTACCAGACCCTCTATCTGCAGTGGATCTTGCGAGAGTTGGTGCGTGCTGTGACCCAGCCTAACATGGTCAGCCTCCAGTCCTGACATTTCCCAGCTGGTATCATGGCCTATCCTGACTGGCCCACAACCATTTTGGCTCTCCTGGGTGGCTGCTACAGCCTGACCCACCCTAGCCTACCCCCAGCCCCAGTTTTCATGTGACCTGGTGGGTGTCATGGCCTAGTCCAGCCTGTCTTAAGCCCATTGCTCTTTTCAGCACCAGTGGGCACCGAAGCCTATCCCAGTCTGGGTCACTCCCACCTCAAGCCCACATGCATGGCAATGGGTGCTGCAGCCTTGCCCAGCCTGGTCTGCCCTTAACCCTGGCTCTTGCACTCACCAACGGGAGCTATGCCTACCAGGCTGGTTCTCAGCTCTGATCTTGTGTGTACTGGCAGGTGTTCTGACCCAGCCTGGCACTGCCCGCCCATAGTCTTAGCTCTAGCTGGTGGATGTTGCAACCTAGTTTAGCTACGTGCAGACCATAACCTGTCATGGCTTTTATGCGTGCCAGGGTGTGCTACGGCCTTGGCCAGCCCAGCTTGCCTCCAGATCCAGCTCAGACAAATGTAGAAGAGTGCCCCAGCCTCGGCACTTGAGCTCCCCAGTGAGAGCTGTTGCTTAGCAGGGAAGTTTCTCAAGTTCCCCTGCCAGACCCACCCCCAATGCCAGATATCATGCATAGCGGAGGGTGCTGCAGCCTCGCATGGCATAGTCTGTCCTCAGTTCAGGCCTTTGCGGGCCTGGCCTCTTCCCAGCCCTGGCTCCCACGAATGTGCTAAGTTCTGCAGTCTAGCCTGGCTTGGCCATCACCACCCCAGCTCTCTTGCAAACCAGTGGGTGCTTGCAGTCCCATGTAGGCAAGCACACTGATCTACAGAATCTGTCCCCAGATCTGATTCCCTTGCCTCCTGGTGGGTGCTATGGCCCACCCCCTGCTGAGACAGTTGAAGGCAACTACTGTGGCTTAGGCCAACCAGGCAGACCCCCTAGCCCTGGCTTTCATGTGTACTGGCGGGTGGTGGGCAGCCCTACTTAGCGCAGCCCTGGACTTCCACATGGGCAAGTAGCTTGACCTGAGCCAGACAACATGTCCTCCAGTTACCATCTCTAAATGACCCTGTCTCAGTTCCTTTGTGTAACTACAAATGTAGTGGCCTGGTCTGTGGAAGACCCAAGAAGTCATTCCTCCCTTGTTCCAAAAAAAAAAAAAAAAAAAAAAAAAAGGCAGCAATGTTGGTGCACTGGTGTTAGCCCAGAGGAGTTAGCACAGAGTTGGCATTAGCCAGGCCCAGGGTGCCCACCAGCCTCTAACTGCTTTTCTCTCACCATGTAACATCTGCCCAGGCAAATGTAACCTAGGCAATTGTCTTCACATTGGGAAATGGTTTTTTTGTTGTGTTTTGTTTTTTTCTAAGATTTATTTTCTTTTTATTTGAGTGACACAGTTGCAGAAAAAAGAAACAGGGAGATCTTCCATCTGCTGGTTTACTTCCTAAGTGGCCGCAGTAGCTGGTTCACTCCCTAAGTGGCTGCAGTAGCTGGAGCTGAGCCCATCTGAAGCCAGGAGCCAGGAGCTTCTTTCAGGTCTCCCACGTGGGTCAGTGTCCCAAGGCTTTGGGCCGTCCTTGACTGCTTTCCCAGGCTACAAGCAAGAAGCTGGATGGGAAGTGGGGCAGCCAGGACATGAATCAGCACCCATATGGGATCCCAGTGCGTTCAAGGCGAGGATTTTAGCTGCTAGGCTGCTGCACTAGGTAATTCCTTTACTGCTCCACTTACTGTTTGTTCTGTTTGGTTGCTGCATCGATGCAGAATATAGTAGCCTTACGATTTTTGTCTGATTTAGATACTACTTGCATAGCCAGTGCTATATGCTATCATTCTTAGAAAGTAATTTTTACTGATAATTCACAGGAGAGACTTTTCAGTTTCCTTTCAGACAGCGACCTTTTATGATTGTTATGTATTTGTGTTATTTATCTTGCTTCCCCTGCAAGAATCTCTACAGATAATGCTGGCTGTCAGAGGGTTTTCTGCCGTAACAGGAAGGCCTCGTGCAGAATGCAGTAGGGAAACCAGCAGTCCTTACCTATCAGCAGTTTTTGTTGCTGGGGCAAAATCCTTTTGTAGGTCATGAACTTTTGAGTAGCCTGAGTTTTGAGTTAACTGAAATTTAGGTTTTTGGCTGTTAAGTTGTACCACCCAGGCCCCAGATTAGCAACTGGAGAAAGGAACCACAAAGGAATTAAAGTAACCTTGGTAACCATTATAATGTAAATGAGCCTTCTTGGGAAGGAAGTGGAGAGCGTGGGTGCTTGTTCGGGTGTTTCTTTATTACAATAACAACTAGAGCTGGCTGGTTTTTGTTAATTTAAAAACCTGGTAGTACTGTTCCTGGGTCACCTTTGACTACTGTGGACCTTATTTTAATTTTTCTGAGAAGCTCATATTATCTGTAATATGTTTGTAAATGAATTTGCTATGCTTATCCCTCTGCCCACCTGTTAATACCTCCTTTTCCTTCACTACCGTCACCTGTTTCACATTGCCTTCTGGCACTCCCATGGCTGCAATTCCAGCAGCAGGTCTTTGATAACCAAAGGAACCCGACTGGATTTCTGTGTGTGTCTCAGAGCCAAGATTTAGCTTATGAGGGCCAGGGTTGTGGCACTGCAAGTTAAGTTAGTATCTGTGGCAGTGGCACTCCATAGGAATCTCTGGGCAGCTCCACTTTGATCTAGCTTCCTGCTGGTGTTCCTAGGAAAGCCATGGAAGATGGCCAGAATTCTTGGGCACTTGGCACACATGAAAAAGCCCAGATGGAGGAACACAGGTGGACCGCACTCCTCCTGGCTTTGGTCTGGCCTAGCTGTAGTGACTGTGGATGGAAGATTCTCTCTCTCTTCCTCTCGTTCCTTCCCTTTCTCTTTCCACCATTCTCTCTGTACCGCTGGCTTTCAAACACATAAACCTTTTTATGGTAGAACAGGTGGTGCCAAGGCTACTGCTTTTTCTTTTTTGTCATAATAGATTTTTAGAAATGTTTGATGATTACGTAGTTGAAAAGGATGCATGCCCATGTGGACCACCAGTTAGGATGGCAAGGGTCAAAAGGATGGGGGAGTGGATGACACAGCTGCTTTCGGTCTCGCTGTCTATTTGTCCTGTATCTCGGTGGGTGGGTGGAGGGAGTGTGAGGAGGGAAGGGCCGCTGTCAGCAGCCTGACCACACCGGTACCCAAGGATGCGGGACGGCCACTTGATGTCTTCCTAGAGTCCCAGATGTGGAGTACGTTCTGATAATTCTGAGATGCTGTTGACCTTGTAGCTCCAAGGTTGAGGAAATCCCCCCAAAGCCCATTGGCTGGCACAGTTCACCTCAGAGTCTCGACTCACCCAGGTGCCTGCTGTTGAAGCTTGGTCAGGAGTGTCGTCCGTTTTGTTCTGCCCTCCCTGGTGTTAGACATCTTCTGTAGGCCTCAGTGATCTGCCATGTCCCCCAAGTGCAGCTGTGCGGTCTGTCCACTGCACGGGGTTCAGCAGCTGAGAAAGCCTCGCTCTGACGCATGCACTGCGTGGTCAGAATGCACATCCTGTGATTTTTCCCCGAGTTGGACTTTAGCCACTAGGCTAAGACACCAGGCTTGATCCTCTACTACTTTCCTAGGCACATTAACAGGAACCTGCATCAGAAGCAGAACAGCCAGAACTCAAACCGGTGCTCCAGTGTGGCATGCCAGCATCCCAATAGTGACCTAACCTGCTGCGTCCCAATTATACTATCGTTCCCCAGTCCCCGAGCAGCACCGTAACCCCTGTTCAGATGCCTGTGCCTCTTTTTTTTTTTACTGTATTGTCTGGTTTAATAGATTTATATCAGGTGCAGTTTATACATTATCTCTCAAATCTTCTCCTACACGTACTCCGACTTTAGCCTAGCAGCTAAAGTCCTCGCCTTGAATGTGCCAGGATCCCATATAGGTGCAGTGCAATAGCCTAGTGGCTAAAGTCCTTGCCTTGCATACACTAGGATCCCATATTGGCACTGGTTCTAATCCTGGCACCACCGATTCCCATCTAGCGCCCTGCTTGTGGCCTGGGAAAGCAGTGGAGGACGGCCCAAAGCCTTGGAACCCTGCATCCACGTGGGAGACCCGGAAGATGATCTGGGCTTCTGAAGGCTTTGGATTTGTGCAGCTCTGGCCATTGCGGTCACTTGGGAAGTGAACCATCAGACGGAAGATCTGAATCAAGCTTAAGCCAGGAGCCTAGAACTCAATTCAGTCTTCCATGTGGGTGGTAGAGACACTAGCACTTGAGCAGTCACCTGCTTCCTCCAGGGAGCTGGCTTTAAACTAGTGGGCCTGGAACTCAATGCAGGTCCCTTGTGTGGTGGAGGGACTCAAGTCCCTCAGCTGTCACTGCTGCCCTGAGGCTGCACACTAGCAAGAAGCCCAGTGGGAAGCAGAGCAGCGACTCCAAGAGCTCCCGTGTGGACTGTAGGCTTCCAAGCATTGGCTCAAGCCCTGCACCAAATGCTCACGCCAGTTTGCTTGATTCTTTTTTTTTTTTTTTTTTAAGATTTTATTATTATTGGAAAGCCGGATATACAGAGAGGAGGAGAGACAGAGAGGAAGAACTTCCATCCGATGTTTCACTCCCCAAGTGAGCCGCAACGGCCCATGCGCGCCAATCCGATGCCGGGAACCGGGAACCTCTTCTGGGTCTCCCACGCGGGTGCAGTGTCCCAAAGCATTGGGCCGTCCTCAACTGCTTTACCAGGCCACAAGCATGGAGCTGGATGGGAAGTGGAGCTGCCGGGATTAGAACCGGCGCCCATATGGGATCCCGGGGCGTTCAAGGCGAGGACTTTAGTCACTAGGCCACGGCGCCGGGCCCAAGTTTGCTTGATTCTTAATTCATAGTTACATATTCTTCCATGTATTTACTATATAAAATAATTTGTAGTAGTACATTTCTTTTAAATATTTATATGAAAGATAGAATTACAGAGAGATGGAAGGTAAGACAGAGGTAGAGAAATAGCTGCCATGGCTTGGGCTGGGCCAGGCAGGAGCCAGGAGCCAGGAGCTTCCTCAGGGTCTCCTGTGTGGGTTCTAGGGGTCCTAGCACTTGGACTTTTTGCTGCTTTCCCAGGCTATCAACAGGGAGCTGGATCAGAAGTGGAGAGCTGGGACTTGAACCACTGTCCTTATGGAATACCATTGTTGCAGGCAACAGCTTACCTTGCTACTCATATGGGGTGCTGGCTCCAGTGCATAGTTTTTAAAATGGACATCAAAAGATACTTTTGATGGACACAAAAACATCTGAATTTCATTTACCATTTCTTATTCCAATTTTTGTCTCTGTTCACTTTCTAGAAGGGTAGTATTTTTACGTATTTAGCTAATGGAAAGTCTGATTCAGATCCTCTTTCTTCCGCAGTTATTCACTTATACAGTATCTGATGGGAGAAAGGTCAAAGTTTATTGAAAAGGAAGTAGAACTCCTTAGGAGACTGTTAGGTATCTCTTCACGCTCTGTTTCTCAATGGACACGTCCTCATTGTGTAGTCTGAGTCACCCTAACTGAAGGATTCTACCTTCTAATGTAATGTCAGTCTAGACATGTTTAAAATTGCACTGGGAGATCTATACCTCCTCCATTAGTCACAAGAGCACACAGATATTCAGACAGAATGGTAAAGCAGTCTACATTCCTGCAGTGAATACCTTATTAGTACAAACAATCTGGGATCTATGAGGACTTTCTGTCTTGTCCGTGATAAAAAGCAGAAAAATTAAAAAAAAAATTTTTTAATGTCTCTTATTAATTCCAATTCTCCACCTTGTCATTTATATTATATTTGACAAATTGGGAAAGGACACTCAAGATTTCTTGTCAAATGCTAGACTTTTTTCTATTTCTTTATGTGGAAGGCAGGGGGACAGAGAAGGGGAAATGTTTCCTCTACTAGTTTACTCCCCAGTTGTCCCACAGCACCTGGGCCGGACCCAGGCCAAAGGCAGCGATAGACTTCAGTGTCCACCTCTTCTGCGGCTGGCAGAGGCCCTGGAGCTGTTGGCTGCTGCCACACAGGCCGTGTTAGCAGTAAGCTGGATTGGAGGCAAAGTGGAAATCCAACCTTCACACTTTTATGTGGGATGCAGTCATTTTAAGCATCATGGCAGCATTTTAGCTATTGTGCCAAATGCCCTCTCCAATAAGCATTTGAATTTCTAATGTTGGGTTTGTGAAAAGAGGAAGAAAAACATAGGCAAAAAAAAAAAAAAAAAGGGGGATTGAAAACCAGTGTAAAGTAAGCTGAAGTTGTGACTGCTTTGAGTAACCAAGAGACTGTTTTAAATGAACAGCCTCCTGGGAATACAAGGGTTTTTTTTTTTTTGTTTGTTTGTTTGTATAAAGTTTCATTCCTCTGAGAGTTACTACTCACTGAAAAGGTCTAGAGAAATACATGTGGGTTGTGGTATGGGGAGATGTCAAGGAAGTTGGTCTACTCTGTGTGGATTTTGGATGGGAAAGTGTTTGATGCGTATTTGGCTTCGTGCAAATTTAAGTTAGATTGTCCTGAATCTGTGACAGCCCTTTGACATCAGGCTGAAGCAAATGTCAAACTTTCATAACGGGACACCCTCAGTCTAAGCTAGAGGTGCTCCATGAGCTCTTTGTGAAAAGTTGACCTTTAGGATGTAAGCATTGGGCCCAGTATGGTAGCCTAGTGACTAAAGTCCTCGCCTTGCACATGCCGGGATCCCATATGGGTGCTGGTTCATGTCCTGGCTGCTCCACTTCCCATCCAGCTCCCTGCTTGTGGCCTGGGAAAGCAGTGGAGGACGGCTCAAAGCCTTGGGAACTTGCACCTGTGTGGAGAGACCCGGAAGAGGCTCTGGGCTCCTGGCTTCGGTTGGCTCATCTCTGGCTATTATGACCATTTGGGGAGTGAATCAGCATGTGGAAGATTTTTCTCCCTGCCTCTCCTTCTCTCTGTAGATCTGACTTTCTAATTAAAAAAATGTATTTTTTTTAAAAGAAGGCACAAACTAGTAATTACTCTGGATTTCATTTATACCAAGTCAGAACCCCTCATGTGGTGGAGGGAAGGGCTAGTGAGCGAGAGGGGGACAAGGGACATCCATGGGATTGTTGGTCTGGGTGGTAGTCACATGATGCCTCACCTGATGGTATTCTCTCTCAGCCTCATAGAAAGATAAGAACACATGAAGCATTTCATAGGAAATACAGTGTAAGTAAGAAGTAAATAGAAAATGTTACGAATAAATCTAAGTACATCAGTAATCAAACTAAATGTAAATGAATGATGTTTACTGGTTGAAAGCATAATTTTCTGTTGAAACACGTTTCCCATGTGGCTGACACTAATTCCTCTTTAAATGTGTGCCGCTCCCCAGCTGGCAGGGGAGGGTTGTTTCATTCATCCTTAATCTGGGCTGACTTTAGTGATTTGCTTGACCAATAGAATGTGATAGAAATTACATTCTGGCACTTTCCAGACAAGGTCATGAGAAGTTTTGTAACTTCTTTTTAGGCCACCTGGAACCCTGTCTTTTGGAATGGTTTCTCATGGTCCCACTCAATCTGGGCACCTGTGTGCCATGCTGTGAGAAGGCCAAGCCAGAGGAGAGCCTTGTTTGAGCTCCCAATAGGAGCTAACGTCATTTGCTCTCCGTGTGAGTGAGGGAGTCATTTTGGACATTACAGTTGTAGTAGATAGAGGGATATTTTCTATCTGCTAGGTCACTCCTCAAATAACAGCAATAACCAGAGGTGAACCTACTCAAAGCCAAGAGCCAGGAGCTTCTCCTGAGTCTCCCACGTGGGTGCAGGGTTCCGAGGCTTTGGGCCATCCTCGACTGCTTTCCCAGGCCACAAGCAGGGAGCTGGATGGGAAGCGGAGCAGCTGGAATGTGAACTGGCGCCCATATGGGATCCCAGTGCTTGCAAGGGGAGGATTTAGCCATTGAGCCATCACGCCAGGGCAGCCTCAGAACATTTCTAAGAAATGTTAGAATTCATGAGAAAAAGGAAGACTAAAGATCTTCAGGAATAACTCTTAAACCTACACTGAAGTGAACAAACTGTTCCTGGGGATCATAAAGGTTTGCTTACAGTGACTCCCGCAGAACTTGAGATAGGGAAGGTGAAGGCAGTTTTTGTCTCCTAGGGGGATAAAAAAATGGATTAGAAGTCCACAAGGTGTTTCAGGAATTGGACCAATAGAGGAATGTTCCTTTTGTGGTGAAAGAAAGAAAGAAAGAAAGAAAGAAAGAAAGAAAGAAAGAAAGAAAGAAAGAAAGAAAGAAAGAAAGAAAGAAAGAAAGAAAGGAAGGAAGGAAGGAAGGAAGGAAGGAAGGAAGGAAGGAAGGAAGGAAGGAAGGAAGGAAGGAAGGAAGGAAGGAAGGAAGAAAGGAAGGAAGAAAGAAAGAAAATTTGCCTTTGGAGCTCTTACTACGTCGAGGTAGTAAGCGAGCTGACTGCAGACGGGAACTGTCTGCTGTCCTAGAGATGGCGCCCCGAGTTGGTAGATGCACCCTCAGGGAGTGGGACCTGGCTGTGTTTGCGTAACTGGTGACACATGTCTGATAAAGTTCCATCGCTGGTGGCAGGGAACTGCTGTGTGTCTGCTGTCCTTCCTGCTTCTCACGTTTGGAGTGACAGTGTCTGTTCTAGCTATCCTGAGTCCGTCTCAGTATTGCATGTATGTCGGTATGTTGGGTGCGTGGGGGCAGATAACGTGTCTCTTTAATTCAGATGGAGAGGAGCTATACTCCAGTAGCTGTCCCTGAGGAACTGCATCTGAGGAACCTCAACCACACCTGGACCTGAGTTAGATATCGAGACTCTGGACATCAAGCTGATGCCATAATGAGATGAGACTTTTGAAGGTCTTAGGAGTGGGTGAGTGTAATTTGCATGTGGGAAGGACTTGTTGGGGTCAGAGGGTGGTCTATGGTAGCTGGTTTCCAAAGTGGCCACCCTCACATTTCTTTCCTTCTTGCCATTCAGAGGTAGAGTCTGTTTCTCTCCTGCCCTTGGATGTGGGCTGGCTTTAGTGATCTGCTTCAAGAGCACAATGTGACTTTCTGAGGTTAGCTCTTAATGAGCCTTGCAGCTTCTATATATGCCTCTTGGAATTCTCTGTCTTGGAATATTTGTTCTCACAGTGTACCCACCCCAAGCCAGTTGGAGGGGACACATGCAGACACCGGCTGATAACCCCAGTGAGCTACTAGTAAACAGACAGCATCCACTGAGCGTTAGCTGTGTAACTAAGTAAAAGAACTATGGCGGGCGATCCATCCCTGCGGGACACTACCTGGAAGAGAACCAGAGTTCCAGACATACGGCCAGGATAGCAAATTCCACCATCTTCATTCACTCCAGGCACCCCAGCTGGCATCCCAGAGGCTAGCATCGGAGACCAGCAGGCCCCGCTGTGCTGCCAAAACTTCCGCCCTCAGAGTCGTGGGAATAATAAAGTGACTATTTAACATCACTAATGTTTGGGTAGTTTTGAGTGTAGCAATAGATAACTGAAACATTGTCGGACTGAATTGAAAGTAATCCAGCTCTGACCAGTTCACGAGATATAACAGATATAAAGAATCAGAGAGATTGGAAATAAAGTATAAGAAGTACTTGTTTAAAAAAAAAATTTGTATAGTAGGTTAGTAGTAGACAAAATTTAAATGTTCAAAAATCATTAGCAGAGTTACAGATCAACAGAAAAAAGTGTGAAATGCGTAATAAAACAAGAAGCTATGATCTCAGTTCACTAAGAATCTAATAGTATGGCCTTAAAACAATACAGGTAGGATGCAAAAGAAACAGACCACAGAAAGAAGCGAGTGGATATAATACAGGTGTAAATGACTAACTATACAAAGTGGGAAGTGTTAAGGTCTTTCTTAGTAGTTGATGGTGAGACGGATCAGATGTTTGCAAAGACACAGGTTAGAACCAGGGTCCACCAGGCTGCTTTTGGTGAGACGCCTGGGGTCCCACAGCTGATAGGTCAGCATTTGCCTTCTTTTTAGTCAGTTTTTAAAATATTGAGCATAATACTGAATTCTTTTAAGATTTATTTATGTTTATTACAAAGTCAGATATACAGAGCGGAAGATCTTCCGTCCAATGATTTACTCCCCAAGTGACCGCAACGGCCGGTGCTGTGCCGATCCGAAGCCGGGTACCTGGAACCTCTTCCAGGTCTCCCACGCTGGTGCAGGGTCCCAATGCCTTGGGCTGTCCTCAACTGCTTTCCCAGGCCACAAGCAGGGAGCTGGATGGGAAGTGGAGCTGCCGGGACTAGAACCGGCACCCATATGGGATCCCGGGGCTTTCAAGGCGAGGACTTTAGTCACTAGGCCACGCCACTGGGCCCAATACTGAAGCAAGTCTCAACAAAACCAATAAATGTGCATTTTGCATGGGATGTTCTGACATTCAAATAAGTTAAGATTTAAGTTGTTTTTTGTTAAAAAATAACCACAATAACTTCATATATTTGGGTATGTAAACGCAGGTATGTAAATAACTCATAGTTCAAAGAAGGAAGAATAATGAAAATTAGAAACAAAGCTGAATGATAAAGTCAGTATTGTACATAAAAAATAGCAGTGCAATTCATAGAAAATTGCATCCCTCCATATTTATATTAGGAGAAAGAAAGCTCATTGTGATTTTTTTTTAAAGCTTATTAATTTTCAATGTTAACCATTCAGCTGAAAAGTTATAAAATAGGGGCCCGGTAGCATGGCCTAGTGGCTAAAGTCCTCGCCTTGAATGCCCCGGGATCCCATATGGACGCTGGTTCTAATCCCGGCAGCTCCACTTCCCATCCTGCTCCCTGCTTGTGGCCTGGGAAAGCAGTGGAGGACGGCCCAAAGCTTTGGGACCCTGCACCCGCATGGGAGACCCGGAAGAGCTTCCAGGTTCCCGGCTTCAGATCAGCGCAGCACTGGCCGTTGCGGCTCACTTGGGGAGTGAATCATGGGACGGAAGATCTTCCTCTCTGTCTCTCCTCTTCTCTCTGTATATCTGACTTTGTAATTAAAAAAAAAAAAAATTGACAATGTCAAAAAAACTCGACAGTGTCAGTTCTAGTTAGTTAAAATTTATTATTAATTTTATTTATTGGAAAGGCAGAGCAACAGAGAAGGAAATGAGGGGAGAGAGGTAGGAGATCTTGCAAGCACTGATTCATTCTCCAAAGTCTTGCACTAGGCAGGGCTGGGCCAGATTTGGCCACTGGCCGCGGATTCTATCCTCATCTCCCACCTGAGCAGCAGGGAGCCAAGTGTTTGAGCCGTCACTGCTGCCTCCTGGGGTGTGTTTTCGCAGGAAGTTAGACACCAGAGCTGTAGGTGGCCACCGAACCAGGCTTCCCAAGGGAGGTGGGCATTGTAAAACGTGGACGAACACTTGCTTCCCTTAAGAGTTCTTAGGTGTGGCCAGAGCAGTTTCCAATCTAGGATAGTTATTTCCTAATTCCTTTGAATTTATTGTATCCAATACCCTGTAAGTTGTAGGGCTTTCTGTTCTGCTTGATGGGAACAAGCGTTTTTCCGGTTGTGTTCAAGTGTTAGTTGGTTTTCCCTGAATGGTTCTGATGTGCAATTGCTAGTCAGGACCTGGCTGAGTGCTGCCAGTCTGCAGGTCACAGCAGTGTTTGTCCCTTGCTTTTCCAGTTCCCTGTGTTGTGAGTTCTCGCCTTGACCACTCTATACTCTCAACTCCATCTCCAGAAAAACGAAGACCCCTTGGCTCCAGCTGCCTTCCTTCTCCCTGAGTTGTCAGACTGAAGATTTTCTTGGGGCCGTAAACTTGCATCCACACAAGTTAATGTCACCTGTTTCCTTTTGCTCAGGGCACAGTGGTCTTCACTGACTGATGTATAGTTTCTTTAAAAGCCACATTTCATATATTTTGTTTGTTTTTTGTTTGTTTCTGGCACATAGGTAAGTTTGTTACTCTCTATTGTCTGGAAATCAAAGTTTCTTATTTTCTGTACTTTCTTCTGTGCTTCAGATGTTTCATGATAAACACTAAACACATGGAGCCGGCATGTTTGTGAAAGGTAAAACTGATTTTTTTAAAGACTTCAGTTACGCTTATTCTTTGTATTAATCATTTTGAGAAGCTACAGTTTCATATTATTACTATTATTATTTTTTTTAATTGGGAGAGAGAAAGAGAAAAACAGACATAGAGATAGATAGTGTATCCATTTCCTGCCTCACTTCCCAAGTGCCTGGAGGTCGCCAGGGCAGGGCTAGGAATGAAGCTGGACCCAGGAGTGCAGCCCAGGTCTCGCCCCAAGCTGGCAGGCCCAGCTCTGCTGCTCCTGGGGTCTGTGTTAGTGGGCTAGCAAGGAAACCCTGTACTCCAGAGTGAGGCTTGGGTATCTAGCTTAAATGACGTCTTAACTGCTAGCCTGTTCCTGAAGTGTTTTTGAATAACTCTTTTCTTTGATGTTTACCTATAAAACAAAGAAGTTGAATGTGTTTGTAGCGTAGTACGTCTTGTAATTCAGGCACCAGGGTCTGAACTGAGCCCCCTATCTTGTTTCATATTGGCTTCCAGCTCTCACCAAGTGGTTGTGTTTTACTTTAAAATGAGTCTACCTATCTGTTTGGGTTTGATCTTGTGACTTCAGGGAAGAAACCTCCCAGCACTAGAAAAAAAGACATTTTTTTTTTGTCCTAAGGCTTTAGAAATCAAAGTCAAAATCCAATTGTCTTTAAAAATGTATTATCTTTATTTTTTTAATAAATAAATCTTTTTAAAAATTATTTATTTTTATTGCAAAGTCAGATATATAGAGAAAGGAGAGACAGACAGCAAGATCTTCCATCCAATGATTGACTCGGCATAGCAATGGCCAGAGCTGAGCTAATCCGAAGCCAGGAGCCAGGAGCTTCTTCCGAGTTTCCCATGTGAATGCAGAGACCTGAGGCTTTGGGCTGTCCTTGACTGCTTTCCCAGGCCACAGGCATGGAACTGGATGAGAAGTGGGGCTACTGGGATATGAACCAGCGCCCATATGGGATCTTGGCGCATGCAAGGAGAGGAGTTTAGCCACTAGGCTATCACACTGCGCCCACACTTAAGCCATTTTATGCCGCACTCTCAGGCCGTTAGCAGAGATCTGGACTGGGAGTGGGGCAGCTAGGACATGAAGTGGAGCTTACGTTGGATGCTGGCAGTATTGCAGATGATGGCTCTATGCGCTACACCACAGCACCATCCCTGACATCTGGGTTACTAAAAACAATGAAGTCTGTTTTTAGTTTCTTTTAAAAGTTTGAAAGGCAGAGAGGGAGTGAGAGAGCACGAACAGCAAGAACTCCCATCTATTGGTTCCGTTCCCAGAAACCTTCAATGGCAGTCCAAAGCCGGCCTGAGACTGAGGCTGGGAGCCGAGATCTCCATCCGGGTCTTCTAACCAGTGACAAGGATTCTGGTTGCTTGAGCCATCACGTGCTTCCCCACAGGGTGCACGTTAGCAGGAAGTGGGAATCAGGAGGACAGGGACTCCAGCCTAGGCCTTCCAATGTGCGACATGGTTGTTCCAACTGATATCTGAACAAAAAGCCGCCCCCCTGGCTGGGTCTTCTCTTTGCTTCTGCAGTCACTGCACTCCATTGCCACACCTCAGGAATTCTCTGGAAAACTTCGTTATGCACTTTTTAGATAATGCAAGTGAAAAAGGAAAATATCTTAATATTACAGGCTGTTGATGCTTGGGGCCAGAAGTGTTTTGGGTTTCAGATTTTTTTCAGATCTTGTAATATTTAGTACATCTCTTGAGGATGGAACTCAAGTAAACAGATTTATCTTCCATGTGCACGCCTTTTACATGTACATACTGAAGGTAGTTTTATACATTTTGAATAGTTCTGTGTGTGAGGCTAAGTTTCATGGTGTAGATTTTCACCTATCACATCACATCACATCACATCGCATTTTGGAGTTTTGAGTTCGCTTTTTTCTACCTGTACCATGAAAACACTTGACCTCAAGTACCTCTTGGAAGGTACTTCCAGGGGTGTCTGGGCCAAATTGTGAAACTCTGCTCCCAAACCACTTCTGTGTGGGAACAGAGAAACATGAAGAGCTACCACCTTTGGGTACAGCCAACTTTTCCACGTGCTTATTCAGTACTGGCTGCTTAACCTAATTAGCAGTACAATATCCAGACTCCAGAATGGAAGTGGGCGGCGCTGAAGCCTCCCAGAACTCAAGTGGGAGTTAGTCCCAGTTCATGTGCTTTTTACAAGTACTTGTTTGTTCAGTGTTTTTATAGGCCATTACTAACCCAGAGGGAGAGGAAAATTGAGCCAGATCTCTCAGAAAGAAGAATCAAAGGATTTTAGAGACCCTTTCAAAAGTCATCTGGCCGTAGAATTTTAGACTTTCAGATTTGAAGAGTGCATGAGCGGTCCTCTAGTCCAGCCCTTAAGGAAGCATCATAACAGTTGCAGTCAGTACTTGGTCTCCATTTCCTTTCCCAAAGATGATAACAGGCAGGTGGAAAGGATGAGCAGACCAAGCAACACTGAAAGCGGCAGTGTGAAGCTTCGTCCCCTGGCTTTGCTGCTGGCATCCCATGTTTACATGGTCCCGGCTGGGCGTGTCACGTCTGTGGCCCCCTGGAAGGCATGGACCTGGTGGGCACTCCGGGGTTACTCCAGCCCCACTTTCCACTTAGCACTGCCCTGGTGGAGGCTGTCTTCACTGTCTCCATTCCTGAAATAGACCACCCGGGCCTCAAGGCTGTGATGTGTTTTGAAATCTCTGTGGCAGTCTCTGCTTCCATGGCTGTGTTCGTTTCTGTCCAGATGGCTGCTCTGTGAAGTTGTACACTGGTCTGTGTGACTTCCTAAGGCTTGCTTTGCACATGGCTTGCGGAATTCCCTGGTAAATGTTTCACGATGTTTGTATCTTAGCCCTCTGGGGTCTGTACTGTGTAGTCACGCCTTCAGCTTCCCTAGGTAGCAGCTCAGCAGGGGTTCCTTGCAGGGGACCTAACTTGTGATGAAACTGTCTGGTCGCCCTCAGCTTTCCTTTGGAATCTTTGAGGAAACCATGGTTATTCCGCATGCTAGCAAAGCCAGCACCATGTGGTTGATGCTAAGATCTGCCACTAGCACAAAACTGTCTGTGCCTGCCCGAACCAGGGCTGCATGACCTTGGAGCACTCAGACAACAAGCCAGAACCGAGAGCTTCCGGGGGGGAGCTGGGTTCCTCAGGCACTTCCTGGAAGGAATTCTACCCCGTAAGACCTTTGAAACAAGTCATTACTTCTAAACCTCTGGGCTTTGGAGATTTCTGAGGTAACCCTGGAGGTCTAGCCGCATGGTTTTGCTGATTGGTACACTGACTCCCTTTGGCTTTGTCAGCAAGTGGTTTTTCCATTGCTCTCTCCTGGCCTGAACATGCTTTTGCTTCATCCTCTAGCCAGGCTGTGATCTTTCCCCCACATCTTTCTGCTCTATTCCTTTGTCCTCAGTTCTCACTGTATAACTAGCAGCGGTCAGCAGCACCCATGTGCAACCTGAATGCTTTGCTGCCTTGAGAAATCTTCTCTGTCAACCAAACCACTCCATCACCTCGGAGCTCAGCTGCTGGCAAAGATTATGGGAACATAATCATAACCCCCCACTGCTGTTTCCACAGTGTAATGGGTGGTTTTCTGCCCCAAACCCTAGAGGACCCTCATTTCATCAGAAAGTTTGTCAGCATGGCCTTTATCTTCTGTGTTTATATCAGCATTCTGATCTTCTTTTTATTAAGATTCATTTTATTTTTATTTGGAAAGCAGATTTACAGAGAGGAGAGATAGGAGTCTTCCATCTGCTGGTTCACTCCCCAAATGGCCATAATGGCCAGAGCTGAGCCAGTCTGAAGCCAGGAGCCAAGGGGCCCACGGACTTGAAGCACCCTCCACTACTTGCCAGGGCCACAAGCAGGGAGCTAGATTGGAAGTGGAGCAGCCGGGACTTGAACCAGTGCCCATTTGGGATGTCAGTGCTTCAGGCAGGGGCTTAGCTTGCTTACTGTACCCCAGCTCTGTCCTCAACATTCTGGTTTTCTAAGGCCTCAGTACAATTACTGTATTTGCAGCCTTCTAGGGCTTCTTGAAATTTTTCCAGACTCTTCCCATAAGCCAATTCCATACTCCTCCACAACCTTGGTTATAGTTACAGTAGTAGCACCACTCTCTGTGTCAATTTTCAGTGTTAGCATTTTGTTAACTACAATAAAATATATAACACAGATTTATTCCATTTGTGAGGTGCCAGTCCAAGACTGAGTGGCCCCGTTGGTTCAGTCTCTGGTAAAATAGCCTTGTTCCTGGCGGAGTCCCAAGACCATGCCGAGCGTCATGTGGCCAGAGGGCGCGCCTGTGTTTGTTCTCGTCTGTGTGGTCTTATAATTGCCACTAGCACGTAGTCACGGGTGGCACCTTAATGACCCAAACCAATCTAATCACTTCCCAAAAGCCCCGCCTTCAGCAGGGTAACTGATTAAGTTTGCACCCTCTTAGTATCCTTAGGACTAGAGAACAAGTCTATACCACACGGACCTTTGTCAGCATGTCTGCATCCAAACCATAGCTTCTGCGCAAGAGCTCTTACTTTGTCCTGCAATTGCCTGTTACAAAAAACATGTCATTTGTCTTATAGTTTACTTGAGTCTGAATTTTGCTGATTGCATCTCCGCGTAGGTTTTTTTTTTTCTTTTTTTGACATGTTCCTTTGTCCTTTGTATTTCCTGTAAATTGGTACTTAAATTTAGCCGTCTTCTCGGATTTCTTCACGAGTGGTGTTAAGTACTTTTATCAGAAGGTACAAATTGTTGCTTGTGTCTGTGGTGACATCAGCAGCTATTGATCTTTGCTTAGGCCCATGAAATCATTACAGGCTGTGAAGTGGTGACTTTCCAATTCTATCTTGCTTCTTTATTAGCTAGAATGCTTCTACAAAGAGAAAGCACCTTTATTTACTCTTTGGTTACTCACTGATATACCAGTAGTTGCTTTAGGAAAGTTAGAAGGAATACTTTCTTCCCCTTTGCCGTTCTCAGAACAGTGAATTGGTCACTAGCATTTTCCAGTGGTAATCAGTCACTGTCATTATTTGTTTTATTGCTGTTATTATGAATTCCTGGTTTTTAAGATTTTTGGGTGTGTTGAATTCATTGATTACTATTACACTTTATCTCTTTTCAAGTAATCTCATGCAGACTGAACTTCAAGGTGAAGGTGTCCTCGTGGCTTTTGTGCTCCGTCCCTTCTGCATACTGTGTGGTTTGTGGTTGACATTTGTCAAGTGAATGAATTGATGTCCTGAGTAGCATTTAAAAACAGGAGTTTGGGGGCTGATATTATGGCAAATCCAGTGAAAGTGCCACCTACAACACTGGCATCCTACATAGATGCCAGCTGGAGAGCTGGCTGCTCCATTTCCGATCTAGCCCGTGAGCTCTTGGTCCTCTGTATCCACGTGGCCGATCAAGCAAACGCCCCTGGCTCCCAGCTTTGGCCCGGCCCGCCCTGTGGCTTGGGCTGCTTAGGGAGTGAACCAGGAGAGGGAAGCTCTCTCTTTCTTTTTAATTCTGCATGCCAAATAAATAAATGGATAATTAAAAAAAATAAAATAGGAGTTTGTTTTGGAGGCAGAGCCATCATGGCTTTCCTGCTTGACCTGAAAGGAGAGTATATTAGAGCTACTCTGAATATGGAAAAAAAAGTATTTTAAAAAAATGAATGTCATTTAATTTTTGTTTGTAAGTAGACATGGAGTTGTTTACTCCATCATTTTCAATGGATTTTTTCATTATATTTGAAAAGATTTATTTATGTATTTGAATGAATTATGGGGTAGAGGGAGACAGAGGTTGATAGAGATCTTCTATCTACTGGTTCATTCCCGGTTGGCTGCAACAGCTTGGGTCAGGTCAGCCAAATGCCGGAGCCAAGAGCTCCATCTGAGTCTCCCACGTGGGTCCTACTTGCTACTTTCAAGGGTGTGTTAGCAGGGAACTGGATTAGAAGAGGACATGGGACGCTGGTGTTAAAATCAGTGGCTTAAATGGCTGTGCCAACACCTGCTTCTCATTGTACGTATTTATCGTTTTAAAGGTTTATTTTATTTACTTGACAGACAGTTACAGAGAGAAAGAAGGAAGAGACAGAGCAAGAGGGAAGGAGAAACAGAGACTTTGTAATTCCTGGTTTATCCCCCCAAAATGGCCACAATAGCTGGGACTGGGCAAGGCCACAGCCAGGATCCCGGAACTTCCTCTGGGTCTCCCACATGAATGCCAAGCACTTGGGCCATCCTCTGCTCCTTTTCAGGCACATTAGCATGGAGCTGGATCACAGATGGAGTATTTGAAACTCTAACCAACACTCAGATGGGATGCTGCCCATATGGGATGCTACTCATTTGGGATGCCAGCACTGAAGGTGGTAGCTTAACCCATGGCATCACAACACTGGCACTGGCCCCTTATTTTTATGAAAGTAAGTCAGAGCCCATTTTTGTATCTCTTGTTGTAAGATAAAATAACATCTAAAATTCTCTTTTCTACTCCTTTAATATAAACGGCAGAGAATATTCACACTCATGAAAGACGTGTTTCCCTGAAATTACCCATTAATTTTGTAATCCCTGCCCCTTGCCACATTCGCAGGGAAGAGAAGTGAACCCTAAGTACCCACGGTATGTTGGACACTGTCCTGAACGCCTTTATATGGGTGCTGTGTATCATTTGTTCTTTTTGTTTGTTTTTACACTCACCACAAATTGAATAAATGATATATAGCACCCGTGTAAAGGTGTTCAGGACAGTGTCCAACACACTGTGGGTACTTAGGGTTCATGTCTCATTTATTCTTTTTTCTTTTTTAAGGTTTATTTTATTTTTATTGCAAAGTCAGATATATATAGAGAGAGGAGGAGATACAGCGAGCAAGATCTTCCATCCAATGATTCACTCCCCAAGTGACCACAGTGGCCGGTGGCTGCACCGATCCGAAGCCAGGAGCCAGGAACTACCTCCCTCGTGGATGCAGGGTCCAAAGGCTTTGGGCCGTCCTCGACTGCTTTCCCAGGCCACAAGCAGAGAGCTGGATGGGAAACATGGCTGCCGAGACACAAACCAGATCCCAAATGGGATCTCAGCGTGTGCTGCCAGGTGAGGACTTCAGCCGCTAGGCCACCGTGCCGGGCCAGCTTCTCATTTATTCTTAACCACAACCTTATTAGGTAGGTAAGTTTACCATCACATCCATTTTATAGGTGAAATAGTTGAGGCACAACTGTTGAGAAACTTGTCCATGGTCAGATCTCCAGAAAATGTGCTAGTGCTATTAAATTGCTTTCAGTGACTTTACAAACAAGCTAGCCTGCTTGCTTTCTCTCTCTCTCTCTCTCTCTCTTTTTGGTAGGATGTGATAGTGTTCACAAAATGCTTTCTATTTATTTAACTTATAAAATGTAGTGCCACAAAATGTGGCATTTTATAATCATAAATTTAAGGCTACATTACTTCAAAAAATATTTATTTTTTACTTGAAAGACAGACCATCAGAGAAATTGCCCACTGACTGACTCACTCATCAGCAGCCTGCAATAGCCACGGTGGGGCCATGCCCAGACCACCAGCCTGGAACCCCTGCTGAGCCTCTGTGGCTGGCTGGGACTGTGTCGGTTGAGCTGTTCTGGGGCTGTGTGCACAGTGAGCTTAGACCAGAGCCAGAGCTGGGACTGGAGGTTCCGTGCTCGGGGAGGGGCTGTGGTGTCCCAAGAGGCATTCTAATCACTGGACAAAACACCGGTCCCATTTTTTTTTAGTAAAAATTTTTTCCCAAAAGAATGACTCTTAATTTTTCCTCTAATCCATGGATAATATTAAGGCTACCAAATATGAACTATTTTCATCATTTCATGGATAATATTAAGGCTACCAAATATGAACTATTTGAAGACTACGTTTTTTATCACTGTCTTACTGTAAAAAAATTCAGTTTGCAAATCTTAAGGATTTGTAAGTAGGAATACTGCCTGCCGCTTAGTCACTGTCCCTCGCCCGTTGGTTAGGTTACCACAGCTGGAGTGGTCTGTTCACTGATTGGTTCATAACCTTTCCGAGCAGGTCCCTGCAGAGGCGGTCGTCCTTATTCCTTCATAAGCATGAACGGATAGGCATGGATAAAGAGAGCACAGGTCAACTCACAGTCACAGCAGTTTCCACAGCTATGCCAATAATGAGTAGGACAGAGTCCACTGCTTGTCCAGAACTCCTTGCCATTAGGGCGAAAAGTCATTTCTTTCTTTTTCACTTAATAAAGTTTGGATCTAGTAGGAATATGAAAATGATATTAACAGAGACAACTGTGAGTGTATTAACACTCATAAAAGCTGTGTCAATATTATTAGAAATTTCTAGGTTACTTTGGATACAGTCTTACAACTTGCTTTTTAGAATTAGGAACATATTCTTACAAGCATGTTGCTGGGGCCCGGGCTGTGGCACAGGCAGGTTAAGCCATCCTCTGTCATGCTGCTTTCCCACATGGTTGCTGGTCTGAGCTCTGGCTGCTCCTCTTCCGATCCATCTCCCTGCTAACAGCCTGGGACAGCAGTGGAAGATGGCCCAAGTGTCTGGGTTCCTGCACCCACCTAGGAGACCCAGCAGAAGCTCTGAGAACCTCATTTTAGCCCTCATAGTCCCAGCTACTTTGGCTTCTGCATGAGTAGATGAGCAAATGGAGGATTCTCTCTCTTCCCTCTCTCTGTAACTCTTTCAAATAAATAAAAATCTTAAAAAAAAGTCACTTTATGGGCCCAGCACCGTGGCCTAGCGGCTAAAGTCCTCACCTTGAAAGCCCCGGGATCCCATATGGGCGCCGGTTCTAATCCCAGCAGCTCCACTTCCCTTGCAGCTCCCTGCTTGTGGCCTGGGAAAGCAGTTGAGGACGGCCCAATGCATTGGGACCCTGCACCCGCGTGGGAGACCGGGGGAGGTTCTGGGTTCCCGGCTTCGGATCGTCGCGCACCGGCCCGTTGCGGCTCACTTGGGGAGTGAATCATCGGACGGAAGATCTTCCTCTCTGTCTCTCCTCCTCTGTGTATAACTGGCTGTAATAAAATGAATAAATCTTTAAAAAAAAAAGTCACTTTATCACTTCAAATTGATGTAGCAAAGATATCCAGTAACACTCTTTGTATCTTGCAAATTTTAATAATGATTTAATAGTTGAGGAAAAGGAATTATTAAAAAGGAAACCAAGAAATAAGAATGCTAAATTTAATAATATATAATATTTTAAGTTAAAAATATTTTTAGGGCTACCATTGCGTTACAGCAGATGAAGCAGCCATCTGCAATGCCAGTACCCATCATGGATGTCAGTCCTGGGATTGTTCAGTTCCGTGCTAATGTGCCTGGGAAAGCAGTGCAAGAGGAGCCAAGTGTGTGGGCCCCCATCACCCCCATGGAAGACCGGGATGAAGTGCTTGACTCCGGACTTATGGCCATTTGGGGAACTAGTCAGTGAATGAAAGATCTCTTTATCTCTCCCTGTCTCTCTTCCTGTTGCTCTACTTTTCAAATAAATTAAATAATAATAATAATGATAATGCTTTAAGGAGAATTTGGGGTCCCCCATCTGATTACCTGGGTTCGAGTCCCACCTCTGGCTGCCGACTTCCAGCTTCCTGCTAATGCAGACCCTCTGAGGCAGTGGTGATGGCTCAGGTAGTTGGCTTACTGCCAGCCAGGTATCAGGCTTGTGTTGAATTCTTGACTTTAGCCGTGGCCGGAACTGGACTGTTGGTAGCCTTTTGAGGAGTGGACCAGTGAATGGGGTCTGTTTTTGTGTCTCTCTTGCTCTCTCTGCCTCTCAAAAGAGAATATTTTTAAAGCACATACCAATTATGTGCAAGTATATGTGTAAGCCTTCACGTAATATCAGAGTCTGGATGTCATCCTGAAAGTTCTCTAGTGCAAGCTATGATTTGTTCGTTAACTATAGAGTAACATTTGTCCAATAGAACTGAAAGCACAAAACTTTTTTTCAAGCAGCAAAACAATAAAGAGCAACAACGAATGTCAATTCCTATAGATCAGGAATCTGACATGTCAAAATCACTCTTATAGTTAAACCATGTGTTTATTGTTAACTAGTTAGAGACTATTAGTTCACCATGAGGAACTTATTTCACAGTCATCCTAATTGTTCACTTACTGGTTGTGAAAAGACTATTTTGTTTGGCTTGTTCAGGAGTCATAGAGCAGGACTGTTCAAATTAGCATTTGTATTATTTCTCTTTGTAGTGATCTAACCAGTTCTGAAGGAAAAGTAACATTAAGCCAGCATTTCTTTATTGGGAAACTCAATGGTGTATTTTAGCTGGCATTCAAAGATATGTTTAGTCAGTAAAACTATTACTTTGTGTGCCCATGATAAGTGGTATTTATTTGGACACATTTGCCTTTTCCTGTTTTTTCATAATTGGCTTGACTACATCTCTGAAAGCTGCTCTCTAGATTGACAGCCAGAAAACCCCACAGACCGAGGAAAGTGCCAGGAAAGTGTCAGTGCTCCAGTTTCCCTAATCCTCATCCCTCAATGTCTCGGAGGCATTGGAATCACATGGGTTAGATTCTCTTGGACTGTTCCAGGGAAGGAAATTAACATTTCAATGTGTTTTATTATTTAAACACTTAACATGTATGAACACATTTAATTTTTAGAGTTTAGTTTAACCTGCTATGCATCGTTAGTGGCAAGACTGAGTTGAAATGATCTGTTTCTAACTATCCCTTTTTCTACTGTGCTGTATGAATCTGTCCACTTGTTCATCTGAACACCTGTTAGTAACTATTTCAGGAAGGTGGAACAGATAATGGGGTTAGTATATGTGCTAAGTAGGTGGCAAAAAAATGTAAGTACAGAAAAATCGCATGATTGTGACAGAGAAGGACAGAGTAGTAGATTTGTTGCTAATGTGTGTTACTTGGACAGGCCTGCATTACCTTTTGGCATTTTCCCTGTTGTTAAGTGTAGGGAATGTTCTGCCTCCCCATTGAGGTTTTTTCGACTGTGTGTATATGTCTGTCATCTGTCTCTATGAAAGCTTTGAAAGTTATCAAACCTCACTGACATAAAATTTATGTTTTATGATTTTCGAGTCTGATGGCTTGGTGGATTGGTGTCGTTCTTTTCACCAAGAAACAATTAGCAGCAGATCCTGGCACTGGGCTGTTAGAACTCAAAGAAATAGCACCTGTCAGTCACAGTCATTTCTTGGAAGGAAGAATTGAAAAATGGCACAGCAGTTACTCTCCTTGACCTCTTTCTCTGAAAAAGAATTTGATTAGGCAAGCTGGTTTCATAATAGAATAGAGCTCCTGTCTTCTCTCCAGGGTATTGAAGCTGAGCAGCCAGACTTACTCCATGAAGCTAGAGCAATCTGGTTTTAAAGGATTTAGCTAAATTCGTTGTGATTAAGGTTTTATGAGGGATCCATGTTGCAGAATAGCAGCTCTAAAAATGTTCTGTGTGAATCAGTCTATGTCACACATTGGGAATGGGACACTGTGACTGGTTGAAGTAAGGGAATAGTCCTTGTGAATCCTCTAGTACCTTAAAAAAACCCAAGATTCTGAAAGCTAAATAAATGGACAGTAGGGGACCATTATACAGACTACAGAACTGAACATTTGTTATATTTCTCTAGCCATTTGCTGGTATATCTCTAGACCATTGTTTTTGTTTTAAAGATTTATTTATTCATTTGTTTTGAGTTAGCAGAGGAGATGTTTCATTTGCAGGTTGACTGCAGGTTGCTGCAGTGGCCATCATGTGCCAGGCTGAAAACCAGGAGCTTCTCCCGGATCTCCTCCCTGGGAAGCAGGCTGTACCGCCTAGGCCATCTTCTGCTCTTCCCAGTCATTAGCAGGGAGCTCGACTGAAAGTAAGCAGCCAGAACATAAGGTGGCTACATGTGGGATGTTATTATCTCAGGTGGCAACTTTACTGATACGCCACAGCATCAGCCCCTCTCTAGGCAATTGTTACATAGCTAACTCAGGTACTTTATTAGTCCATTAAGTAGAAAAAGAAAACTAAAGCTCAATACAGAGCAGGCATGCACTCAGTGTGTGAATGTTTAAGAAAAACAACTGTAGAATTGTGCATCATTGTTTTAAGGGTGGTGGGTAGCAGAGAAACTCCTTGGAATGAGTTTCTTTCCAAATAAAAGTTTGCTTATTTTCACCTATTTGAAAGGCAGTCATGGAGTAAGAGAATCACATACAGGGAGGTAGAGAGAGAGAGAGAGAAGGAGAGAGAGGGAGAGAGAGAATACCCAGGTTCCACATGGGCTGCAGGGTCCAAGCATGTGGACTGCCTCCTGCTACTCTCCCATGTGCATTAGCAGGAGCTGGATCAGAGGTGGAGTGCTGTGGCTGTAGCTCCAACAGTTGCTCATATGGGACCCCAGCTTTGTAGGCAGCAGCTTAACCTGGGGCACCATGGCGCTGACCTCTTGAAATGAGTTTCTGTAACTGCACACTTGCCTGGATGCTTACTTTATTCCCAGTGAAGAAGATCTGCTGTAATCCTTTGTCTTCTAATAGTTGCTATCTTTGCTGGAGGTTTGTATGTATCTATATAGTTAAAGCCTGTGGTTAAATCAATTTAGCCAAGATTGGATAAAATAGATTAGTTCATATTTTTAAAAACTTTCTACATTCATGCTATAATATTCTGGTACTAAATTGATTTTGGATAAATACATACATGATTTTAAATCCTTAGTGCCTTAAGCCACCATCTTGGTTCTGGTTACCCCAGATTCCCCAGTAGGTGTTACTTAAAGAAACTAATGGGGCTTGGGGTGGTGGTACAATGGCTCAGCTGGCTAATCCTCCACCTGCAAGCCCTGGCATCTTATGTGGGAACCAGTTCATCTCCTGGCTGCTCCATTTCCCTCCAGCTTCCTACTTATGGCCTGGGCAAGCAGCTGTTACGGCCATTTAGGGAGTGAATCAGCAAATGGAAAATATTTCTGTCTGTCTCGCCTCTGTAAATATGCCTTTCTGATAAAAATAAATAAATAAGTAAATCTTAAAAAAAAACAGAAAAAGAAACTAATTGGGGACTGTGTTAAGTAAATGTATTTAGAGAAATCTCATGTTAGAAGGAATCGTTTAGGATTGTTCCTATCAGGGCTATTTACCATTCTTCTACCTATATGTAGAAGGAAATGGATATTTGATTGAAAGTTGAGCATCCAGGAAATAGGAGTAAAGGATGGTGTCCAGACGCCCACTGGTCCAGCTCCTCACAGCCATCCCCCTCAGACTTTACCCCTGGTTAAGTACATCCTCAAAGAAGTCTACTAGAATATTCAAGAGATGAAAGATAAAAAAAAGTTTTGCTGTCATTTTGACATTTCATGTGATCCATGCAATCAGTAGAGGGTAAATGTTTGGCGTTGATTACAATGGGAAGGTTAGCCTGTGCAGACCAGTTGCATATAAATACACATGAAACCTAAAGGTGCAGGACATCCTGGTCCTAGGTAGTTTAGAACATTATTCAAATGGTTTCTGAAAATTTCCTTATAAAAGGGAAACATAATTTTCGTGTTTACTTGTATTTGATAAGTCCTTTTGAGTTTTTGGAGACTTTTGTTGATGTTCTTCTTTCTAAGATTTAGTGTAAGAAGTCAACTTTCTGCAGTGGGTGGTTTCCCACCTGTCGCAGTGTGTGGTTTTCGGGAGGTTTTGGAGATGTTAAAGGTAGTGCTTCCAGAGAGGTGGAGCATCTGGGAGGCATCGCTGTTGGTTTATTCCACTTAGATATTTTCACATCCTCCTGGGAAGTGATGGAATAGAGTCAAGAGGCTCCAAAGAAAAGGTCTTGTTGGGGCTTAGGATGCTCCAGGGTCTGAAGTGTGAGTGTCAGAAGTTGAAATAGAAAGCTCAAAATGTTTTTGCCTGAAGCCTGGTAGAAACAGCCTTCTCCTTTCTTTATACTGCTAGAAAGTGCCCTGTGGCTGTGAACTCCAAGCCCTGGGCTGGAAGCACAATGCTGTTCCTATCATTTGCAGAATAGACTTTTTTTTTTCTTGTTTATGAAATTAGAAAAATCTTTGAGAAAGGGTTTTTTTTTGTGTGTGTGTGTGTTTGTGTGAGTGAAATTATGTGGTGTCAATAAGGTAATTTTGGAACTGCTATTAAAATATTCACTTGCTGCAGAATATTTCCAAGTTTTTTATAATCATATTGCTACAGGATACTAGAGAAGAAGGCCTAAGAGTTGATTTGACAGGAAAGATGCTGATGTCATTGAAAGAAAATGATGGGGAGAATATTTCTGTTCTAATGGCAAGAGAAGAAAAACCTTCATTTTTTTTTTTAAAAGTTTATTTATTTTCATTACAAAGTTAGATATATAGAGAGGAGAGACAGAGAGGAAGATCATTTATTTTAACCTATATATATATATTTTTTTTAAAGATTTATTTATTTAATTATAGTCAGATATACAGAGAGGAGGAGAGACAGAGAGGAAGATCTTCCGTCCGATGATTCACTCCCCAAGTGAGCCGCAACAGGCCGGTACGCGCCGATCCGAAGCCGGGAACCTGGAACCTCTTCCGGGTCTCCCACGCAGGTGCAGGGTCCCAAAGCATTGGGCCGTCCTCGATTGCCTTCCCAGGCCACAAGCAGGGAGCTGGATGGGAAGTGGAGCCGCCGGGATTAGAACCGGCGCCCATATGGGATCCCGAGGCATTCAAGGCGAGGATTTTAGCCGCTAGGCCACGGTGCCGGGCCCTAACCTATATATTGTTAGCTTTATATTCAACAGAGAGTAAGGTGTTCACTACTCAGCCTTTCTATTTCTGGTCTCTTAGTGAAGTCCGACTTAGGAGATGTAAGGTAGCCTGACTTATTGTTGAACTGGGGTAAGAGGGGTGGATCACATTGTCTTACCAAGTTAACTACTTCAAGGGAATGGAGTGAGGTTTGGCTGCATCCGCAGGGCACCTGCATCCAGTTCCCGCTCCACTTCCAGTCTAGCTGGCTGCTCATCTGTACCCTGGGAGACAGCAGGTGCTGTCTCAAGTAACTGAGCCCCCACCACACTTTAGGGTGACCCAGACCGGAGTCCTCGTTCCTGGCTTCTTGTTGGCCCAGCCCCGGCTGCGGTGGACATTCGATGAGTGAACCAGTAGGTGGAATATCTTTGCTTGTCAGATGCTGCCCTGTCTCTCTGTCTTTCAAGTAAAATGAAAACTAAGAAGCCCCTCACTGCAATATTTAAGGTAAGGATCTGAAGACAGCCTATTTCCCCGCTATGACTTTTATCAAATTTGCTGCTCTCATTTGGCTAGAAACT
This sequence comes from Ochotona princeps, assembly GCF_030435755.1. Taxonomy (NCBI): domain Eukaryota; kingdom Metazoa; phylum Chordata; class Mammalia; order Lagomorpha; family Ochotonidae; genus Ochotona; species Ochotona princeps. The sequence continues at coordinate 3,590,412 of NC_080856.1, read as the reverse complement.
GTCTCCACCTGCTGGCCACAAGTCAGTTAACATTTTGTGAGGACACTTGCTTTTTGGGTTGTTTTCTTGAAATATCTGTAACTTTTCCTTCTGCAAAGCTTTTCCTTGCAGACTTTAGGGGGGTCTTTGGTGATCTAGAAATTATTGTTTGTATTCTTGACTTTCATTTTTTACCCCTCTCAATTAATTTCCTTGTCATCTCCCCCCTTTTAAAAAAAGAGAGTTTCATCATTCTCTGTTCACGAGCTACTGAATTTATTATTGCACTTCCTATTTGATTATAGGGCATTTATCTTTGCCTTTCCTCTTAAATCCTCTTTGCCAAGATCACCAAGGCTCTTCCATCAGATGATTGATGCTGTAGTGTGGGTTACCAGGGAGATTTCATGAAGGGACTGGAGGAGAGGGCTGAGAAAGGATTCTGCTGGGCTTGGCTTCAAAGGAGTGGACTGAAGGCTAGACAATAGAGAAGCCTGGAAGGTGGAGCTGAAAACCAGGGCGTGCGGTATTCCAGAGAGCAAGTGTTTCTAAGAAGGGGAACTAAGTGGTAAATGCAGTGTACATGTGGAGTAAAATCAGTGTTGAAAGTAATTCCACTGGATAAAAAGCAGAGCAGTTGTTTGAGAGTTATGATAGATGTATGACTAAATTGTGCTGGTTAAGACAATATTGGCAGGGAAGCAAAGAACCAAGCGTAGAAAACTTTTGAAAATATGAAAGCTACAAGAGACCTAGAAAAGGTTGAATGATCTGGGGAAAATGGTGTTTTTTTAATTTTTAAAGAATTTATTGATTTGATAGGCAGAGTGAGGAAGAGAGGGAGATGAAGAGCTAGATAAGATTTTCTCTCTGCTGGCAACAGTGTAGATACTGGCAACATTCGGGCTGGGACTGGCTGAAATCAGGAGCTAAGAGCTTCATCCAGCTTTCCTGCGTGTGTGGCATAAACCTCAGTACTTGGGTCATCCTGCTGTTTCCCAGACACCTCTGCAGATAGCTGAGTATGAGTGTAGGGTAGCTGGCACTCATACTAGGTACTCCACGATGGGGTGCTGATACCCCAAGTGATGGCTTAATCCAGTGTATGGCAACTCATGCCGTGGTGGTGGGTGTTTATTTATTTCTACTCAAATATGGGAAAGAGTATGGAGAGGAAGAAAGCAATATTGGAAGAAGAAAATGGAAATGGCTAGAGGTCCTTGAAACTAAGCTAAGGAATATGATTTACAGCATAAATAGAGCAATATATTTACGGGAACAGTGTATCTTATACCAAGGGAGACCCATTAATGTGGGGTGTCTCAGGACTAATCCTGGGATATTCTCTCTCACTCTCTTTTTTGCTGATGCTAGTTATTTTCATGGTTATCATTTCATCTAAATGCTGATAAGGTTCAGTCTCCTAAATTCCAGACTTGACTATCCTTATGAGGACTGTGTACTAACCCCCTGCACCATTGGAGCACCCCAACCAGACTTGACTACCCTCCTGCCTCTTTATTTGCTCACTTGGAGATCTAGAGAAACTTTAGAATTTCACATGTTGATACTGAGTTCTTAATCTGCCTCTAAAATTTACTTTTCCTGAGGTCTTATCCTTCCCTCCCAGAAGCTTGAGCCAGACATCTAATGCTCTTTTTTTTTTTAAAGATTTATTTATTTTTATTACAAAGTCAGATATACAGAGAGGAGGAGAGACAGAAAGGAAGATCTTCCGTCCCATGATTCACTCCCCAAGTGAGCACAATGGCCGTTGCTGTGCCGATCCAAAGCTGGGTACCAGGAACCTCTTCCGGGTCTCCCACGCAGGTGCAGGGTCCCAAAGCTTTGGGCCGTCCTCGACTGCTTTCCCAGGCCACAAGCAGGGAGCTGGATGGGAAGTGGAGCCGCCGGGATTAGAACCGGCGCCCATATGGGATCCCGGGGTAGACCACGCTGCAGGGCCCAAATGCTCTTGCAGTAGCAAATCCTTTTGGCTCTGCATTCAGTGTGCTGATAACAGAAGCAAACTTCTCACCACTTTAGTCTAAGCCACACTATCATGTCTTGCCTGGATTATTGTCTCTCTCCTTAACTCTTACTGTTTTCCTAGTCTGTTTCAGTGCATAGTCTCAGGAAGGTTGTTAAAATCACTGTACTCCAGACCGTGCAGTGGCTCCTCTCACTGGGTATAAAAGTCAGGGTGTTAAGATTGGCTACAGTGGGGTTTAACCATTAACTCTTCTCTGTTTTACTCTCCTCTATTCATTCTGCTGAACTACGTCAAATAGCTTATTCTCACTGTATCTTACCTATAATTTTTAGTCAGAAGGTCAATTTACTAGCTTTTATCTAAGTTAATTGTTTATCTGTAGTTTTTTTTTTAAGTTGAGGTATAAATTGCATAGAATAAAATGCACAAATGCTCAGTTTCTAGAACATAGAAGCCACATCTAGATTCATACTAGGAATATCTTAAACTTTGTAGGAAGTCCTCTTATGTTTTTTTTCTGTCAAAAGTTTCCCATACTGTTGTGGCACAGCATAACCCCCTGTGTTGCCACTTGTGACCTTGTTCTCAAAGTATTGGAGCACTGGCACACGTTTTAGCTGATCTTGTTGCTATGCAGTTTCCTGCTAACGTACCTGGAAACGTGACACATCATGGCCTAAGTGCTTGGACCCCTGCACCCGAGTGAGACCTGGAAGAAGCTCCGGGCTTCTGATTTGGCCTGGCCTAACCCTGGCCATTGTGGCCATCAGGAACAGAAACAGCAAGTGGAAGATCTTCTTTCTTCTTCTCAGTCACTTTGTTTTTCAAATAAACTGATTTTTTTTGTTTTGTTTTGTTTTGTTTTATTTTTAAAGAGAAAACGCTTCCTCCAGCCCATACACCAGTGCCAGGTAGCTACTATTCTGACATATTACTCCAATTTTAGTTTTGTCTGTTTCTGAACTTCAGTCTTAGATATTTCGTATTTTTATTTTTCAATTTACTTGTTTTGCATTTGTTTACTTATTTATTTGGAATGCAGAGTGACAAAGCTTTATTTATTCATTTATTTGTTTACTAGCAAGGTGAGGTGATGGGAGAAGGGGAGAAACAGAGAATTCTCCCATACACTGGTTCATTCTCCACATGCTTTCGATAGCTGGGGCCAGGCCAAACAGAAGCCAGGAGCCTGGTCCTCATTAGGTAGCAGAGGCCCAAGCGCTTGAGCCATCCCCTCCTGCCTTCCATAATGCTCATTAGCAGAAAGTTGGACCAGTATCAGAGGCAGGACTCCATCCCAGACACTCCAATATGCAGTGTAGACACACCCAGCAGCAGCTTAATCTGATGTACCGTAGTGCTCACCTCTAGTTCATATTACTGACTGTAAGCCTATGGTCTGGCCTGATACATCAGCCTCTGGTTTTGCATTAGTTATTATTATTATCTTTATTTTGTTTTAAAGCTAGAAAGAGAGACCTCCAATCTGCTAGTTCACTCTCCAAATGCCTGGAATAGGTAGGGGAGGTTCAGGCTTAAGTCAGGATCCCACATATGAGTGGCAGGGACCTAAGTACTTGAGTCCTCATCAGCTGCCCACTAGGGCACGCATCATGGCAGATTGGAATCACAAGTGGAGCTAAGACTCAAAGCCCGCTATTCCGGTGTGGGCTGCAGGAGTTCCTAGAGCTGACAACAGTGTTCACTTCTCATAGTTCTGGAGGAAGGGAAATTCAAGATCAAGGTGCCAGGGGCTGGTTCTGTGTCACCCAGCGCAGGCTCAGCCACTGCCGGTGACATCAGCATCCTATTTCAGCATTAGCTCAAGTCCTGGCTGCTCCGCTTCTATCCAGCTCCCTGCAGATGTGCCTTGGAAAGTAGCAGAAGATGGCCTGGGTATTTGGGCTTATGTACCTTTAGGGAGACCTAAAGGTCTGGGCCTGACTCCTAGTTTTGACCTGACCATTTCAGCCTTCCTTTCTCTTTAACTCTAGTTTCAAATAAATAAATATATCTTTAAGAAAAAAAATAATTTAAAAGGTCCCAGTGTGATGGCTCAATGGGCTAAATGCTCACATTGCAGATACTGGGACCCCGTATGGTTGCTGGTTCGAGTCCTCGCAGCTCGACTTCCCATCCGGCTTCCTGCTTGTGACCTGGGAAAGCAGTAGAGGGTGCCCCCAAGTCCTTGGGATCCTGTACCTGAGTGGGAGACCTGGAAGAGGCTTCTGGCTCCAAGCTCAGGTTGGCTTAGTTCTGGCTGTGCAGTCATTTGGGGAGGGAGCCAGCAGATGGAGGATCTTTCCCTCTCTCTCTGTGGCTTTGGTTTGCCTTCCCAGAAGAAGTAAATAAATATTAAAAAAAAATAAAAATAAAAAAGATCAAGACTCCAACAGTTTCTTTGGCTCGTCTCCTGATTCATGGATCCTCTTGTCTTGCTGTATTTTCACATGGTGTGGGGAGGGGAAGAATGTTCTCCAGGGCCTCTCTCTTTCCCTCTAAGAAGGGCAGGAGTCACGGAGAGAGAAAGAGATCTTCCATTCCTGGTTCACAGCTGGTCCAAGCCACAGCCTGGAACCTGGAATCCGAGTGGAGGACACAAGTGCTCGTGTCATCTTCGGTTTCCTCCATGTGCTGACAGAGAACTAATGGTTCAGAAATGGAGCAGCTAGAGTTTGAACCAGCATTCATATGGGATGCCTGCACTGTGGGCAGTGACTTGACCATATGCGTCACAATGCTGCTCCTCTAGAATGTGTTGTGTAGGGTGCTAAGCACACTCCATTCTCAGGACTTCAGCATGTCCCAAAGGGCCCACTTCCAAATACCAGCACTTGGAAATTAGGTTTCAGCATATGAATTTTTTGTGGAATACGTGCTGCATGCTTAGTCTCTATGTGCAATCAGTTAACTGAAATAGAGACAATTAGGCTGTAATGAAATAGAGGTATAGTTAGGAATAGGTTTTTTTTTTTTTAATTTATTTACTTTTATTGGAAAGGCAGGTATACAGATAGAGGAGGAGAGATAGAGAGGAAGATCTTCCGTCCGATGGTTCACTCCCCAAGTGGCCACAACGGCCAGTGCTGCACCAATCAGAAGCCAGGAGCCAGGAACTTCCTCCAGGTCTCCCACGTGGGTCCTGGGTTTCAAGGCTTTGGGCTGTCCTTGACCACTTTCCCAGGCCACAAGCAGGGAGCTGGATCCGCCAGTACATGAACCGATGCTCATATGGGATCACGATGCGTTCAAGACAAGGACTTTAACTGCTACACCATCGCGCCGGGCCCAAGAATAGGTTCTTAAAAGCCACAGTGGCGGGCCCGGCGTGGTGGCCTAGCGGCTGAATGCACCGGGATCCCATTTGCATGCTGTTCTAATCCCAGCGGCCCTGCTTTCCATCCAGCTTCCCGCTTATGGCCTGGGAAAGCAGTCAAGGATGGCCCAAACCTTGAGACCCTGCACCCGCATGTGAGACCCAGAAGAGCTCCTGGCTCCTGGCTTTGGATTGGCGCAGTACCAGCTGTTGCGGTTACTTGGGGAGTGAATCATCGGATAGAAGATCTTCCTCTCTGTCTCTCCTCCTCTCTCTGTATCTGACTTTTCAATAATAATAAAAAAAAAGCCACAGTGGCCAATGTTGTGGCTCAGCAGGTTGAGGTGCCGCCCACAATGCTCGCATCCTCTGTTGAGTCCCAGCTGTTCTGCTTTCCGCCCCGCTCCCTGCTGACAGGCCTGGAAAAACAGCAGAAGATGGCCTAAGGGTTTATGTCCCTGCTACCCATGTGAGAGATTTGGAAGAAGCTCCTAGCTCCTGGCTTCAGTTTGGCCCACCCTTGGTTGTTGAAACCATCTGGGTTGTGAATCAGTGACTGGAAGATCTCTGTTTCTCCCAGTCTGTCTTTGTAACCCTGACTTTCAAATGCATGTCTACTATTCTGCATGTAGTGCATGCTTAGGAAAATCTATGGAGTGCACAACCGGTTTTGTTTCACCTAAGAATTACTCAGAGGAAGAAATAGGCTTAAAAAGAAGTCTTAGGTAGGAATCCAATAGGAGAAAAAAAGGGGCTGTTGGTTATGAAGATGATCAGTAAGGTTTTTGTTTGTTTGTTTGTTTTTAGTGCTAATATAAGACCAGAATGTTGTTTGTATTTATTTAGCGGAGAGATTAGTAGGACACAGTTCTACTCTTATTTCTGAAGCCAAGGAGGAGATACAAGAGATCTGACATGGAAAAACAAACAACAAACCCCAGACAGCAAGAGAGATTTGACAGTAATGAGAGAAGAAACTTCATTTGGGCTTGAAATGGGATCTGGCAGTCAAAGGAAAGGTAGTGCTATTCTGGGCAGCTAACAAAGCATTGTGCCACAGCAGAGGGAGTCTGCAGGGACCCACTGGGAGTATTGCATTTAGCATGGTGTCAGCATGATAGAAATGTACGATGGTGAACTCTGAGACAGTAATGCTGCAAGGAATTTATAAAGGGTTTTTAGAAGACTAGATCAAAAAATTTAAACAGGCAGGGTTGACTGAATTCCTGCAACTGCCAAACCCAAAAGAAGAAGACACTCCCAAATATTATTAACATTGGAGCAAGACAGAAATTATTTAGCCTGGCATAGGAACTTAGAAAGAAGGTAAAACTAAAGGGCAGGCAAATGGATCCCTCTCGAAAAAGAATGTGACGATGGAATTTAGGGTCTGGTTGCCTTCACCCCTCAGAAATTTCTATTAAGGCCAGAACATAAGATTTTAGAAGCTTATTCCCTGTAGAAATCATGGAAGACTATTTTGGTCTCATGAGGAGAGAGTTTTTGTCCTGGAAGGCAGTTGCGGAAACTTTAGTATTTATTAGCCATGCACAATATATTATACATAGTTTTCAACAAGTCACCTGATTCGTGAAGTTCTACAATAAATCCATTGATCATTATAGGTTTTGTGCATCCTTAGTTTGCATCAATAGTTTGGAAACTTTGGCAAATTTCAAACCAACATTCTTATGGAATAGAATAATGGCAGAAATAGGGCAAAATGGAACTATTTAATTGAAATAAATGTTGCTTTGCATGAGATGGTCAAACCTGTTTCTTTGGGTTGTGATTTTCCTCTGTCATGGGGATGAAGAAGACTTGAGTTGACATTTGTTCTTTGGGATATTTCAAATGCCAAACAGTAGGTGCTGTTACCTTCATTGCTGGCCAGATCTTTGAGTTCTTAATTCAAGGTAGGTCAAGGGACAACGTAGTGCTTCACTTAGAGACAGTTCTGCTTTTTGAGGTAAATATACATGAGTTTTCAAGTGAAACAGCCAGAAGAGCCGCAGTATACTGAGAGTTAAAATAAAACAAAACTTGGCATCTCTTCCCTCAATTCTGGACTTGACAACTTCCAAGTTCCTGTTCCAAAAGACAGGATGCAGCTTTAAAGATAATGTTTGGTGTCAAGAATGTGGAGTCAGGGCCCAGTTAATCAGGTAACTGAGTCTCTCCTCACTTAGCCAAATTAACTGACGCGCCCTGTGGTAGCGTGGGTCATCCAGAAGGCATGTATCAAGGCGGACTTGCACAGTCCAAGACTGGCTGGGTGCGGCCTGTGGGAGTCGCTAGCGGAAGGCAGGCAGGAGGAGGCAGGAAGGCTCTCAGAACGTGATTAAATCTGCTGTTTGTGAATAAAGGAAAGGGAAGACGGGAGGAAATGTCTCAGGTTACAGTTGAATACTGAGAGTTAACAGGTGTGGAGTCCCATGCCAAATTCGCCTGGTAGTGAAATCCTCTAGGGACAGGAATGGGCACGCACTGCAGCCCCTGCAGTGTCCAGCCTGGCTGGGAGCCTCCAGGCAAGGGGAGCAGCGAAGGCTGGACTGTGCTTCACACAGTGGGCCTCCTTGAAGGAGGCCCAGGAGGCTCAGCATCACGGCTACCACACTTCCCTGCAAGTCTGTGTCGTCATTCCATGGCAAATTCACCAAGTAACAATAAGTAGTAGGGACAATAATAAAATTAGAAACTCAAAAAGCTTACTGTTAGTTCCTCAGAGTAAACAAAAGGTCTCTGGCATTCAATTCTGCAAAATATTTCTCAAGGAGTAATCCGATTGGACGTACTCAGTGCTAACAATTTGTTGGCTACGGTATTCCCACAGCAAGTGTCCTTAGGTTATTTTATTTTTCTTACAATTCTTTTACCTAGAGTACTTTGAGAAACTCTGAGAGTTTAACATGAAAATAGAGCTCGTTAAAATTAATTATTGTAGAAACCAAGATGATATGGAGGAGTTCTGTAGCGACTGTTTGTATTGGTGGGCTAAGGTTAGGACACTGAGGAAGCTGGAATCTAGAGCCAGAACTGGGACTTGAACTCAGCTCCTGTAGCATGGAATGTCGACCCCTGGTGGCATCTTCACCTGTAGGCCATGATGCCTGCTCTGCTGCTTGGGGAAAGCTGACATGTAATTGTTTAGCCATAAAATTCTACTTTTTTCTAAGAGGTTTTTAGTGTATCCACAAAATTGTATCAACATACAGCATTCTGTAATTCCAGAACATTATTATTACCATGCCAAAAGAAAATTCCCCTACCCATGAACAGTTCCGCCCTGTTTTTCTCTCCCTGCCCTGGCAGCCAGTAATATGCCTTCTGACTCTGGCTGTGCCATTACTGTGTGTCAGTCTGCAGGAACCGTGTAGGACATGGCCGTCTGTTCTGACTTCTTTGGTTTAGCATGTTTTCAAGGTTTATCCATACCTTAGCATGTGGCACTTCCTGATGCCAGTTTCTTCTCCTTTCATTAAAGATTTATTTACTTATTTGAAAGGCAGAGTTACAGAGAGAGAAGAGACAGGCTTTCTTTTTGTTTTTTAATTATCACTAGTCTTTTTTTAAAGATTTATTTATTTTTATTGGATAGTCAGATTCACAGAGAGAAGGAGAGACAGAGGAAGATCTTCCATCCGATGATTTACTCCCCAAGTGGCCGTAATGGTCGGTGCTGATCTGATCCAAAGCCTGGAACCAGGAGCTTCTTCCAGGTCTCCCATGCAGGTGCAAGGTCCCAAGGCTTTGCGCTGTCCTTTACTGCTTTCCCAGGCCACAAGCAGGGAACCGGATGGAAGTGGAGCAGCTGGGACATGAACCGGCGCTCATGTGGGATCCCGGCATGTGCAATGTGAGGATTTAGCCACTAGGCTATTGTGCCTGGCTGGAGAGAGAGATTCTCCATCTATTGGTTCACTCCTTAAATAACGGCAACATCCAGAGTTGGATCAGGCTGAATCATGAGCTGGGAGCTTCTTCCAGGTCTCCCAAATGTGTAGAGGTCTAAGGACTTGGGCCATCCTCTGCTGCTTTTCCAGGCACATTGACAGGGAGCTGAGTAGGAAGTGGAACAGCCGTGGCTCAAGCAGACTTTCATACGGGACGACAGCGCGGCAGCCAGAGAACCAAGCTGTTGTGCCACAACCCCCCCAGTTCATTTATTTAAATTCTTTTTTAAAATCTCTCCTTTTAAAAATTAATTTGTGAGGCAGAAAATAATTTAGAGAATAGAGACAGAATACTCTGAGCTGTTGGTTCACTCCCCAATTTCTTGTAGTAGCTAAGATTGGGCTGAAGCAAAGCTGAGAGCTGGGAACTCAGTCTAGGCCCTCCTGGAATCCATATCACTGAGCTGCCACTGTGCCCATGGGACGCTGGCATCAGGAGCCAGACTCTATGGGGCACGGGCATCCCCACTGTCATCTTACTTGCTAGACCAAACACTTGGCTGTTGTTTCTCATTTTGAATTTCTATTTCTGTATCTTTAAATTCACTGAATTTAAATTCTGTAATGTTAATCTGCCTTTAATTCCTGGGATCATTTTTCTTCTTCATTTTTTAAGGATGTGTTTATTTTTCTTGAAAAGTCAGATATGCAGAGTAAAGGCAGAGAGGAAGATCTTCCATTGCTGGTTCACTCCCCAAGTGACCGCAGTGGCTGGAGCTGAGCTGATCCAGAGCCTCTTCTGGATCTTCCACACAGGTGCAGGGTCCAAGGCTTTGAGATGTCCTCGACTGCTTTCCCAGGCCACAAGCAGGGAGCTGGATCGGAAGCGAGGCTGTTAGGATTTGAACTGGTGCCCACATGGGATCCCAGCGCTTGCAAGGTGAGAATTTTAGATGCTATGCTACTACACCAGGCTCCATTTTCTTCTTTCTAAAGGATTTCATTTTATATATCCTTGTAGTACAGATTTGTTGGTGATAAATGCTTTTTGGTAGAATCTTTGGGAGGATATAGAATTTCAGATTGTACCCTGTTCATCCCAGAAAGCTTGTTTATTTTAAACTATTATCTACCTTTAAAGTACTATAAAAATTGGTTTTCAAAAGGATGGCTTAGGATTATCATGAAAAATTGAGGATATAATTATTTTAATTAAAAAGACAGAGAAATTACATTCTAGTGAAGTTACACAATAATGGCTGTGGGCCCAGATGATAGAAGTAGACCAGCTCCAAATCCCAGTTCTACCACTTCGTGCTTATGTGACTGACAGAGTAGGTGGTAACAAGTTGATACAGAGAAGGCTCCTTTTACACCTCTGGGTCCTTCCCCTCCTCTGCTTATCTGCTGTTGTCCATGCAGTGTGCATTCTTTTAGGCTTCCCTAATCATTTACATCCCACAAGAAATATGTATCTTTATAAAGTGTTATAGGGCAGGGTTGTTAAAATAAACATAGTATTACAATGTGTATTCGTCACTTCTAAGCTGTTGCTTACACTCCATTTTGTGTATCTTAGGGATTTTTACTATATACACTCTATAGGACTTTTTTCAGCTAATATATAACTGAGTGTCTTATGATATAAAGTATTTTTCAAATGTAATTGAGATCCTCTTTGCTGGATTTTAACTTTTGAAAGGAAAAGTAACAAAATAAGAGAGACTCTATCTATTGATTCAATCCCCAAGTGTTCATTACTAAGGCAAACTTGACCAGGGAGATTGTCCACTCGTTCACTCCCTAAATGCCCATGATAGCCTGGGCCAGGGCAGGCCCCAAGCTGGGAACTAGGAACTCCATGCTAGCCCCCCATGTGGCTGACAGGAACCCCACTGTTGGTACCATCGTTGCTGTCTTGCAGGGTCCACACCCACAGGAAGCTGGGGTCAGGGCTCTGCAGCTGCAGCTCCGACATGTAGCTGTGTCCACACTGAGAGGTTTTAAGTTAGGAAACAGGGTGCTGTGTAGAGGCCCAGGCAGGAGATAGAATGCTTCCCTGTTTCTTGGTCACTTTACAGCGTACATTGACATGCTTAGTGATATCAACTGCCTTTTTAAAAAAAAGATTTATTTATTTATTTATTTACTTACTTATTTATTTATATTGGAAAGGAAGATTTACAGAGAGAAGGAGAAACATAGAGAAAGGTCTTCCATCCACTGGTTCACTCCCCAAATGGCCACAGTGGTTGGAACTGAGCCCATCTGAAGCCAGGATCCTCTTCCAGATCTCCCACTCTGGTACAGGGTTCCAAGGCTTTGAGCCGTCCTCGACTGGTTTCTCAGGCCACAAGCATGGAGCTGGATGGGAAGTGGAGCTGCTGGGACATGAACCGGTGACCATATGGGATCTCAGGGCTTTCAAGGGGAGGATTAGTCAATTGAGTCATAATGCTGCGACCCTGGGGACTGAAATTTTGTGTTTTCCCAAAATCCCTGTGTTGACATGCTCACCTCCAGTGTGGCAGTGTTATTAGGTGGGACATTTACAAAAGGCTCAGGCTTAGATGAGAAGGGTCAGCACCTGTGACGAGATGTGAATGGAAACCCCGGGGCTTCCTCTCTCTACAACAGGTGGGGACAAACAAGCCCGGAGGCAGGCAGGCCCTTGCCAGGGGAACCTGCCAGTACTATTGCTCCTGGCCTCCCAGGCTTGGAACTGTGAGGAACAAGTGTCCATTGTTGGAACCACCAGTGGTGTTTTCTTACAGCAGTCTGAGCAAGCAAAAGCACCTAGGAAGTGATGAAGGAGAAAAGAGAAGTGATCACATTATTCCTTTTGGCTAGTTATATACTTCATTTCCTGATTTGGCACTTAAAAAAAAAAGATTTATTTTATTTGAAAGGCAGAATTACAGACACTGGGAGAGATTTTCTCTGCACTGACTCACTTCCCAAATGGCCACAGCAGCTGGAACCCAGCTTGACCAAAGCCAGGAACAACTTCTTAGTCTCCTCCATGGGTGCAGGTGCCCAATCACTTGGGCCATACTGTGCTGCTTTCCAAGGCACATCACCAGGGAGGTGGATCAGGAGTGGAGCAGCTAAGACTCAAATCGGTCCCCATATGGGATGCTGGTGTTGCAGGCTTGACGTGCTGTGCCACAAAGCTCAGCCCCTGGTTTGACTGGCTGTTGTTACTGCTGCATGTTCTTCTGTTTTGTGACATCCCTTTTCAATATTTAAGCTTTGAATGTAACACTTCACTGTGTCTGTAACACGATGTTTTTCAAATGGTTTTGAATGTGGGTTTTTTTTTTTCTCTTAAATATCTGGGTCCGGCGGCGTGGCCTAGCGGCTAGAGTCCTCGCCTTGAAAGCCCCGCGATCCCATATGGGCGCCGGTTCTAATCCCGGCAGCTCCACTTCCCATCCAGCTCCATGCTTGTGGCCTGGGAAATCACTCGAGGACGGCCCAATGCTTTGGGACGCTGCAGCCGCGTGGGAGACCCGGAAGAGGTTCCAGGTTCCCAGCTTCGGATCGGCGCGCACCGGCCCGTTGCGGCTCACTTGGGGAGTGAATCATCGGACGGAAGATCTTCCTCTCTGTCTCTCCTCCTCTGTGTGTAACTGGCTGTAATAAAATGAATAAATCTTTAAAAAAAAAAAAGAAATATCTGTCCAGAACACCTTTTGGAAAAGCAAGGTCTTACTAGAGCATCCTGCGTGATGACCCTGCTGCATGTGGGCATCAGACGGGGGCAGGAGTGACAGCCATCCTGCTTTGGGTCAGGGGAATGGGACTTGCAGTCTGTCAGTTGCATTAAAATCTTGGTTTTGAGTAGCCTTTGGCAAGTTACTTAATCTCTTTGTCTTCAGTTCCTTCATTTCTGAAAGGGTGAAAGGGAGTGTATCTTAGGTAGTTGTTTTTTTTTGATGAGGTGCTTATAAGATGAGGAGGTTAGTCACAGAATTTGTGGTAACACCAGCTCATTGGGAAGTGGGCAAAGGAAACAGAGGGATATTCAGTGAGGATAGTGGTGAATAATCATAACTACATGTAAAATCAGTGATATGGATGCAGTTTACCTAAATGCTTAGACTCTGGCAAATAGAAAGTTTGCTCTCAAACAAGATTCTGGGCATCAACTTAAAAAAATATATGTATACAAAAAAGAGAACTGGATCTGATGGCAAGCAGCTGGGACTCAAAGGATGCTGACATGGTAGGTGACAGCTGCGCTTTCTGTGCCATTACTTTGGCCCCCCAAAATAAATAGATTTTTAAAATGTATATGGGGCTACTGTAGTGGCATTGCAGGCTAGTTCTCTGTCTGTAGCACCAGCATTCCACGTGGGTACTAATTTGTATCTCTGCTGTTTCACTTTTGATCCAACTCCCTGCTGATGGCCTGGGAAAGCAACAGAGGATGGCTCAAGTTCTTGAGTTCCTGCACCCATGTGGCAGACCCAAAAGAAGCTCCTGGCTCCTGGCTTTGGGTTGGCTCAGCTTCGGCCATTGCTGCCATTTGGGAAGTGAACCAGTGTTTCGAAGATCTCTCTGTCTCCTTCACTTTCTCTGTAGATCTGCCTTTTCCAATAAAAATAAATAATAAAGTAATGCATAAAACCCTATGTGGATAAACGGTATGAAATGAACATTTTTATACATGTTCTTGTTATACATTGCTACTTTTCTGGAAAGTATTTGGCAATAGAAAATGTGCTATTCTGTTTGGTATAGAATTTTACTTCTAGGACTTTAACAAAAAAAATCACAACCATAAAGGTTTAAATTAGTGCTTGTTGCATTGCTATTTACAATAGGTTTTGAAATAACTTAGTGTTTGACAACAGGAAAACATTTTTGAATATTTATTTATTTGTATTTGAATGCAGATTTACAGAGAAGGTGAAACACAGAGTTTCCACCTGCTGGTTCACTCCCCAGCTAGCTGCAATGGCCGGAGCCGAGCCAGTCTGCAGCCAGGGGCTCCATGGGGGTCTTCATGTCGGTGCAGGGCTGGCATCTTCAGCCATCCTCGGCGGAGTTCAGACCGTAAGCAGGGAGCTGAACTGGAACTGAAGCGGCCAGAACTTGAGCCAGCACGCCGACGGGATGCTGGTATCGCAGGCAGGTGATTAGCATTTTGAGCCACTTTACCAGCCCCAGGAATTTTTAATTAACTTTATTTTTCATATTTTTAGTCAGTGGAATATTAGCCATTTATTAAAAATAAGTGTAAAAGCAAAATTGATGCAACTTATGTGTCAGATTTGTTCCAAGTGCTTTCTAAGCCAGTGAGGTCAGCACTTCTCATTTCTATTTTATATGTGAGAAAACTCAGGCACCGAGAGAGGTCAGATTACTGGTCTGCAAGCACATGGTAAGTGGAGAGCTGAGATGCGGTTTTATCCAACTTCAGAATTCGTATTCCGTGTCTAAAAGCATCGTGGCAATGTGTCATAATATTTACATGGAAAGAGGTCATAACATGATCTTATTTTTTGCATATAAAACTTCTTTGACAAAATATTACATTTCAAAACATTAAACAATGGTAATAGCTGGGTGTTGAGAACATGGATGATTTTTTCTCTTTTATTTTTTATTATTGTTCTCTATAGTGAACATGAATAACTTGTATAATTGAAATTTTAAGAAAATATTAACTTCATTATGGAGGAGTGGACTAGATTCAAAAAATATAATTGTTTCTTCTTCCCCTGGGTGTCTGGGTGTATATCAAAGGCATATTTCCGAACTGGGTGTGTTTACTCTTGAGGTAGCCTTCAATTTCTTCTTGGCACTTTATAAAAAGGAGAGGGTTCAAACAGTGGTGTTATGCTTAGTTCTGAAGATGTGAACATGTGGAAAATCTTTAGATAATAACATCATAACTGTTAGCATTTCCTGAGATCCTGGATCCCGGCCGCTGGCAATAGGCTTCAGAAGTCTAAAGCACAGTGTCGTATAGCGTGTGATTCTTAAGCCTGGTAGCATTTCACTAGAGGATTCTCTTGCACCTCTTCTCTCTGCTGCTTGTTTTTCTGTTATTTTATAGGTCTTTATACCTGAATGAGAAGCATTGGAGCCAGTCACAAACAAATGCTTTCTTTGGTGCCTCTTTTCTGAGTCTCCATTGCCACGTGAACCAAGGAAAGCTGGCTGTGAGGGCAGATGCAGCTGCCTGCAGAGGGAGGGGATGCTGCTGCTGGTTCTCACTCTGCTGAACTGTAGCTGTTTGGGTTGGCTCAGTCGTTCTTTCCAGCAACTGCAGATGTAGATGGCATTCGTCACTTTGTCTCTGCTTGCATGTTGGAAGCAGTCACTCTTTGGGAGGTGGAATGAACAGATTCTAAGTTACCTTTCAGGACTAGAGAACCTGGAAAAATGAGCAAATATGGGGGCTTATCACTTTTGTTTCCAACAGGTTAGTTACATTTTGAGTATTAGTGTTAAAAAATAGTCCTGGAGTATTTAAGCAAATGTGTGCAGAAGGCACTGTGCAGTCCACTGGAGCTGGCCAGTGACCTAGAGCCCAGAGACCAGCAAGAACCTGCAATCCTTCGTCAAGGGATAGTGAGGTGCTTACTTAATTGGAAACACTGATTAGAGGTTATTTCATTGATCTTTTGTGTTGGTTTTTAGTCTCTGTTTCATTTGTTTCTACTCTGATGTTTGTTATTTCTAATTTTGGGTTCAGCTCTTGCTTTTTTAGTTCCTTGAATTATATTATTGGATTGTTTATTTTAAATATTTCTGATTTTTCTGTGTAGACATTTCTTGCTGTGAACTTCCTTTTTACTACTGCTTTTGCAGTATCCCAAAGTATGTTGTATTTCCATTTGTTTTTATTTATGTATTTATTTACATTTTTTTTTTTTTATTTGGAAGGGATAGCTACAGAAAGAGACAGCGAGGTGGGAAGGGAACGTCCATCAGCTGGCTGCAGCTGGGCCTGTCCAAGCCAGGAGCCACAGGGGTCTCTCACGTGAGAGCACTCAGGCCAGTAGCAGGGAGCTGGATCAGCAGTGGAGCAGCCAGGGCACAAACTGATGCCCATATGGGTGACGGTGCTGTAGGCAGAGAGGCACAATCTGCAACTCTACAGTGCCAGCCCCCCAAATTTATTTTTAAAGATATTTGTTTTATTTGTTTGAAAGGCAGAGTTACCCAGAAAATGAGAGGTAGAGGGAAAAAGAGCCAAGTCTTCCATCCACTGGTTCACTCTCCAAATGGCCACTAATTCAGGCTGGCCAGACTGAAGCCAGGAGCTTCTTCCAAGTCTCCATGTGGGTGCAAGGCCCAGACATTTGGGCCATTCTCAACTGTTTTCCCTTAACCACATTAAAACAGATCAGAAGTGGAGCAGCTAGGACTTGAACTGGTGCCTATATGGGAGGCTGGCACTGTAGCCTGTGGGTTAACTTGTTATACCACAGCACTGGCTCCTGGAAAGTTTTTTAAACCTGTGAGATACCAGGCATTCACAAATGTATATAGGTCACAGAGCTGCCTAGAAGAGAGGGGGAGGAGGCCAGAGTAGGATCTGTAGGGACGGTTCCAAAGTCAAACTGAAAGAAAGGCCCTCCTACCTTACCCTATCTGTTAGGAGATGCAGTGCTGCTCAGTTGAATGTACAAATGGGGTGGAGCTTAATGTGCCTCAGGCTTTCTGGGGGTTAATGGCACATCCTTGTAAAGTTTAACTTTCAGGGCCGGCGATGTGACTTAGCGGCTAAAGTCCTCGCCCTGAACGTGCCGGGATGCCATATGGGTACCGGTTCTAATCCCGGCAGCTCCACTTCCCATCCAGCTCCCTGCTTGTGGCCTGGGAAAGCGGTCGAGGACGGCCCAAAGCCTTGGGACCCTGCACCCGCGTGGGAGACCTGGAGGAGGTTCCAGGTTCCTGGCTTCGGATCGGCGCAGCACTGGCCATTGCGCTCACTTGGGGAGTGAACCATTGGATGGCTCTTCCTCTCTGTCTCTCCTCCTCTATGTATATCCGCCTTTCTAAAAAAAAAAAAAAAAAAAAAAAAAGTTTAACTTTCACATGGCCATCTGGGGCATCCCTTCCTGGTCCTGATGTTTCAAATGTAAGTAGGTGTATTAGATTGATAGGTAATGGGGTAGTTATAAGACTGAAATACCAGATCACATATTCCTACATAGCTCCCTATATGTGTCCTCCCATGTTAGTTACAGTCATGCCCAGATTAAAGGGAACATGTTCTAGATCCTGCCTCCATGGGAAGAACACTGGAAAATGTTGGGGCCACATATGAAAAATGCCACCCTACTTCTTCAGTGGATAAAGAGAGTAGGCTTTTGCTATTCATTTTACAAAGCACTGAAGTTTATTCATTCGTTGTGCTTGGTTGAGACAGCTGGCTTCCAGCAGCCATTATTGGCTTAAGCTCTAAAACTGTGTTAGCAGAAGAGGTACTCTGGATTTCTCCATGGGAATGCAATTCTGGGTAGAAGTGGCAGGAACCTGGACTGATTGCCTGCCTTCCTGCTGTGTGAGGGTTCGCAGAGCACTGTGTGCACGCATGCTGGGGCATCCAACTCCGATTTGAACTTCCTAGGTAATAAAAATAAAGTTCTTGTCATTTCCTCTTCCCTAAGGTGATCAGTATTATTGTTGTGTGTGTGAGGGTACCTCTCCCAGAGATTTCTGTGCTTACATGGATCTTCTTAAAACAACTTTCTAACATACCTTACCCGCTACATTGTACTTTGCTTTTCTCCTTTGAAATGTGTCTTGGAGATAGTCCAACATCAATACATATACAGCTGCTTCTCTTAAAACTTTTTAAATATGAATTAATTTATTAGAGAGGCAGATCGACAGAGCTGTCATCTGTTGATCCACTCTCCAGCTGCCCACACAGCTGGGAGGGGGTTGGGGCTGAAGTCAGCAGCCAGGAACGTAGTAGAGGTCTCCCATGTGGAGCGACAGGATTCCAGTCACGGTTACTTTCTGGGTCTGCATTAGCAGGAAGCTGGACTCAGGAACAGAGCTATCCATCAGACCCAGGCACTTGGATATGGGATACAGGTGTCAACCAAATGCTTCCTCTGCCTCAGTATTTTTTAAAGACTGTAGTAGGTCCTGTTGTATTAATATGTCATAATTTGTCAATCTCCTATAAACATTTAACTATTCCATTTTTAAAATATTTATTTATTTTTGTTGGAAAGGCAGATAAGATTTATGGAGAGAAGGAGAGACAAAGATTTTTCCACCCGCTGATTCACTCTCCAAGTGGCCGCAGCAGCCAGAGCTGAGCCGATCTGAAACCTGGAGCCAGGAGCTTCTTCTGGGTCTTCCACATAGGTACAGAATTCCAAGGCTTTGGGCCGTCCTCCACTGCTTTCCCAGGCCACAAGCAGGAAAAGTGGAAGGGAAAAGAGATGGGGAATGGTGCAGCCGGGACATGAACTGGCACCCAAATGGGATCGCAGTGCTTTACAGGTGAGGACTTCGCCATTGAGCCTTTATGCCAGGCCCTCATTCTTTTCCCTCTTTATGACAGAATATGTTCTTGCTCATTTCGTACATGAGGAAGTATATCTGTGGCATAGATTGTTAGAAGTGAATTGCTGATTCCAAGGACGGGTACATTGTAAAATTTAATAGGTATTACTAAATTGCTTTCTTAGTGTTTGAACCAGTTCATGCTGTCACTGCCAAGGTAATTCAGCAGCCAGCTTTGGCACATCAAACATTGGGCTTGCTTCCCTATGGATTTTGGGGGAAATAGTTATTTACTTATATTTATTTTTTGAGAGGCAGAGTGATGGAGAATGACTCACAGATTTTTCATGGGCTGGTTCATTCCCACAAAGGGCCGCATTAACAAGGACTGTGCCCAGCCAAAGCCCAGAACTTCATCTGGGTCTCCCACATGAATGGCAGGACCCAAACACTACTGTACTTCGCTTCATATTTTGTAACCTCTCCTTCGTATTTCTCACTCGTTGTCTTTTTTGCTTTCTAGGTAGTTTCTTCAACCTATTTCTCATTATTTTCCTTTCTTCTGTATTAAGTTGTTCGTCATTGAGTTCCATCTTTTTCTTGCTTGATCATTTTTATACTTTGTTGTTACTTTTAAATTTCAAAATCCCAAGTTTGGATTTCTTCCTTCAGATGATGTGTTGGTTTTTTTTTTTAAGATTTATTTTTTATTTTCATTACGAAGTCAGATATACAGAGAGGAGGAGAGACAGAGAGGAAGATCTTCTGTCCCATGATTCACTCCCCAAGTGACCGCAACGGCCAGTGCTGCGCCGATCCAAAGCTGGGTACCAGGAACCTCTTCCAGGTCTCCCACGTGAGTGCAGGGTTTCAAGGCTTTGGGCCGTCCTCGACCGCTTTCCCAGGCCACAAGCAGGGAGCTGGATGGGAAGTGGAGCTGCCGGGATTAGAACCGGCGCCCATATGGGATCCCGCCGTCAGGGCCCCAGATAATGTGTTTTGAGGCTGTGAAAATACTTAAAGGATTAGCTGTTGCTCAACGCTGATAATAAAAAGTGTTGTTAATTTGTTGCTTGCCCTGTGTGTCTGAGAACAGCTGCTGTGTGGCTGTGTACCCTGAGGGATGCAGCAGCCCTTAGTTCATTATCACCAACTGGTGGAACACGCTCTTCTGAACAGAGCATTATGCACTTACTCTCTATTTGGGGTATTCATGTGTAAGCATATAAAATTATCATTTAGCTGCTTAAAAACAATTGGCCCACATTTCAAAAGGGTGCTTATTAACTATATTTAATAAGAAAGTAGTATTTACATCTTCCCCTCTCACTGCCCACTCCTGCTCTCTACAGCGATCGTCATTGAAGCTTCCTATGCTTCATCCCAGAGACACCTTGTATATATTCATAGTGTACTTGTATGCAGGTTGTAGCATGCGGTTATGGACACACGCAGATAGATAGATAGAGAGAGAGAGAGAGATATGCAATTTGACAGTGTATTTAGAGAACATAGAAGAACCTTGGAACCATTTATTTCATTTACATCTTTCCATTTTCTTCACAGAGGAAAGTATACTATGAAAATACTAATTCTAAATACTGGTCATGTTTTCCTAGCCAGTTTTTTAAATGTAAATTTTATTTTTTATAATGACTGCAAGATGGATCAGGTTGGGAAGGATCGAGGTTTAGGGAAAATTGGGTGAACTCATTGCTTCCAAATTTGCTATTTCTTCCTGTTGCTTCTGGGGGAAGGGGAGAAGCAAAGGGGGAAACCACTCATGACTTTCCACACGTCCCAGTGCCCAGGGATGAGGAACCCACCTCATGTCAACCAGAGTCTCCGTGTCTATATATTCTGAGGGTTCTGTCCAAATAATTCCTTTTTTTTTTTTTAAAGATTTATTATTATTGGAAAGCCGGATATACAGAGAGGAGGAGAGACAGAGAGGAAGATCTTCCATCCAATGTTTCACTCCCCAAGTGAGCCGCAACAGGCCGGTACTGCACCGATCCGAAGCCGGGAACCAGGAACCTTTTCCGGGTCTCCCACGTGAGTGCAGGGTCCCAAAGCTTTGGGCCGTCCTCAACTGCTTTCCCAGGCCACAAGCAGGGAACTGGATGGGAAGTGGAGCTGCTGGGATTAGAACCGGCGCCCATATGGGATCGCGGGGCGTTCAAGGCGAGGACTTTAGCTGCTAGACCATGACGCCGGGCCCCTGTCCAAATAATTTCTAACCAGTGTTTATTTTTACTGCATTTTCATTGAGCTAAAATAGCAAAAATATTTCATTTAAAATATTTTGCAATTTCTTCTTTGTTCTTATTTTATTTGGAAGGCAGAGAGACAGAAACAGACAGATCTTCCATCTGATGGATCACTCCCCAAATGGCTGCACCAGCCATGGCTGGGCCAGGCCTGGACCAGGCCCAAGGGAGGAGCTGGGAGCTGCGCTCTGGTCTCTGCCATGGGTGGCAGGAGCCGATGGTTTCCTAGCGTGTGCATTAGCAGGAAGCTGGAATCGGAAGAGGAGCTGGGCCTTGAGCAGAGCTTTCTGATATGATATCCTAACCTCAAAGGCCAATGCTCCCCCCTCACTTCCCCCCTTGACTTGAGCTTTTTGTTGTTGTTGTTGTTTAAATAGAGTGGGGAGAATACTTGAAAATATTAATCATAGTTGTTAGTGTTCAGTGAGTAGTGTTCATTAGTTTTCCTTACTTGATGGATCCCTATGGTTTCCCCCACTAGAGGGCACTAGTATAGTGTGTGCTTTTGGTTATCTATTTATATAGAATTTAGAAATTTCATGTTGTTAGTTTGGTCTGAAAGGCAGAGTTACACAGGGACAGACAGACAGAGACAAATTTTCCAATCTGCCAACACACTCCCCAGATGGCCAGGCCAGGACTGGGCCCAAGCCAGGAGACTGCAACTCCATCTGGTCTCCCACGTGACTGCAGGGCCTGAGTCCTTGGTCTATCTTAGGGAGCTTTCCAAGGCATGTGTTAGAACTGGAGTAGCTGGGACTCAAACCAGCTCTCTAATTTGGAATGGTGGCTTAACCTGCCATACCACAATGCCATCTTCACATTTTCCCCTTATTTGTCCCATATTATAACATGAACATGTTTGTCATCCTGAGATCACTCTATGTTTGAGATTTATGGACAGTTACAGTGCCTTCCCTGAAAGTTGATTTTGAAGGATATTTTTTGCTAACGGGCTTGGAG
This sequence comes from Ochotona princeps, assembly GCF_030435755.1. NCBI lineage: Eukaryota > Metazoa > Chordata > Mammalia > Lagomorpha > Ochotonidae > Ochotona > Ochotona princeps. The sequence continues at coordinate 3,568,512 of NC_080856.1, read as the reverse complement.
TAATGAGAAGGAATTTGTAAGGTTTTCAATCCCAATTGTCACCTTTTACTCATTCTGTAGTACTGACCTGAAGGGGAAAGGATTAGGGTATAGGTAAAAGAGATAAAATAAAGTGACTAGAAGTAGATCCACACCTACAAAATGAGTTGAGTTTTGACAAAAGATTCCAAAGACTGTTCTTTTTAATAAATGGTCCTGAAATGATGAGGTGTTCACTCCTGGGGAGAGTGTACTTTGACCCTTATATCACCCCATGGGTAGGAATTGACTTAAAATGGGTCATGGACCATAGAAGAAAACAAAGGGACAGGCAAAGTTTTCTTGGTACATATAAAATAAAAATTCTGAAAGAAAACATCCTGATTAAAATTAAAAGTCTTTGCATCCAGTGCAGTACTCAGTGGCTAAATTTTCACCTTGCAAGTGCTGGGATCCCATATGGGTGCTCTTTCATGTCCTGCATGTTCTGCCTCCCATCATTCTCCCTGCTTGTGGCCTGGGAAAGAAGCAGAGAATGACCCAAAGGCTTTGGGACCTTGCACCCCTGAAGAAGCTCCTGGCTCTTGGTTTTGGATGGGCCCTGCTCCGACCTTTGCGGCCATTCAGGGAGTGAACCAGTGAATGGAAGATCTGTCTGTTTCTCTTATCTCCATAAATCTGACCTGTGTTTCCAATAAAAATAAGTAAGTCTTTAAAAAAGAAAGAAAGAAAGTTCAAACCTGTAAGAGGTACAGTTAGGTAAGTAAGGTAAGCCGCAAAGATCAAATGTTTACAATAAATATACCAAGGGTTTATTTTCTGTAATATTTAAGGAAATGTTACAACTCAGTAATAAAATGTATAATCCAGATTTTTAAATGCACAAATAGTTAGAACAGTCACGACCCAGCAGGTACTGTATGACTATCAGTAAGATATAAAAGAAACTCAACGCCATGAGACATTAGAGAAGTGTAAATTAAGTCAATCACAAAAAGCGAAATACCGTATGTTTTCTCTAATATAAGGAATCCATCATGCAAATTGGAATGTATAGTGGTAGAGTCATGAAGGCTGCCATATCCAGAAGTGAAGACACAATGCAACATGCATTCTGCTTCCAAACAAAAGATGGACTCCCAATGAAAGTGTTGGATGTATCTAGACAATGGAATGATGGATTGTCTGACATTGTCTATACCAATATTGTCGGGGCACACTTAAATGGCAGACTGATGGAACTGTAACTCCTTATGAAGAGTGTGACATTATGGGAAAAATCAATTGGGGGGTGGAAAATAGGGGGAAGGGAATCCCAGGCTATTCAAAATTGTATGATAAATCTCAAAAATAAAAATTAAAAAAAAAAACAACTATACTATAGTCATGATATGGGGGACTTAGTGAGGGAGGAGGGATTTGGGGATGGGATAAGGGAAATCCCAGGGCCTATGGAACTGTATCATAAAATGATAATAATAAAAATAAGTTAAAAAAAAAAAGAGAGAGAGAAGTGCAAAATAAAGCCCTAATGGAATGCTGCATGTCCACTAAAGGGACCATAGGCATGTCGATGGGAATGTAGAGCTGTTGTAATGCTCGCACATGGCTGATGGGCACTTGCTTGCCACTTTGCTATAAATTCAATCTATGGTTATCAAAAGACTCAGTAATTCCACCCTTAGCCAGGAAAGTGAGGCCCTGGGAACATGCAGAGACCTATAAACCAATGTACCCTGCAGTTTAATTCATAATGGCCCCAGAGCGGGAACACCACCAATGTCCATAACAAGGAATTGGACAAATAATGTTGTGCTCATATAAAGTACTACTTGGCAGTTAAAAAAAAAAAAAGAAGAATAAATTACGCATGGAACAATAGGAATGAGATTTGAAGACCTTATGCTAAGTGAAAGGATATATTTCATAATTCTGCTAATGTGACATTCCATAAAAGGCAAAGTTCTCTGTATTAAAAGAAAGTGTATCCATAATGACCTAGAACTGTGGTGGCAGGTGGGTGGGGATCCAGCTGCTATATGAAGGAACACGGCGGCCGGCAGTGCTCACAAGGGCCTGAAGGGAAACGAGGAGCACAGAGATGATGGTAAGCAAGGAGGGAGTGCCGGGAGAGGGGCCCGAGAGCACAGGGTGGGCAGGGAGAGGAAGTCGGGCAAGTGAGGGGTGCCTGGGCACTGGAATGTAGGGGAGTTTGTATTGTACCTTTGATTTTTTAAAGGTTTGTTTGTTTATTTGAAAAGCAAGAGTTAAAGATAGAGAGAGAGAAAGAGGGAAAGAGAGAACTCTCCCATCTGCTGGTTCACTCCCCAAATGGCCACAGTGGGTGCAGCTGGGTTGGTCTGAAACTGGGAGTCAGGAGCCTCTTCTGGGTCTCCCACATGGGTGCAGGGGCCCAAGGCCTCAGGCATCTTCCAGTGCTTTCTTGGGGAAGCAGGATCAGAAATGGAGCAGCTGGCACTCAAACCTGTGCCCATATGGGATGGGGAGCAGCTTTACCTGCTACGCTACAGTGCCAACTGCTAATTTTTTTTTCTTAAAATAAAAAAGTGTGTAGGCTTGGGCTGTCACCTAAGAACGAATCTGAGAGGACAGACTGAAGGCATTCTCCTTGCACAGCAGGGGGAGTGTGTGAAGAAGCTTTGCAGGATGGCAGAGGCACTGCTGGTGCTCATCGGAAATTTGGAAAGGTGAATTTAAAGTATAACCCATTGTCTGAATCACATGCTGTTTCTTTTACAATACTGTTTGAGCTGAAACGTGGACCCAGAGGTCATAAGATGTCAGCAGGCCTCAGGTTTTGCCTTCCTGATGGAGGGAGAAAAGGGAGTGAACATGCTGGAAGAGACATGTTCAAGATGGATGGGAAGTCTTGGCTGCACAGGAGGGAACTGAAACCTTAATGAAAGAAAGTGGATGTAAGACATTGTTGGGGCTACATCTGTAAACGAAATAGGAGAATAGAATGAAGTGGTTGTAGGGTACCTTCCAGGTTTTCCAAGATGGAGATACATTTGTTGAAACAGACAATGCAAGAAGAGGAGCAGGTTTTGTGGGTATTCTGGTAAGTTCAGTTGTAGATAGGATGAGTTTGAGGATTCCGAGGGATATTTAAGCAAATATGTCCAGCAGGCAATTGGATATGCAGACCTGAGAGATCTGGGCTGTTGAGATTAAGGAGTTAGGGTGCAGATGATGCCCAAAGAGATCATTAGAATTTGTGAGAAAGAAAAGGGAAGGTTGTATGGTTTCATTTGTTTTTCACAGTCAGATTGGTTTTGATGGTTGCTGGTAATGTTTTACTTTGCTTTTTCCTTCAGTATTGTCTCCTTATCCAAATAAGGCCTAGGAAATAAAACACAGAATGTTAGGAGTAGATTTAAAACACACACACATACATATCTGTGTGTATTTAAATTTTTTAATTGATTAATTTATTGGAAAGGCAGAGTTACAGAGAAAGAGAGAGTGAGAGATCTTCTATCCTCTGGTTCACTCCCCAGATGGTCACAGTGGCTTACGCTGGGCTGTTGGCAAGCCAGGAGCTTCTTCCGGGTTTCCCATGTGGGTGCAGGGGCCCAAGCACTTGGGTTAGCCTTCACTGCTCTCCCAGGCCACAAGCAGGGAGGAAACCGGCGCCATTTCGGATGTTGGTGCCACAGGTGGAGACAGCCTTCAATGCCAGCAGCCCAGCCCCAGGGCAGTTTTCATGACTTTCTATTTTATACATTGAGTGGGTTGACTTTCAAACATCGTTTTTGCACTGTTAAACGCTATTGAATCAAGAGAATGAGAAAGACAAGACACAAATTGGGTGGAAAAAAATATTTGCAAAAGATCTGTGTGGTAAAGGCTTATAAAAAGTGTAAAAAGAACTCTTAAAACTTAATAAGAGGGCCTGGTGCTGTAACTTAGTGGCTAAAGTCATCACCACGCACGTGCCAGGATCCCATATGGGCACCGGTTCTTGTCTCGGCCGCCTCGCTTCCCATCCAGCTCCTGGCTTGTTGCCTGGGAAAACAGTCGAGGACAACCCAAAGCTTTGGGACCCTGCAGCCGGGTAGGAAACTGGAAGAGGCTCCTGGCTTGGGATTGGCGCAGCTCCAGCCATTGCGCTCACTTGGGAAGTGAATGAATGGATGGATGGAAGATCTTCCTTTCTGTTTCTTCTCCTCTTTGTGTATATGAGTTTCCAATAAAAATAAATAAATCCTTTTAAAGAAACTTAATAAGCAAACAAACAACCTGGTTAAAAAGAAGATTAAAAGACAAGAAAAATGACATTTCACTAAATATGATCAGTAGACAACAAATTGGCACATTAGGGATAGTTACTAGGGAAATGCAAATGAAGGCAACATGGGATACCACTATCTATCTAGTGTACCATGTGTACAGGGCATGTGCTGTGGCATAACTGGCTAATCCTCCACCTGCAGTGCCAGCATCTCATATAGGCACAGGTTTGAGCCAAAGTTCCACTTCCAGTCTGGCTCCCTGCTCATGACCTGGGAAAGCAGCGGAGCATAGCCCAAAGCCTTGGGACCTTGTACCTCCCTGGAAGACTGAGAAAGAAATTTCTGGTTCCTGGCATTGGATATTTATTTGAAAGTCAGAATTACAGAGAGAGAGAGAGAGAGGGAAAGAGAGAGAGATGTCCCATCTGCTGGTTCACTTCTCAAATGGCCACACCAGCCAGAGCTGGATCAGGCTGAAGCTGGGAGCTTCATCCAGGTCTCCCACAGGGGTGGCAAGGACCTAGCATTTGGACCGTCTTCTGCTGCTTTCCAAAGTGCATTAAAAGGAAGCTGGATTAAAAGTGCAACATCCTGGACATGAACCGGCGGCTTAGCTCGATACGCTCCAGCCCCGGCCCCCAAAGCTAAACATCTTTTTCGCACTTGATCCAGCAATTGTGCTCCTTCATGTTTACCCAAAGGAAGAAAACATCTTACGTCTCTACAAAGCCTATCCTCAAGTTTTATAGCTCCTTTATTTATGATTAAAACTTGAAAGCAACCAGGATTTCTTTCAGGAATGAATGGGTAAATACTCAGATAATGGACTATACTTCTTCTGAGCTCTCAGAAGTTAGACTTGTGTGTTGGTAAGTGAGAAGAGCCAATCTGAAAAGCCTGCAGATTGCATAGATTCTAACTCCATGACCTTCTGGAAAAAGCAAAACTATGTGAGCAGTAAAAAGACCAGTGGTTGCCAAGAGCTACGGGGAAGAGGGAGTGAATAGGCAGAACCCACAGGGTTTATGAGGCAGTAAACTGCTGTATATGGTGCTGTAATGGTGCTGTATACTGTTATACATTTATCCCAGCCCATAGGTTGTAGCACAGCAGGGGTAAATCCTACTATAATCTACAGGCTTTGGGCGCTAATGATGTATCAGTGTGAATTAGATGATTGGTTGTAACAAACGTGCCACTTTGGTGCAAGATGTTGATTGTGGGGGAAATCATATGTGTGTACTGGGCAGGAGATATATGGGAATTTGCTGTACTTCCCACTGAGTTTTGCTGGAAACCTGAAATAGTAATAATAATAAATAGCTATAATAAGAAACTTTATGAAGACAAGTCAAATAATTTAGGACTAGCAGTCTGAACTTGAAATCACTGAGCTGACATTCTAGGGTTTGTAGGTGTTTTTCTCCAGTTGTTGCCACTGTGTAACAGGAAGGTTTTGCTTCCCCTTCTCATCCCTCCACCTCCTTTGCAGTTAGAATGGACAGTTGTCAGGAGGATAGAATCATAGTCTAATGAATACGTGGTTGTAAGTGTCTGAATGTTTGTGTTGCTGGTGGGAAATGATTTGTGAAAACATCCAAACTCAATCATTCAAGCCATTTATTTTACTATTCTAAGACTATTTCAGTCTCCTTTCAGTTGTTTTTCTTTACCTTGTATACATTTGTTTTCCAGATTTATCAGTTTTTATGTGAAAGGCAAATTTACAAAGACAAGGAGAGACAGAGTGTCTTCCATTCGCTGGTTCACTCCCCAAATGGCTACAAAGGCTGGCACTGAGCTGATCTGAAGCTGGGAGCCTGAAACTGCTTCCAGGTCCCCCACATGGGTGCAGTGATTTAGGAACCTCCACTGTCTTTCCAGGCACATTAGCATGGAGCTGGATTGGAAGTGCTTTAACTGGGGCTTGAACCAACACTCACATGGGATACTGGTCCCGCAGGTGAAGGCTTGACTGTGCCATGGTGCCAACTCTCACTTCATACACTTCTGCACCCAAGTACCAACTCATACTTGAGAGCTTTTCAAAATGTACTGTATATTTATTTCAGTACCAGGGCCGCCTTCACCTGAGGATTCTAAATTATTTTCTGAATATATGGGAAGGGGCTGCTGGGTTAAACTCATATATACAACAATATCTGTAAAACCAAGATAAAGCAAGTGGCTGGCTTGTCGAGGTAGTGGCACTCTCCCTTCCATTTCTTACTATAAGCAGATTGTTTTGAGAGGAAATAGTAAACATTATTTTTCCCCAAAAAACAAAAGGGTAACACTTCTGGAAGCTTATCCTCCGATATTCTCATACGGCTGTGAAATACTGCATGTGGAAGAATATTTCTGACCACATTAAATCATGGTGATGACAAACATCAAAAGACAAAAAGAATCTACAAGTCCCTCGGTGTGGCACTATTCCACTATCTGTAAAACAGGAAAGTGGGCAGAATGCAGAAGAGGGAAGCGCGCATATACGTTCTGCTCAGGAGCCTCCAAGGTGCTGCTGAAGGCAGAGCTGGGCGTGAACTGTGCTTCTGGAATGCCACCATTTGTATGCTGCCATACACCCTTACGGAGAGGAGTGCACAAATAAAAGAGTTCCCTGCTGAGGGGGTAATCAGGTGCTGAAGGAAAGGGGTAGAGAGACTTTTCACAAGACTCTGTTCGCCTTGAACTTTGTCCCGTGACCCTTTGTTACCTTGTTAGAAACAGATGAACAAATAAAAAAATAAAAGCTCGATTTAAACATTCTGGTTTATGGTACTGTCACGAGCATGAAATGGATCACGAGTGTGATCTGACACACTGCCAAGTGTGCAGACCTGAGGAGGTGGTAGCCTTTGCCCCTGCCCCAGCTCTTACAGTGCAGGCTCCCAGCACTCATGTTCTTCACCCAGGTCAAGGTTGGTCAACCTTAATGGATCGAATCTATGTACCTGTGAAGACTGCATGCCAAACCTTATGAAAAAATGTGCTCATTTCAGACTTTGTAGATTCTAGGTAGGCGTGTGTATGTGTGTGAGTGTGTACGGCTTCCATCAGCTTTCCTAAGCGGCTCATTACCCTGGAACATGAAGGCACACTGACCCGAGTGATTTCGCTCTTTTTGTGGTTCTTTCCCCTCAAAAATACTGTTCAGTCAAGAGTTATCTCAGTATCTCAGTTAGGAAAAGATTACAGATGGTGTTTTATTCCTCATAGCTATATTGTCCAAATATTTTCTAATTATGTCATGTTTGGGACAAGAATTTTAACTCCCTGGGTCTTGAGTGAAATGAAAATGTTAAATTAAATGATTGATTTGGATGAATTCCCAGGTTTCCTTCATCTTGAAAATGTTTAGTTTATCTAGACTTATTTCAGCATCAGGGGTAATGTCACCTTCTTAACGTGAGAAGGCCTTGGGAGCTGCTGCAGTGGCCCGGGAGGCAGAGTTGACATCTCTGGAAAACCTTTCTCTCACCAGGGTCCTTTTCTTGCTCTGTCTTATGAAAAGGAGAGAAACTGACATAATCCTGAGAGTCATATAGCTCCATACTGGAACGAATTCCCTTGATCATTTTTGAGCATTATCTGTAATTTGAATGATTTCCATAAATTAATATTATGAGCACTCATTTGATTTCTGTTTGTACACTTTAACTCCGTTGTGTATTTTGTGACTTACACGATGAATTACTCAGATCAGTACTCCCAATCAATCTGTACCATCATCACTGTTCCCTATTACTTCCAAAGGCTTCATAGAGGAGGGGACTCGACTCACACAATAGGAGTCTGTTCTGTAAACCTGCAGGGACACAAAGACATTTCTGATTGGGTACATACAGTGCCTGGTTCAGTTCTTAGCTTGAGCTCTTTTTTTATTTGGTTCACCTTCCAGATGGCTGCAGCTGGGCCTGTCTGAAGCCAAGGAGTAGGAGCTTCTCTCGTTTCTCCCATGGGGCGGCAGGGGCCCACGCACCTGGGCCACTCTCCGCTGCTTTGCCACATGCTGTTCCAGCTTGGGTTCTGGATAGTTGAAAATTCTGAGAATTTGAGTCGCTCACTTAGCCTGACTGTACTTGTTGCCTTAGTTGTGAGATGGTGATCATAATGTCGGGTTATTACAAGAATTAAATAACACAGCCTAATGGCATAGTCTTTGAGATGTAGAAAATAGTCACCAAGTGTAGTCCTTTTCTTACTGTTATTGGAGATGTGGAGATGAGAAGCTGCTTGACAATTTTAGAGCCCTGAGAAGTATAATAAATTGTTTCTTCAAGACCCAAATACAGCATTACCTCGCCAGGGCAGCTTTCCCAGACCCCACAGGTCTGCATCTGTGTTCCCTGTGGTTCTTGTTACTGTAATTCCTCTTGATCCTGAACTGTTAGGCTTTGCATGGAAGAAGCTTTGTATGATTCTCAACAAGTAAGTAGCGAGTATCTGATTGTAGGAGTACTCTGCTAGGTGAGCCATCCCAGGAAGGGCCCTCTTCTCTGGAAGCTCACGTTCTAGGACAGGAAGACAAAAATAAATAAATAATTTTCCGTTTCTGGTCAGTAAGCATAGAAGACATTACAATAAGGTAATGAGTATAAGAAAATGGGGTCTGGACTAGACAGGATAATCCAGAAAGACCAGAGAGGCCACGAGGTGACATTTGAGGTGAGACCTGAACGCCCTGGGTGACTTGCCATTCCTCACCTCCAGCCACGTTTGCATGTTCCTTGTAATTGTGCTGATTTCCTTCAGATTAACCTGAGAATGAGGATGGCTGAGTTTTAATTTGTATACACATTCCATATATTTTTTTTAAGTTTTATTTTAATTTTATGGGAAACTCAGATATACAGAGAGAAGAGACAGAGAGCAAGATCTTCCGTCCATTCATTCACTCCCCAAGCAGCTGCAAAAGCTGGAGCTGTGCTGATCTGAAGCCAGGGAACCTCTTCTGGGTCCCAAGGCTTTGGGCCGTCCTTGACTACCTTCCCAGGCCACAAGCAGGGAGCTGGGTGGGAAGTGAAGCAGCCGGGATATGAACCAACGCCCATATGGGATCCTGGCGCGTGCAAGGCGAGGACTTTAGCTGCTAGGCTAGCACAGCAGGTCCCCATATTTCTTTGTGTTGCTCTCTCCCCTTCTTTCCGCATGAGCGAGCTCTTGAAGATTCTGAGCTGACTGGAGTCTTTATTCTTTTAATTGGATGCACTGGGTTTATAAGCAGAGTACTACCATCCCCAGAGATACCTTTTGAGTATTTTTTCTCTCGAGTATTTTATGCTCTCGTGGTAATTACTTTGCATCATACATAGTTGTAAGCATTAGGGATAAACTAATCAGCCATAATTAAATGACTGGAAATGCTATGTAGAAGTCAGTTTTGAGTTTTCCCAAATACTGTCAAAAAGACTTTTTGTTGAAGAGAAATCTAGCCCTCCCCAGGTGAGGCCACACCAGGGAAGGTACTACAGGCTCTCCTTGCCATTACTTGGTGGATCATTGCTGCCCTTCACAGCAGTCTTACCTTGAGAGCTAGCCCGTTCTGTTACCCCTCATGCAGAATGTCGTCATAATTTTGGTGAGTTCTTTAAGGAAATGGCTCATTGTTGCACTTGGCTATGCAACAAGATAGAATTATGTTTTCTGGACCAGCATGGCCTCATTAGATGGGTGAGAGTTAGAGTTTTTGGAAAGAGACTGGATTCCTTGGCTTTCACGGTAAGATGAGGAGCAAGAGGTTGAGGTCCGGGTTGATTTTCAGCATGAAAAGCCAGTTCTCTCCCCAGATGACCGTGTTCTATAAATCTCGTAGTAGTGTTTTTTTTATTGAACAGTGAAGAAAAAGAAACAAGGAAGGCAGAGCAGTTAAACTGCTGTAAGTGTTGGATTCTGCGCTCTGAGGTTGCACTTGACCACAGCGTTTCCTTGTAGGTTTGGGATTCCCACATGGAAGAGTGCTCTAGGATGTTTCTTCTCTTAGGTACCTATCTGAAATAGAACTAAAGGTTTTTTTTTTTTTTTTTAAGATTTCTTTATTGGAAAGACAGAGTTACAGAGAGACCCTCTATGCGCTGATTCATTCCCCAGAGGGCCACAACCCGGAGCTGAGGCGCTGGGAAGCTGGGAGCCGGGAGCTTCTTTCAGGTCTCACGTGGGCAAGGGCTGTCCTCCGCTGCTCTTCCAGGCCATCCGCATGGACTTCAGTATGGGATGCCAACGCTGCAGAAGGCCACAGCGCTGGCCCCAAAGGAGATTCTTATTAGAACTGTGGCCCTTTTCAATTCTGGTAGAACCTAGGATGATTGCCATTTAAATGGTGATTTGGGCCACTTCTTGGAATTGAATCCATCTCCGTGTTTTGAGGCACATTTTAAAGAGTTCTCTTGGATTTGTTTCATTTTGTTTTGCTTGAGAAAAAGGGGACACAGACAGAGTTCCATCTGCTGGTTCACACCCCCAAACACCAGCAGCAGCCCAGGGAGCCCAGACTTCAACCCGGCCCAGCCCTGGCAGTCCCAGCCATCTGCGAGGTGAAGCAGAGGATGGAAGAGCTCTCTGTCTCCCCATGTCTCTCTGAAACTCTGATTTGCAAAATAAATAAATAAATAAATAAACATTTTAAGAAAAAATAATTTAGGGGTCTGTTATGATGGCTCAGCAGTCAAACCCTCCCCTTGCACGAGCCTCTGGAATCCCACATGGGTGTTGGAATCCTTTCTGGATGAGCTGGAAAATCCACGTAAAGCCATTCTACTGGGTGCTGAAGACTGATGGTCGTGTGGAGGGAAAGCAGTTGCAGTTGGATTGCAAGCTGAACTGCCCTGGAATACCATGTTCGCTTGAAAGTACAACTGACTGCCCAAGCGTGGCTATCAGAAGTGGGCATGTGGCAGACATCTTCTTGAGCATAAATCAGTAAAGTGAGCCTGCCGCTTCAAGGAGAACTGGTGGCACTTACTGTCAGTGATCATTCACGCTTTCAGGTGGAAGCCAGAATTTTGGACGCCTCCAGTCTGCAGCTGTGAGCCTGACAGCTAATTTGAGTTCCAGACTGTCAGGTCCCAGGTGCGTTCTGTGTCCACACAGATGTCCCAGACAGTCCAGACTTGACATGTTCTCAGTGGAGCTCTGGATTTCTCCCCTACAACTTTTTTTTTCTTTCAGTAAGTAACCGTCCACCCTGTTGTTCAAAACCAAAGTTGGAAGTAATTATTTTTTTCTCACATCGACATCTAGTTCATTAGTAGGTGATTTGAGTCCTGCCTGTGAAATTACCTCTGTGTGTTTTCCTTCTTCCTGCCTGTCATCCTCCATCAGGTTCCTGTCATCTTTTGACTTGACCACTGTTAGCATCTGTGTTTCCTTATTGCCTCTCTCTGTACCCCATTTTCCATGTAATAGCAGATAGAGAAGTGTCAGTTGCTTCTGTGACCCACTCCCCTTGCCTAAAATCCATTAATCGCACCCAGAAACAAACTGTTTTTCAGATCTTAGACTATAAAGCCCTTTATGTTTGAGCCTTTTCAACTTCATTCTCCTGTTCATTCACCAAATTCCAGCTACACAAATCATCTTCCCAACTTCTTACATCAGAGGCTTCAAAACTACTGTTCCTGTCTCTAATATAGCAAACTTCCTCTAGTTCACTGGTCCTAGCTCAAATATTGTCATAAAATGCTTTTCTTAATCATCTTATTAAAGGGAGTTTCTTCCTTTTATCTCTTTCTCTTACTCTTAGCCTTTTGATAATTTATAAGGCTTTCCAGAAGGTTAATTGTTTTCATCTATTTAAAAAAGAAATTTTTAAAAAAAATTTTTTTTAAAAGATTTTATTTTATTTTTATTACAAAGTCAGTATACTGAGAGGAGGAGAGAGAGAGAGGAAGTGGAGCTGCCGTGATTAGAACCAGCGGCCATATGGGATCAAGGCGAGGACCTTAGCCACTAGGCCACGCTGCTGAGCCCTAAAAAAAAGAAATTTTTTTTAAAAGCACGTCTAGATGTGTTAAAGTGGAAGTGCCTGGAAGAACATCATGAAGTGAAGCAACCAGCAGTTGTCTAGAGCTGAAGCTCTTAGACTTTGGAAATTGCTTGCCCATTAATAGTAAATAAGGGCCAGCTTTGTGGCACACTGAGTTAAGTCACCACCTGGAATACTGGTGTCCCATAGGGACACAGGTTCGAATCCCAGCTGCTGCAATTTCAATCCAGCTCCCTGCTAATGCACCCAATCAAGCAGGGGAGGATAGTCTAGGTCCTTGGGCACCTACACTCGTGGAAGACCTGGCTGCAGTCTTGCCCAGCCCTGGCTGTTGCGGCCGTTCAGGGAGTGGCCAGCAGAGGAAGAGCTCTCTGTCTCCCTCTCTTTGCTGCCCCCATAGTTTGCAGTATGAGGTGGGTGGATCAGAAGCAGAGGTGGGACTCAAACCCAGGCACTCAAACATAAGATGTGGGCGCTCTAATACTCCTCTGCCAAGTGGCCATCTCAAGGCTGAGAGATTGTTTCAAATGTGAAGAGAACATACTAGAATAGCATCTTGAAGGACCTCTGCATTAACGGGACTACAGTGAAAAAGAAGCTGCAAAGGAGACCGAGAATGAAAAGTGTCTTGAACCTCAAAGGGAAGATGGGTAAAGAGCGTGGTCATGAAGGTAAAGGCAGACTGCAGTCACTTAAAGAGGAAAGTGAAAAATTTGTTTTGAGGGTGCAGGAAAAATTTCAGCATATTCTGAGCTGATGGAAGAAGCCAGTGGAGGGGGAGAAATTGAAGAAACGGGAGTGAGAGAAGATACTTGCTAACAGTGTCACTTTGATCCAGATGCCTGTGGAGGAATTGGACTTAGATGTGAAGAGAGAACCCTTTCTCATTACGATAGGAAGGAGAGAAGATGAATGTCAGCAGACTCACTGGTTTTAGTGTCAAAAAGCTGAAAAGTATCCATGTAAAATTTTTATTTTTTAAAAGATTAAAAAAAATTTTTTTGGAAAGGCAGATTTACAGAGAGGAGAGACCAAAAGAAAGATCTTCTCTCCACTAATTCACTTCCCAAATGACTGCAGTAACTGGAACTGAGCCGATCTAAAGCCAGGAACCAGGAGCTTCCTCCGAGTCTTGCATGTGGGTGCATGGGCCCTAGGACTTAAATCTTTCTCCACTGCATAAGCCACTCCACTGCTTCCATAAGCAGTAAGCTGGATAGACAGTGGAGCAGCTGAGACTAGAACTGGGCCCTTCCAGGATGTCAATGATATGGGCAGAGGATTAGCTTGCTGTGCTACTGTGCCAGCCTGCGGGTGTGTGTGTGTTCTGTGAAATAGAAGTAATATACGAAGAGTAAGGGATCGTGGTTGTAGTTGGGCATCAGAGAAGAGTGGAGAATACTTGGCAACTGCTACGGAGAAGGAAGCGGTAAGAAAACATGGCACAATTACTGGGTGTATTGACCTGTCTCTGTGCCTGCATTGTTTTCCTTAGCAGAATAGCTCAAACAGGGCCTGACTGCTGGACAGTGCTGGGCTTGCGTGTCTGAGTATGACCCAACGCATATTATTACTGGGTGATATTGAATCAGGCCCTAGTCTTGCAAAAAAGTATCAACTTCCTTCAGAATTATAATTCCAGGATTGTTTTTGGAAGGTAGATTCAATACTCTCACCTTTTCTGTTGTTACTAGATTTGTCAGATTTTAGCAAGAGTGTTTTTAACTTGTAGAGAAGTATTGTAAGAAGTATTGTGGACTTCATCGGAGGTGCTTCCACCACCTGCAGTCAAGAATTGGCTCATAACTTTACATTCAGAACAGATTTGCCCTGAAGCCATCCAAAACGACTGGACAAGACAGCATGATCGGGACTCATTATTTGCTGATTCCCCATTTAAAAATCTGCCTGCTCACTAAAATTTATTTGTAACCACAAAATCGGTCCTCTTGGTACCTAGGATGGTGTTGTGGCACCGTGTGCGAAGTTCCTGCTTAGGACATGAGCATCCCGTATCAGCCCCATTCCTGATCACCAGTGTGTACATCTCTCTTCTCTCTGTGTCTAGCCTTTCCCTGTCACTGTGCCATTCAAGTAAACGAGAGAAATCCTTACTCAAGGAAAAAAAAAGTTCTCATTGTGGTTTTCGAGTCATTTGCGGAAAAGGGCAGGGTGGTGAGAATTTGGAGTCACCTGTGTTCTCAGCTGGATCAGTCAAGGGCTGCGCTCTGCCTTCTCGTTTCATCTTCCACATAAACTACAAGAACCCTTTTCACTACCTATTCAGTGCCGTTTTTTTTCTTCTTGGCATTTTCCACGCAGTTGGTGATTTCACTGTTAGAGAGAGCCCCCAGGGGGTTGCTTAAGCACTGTATTTCTAAGCACAAGACTGTGAGAAAGGGTGTGGCAGGTAAGCTGAGGTCGGGCGTGAATTCTGGAACTGTAAGTGCCAGCGTGTGATTCCAGTGTTAATGAGTCGGCGGCACTCATTTGTATTAGAGAAGGCACCTTGAAGGAGGAATATGCGAGTGCAGGGCTAGCTGTTGACACTGGCTGACTAAAGGCTGAGATGACATGCTCCTGTCCTTGTGTATCCTCTGGGAACAGGACTTCAGGATTGGCAGATCCAGTGTGGCAACTCTAAAATATAACTACCTCACGTCATAGTGATCAATACATTTGTCTCCAGTGACTGTAACTCTTTCATACAGACAATTCCCAGAACTTGGCTGCTAGAGTCGCCCGCCGGTTGGTACTTGGGAGATGCGGGGGGTGAGGTGGAGGGCGTTCACTCAGTAGGTCTTCATTAAGATTCGTATTCTAGGACAGTTTTTGCCTCTTTTATTTTTGCTTCTTACGTACGCAGTATACTGGCCAGGGATATAAAAAAGATTTGCTTGCTAGTCAGCTGTGCTTGATGGATCTGCTTTGAAACTCATTGGAAATTATCTGACTTTCCTGGGAAAAAGTGAATTTTTAGAAAGCAGTTAGACCGTGCTGGCAGAAAAGTGTCAAGTAGAGAGAGATAATCTTAACAGTTATTATCGCAAACATGAAACCAGTGATGCCCTAAGTTGGGGGCAGGAGCTTTACGTCCGGTTGGAGGTGCTGCTCAAGGTGCTGTGGCAGCCCCTGCTCCAGCCTCACCTCCTCAGCATCGACTTGTTCTTCCTTTACACAGTTTCTGAACTGTGTCCTTTCTTTTTCTTGCACAAGGTCATCATCTGGAAATCCAGACTTTAACCATCTTCAAGGTTGCTCAGTTCTTTGGCTTGCATTCTCCCTCGACAGTCTCGGTGACACACAGCTAGTCATCTTCCCCAGGCTCATTTTCATCATGTCCTTCTGCGGATGTTACCTGCCCTACTTTGACACTTTCTGTGGCTATTTTTAACTTACTACAAGAACACTTCAGGCATTTTGTGAAGAACTGGAATTAAAAGACTTATTTACTTACAAAAACTTTTCATGTGCAGGCACAATTTTTTAAAAAAAGATTTTATTTATTTTTATTGGAGAGGAGGAGAGACAGAGCAGAAGATCTTCCATCCACTGATTCACTCCCAAGTGGCTGCAACGGCTGGTGCTGAGCCAGTGTGAAGCCAGGAACCTGGAGCCTCTTTCTGGGCCTTCCCAACAGGTGCAGGATCCCAAGGTATTGAGCCACTGTCCTCAACTGGCTTCCCAGGCCACAAGTAAGGGGAGCTGGATGGGAAGTGGGGTTGCCAGGACACGAACCGGTGCCAGATGGGATCCCGGCACGTGTAAGGCAAAGACTTTAGCCACTAGGCTACTGCTGGGCCCCGAGTTTTTTCATAATACATTGTTTTCTGTAAATTCTTTGAAGACTTACACAATCTCGGGAAAGTTTTGCAACAAAATCAGTTGACTTTTGATTTTATTTTCCATAAACTTCAAAAAAAATAAAGGTTTATTTATTTGAAAGGCAGAGTGATAGGAAGAGAGAGAGACCGAGACATCATCCGTCAGCTACTTCACACCCTAAATGTCACAGGGGCTGTCGCTGGCCAGTACTGGAGTAGGGAGCTGGAAACACAATCAAGGCCTGCCACATGGGTGGCAGGAAGAACCTCACTTATCTGAGCTGTCATTACTGCCCTTCATGGATAATAATGCAGGAAGCTCGAGGTGGGAGCTGGAGCTGAAGGAAGCCCAGCTATGCCTAAGTGGGGCACGGGCCTGTAGCGTCTCAGCTCTGCTCTCAGTCTGACGTAGACAGCATGAGGGCAGGGACATTTTCTGCCTACTACACATTTCTTTTATTTCTCCCTTATTAGGAGAGCAACCCTCTACATTCTCATTCCAGAAAAATCAGAAGGCAGACAACAACTCAGGAACTGTTTAAACCCTGTTCTCTCTCTCACTCTCTTATTTGTTCATTTATTTGAAAGCCAGGGGTTACAGAGCGTAGAAGAGACGGGGAGGGATATGGTGGAACAAGAAAGAGACCTGCTACATCACAGTTGACTGCCACGGTCAGGGCTGGCCTACCAGAGCCAGGAGCTGCCCTACCAGAGCCAGGAGCTGCCCTACCAGAGCCAGGAGCTGCCCTACCAGAGCCAGGAGCTGCCCTACCAGAGCCAGGAGCTGCCCTCAGCTTCCCTAGGGGCTCACTTTGACCATCCTGCACTGCTATTTCCAGGCTGTTAACAGGAAGCTGGGTCGAAAGTGGAGCAGCCAGGACTTGAATCAGCACTGACATGGCATGCTCGTCACAGGCAGTGGCTTACTGTGCTGGGCCTCCGATACCAGCCCCAGCATTTTATCTCTTAATGGAAATAAACATATCTTAAAATCAACCCTCTACATCTCTGGTGTCTGCATCCATGGGTTCAGCCAAGCCTGGGATCAGAAATATTCCTGACTTTTAAACGTTGCATTTGCTGTGATCTCATGTACAGACTTTTTGGTCTTGCCATTATTTCCTAAGAACTAGAGTATAGCAGTTAGTCATGTAGCATTTGTCTGTGGTAGGTATTGTGGGTACTCTAAAATTGACTTGAAGCATAGAGGATGGGTGCATGCTGCATGCCAGTCCTGTGCCATTTCATGAAAGGGACTTGAGCATCCAGAGTTTGGTCTCCATGGGGGATCCTGCTTCATTCGTGTCAACGAAGAAGGAGGGTTTCTGAACACTTAGGGGTTTTAAGGCACCTTGAAATTGACAAATAAGAAACAATTGTCACCTGCCAAATAAAATCATTGGGGAAAACACATGGTGTAAGGCTTTGAGCAAGTAGTTTAATTTCTCTAGGTCCTGACTTCTGTTATCCATACGATAAGGCAATTTTTTCCCAAGCTTTTAAAATTTATTTATTTTTGTTCATTTATTTTGAAGGCAGGGTTACAGAGGAGGAGACTCTGAGACAGAGGGAGGGAGATCCTGCAGCTGCTGGTTCATCCCCAGCTGGCTGCAGCAGCCAACCTAAAGCCTAAAGTTTGGAGCTTAATCTGGGCCTCTCACCCAAGTGTGGCACTCAAATCTTGGCCTGTTTGGGATTCTAGCACTACAGGTGGCATCTTTTACCTGTTACAAGATAAGGAAATTCAATGGGCTTATCTTTTCACTTATTACTTATATTAATATATAAAGATGGATATCTCCATTCTACTAAAAAATAATTGAAAGAGATTAATAGTTAACATACAGTTTTGTTTGTTTTTTAGCCTGGTCATTTTATGCCCTTGTTCTAGGCTGACTGGAAGTGACTGAGGCGGAAGTGACTGAGCCAATTGCAGTGTGGGATGGAAAAAAGCATGAGTGAAAGAACTGATGAAATCCAAAAAGCTTGTGGTTTGGCTAATAGTATTGTACCAATGTTAAGTTCTTACTTACAGTATATATATGTGATATTAATGTGAGCAGAAGCTGGGAAAAGTATACAACTTATTTCTAAGTCTAAAATATCTCAAGTTTTTTCCCCCTGAAAGATTATTTGTTTCAAAGTCAGAGTTACAGAGAATGAAGGAGAGAGAGATATCTTATATCTGCTGGCTCCCTCCCTAAGTGGCTACACTAGCCGGAGCTGAGCCAATCCAAAGCCAGAGCCAGGAGCTTCTGCCAGGTCTCCCACACAGGTGCGGGGACCCAAAGACTTGGGCCATTCTCTGTTGCTTTCCCAGGCACATTAATGTTGGATGGGAAGTGGAGCAGCCAGGGTTCAGACTGGCACCTGTTTAGGATGCTAGCGCCACAATCAGCAGTTTCACCTGTTTTGCCAGACTGCTGGCCACACAGGGTTTTTTGTTTTTTTGTGGTTGTTATTTGTTTTTAAGATTTATGTTATGTTATGTTATGTTATGTTATGTTATGTTATGTTATGTTATGTTATGTTATGTTAAAGGCAGAGCTACAGAGATAGAAGGAGAAATCCTCTATGTGCCGCTAACTCCCCAAATGGTTACAACCACCAGAGCTGGGCTGGTCCAAAGCTGGGAACCAGGAATTTTTACCAGGTCTCCTACCTGGGTGTGAGGCCCAAGGACCTGGGCAATCCTCCCCTCCCTTCCCAGGCCATTAGCAGAGATCAGAAGATGCGAAGAGAAGCTGCTGAGACTGGAACTGGTGCCCATATTGGATTCTGAGGCTGCAGGTGGAGGCTTGGCTTGCTATCCCTCCAGCCCCAGAGAGGTTTTTAAACTGTAGCCACTAAGGACACCTCATCAGAATGCTGCACCCGGTAACTCACACAGTTCACTAAGGGGGAAGACTGACAACCCAAGGGCTAAAACGGGCCAAAGACCGGGAAGGCCCGTTTGCCTAAGAGGCCATCTAGATGGACCTTAAACACACAGCAATGTGCTTGACAGTGCAGGAGGGTTCCAGTTCCTTTAATTTGCAACATTTTTAACTTTTAATTTTTATGAAATTTACTTCACTGGAAAGATGACAAGTTAAAGGCAGAAACAAGATCTCCCCTCTGCTGATTCACTCCAAAATGTCCAACACAGCCGTGGATGGGCCAGGTAGAAGCCAGGAGCCATGATCTAGTGCGGGTCTCCCGTGTGGGTGACAGGGGCTAGCTAACTGAGCCATCACCTTCTTTCTCCCAGGAAGAAGGGATCAGGAATGGAGCCAGGATCTTAACCATTTTACAGGACACCCACCCATCCAAGTTGTTGAACACATGTGCTTTGCTGATGAGATTGGAAAATGATGCAAATGCTTTGGAACAGAATAGGTAGTTCCTCAAAGAATTAAAACTACCATATGAGTTTTTTGTATATACCATAGAGTAATAAACAGTATAAGTGTACTGAGCGCCAGGGTTGGCGCTGTGGCATAGTAGGTAAAGCTGCTGCCTATGACACAGAAATCCCATATGGACACCAGTTTGAATCTGAGCTGCTCCACTTCTAATCCAGCTCCTTGCTAATGTGCCTGGAAAATAGCAGATAGCCCAACCCCAGCTGTTACAGCCATTTGGGGAGTCAATCAGCAGTCGGAGGATATCTTTCTTTCTCCCTCTCTCTGCAACTGCCTTTCAGATTGAACTCATGCCACTGAGTTGTGCACTTGAAATTGCTGAATAGCAAATCTTACGGATTTTACCACAATTTAAAAAATGGATAGTTGTGGTAATAGTGATGCAAATAGTGAAATGTAGATTAAAGTCACAGTGTAACCACATTACCTAAAATGGTTACAATGAGAAAGTAAGTGAAACTGGGCATGGATGTTAAGCCTGGCAGGTTAAGATGCTCAGGTTTCACGGTGGAGTCCCAGGTTCAATTCCCAGCCCCAGCTGCTGACTCCGCCTTCCTTTGCCTGCCTTTGAAGGCAGCCCTCGAAGGCTGTGATGATGACGCGTTGGTTGGTGTCCAGCCACCCACGCGGGAGGTTTGGGCAGCATTTCCGGCTTCTGGCTTCTGCCCTGGCCCGGCCATAGCTATTGTGGGCGTTTAGAGGCAGTGGAGAGGAGCTCTCTTCATTTGTTTCTCTCTGCCTTTCAAGTAAACTGAAAAGAACAACCAACTGGCCAATGAATCAATGATGGGAAGCAGCTGGAGCACTGCTGGTTGTTGCGTGAGCTTTGGAAAGCTGACATTATCTGCCTAGTTGAACACATGCATACCCTATAACACAGCATGTCAGCTCCCAGCTTCAGACCCGACAGGAGTAGTTTCCTTATAGATACTAGAAGACACACAAAAATGTTCTTAGCATCATTATAATAGCCCCCAAAGTGAACACAGCCAAAGCCCTCTTCAACAGGAGAATGAATTCAATAATTTGTGAACGTGTGCCATTGGAGTCTTTCTGACAATAGAAGCAAGTTACAACTACTGAGAGCAGCAAACTTGGATAACTCTTCAATGAGCAGGGGGGAAAAAGACTTGTGGAGTATGTATTTTCCGATATTTGTAATCAGTGGTGCTGGGAACCAGGTTGAGCTACCTAAGGTAATGACTGAAAGGAGACCCACGGAAGGCGTTAGCATGCGGGAATGTTCGCCTGCCTTATCTGCCTAGTGATAAAATGGATGTGATGACTTCTGAAATTTTATCAAGCTATAACTGCCTGATTGATTTTTTTACTTTTTTTGCAGATAAGTTATACTTTGATAAAAAAAAAATTGTAAAGCATATAATGAGAAGTCCACATCTTTGTTTAATGACATTAGGCTGTATTATTTTATTCTAACTCCCCCACCCGTGACCCTATGTTGTGATTAGAATCCTTGAATACATATTCTCGCATACTTTTTTTTAAGGCACACCAAAGGAGCGTGAAGGAGTGATTTTTTTGTTTGTTTTCTTGTTTCTTTGTTTTTTAGATTTGTTTTATTTTTATTGGAAAGTCAGATATGCAGAGAGGAGGAGAGACAGAGAAGAATATCTTCCGTTCGCTGATTCACTCCCCAGATGGCAGCAGCGGCTAGAGCTCAGCTGTTCTGAAGCCAGGAGCCTGGAGCCCAGAGCCTCTTCTGGGTCTCCCATGTGGGTGCAGGGTCCCAAGGCTTTGGGCCATCCTCTGCTGCTTTCCCAGGCCACAAGCAGGGAGCTGGATAGGAAGTGGGGCTGCTGGGATTAGAAACGGCACCCATGTGGGATCCCGGCGCATGCAAGGCAAGGATTTAGCCACTAGGCTACCGTGCTGGGCCCTCTCCTACTTTAATTCTGGTTGGTTTCAAGTTTAAAATGATATTTTCCGGTTGAAGCTTGACTTCTCTTTGAGGACAGTTTCAGCTGGAGGTGCTAGCTTGAGTAGCAGAACCCTGACCTACGTGGAGCTCCAGTTGCTGGGTCAGGAGAATTGGGGATTGAAGTCCATGCTCCACTCCCATATTCTGGAGGGCTTGACAGGGAGTGGATTGAGCAGGTGGCTCAGCCTGTGTTCGTGTGCCGCAGTCTCTCTTTTGCTTAACTATGGGGCTGGAAACTCGGATTCGTCCGGGCCGGGAGTGTGCTCAGCTACACTAGGCAGAATTTTGTTAGGGATGTTTCTACTTACAGTTTTGTCAATTCCTATATGTACTAGTTTCTTTTACCTTTTAGGTACCGGTCCTGTATCTGAATCCTTTTGGCTTTGCTCTGTTTATTCTTTGATGAAGGCATTTCTTTTTTTTTAAATTAAGCAGACATTCATTCACAGATTGTTTACTGTATGCCAGGCACTTGGGACGTAGGACTGGACATGTGGTCTCCGCGGTCCCAGTGTGGAGCTAGACGGATGGCTGAATGATAATGCTATCAGCCCTGGTGTGTGCTGTGACACAGGTCGGTCAAGGGGTTACTCAGTGACACAGCATGGGCCAGCCTCAGCTGGAAACATACTGAGCCCAGGAAGTTACAACTAGGCTGTCGATTTTGAAAGCCGTGTGTGGGTGTGTTCAGAGTGGAGAGGCGGGGAAAGGCAGAGACAAAAGGCTTCAAGGGTACACAGAGGCCAAGTTAGGAAGGGTCTTCTATGTCATGCCAAAAGGGTTGGTCTTCAATTTGAGGACAGTAGGGTGAGTTAGAGAGGCAGCATCAAGAACAAAGAAATGAGGTGATCAGATTTTAAAATGATCATGCTGGTGACATATGTATAAATACATACATATAATTAAGTTGAATGTAGTGAACTCAAGTGGGGGGCAGGGCAATGGCTCAAAAGGCAGATCCTCCTCCTGCAAGTGCTGGCATCTCATATGGGTCTCAGTTCATGTTCCAGCTGCTCTACTTCTGATCCAGTTCCCTGTTTGTGGGAAGCAGTGAAGTCCTTGGGCCCTTGTGCCCGCATGGGAGACCTGGAAGAAGCTCTTTGCTCTTGGCTTCAAATTGGCTCAGCTCTGGCCATTGCAGCCAATTTTGGAGTGGATGGGAGACCTTTCTCTGTCTCTCCTTCCCTCTGTAAATTTGCCTTTCCAATAAAATAAATAGATGAATAAATATTTTTTAAAAATGACTTGCAGTAGGCTGTTGCAGGGGTAGGCTTAACTAGGCCCTTACTTCTCGGAGAGTGGCAGCAACAGAGGCAAGGTCAGAGCTGCTCAGCACACAGCATCTTGATGGATGCAATGGCCTGCCGCAGAGGGCTGGTACAAAGAAAGGAGAGATGGCAAGAGTGTCCTGCATGTTCTGTCCTCACTCTGGCCTCCTTCTCCCCAGACATGCGGCGCTGACTCCTCTTCCTCCCCTACTTTACAGCCTAAATGGTCCTTAGCCAATGTCACACCCTTGCCGTATATTCCCATAGCACCTGTACTCGCGTTGTCATGTCTCACTCCCTCTATACAAGTATTTAATTGCCAGTCTATTTCCCTGGACTGTACTATGAAGGCAGTGGCTGTCTTATATGGTGCCTGGCACGTGGTAGGCACTGGGCAGATGTATCCGGTATGGTCAAATGAGTGAATTCACTACTGTGTGTAAGAAGATAGGGCTTCCGTTTGGTGCACACCTGGGCGTGTTGAGAACGGGGAGGCTCTGTGCCAGGCCCTGCCCCAGTGCTGCGGTCACTAACTGTCCCTGGGGGCAGGATGGAATTGAACCGCTGGATGCCAGTGGCTGCTACCGAACCTCAGAATGTACAAACCAAGAGATCTGCCTTGAAATGGCAAATATTTCACACCAGAATTTTTTAAAAAATGTTTCAAAGACATTTCAGTGTTGTATTTTCTGTGAAGAGTTTAAACTCACGAGGACCCATTTTATGTTCTTCTAAATTTTACATCCACAAAATTAAGAAATTAATATGAGTTGTTAGATATTGTTAGCAACTTAATTTTGAAACAGATTTCTCCCTCCAATTTCTGGAATAATTTAATTGAAGCATATTCTCAAGGACTAAGCTGAGTTGCTGAAAAAAGAAAATAATTCATAACCACTGACATGATTAAATTGAGTTTCCATCAGTAACATGTGATGCAGACACTGCTGAAATAAACTGGGTTTTAATTAGGAAAAGAGAGGGTGGGTGGGAGAGATGGATGTACATGTTATAATTATTCACAATCATAGTAAATTTTAAGTGATACCAATAAGTTCCAAGCACTGTTCTAAGTGCCTTATTTTTTAAAATATATTTATTTTATTTTTGTGGGAAGGCAGCTCTTACAGAGAAAGGGGAGACAAAAAGAGAGATCTTCCATCCGCTGGTTCACTCCCCAAAGGGTCGCAGCAACCAGAGCTGAGCTGATCCAAAGTCAGGAGCCAGGAGCTTCCTCCCTGTCCCCTGAGGGTGCAGGGTATGCCAAGCTCCCCTTCACACCCAAGTCTTCCCACCTGGAAGGCCTGGCTGCTTCCCCAGCAACGTGTGCTGCCTCCGTGTTGAATCTGATCCCTGCAGAATAGTAGAATCCTTGCGGGTAGACAGGATGGCGCCTGGCTTCTTGTAGATGGCGAGACAGGGCCTGCATACTCGGCAGCAGCAACATGGCACGCCTGGAGGAGCAGAGCAGATTAGGGCCTCCCAATCCACCCAGCCCCGTAACTGACCAGACTGAGCTTTGAACTCAAGTGCTTAAGAACCTTTGCCTGTGTAATAAGCTCTAAGTTAGGGAACTAGGGAGTAGGTGTCCCTGCCTCCGCCTTTTGGCCTCAGAGAAGCGGCTGGATTAGAATACTGAATGTCAGGACTGGAAGGAGCCCGTTCTCGCCTTCCACGGTCCACCTTTCCCTCCACCTCATTTTATAACAAGGAAACCACAGAAAGGAGTCAACTTGCCGAAGTCTATGCAGCCCTGGGGTCGGAGGACAGGATCGCGTGCCGGTGCCGTTTGCCCAGCACCGCCTGATGCCTTGGGTTTCACCTTATGTTCCAAACGGTTCTGTTGTCACAGGAACTTCTTCATTGCTTGCTTCTCTTGGAAATAACTGTCTTTTCCTCTCTTTCTTATCAGACCTCAGCATATACTAACTCTGACTTCACCTGGTCTAGCCTGCTTTCATTGATGATGTCACTAGCAAGCCACCAGTGTTTGGGGTTAACAGTGGGAGTCTTCTGAGCTTTACAAGACCGAGTGGGTGTTTGCAAAGCCTGTACGCAGGGGAAGAAATGGCTTAGCTTTTTTGTTTCTCACTCTTTGTGTGTGTTTTTTTTCTCTCACTATCTTTGTGATAGGGCCTTTATTTCAAAACAAGTTGCCCAAAAAGGTGTTTGCTTTGTTTTGTTTGGAGGCATTGCTCAGGCCTCACCTGAGCGTTAGGCGGTCTGCGGCCTGTGCAGCAGTCCTGCTCTTGCTCTGCTGTAGTTGTATCTTCCAGGCACTTTATGGTAAAGTGAAATGATAGTAAAAAGTTTCTAAAAAGCACTTAACACCTGTTCCTTGTGCCTTACACGTCCTGATTGAATTCATGGATCTTCAGTTTTCAAATGTGATAGCAACTGTTCTGCTTGTTTCAGTAGCATTACACAGAGATGTAGTGAGGTTGCTATTTTCTTATGTAGTCTTTTTAAATTAAAACCTACATTAATGAAACCAAATGTCATTGACTAAAATAGCTCTGAGTTTAACCTGTCAAGGTGATAGTTTACTGTGTTTATTATTATTTTCAGATTTTAGTTTTGTTTATTTGAAAATCATAGTTACAGGGAGAGTAGGGGAGGCAGAGAGGAGAGACCCTTGGACTGGCTCACTCCCTGGATTGCCGTAGCAGCCAGGGCTGAGCTGGCCATGCCAGGAGCCAGGAGCTTCATCGGGGTCCCCCACAAACACCTCTGCTTTTCCCAGTCCATTAACGGGGATACTGGCCAGTGCCAGCATTGCAGACTGCAGCTTTACACACCGGCCCTCGTACTGTGCTTATCATTTCATTCTTGATCCTGCTTCCTTTAAAAGTCAGGTTTTTTTTTTTAAAGATGTATTCATTTTATTACAGCCGGATATACACAGAGGAGGAGAGACAGAGAGGAAGAGCTTCCGTCCGATGATTCACTCCCCCAAGTGAGCCGCAATGGGCCGGTGCGCGCCGATCCGAAGCCGGGAACCAGGAACCTCTTCCGGGTCTCCCACACGGGTGCAGGGTCCCAGTGCATTGGGCCATCCTCCACTGCTTTCCCAGGCCACAAGCAGGGAGCTGGATGGGAAGTGGAGCTGCCGGGATTAGAACCGGCGCCCATATGGGATCCTGGGGCTTTCAAGGCGAGGACTTTAGCCGCTAGGCTACGCTGCCGGGCCCAAAAGTCAGGTTTTTTATGGTTGAACACTACCATTTAAGCTGGTCATCTTCTGTGTATTTGAATGTTTACTTATCATTTTACTTTCAAGCAGAGACAAAGAAAGGGAGAGATTGTCCATCTACCAGTTCACGTCCTCATTTAAAAAAAAAAAAGATTGGGCCTGGCGTGGTAGCCTTGTGATTAAAGTCCTTGCCTTACACATGCCAGGATCCCATTTGGGTGCTGGTTCATGTCCTGGCTGCTGCACTTCCCATCCAGCTCCCTGTTTGTGGCCTGGGAAAGCAGTTGAGGACGGCCCAAGGTCTTGGGATCCTGCATCAGTGTGGGAGACCTGGAGGAAGTTCCTGGCTGCTGGCTTCAGATGGGCTCAGCTCTGGTCCTTGCAGCCACTTGGGGAGTAAACCAGTGGGTGGAAGATCTTTCTCTGTCTCTCCTCCTCTCTGCATATCTGACTTTCCAACAAAAATAAATAAATCTTTAAAAACAAACAAAAAACGATTCATTTGCTTTTGTTGGAAAGGCAGATTTACAGAGAAAAGGTTCTCTCTCCAAATGGCCACAGTGGTTGGCGCTAAGCTGATCTGATTCAAAGCCAGAAGCCAGGAACTTCCTCCGGTTCTCCCACATAGATGCAGAGTCCTAAGGCCTTGGGCCGTCCTCGACTGCACAGAGAGCTGGATGAGCTATCATGCCCCTGCCCCTGCCTCCACGCACACACCAAGTCTCACTTGCTCACTTCCCCGGTGCTTCAACAGCCAGTGCTCAATGCAGGCCTCCCGTGTGAACGGCAGAGCCAAGCACTTGGACTGTCATCTGCTGCCTCTCGGGTGCATGTTAATAGGCTGTGGGATCAGAAGCAGAGGAGCCAGGACTTGAACCAGGGACGTGATATGAGACAGGATCATGACAGGCAGCGCCTTAGCCGCCCCATGCTCTGCTTAGTTAAATCCCTATAGAAATACTAACATGACAGTCTGCTGATTATTTAAATATTCCAAGAGTAGAACTCCATACTAATAGTGTAATAGACCTTAGACCTACTTTTGTTCCTAAAATCTTCATTGCAATAACAGGACATATAAAATACAACTCATATATTGGATTAAAATTGATACAGATCAGGCCCAGCGCAATGGCTCAGCAGCTAAATCCTCCCCTTGCATGCACCAGGAACCCAAATGGCTGCCTGCTTGTGTCCTGGAAAGCTGGTAGAGGACATCCCAAAGCTTCAGACCCTGCACCTGTGTGGGAGACCTGGAAGAGGCTTCTAGCTCCTGGTTTCAGATCAGCTCAGCTCTGGCCATTATGGCCACTTTGGGAGTGAACCAGCAGATGGAGGATCTTTCTCTCTGTCTCTTCTCTGTAAATCTGCCTTTCCAATAAACATAAATAAATCTAAAATAAAATAACTAACACAGATCAAGCAGTGGAGAAAATACTATAACTACTGATTAAGATGCTACTAAAGGACTCATCACCAAGCAGATCCTGGCCGTGGTCAGTAATCGGGCTAAGCCGTGAGACGTGGAAGGTGAAGCTCCAGGTCCTCTAGAACGGGCGTGACACCCTGACTCTGCAAGGTGCTCCCAGATGATAGGAGACATGAGTAGCATGCAAAATCTGAAAGCATATTGGGTGACTTGTCAGGCTTCTGCTCTGTGCCAGGCACTGTGGACCAAGTGGGCTAAGTCCCTGAAGGACCTGGAGTCTGTGAGCAGGGTAGTGCCTGGGCACAGAGACTACGTGATGAAGGGTGAAGGCGCAGCAGGTCTGCCAACATTCCTATGTTGGAGCATCATTTGAACTGCACCTTTAAGAGCTGGAATGAGTGGAAAAGGACACAGTATGCTAATTACATCATTATGAGGTTATCTGCATTAAGTAGTTAGTACAGATACCTTTTTTGAAAATTATTATTATTATTATTATTGGGAAGGAAAATTTACAGAGAGAGGAGAGACAGAAAGGTCTTCCATCATTTAATTCACTCCCAAAATGGCTGCAACAGCCAAAGCTGAGCCTATCCAAAGCCAGGAGCCAGGGGTTTATTCCAGGTCTCTCATGCAGGTGCTGGGATTAGAACCGGCACCCATATGGGATCCCGGCGCGTTCAAGGCAAGGACTTTAGCCACTAGGCCACGCCACCGGGCCCAAGAAGTTCTAGTTTTGCAAAATCTCTTCCCTGGTTCTGTCCATACCTCCCATGCAAGTAAGAATTTAACTCAAGATATGCCAGAGTTCGGTGCCAGAGCCCTGGTGTGAGCCAGTAGGGAGCTTCTGATTAGTTGTTTAAACTTGGAGGTCATAAGGAACTCTGGTGTTCAGGGAAACGCCTGTTTACTGTACCGATCCAAATCAAGTGACTTGAGAAGCAGCAGTGCCTTCTTGACCTCGGTGCGTATTGATCTTGGTATCAGCACCTGCAGTGACGTGTCCTGAAGGGCGGGAGGAAATGAGCAAGTGCCTTATACACCGGTGGGGAGGAAAGGCTGCAGTCACTGCACAGAGTCCCCCCGGGGCAGCAGGCTTGGAGGGCCTCACAGGACATTCAGGGCCTGGCTGCAGAGTTTTCTCTCCACTCCGCCTTGCGAAGGGCCGCGCCAGGTATTGACTGATGTGAAAAGGAACGCAGCTCGTTAGCCTTCGTGAACTTCTGAGTGCCCAGGTGTGAGGCTTCTTTGGAGCACTCAGATAGCCCTGACATTTCCAGGCCAGCTTTCCCCCAAGGCTGCACCATGGAGAGGTGGGACGGGAAGGAGGCCACCTCAGCTTTTCTCGTGCCTGAGTGGATGGTGAGTTCTTTGGGGGCTTTGTTTTCCCCTTTTGTTCCTTGATGATGAGAGGCAACCAGGCCTGATGACAGAGATGACCTGTAAGAAGTGCCTGCCAAGATCCATGTTTGGGAAAACAGTGGCTGTCGTCTCGGCTTAGTTTTTTATGTACTAGGTCACCCCTCCCCAGCTCCATCCCTGTCTCTTAATTAATTGCCAGTAGGGCCAGGGAAGGGAGCTAGGAGAGCTGCCCTGCTGGAGGCAGCTTACTTGCTTGGCTGTGTGTGGTGGGCGGGGGACTCTGCTGCTGCAGCTCCTGTACTGCGTGGACTGTTTTATCCTGGCTTTGCATTTTGCTTTTAAGCTGATGTTTAATTATGTCCCTGCAGATAAAGAAAATGGACAGTAAGGAGGAACAGAGAACAGACTTGCAGAAATGGTGTTCAAGTTGTGTCTGGAAAGATTTTAAATATTTCTTTCCTACTTGCCTGTTCATTCGTGAACCCCACCTCACCCCCATCCGTTTCTCCCTACTTTTTTTTTTTAATTTATTTTTATTGGAAGTCAGTTTTACAGAGACGAGAGACAGAGAAAAATCTTCCATTCACTGGCTCACTCCCCAAGTGGCCACAATGGTCAGAGCTGAACCAATCCAAAGCCAGGAGCCCAGAGCTGCTTCTGGGTCTCCTGCACAGGTACAGGGTCTCAAGGCTTTGGGCCATCCTCTGCTGTTTTCCCAGGCCACAAGCAGGGAGCTGGATGGAAAGTGGAGCAGCTTGGAGAGTACCCATCTGGGATCCTGGCACAGACCAGACAAGCACTTTAGCCTGTAGCCTACTGTGCCAGGCCCTCTCCTCCTTTTTAAAGATTGGTCTATTTATTTGAACATGAGAGAAAGAAGGGAAGACAGAGAGATCCCCCATTTGCTAGTTCGTGCCCTAGAAGACCACAACCAGGATTGACTCGGTTTGAAATCAGGATTCAAGAATTTCATCTGGGTCTTCCATGAGCATGGCAATTGGGTTGTTTTCCATTGCTTTTCTCAGGCCATTAACAGGGAGCTGGGTCATCAGTGGAGCAGCCAGGGTATGAGCTGATGCCCACTGAAATGCTGGCATTACAGGTGGCGATGTTACTGTTGTGCCACATACTGGCCCCTCTCCAACGGTGCTTATTTATAATTTGTGCAAGATGAGAACTACATGACTCTTAATATAGTCATTCAAAATACCACGTATGCTAAATTGTTTTAATATAATCATAGGACTTATTTGTTGATAAGAACTAGTGCATAAAACCTAATTTTTAAAATCTAATTTTGACTTTTGATTTAAAAAGCATAATAGTTGTTTGTGTGTGTGTGAGAGAGAGATTTGAAAGGCAGTAATCTAATAGACAAATCTTCTGTCTGCTGGTTTACCCTCAACTCTTCAAATGACTGCAGACAACCAGGTCTGAGCCAAGCCAAAACCAGAAGCCAGGACCTCCATCAGGGTCCCCTGCATGAGTGGCAGAGCCCCAAGCACCTGCGCCATCCTCCACTGCTTCCTCAGGTGCATTAACAGGAGCTGGATTGGAAGTGGAGTGGCTAGGAGTTGAACTGAGCACTCCAATATAAGATGCTGGTGTTAATAAGCAATAGCTTAAAACCTCTGTGTTACAATGCCAATCCCATCCTTATATTTCTGTTTTTAATTTTATTTTTACTTTTTTATTTTTAGAGGCTAAATTACAGAGAGAGGGGGAAGAACAGAGAGAGGTGGTCTTTCACTCACTGCTTCCGCTCCCAGATGGCTGCAGTGACTGGGGTTAGATCAAGCAGACCGGGAACGAGGAGCTTCAGCCAGGCACTGGAGCCATCCTCCGCTGCTTTCTCAGGCTCATTAGCAGGAGGCTGCCTTGGAACTGGACCCTCTGTGGGATGCCAGTGTTGCAGGTGGTGCTTAACATGCTGTGCTGCAATACCTTCAAACCGGATTTCTTAGAATCTGCAAAGGTGTGTGTGAGAGAGAGAAAGAGACTACTGCTTAAGGGATATGAACTAGGGCTTCTCAGCTTTTATGTAAAAATTTCCCTATGGGGGCCCAGCGGCGTGGCCTAGCGGCTAAAGTCCTCGCCTTAAAAGCCCCAGGATCCCATATGGGTGCCGGTTCTAATCCCGGCAGCTCCACTTCCCATCCAGCTCCCTGCTTGTGGCCTGGGAAAGCAGTTGAGGACAGCCCAATGCATTGGGACCCTGCACCCGTGTGGGAGACCCAGAAGAGGTTCCAGGTTCCCGGCTTTGGATCAGTGCGCACCGGCTCGTTGCGGCTCACTTGGGGAGTGAATCATCGGAGGGAAGATCTTCCTCTCTGTCTCTCCTCCTCTGTGTATATCTGGCTGTGATAAAATGAATAAATCTTTAAAAAAAAATTTCCCTATGGAAAATGGTTAGCATCTATCCCAGGTTTATTTAATATTTGTGGAATCATGAATTTAACAACCGTTAGTAATGAACTTGAGTATAAGGTAGGCCTTAAGGCCTAACAAGGTGCCTACATTTCAGCTCCATTAGTTATTGTTGCAGAGGTAATTATTATTTTTCTTTTTCTTTTTTTTTTTTTAAGATTTATTTTTTTTTTATTTTTTTTCCTTTAATATTCATTTATTCATTAATTACATTGCATTACATGACACAATTTCATAGGTACTGGGATTCCTCCCCCTTCACCCCAAACCCTTCCCCCATCATGAATTCCTTCACCTTGATGCATAACCACAGCTCAAGTTCCGTTGAGATTCCCTAATTAAAAGTTTACACCATGCAGAGTCCAGCATCCCACTTGTCCAGTTCAAGTTCAACGGCCTCTTAGGGAGGCCCTCTCAGGTTTGTAGGCAGAGCCAGCAGAGCGTCACCTCGGTAATTATTATTTTTCTTAACATTATATCAGAACGTTGTGCTCTGGTCTAAAACATTAAATGAGAATAAATCCTGTTCATCCACAAGCTTATTTCAACTAATGTAGTGTTTCAGAATGAATGAAAGAGACTCATTTAATAACTGGTTAAGGTTTTTCATTTCTAGTTTGAATCTCCATCTGTCATTAGTAACAAGAAGGGAGAAGAAGAAATTTGATCTTAGGAGAGGGACATGCTGAGGCCTTGAACACTGGTAGGAAGGAATAATGTAGAACAAGTCTACCGAACACGAGTGTGCCCACTCGCTGTAAGTTCTGTGGTAATTACTGCTGTGATCATCTCCACGCCCTCCCTTTGAGTGCACCTGTTCAAGGAGGAACCCTGACTGCACAGGTTTGCTTTATTTTGGTTTGGTTTAGCATTTTTAGATTCATGTATTTATTTGAAAAGCAGAGTTACAAAATATTAGGGAGGTCTTCCATCCACTGGTTCCCTCCCCCAATGACTACGATGGCCAGGGTTAGGCCAGGCCAAAGTAGGAGAGAGGAACTTCCTCTACCCCTTGTGTGGATGGCAGGACCATAGCAGGGAGCAGGACTGGAAGTGCAGCAGCCAGGGCTCGAACCAGCACTCAGAGGGAGACAGGCATTGCGGGCAGGGGCTCAGCCTGAAAGTGAGATAGCTGCTCCCCTGCTGAACTCCATTTTATTAATTTAATTGGAAAGACAGAACAACAGCGAAAGAGATCATAAGAAAGACAGCTACCGTCCCCTGGTCCACTCCCCATGTGACCACAACAGCTGAATAGCTAGAACTTAAATGGACCCTGATGTAGGATATAGGCGTCTCAAACAGCAGCTCAACGCACTGTGCCACAATGCCCACCCCTAAAAAACAGTTTTAAATAAAGCACAGCTATGCTCTGCTACTTTTAATATACCCTCTCTCATTTAGCAACTTCTCGACCCTTTCAAAAACCAAGATGATATCTTTGATCAGTAGTTTGTTTCACAAAGATTTATTTATGTATTTGAAAGGCAACTAGAGGGAGATTTTCCATCTACTGGTTTTCCCTCCATTATGGCCATCACAATGGCTGGAATAATGACAATCATTGGCCATCATTTGCCCTGGTCCAAAACCAGGAGCTTAGGGCCTCTTCCAGTTCTCCTGCATGGGTGCAGGGCCCAAGGACTTAGGGCATCCTCTGCTGCTTTCCCAGACACATTAACAGGGGGCTGGGTCAGGCGTTTAGCAGCCAGGAGTCGAACCAGTACCCCTGTGGGATGCCCATGTCCCACGCACAGTGGCTTTACCCGCCACGCTGTAGTGCACGCCCCAGTTAGTTTTCTGAACAGCAATGAGAAGGAGGAGTGGGGAGGGGCTTGTCTTCAATAAACACAATCCCATCTTTTCTTTGCCAGTGACTCTGGGGATTTCTTTCAGATGCCACCAACCGAAGTCACTCACTTCTGACCTGGTCTGGAAGTACTTCCGTAGGCTGCCCTGAGAGGCACTTAGCTGGCCTGGAGCACCCTCTAGTGTGTAGCCCAAAACCTTGCCTGGGAATTCCAAAAGTACCTTTTAATCCCCAAGATAATACTTTGAGCCAGCGCCTGTGTTGGGCCCAAATTTGAAGTTCAGAAAGTTTTACCAAACAGGGACTCATGTTCCAGTTCAGCTATAGGTGTAATGAAATTCGCATTAAGGTTTTCTCCTGAAAGGTCCTGCGAGCCGCCTCTCAGGAGAAAAATTCCACAGCAAAGGTGAATGGCAAGCACTTCCATTTTCTGCTCAGCAACAGCAGCAGCCGTAGCTGAGAGGAGCTTGCATGTCGCTCAGATAACAGAACTGAGACCACGCGCAGCAGTCGGCATTACGCACAGCTCTGATTCCCAGCATGAAGTGCGGAGCAGCCCAGGGGCCAAGGTAACACTCTATCAGTCACTTGAAAACTCCCGTGGGAGCCTTGCATCTCGGCTGATTCCACGGGAGGAATTTTCTGCCTTGTTCAGCTCGATTTGTACCAGAAGGTCAGGGAACATGTCCTTTTCAAAGATGGTCTTTATTAATCTGCTTGACTCCCTGTCAGAACTTTCTGTACATTGTGGTAGGTTAAGTACTCCATTGGGTGTGCATGGAGATGAGCGACTCTTCCCTTACATATTTATTAATTGACATTTACTGTGTCCTCTCCCCACCCAGGCTCTCTGTAGTGCTTGGTACTTTTCCAGAGGCCATCTGGCTGACCGGGCTTGACCCAATAGGTATCCTTTCGGCTGGAAGTAACTCCTTCCCTGGACGATCTGTTCACGCTGGTCTTCTGACGTATAAGGGAGAGCTGAGTTGAGGAACGTCTGAGCTGTGCCTACTTGAAAGTGAGACCAAAAATCCTTGAAGATGTCTGCTGGTAGAAGCAGTCTGGCTGCAGTGGGAGGTTGGATTGGCACTTAAAACAGAATCATTTGAGAAACTTTTGTGTCAGTGTGCACTGGATATTGGCAAAGTAGAGATTATTGTCCTCATTTTTTTTAAAATGAGGATTACAGAAGTTAAGAAATGGAAATAGGGCCCGATGTGGTAGCCTAGTGGCTGAAGTCCTCTCTTTGCACAAGCCGGGATCCCATATGGCACTGGTTTGTATCCCAACTGTTCCACTTCCCATCCAGCTCCCTGTTTGTGGCCTGGGAAAGTAGTCAAGGACAGCCCAAAGCCTTGGAACCCTGCACCCACATGGGAAACCCAGAAGAAGCTCCTGGCTCCGGCTTCAGATCGGCTCAGCTCTAGTCATGAGACCACTGGGGAGTGAACTAGTGGGTGGAAGATCTTTCCGTCTCCTTCTCTCTGTAAATCTGCCTTTCCAATAAAAATAAATAAATCTTAAAAAAGAAGAATTGGAGATAAAGACAAACCCTTTGTAATGCTGCTGTATGTACTTGAAAAGGATTGGTTTCTTTTCACCTGACCCTTAGGATAAAGAGCTGTGCTTTCCTTCCCGTGTGTCCCGTTTTTCCTAATATGTTAGCTGTATTGATTCTTTTTTAAGAAGCAGGGAGCTGGCTGGGAAGTGGAGTAGCTGGAACAGGAACTGGCACCCATATGGGACGCCGTGGTTGAAAGTGGAGGATTAGCTAGTTGAGCCGTTGTGTTGGCTCCAGCTCTATTTATTCTTAAGAGTCTCAAATAATGAAAACCAGAATTTAATCCAGTTGTGTCGGCTGTAAAGAAAGGATCACCTCCTTAACTTCCCTGACTGTCAACCCTTTCTATTCTGCCTGTGGCTCCTCGGGCGCTTCCGTGGTGGTGGGGACGGATGGGCACATATGGCTAGGCAGAGAGCCAGCACAGTCGGCACTGCCAGCTCTACACTGGGAGAAGTTGCCGTTCTCCAGTCTTTCAGCCCAGCAGCATCTGTGTGCCCTGGGAAGTTGTTAGAGCTGCAAAATCTTGGTCCAATCCAAACCTAGTAAATCAGAAACCCCAGGGGCGGGCCCAGCTCGCGGCCTCAGTAAGCGTCTTGATAATGCTGCTGCATGCTAACTTTTTGGATAGCGAGGCTTTCCCTGTCGGTAATTGTATCCTGAAGTATCTAGCTGTATTTGCTATAGTGACTTAAGGCACCTGAGTGCAATGAGGAGCCAGCTTAATACGCTGTAGGGCCAACAGTCCTTGTTAGGAAGCCCAGACATTTAGAGATTCGGCAAGCAAAAAGGGAAATGTTGGTCTGTCTCTCTTTGTGAAATTACAAGGTAAGCAATCAGAGTTGCCATGGGTCCTGCTGATCATCAGTAATTGGGTTCAGTTACTTTGCTTCTAGTCCTTGTTAATGGCATTGGGCAAAGTTGTCCGTTAAAGAGCTGTTAGAATTTGTAGTTCCTTTATGGTTAGCTATTTCAGACTCATGACTTAATCATCACAGGATCACCTAAGATAATGTCTGAGACCCAGCCAGATAAGAAAATTAATTTAAAGAGTAGTTTTAACATCAAGCAAACTTGATCTAAGAGTAGTGAGCTAGGGCTAGAACCCCCGGCTGAGGGTGCTGGGCGCTCTTGGGTTTTCTGACCAGTGTCGTGAGCCGTGGGAGAGAGAAAGCTTCCAGCCATGGACTCAGGTTCATGTCTAGTCCTGCTGCTCCTATGTCCTCAGAGATGCACTTTCTGCTTTGTCAGGTAAAAATAACAATGCCCGCTTCCTCAGGTGCTTGGTTAGGTGACTGAGAGGGCTCCATCCCCAGCGGGGCTGGGCTTTCAGGTACTTTAGGAAGACCCATTCTCCCTTCCTTGCTGCCAGGGAAGCCGACCACCATACCATATGACCTTTTCTCTCAACATAAAGATTATCCTAAAAAAGAAAATCTACCATTTTATTTTCCTGTGCTCCACAAAGAAGCCTTTCTTTGTGTGTTTTTAGGATGAGTTCAAATCACATTGCTGCCCCCAGTGACCGGGTAGCAGCCAGTTGAGTGAGCTTTTCCTGTATATTGGATCTTTCAGAACTCAGCAGATAAGAAGTATGATGCTTTGTGCTTTTCTTTGAGTCTTTATTTAACATGCTATAAAGTTGTTGTGGTGCTGGGGGCTCTGAGATTAGAAATTCCCCCTTTATAGTCATACCTGCCAGGAAAACAATTTTTTTTTTTTGAGAAAAGCAAAGTGTGTCACCCAGGGCCAAGTCAGTGGCGATCTTGAGGTGGAACTCAAGCCCAAATGTGACAACGTGTATACAAGATGAACCGCTAAGAGGAAAGCAGGAGCCGAGGCCAGGAGGGGGCCCAGACTGCCGTGTCCTGCCCACCTCAAGGACGGCTTTCCCAAGCACTTGTCACCATTAATTTTTTTTCTTACTCTCTAAATAAAGTTCATCATTGTTTTAGTGACTCTGTGGTTAATTTTTTCTAATGAGACTAGGTTGACTAAAATCATCGGACAAGGAAAAGAAGAAGGTAAGGTTAAAAAGGAACCTATTTAGCAATTTAATTGTAGCAAGCAAAAAAAAAAGTGCAGTGGCTGCATAAATAAGCTATTGTTACATGCCTGCAGGTTGGGCCTTGTCGAGGGACTTGTTGAGGTTTGGAGGGTCAGAGGAAGCCTGGTAATTAGGTGTTTAGGAAAAAATAATAACAATAAAAGGCAAACAGCCACCAGAATTAGGATGGCTGACAAGCCACTAACAGAAATGCCTGATTAAATTGGGACTCACTTGTTGGAACTGCTTCGGAATTCCGAGGAAGGGTAACAACCCCTCCTTTCTCTCCGCCCCCCCCCCCAAAAGAAAGCCAGCCAGATCCAGAGCCAACAGAATTGCTGATGAGGACAGTTTAAAGGCCTGGCCCCGGGGTCCTGGGAGCAGTGGCAGTGGGCCTGGCCATGGCGCCATGCTGAGCAGCAAGAAGAAGTACACTGTCAGTGGGCACGCGGGGAGAAAAGCCCAGGTGAGGCTCAGCTCTTTCTTGCTAGTTGCTGTACCCGGGACTGCGAAAGGTCAGCTGGCTGCTCTCACTGCCCTTGCCGCCTGCTTCGCTGCTCTCATCCCTCCCTCCCGCATAAGGTGAGCCACTGCTCTCTCTACAGCTTCTCCCTCGCTTGTCCTGTAGGGATTACGTGGTTGTCCTCCCCTTGAGATGGCAAGAGAGAGAGAGAGATACCTTAAGGGACACTTTGGTTGCAAAGTTGAGAATTCAGAGATATAATCTACCACGGTCCCACAAGAGGAGTGGAGCAGATTGACCCATTAGCAAAGGGGATCATTGTTGGACTAATGACATTTAATTATCGAGCAGAGGCAGGCACCAGGCATGACCCGCTTAACTCCTCTGCTGTAGTTATCGGTGAGATAAGCAGTTATTTCTTGGGGAAAGTGTATCATTCTACGTAACCAGTGAGTCACTAAGAGCCTTTTAATTCAGTATCTAACCAGTAAGCAAGGTTTTACAACTAACTTGGTGTTTAAATGGAGCAAGCCTGCACAGCCTAGTTTCCAGTGCTAAAAGACAGCCTAAAATTGTCCTGGGTGGAAGGGATTACTATAAATGGAAAAGACTGTTGCCAAGGGAGTGCAGCACAGGAAAACTGGCTTGAAAAGATAATGCTGCTCCTGGTCCGGTTTAATGTCGCTGGAGCAGATTGGTCTGTCCTCACCTGTCTGGTTGAGGATGAGAGCAGTGAGCCCCCTCTAGTGGTGTCTGCATGTGCGTGCGTGTGTGAACATGTATGTGCAGGTGTACAGGGTGTTGCCCATCTGATGCAGAGGGGGAGAGAGTGATGCGGTGCAACCTTTAGAAAGTTGTCACTGCTTTCCTTAAGACGGGCGTGTAAAGTAAATAAAGATGCGTGACCCTCTCGAAGACGACTGGTGGTGTGGAAGGCAGAGTTCTGAACTTGACAGCCATCCGCCTCCCCAGCGTCCCATTCCTCCTCTTCCCCTTCCAGCACTTTTTTTTTTTGCCTTGAAAAATTTATTTCCACTGCAGACATGGCTTGTGCTTGCTGCATAGTCAGTCAAGCCTAGGGAAGAGCCTAGGCTACTCCAAACTCCTTGCCGCAGCAGGCGGTTGAGCGCCTGCGCACAGCAGCGTGTGCATACAGCCCCACCTTGGCGGAGCCTGTAATTCACAGAGGATACAGGTGGGCAGAGAGCTGGTTTATGCTGTGTGTGGTAAGCACTGTGTTAGGAGAAGTCTGTGGAGGTTTGTGTATGTCTCAAGGACATATGCAGAAACAGCACTTTCTCATTGGGAATAAATTGCTACTTTAGCAGAGTAACCAATTTGTCACTTTTAATTTTGCATCAAGCTTTCCATATAAACACGTTTTCCTGTTGCTGAAAATTATTTGCAAACTAAAGGCCTGCAGAGGCTTTATTTGTTGTTCGAGTAATGGAAAAGCTCTGAGTTCCCCTAAGAGGCAGTGCTGAGCTGACTCAGTATGGCTTTGATGCTTTGCCTCTATAGTTGCCTTGTGCAAGAAGGGTCGCTGTTGGTCGCCGCTTTGCTTCCGGTGTGCGGGTCCCTGCTCCTGGTCAGGAAACCATTTCCTCATGGGAAGTATCTTGCACGGTCTTGCATCTTCTTTGCTCCAGCTTCCTGTTTGCCATCTTGGATCCTGCAGAATCTGAGAGTTTTTGTTCTCTAGAAAACAAAAGACATTAGTTGGATAAGTTCCATGAGCTTTGGTCTTCGGAAAGTGTTAGAATGTGGGAGAGCAAGATCAAAACCACAGAGTCGTTGTCGGATGTTGTCGAGGTGCAGCCTCCCAAGTTGGAGCGGAGGCTCTGCCTGTCCAGGCCACTCTTCTCCAGCTACTTGTGTCACAGTTACCTGGTGATCAGTCGTGTGGCTTCTAAGTATTTTATGATCCCAAACATTTAAAAATACTGTTCCTTTTCCAGTTCCAGGAAGCTCATTTCTGAGTATGACTTGACTTTCTACAAAGTAATTTTAATCAGAACATCTCATTCTGTACTTTTGGGGTTGGAGGAGTTTTACTGTAAAAATCAGATGGTCAGAGAGTAGACTAAGATTTGAAGTAGGTCACCAATAAAAAATCATTTTTCCTTTCGAAGAGTGTTTGTCCAAGTATGGAGTGGTGGCATAGTCAGATCACACCGTGAAGTGAACTGTGGTTCGCTGTTTCGAAGTGGAGGTTCTTTATAAAACTAGCTTTCTTTTTCTTAGCAGATCCAGTTTGCTGACCAGAAGCAGGAGTTCAACAAGCGTCCCACCAAGGTCGGACGGCGCTCCTTGTCTCGTTCCATCTCTCAGTCATCCACTGACAGCTACAGTTCCGGTAAGTAGCCAGCTGCTGCGCACTCAGAGGACCTGCCGCCTGCCCAAGGCTCCTGGTTGGTCATCAGACCTCTCCTTAAATGAATACTTTGTGTCAAAATTTAGCAAGTGTGTAAATTTCTCTTGGGAACTCAGAGGAGTGGAGTCCTTCCTCTTCTTCCGCTAGAAGCAGATGAGAGTTAAAGAAATGAGCTCTTGGACTTACTCTGCAGAGTACACAGCTCACCACCTGTAAAGAATTCAGCTTGCATTCAACAGGTGCAGAGAATTAAGTTTTTTCCCCCCATCCTTTGAAAATAAAAAAGAGATCTCTCCATCTGCAAATTAAAAAGGAAATTTCAGTAGCGCTAAGAAACTATGACAATAGGGCTTGGCACAATAGCCTGCTGGTGGTTAAATTCTCACCTTGTTTCTGTCTGGCTCCCACATGAGCACTGGTTCATATCCCGGCGGCTCTACTTCCCTTCCAGCTCCCTGCTTGTGGCCTCGGAAAGCAGTCGAGGACGGCCCAAAGCCTTGGGACCCAGAAGAGGTTCCCTGGCTGCAGATCAGCACCCGAAAAAGTTCCTGGCTGCAGATCAGCTCAGCTCCAGCCACTACAGCCACTTGTCAG
Source organism: Ochotona princeps (assembly GCF_030435755.1). NCBI lineage: Eukaryota > Metazoa > Chordata > Mammalia > Lagomorpha > Ochotonidae > Ochotona > Ochotona princeps. The sequence goes on along the minus strand of NC_080856.1, from coordinate 3,528,595 downwards.
TGAACCAGAGAATGGAAGATATTTCTCTGGCTCTCCTTCTCTCTATAAATCTAGCTTTCCAATAAAGATAAATAAATCTTGGGCCATAAGCAGGGAGTTGGATGGGAAATGGAGCAGCCAGAATACAAATAGGCACGCATATGGGATACTGGCACTTGCAAAGGGAGGTTTAGCCCACTGAGCCATTGCACCGGGCCCTTCCTTTACTTTTCTTTCAAAGATTGATTTATTTATTTGACGGTCAGGGTTAATTAAAGAGAGAGATGTTGACACTAATGCTAATTCACTTCCCATGTGGCTACAACAGTGAGGACGGAACCTGGCCATAGCCAGGAGCCAAGAGCTTCATCTTGGTCTCCCTCGTGGGTGGCAGAAGCTCAAGCACTTGGGTTATCTCCCATTTTTTTTTCCTGAAGGCCATTAGCGGGGAGCCAATTTTGAAAGTGGAACATCTGGGACACGAGCAAGCATCCGCAGGGGAGGCCAGTGCTGCAGGTGGCAGCTTACGTGCTGTGCCACAGTACTGTGCCCACCCTTTATTTTTCTTTGTGGCATTTTTTATTATGTACGTTGCTATATATTTTTACTGATTTATTTTTTCCCTTCTCGCGCTACTTAAATGTAAGATCCATTACTATGGAGATCTCTTCTTTTTTATGCTTCTGTATTCCCAGCAGTTTAACATATGTTTGACACATAAGAGGTAACTTAACAAATAGTGCTAGTAAAAGATGTTCAGAGACATTCTTAGTGTATTTTATCTGGTTTTTGAGATATCTGATAATATTCTATATATGTGAACATTCAGAATAGAATTTATGACATTTAGGGGGAAAGATTTTACTGCCCAAAGTACTTGTTTTGCTAAATACACTTCAGAGAAGCTCTAGTCTGCTCTTGCTTCCAAATGATCCTAATGTGAAGTTTTACCAGGCGTCCGTTTGGGAAGTTCTACCAGCCTTTCTCGTCTGGATCACAGAATACAGAAAATGGCTTGATGGACTGCTTCCTTAATTGTTCAAAACATGGAAACTTACTAGTACCTTCCTGGGTGTCTGGGAAAGAAATTTATCAGTTATGTACCACGGATACTTCAAGGCAGCATGACTGTTCCAGTGGAACCAGCTTGAAAGTGGCTGTAGGAAGCCATGCAATTGTTTTATAGGAAGCAAACTTGTAAAAATTAACCCCTTAAACAAAAATGCCCCCCTTAAAAAAAGGTTTATTTATTTTTTAGAAAGGTATATTTACAGAGAAGGAGAATCGGAGAGAAAAATCTTTTATCTGCTGGTTCACCCTCCAAATGGCCGCAACAGTCAGAGCTGATCTGATTTGAAGCCAGGAACCTCCTCCAGCTCACCTTCACAGGTGCAGGGACCCAAGGCTTTGGGCCATTCCCTGCATTTCCAGGCTACATGCAGGAGGCTGGACGGGAAGTAGAGCAGCTTGGACACGAACCAGCACCCTTACGGATACTGCGCTTGGTGGTGGAAGATTATGTAGTTGAGCCATTGCACCAGTCCCATTTCTTCAAAAGTTAGCAGCATGTTTCTGAGAAAGCTGTTTGTGCAGTGAGTTTCACTGGTGAAGAGTGAGGAGAGGAACGGAAGTCCCTAATTCATGATTGCTTCTTAGAAAGTTTAAAGCAGTTCACATTTTTTCAAACACCAAAATTGTGCTTCTCCCAGATTTCTAAAGTGGGACGTGGGGTGCTAGCTCAGTAAAGAGTACAGGGAGAAAGGGAGGCCGTTGCTATCTATATTGTGGTGGAATAAATTGAAAATTGGTCCTTTAACCGAAGTGGAGCGGAGCGAGGTGTTGGGTCTCAGGTCTGTACTTTAGTGGGTTGTCAGTTGTTCACTTTGAATGAAATTATGACTCAGGGCTTCAAAATATGTCAAATGTTATAAACACTACAGACTACTCAAGCATGTTTATATATGTGCGGGCAATCAATCTTAATGTATTTCTACTGTTTCCATGAATGTGGTGCTTTAAATACTGTGGCAGAAGTGGGTATGAGGGGCCCACCTCTGTGGTATAATGGGTTAATTTGTCATCTGCAATGCCAGCATCCCATATTGGAGCACCAGTGCTCATTTCCAATCTAATTCCTTGCCACAACACCAGCAAAAGATGGTCCAAGTACTTGGGACACAGCCATTCATGTGGGAAACGTGAGTGAAGCCCCCGGCTTGGTCTGGCCCAGCTCCGTCAGTGGGGCAGTTTGGGGAATGAACCAGTAGACTCTCGTGTTAGTTTACCTTTCCGGTAAGTAGATCTATGAAGAAAGAAGAAATGAATATGACTTCAAAATAGAAGTGATTAAAGGCTGTGCTACTTCAGAAATAGTCTTTGCACTGTATTTGCATAAATGAAACTTGATCTTATTGCATGCAATAATGGGCCATCTAGACAACTGACACTTTTGATCCGTCCCTGATTCCAAGTCTGTATTAAGGCCCTATGAAAACAAATCCATTTGACTCAAAGAAAACCATTGATTGAACTAACTAAAATAGCTTGTTTCCATTGAGTCAGGGAAATGCTGTACACAGTTCTTTTCTTTGAGGTGGAAAAAACCAGTCCAAACCAAGAATTGCAATGTTTCTCTCAAGGGGAAGTTTTTGTTGTTGTTGTTTATTTATTTTGCTTTTTGTTTTTCCTGACTCATCCTTAGAAACTGAAGAGGAATAGGAGGGGAGAGCTATTCTGGGTAGAGTTAGGACTTCAGTCTTTTTTTTTTTTTTTTTTTTTTTTTTTTTAATTACAAAGTCAGATATACTGAGAGGTGGAGAGATAGAGAGGAAGTGGAGCTGCCGGGATTAGAACCAGCGGCCATATGGGATCAAGGCGAGGACCTTAGCCACCAGGCCACGCTGCCGAGCCCAGGACTTCAGTCTTAACCTTTTTAATCACTGCCAGCCAAATGGATGCTGGTTGAAATCCCCTATGTTCTACTCCCAGTCCAGTTCCCTGCTAATGCTCCTGGGGAGGCAGTGGACTGGGTCACTGCTGGTTCTCTCCTCAAATGGCCACAATGGCTGGAGCTGAGACAATCTGAAGCCAGGAGCTTCCTCTGGGTCTCTCACATGGATACAGGGTCCCAAGACCTTGAGCCATCCTCTACTGATTTCCCAGGCCACAACACACTGCTGGATGGGAAGTAAAGCAGCCAGGACATGAACTGGTGGCCATTATGGGATGCTGGCACTTTTAAGAGGAGGATTAGCCAATGGAGCTGTGCATGCCAGGCCCTACACACACACACACACACACACACACACACACACACTTTTTTTTCAAGATTTATTTATTTCTATTGGAAAGGCAGATATGCAGAGAGAAGGAGAGACAGAGAGGAAGATCTTCCATCCGATGGTTCACTCCCCAAGTGAGCGCAACAGCTGGAGCTGAGCCAATCCGAAGCCAGGAACCAGGAGCTCCTCCAGGTCTCCCACACGGGTGCAGGGTCTCAAGGACTTGGGCTGTCCTCAACTGCTGTCCCAGGCCACAAGCAGGGAGCTGGATGGGAAGCAGGGCCGCCGGGATTAGAACCGGCAACCATATTGGATCCCAGACATGCAAGGTGAGAACTTTAACCACTACACTCTTGTGCTGGGCCCAGGCCGTATATATATATATCTTAAGAATCATTTACTGAAAGCCAAGTTAAAGTGAGAGAGAGAGAGAGAGAGAGAGAGTGCTTCCATCTGCTGGTTCTTTCCCCAGATAGCTGCAAAGGCCAGAGCTGGGCCAGTCTAGAGCCAGGAGCTTCATCAGGGCTCCTAAATGGGTATCAGGGTCCCAAGTACTTGAACCATCTTGTGCCGCTTTTCCAGGAGCATTAGCAGGTAATTGGATCAGAAGTGGAGCAGCTAGGTCACCAACCAGCCCCTCTATGGGATGTGGGCATTGCAGGCAGTAGCTTAACTTGCTAACACACAACATCGACCTCACCCGTGGATTGGAGTGGCCATCAGGGAGCATAAACATTATTGTGGCCTTCAAAAGGATTTGAACTTCCAGGACATTCTGCATGAAAACTCTTTTCTACAGCAGTTTCCCAGCAAATGGGGTCAGGATTGGGAGTGGCAATTTCCTTTCTTTTCTCGCGTGGTAGACGCGTGGATCCCCTAGGCTTCTAGCTGTCAAGCCACCTGCTAATATTGATCAGTGAGACATGACTGTTTCTGGGCGCTCTTGCCAAAAGTACTTTGAGCTCTCACTCAGCCTAGGAGGGGAGCCATAAACTTTTTTGTACAGCTTAGCTTCTTTCAAGAACAAAAGTCCCTTTGGGGATTTACTAATTGCTCCCCCTCCCTGGCACCCATGTTCCTTCCCGTGACCTAGTGGTGGGACTTTGCTCCCAGCAGAGCCTCAAGCCGCTGCTGCCTCAGCGCTGTGGCGTGCCATGCCTGCTGAGCTGGGCAAGCTGGGCCTTGTCTCTGAAGCCCTCCCAGGACAGACCCTCCGCTGAGAAATCCCAGAAGTGCCTTAATTCCCTGTGGAGATCGGAGCGCCCCAGATCCTGGGCGCTCAGCCTTTGCAGCTCTCTCGCCTGGAAGCAGGGCTTCTTACTCAGATGTGAAACGCCATGAGTGTTAAGAAGGGTTGTCCTCGGAGACTTAAGCATGTATCAAGGAAGCAGAGGGTTGCAAATCATCCAGGGAATGTTCTGTCCTGAGGAAGACCTCCGCCAGGCATGAGAGCGGCAGCAGCTGCCTGGCAGTATCAGCCAGTGCCTTGACCCTTCACCCCTGAGCGTGTGTTGCTAAATGCATTAGTTATCACAGGAATCTGTTGTGCCAGTAGAGTGTTTTCTGTTCTCCTCTTTGGGAATCTAAAATGCCAAATGCAGGACCCGCTGAGGGGCGGCAGAAAGGCAGAGTGTATTCAGTGCTTCATTGTCAGCGTTTAATTCCAGGCCCATGAGCCTGTCTTTGAAAGGAAGCTCTGTTATGTCAGACAGACACTTTTTGTGTGGTTCTTAATGATGTTCCCATGGAGTCTTGATTTTCTAGGTTTTGTCTGTTCAGTGGTTGCACTCTTTCTGAGACACAAATTGTGTCAGAAATTGAAGTAGTAGCAGAGAAGAGCTGGGATCCCAGAACCCCAGCGGCTGATGACCAGCACCTTGAACCCACCACTACCAAGCCAAGCTCTTTCTTTTGCATATTTAAGGTCTTCTTCCTCTGCTGAAGATACAGTAAGTTCTAGAAGTCAAGTTGATACTCTGCAGAGAGCATGTCTTTGGAAGCTGTTCTGGGCTTTCCCATTCAGACCCGCAGCTAGCACTTGCCCTGGGAGATGACCAAGCCAGCGCCCTGGGACCGGAGGAGTGCATCGGTGTGGGGCTGGGGTCCTGAAGACACTCAGTCCCCTCCGAGGGCTGAGATTCCAGAGGCTGCCATGTTTCTCCCTGAGAGTCCCCTGTCCTGTCGTTCCAGCGGCCTCATACACAGATAGCTCTGACGATGAGACGTCCCCCAGGGACAAGCAGCAGAAGAACTCCAAAGGCAGCAGCGACTTCTGCGTCAAGAACATCAAACAGGCTGAGTTTGGACGAAGAGAAATTGAAATTGCTGAGCAAGGTAAAGAAGGCAAGCGTTTTTTCCCTCTCCGCCTGCTTGTGTCCTGGAGTCTGGGAGTTAGTGAAGTTTGAAGGTGTTATTGAAGTGGTCTGAGCTCAAGAACACCCTAGGGAGGAAGTGAGCTCTGGAGAGGTCTAGAAGGAAGCCCCGGACCAGGGGAGGACTGGCACGCCGGTAGTCACAGCTCTTGGAAAGCCGTTAGGAGGGAAGGTGCCAGGGACGCGCATGGCACACTGACTACACCCGTCCGCAGGTCAGAGGCCAGTTCAAGTCCCAGCTGCTGTCCAGCTTCCTGCTGATGGCCCGGGAAGGCAGCAGAAAGGCGCCCAAGTGCTTTAGTTTGGCCAGGCTTGGCCTCTGTGGCAAATAACCAGTGAGTGGGCAATGAGCTTTGCTTTCTCTTTTTTCCTCCCTCCCTCCCTCTTCCTCTCTGTTACTCTACCTCTTCACTAAGTCTTTAAAAATTTTTTAAGATGAATGTCCTGATCCATTGGGAAACTTGAAAAAGCAAACTGTGCCAGGAAAATAGTCTTAGCTCCAGCGAGTCAGTCTTCTGTTCGTGCTTTGATCTCGTTTCGCCTCCTACCTCATGTTGCTGTATGTGTTGGACTTTTCCAGAAATGCCTGCCCTGATGGCTTTGAGGAAGAGAGCTCAAGGAGAAAAACCTTTGGCCGGAGCCAAAATCGTGGGGTGCACACACATCACTGCTCAAACCGCTGTGAGTCTTCTTCCTGCCCCCTCCTAGCCAGGGTTTGTCATTGCCGCCAGCTGTGGGGAGCTGGCCACCTGCTGAACCCCCGGGAGCTGAAGCAAGCGTCAGTTCATTGATCCTTGTAAAGGCCCAAGAAGTAAGCAGGCCTGCCTCCTTCGTGTGCTGGCAGGATGGTTCCAGCTCTTCTGTGATCACAGATTGAGCTGAGAAACAAGAAAGGACTATTTCTTCCCCTCGTCCAAGAGCAAAGAAACTTTCTGGGAAGTCCCACGGGCGTGTCCTCTGTGTGTAACGGAACAGAAGTAGGTGGCGGCTCCTGTCCTCCGGTCCTAGCATGGGCACCTGCCTGTGGTCGCGTTCCCTCAGGGAGCCCTCCCTCGTCGGGAGCAATGTCTAATCCTGCCCCTGGCTGATCCAGAAACGAAATTCACATAGGATATGTGTAGGTACTATGATTTTTTTTAATCAACCTTAAGTTAAATTCAAAGGAGGAATAAAAAGAATGTAAGTTTTTAGAAAGATGTTATTTATTTCAAAGAGAGAGAAATCTTCCATCCACCGGTTCATTCCCTAAATTGCCATCCTGGTTCCGGGCTGGACCAGGCAGCAGGCAGGAGCCCTGCTACTTTTCCCAGGCCATTAGCACAGAGCTGGATGGGCAGTGCAACAGCTAGGACTAGAACTGGTGCCCACCCACAGGGGATGTTTTAACCACAAGCAGTAACTTAACTAGTTATACTACAGCATTGCACCAGAAAGTAATTTTTAATATGATAGTATAATTTGGGCCTGGCAGCTAAAATCCTTGCCTTGCACGCACCAGGATCCCTTATGGGTGCTGGTTCTAATCCCAGTAGCCCCACTTCCCATCCAGCTCCCTGCTTGTGGCCTGGGAAAGCAGTAGAGGATGGTGCAAGGCCTTGGGATCCTGCATCTTTGTGGAAGACCCTGAAGAAGCTCCTGGCTCCTGGTTTCAGATCGGCTCAGTTCTGGCCATTGAAGCTACTTGGGGAGTGAATCAGAAGATGGAAGATCTTCCTCCCTGTCTCTGTATATCTGATTTTCCAATAAAAATAAATAAATCTTTTAAAAAATCATATATTCCAGTCTCTAAATGATTAAACACATCTGTATTAGAATAATCAGAATAGCCCTTCAGAGTTTGAATGAGAGTGCTGCAAGAGCAGATGGGGGGAAACTTGGTACTGATTTCTGAACATCAGAGCACCGTGCCAAACTCTATGATTTTTCTGAAGTAAACAATTTTTAAATTTTTCTGAACAAGAAGTTTGTAATTTTCTCTTAACTTACAAGTTGTTACATTCCTTGAAAAATTATTATTTTATGTTAAAAATTACAAGGTACTTTTTGTTATCATATAAGGTACTTTCAGGTAACTACATGATATATTATGTAGAAAGGCAGTTTCCTCTAACCTCATAATTATGCTAGAAGTAACTAACATAATTAATGTTTCCCGCCCCATTTTAGCAGACATGAATTGATTTTTTTTTAATGTGTTTCCATAGTTCTGCTGACCTGAGTCCATTGTAACTCCTTCTAACTGGGAATAATTTGAAGTCAGGTTCCAGCAGCTTCTGAGCCATGTAGATGCCTCGGCTACAGTGGCTAAATCCTCACCTGGCACACGCCGGGATCCCCTATGGGTACTGGTTCGTGTCCTGGCTGCTCCAGTTTCCTTCCAGCTGCTTGCTGGTGGCCTGGGAAAGCAGCAGAGGACAGCCCAGGTCCTTGGGACCCTGCACCTGCATGGGAGACCTGAAAGAAGCTCCTGGTTCCGGGCTTTGGATCAGCTCAGCTCCGGCTGTTGCAGCAACCTGGGGAATGAACCAGTGGATGAAAGATCTTTCTCTTTGTCTCTCCTCTCTATAAATCTGCCTTTCCAATAAAAATAGAGCTGATCCTAAACCAGGAGCCAGGAGCTTCTTCCAGGTCTCCCGTGTAGTGCAGGTTCCCAAGGCTTTGGGCTGTCCTTGACTGCTTTCCCAGGCCACAGGCAGGGAGCTGGATGGGAAGCGGAGCTGCCGGAATTAGAATCGGTGCCTCTATGGGATCCCGGCATGTTCAAGACGAGGGCTTTAATCACTGCTCTATTACGCTGGACCCTAAATAAAAATTTTTTTTTAAGAAATAGGAAAGAAAAAAGCAACATCGGAACTCTTTCTTCCCCATGCTGCTACTTTGGCTCCTGTTTAAGCATCATTCTTTTTAAAAAGAAAATTAAAAATTGTATTGAATCACACACACACAGATTTTCCATCTGTTGGCTCACTCACAAGTGCCTGCCAGAGACCAAGGTTGAACCAGGCTGCCCACTCAGAGCCCAGAACTCAATCCAGCTTCCCAGGAGGGTGACAGGATCCCACGTTAACCACCGCTTGCGGCCTCCCGGGGTGTGTGTCAGCAGGAAGCACAGCTGGCCCTCCAGCAGGTGATGCAGGCGTCGCCTACTGCCCGCCCCACACTGAGTGTCATACTTTTGTTTGACAAATCAAGAATCCTAGATGTCGGAATTCAGATATTCTTTAAAGTGAGAAATGGAAGAGAAACAATGGAATTAAATATTAACCGAGATGAGGACTAGAAATTTAAAAATACATACATATATAAATACAAAATATATAAATATATCTAATACAAAGAAAAATGATATGAATAGTTCTGCTGTTTAATAATGTAGTTTTAGACAACTCACTTAGCCTAAATTAGTGGAGTTTTCTACAAGTATTTTTAAGAATCAAAAAATTTTGGGGCCTGGCACAATGGCTCAGCTGCCTCAGAACACAGCATCCCATATGAGTACAAGTTCATATCCCAGCTGCTCCACTTCCCATCCAGCTCCCTGCTTGTGGCCTGGGAGGGCCCAAAGCCTTGGGACCCTGCTCCAGGCTCCTGGCTTCAGATTGGCTCAGCTCCGGCCGTTACAGCTGTTTCGGGAGTGAACCAGCAGATGGAAAATCTTTGTCCTTCTCTCTATAAATTTGTCTTTCCAATAAAAATAAATAAATATTTTTTTAAAATAAGATACATCATTTGCAAGCATTCTCTCCTATTATGTACATGATCTGTCCACTTTTTCTTTTTAAAAATTATAAAATTTTATCTCCAACTTTTAATAAATGAAAAAATATTTTAAAGTACACATTTAAATAATAGAAGTTGTCAGTACCCATGTGTTTACCATTGTCAGGACATCTTAAAGCAAACTGTTTAATGAAATACTTATTCTTTAAAAAAAAAAAGGTGTTATTTTATTTCTATTGGAAATTCAGATATACAGAGAGGAGGAGAGACAGAGGAAGATCTTCTGTCCAATGATTCACTCCCCAAGTGGCCGCAACAGCTGGAAATCAGCTCATCCGAAGCCAGGAGCCAGGAGTCTCTTCCGGGTCTCCCACGTGGGTGCAGGGTCCCAAGGCTTTGGGCCGTCCTCTACTGCTTCTCTAGACCACAGGCAGGGAGCTGGATGGGAAGTGGAGCAGCTGGGATATGAACTGGCACCCATACGGGATCCCAGCACATGCAAGGCAAGGACTTTAGCCACTAGGTTACTGCATTGGGTCCGCAATAATTTTTTTTTTTTTTAGTAGAAAAGCAGAGTTGAGTCCATAGTTATGTCAGATTCAATTGCAATGTGTCTTTGGCTTCTCTTGTTCTGAAACAATTTTTCATTCTTAATTACCTTGATGGTTTTGAAACTACAGGTGACTTTTTTGGTAGATTAGGTTATCCGAATGGTTCTCGTGGTTTAGACGACGTGTGCGTGCTGGGGTTGTTGTAGGTAAAAGCAGCAGCCTTGACCCCAGCATGCAGCATGGCCATTGACTCCAGTCCCAGCTGCTCCAGTTGCTCCAGCTCCCTGTTGATGCTGCTGGAAAGGCAGCAGAGGGCGGCCTAGGCGCTTGCACTCCTGCACCCATGTGGGACACCCAGAAGAAGCTCCTGGTCTAGACCTGGCCCAGCACTGGCTGTTGCAGTCGTTTGGGGAATAAACCAGCAGAAGGAAGATCCATTCCCTCTCTAACACTTGACTTTCAAATATTAATTTTTAAGATTTTTTTTTTCAATTTGAAAGGCAGAGTAACCAAGAGAGAGGGATTGACTGACTAACTGATTCAGTTTGCTGGTTCACTCTTGGAATGACCATAATAATTCGGAGAGACTGGGCCAGTCTAAAACCAGGAGCCTTTAACTCCAACTGAGTTTCCTATGTGGGTGGCAGGGCCAAAGGCATTGGGGCATCTGCTGTTTTCCATGTACACTAGCAGGAACAGAATTAAAAGCAGAGTGGCTGAATTTTGAACCAGTACTTCCATATGGGATGCCAGCATGGCAAGCAGCGGGTTAACGACTGTACCACAGTACAGACCCCATTCATCAATTTTTTTTATTCATTAATTTTATTTTGTATGAAACTAATGTTTTCTATTATTTGGAAATCAGAATTTTAAAAAGAGTTCTTTCATCCGGTTCACTCTCCAGATCGGAAGTAGAACAGCCAGGACAGGAAATACTGCCCATTCTGGATGGGGCATCTCAGGTTGCAGCTTTAGCCACTATTGCATAGCACTTTTACGATGTATTTAATGGGCTATAATCCCCTCCTTTGTTATCTCAGTGCTCAGACTGGCCGAGTTGGCCAGGGGAAGCCGCTTCACTGTGGCTGCTTTCTGTTTTTATGTGTTCCTTTCATTCTTTGAACAGTTCTGTGCTTCTGGTGCAAGATGATCTAAGCTCTTTTTATGTCACGTGCTCTGGCCTTGGAATCAGCCGTTGCTTCAGGAAGCCCTGATGCTGTCGGTGGGTTCTACAAGGCTGTGCTCTTTATTTTTGTAATGTTGTTTCCAGATCCTCTTTTATTGATTGCAGAACATAGTTGTCCACTAATTGCATGTGTTTGTTGAGTGCCCTTTTCTCTCTCTCTGCCTTTTGGAACTCCAGTATACATGTATGTTACATGTATGTTAGACCGTTTGATAATGCCCCTTAAATCTTTTTTTTTTAAGATTTATTTCTTTTATTACAGTCAGATATACAGAGAGGAGGAGAGACAGAGAGGAAGATCTTCCGTCCGATGGCTCACTCCCCAAGTGAGCGCAACGGCCGGTGCTGCGCCAATCCGATGCCGGGAACCTGGAAGCTCTTCCGGGTCTCCCACGCGGGTGCAGGGTCCCAATGCATTGGGCCGTCCTCGACTGCTTTCCCAGGCCACAAGCAGGGAGCTGGATGGGAAGTGGAGCTGCTGGGATTAGAACCGGCGCCCATATGGGATCCCGGTGCATTCAAGGCGAAGACTTTAGCCGCTATGCCACGCCTCCGGGCCCAATGCCCCTTAAATCTTAAATGCCCTGTTCTGATTGGTTTCCTGCCTATCTTTTTTTTCTTTGATGTTTTAAATTGGTGATCTCTTTCCATCTATTTTCAAATTTACTGATTCTGTCTTTGGATTTTTCCAGTCTGAAAAGATGGATGAAAGAATTCTTAGTCTCATTTTTTCTGTTCTGGTGGGGGAGGTCTGGTTGCTAAATCTTTGGCATTTCTATCTGGCTTGTTTTTTTGGTTACGTCTCTGCTGAGATTTCCCGTCTGTCCATGGATGTTACCCATCTTTTTCACTAAGTTCTGTAACATGATGCATTCATTATAGTTATTTTGAAGTTTAACCAGGCTTGCTATCTCCTGCTGTCTGTTTAATGCAGGTGCTTATGGAAACTCTGGGTGCGCTGGGGGCACAGTGTCGATGGGCTGCCTGCAACATCTACTCCACCCTCAACGAAGTTGCTGCTGCTCTAGCAGAAAGTGGTAAGGTCTTTTGTGTCTTCTCTATGTCCCCAGCTGCAGTAAGTCCTCAAAAACTTTTTTTTTTAATGTCAGTATAAATCCTTATGGAAAGTTGCTAGTCTAAAGGAGCTGTCTTAGAACAAATGAACCTGGGCCTGGGCCTGGTGCAGCAGCCTAGTGGGTAAAGTCCTTGCCTTGCACACGCGGGGATCACATATGGGCTCTGGTTCTAATCCCGCTTCCCATCCAACTCCCTGCCTGTGGCCTCGGGAAGCAGTCAAGGATACCCCAAAGCCTTGGGACCCTGCATGTGGGGGACCCGGAAGAAGCTCCTGGCTCCTGGCTTCAGATCGGCTGAGTTCCAGCCGTTTCGGCCGCTTGGGGAGTGAATCAATGGACAGAAGATCTTCCTCTCTGTCTCTGCTCCTCTCTGTTTATCTGACTTTCCAATAGAAATAAATAAATCTTAAAAAAAGAAAAAAAAAACAAAGAAGACTAAATGAATCTTAGACTGGTGTGGCATAGCAGGTAAAGCCGCCATCTGCAATGCCTGCATCCCCTCGGGGCACTGGTGCATGTCCTTCTGCTCTACTTCTGATCCAGCGCCCTGCTAATGTACCTGAGAAAGGCAGTGACAGATGACCCCAAGTGCTTGGGCACCTGCCACTCGTGAGGGAGACCTCGATGGAGTTCCTGGCTCCTGGCTGTGGCTGGTCCAGTCCTGATCATTGCAGGCACCTGGACAATACATTAACAGATTCAAGATCTCTCTAGCTCTAACTCTCTGTAACTCTAACATTCAAATAAATTTCAAAAAAATCTATAAAACGGAATTTAAAGTGGATTTCTATTCTTTAGTTTTAAAAATTTATTTATTTATATTCATTTTATTTGAAAGGCATAGAGACAGGCATTTTCCACCCACTGATCTACATTCCTAATGTCCATAGCAACCATGGCTGGGCCAGGCAGAGGCCAAGAGCCAGGACTGCGTCCAGGTCTCCCACAGGGGGACAGGGAGCCACATGGGAGCTATATGTTGTACTGCCTCTCGGGTGCACACCAGTGGGAAGTTAGACTGCAGCCAGACACTCCAACGTGGGATGCACCACATGCTGGCCTTGTTTATTTTTGCTTTATTTTCTTGTTTTAAGATTTTTTTTAATGTATTTGAACTGCAGAATGACAGAGAAGGAAAGAGAGACAATTTTCCATCTGCTAGTTTACTCCTCAAATGACTACAATGGCCGGGGCTGAGCCAGGCAGAAGCCAGGAGCCTGGAAGTCCAGGCAGGGCTGCCCCGTGGGTGGCAGGGGGCCCGGGTACTTACCCGATTCTGTCCGGAGGTGCATTAGCAGGGAGTTAGATGAGAAAAAGAGCAGCCAGAAGTAAATACGGGAGGCTGCTTCGTGCATTGCTCCACAATGCTACGTTGCTGGCTTCTGATCTCTATTCTTGATGAATTTGTTCTTGTTTGTTTGTTTGTTTGTTAAAGTTTATTTTGTTTTTATTGGGAAGGCAGATATACAGAGAGAAGGCGAGACTTTATCTATCTGCTGGTTCATTCCCCAAGTGGCCACAATGGCTGGAGCTGAGCCAATCCAAAGCCAGGAGCCAGGAGTTTCTTCTAGGTGTCCCACGCGGGTGCAGGGTCCCAACGCTTTGGGCAGCCCTTGACTGCTTCCCGAGGCCACAAGCAGGGAGCTGGATGGGAAGTAGAGCAGCTGGGACATGAACTGGTGCCCCTATAGGATCCCCTGCATTCAAGGCAAGGACTTTAGCCACCAGGCTACCAAACCAGGCTCTGATGAATTTGTGCTTTCTAATTTTTTTCGAGCTTTTTCATTGTTATTGTTGTTGTTTTACACTTGGTCAACACCCACCTGTTCTAATATTTCATTACAAGTTAATTCTTTGCTTTGGCTCACCAAAAGTTGCACTACTGCTTACTGAACACTGCTCACTGAACACTGCTCGCTGTCTAAGGCTCTAGGGATTAAGGAAGCAAATTCTTCAGCTCTGATTTCATGGCCTTGCTGATTTTCCAGCAGGTAGTTTGCCCTGACTTAATGTTTGGTATTTCTGCTGCAACATTAAAGAGGATTGACCTGACAGATTAATATTTGATTACAAGATCCACTGACACTTGAAGGACAAGAGAAGTGGAGAAATTTGGACTTTGCCAGCTTCTTAGCTCACTGTCTGACAGCGAAGCACAGCTCATAGCACCACACGCTCATTTCAGAGCCCCTGGAGGACAGTGGGAAATCCTGAAGCGCATGCAGGGCTTGGCTGGCGCTCTCACCATCTCATTGTGCTTTCAGTTACGTTCATTTTATAAAGTTTTACTGATGTTTCTTTGATATAAATATTTTAAAGTTTTCAAAGTTATTTATTTTTATTTGAAAGGCAGATTTCCAGAGAGAGGTAGAGACACACAGAGAGAGAAAAAGATTTTCCCTCAGTCGGGTCGCTCCCCAAGTGGCCGCAAGGGCCAAGTTGAGCCAATGCAAAGCCTGGAGCCTGGGGCTTCTTCCAGGTCTCCCACACGGGGATGGGGGTCCCATGACGTGAGCCATCCTTCACTGCTTTCCCAGACACATGAACAAGGAGCTAGGTTGGAAGTAGAGCAGCTGGGATGCTGACACTGCAGGCTGAGAATTAGCTTGCTACACCACTGCACTGACCCCCAAAATATCTTACCTGTGTAACCCAGTGACCTGTGCATATACATTCATTTCCTTGTTTCTCTCTTTCAACAATTGCTTGTTGACCTACCCTAAGAAAGCTAAGGAAAGGGGCCCGGCGGCCGTGGCCTAGCGGCTAAAGTCCTCGCCTTAAAAGCCCCAGGATCCCATATGGGCGCCGGTTCTAATCCCAGCAGCTCCACTTCCCATCCAGCTCCCTGCTTGTGGCCTGGGAAAGCAGTTGAGGACGGCCCAATGCATTGGGACACTGCACCCGTGTGGGAGACCCGGAAGAGCTTCCAGGTTCCCGGCATCGGATCGGCGGTGCACCGGCCCGTTGCGGCTCACTTGGGGAGTGAAACATCGGAGGGAAGATTTTCCTCTCTGTCTCTCCTCCTCTGTGTTTATCTGACTGTAATAAAATGAATAAATCTTTAAAAAAAAAAAAAAGAAAGCTAAGGATAAATGATATCTTTGCTCTTGAAATTCTGTATTTTACCTGAGTTCATAACATATGTAAATAATAATAAGATATTTGTAATGATAGTGACAGATTGTAAATCTATATCAGTGTGTATAAAAGGTGCTTAGAAAAGTTCAGATTCTTTGAGAGCTTTCTTCCTGCTGGTTTAATTAGGTACATGAGCAACATGCAGCATGACATGTAACTGAGCTATGAAACATAACATCTTTTTTTTAAAGATTTATTTATTTTTATTGGAAAGGAAGATAGACAGAGAGGAGGAGAGACAAAGAGAGAGATCTTCCATCTGCGGATTCACTCCCTGAGTGGCCGCAACAGCCAGAGCTGAGCTGATCCAAAGCCAGGAGCCAGGAGCTTCTTCCATGTCTGCCACGCAGGTGCAGGGTCCCAAGGCTTTGGACCGTCCTTGACTGCTTTCCCAGGACACAGGCAGGGAGCTGGAATGGAAGTGGGCCCACAGGAACTTGAACCAATGTCCATATGGGATCCTGATGGATGCAAGGCGAGGAATTTAGCCACTGGGCTACTGCGTCAGGCCCATAAAAACATCTTAACAAATAAAGAGTGTAACAAAGAGAACAAAATCATTAAAGCATGAAAGCAAGAAAAATCTATGGCATAGCAAATTAAGCCTCTGCCTGTGGTGCTGGAATCTTACAAAGGATAGTTGAAGTCTCAGCGGCTTCACTTCTGATCCAGTACCTGGGAAAGCAGAAGATGGCCCAAGGCCTTGGGCTCATGCGCCCATGTGAGAGACCCTGTAAAAGCACCAGGCCCTGGCTTTGGGTCAGCCCAGCTACAGCGCATGTGGCCATTTGGCGGGAGTTGGAGAGTGAAGTAGCAGATGAAAGATCTCTCTCTATCTCTCTCTTTTCTCTCTGTAACATCTACCTTGCAAATAAAAATAATTTTTTTTTTTAAAAAGGGAAGAAAAGTCAAAGTGGTGAATATGAAAATGGTATGAATGCTAGTTTGACTGGATCAATAAATACTTCTGTTTTTCTCTTTAGTCATTTTTTTAAATGTTAAGATTTATTTCTTTTTAAACATATATTAATTTCCTTGAAAGTCAGAGCTATGGGAGGAGGGGAGACAGGGAGAGATCTTCTGCCTACTGGCTCACTCTTCACGCAGTGCAGCTGTCAGAGCCGAACTGGTCCAATGCTGGCAGCCAGGAGCTTCGTCTGGGTTTCTCAGCTGGGTACAGGGACCCAAGACTTTGGGCCAAGCTCAGCAGCCTTCCCAGACTATTAGCAGTGTGCTAGATAGAAATAGAACAGCCAGGATTCAAGCTGGTGCCCATTACAGGATGGCAATGCTGCAGGTAAGGTGCTGGCCCCTTAGTCATTTTTTAAGAGTGATTGATCGATTGATTGATTGATTGATTGATTTGAAAGGCAGAGTTCCCCAGAGAGAGAAAGAGACAGAAAAAGAGTTCTCTATCCTCTGGTTCATTCCCCATATGGCTGTAATGGCTATTGCAGGACCAGGCTGGAGCCAGGAGCCTGAACTCCAGCCTAGTCCCCCTTATGGGTGGCAGGGACCCACCTACTTGGGCCGCTTTACACTGCTTTCCCAGGCATCTTAGCAGGATGTCGGATCAGAAGTGAAGCAGCCAGGACATGAGCAGACACCCATAGCGGTTGCCAGCATTGCAAGTGGCAGTTTAACTCACCATGCCCCAACCCCCTTCCCAAGTCATGTTTTTAGAAACCGTCACACTCTGTCCATTTCACTTGTCCCTTTTGGGCTCAGAGGGCACAGTTACCACCAAAGACAAAGGAATGTGCAAAGAGCTGAAAGTGATGCTATGCAATTACGTCAATCCAAGGAAAATAGCAGAATGATCAAGTTTGAAACTGGGGAAAACGGCACATTCTTGCCAAAATTTCTTAGTCTTTAACGGTTCCTTTTTATTTCTTTTTCTCAGGATTTCCTGTGTTTGCCTGGAAAGGAGAGTCAGAAGATGACTTTTGGTGGTGTATTGACAGATGTGTGAATGTGGAGGGCTGGCAGCCCAATATGGTGGGTCAGATTTCTGCTAAGCCGATTCTGAAGGGGCCAGGGTCAGAGTGGAAAGAGGGCGTTGCCTAGGAGAGGAATTCCCAACAGTGAGGAAGGAAAATGGCTCCATTTCCGTTTGATATGCTTATGGTTAGGATAACCCAAGCCTTGTGAACTTTGTAACCTCAAAGTACTTCAATTGTTGATCCTGATGTTGAATGCATTTGGACTTGTTAAAGTGCTGCCAGTATTAGCTGAAGTTACACAGACACACTCCCCAATAACAGCCAAAAACCCAGACCAACAAGTGAAAACCAGTTCCAGCGGAACCTGCTGTTTCTCTGAAATCCGTATCCTGAATGTATAATCAGGCTGAAACATTTTTGAAGGTTTTTTTTTTTCATTGGAAAGTCAGATTTACAGAAAGAGAGAGAGAAAGGTCTTCCATTTGCCTGGTTCACTCCCCCAGTGGCACAGTCATGAACATTGGGGAGGGCAAAGGCTTGTGCCCAGAGAGCTTTACCAGCTGTGGAGCCAGCACCAAGTGCCAGCAAGGGTAACAAGAGCAGTAAGATGTGGGGGAAATGCAGTTGTCCCCCCAGAAGACAGGAAGTACACCTGCTGAATCCTGCCGAAATCCAGTACTTGGCCTTTCCCTGCAGGCTCAGGAAGATTCCCTGATTACAAAAATTGTCCACAATAGAATTGCATGGGAAGAAATATGGACAGTAGATATTAAATATTAGGGATGGCTGGTGCTTGCCAGTAATCAAATATCATGGTTACAAGGGAAAAGTGGTTGAGAATAGGGGGACTTAGAACAAAGTTAGCAATTGTCTGATCTTTTTGTGGTTAGAGATCAGAAGCTGCAAGGGAAAACTGCATGAGAGATTCCAAACAGGTAGTGAGAGCCAGAAAAGCTCGCAAGTTTCCTCACTTTGTAGTGGCATATGTTTTTAGGATCTCTGCTCTCTGAGAGTTTGAATCTAACCACGGATACTTGTTCTTAAGGTTTGATTAGGTCAAAAAAATAGATGCCAGCAGAAGCAGCAAAAAAAAAAAAAGAAAAAAAAATCGGGTGATAATGGGCACTCGCCAGGAGAGGGCAAGTCCTATTGGTGGGAATTTTCCAAGAAGAGAGGCGTCACGACTTGGATAGGGCAGCCCAGCATTTCTGATGGCTCGGGGAGACGCTGATAGTCTTCTAAGCTGATCTGTCCTGAGTTTATTTATAATTCAACAGCTTTCCCCGCCCGCGGAAGCTACAGTGGCCATGGCATTGTGCTTCTTGTCAGGCCCAGCCTGAAATAGTGGTGAGCTGTTCTGAGGCACGCTTGCACACCTACGTGCTCATGGTTCCCTTGTTATTTTTAGCTTGTGTGAGGTTGTGTTAGGCAAAGCCCAACAGTGTTTGGTGCCTGCTTTTTGGTTAGGAGAGCGCCTGTACTTTGAGAGTGGGGAAAGGGTTAACACAGTTTTGTTGGCCATTGTTCAGAGAAGGAAATTATTTATCTGACCTTGTATTTAAGCTAAGCTTTGAATGAATATATTTCAACTCCCTAATTTAAGCAGTAGCTTTCTGAGCATCCACAGACGCTGAGGGATCAGTGGGCTGGACGACCACATAGGCTGTCCATCTGTAAGGAAACCTCACCACATTGCTTTTTTGATAGATGAGGATATTTCAAAAAGTCCATAGAAAAATAAATTCAGCCTTTAAAAATGAATGAGTCAATTAAAAGATGTTTATTTGGGGGCCCAGCATGGTACCTAGCAGCTAAAGTCCTCGCCTTGCACACACCAGGATCCCATATGGGCTCTGGTTCTAATCCCAGTGGCCCTGTTTCCCACCCAGCTCCCTGCCTGTGGTCTGGGGAAGCAGTGTAGGACAGCCCAAAGCCTTGGGACCCTGCACCCGTGTGGGAGACCCAACAGAAGCTCTGGGCTCCTGGCTTCTTATCAGCTCATTTCTGGCCATTTCGGCCGCTTGGGCAGTGAATCAGGAGATGGAAGACCTTTCTGTCTCTCCTTGTCTCTGTATATCTGACTTTCCAATTTCAAAAAAAAAAACAAAGGATGTTTGTTTTGGTGGGAAAATTTATAAATATTTATTTATTTATTTGAAAGACAGAGTTATAAAGAGAATGAACCATCCATTTGTTCACTCCCCAAACAGCTACAGTAGGCAGAGCGGGGTCATGGCAAAACCAGGAGCTAGGACCTTCTTCCGGGTCTCCCACCGGGGCCATCTTGCACTGCTTTCCCAGGTGTATTAACTGGGAGCTGTATTGGAAGTGAGGCAGAGCTGGCACTCTAACTGTCACACATGTGGGATGCGATGATGACATCACAGACAATCACTTAACCCACTGCACAATGGCATTAGCCCCCATTTTAATCCCCTTTTTTGGTACCAAAGTAAAAATAACTAAAAAAAAAGTATTTATTTGAAAGCATTGCAGAGAGAAAAAGAGAGAATTTGATCTTCTGTCCATTGGTTTATAGCCCAGATGGTCCCCACAGCCGAGGGTGGACCAGGGCTCAAGGCAGAAGCCAGGAGCTTCATCCAGCTCTCCCACCTGGGGGCAGGGCCCATACACTTGAGCCATCTTCTGCTGTTTTTCCAGCCCATCAGCAGGGAGCTGGCTCGGAAGTGGAGCAGCTGGAATGTCAGCTTTGCAGGCAGCATTACATGTTATGCCATAACACTGGCACATAAACATAGTTGTTTTGATTTTGTAGTGTAAAATTTTTAGACATTTAAAAATTTTTTCTTTATATATATTTTTTTCATGATGCGGTTTCATAGGCACAGAGATTCTTCCTTCCACCCTGCCATTCCCCTCCTACCACTTCCCCCATATTATCACAACAGTGTATCCTCAGCAACTCTCACCAGTCCAACATACTGCTGTTTCAGGGTATCGTGGCAGGGCAGGTGTAGGCAGTGGGAGAAGGTTTCATGTCATATTATTAAGGTATAAATTGACGGGACTCCACTGGGAGTGTTTTTTTTATTCACCTAAAAATAGTTTTTAATACATTTGTCTGTGAACTTTTTGAAGTAACTTCATGGCAGGTATTTCGTGCCTGGAATCATTTATTTGGCTGTGGGAATTAAGTTTGATTTTTCCCTCCTCATTGTCTTTTATATTGGTTTGATGACTATTTGGTAGAGTATTGCATTAACACTGCTTTAAGTAGTTCTGTTTAACCATAAAGGAAATTTGAAGTAATTAAAAGTTGACCATTCAAAATTGGAATATAAAACCCAGAGGAGCCCTGAACCTCGGACTGTCACAAAATGAGTGACACTATTGATGCTTACTATTCCAGATCTTGGACGATGGAGGGGATCTCACTCACTGGATTTATAAGAAGTATCCCAACATGTTTAAGAAAATCAAGGGTATAGTCGAGGAGAGCGTTACTGGAGTGCACAGGTAAGGCTTTCTCAGTCTAGTATTGCATTGCAGTGACAAGTCATGCTGAAAATTGTAGTCTCATAGAAAGTGACCAGATCTAAGCCTACACACTTCTTTTTAAATTAATAACACGAGTAACAAACCCAACATTCTTAACATTCTTAGAGCAGGGACAGGTAGAATAGTGGAGTCTTCATCATTTCCAGTTGTAAAACAATGACTGTTCTTTTGGATGAATTTCTTTGCTCAGCAAACTTTTATTAGCATTCTTGAGTGACACAGGAGCTGTTCTGTGTGCTGGCATATGATACTGTACATAGAATATTAGAGAGCTGCCTTCTTACGCGGAATTGCTGGAATAATAATTCTCTGAGTAAAGCTGGAATGATTTCTGTATACTGTTATTCACTCATGAAGAGCTGAAAACAAAGTCTAGTATTATAGTGCACAGAATAAGCCACCACCTGCAACACCGACATCACCTATCAGTTAGAGTCCCAGTTGCTCCACTTCCAGCCCAGCTCACTGCTGCTGTGCAGGTCCTTGGCTCCTGCCACCCACAAGGTAGACCAGCTGGAGTTTCTGGCTCCTGCTATCAGTCTGGGCCAACCCTGACTTCTGTGGCTTTGTCATGAGTGAACTAGTACATGTAAGATCTCTGTTTCTTTCTCTCCCTCCTCTCTGTCACTCCCCACCCCCTCTCTTTGTAACTCTGCTTTTCAAATAAACAAAGATAAATGAGATCAAAATTGAAAATATCAAATAAAATGTTTAGGGAAGTACATTCTGAATTAAGTACCCTAACTCTTTTAATATATTGTGATCTTTTTGAACGTATAAAACTGTGGATGATAGCATGCCTCTGGATTCTTACAAAAGGGCTGAATTTTGTGACACAGTGTCACATGATGCAATATAATCAATAAAAAATAATATACGTAAAAAAAGAATAAATCAATCTTAAAAAAAGCAAAAGGGGTGAATTTTGAATAAAGCATGTAATTCTTTTTTTTCTAAAAGGTTTATTTTATGGGATGAGTGCAGTAGCCTATTGTCTGAAATCCTCGCCTTCCATACACCTGGATCCCATATGGGCACCAGTTTGTGTCCCAGCTGCTCCACTTCCCATCCAACTCCCTGCTTGTAGCCTGGGGAAGCAGCAGAGGACAGCCCAAAACCTTGGGTGCCTGCACCCATGTGGGAGACCCAGAGAGGCTCCTGGCTCCTGGCTTTGGATTGGTTCAGCTCCGGCTTTTGCAGCCACTTGGGGAGTGAACCAGCTGATGTTTCCAATAAAAATAAATAAATCTTTAAAAACTATTTATTTTATTTTATTTATTTGAAACGCAGAGATAGAGAAAAATCATCCATCCACCGATTTACTCTCAGTCATGGCTGGGCCAGGCCAAACCAGGAGCCTGAAACTCCATCTGGATCTCCACACGGCTCCAGTACTTCAGCTATCACTTGCTACATCGTGGTGTTGTTTCTGTAGTGTAGTGGTCATTATGCTCGCCTAACACTTGCTACATCGCGGAATATTCATTAGAGGGAAGCTACAATTAGAAAAAGAGCTGGGAGCCAAACCTAGGCACTCTGTTCAATATGGAATGTGTCTTAACACCTGCCATCAAATGCTCACACTCCCCCTCGTGATTTAGGATGTTATTGAAAAGCTGTATGCAATAAAGATCCTCCTTATTTCTCAGTAACCACCCCCATTGGGATGGACACTATGCACGCATCATGCTCCTGTGCATGCCCAATCAGCATTTCCTGGGATTGATTCGAAATCAGTGGCGCATTGTAATGTCTCGTGGTTTTGTGCTCAGGCTGTACCAGCTGTCCAAGGCGGGGAAGCTGTGTGTTCCAGCCATGAATGTCAATGACTCAGTCACCAAACAGAAATTTGACAACCTCTACTGCTGCCGGGAATCGATTCTTGATGGGTATGTTTCTTTTCTTTGAGATGAACTTGCGTTATTGAGTTAAGGTCCTAATTTTATTTTATTTGGCTTTGGTTACTTCTGGAAACTATTCATGTAGCACTTCTGCAACTGTCACAATATCAGATCTGTCATTTTATTTTAAAGTTATTTATGTATTTGAAAGTCAGAGACAGAGTGAGAGATTAATTGATTGGGTAGTTCATACCCAGATGCCTGTTGCAGCCAAGGCTGGGCCAAACGGAAGCCAGGAGTCGGCTCCTTGAGCACGTTGAGCCAGCATCTGCCTCCCACCAGGCTGTGCATTAGCGGGAGGCTGGACTCAGAAACAGAGGTGGGACTCGATCCCAAGAACTCAGAGCTGGGATGCGGGCGTCCTGAGCAGAGTCTTGGCCATTGCATGAAACCCCATCACCCGGAGCTAATATTGCCGTTTCCGTCGTAAGAAGATGATCTCACCGTTGGTGAGCAGAGTTCTTAATTTGTGACTTGATCAGACCTGTGACTCATTAACTAAAGTTAGTGCAAACAAGTTAAGTATCTTTGATGGTTTGGAGAAAGTTCTGGTGATCCTATTCCAGGTCATATGTCCTTCTCTTACGCTCAGTCATTCTCTGACCATCTAGAAATGTGTGGTGACGGTCCAATTCCCAGAGGCATTTCTAGCTTTTTAAGCCTGTAAGCATTTCAGTTCTGTTCAAGTCTGACAAAAGCTGTATAGATATGCCAAATAATGTGTCTGTTTCCTCACAAGGGTTCTGACACCCCTTTATCCTTGCTGGGAAGACTGTACAATTTTTTAAATCCCACGTGGGATTTTATTTTGCCAAAACA
The DNA here is from genome assembly GCF_030435755.1 of Ochotona princeps. Classification (NCBI taxonomy): domain Eukaryota; kingdom Metazoa; phylum Chordata; class Mammalia; order Lagomorpha; family Ochotonidae; genus Ochotona; species Ochotona princeps. The sequence goes on along the minus strand of NC_080856.1, from coordinate 3,505,107 downwards.
ATAGTTTCTATCATAGATTAAGGGAAAGGTAAGAGAGCTGGGCCTGGTGTTGGGCACGGCAGTGAAGACTCTGCTTGGGATGCCCACAGCCCACATCTGAGTGCCTGGGGCCAAGTCCTGCCTCTGCTAGCCAGCCAGCTTCCCACTGATGCATATCCCAGGAGGTGGCAGATGTTCACTCAAGTTCTTGGAAGACTGGAAGCTGCCTCTGGTTCCTGGCTTCTGCCTCATTCAGCCCAGCTCCTGCCGGCACTGGGGAGTAGAAGGTCTCTTGATGTCTCCATGTGTCTCTTTACCTTCCAAATAAATGAAAATAAGTAATGAATCTTAGAAAAGTGAAGAAAAGGTCTGTGGACTGCATTCCTAACCATTCTGAACCTCGGGCGATATACTGGGTGGTAATACCATTGGTATTGGAAAGAAGAGAAAAGCAAACGCAAGAAAAATGGAAAAAGAAGGAAGAAAATTAAAAAAGGAAGATAAAATGAAAGTAAAGAAATAATTTTTTAAAGAAAAAAGTATTAGCTCCTTACTCTTTCTAGAAGTCTGTTGGTAAGTTCCAGGTTTGCGTTAGATCTTAGGGGAAGCTCTTTGCCAAGCAATCCTTTTGATTTGAACACATTCAATGCACATTATAATGACTGTTAATTATTGCTGCCATAGAGTTAATAGTATTTTATCAGAAAAGTGTGCATTTTAGTAAATGTTCGATTTGTTAAAGGCTCTAGTTCTATCCGTAAGTAAGGGTTAGTAGGATGAATACTTTGATCGTATCAAATCAATGGTAACCTGGGATATATTTCATTGAAACATTTGCTCTCTGCCCCTAAGCTTGTCCCAGTAGCTCCAAAGGAACACTGCTCAGGTTTCAGATCATAAGCAGGTAGTGTTTCAGGAACTCTCCTGGAGGGTCCTAGGCTTGGCGTGTGAGTAGAGTTCACAACCCGCATTATGGGTTTCTTTCTCCCTTTTTCCTTGAACCTTGAGACGAACCTCGATCCCGACAACCACAGAGAAATCACTCTCTGATTGGAATCCAGTCAGGTCCGTCAGCCTAGCTGTCCATTTCAGGATAAGAGTATTAATTAACTTTACTTTCTACAACACGGGCGTTTGTAGTCACAAAGAAAATAGTCTTTACTTGGGAAGAGACTTAGCAGTGGGATCTCTCTATTTTCCCTGCTGCGCCAGCCATTCCGGCACATTCCTCTAAGCCCGGCCAGACTGTCTTCATTCAGTAGTTGCTTGAGGCCTTAACTGATGTTTAACAAGTGTCGTAGAGGTACAGGCAGTTACATTAGTTCTCTTGGCAGGGGCCAGATCATTAAAAGGCCTGAATCCTACTTTGCCTGTATGGCACTTACAGATTCTTTTTACTCTTTTTAAAAGACAGGTAAGCAGATAGGTAAGTAAGTAAGTAGAAATATCCACGATTATTTGCAGGAACTGTGTATCTGATTGGGCTGGATTGTAGTTGAGAACTCTTTTGCCTTGCCATGGATTCATAGAAAAGGGAGAGTACAACAGGAACTGTTTCTGCATGTTCCTTCAAGAAACTCTGGGAGGGCCCAGCACGATAGCCTAGTGGCTAGATCCTTGCCTTGCATTAACCGGGATCCCATACAGGCGCCAGTTTGTATCCTGGCTGCTCCATTTCCCATCCAGGTCCCTGCTTGTGGCCTGGGAAGACAGTAGAAGATGGCCCAGAGAATTGGGACTCTGGACCCACGTGGGAGACCTGGAAGAAGCTCCTGGCTCTTGGCTTCAGCCTGGCTCAGCTCCGGCCATTGTGGCAATTTAGGGAATGAACCAACAGGTGGAAGATTCTCGCTCTCTTTCTTGCTTGTTCCTGCTCTTGCTCTCATTCTTTCTTCCTTCTCTCTTTGTAACTGCCTTTAAAAAACCGTCATATATAAATAGCATTGCTTGGATGATATAGAGTGAGAAAATGCTATGTTGTTTTTAAAGATTGGTTTATTTGTTTATTTAACTGAGAGAGAGCTTCAATCTTTTGGTTCACTGCCCAAGTGACTACAACTGCCAGGGCTGGGTCAGGTCAAAGCCAGGAACCTAGAACTCCCTCCAGGTCTGCTAGGGGGATGGCAGGGATGCAGAAGAGCAGGAAGCTGGGTCTGAGTTAGAGCAGCCAGGACTCCAGCCCAGGCTCTGCTGCGGGTACATGCAGCCCACGTGACAGCTGAACCTGCTATGCCTCGATATCTGTCCTTCAGATATATTTTATTCAACCTTCTTTTTTTAATCATTAAATAACTTCTCTAATATAGAAACCACATACTTTCTGTCAAATTTTTTTTTAAAAAGGAAGGGAGGGAGGGAGGGAGGGGGAAGGAAGGAAATTCATGAACATATAAAGACCAGATTAAAGCCTTGAAGAAGAAACAAGGTAATTTTTCTGATTTGACATTCTTTTTCCTCCTAGACTTAAAAGGACAACAGACATGATGTTTGGTGGAAAGCAAGTGGTTGTCTGTGGTTATGGAGAGGTAAAGTTGAACCTTTCAGTTGTCAGTTTTTAAGATTTATTTTGCTGGAATATTCTAGAATTTTTCATTTACTTAGATATCAGAATACGTTTATTTACTGTAGAGGCTCTCTGGTTGAAGTGCAGTCTTTCGTCCTCCCTCTCTGTGTTTACCTTTGCCTTTGGGTTGATTTCTGACTTGTTCCGGCACACTGTTTGTGATGTTCTTTTTAGCTTGTGTTTTGATTATAAATCGTGAGTGTGGGTGTTGTGCACATGAATGTGCTACACAGGGCCAGGGTTTGCTGGAGAATGCATTCATTTATTTGTTTTCCTCCAGGCACGAATCTTTTCAGTCAAGTGCCTTTTGGGGGTTGATGAACTGGGTCCTTACTGGCTCTCCTTCGGTGTTTGTTCTCTCCCTCTCCAGGTAGGGAAGGGGTGCTGTGCAGCTCTAAAAGCCATGGGCTCCATTGTGTACGTGACCGAGATCGACCCCATCTGTGCCCTGCAGGCCTGGTAAGCACTCACAGAGAGCCCCGTGGGCTGCAGGGGAGCTGCCTCCCAGAGAGGCGGCCACGACTGCAAGCTCCATCCTTCAGAAGTCCAGGAGCTCTTCTCCGGGAGCACGGGAGCACCGGAGAAACGAAAATGTAGGGATCCTGTGGACGTGCTAACAGGAGCCTTGTACCAGAGACCAGGAAGCTCCTCGCCTCCTCAGTGTGTGTTCCTCGGCCCTTTGAGAACCCTGGTCAAGAAAGAAAGAGGCGGGCCCGGCGGCGTGGCCTAGCGGCTAAAGTCCTCGCCTTGAACGCCCGGGGATCCCATATGGGCACCGGTTCTAATCCCGGTAGATCCACTTCCCATCCAGCTCCCTGCCTGTGGCCTGGGAAAGCAGTCGAGGACGGCCCAAAGCCTTGGGACACTGCACCCGCGTGGGAGACCCGGAGGAGGTTCCTGGTTCCCGGCTTCGGACCGGCGTGCATTGGTCCGTTGCGGCGTGCATTGGTCCGTTGCGGCTCACTTGGGGTGTGAATCATCGGACGGAGGATCTTCCTCTCTGTCTCTCCTCCTCTCTGTATATCTGACTTTGTAATAAAAGAAATAAATCTTAAAAAAAAAAAAAAAGAAGAAGAAAGAAAGAAAGAGGCTAGTGTCTGACACCAGCTCGTGTGATAACACTGAAAAGCACTCCTCCCCAAAATGCATAACCCAAATCCCCATGAAGGATAAAAGCTACTAACTCTGGATAAAAGACATACAGAAATTATTTATACTATTTTTATAATTCTTAGATCTAAAGTGATTCCAAACTTAAAAGAGCAATTGTTTTCTACCTAGAAAGTGGAGGAAATCCTATCTACTTCACAGGATTGTGGCAGTTGAGTAAAATAATTATCATTATATATTATAGCATAAGTAAGCAATCATGAAGATGCCAAGCTGCTGTCCCATAACAGATACTCACTAAATGGAAGCCGTTATGAACCTGGCCTCTTGCCAGCCTCAGCATGATGGGAAATACCATTGTCCTTGGAAACTACTGCGGGGTCCCGGTAGCCTGGACATACCCAACCCTGTCTTTATCATTACCCCTTCCAGAAGAGAGTCCTCAGGAAAGAATGAGGCCTGGCCCCAAGCGTTTACCATCTCTGTTTCCCCCATCCTATTATTCCTCATACGTCCAAGCAGCTGTTACGCAGACTTGACCAACCAAGGTGCTTGCTTTCTCAGTCTCAGGACTCCAGCACAAGAGGGGAGCCACAACCTTTCTAATACTCTGAAAGTTCATTCTAGAAATACTAATAACAATATTGTTCACATTACCTTGGAAATGAACTGGTCACTTACTATGTCGTAGTTACCCAACTGCATGTTAGGGATGGATGAGTGGATGAGTGAGCCCAGGTTGTGCTTTGAGAAGCACATGGACAAGACGACTGTGCGGCACAGTAAGTGCCGTTACAGATAGCAGCGCAGGCGGCTGCGAAAGGGCTGTCAGGAGCGCCGAGTCCTGACCTGAGCAGCGTGTTTTCTTAGCTTGCAAGTTTATTTCAGGTATAGGGAACAAAGAAGGAGACAGCACAGAATATTTAAGAAATTGGGCATAGTTTGTTGTCGCTGGCAGTTGGAAGGGTGGTAATATCTGAGAGTAGAGTCATAGGAATCACATGTCGGTATGATCATATAGCAACAACACGTGCTTGGGTCTTATCTTGAGAACAGGCCATTTCACTGGAATTAGAGAAGTCACTCTGGAAAATGATCTGGAGAGATGTGAAGTCTAGAAGCAATGAGGCAAGCATTGCTGTGGTGGTGTGCGTGAGAGGTAACACAGCCCCACCTTACGCTGGGCCACCCTGTGGAAGGAACAGACTCAAGGAACTTTTAAGGAATTAAGAAGTAACAGATTTGGCAACAACTTCAGTTGCAGAAAGACAATAGGCTAGAATATTCTAGTTTTAGATCACAAAGTGGGGTAAGCAGTGATGCTATTCATCAAAGTTGAAAATGCATTGAGTCTATTTTCAAGCACAGTGAGTGCAACATTTATGAGAGCTATCTGCTGGGTGATGTGATCCTTCATTATCAAGCATCAGAGAGCTCTAAACTAAAGATAGGAAGATGCCAGCCAGCCACCTGTTAAGTGATCATTTGGGAAGCGTATGATAACCAAAAGAATAGAAGAGTCAGGAGCAAAACCTTCCAGAATACCAATATTTAAAGGTTGACTGGGATTGAGAAGAGGATTTTAAAAGAAAGTAGAGAGGAAACCAAGAGAGAAGACTCTCACGGAGTCCAGGGAGTATAGACCTGAAGAAGGCAAATAATGTTTAATGTAGTAGAAAAAAGTGGAGTGGTAAGAGTCCAAGAAATAGTTTTTTTGACATTCAGAAAACCATTGATAATCTTGGAGAGAGCAGTTTCAATAGAATAGTAACATCAGTGACAAAATGGTGCTTTACAGACGCTTGGTTGGTGAACATCATGGTAAACCCTGGCTCACTGTTAACAAGAAGTAAGTTCTGGCAATGCAAAGGAACTTTGATTCCTGCGTATATAACCTAAGGAAGTCATTTGCATCAGCTGCCTCAGGACATGACAGTGTGGCTTTCGTGTTAGAATGCTCCCCACTGTCTGCTTGGATTAATTGGTTATGCTCTTTCCTACAGTATGGACGGATTTCGGCTGGTCAAATTAAATGAGGTCATCAGACAAGTGGACATTGTTATTACCTGCACAGGTGAGATGTGACATTTTAAGTCACATGGCATTTAGGAACATTTACTTAGAGCTAGTGACAGATGTTTGGGAACTGAAGAGATGGTCCATCTGTAAAGCAGTTGGGTTGCGCTGCCACTTGCACCCTGTGTCTTAGAGTCCTGACTGTTACACTTTTAATCTAGTTCCCTGTTGTTATAACTGGGAGAGCAGTAGAGACAGCCTGTGCGCTTGGGCTCCTGCCACTCGTGGAAAACCCAGGTGGAATTCCTGCTCCTGGTTTTGTTCTGAATCACCCCAGGTTTGCAGCCATTTAGGGGTGAACTAGCAGATGGAATACCTCTCTTTTTGTCACACCCTCTCTCTTTGTTACCATGCCTGTAAAACAAACAAATCCCTGGTTTGGTGTTCTGGTAGAGTGAGTTAATCCGTCACCTACAACACCAGATCCCATATGTGTAAAAGTTCAAGCTCCAGCTGCTCCACTTCTGATCCAGCTGCTGGCTGATATGCCTGAGAAATCAGCGAAACTCAACCCAAGTCTCCCCTCTGGGTGGCAAGGACTGCACTTCTTGAGCCTGCTGTTTCCCAGGATGCCGTAAACAGGAAGCTGGGCTTGGGAGTGGAACCTAGCCACTCTGACGTGGGCTGTGGACTTCCTAACCAGCAGCTCAACTACTAGGCCAAAAGCCCACCTGTGACATCCTGTTTTAGAGAGGCAAGATAAAAAAGATGAAAATAATTAAGAATGAGGATAATTTTTAGCTTCTCCTCAGAAAATTCTAAAGGGCCGGAAAGAGGGACTCCATAAGAAACTGTTCTTTCTTTACATCAGTTCCCTGAATCCTTTTTATTATTTTAAATAGCCTTTTAAGATATAATTCATGGGGCTGGCAGTGTGGCCTAGAACGCTTAGCTACCACCTGTGATGCCAGCATCCCACGTGGGTGCCACATTGAATCCTGACTGCTCCACTTCTGATCCAGCTTCCTGCTAATGTGCCTGGGAAAGGAGCAGAAGCCCAAGTGTTTAGGCCCTGCAACCATGTGAGAAACATGGAAGAAGCTCCTGGCTCTGGTCCCTGACCTGGCCCAGCACTGGCTGTTGCAGCCTTTTGCAGGATTGAGCCAGCAAATGAAAGACCTCTCTCTAACTCTGCCTTGCAAATAAATAAATAAATCTTTAAAAAGGAAAGATATAATTCACATAGCTCATATTTCACCCATTTAAAGTGTTTATAATCCAGTGGTTTTTTTCTAGTAAATTGTCATGTTCTAATTTTTTAGTGAGATATGATTTGCATTCTTAAAATTTGCCCTTTTAAAGTATATAATCCAGTAGCTTTTAGTAAAGTTGTGTAACTTCCATTATCCAATTACTTAATATTTGCATCATTCCCCCAAAAGAAACAAACAAAACAAAAACAAAAAAACAAAACTCTCCTGTACCGTTAGCAGCCATTCCTGGTTCCATCCTCCATCCTTCCGCATCCACAGGCAACCACAAGTCTTTCCCTGTTCTGGGCATTTCACATAAGTGAAATCATACAAATGTGGTCTCTTAAAACTTCTTTAGTTATTTAAAAATTAGACATACAGGTTCTCTCTCTTTTTTTTTTTTTTTTTGTAAGATTTACTTTATTTTTATTGGAAAGGCAGATTTATAAAGACAAGGAAAGAGAAAGATCTTTTGTCTGTCTGCTGGTTCACTCCCCAAATGGCCACAGTGGCCATTGCTGAACCAATCAAAGCCTGGAGCTTCTTCCAGGTCTCCCATGTGGGTATAGGTTCCCAAGGTTTTGGGCCCGTCCTTTACTGCTTTCCCAAGCTACAAGCAGAGAGCTGGAAAGGAAGTGGAGCAGCCAGGACACAAACCAGCACTCAGGAGGGATCCCGGTGCATGCAAGGTAAGGATTTAGCCCTAATCCATCATGTTGGACCCAGGAATTTAGATAGAGGTTCCATCCATTTTTTCACTCCTAAAGTGTCTGCAACAGCTCCAGAATGGGAGCCAATGCCTAGAACTCAATCCACATCTCCCATGTGAGTGATAAGAATTTAGCCACTGGAGCCGTTACCACTGCTTCTCAAGGTCTGCATTGGCAAAAAGCTGGAGCCAGGAGTGGAGCCGGTGGTGAGCCCAGGCATTTTCAATGTGGGATGCATGCATCTTAATTGCAAACTGTATTCCCATGCACCAAATATGGCCTTTTGTTACTGACTTCTTTTATTTAGTATATTTCCAAGGTCCACCCATGTGGTAACATGTACCAATGCTTCATTGCTTTGTATTGCTAAATCATAGTACATTGATAGTCCATATTTTATTGATCCATTCATCACTTGATGGACGTTTGTTGCTGCACTTTTGAGCTTTTATGGTAGTGCTACGATGAACATTGCATGCAAGTGTTTGTATGACGTATAAACTGAACACACATAGATGAGAACAGAATGATTGACTCGAATGGCAGCTCTCCTTTGAGCATTCTGGGAACTGCCCAACTGTTTTCCAAAGTTATAGCACCATTTTACAAGTGTAGGTTCTAATGTCTCCTTATTCTCACCAACAGTTGTTATCTGCCTTTTTATTACTGAGTGTAAAATAGTATTTCATTGGGGGTTTTAATTTCCATTTCCCTAGTAACTATTTATGTTAAGCATTTTTCCTTTTTCCTTCCTTTTTTTTTTTTTTTTTTTTTTTTAATTTGTACAAGGGGAAAGACAAAGTTCTCCCTTTGGCTAATTCACTCCCCAAATTCACTCCCTGGCCAGTACAGAGCCCTGGCTGAAACTAGGAGCAGAGAAGTCAATGTAGGTCTCCCATGTGAATAGCAGGGACCTTGGGTCATCACCTGTTACCTCGAAGAGTATGCATTAGCAGGAAGCTGGAATAAAGGACAGAGTGGGAGCCCAGCATGATGGCTCAGTGGCTAAATCCTTACTTTGCCATCACCAGGATCCCATATGGGCACCATTTCTAATCCCAGCAGCCCCACTTCCCATCCAGCTCCCTGCTTGTGGCCTGGGAAAGCAGTCGAGGATGGCCCAAAGCCTTGGGACCCTGCACCCATGTGGGAGACCTGGAGGAAGTTCCTGGCTCCTGGCTCTGGAATAGCTCACGTCTAGCTATTGTGGCCACGTGGAGAGTGAACCAGGGCCAGAAGATCTTTTTGTCCCTCCTCTCTGTAGGTCTGCTTTTCAAATAAAAATAGAGAAATCTTTAAAAAGAAAAGAAAGGAAAAGAACAGAGTGGGAACTGAAACCAAAGCACTTCAAGTGAGATGTTCTAACCATAGCAAACATCTGTCCTTCTTTTATTAAGGTAACAAGAATGTGGTAACCAGAGAACATTTGGACCGCATGCAGAACAGCTGCATTGTTTGCAACATGGGACATTCCAACACAGAGATCGATGTGGTAAGAATGATTAACACTGTTCAGAGTTTTCTTTTCTCTCCCTCCCAAAAAAGGGGCAAGCAGGGTTGCTAGCCATCCTAAATGCTGCTGTCCTGGCAGAGTTGTACCCCTGTTCACCTACTAGCCCTAGGGCCTGTCCTTGGTGATACACTGAAGCATCTTCACTTCAACTTAACCTGTTCAAATAACTGTGTTCCTCTCCTCAGGCTTCATATCTACTTCTAATGGAAGCCATTTTATCTTTGTGTTTAGTGTTGAGAGCTGGATAAACTCAAAACTACAAACAGATACAACAGTTGTAAATCAGAATAGTCAGTGCTGGGGGCATGTTGATTTTTACCATAAAGATAAATTGCTCCAAGGAAACAAGTCCCAGGAGAAAAATATCTTGGCTAGCAAGAAACCTTGATTAAGACTGACCATGTCTGTCAAATACTGTTTCTTATTTTCTCTCCCTCATTCGTCGGGCTGGGACTCCCCTTAACTTATAAACTATAGGAATTTGGTCTGCATCGTCACCCTCAATCCAGTACCATTGTGCAGGAGCACGTAGTCTCCAAACCTGGAAAATCTCACTTTGCTTCTCTCATTGGATTATATTCATTCCAAAATTTTCCTGTCCAAACTTACATACTTGATCCTAATAAGTTGCCCCAACTAATAGTTGCTAGAAGTATTATTTATTTCTTTTCAAACTTTACCAAAGGCCATCTTGATGGGATTCTGGTTTTAGTTATTTCTTTTCCGTGGCATTTTTATGTCACAACTATATTTCTCTCAGGGTTGTTGACTCAAGCAGAGAATGCTCGCTGAGCTGCAGAGCTGCCGCGCTGCCGCGCAAGGCTTAGTGGACGTGCTGAGAGCCGGCGCCGTCACACCCATCTTCTCTGCTTTCTGTCTTTAATGTTGTGCTCTCTTCTTCAATATTAAAATAACTCGTTTAAAAAAAAAAAATCCCAGAACCTATGTCTGCCTTGGAGTATCTGAGTGTCACGGCTCCGTTGGTCTCTTTCCAAGGCAGTTTTGCTTACAGTGAGTAATTGAACTGGTAGTTGATTTTTGTATGTGCATTTAAGTTTCATTTATATGCTGTGCTGCTCCAGAACTAAATAATGAAAGATTAATATTCTTAAGCTGCCTAGCACATGACTGTCCTTTGTAGGATTAATCTGTTTATAAGAGCAGAAGCCTAAAGAGAAATATTCTTGCAATGCTTGGATCCTAATGAGAACTCTTCAAAACAGAGCAAGAGGGAAGGAATTTTCTCCCCTAGCCCTCAAGAAACTACGAAAAACAAAGGACTTCCAGGTACAATAAAGTACCTTTTGTGTTTTTGCTTCATCCCATTTCATCCTCTTGACCACTTCAAAAGACACTTTTTATCCTTAATTTTTGAATATTTTTTAAGTTATTTGAAAGACACAGAGATGAACAGATTTAAAGATGTCTTTAATGTTCCATCTGCTCATTCACTCCTCCAAATGCCCACAGCAGCCAGTCTGCCCACAGACTGGTCCAGGCAGGAAGCAGGACCTGGAAATGCAAGCCTAGCCTGCCACACAGGAGGCAGGGACCTGACTATGGGGGCCGTCACCTGCTACATCCCAGGGTGCACATCACCAGGAAGCAGAATCAGGAGGGAAGCAGAGGCGTCTCCAGGCACTCAGATACAGCGTAGGGGCCTGCTAGGCAGTGTCTTCACATCACCAGGAAGCAGAATCGGGAGGGAAGCCAAGGCGTCTCCAGACACTGAAGTTTCAACTGGGAAATGAAGAAATGTAGTGCATTGCCAGCCACATCATTGATTCAGACAGAATGCAGACTTTCTGACTCCTGGTCTAGTTCTATTTTGTTTCCCGTGTGTTGTATTAGTATCACCTCCTGACTTGTAGACTAGCTTTATTTCAAATTGTGACAGTCACCTGTCTTTAAAGGTATCCCAAACAGAAGGATTCTCTCGAGACACAGACCAGAAGACGTTTTATCTTCAATCACAAATGTGTTATTTGTGTATTGTTTTTGACTGTGAATGCTGTATGCCAGAGGCTCTTTCGGACACTTGGAGTCAGTCAACAACATGGGCAAAGGATTCCTGACTCATGTAGTTTATATTTTAGTAAGAAGCAAGACAGCAAACCTATTAAATAAGTACAAATTGGTAGTATGTTGGAAGATGAAAATACCATATGAAAAAGAAAAAATAGAGCAAGCTAAGGAGACGTGAAGTGGAAGGGTGATTCTAAGCGAAGGCCAGAGGCTGTCAGCCTTGTTCGGGTGAAAGCTGCTGAGACCTGAAGGGATCTTCCGCGTGGATTTTAGGTAGAGACCCTGGCACGCAGCGAGGGCGGCCTACACGCACGTCTGTGGCAGGCAGGCAGTCTGAGGAACGTGTGATCTATGTGTTTGAGGAGAGTGAAGATGGGGCAGGAAGAGTGGAAGGGGCCACAGTGGGCAGGGGCTGCCTCTTACAGGACCTGGTCGCTTTGTTGGAAAGAAAGAGTTGCAGGGAGGGGGTAAGGGAAGCACAGAGAATCTTGTGTCCACTGGTTCACTTCCCGGGGCTGGCACAATGGCTGGGAGCCAGGGTACTCATCCAGGTCCCATGTAGGAGGCAGGGGCCCAAGCACGTGAGCCACCCTGCACTGCTTTACCCAGGCCACTAGTAGGGACTGGATCAGTGGGGGAGCAGCTGAGAGCTGAACTGGCTCCCATATGAGGGCACTGCAGGCACTGGCTTTTTGAGCTATGCCACAATGCCGGTTCCAAGGGCTTTTTAAGTGTAAATACTGGGGCCCGGCGGCATGGCCTAGCGGCTAAAGTCCTCGCCTTGAAAGCCCCGGGATCCCATATGGGCGTGGGTTCTAATCCCAGCAGCTCCACTTCCCATCCAGCTCCCTGCTTGTGGCCTGGGAAAGCAGTTGAGGACGGCCCAAAGCCTTGGGACCCTGCACCCGCGTGGGAGACCCGGAAGAGGTTCCAGGTTCCCGGCTTCAGATCGGCGCAGCACTGGCCGTTGCGCTCACTTGGGGAGTGAATCATCGGACGGAAGATCTTCCTGTCTGTCTCTCCTCCTCTCTGTATATCTGACTTTGTAATAAGATAAATAAATCTTTTTAAAAAAATGTAAATACTGGAATTTATCGTTTCACTTAACCTTGAGCAATTACATGCTGCATGTTTCATGAAAAATTGGTCCTTTTGAATGCTACTTTTTTTTTTTTCCTGAAAAATGTGAAGGCTGAGCGTGTTCAGGGAACCCGTGACAGGAACAGTGCTGCTAGCTGCTTCTTGGCCAAGTCCTTTGACATGTTTCTGTTCTCTGAGTGCATACGTGCGTCTCACAGAAGGCCTGTACGATTGTAAGCTTCACAATTCAGGTGATCAGCCCTTATGAACTTTGGTAGTTCTGGAGGTTTTTGTTTGTTTTTTATTTTGGGTTTTTTTTAATATTCAGCCAAAGAATGGCTTTGCTGAAACATGCTGTTGACAGGATGCTTTACAGCATCAGGAGTCACAGCTGTTCTGAGAAAACAAGCATGTGTGTTTCAAAGTCATCCCAAGCTGATGGCGTGTGCAAGTACTGGCTGCTTTACGCCAGCAAGCACACCTGGCTGGGACGGCGCTCTGCGCAGGGGTCCGTTGTCCTAGCAGACTGCTTGGTGAGTGGAAATCCATCATGAGCAGCTGGGTATCTTCGAGAGAGAGTCCTGCAAAGCTGTGCCGGCAGCAGGCTGGGGACCCTCCGCTGGAGGAGTGTGACTGCTCTGGGAGCCTGAACCGCCAGGTCACTGGAGCTCACCAGACAGGACGAGAGAGAAGTTCCTCTGAAAACCACCTTTCCAGCTGGCCCACAGGTGTTGGCCGGCACTGGAGCCATTCTAGTGTTCTAGAAGACTGGCTCTACCAAGCACTGGCTCTTAAGCTGACATTTCATCCACCATATCTTTTTTTTTTTTCCTAATGAATATTTCCCCAAGACTGGATACTCTTCTTACCATGGTCTTAGCAGTTTGCTCCCAATTACAAAGATAGCATGTCCCCTGGAAGATGAACAGTCTCAACCACTTACAAACCCGAAATACTTTTTACATTTTTTTTTAAGATTTATTTATTGTATTGGAAAGGCATATATACAGAGAGGAGGAGAGACAGAGAGGAAGATCTTCCGTCCAATGGTTCACTCCCCAAGTAGCCGCAATGGCTAGAGCTGTGCCGATCCGAAGCCGGGAGCCAGGAGCTCTTCTGGGTCTCTCACATGGGTGCAGGGTCCCAAGGCTTTGGGCCGTCCTCCACTGCTTTCCCAGGCCACAAGCAGGGAGCTGGATGGGAAGCAGGACCGCCAGGATTAGAACCAGCGCCCATATGGGATCCCCGCACGTGAAAGGCGAGAACTTTAACCACTATGCTATCATGCTGGGCCCCGAAATACTTTTTAAAAGTTCCATCCTCTCAGCAAGAAAAATGTCAGCAGTATCAAGGAATCTGATTTGGATCCGTGGGCCATAACCCTCTATGATGATATTTCCAAAAGCAAAGTCGTCTTTTTTTTTTTTAAGGTTTATTTATTTATTTGAAAGGCAGAGTTAGAGAGGAGAGATGGAGACAGAAATTTTCTGTCTGCTGGTTTGTTCCAGAGAGCTAGAAAAGCTGGGGCTGGGAGGACCAACGCCTGAACTCTGTTCAAGTCTCGCACGTGGGTGGCAGAGGCCCAGCACTCAGGCCGTCTTCCTACACGCATTAACAGGGAACTGGATCGCAAGTGGAACAGCTGGGACTTGTGTCAGTGTCCATATGGGATGCTGGTGTTGCGGGTGGCAGCTTAACCGGCTATGCCATAATGCCAGCCCCAGGATTCATCCGGTATGCCCTTAACTTCCTAAAGTAATGTTTGCTTAAATTATTTCTAACTTCATTAATAAAGTTTACTTGCTTAGTAAAAAATTCAAATCATGTAAATAGGGCTAAAGTAAGAAGTAAAAATAGGTATAAAATTGAGGTTATACTGTGTTTTACAACTTGACTTTTATCATTTAGCGGTAAGGAACAGTTCACATGTTAACACATAGAAGTCTGCTTTGGTTTTGGAGAGTTACATGACAGTCCAGAGTACAGAATCCCTGTAATGACTTACATATTTTGCTGTTGCAGAGAACACTTGATAGACATTGCTGAACAATTGTATTTGTGAATTGAGCAAATATTTCTGTAGGCTAGAGCCCTAAGTGTGAAATCAATTCTTCAGAGTTTAGGTATGGGTGAAATTGTGCAAACTACTGCCAAGTGGCCGTTTGCAAAAATATTAAATCAGTGTATGAAACCTATGTCTCTAGAACTTTTATATGTTACCCATGGAACTAATAATAAAATGATCCAGACGGTAAATGTAGTTCTAAATAAACTGCACCTTAATGATCTGTGTGTCATTTCTGCTAGATGGGTATGTCCTTGGAGATGGATACCATGAATATCTAACTCTTAATTGAATACATATCCCCACTTCTTAAAGGTTTATTTTATTTTTTTTATTGGAAAGACTGACAAAGATCTTCCATCCACTGGTTCACTCCCCATGTGGCCACAAACAGCTGGAGCTGAGCCAATCCAAAACTAAGAGCCAAGATTTTCTGGGTCTCCCACGTGGGTGCAGGGACCCAACACTTTGGGCCGTTGTCTGCTGCTTCCCCAGGCTACAAGCAGGGAGCTGGATGGGAAGTGGAGCAGCCAAGACATGAACAGGTGCCCATATGGGATCCCAGCATATACAAGGCAAGGATTTAGCTACTAGGCTATCACGCTGGACCCTACACCCCTTCCCCATTTTTACAGTTAGACTTTGGAGATACAAAAATGAAGATACTTCTACTATTCACTGTCCATAAATAGCTCACAGTCTGGTAAATGCATCCACGGTCTAATGTAGCTTCACATCTTTTACTACAACGTCTCAAAATGTGCTTTGTAATCAGTGTGTGATCATCATCATAATTTATATTGTTTTTTGTTACTTGTTTGAAACCTGTTTGGCAAAACTTCTCACTTTGATCAGCTGAGCCAATGAGTAGTATCAAGCATTACCTGTTGGTGGAAGGGATAAGTGTGTTAAGGGGCTGTAAGTTGGACTGCAGCTGTTTTCTCTTGTTCTCTGAATGTACAATATACAGAAGTGGAAGGAGGGTGAGCCATCGGGAGCGTCACCATTGAGCAACCTCTTGAGAGGCTGTCGCACTTTGGCATTTAGGTCACAATGCTCTGTTAACGCTAGGGTGACCCACCGCTGTCGAAAAGGTGGAATGTGGAAGCTTGGGCTGTGAGGACAGAACCCCGGGCCCAGCATGCTGGGTGAAGGACCTTCAGCCTACGTCACTCATCCCACTTAGCTCCGAAACTCCTTCTCTCCGTTGCTCTTCAGCACTTAACGGAATCAGTTTGCACTGTTTCAGTTGCACTTGGCTGCATGTTGCTTTGTGTCTTCCTCTCACATATGTGTTGTGTCGTGTCTCCCCAACTGAAGTGCAAGCTTTGGGAAGGCAGAAGCCCTGCTTCTGGTTCCTTTTACGTTTCCCACAGCACTGTGTGCAGAAGTGTGGGTCTACAGTACGGATTGTGGAATGTCATCCGAGGGCTCCCCCACCCCTCCCTGGCTGCAGATCAAACTCCCTGAACTGGAACAGCCCTAGCAAAGCCAGACCAGGTGTGCTCCATCTGGCATGTTGGTCACCCCCTTTCAGCTTGCTAGTTGACATGGCTGCCTTTGGTGTCTTTCTGGACCTGCACCAGGACCTCCCACACTGACGGGGTGCTTGCTGTATGTGTTCCAGGCGAGTCTGCGGACCCCAGAGCTAACCTGGGAGCGGGTGAGATCCCAAGTTGACCACGTGATATGGCCTGACGGCAAGAGGATAGTACTGCTGGCAGAGGTGAGACGGCCTGGCTGCCAGGTGTGGTCCGGGGTGCCCTCCTCCTCGCGTTCCCTCATCCTTTCGTCTCTCCCCGAAGCAGAAGTTCAACTGCTTTGCCAGTGGATGTTACTTCTAAATGTGGATGATCTTTTCATTCAGCAATTAAGCAACTATTTTGGTTCCCCGCTTTTCCCCAATTATCTTGTCTTTCCATGTCATGCTACAGGTGAGTCAGATAATGACTATCACTGTAGAAGGAATTAACAGAACCACTGCCGCTTGAGTGATGCTTAGGAAGAGATTGTGTCACTCGTGGGATGGTTTAATCAGTAACCACTAAGTAGGTCTTCCTGACTGGAACCCAGATGAGGCAGGCGCTGAGAGTCCTGTCCTTAGCAACAAACTTGTTCTTTTTGAGTGTCCTTTCCCCTAAACTGAGCCGCACACACAGGAACACCCAGCTGTGCACTGCTGGCTTGGTTCTGGTGTCCTGTGTTGGCTTGCTTTGGCTCACATGAATTCCTGACTTTGGTCCTAACTTGACCTTCCGCTGTTGTGCCTGACCCTTTTCCTCCCCTGAAAGCTCCTCCTTAGGGCCAGCACTTTGGCTTAAGTAGCTAATCCTCCACCTCCAAGCCCTGGCAACCCATGTGGGCACCAGTCCATGTCTGGCTGCTGCACTTCCATCCAGCTCCCTGCTTGTGGCCTGGGAAAGCAGTCGAGGACGGCCCAAAGCTTTGGGACCCTGCACCCATGTGGGAGACCTGGAAGAGGTGTCTGGCTCCTGGCTTCGGATTGGCTCACTTCTAGCCATTTTGGCCATCTAGGGACTGAACCAGAAGATGGAAAATCTTTCTGTCTCTCCTTTTTTCTGTGGTTCTCCCTATCCAGTGAAAATAAATAAATTTTTAAAAGAAAAACTCCTCCTTTCTAGTCCTGGAACTCCTGACAGGTGTGATTGTGCCACTCTTCCCTAAGAAAGACAGCAAAGTCACAAGGAAAACACATTTCCTGTTCTTCTGAATCAATCTTTTTATATTAAAGTTATAGGTAATAAAATGTAACAGACACACTGTGGGTCTGGAGTTGTGGTACAGTGGGTTGAGCTACTGTGCCTGACGCCAACATTTCCTATGAGCGCTGGTTCAAGTCCCAGCTGTTCCACCTCTGATCCAACTTCCTACTAATGGGCCTGGGAAGGCAGCAGCAGATGGCCCCAAGTCCTCTGTCCCCAACACCGTGTGGAAGATCCAGATGGAGTTCCAGGGGCCTGGCATTGGCCTCCACTCTGTGGCCATCAGAGGAGCGAACATAGAAAATCAATCTCTCTCTCTCTCTCTCTCTGCCTCTTCTCCCTCTCTTACTCTGCCCCACTGTTTCTACAAGTCCATGAAGTTAGGTCTGAGTATCCTCTTCATCCCTTCTTGACATCACACCTTTTCACATACCTTAGGGCATCTGTGAAGAGCTGGAGTTGCTTTTTCACAAGAAAGAAAATGGGCCATTTGCTAAATGCGTGGATCAGTCTACTGCCTGATGACTTTATTTCTTGTTGCCCTGTGAACTCCCACCTCGTAGTAATGGTGAAGAAGCAAGCAGCACAGGTGTTTTCTGTTATATATTTAATCAGAGAGGTTGGTTAGGCTTCCCAGGAAAGGACTGTGGCTGATGTCAGCTGACCACCTTTGCTCTTGTTTTATGAAATCCCAGAAATCTTTTGACTACTGCTGTCGTCACGTTTTCCAGACTTCTCAGGGTTTCACTCACGTGTCAATTAGTGATTTCCTATTCATCAAGCACCTACTCTTTGCCCCTCATGGCTAGCTAGGAGAGAGTTGGAAATGTGTTCGTGACTGTACCTGACCCAAGGCCAGTGTCTCTCCTAACCCCTTGTGTCTTCGCCCTTGACCGCCAGGGTCGTCTGCTGAACCTCAGCTGCTCCACAGTGCCTACCTTTGTGCTCTCGATCAGCGCGACCACCCAGGTGAGGCCCGCGGCTCCTCGGCTGAGCCGGGCAGCGTGCGTCGGGGCGTGCTATGACGGGCACGTCAGCTTTCCCTCTCTGCCTTCTAGGCTCTCGCCTTGATAGAGCTTTACAATGCCCCCGAGGGCCGCTACAAACAGGACGTCTACCTTTTGCCCAAGAAAATGGGTAAGCATGTGCTCTTCCACCCTGATTCTTGCCAAAATAGTCTGAATTCAGAGGCTAAAGGAAGTTTGGGGGCATTAATTTTCTTGTGGATAGGAAGAAAAAGATATCTTTCTCTTTAAGAAAAAAAAAAGTCATTTGAAAGGCAGAGTGACAACCGTTCCTCGTTCCTGCCTTCAGTTCAACTCAGTTCCAACCATTGCAGCCATTTGGGGAGTGAACCAGCAGGCGGAAGATCTTTCTCTCTGTCTCTCCTTCTCTCTGTGAATCTGTCCTTCCAATAAAAACCAGCTCTTAAAAAAAAAAGAAAAAAAGGATTGAAGGTCAGTGAACAAATGTTAAGCATCTTCTGTTCATCTCCAGGAATGAAAAAGTATACACCGGCTTTTTAAAGGCCTAGTGAGGACAGCCAGAAAGCAGGCATGAATGCTTACGCCAGGGCTTCTGTGATCTGTTCCAGATGAGTATGTGGCAAGCCTGCACCTGCCAACCTTTGATGCCCACCTGACAGAGCTGACAGATGAACAGGCCAAGTATCTGGGACTCAACAAGAATGGGCCCTTCAAGCCTAATTACTACAGGTGCCTGGGGTTCCCCAGAAATCAGGGAAGCCTTGACAGTGAAAAACCTGCCACCCACGGGTTAAATTTTTTTATCCCCCACCACTTACAGTTACATGAACTCAGAAAAATAAAACCAGTCCTTTTCATGGTTCCCCTCAAAGGACTCTTTAGCGTTCTTCCTGAAGCGATACTGGCGCTTTACACTGATGGGAAGGAGGCATGATTATGTCCCCTCGCCAAACACTTGAGAAAGTCCGAGCTCCCCATTACACTTGTCAGCAGGCCTCGCATGGCCCAGCAGCTCCACCAGCTGATAGGATCACAGTCTCATCTTTCTTTTTCCTTCCAGGTATTAAGTTCCTGTAACTCAAGCCAGAAGAAGTTTTAAGGAATAGAATTCCAAGCCTTTTCTCCACTACTATACAAGAAAGAATCCAGCAAGCTGCTTCTCCAGTCAGAGCTTCCTGCCGTGCTCACCCTCTGTGTTAGGTTATTTATTTATTAAAAGCTAGAATCCTGTGCCTGTAGCCTTGGGCCCAGAGTGTGGTTACTGCCCCAAGGGCCGTGAAAGCTGCAGAAGACAGGCTGAGGAAGGAAGATGGGGACAGCGTCCCCTGCGCATCACTGACGTCACCCGCCAGCGGCTCGGAATCCTCAGCGGTGGCCGTTCTCCCTCTTGTCCAGGTTTAGGAGGCAATCCAGGGATTCCAGACACCTGATCCCTGGGGTTTTCTGAGCAGCTGCCTTTTTCAGCTTTGCCCCTTGCCCAGATGAGACCTTTGGGAAGCCGCTACATTAACATGGCCTGGGTTCGCAAGTGCAACCATCTCTACCACTCACTGCCTTTACAGAGAGGCTGCTGAGGAAGGAGGGTGCAGCTCTGGCAAACCGTGCCAAGCACTCAGCTCTGCCTGTGCCTCCTTGTCTGCTTCCTTGCTGTGCAGCCCTTTTCCTCTCCTGGAATATCATTTGAACACTTTCTTATCCCAAGAGGGATGTGCCTCCCATGCTTCTTCAGCAGCTCTGTTGGCTGTCAGCTGTTTCCGACCCCACCAACCTTTGCTCAGGAAGTGGGGCCAGCTCCGCTGACAGCTGTAGTTTCTTCCCTTATCACTGACCTGCAGTTTCTCAGGCAGGCCCTTTGTGATGGACAGTATCTCAGAAAAGAAGAGCTTGGAGACACTGCTTCCTGAAACTCTGTATTACTGCCTAAAACCACTTCTGAAACTAAGTAGGGAAAGGCTTTGGGGACTGCAACAGGTCTTCCAGGCCCACAGCTTGACACCCTGAGGAAGCAGAGTGACATAGGAAAGACTTTTTTTCCTTTGTTCCAGCGTGACTGGCTGAGAGACACAGGGATGACACCAAACTGTATCCAGATGATCAGAGCTGGTTAGAACCTCATCAGACATCCGTCTCTTTGATCATTGCCCTTGATAAAGCAGAGAGCTGGAGTTAGAGCTGCATCTGCAGCTTGTCTTCTCTGCTGCTGTTATCTTTGATAAGCTGATCTATTTCCATATAAAGATTGGGAATTTCAGAGATAGTTAGGTGAGCTGCAGAAAATGTTACATGTTCAACCCCAAGAGTTGGATACCTTTGGAGGAAGGGATTCCTCAAGCCTGCTAGTCCACAGAGGTTCCACTGGGCCCACCTTGGTCCCAAGAGTTAACATCTGGAGTGGCCCTAGGAAAGTCCCTCTCCCCCCTCCAGCCTTGTTTAACACTCCTCCTGTTGCTTGTTTCCCTCCTGCCGCCCCCATGCTGGTCTGCCGCAGTGTCTCAAGACCAGGGTGACCCAAGGAAACCCTAACCACCCAAGATCACGACCACCTTCCCGTCTGACTCTCCCCATACTTCCACTCTCTCTGCTTCCCCTGGTCTTCGCATAGACCCTCAGAGCTAGTCTGGACGTGACCTTACTTTGCAGGTAGGAGATGCAGTAAATGGTTATTTGCCTCAGCGAACATTTTCTAGGCTTAGCACGTAAAGTAGGGCATTTCAGAGGCCACGTGTGTCAGCAAGGATGGAAAAATGCTACACATGGCTGCATCTTCTTTCTATTCTTTTTTTCTTTTTTCTTCTTCTTCTTCTTCTTCTTTTTTTTTTTTAATGAGAAAGATCAGAAATCTTGGAAAATTCTGCCAGGCCACTGCACCAGTTCTTCCTTTTGCCTTCCCAGTTTGGATGTTTGTATGAATTGGATCTCTTTCACAGAAGGCACAGATCTTCATACCTCATCTTAGATCCAGAACAGATTCCATTAGGCAGGTCTCTGGACCCCACCTAGCCTATTGTGTTCTTAGACCAAAAACCACAGCCTGCTGTTTCTCAGCAAAGCCTTGCTCTCTCGGGAGCTTCCTGTGTGCTGGTACCTAGAGTACATTCTTGCCTTGCTGTAGGAGAAGAGAATCATTCCAAGAAAACAGAAAGGGAGCCACCCGGCTCCTCAGTTGGGCTGCCAGAGTTGCTACTCACGAGGAGGTATTTGCCTCTGATCTTCAGGGGACCTCTGCTCCCTTCTCTGGGGGGGACCCACTCCATCAGCCATTAATCTAGAGGCCCAGCTCTCCAAGGTCCTTGGGTTCTACCTTAGAATTGGAATCAGGTCATTCCTCCCTCGACCCTTGGAATCAGAGCAAATGTCATCCACGCTCTCATCTTAGATGCTTCTTGGCCATCTGTAGGCATGGGGGGAGGGGTGCAGGATCTCTGTGTGTGGCCCTGGTCTGTGGGGATACATACCATTTTTTCTACCATGAAGTTGTGCTACTTTTCAAGGTCCTTTTTTTTTTTTTAACCTTCATAATGGAAATATTCTGTTTTCTTTTTCTCATAAAAAATATATATACCTAGATCTTCTGTCTGTAGTCTCCGTCCCCTCGGCCCTCTTGCCTCCCTCCCTTCCCTCCCCGAGCACGGCCCCCCACGGCCCCCCACGGCCACAAACTCCTGCAAAAGCTTTTTCTGCTGCTTGACTTTTCTCTGAACAGATCAGAAATCGCTGCTCCTGTGGTTTTCTCAAAATTAACTTTGTCATGGTTAAAAAAAAATCAAGATGCATTCTTGCATTAAGCTTTTTGAATAAAGGAAAATTACAGCGGGAAAATAGGCAACACCAGCAAATTATATGTGAACAAGTTCTAAACCATATATATATATTCATAAATATATTAACTAATCATCTAGTTCTTGATGTCATCTTACTGAAAGGAATCAAAGCTGTGAGGATCAGCGTTTTTGAGAAGCTCTTGGAAATCTTTGAGTGATTGTATTAGATCAGCAATAACGACTATGTAATCTTAAAAGACCAATAAAATATTCTTCAAGTGGATTCTTGTCCTGAGAGGATTGCTTGCTTCTGCAAACTGGGAGCCCAGAAGGGAGAGTGGTCTCTGGGCAGCCAGTGAGCCTGCCCTAGAGCGGACGGAAGAAACGGGCGGGTGCCGGTAGCGCTGCTTAAATGACCTTAACCTTGAGAACCTAGTTCCATGGTGTGTGACTCCACTCATCACTCATCAGCCTCTCCCTGCCCCACCACACTCACACTCACTCACACTCACTCTCTGGCTGTGTGTAAGATCGGCCTCTTTCAGCGCAGGTTCAGCCACTGCTTGGGATACCTGCATCCCATGTGGGAATCTGAGTCCTGACCCTTCCTCCAGGACCTCCTCGCTAATACTCCTGGGAAACAGCTGATGACAGAAGTGCTTGGGGCCTGCCACCCACATAGGAGACCCAGGTGAAATTCCTGGCTCCTGGCTTCAGCCTGCCCTGGCCCAAGCCATTAGGACCCTTTGGGAAGCGAATCAGCTCCCCACTCCCCCAGTCACTCTGCCTTTCCAATGATTAATAACAAAACAATGAGCGCCACCACCCTGGGGAGGTCAGGTTTGTAGGCCTGAGGTAGGTTCCCCTAAGGCCTCTATTTAGATCTCTCAGCTTCCCTTAGCTAGAGCGAGGCCAGGAAATCGGCCTCTCCCCAGTGTGACTCAGGGGCCCAGACACCCGGGACTGCATCCAGCCGAAGAGAAGGGTTGTCTCCAAATCAGGTTACTTGCCTACACTAGTAACCAGAGACATGAACCAAGCTGCCTGTTCTCGACTACCATAGAATAGCCATTTTTCTTTAGTTGGCAACCTAAACTAGTCCTGCATCCTATCTGTAAGAAGTTCCTTCCATATCGGAGTCTTCTGCCATACGTCCACCTACTAAGGAGCATGGGGCTGTAATAGTCTAGGCTGTTGTTAACACTTCAAAGCTGGTGCTGCTTGGTTAGGGCAACGCAGCCGCTTACCATGAAGCTTGTGAGTCAGCTGACGGAATCGCTCCCCTACAGCAGGGTGTAAGTCCTCTTGTCAAGAATGCAATCTTCCAGGCCCGGCGCCATTGCGTAGTGGTTAAAGTCCTCACCTTGCACGTCCGGATCCATTAGGGGCACTGGTTCCTAATCCCAGCAGCCCTGCTTCCCATCTAGCTCCCTGCCTGTGGCCTGTGAAAGCAGTTGAGGATGGCCCAAAGCCTTGGGACCCTGCACCCACGTGGGAGACCTGGAAGAGCTCCTGGTTCCTGGCTTCGGATTGGCTCAGTTCCAGCTGTTGCGCTCACCTGGGGAGTGAACCATCGGACAGAAGATCTTCCTCTCTGTTTTTCCTCCTCTGTATATCCGCCTTTCCAATAAAAATAAATAAATCTTAAAAAATAAAATAAAATAATAAAAAGAATGCAATCTTCCTTCCAGACTCGGTAAACCCAGTCTGTCTGCTGTTATGCAAGTCTCTGTGGATCTGGGTATTGTAGACTCTGAATCAGATTCATTTGGATTGGAATCCCAGCTCTAACCTGTGTGAGGAGTGTAACACAGGCAAGTGATCCAAGCATGGTCACCCACAGAGTTTTCTGGCCCATGTGAACGATGCTTACCTGCTATGTAAGCTGTCTCTTCAGCTGCTATTTACACAGCCCGGTGCACAGCACTTACTGCGTGAACGTACATTCCTTGTCTTGGTCTGGGCCCCCACAGTCTCCGTTGTGTCACCACACCCACGTGTGTCCTCTCTGGGAAGGGGAGGTGCTCCACCCTTTTCTACTATGCTGTCCTAGCTGCCTGATAGCTTAAAAACAAGATACTTTAGACTTCTTGCATCTTTTTCATTATTGTTATTTGTTTGCAAGACAGAGTGACACAGAGATGTTTCCCATCGGCAGATTCAATTCCCAAATGCCTGCAACGGCCAGGGCTGGGTTTAGTCACTGCTTGGAATACCTGCATCCCATGTAGGGATGAAGCCAGGAGCCGGGAATTCTATCCAGATCTCCGATGTATGGATGGCAGAGACCCAAGCATGTGAGCAAATGTCTGCTGTCCCTCAGGGAGAGTATCGACTACAGCGACTCTGATAGGTGTTGCAGAGATGCCTAGTGGAGGGTTAGCTCACTGTACTACAGCACCCACCCCTTGCGTCTTACTTTTAAACTGTCTCAGTGTCAGGTGCTGTCTGTTTGATCAAGTGTCTGGGGTGCTTCGAGTAGTCTGCCTCAAACCCTCTGCTAGCAACCTGAGTTTTTGACTAAAGCATAGGGACCGGAAACTAATAGTGTGATTTTGAAAATCCATTTGAAATCACAGTACAGGAGCTCTCTCTGCAAAATAGAGCAACTTGTACACCAGCCCTGACTAATAAGTTATCTTCCAGGTGTACTTCCAGGTGCTTCTGTGGTCACTCCTTCACCAGCAAAAATCTCAAGGCCATGCCGATTTCATGGGCTGCAGTTTCAAAGTTCCCAGTTAACCCAGTTTCTTGTTACGCATTCCAGTTGTTTCCAGATATCTCTCTCCTTAGGACAAATTCTGACCCTGTGGGCTCAGATAGAAATGTGAATTTGTTTACTGCCTTCTATTCCTCTGAGGTGTGAAAAATGGTAGGAACTGCCCTCGTGCTGGTTTTCACACTCTACACAGCCCTGATTTCTCTTTCTTTTTTTTTTTTTAAAGATTTATTCATTTTATTACAGCCAGATATACACAGAGGAGGAGAGACAGAGAGGAAGATCTTCCGTCCGATGATTCACTCCCCAAGTGAGCCCCAACGGGCCGATGTGCGCCGGTCCGAAGCCGGGAACCAGGAACCTCTTCCGGGTCTCCCACGCGGGTGCAGTGTCCCAATGCATTGGGCCATCCTCAACTGCTTTCCCAGGCCACAAGCAGGGAGCTGGATGGGAAGTGGAGCTGCCGGGATTAGAACCGGCGCCCATATGGGACTCCGGGGTTTTCACGGCGAGGACTTTAGCCGCTAGGCTACGCCGCCGGGGCCCCTTTCCTAATTTTTCAAATCCCTTCTGAAGGAAAGCCAGATGGAGCTCTAGGCTCGGCGTTGACTCTCCAGGAGCCAGAGGGTCCTTGGGAACTCTCCTCAACTGTGCTGCCTTGCAGTCTCTGTGCTTGGCCCTAGGGACAGGCAGGCCAAGGACCACGCCTCAGCACTGGCCCACTGCCTTCTGCTACCCCTGCTGGTTGCCTGGGTCCACCAAAGCCTGTCAAATTTGGGGCCTCTTAGTCCTGAAGCTCTGTCTACTTGGAAGGAGGGAGTACACAGAGGAAAGGAGGAAAGAATGTACTTTTTAAAAAAGAGATTGTTTTTATTGGAAAGGGAGATTTTACAGAGAAAAGGAGAAACAGAAAGATCTTCCATCTACTGGTTCACTCTCCAAATGGCTACCATGGCCATAGCTAAGCAGATCCAAAGCCAGGAGCTTCTCGCTGGTCTCCCATGTGGATGCAGGGTCGCAAGGCTTTAGAGCATCCTCTGCTGCTTTTCCAGGTCACACGCAGGGAGCTGGATGGGATGTGGGGCATGAATTGATGCCCATATGGGATGCTGGTGCTAACAGGTAGAGGATTAGCCAATTGAGTCATTCTGCCGGTCCCCCAAGAATGTATTGCTTTTGTTAAGAATCCCCAATAGGCTGTGCTGTAGCAGGCTCACCATGTTAAAGCAGTGACGAGCTAAGCGTGGGTTGTGAATTCTAAAGCTCAGTGAAAAATTTTAAGGGTTTAATAAATTACACCCTGGATAAAAGAAAAAACCCTCCAAAGTCAGTTTGTTTGGGCCTTGAGCCAAGGACTTTCTTGGAAATTCTTGCCAGTTCAATTCTGGTAGCCAATGAATCCCAACCGGAGATTTTGCACCCCCCTGGGGCATTTTGCAATATCTCAGGGCATTTTTGGTTGTCACAGCTGGAGAAAGGGCACTATGGAATCAGGTGGGAAGAGGCCATGGATTATGCTAAACACCTCACAATGCACGAACAGCCCCCGAGAGCAACAGCCCGAGGCTGTGAAAGCCTGTGTTACACATACACAATGAAACACTTCCCTGCGTAGAGGCGGAAATGGGAAAGAGCAGATGGTGTGGTATGGTACGGAGATTCTGGAAAGCAAGGAGCCCATCAAACCCAGAAATCTCCAAGGACTCTGTCTCTCCCTGCCCGCCAGTCTGTCACCCACTGACTAGCAGGGGGAGAGTGCGAGGTCAGAGCTGTTCCGAAAACCTGGGAAAGGGTGTGTCCTTTGGGGGCTGTTGCTTTGGGGATAGGTGAGGAACGCTAGAATTTGAGATCCAGGCAAAACGAGTTTGGCACTAACACACCTTGAATGGGTTGAATAGAGTCAAAAGGGTGACTTTTTTTTTGGCGGGGAGGGGAGAGCTGTTAATGGAGACTTGAGGGATAAACTGCAGTCCACCAAGAGAACAGTTCGCTCCAGACAGCAGCAGCAGCAAAATGCTGAGCTAGCCTTACAGTGCAGTATCTTGGAAACTGCACGGAGTAAATCCCGGGGTGGGGTGCTGCTTGTCAGCCGAAGCACGGGTTAGTGTGAGCGCGCCAGGTGCCATCCAGAAAGCACCCAGTGCCACCGGGCTCAGCGCGCAGTTCAAGCCCCCCTCCCGCCCCAGACCCATCCCTTCCTAAAAAGCAAGCGGGCTCCAGTAGCCGCAGTCGGTCCCACCCACATGCTGCGTGTGTTCTACCACCCAGAGACATCGCCCGGACTCTGCGTGCATCGCCTGCTAGACAGCCCCAGACAGGGCCGACCACACTGAGCCCTTAGGATCTTAGAGGGAGGGACGTGGGGGGCAGGGGAGCGAGTAGGGGCTCGCTGCTGCAGAGGACCAGGAGGGTTGCTCAAGAGAATCCTCAATTTTAGGGACACGAAAACGTGCCCGTCCCACGCTTCAACCCTAGTCTCCCATTCAGAGGTCGGGATGCGTTTTCTTCAGAAATCTCAGCTGCCGGAGAAAGCGAGTTTCGTTTCCTGCAGCGTCTCTGCGACTAATCAGTGATCGCAGAGGGTCCTGGGCTGTGGCAACGGGAAAGGGGAGAGCGCAGTGGAGAAGACGGAGACGAAAGCTCTGGAGAAAGGCCGTGGTGCGGGAGGTGTGACTGCAGAGGGACACCGCGTGAGAACTTGGGAGGTGGGAGCAGGAGCCCACGGAGGGGCTCTCGAGCGTCCGGCAACCAACGCCGCAGGACTCAAAAAAATTCAGCTCCTCTGGTCCCGCCCCGACCGCTGGGACAGCCAATCGCATCTCGAGGCTGGACCGCGGGGAGCTGCCACAGCCAATAGCGACGGCCGGGGGCGGGGCTTGGCTGGGGCGCGCGGCGGCCGCGTCTCTCCGGGCAGAGCGACCCGAGCCGCTGAGGGGAGCAGCTGAGGGGAGCCGCTGGCCAGCAGCATGGACGACCCCGCGGCCCCCGGGACCCCCGCCCCGCCGGCCAACGGCAACGGCAACGGCAACGGCGGCGGCAAAGGGAAGCAGGCGGCGGCCAAGGGCCGGGAAGCGTTCCGGAGCCAGCGGCGGGAGTCGGAGGTGAGGGGCCCCGAGCGCCGCGGGCTGGGGCCGGGAGACTCCCGGGTGATTCGGCCTCGGCCGCGGGCTGCGCCTCGCTGGGACTCCCGGCCCTGCAGTCCCGACCCCTCTGCTCTCTGCAAGCCTCCAGATGCCGGCCGGAGGGTGGAGGGACTGCCTACCCTGGGACGTCCGCCGGTGGGCGCGCCCGTGGAGCGCCGTAAGGACCGCGCCGGACACTGTGCAAACGTTGGTCTCACGGGCTGGCTGCAGCCCTTGGGGCAGGGGTTCGGATCCCACTGTGGAGAGAACAGGCGCGGGGAGGTTGAAATGACGGGTCTGAGGGGCGCGAGAGAAGGGTCGGGGAGAGGGCAGCCGACCTCCGGCTGCGGCGGACCAACCGACTGGCCGCCGGACTCCCGCGCCTCCCGCTCCTCCCGCTCCTCCCGCTCCCGATCCGATCCCGCTCCTGATCCGATCCCGATCCCGTGCCCCGTGTCCCGGTGTGGGCTGAGCCCGGCTAGGGAGCGCCACCCGCGGACGTCATGGGTTAAAGGAGACGGAATTCCGGTGTGGCCGTTTGGATGCAACCGTCCCAGGATGCAGATAGGAGCGTGAATATTTGGTCTGCTTCCTCCGCTTTGGAAAAAGAAAATCCCAAGTAGATGAAATGAATCCCAACCCTCGTCCAGCCGGTTTTCCTCAGCAACCCAAGAGCAGAATCTGAGCTGGGACCGCAGACGTGAGACTCTGAAGGGGATGGGCTTTGCCTAGGCAGACCCCACAGACAGATGTCACTTTCTCCAGATCAGACAGCTGGACATAGACTGGCCGCGAAGGGGAGAAAGGATGGTCAGTCTGGGGTTCGAATCGCAGCGGCAAGTTAATAAACCTGTCTGAGCTCCAAGTCCATAAAATGGGGTTAAGACACTGCTGATTCAAATGTTGGGATAAAGTCCGAATAAGATAGTTTCCTATAAAGTGAGGAGCTGATGCAGTGCATGGAAATGGGTCAGTCATGCTTAGTGCTTTCCTGCTGTTTGTCATCTGGAGTGGCAGAGCTAGTGCTGGCAGCCAGGGTTCTGGCCTCCCAGGCCAGTTCACCATCTGAGTAATGTGGCCCTGTTTCCAAGTGATGTCATGTATACTTTCCATTTGGATCCAAGCAGGGTCAGAATCACTATTTTAAAGAAATGGAGGAGGGGCCCAGCGTGATAGCCTAGTGGCAAAAATCCTCATCTTGCAAACGCCCGGATCCCATGTGGGTGCAGGTTCTAATCGCGGCAGCCCTGCTTCCCATCCAGCTCCCTGCTTGTGGCCTGGGAAAACAGTCGAGGATGGCCCAAAGCCTTGGACCCTGCACCCACGAGGGAGACCCAGAGGAAGCTCCTGGCTCCTGGTTTTGAGTCAGCTCAGCTTCAGCTGTTGCAGCCACTTGGAGAGTGAACCAGTGGACAGAAGATCTTTCTCTATGTATCCCTCCCTTTCTCTGTAAATCTGACTTTGCAATAAAAATAAACAAACCTTAAAAACTTAAAAACAAAAAAAGAAATGGAGGAGGTGCATGGAGGCCGAGAACCAGAGAGGTAACAGCCTCGCAACACTTCCCCACGCTGGGTCACTAAGGTGACATCAGATGACCGTCACACATGCCTGACCGTCCCCCTCCCCCACCTTCCTCCTCACCGCGACCCTCCCCACCCTGATCAGAGGCCCATGTGAGTATGCAGCCCTCTCAAATGTGTAATCCATGTTAAAAATAAAAAGAAGCTAAAAATAATTTTAAAAATGAAAAGGAAATGGAGGAGGGGGTGAGACTGGCCCTGAGACATTGCCGTGCGGAGAACAACTCAGCTTCCGAACTTACAAGATCAGGTGCACAGCATCTTCCTCACTGCACTTTTAGGGGCACCCTGTGCCCCCTTCTCTCAGGGAAACTTCTTCTTGTTCAAACGTTTTCTTTAAGGGAGCTGTGTGTAATTATGAGTCATTCGGTAATTCAGTGATTATTAAGATATTTCTATATGTGTGTGGGGGGATACTTTTAGGTGCTAAAGATACATCAGTGAGTACCATGAGGTCTTTGCCCAAGTGCGGCTAACATCCTAGTAGGGATGAAGAAGCAAATCATATGCAAAAAAATGAAAGAATTCCAGCGTGATACGATCTGTGGGTGAACTGAAACGGTGCCCTTCTGAAGTCCAGACAGAAGGCCTGCTCCCCATCCAGCAAGTCTTACATCAGGGCAATGTTCCCACGGTGCTTTGCTTTTGCCACTGAGCCGGCTGTGCGGAGACGCGGAGCTGGCCCCTTGCACTGCGGTTCACCTGCCGGCTGTGTGGAGACGGAGCCGGCCCCTTGCACTGCGGTTCACCTGCCGGCTGTCTGCAGCCATGCTCTTCAGGCTTTGAAGTGAGCAGCTACAGGGATCAGTTCGGTCTGGGCTCCCTGCCTGCCGAAGAGCTGGCTGGAGAGTCTTGCTCCCCCACCTTCCGTCACAGCGGGACAGTGGCGTGCACCTGTCAGGACAGCCACTGTCCCCGCGGCAGCCAAGGGCCGCAGCTGCTGGGTTTTTCCTCCCGTTGCTTGCCAGTGCGAGCCAGTCCTTACAGGGCAAGGGTTCCTTTCCCCTCTAGGGTGTGTCCAGAACTGCTGGAAGAGAATTGCCATTGGCGTGGGCCAGGGCGGCCTGCGTGTGCGTCACCGTGTCTTAGGGGCACTGTTGATCTGCCTGCTTCGAGCTGACCTACCGAAGGAATGTACTAGCCGGAAAGAAAAATAGAGAACAGCTGTTTCCTTACCAAAAGGATTCTTAATCTACCAAAAGGATTCACCTGGACTTCTTTAGTAAGATGTTCTGGCTTATTGGCTCTCAAGGTCCTTCACAGTTCTAACTGGGCTGTGGCAAAACGAGGAAAATGCAGGGCATTGAAGTAAATTTCTAAAATTTAATACAACAAGATAAGTTTGAAGGCTGATGCAGTTTAAAAGAATGTTTTTCAAACTGCAGGGGCAACCGGTGAATTAGGATCATTTTTTTAAAGATACAGATTATGGGAAATAACTGGGCCCAGCACAGTAGCCTAGTGGCTGAAGTCTGTGCTTGGCAAGCACTGGGATCCCATATGGGCACTGATTCTAAATCCCGCAGTCCCACTTCTTATCCAGCTCCCTGCTTGTGGCCTGGGAAAGCCGTAGAAGACGGCACAAAGCCTTGGGACCATGCATCTGCACGGGAAGACACTCCTGGCTCCTGCCTTTGGATCAGCTCATCTGTGGCCCTTGCGGCCACTTGAGGAGTGAACCAGCGGATGGAAGATCTTCCTCTCGGTCTCTCCTGTCTGTGAATCTGATTTTCCAATAAAAATAAATTAATCTTTAAAAGCAAAAAGAAAATTGTTAGTGCCTCACATATAGTAAGGGTAAATTTTTGGGGAGCTCTTATTCTAGTTTGTGAAGGGGGAGATGGGGAAGAATATGATGTATTGTTCTTTTTATTTTCTTAAAGATTTATTTATTTTTTCATTACAAAGTCAGATATACAGAGAGGAGGAGAGACAGAGAGGAAGATCTTCCATCTGATGTTTCACTCCCCAAGTGAGCACAACGGCCGGAGCTGTGCCAATCCGAAGCCGGGAACCTGGAACCTCTTTTGGGTCTCCCACGCGGGTGCAGGGTCCCAAGGCATTGGGCCAATACTCGACTGCTTTCCCAGGCCACAAGCAGGGAGCTGGATAGGAAATGGAGCTGCCGGGATTAGAACCGGCACCCATATGGGATCCCGGGGCGTTCAAGGTAAGGACTTTAGCTGCTAGGCCACGGTGCCGGGCCCGAGAATCTTTTAAAGATTTTATTTATTTGTTTAGTTACTTGAAAGGTAGAGCTATAGAGAGAGAAGGAGAGAGAGAGATCTTCTATCATTGGCTCACTTCCCAAATGGTCACAAGAACCAGGGATGGACCAGACCAAAGCCAGGTGCCAGGAGCGTCTTCCTGGTCTCCCACGTGGGTGCAGGACCCAGGCACTCAGGCCACCTTCCTCTGGCTTTCCAGGTGCATTAGCAGGGAGCCGAATTGAAGTAGGACTGCCAGGATGAGAACTGGCGCGCATGTGGCATGCCAGCATCACAGGTGGCAGGCTTTACCGGCTAAGCCAGATCCATGGCCTTTGGGGAGTCTCCTTATCGTTGAAGTCAATGGTCCACAGCTTGAGACTTGTCCTGTCACACAGGGATTAATGATGCCAAACTCCAACCATTCTTTTTCTTTCTTTCCTTTTTGTCCACCTCGTTTTTAGAGATCATTTTGCTATTTCTTTGGTCTGTGTTTATGTAGACTAGGTAGGCACAGATGTTAGCTTCCATAGCCATTCACACTCCTGCTGTTAACCCAGACTTTCTGGTTCTCTCTCGGAACCCCAACCCTGCTCGTGCTCAGCCTGCTGTTTTGCCTTGGAGGAAGATGTCTCGGGTGAAAGGCCCACGTGGAAATTTCCAACCTGTCTCCCGGATCTAGGTCTCTAAGAGAGGAGGAAGGTCTCTGCCACAGACATCCACTTTTCCAAACTTAGCTCAAGTTACCAGAGCATTTCTCCCTTGCAGGGCTCTGTGGACTGCCCCACCCTGGAGTTTGAATATGGTGACGCAGATGGGCACGCAGCGGAATTGTCAGGTATGAAGGCAATGGGTTGATGGGTTAGCAGTCCAGGGGTGGGTGTGGGGCAATGGACAACCATCAGGAGGAGCTGGAAGGGCCCGTGGTCTCTGGCAATTTCTGTTCCCACCAGCTTGGCTACTGAACAAAGGTTGTTTTCCACATTTCCTTTTACTGTCTGACTTCCAGCAGTAAATATCTGCTTGTGTCTGATCGTCAGTGGATTCTTGCTATGGTAGTCTGCTTTTAAAAGGAAACTATTCATTCATTTCCTTGCAGGGAAGACTTGCATAGCAAGCGGGAGGGACAGAGATTTTCTGTCTGCTGGTTTTCTCTCTAGAGGCTCACAAAGGTTATGGGTAGGCCAGGTTAAGGCCAGGAGCTTCTTTTGGGTCTCCCACATGAATGTCAGCAACTCAAACCCTTGGGCGGTCTTCCACTGCTTCTCCAGGCCATTGAACGGCACCTGGGTTGGAAGAACAGCAGCTGGTACGTGACCTGGTGCCCATTAGGGATGCCTGCGCTGCTGTAACGCTGGCTTCTGTGGTGTTCTTTCATCCACTCTTTTTTTTAAAGATTTATTTCATTTTTATTAGAAAGGCAGATTTACAGAGAGAAAGATCTTCTGTCCGCTGGTTCATTCCCCAAGTGACTGCAATGGCTGGAACTGAACCAATCTGAAGCCAGGAACCTCCTCTGAGTCTCCCTCCTGGGTGCAGGATCCGAAGGCTTTGGGCCATCCTCGACTGCTTTCCCAGGCCACAGAAGGGAGCTGGATGGGAAGTGGGGTGGCCGGATTTAGAATCAGTGCCCATATGGGATCCTGGAACATGAAAGGCAAGGATTTAGCCACTAGGCTATTGTACTGGGTCCCGCAATATATTTACATGCTGTCTTCTTTCTGTCGTCTGCTTCGTTATCTCATTCCATTTCTCTTTTGATTCCTCTATCTGTTTTTCCTCCTTCCTTGATACCTGTCCCTTATTAAAATATCAACAGTGTCTGAGGAGCAAGTCTGTAGACAGCTGGCCAGCTGAGCAAAGCTGGACTTGCCACCCACATCTATCCCAGTGGTGAGCTGCTTGGTGGGCCTGAGCTGGGGCTGAGTGGGCCCTTGGAGGGCCTGAGTTGGGCTGAGTGGGCCCTTGGAGGGCCTGAGCTGGGGCTGAGTGGGCCCTTGGTGGGCCTGAGTTGGGCTGAGTGAGCTCTTGGTGGGCCTGAGTTGGGCTGAGTGGACCCATTCTTGTTTCTATGCTGGGCTGCTGCTCTCTGGGTGGGTTTTTAGTCAGGGTGAACATGATCTGCTCACATTAAGGACCTACATGTTACACGTGCTGTGATCCCAGTTATTAATAAGTAAGTTTTGCATGGAGATGGTGTGAAAGTTAAATATTCTGTCACATGGAAGTGACACTTTTAAGGCACGCCTTTTCAGAGAAAAGAAGAACATTTTTTAAAAAGTTCTTGTGAATAAGCACAGAGCATTCATTTTGTGATGACTGACAGAGATGGAGTTAAGTCTAATAGCCAACAAAGGATTAGAATTTAGAATATGAATATATATGGGTGTATTTTTAGAAGAGAGATGAATAACTCTTTAGAGAAGTGGATAAAATCCCTGAATTTATGAACGAGGAAACCAAATGGTCAATAAATGCATGAAATACATTCAATTTTCATTTGCAAATGGAGAAAGTCAAGTTAAAACAATGAGATATTATCTCACAATCCTCAGATTGCAAGAACGTAAAAGCCTGAGGCGGGTGTGAGCACAGGGAAGGAGCACTTTATTTGCCCCTGGGAATGGGCAAGCAATCTGCTCATATCTAATAAGACTGAAGATCGCGTATTTTGACCTAATAGTTCTACTTGCAGATGTACACTGTAAAGAAGCTTATAATTGGGAACAAGAAAACCTATGAAGATGCTTGTTGAGGCCTTGTTTCTAATTAGGAAAATTGGAAACAACCTAAAATACCCCTCAGTAGGGAAATGCAAAAACTGGGTTACTGTATAGCCATTCAAATACGTTATCTGTACCAACATGCTTCAATATCAAAAATGATAAAAACAGAATTGCAGAAAGAGGCAGTAATGAAAGAATTTACACAATTTGATACTGCTTGGATAACAGGGTTTTTTAAAAGATTTATTTATTTTTATTAGAAAGGCAGATATACAGAGAGGAGAAACAGAGAGAAAGATCTTGCATCCACTAGTTCCCTTCCCCAACTGGCCTCAACAGCCAGAGCTGAGCCATCTGAAGCCAGGAACCAGGCGCTTCTTCTGGGTCTCCCACGCAGGTGCTGGGTTCCAAGGCTTTTGGCCATCCTGTTGCTTTCCCAGGCCACAGGTAGGGAGCTGGAAGGGAAGTGGAGCAGTCACGTTACAAGCTGGTGCCCATATGGGATCCCAGCGCATGCAAGGCAGACTTTAGCCACTATGCTACCGTGCCAGGCCCAGATAACAGTTTTTGAAACTGGATAGTACCATGTGTTATTCACACATGTAGTAAAAATATAAAACTAGGCATTGAAAGATATCCACCAATCTCATGAAAATGGTTACATCTGGAGAAGGGAAGATTACAGGCCAGGAAACAGGCTGAAGCCAATGTGACAAAAGCATGTTGTGTTCAACCTGAGTAGAAGAGCCACTGTTTTCTTAAATAAATTATGTACTTACCTGTCAAAATGTAAGACAAAGGTTCAGTATCCAAGGCCCCGCTTTCTCTTCTGAGTGGCCTGCGTTCTACTCTTCAAAAATATACGCTCAGTCTCCTGTCATGACTGAAGTAGTTAAGATTCAGAGAAATGGTTTAAGACACTTAGAAGGCAAAGCCCCAACTCCCAGAAGGGTGTGTGGAGTGTCTCTCCACCGTCAGACAGCTGGCCAGAACACAAGTGCATTTCTCTTGTTTTGGGAATCATCTGTGACCTAGTTACATTTCCAGGAAAGGTCTTAGAGTGGAGGAGTGGGCATCTAGAGGAAATGTGTTACCCCTTGACTTGTTTTCAACTCTTCTGTAAAATGAGGATATAATGCTATAGGACGTGTGTGTGTGTGTGTGAAGGTATTTTTGTTTGCTTCTTATCAGCTTTCTACATTTTGTGTTGAGTGGATGCTATCAGCCAAGTTAGGTTCTCCTGTGCCCAGCAACCATGTGACAACAACAGCTGCTCTCTAAGTGCGTAGCCATTGACATAAGCCGTAGCTTGCATGCCCTTTGAGGAAATTCAGCAGGGACAAAATAAGCTGACTCCAAGCCTTAAGAGTAGCTAGCGCGTGGGCCCGGCGGCGTGGTCTAGCGGCTAAAGTCCTCGCCTTGAAAGCCCCGGGATCCCATATGGGCGCCGGTTCTAATCCCGGCGGCTCCACTTCCCATCCAGCTCCCTGCCTGTGGCCTGGGAGAGCGGTTGAGGACGGCCCAATGCATTGGGACACTGCACCCGCGTGGGAGACCCGGAGGAGGTTCCAGGTTCCCGGCTTCGGATCGGCGCGCATCGGCCCGTTGCGGCTCACTTGGGGAGTGAAACATCGGACGGAGGATCTTCCTCTCTGTCTCTCCTCTGTATATATCTGGCTGTAATAAAATGAATAGTAGCTAGCGTGTATTTCTCAGCCCTTACCCTGGCTTCCCAAATAGCACAGAATCTTGCCTTTACCATTTCAGAAGTTGGGGCCTGGTGGCGTGGCCTAGCGGCTAACGTTCTCGCCTTAAACGCACCGGGATCCCACATGGGCGCCGGTTCTAGTCCCGGTAGCTCCACTTCCCATCCAGCTCCCTGCTTGTGGTCTGGAAAAGCAGTTGAGGACGGCCCAAAGCCTTGGGACTCTGCACCCGTGTGGGAGACCTGGAAGAAGTTCCTGGTTCCCGGCTTCGGATCGGCTTAGCATCGGCCGTTGCGCTCACTTGGGGAGTGAACCATTGGACCGAAGATCTTCCTGTCTGTCTCTCCTTCTCTCTGTATATCCGACTTTGCAATAAAAATAAATAAATCTTTAAAAAAAAAAAAAACATTTCAGAAGTTGTGTCGCATTCCTGGTTCCCTGGAGACAGGATAATCCCAACTGATTTAACAAAGCAGGAGCCCTGCAAACCCTGAGTGCTGACATTCAGGCCTCTGAGCCCCACGTCTGCTCCTGGCCCTTACATGTCAAAGGCGGCCTTCCCTGCCGCAGCAGCCAGCTGGCAACAGGAGGACAGGTCTGACGGTTTAATCACCCAGGGACACAAGTGGCTATTTTTAACTGTTCTAAAAGGGAGGACGCTGGCTGGGTTGGACACAGCAATGTGTTAGCAGCTCTAGCTCTTTCATGCCTCCCTTCTCCCCCCCACCAGGCCCTTCCTTATGGGGTCTACTGAATGTGACCCTGTTCTTATCTTTCCTGTCACAGAATTGTATAGCTACACCGAGAACCTGGAGTTTACCACTAACAGGAGATGCTTTGAAGAGGATTTCAAGACTCAAGGTGATCTCCACCCCTTACTGATGGAGACTTGCTTTTTCCTTCCAAAGGCTCCTGGGGGAATCTAGTAAAATGTTAAAATGACCCTTTGTCCGCTCCAGAGCATATACCCTGCCTTCTGGCACCAGGGTTAGAGGATAGCCCTGCCTCTCAGGTGCAGAGACCGAGGGCGGAAGCCGGGGAAGCCTGGCCTGGGCCCGTATCCCCGGTGTAAGGGCTCAGGAAAATAGAGGGGTATTGAAGCAGGGCTGGGCTGGTGCCCTGCTCTCTGACAGAACATGGTGTCCAACTCCTGCCTCCAAGCTCTGCCCCACACTCTGCAGCAGTTCCACATGCCCGTGCTGGGATGCCCTTAGGCCTCCATGGCCTTCCGCAGTTAGTGACAATCCAGTTTTCACAATTCCACAAACGTGTGTTTAGTACTGGCTCTGTGTTAGACAGGCAAGGTACAGCTTCTGCAAAGAGTTTGTAGTTTGATAGCAGAACAGAAATGTACTCATCACAAAACTACTCGAGGTCGGGGACAAAGTGAAAGTGTTGTGCCGGATTTTGAAATCCCCAGAAAATCATCAAGTCTGAAGTCGGTGCTAAGGCGTAAAGGTGGTTTATTCAGGTTAACCTAGGTATCCCAGCCACCTTCCCCAGCCCAGCATGGCTGGAGGGGGAGGGGCAGCCGCAGCTGAGGCTGCAGCAGAATCTGCAGGGAGGACAAAAAGAGAAGGAAGAGCGAGCCAGAGCCCCCTGGTTGAGCAGCCCAGCGTTCTTACACATTTTAGGCTATTAATTATACAGTCATGATTTAGCAGGCTTCTATTGGTGGATTAGAAGCAAGCAACTTTCAAAAAGTACAAATCGA
The DNA here is from genome assembly GCF_030435755.1 of Ochotona princeps. NCBI lineage: Eukaryota > Metazoa > Chordata > Mammalia > Lagomorpha > Ochotonidae > Ochotona > Ochotona princeps. The sequence goes on along the minus strand of NC_080856.1, from coordinate 3,467,546 downwards.
TGAGCTATAGGGTGGTGGATCTTATCAAACACCAGGTACCTCCTTCCTGAGGAGTGGTCTGCCTAGGTGACCTGCCAGGTGTCCTGCCGGGTGTCATGTAGACTATCAGGCCTGGAGTTCACACAGCCCCCAGCCAAGCCATTAGGGCAGGAATCACAAAAGGCAGAAAACATCTAGGTTCTTCAGAAGTGTCATAGAAAAGTGGGAGATGTGTCTTAGTAGCAGGGATTTTTGCCAAGAGCATTTGAGGCGACTTTGCATTAGGCCCGTGTGAAGGAGGAGGTGGTTGTGTTGGGCTCTCAAGGACGCCTGGGAATTGGGGAAACACAGACACAGGCTAGTTTGCGCTCTGTGTGGCGTGCAGAGGGCGGATGTTGAAAATGAAGCTGCAGAATGGATTCAGGCCAAAATGTTTTGGATCCTGTTCCCATTCCTATTCTCTCTCAACTGAATAAGAACAGATCTTAGAAGCATTTGTTGGGGCCTGAGATGAGAGATGGGTGTGCTTCCTGGAAAGCAGTCTTTCCAGCAAGAGCTGGAGCTGACATGGGATGTGTGTGTCGTCTGACGTACCCAGTGCAAAACAAAGAATGGCTGGAGTTGGAAGAAGATGCCCAAAAGGCCTATGTGATGGGGCTCCTGGACCGGCTGGAGGTGGTTAGCAGAGAGCGGCGACTGAAGGTGGCCCGGGCTGTTCTCTACCTGGCCCAAGGTGAGTAAACCCGCTTGCTGGCTCCAGAGGGAAGGAGCGTTATCGGGACTGCGGTGAGCCGGGCAGTGCGGAGGAAGCAGGACCCCCTGTCTGGAGGCTCGCTCTTGTCACGTGTTCATATTCACCTGTGCTTGTCGGGAGACAGTATTGGTGCTGTTGTGGATCCCTTGGGATCTGCCTTTGTCTTTCCAAGCAGGACAGGATTTCTTTCAAGGGCCATCATCCTGTGCGAGGACCAGGCAGGAGGGGCCCTGTGGCCAGAGCTGAGCATGTGCGATTAGCTGGGGTGGAGGTTTCTCTCAGCCTCCACACTGCATCACACGGGCCCTCTGTGGAGGTACAAGCCTGCATGGCAGCCGGCGGGGCTGTTGTTAGTAGCGTGAAGACAATCAGAACTAGAGGAAACTAACTGAGGAAAGCTTCCCGTGGAGAGCCATAGCTGGAAGACGGGAAATAAGTCCTGAAATCATAAATGTGAGGGTTGCTGGCAGAAGCAACTAGCTGGGAGCTTTAAAAAAAATGGGGAAATTGTGAAGGAAAAAAAATGATGGGGGGAGAGGAGGTAGACATTGGGTAAAGGGAAGCTCATGGCAAGTAAGGCATTACTCACCCGAATCTCTTCCATCTGGGGTTCCAACCAGCTCTGCTTGCCAATGCTTGCATCTTCTCACCTGAGGGTTTTCTTCCAGCTCTCAGAGAGCAAGCAGGAAGCTGAGGGAATTAGTCGGCAGCCCTCACGCTATGACTGACAGGTGTGACTGGATGAATAGCCCGAACAACCCAACCTTCATGAAGGACAGGACTCTTGAGTTGGGTGTTTCATACAATTTCCAGAGTGTTCCCTACAATGAACTCTTGACAGCCCTCTTTCCCCAGCCTCACTGCCCTACTTTGTTATTCCTGGGATCAATTCCCAAAACAACTGCCCAGGATTTGATTTTGTTGATGAGTCTGCTGGACCTAACCCTGGAGATTGCCTCTCTTCTCCTGCACTGATTCTAGGAGGTTCTTGGGGGTCCTGCCCCTCTTCTGTCAGGTCATGGGGGGAAAGAACGGGGTTACCTCATCTCCCCCATGCCTGTGGCACTGTCTGCTCCTTCAGGCACTTTTGGGGAATGTGACTCAGAGGTGGACGTGCTACACTGGTCCAGGTACAACTGCTTCCTGCTGTATCAGATGGGGACCTTCTCAACCTTCCTGGAGCTACTCCACGTGGAAATCGAGTGAGAAGCCTGGAGGGGGAGGGGTTGCTGGCCTATCCCCTTCCTTGCAGAGACCTCATGCTGGGCACGACTGCCCTCACTGAAGAACCCTGTGGAGAGCTGCTCCCCCCCCCCCCCCCCCCCCGCTCAGCCACCCCAAAGCCCACCCACAGACCCCTGCAGCCACCCTTGTTCCCTGTTGCCATTCGGTCCTATCCCGGCTTCTGCTGCACTTCTAGCTTTAGTCCTGGGTTCCAAGGGGCTGGCCTGGGTGGTTTCCTTTTTTTGTTTGTTTGGTTTTAATCCTAGCCCCTCCTCAGTTCAGCCTCACTCTGCAATCGTGAAGGACACTCTTCTGCCCAGGAGCATGACCCAAAAGAGACAGAACCTTTTAAAAAAAAAAAAAGATTTATTCCTTTTTATTGGAAAGGCAGATTTACAGAGAGAGAGAGACAAAGATCTTCCATCCACTGCTTCATGCCCCAGCTGGCCTCAACAGCCAGAGCTGAGCCAACCCAAAGCCAGGAGCGTCTTCTGGGTCTCCCATGTGGATGCAGGGTCGCAAGGCTTTGGGACATTCTCTACTGCTTTCCCAGGCCACAAGCAGGAAGCTGGAAGGGAAGTGGAGTAGCTGGGATAAGAACCTGCAACCATATGGGATCCCAGTGCATGCAAGGGGAGGACTTTAGCCACTAGGCTACCGCGCTGGGCCCAGAACACGTTTTGTTGTTGTGCTCAGCACTTTCTTCATTGGCTATAGCTCTGAGTTAGCCTGCTGCTGCCCCTTAGGGAAGCCCTTCATTATGCCGCATGCTCTTGCCCAGGAGCTTTGGATATGATAAAGTCTCCCTTTTTTTAGATCATTATTTTCATTTGTGGTGATTTTGATGTAGTTGATTAGGGGGATAAGGTCAGGTGTTACTTAGCCTCTGGGCTGTGGTAGGACTCGCAGGAGCAGGGGGGCCCATAGACCTTCCCTTGCCTTTCCCCCGGTTGAGTTTGCTGAGATGATGGGGGACTCTGGGGAGGCCTTCACCTCGTGCCAGTTTTTTTAGTGGCTGCCTAACCAAGAGAATGACAGGTGCGCAGCACAACGAAGAATGAGGCCTCATGGGTTCCTGTTCTCCCCTCCTCCCTGGGGCAGCAACAGCCAGGCCTGTAGCAGTGCCCTTCGGAAACCAGCCGTGTCCATCGCTGACAGCACGGAGCTCCGGTGAGTGGGGCCGACGGAGCACGGGCTTACAGTAGGGGGATGATTGGCTCCAAGTTGCCCTGTCCCTAAAGCCCAGGCGAGACAGTCCACCCCAACAGCCCTGTAGCTAATCTCACTGGGCTGGACTCCCACCAAGCCCGTCCCTGCGACTTCTGATGGAGTCTTGGGAAACGCTGGTAATCTTCCTCTAATTCCAGGGTGCTGCTGAGTGTCATGTACCTGATGGTGGAAAATATCCGCCTGGAGCGAGAGACCGACTCCTACGGCTGGAAGACAGCCCGGGAGACCTTCCGCAGCGAGCTGAGTAAGAAGCCGTGCTGATGGCCGAGGGAAAGCTGAGTCTATCTGGAAGAGACTGACAGCTCCCCGCCTCCCATTTCTTTTCTGTCTTTTTCCTTTTAGAACAGAAATACTGTGTGTCAGGCAAGGGGGTGGGGCTTGGTGACATCCCTGAGCTTGTGAGCCAGCCCCAGTCATACGTTCTATGGTTGGGCTGTCCATCTGCCTCATTCCATCACAGAACCACCTTGAACATTGACCTCTGTTCAAATGGCAGTTGGTATGCTCATCAGACAGGAATAGGACAATGAAGGCCTGTGGGAACTTGAAAATAATCTGAAGTGAGGTATTCTGCACAGTTCACCAAATCCTTCAGCCAGAAAGCAGCGTCTTCAATACTCTTCCTTCTTTTTGGCGTCTACACAGAGCATCACCTTAAGTTCCGGGGTGAAATCATTTTGCCTTTGTGGCTTCCCTTCCCGTTCTCTGAGTAACTTCTGCTGGTGGGAGGGAGGGGTTCATGGAATCTTATCCTTAGGACCTAAGCTCCTGGAATTCCATAGGGGAGTGGACGCTCTCAGAGGCGTGGGTGCTCAGGGGAGTGGGCACTCTTGGGGAGTGGGCGCTCTTATTGGAGTGGGTGCTCAGGAGTGTGGGCACGCAGGGTTTGTGCACTCTCGGGAGTAGGCACTCAGGGTAGTGGGCATTCAGGGGAATAAGCACTCAGGTGAGTGGGTGCTCAGGGAAGTGGGCACTCAGGAGAGAGGGCACTCTTGGGGAGTGGGCACTCAGAGGACTGGCTGCTCAGGAGTGTGGGCACTCAGGATTGGGTGCCCTCTCAGTGTGTCACGGGATCCGGGGCAAGACTTCAGCCACCTCACACGCGCTCTCTCAATGCCTCTTCTCCCGTCCCCAGGCTACTCTGTGCATAATGAGGAGCCCTTTGCCCTTCTGCTCTTCTCCATGGTCACCAAGTTCTGCAGTGGCTTGGCCCCCCACTTCCCCATCAAGAAGGTCCTGCTTCTGCTTTGGAAGGTGGTCATGGTGAGTGGCCGGTCCTCGCCTTGCCCATCTCAGCACAACATCCACGCCCTGGCTGCCTCACTTCGTCTGGTCTGACTTAGGAGGCTAGCGCTAGGAGCAGAAGAGAACAGCTGTGGGCCAGCAGGCAGTGCGGAGCTATGGCAGGCTGTCAGGTTCATGGATGCTCTGTGTCAAGGGCAGGATGTTCTGTTGGGCAGATGGGAGATGCCATAGGTTGGGGTGTCAGTGGCACCTTCCTCTGATGCAGCTGATGCTGTGTGGAAAGAACACTGGCTGAACGTCAGCAGATCCAAGTTCTGCTGATGGGGAGGAAATGTGCTTCAGTTTCTCTAGCTATACAATGTTGGCATTAGGACCTGCCCTCCATACGGATAAATAGAGAATGCAGTTTGTTTTTTAAAATGCATTCATACATATATACATGTACATATAGAGAGAGTATATGCTATATATATATTAGTTTTTAAAATTTTTTATGATACAGTTCCATAGCCTCAGGGATTTCCCCTCCACTGCCTCCCTCCTTTTCCCCTATATTATTACCATAGTGTAGTACTTCAAAAAACAGTTGCAAATCCATCTCAAGCTGCTATTTAAGTGTATCCTGATATTGTAGGTATGGACAATGATAGAAAGTTCAACATCCTGTTGTTAAGATGCATTTCACATTTTCCTTTTGAGGAGAATGCTGTTGAAGTCCTTACAAGTGTATGGCCGCAGCTCTGTTACCGTCGTTCAGCCTGCTCCTTTATCTCCAGCTCCAATCCCGTCTGTCTGACTTATCAGTCTATTCCCCAAAGGAGGGCATTACAGGGGGAACTGCCTCTTGACTGCAGAGGAAACTGAGTGATTTGGGGGGGGGTTTATAGCAGTTGGATGCTCCCCTTAAAAAGTGAGACAGTTTATTTGATGCTGCTGATGGTGGTGATGCTTAGCTCCCAGGAGTCCCTTTCCTAACTGCTGGTGAGGTTTCCAACCCGAGATCAATAAATCATGCTTCCTCCTGACGCCTGTGCTCCTTGGACTGGGAATAGGCACTTTTGCCCTTATTTAAGGGGTAGCGGCTTCTGAGGGGGCTGGAGGGTGTCGCCTTGACTGCTCCGTCTCCCGTTTGTCCCTAGTTTACCCTCGGTGGATTTGAGCATCTTCAGTCGCTCAAAGTCCGGAAGCGGGCAGAACTGGGCTTACCTCCGCTGCCTGAGGACAGTATCCAGGTGGTGAAGAGCATGCGTGCTGCCTCCCCGCCCTCTTACACCCTGGATCTGGGGGAGTCTCAGCTGGCGCCGCCGCCCTCCAAGCTGCGGGGACGCCGCGGTTCTCGAAGGGTATGGACTGAAGCTGCAGCAGGGATGTGACGCTGGCTGGCCCCGGGTGTCCTAAGAAAGGGCAGCGAATGACAGTGCCCGTTCTCCAGGCTGGTCCCGTGACAAGCCTGAACCTCCAGCCCCAGTCCTGACAGGTGGAACATTGTGCTGTCAGATCATGTCGTCATGTCTTGACAAGATCTCTGGCTTGTGGCTCGATCCCTAGAATTTCTTAATGTCCTGCATTACAGGATCAAATCCCGAGGTACCTCAATGGGGCTCCCAGTGAATGCGGAGGTGCTTCCCGTCTCTTCTTCTTTCTTCTCCTCCTCCCCCACCCATTAGATGTTTCTAATCTTTTTTTTTTTTTGTCTAATAATGTAATGCTTACTCATTGTAGAACATTTGGAACAAGTATGAAAATGTGATGAAAGGAGAAAAGAAAAATCACCCACAACCCTAACAACTAGAGGCAGTCACTGTTAACTTTTTGGCCTATTTCTGTCCAATCTTTTTTCTTTGTGTGATAAGATTTAAACTTCCAAACTCGCTTGCCTGACAGCAAGCTTCTGTCCTCCTCTTCCTCCGCCAGCCAGCTGGCGTAGGCTCGTAGAAGGCAAACTAACTGAATGTTCACCTAAGCAGAGCATAATTAGGAAGGAAAGTGCTTGCAGAAAAAGGCCTCAGTGCTTTCTGAAAGCTGAATGGCTGCGACTTTAGGCTTTATCTTCACTCTGCTCTCATGGCTGCCTGAGACTGCTTATCCTGGGATTGTGGCGGGGGGAGGGTGAGGGGGAGGCAGAACTGTAGGGGTGAGGTAGGGAGTAGGGCAGTCCCGCAGGACCTGGCTTCTGACAGCACGTCCCCTCTGGCATGGACGCCTGGAGCAGCGGAGGACTGCACACAGGGTGCCAAATGTCAGATCTGTTCTCTGCTCTCCCCCCGCCCCCCCCCCCCAGCAACTTCTCACTAAGCAAGACAGCCTGGACATCTACAATGAAAGGGATCTCTTCAAGAATGAAGAGCCAGCCGCGGAGGAGGAAGAGGAGCCTCCCGGGGATGGAGAGCTAGACCTGCTGGAACAGGACCCGCTGGTCCCTCCTCCACCCTCGCAAGCACCTCTCTCTGCTGATCGGGTGGCCTTTCCCAAGGGCCTTCCTTGGGCCCCCAAAGTCAGGTAAGTCTAATGACACCAGGAATCCTGAGCTTTTGGGGTTCAGGCACAAGAGGGCCAGGGTGGAGTAGTTGTTATTCAAAACTCGTAAATGTGGCAATCAAAATCCCTATATTTGAAGTTCCCTTTTCAACTAATGTCTTCCCCTCGCCCCCTGCCGCTCCAGTCCTCCAAGTGGAGAGAGAGAGAGGAGCCCAGAAAGGTCCTGTCTCTCAAGGTGTGTTTTTCTTCCCTTCTTGGGGCCGACGTCTGCATTGTCCCCAGGCAGAAGGACATCGAGCAGTTCTTGGAGATGAGCAGGAACAAGTTCATCGGCTTCACGCTGGGGCAGTAAGTGACCAAGTGGCCAGGACTGGCTGTGCAGTGCTTCCTGGGCTCAGAGGAGCAGCTAGCTTGGAGTGAGGCGTGTTGCCTAAAGAACCCGGGCCAGGGCAGCTCCCACCGGCTACTGGAGGTTCTTGTCATGGACCTTTTTCCTTGGGTTCCCTTCACTTTTCCATAGAGAACTTTTGTGTGCTGAGCAAAAGGTAGGATCTTGAGCAACAAGACATTTCCCTTGAGGATTTCAGTGTCTTCCTGAAGATGTTGGATTAGGAAGTCCTTAGGGACCATTTCTGCTCTGGTGAGTTGAAATTCTGGAAGAAGACACACAAACAGAATTGTCCACTCTTCTCCCGTTTCTCTGCCCTCGTGAATCCTCAATGGCCACTGTAAAGTCCAGAAGACTTTGTTGCGAGGACTTAGCTATTACTGGACTACATGCCCTTGACAATGTGGATCCCTACAAAGATCTAAAATTCTCCTGATTTTCATAAGCACTTCCGCATGCCGTTGTTTATATCCTGAAACAAAGATGGGACCCCTGGAAGCTTGAGGAGTGCTGGGGTGTAGAGGCTGACAGTGGCGTAGTCTGTGTCGTTCCAGAGGACAGGAGAAGCTCTCCATGCTTTTCAGGTCTGTGATGTGGTCTATCTGGCCTTCCACAGGGACACGGACACCTTGGTTGGATTGCCTAGACCCATTCATGAGAGTGTGAAGACCCTTAAGCAGGTGAGCACTCGGCGCACTCAGGGCAAGGGAGCCATTAGGTAAGTCAGATGATCGGGTCCTGGGAATGGGGCGGGACTTTTCTGCCAGATACATTCCTTTTTTAAAAAAACAGTATTTCTTTTTTTTTAAAAAAAAGATTTACTTCATTTTTATTGGAAAGGCAGATTTACAGAGAGAGGGAGAGACAGAGAAAGATCTTCTGTCCACTGGCTCACTCCCCCAGTGACCGCAACAGCCAGAGCTGAGCTGATCTAAAGCCAGGAGCAAGGAACTTCTTCCAGTTTCGCCCATGTGGGTGCAGGGTCCCAAGGCTTTGACTGCTTTCCCAGGCCACAAGCAGGGAGCTGGATGGGAAGTGGAGCTGCTGGGATTAGAACCGGTGTCCATATGGAATCCCAGCAGGTGTAAGGCGAGGACTTTATCCGCTACTGCACCAGGCTCTGCCAGATACATTCTGTACTTACCACACTTTCCCCTAAAGGCCTTTTGATCAAGCAAGAAAAATCAAATCTCTCTAATTACCCATTTTCCCACATTTGGATGGATGAGAAAGTTTTTTTCCTATAATTCCTTTTCTGCTTCTCATCCTTCTCTCTCTCTTCCTGGCTCCTCACCTTTCTCTCTCAAAAGTCCTCAAACTCCAAGCAGCCCAGGATTCGAACAGGCATCTCTTCTATATCCATTGTGCATGTGAATAAAAATTATGGATTTATCACACCATGCATATATGTACATGCATGGGTTGGTGAGATATGGCCCACCAGTAACAATGCCCTTGCCCCACATCAAACCTCTGGCTCTTGGCTCCAGTTTCCTGCTTTAAGTGGAACTTGGAGGCAGGAGCAATGATTCAAGTAATTTGGACCCTGCCATCCACATGGGAGACCTGGATTGGATCCCCAAGCCCTAGCTTCTACCCCTGGCTGTTTCAGGTCGGTATTGGTCCACTAGATGGAAGCTCTCTGCTGTTCATGTTTTTCTGACTCTCAAGGCAGTGATCCAGGGACAAGGACCTACGGTTGCTTGCTTTCCCCTGCTGCTTTTGTTTTTCTTTTAAGATTTACTTAGTTGGGCCAGTGGCGTGGCCTAGCGGCTAAAGTCCTCACCTTGAACGCACCGGGATCCCATATGGGCGCCGGTTCTAATCCCGGCAGCTCCACTTCCCATCCAGCTCCCTGCTTGTGGCCTGGGAAAGCAGGAGAGGACGGCCCAAAGCTTTGGGACCCTGCACCCGCGTGGGAGACCTGGAAGAGGTTCCTGGCCCCGGCATCGGATTGGCGTGTACCGGCCCGTTGCGGCTCACTTGGGGAGTGAAACATCGGATGGATTTGGTATACGCTTGCAATGGGGGAATCTCAGCTGGACTTGAGCTGTGGTTGTGCAGCAGGGTGGAGGAATCCACCATGGTGGGAGGGTTTGGGGAGGGGTGAGGAGAACCCAAGTACCTATGTAACTGTGTCACATAATACAATGTAATTAATGAAGTAAAATAAATAAAAAAAAAAAAAGAAACATCGGATAGAAGCTCTTCCTCTCTGTCTCTCCTCCTCTCTGTATATCCAGCTTTCCAATAATAATAAAATCTTTAAAAAAAAAAAAGATTTATTTAGTTATTTATAGTTAGAGTTAAAGAGAGAGAGAGAAAATCTTCCATCTGCTGGTTCTCTCCTTAGTTGGCCTCAACAGCCAATGCTGGACCAGGCTGAAGCCAGGAACCAGGAGTTTCATCCCGGTCTCCCAGAAACCCAGAGGCCCAGACTGTTAGGCCATCTGCTTTTTTCAGGCCATTAACAGGAAGTCGGGTGAGAAGTGGAGCAGTCAAGACACAAACTTGCACCCATGTGAGATTGTGGGACATTGCAGGCAATAGCCTTACCTGCTGTACCACGACGCTATCCCCGCCCCTGCTCTTTTGTATAATGGCAAATGCCTAGATGTTTGCTGCTATTCGAAGAGGTTATATGTTTGGGGTGTCAAAGTCATAATTAGAACGTTTCCTTGAAAGTAGCGAAGTGCCCGCAAGACTGAGACACTAAGCCCTTGCGGGTCTTTCGTCTTCCCCAGCACAAGTATATCTCCATCGCAGATGTGCAGATCAAGAACGAGGAGGAGCTGGAGAAGTGTCCCATGTCTCTGGTGAGCTGTGGGCTGCTGTGCAAGACAGCAGGAGGAACCCTCGGGCAGCATTGCCACAGAGCTGTGGGCATGTGCTCCTGCAGTTTATTGGCCCTGCCTGAGTGCCAGGCAAGGCCCTTGTTCTTATCAGATAATGGCAGATGCAATGAATAGTCATCCATATCCCTTCCTGCCCAAGTCACCCACATTACTGAGCTGCCTACTGCTTCTTGATGGCTTACAGAGCATTCTAGAGCTCAAGGCTCTTGACGCTGACACTGTGGAAAATACTGGTGCTTATGGTGTCTGTTCCAATGTCCCAGGCATACCTGCAGCCCAAGTTGAGCCGATGTGTACCCAAGGGGGGCTGTGTGTGTCTGATACAGCAGCGTTCTGACCCAGCTCCTGGGTGAGAGCTCTGATCCTCATGCAAAGAGGAATATTGCACTCATGCCAGGGAATGGGAGAAGCAGAACCTTAGATTGTCCAGGCCAACCTTCCACTCCAGGACTTAAAGAAGGTGACCTAAGATAAACCACTGCCATGGCGAGGCTAGGCACCCAGCTGCCTCCTGCCAGACCTCCCAACTGAGAAGCCGTAGCCTTCTGTGCCCTGAGAGTAGCTAGGCAAACCATGTGCATGCTCTCTGCCACAGGGGGAAGAAGTGGTTCCAGAGACACCATGTGAAATCCTCTACCAGGGCATGCTGTATAGCCTTCCCCAGTACATGGTAAGGAGATGACCAGGCCCGCATCGCCCTCCTCTGTTCCCAGGGACAGACAGCCAGGAGCATTTCAGGCTGAGTTAGTCGTCCTCCAAGCTTCTCTCCTGAGTCTTGTCCCCATGGCAGGGAATCTGAGCCATTCTCGGGAATCCTCTGAAGGGCTGTTGTCACTAGTCCTTCTTCAGGAGGGGTGGACGACAAGGTGGGCTATGTCCAGGGTGAGTTGGGGGCCCCTTGTCTTCTAGGTAGGTGCCAGAACTCCTCTGAATTGCCTCCGACGAAGAGCTGACAGTCCAGGGGTGGAGGGAGGAGTTGAGCTTATCCCTCCCCCTTGTTTCTGTGCACCACCCCTGCTACTCTGCCCCTTGGGAAGCATCAGCTTGAAGCAGCCTATGAGCTCCTTCATGGCTGCTTCCCCAGCCTAGCCGGTGGGCCTGTTGGGTCACTGAGGGAGGATCTTGGAGAACGGCTTCAGTACACTTTCATAGCGATGAGTGTGGAAGGAGTACTACCTTGCTGAGTGGATGGATTGGGTGGTTTGCTTCCTTTTCTGCTTCCCAGATCGCTCTGCTTAAGATTCTGCTGGCCGCAGCGCCCACCTCCAAGGCTAAGACAGACTCCATCAACATCCTGGCAGACGTCCTGCCTGAAGAGATGCCGTGAGTGCTCCCACTGGGGCAGCTGCTACTTGCTGACTGCCTCGTCTGCAGGGTCCCTGTCCCCACCGCACGCTCAACAGGGATCGTCCCCGAAGGGGTCTCTCCTCCCCCACATGGCTCTCAGGTTGTGCTCTGCTTAGCTGAGGACTGAGGGCCTGGAGGGTGAGCTCCAGGGCCAGCCACCCATTGCCCAGGTAGGTGGTGGACATTGCCAAGGAATGAGCGTGCCGAAGGAGAGAGCGACAAGTTGAGTAGCAGGGGTTTTCTCTGGAGAGGCTCGAGTGGGAATGCGGGAGTTTCCCTAGCACCAAAGGTTAAGTCTCCGTGTCATCGCAGCCTCTGCACTCAGGCCTCCTCTGCCCGTTGCAGCATCACTGTGGTTCAGAGCATGAAGCTGGGCATCGATGTGAACAGGCACAAAGAGATCATCGTCAAGAGCATCTCTGCCCTGCTCCTGCTCCTTCTCAAACACTTCAGACTCAACCACATCTACCAGGTGAGCAGCCCCGAGGGCCGCGCACAGCTCTCAGAGGAGGGACACAGACCCCGTGTGGTCCCCGGGCATTTTTCAGCCTTTGCTCTGTTGTAAGTTTGAAGCAGGGGCATGGAGTGCTGTGGGGGGCCGCACTGTGTAGAAAGGGGGAGAGGTCTGTGTCCTTTGTTACCTATCCCCAGCATTGTGCAAGAAATCTTTTCTTTTCTTTTTTTTTTTCAATGTATCACACTTATGTGTGTCCCGTGATTACCTTTTTATTTATTTTTTATTTTTTTTAAGATTTTATTATTATTGGAAAGCTGGATATACAGAGAGGAGGAGAGACAGGAAGATCTTCCATCCGATGATTCACTCCCCAAGTGAGCCGCAACGGGTCGGTGCGCGCCAATCCGATGCTGGGAATCAGGAGCCTCCTCCAGGTCTCCCACACGGGTGCAGGGTCCCAAGGCTTTGGGCCGTCCTCAACTGCTTTCCCAGGCCACAAGCAGGGAGCTGGATGGGAAGTGGAGCTGCCGGGATTAGAACCGGCGCCCATATGGGATCCCGGTGCGTTCAAGGCGAGGACTTTAGCCGCTAGGCCACACCGCCGGGCCCGGAATCTGTTCTTTTCGAAGTTATGCCCAGGCGAGACAGGATTCTAACATTCTACACAAAAAGGGGAGGAGCGTATTTTTGCCATACTTTTTCGTACGTGAAGCACTTTTCTGACATTTGCAGTATAACTTTGACCAAGGCATAGTACTGACTCTCAAGGGCCTGATTTCTTGCAGAGCATACAGATATAGAAACAACCAAGTTTACAGTTATAGAGTAATAATGCTGTGATAACAGTTGGGGAAGGGCCAGGCCAAAGCCAGGAGCCCAGAACTCCATCCGGGTCTGCCTGGCAGTCTTCAGAGTACAAGGAACCCTGCACATTCACAGCCAAGGCCTTACCCAGCCAAAGTATCTCTCCGCTTGAATACATTCACAGATCTCTCGGGACTTGTTAGGGTGTCCTGGCTGCTCACTTGTGCCTATGTTGGCCGAGTGGCCACAGCGCTAGTAGCAGACATGGTGAGACCTAAGAGCACATGTTTATATCTACTTCTCTTGGTGGACAGTACGTGGGTGGAAGTCAGGCAGATAAGTGGCTTAATGCATCTTGCCATTGTGTGTCCATGTTAGTGAATCCTGACATGGCCCAGGCACATCTCAAACTGAAATAAGTTTTCCATCACTTGATGGTTGGTATGCATTGGCTGCTCTGTCTGGGGATCTGGAAAATACCCTGGGTCAGCTTCCTGGAGAGAATGCCAAGCTGGAGGAGCAAGTGGCCATGGCGCAGGCTGCCTGCCCGCCTCACCGCACACCCGGCGGCTGAGGCGGCTGGTGCAGTGCTGGGGGTGGGGGACTGAGGACGTCAGAGCACCTCAGTTCTCTGATTGCTCTCAACCCTGTTTCTGGATTGTCTCAGCACTGCACATTCCAGAGCCTGAGCAGCTCTATATGGTGCTCATCAGGGTATCATGGACAAAATCTGGGTGACATAACCCCATGACACCACCTGTGTGACCACCTGCCCCCCACCCAGCTCTTGTCGGACACAAATCCCAGCTGGATTTCAGAAAGCAAAATGGGGAACCTCATGTTGAGATGTTTAACCCACCAAAGGCATCCTGTACTTGTCAGTGCAGGGTCTGTTAGCTAAAAGGCTGCCATTCATTCATTCATTCATTCATTCAAATGCTTCTTGACAGAACGCTAGGCAGCAGAGACAATGCAGTGTGCCAGACAGACAGAAAGTAGCAGTTCCTTTGGTTGCTCTGTCCCCTGTCCATCCTGAGTGAGGGCAGCACTGCCGGGAGCGAGCTGCACCTGTGCCTGCTGTATCCATCACAGTGGAGCTGTGAGCCAGAGGCTGGAATGGAGCAAAGCTCGCTCAGGGAGCTTGCCTTCCTCTCCAGCTGTGCTCTCTATTTGCCTGGGAGCGTGCTTTTCTTTCTCACTTCTATGTTTTGTGTCTTTGGTCAAGAGCTTGCATCTATACTTCAGGTTGTCCCCCACCATGGCTGAAGAGGACCAGTTCCATGCCAGGTGCGGAGACTGATAACATCAATGAATGGAGGATTTTTCTGAGGAACAGAAGTTATATTTACGCGTCCTCTCAGTTTTCCATGCATATTTTTTGTACTTTTCCAAACAAGTGGCACTTTCTGCTTTGATGTTTTCATTCAGTTTGAATATGTATCGCAACATTTGGTATTTGCCAACTGTATCCCTTTGATCCTGAAGTTCTTCAATCAAAACATCTTGTCCTACATCACTGCCAAGAACAGGTACGGACTGGACAGGCTTATTTTAATGGGCTATTTTAACTTGTCACAGCCTTTCTATTCTTTCAGTGTCCCTTGTCCTTCCCATCTTAGAACTGTCACTTTGTTGTTGTTGTTTTATTTGTTTTAATTTTACTTGAAAGATAGAGAGACAGACAAAAAGGGGCCTACATTTATTGATTCACTCACTGAATGCCTGAAACAGCCAGGCAGAAGCCTGCCTACACGTCAGCCCTGCTCTGCCTCATGGGCGGCAGGGACCCAGGGTCGTGGACCACGTCCTGCTGTCCTCCCGAGCGCACGTTAGCAGGAGTCTGGATTACGGGAGAAGGAGACAAACCTAGGCACTGTGCGATGGGGTGCAGGCAGGCCTCCCAAGCGGTGACTTCATTGTCGCCCAAGCAACTGCCTGCCCCGAGCTGTCCCTGTGAAGGTTCACTTCTTTGAACTGTAAACCCTTGAGGTGTATGGTCTGACCTCTTCTCAAAGGTACTTGAATGTTCTGGTTTTGAAACTTTTTAAATGTCATGACTTACAGAAGTGAAGCTTGGATGCTTTTATGCTTACTCCTCTTTTTATTTTTCTTTTCATGTGGACGTCATCGAATTGACCTTTTGATAATCTGTACCGAGATATTTTGTACTACTAAAAACATTTTAATAAATTTAAAATGAGAGCATGGAAAAAAATGAGGCTACAGTGACAAAATTCCAGTTCTGTGGCAGAAAATTCAAATGTTGTGAAATGGCCTACTTCTCTGGTTAACCTTGATTTTAATATAAATCATAAGTGGGAGCAATGCACTGCTTTGTAACTGTAAAATGTTACAAACATTTTTGTAGCTAAAGGTTAGTAAGAGAACCATGCTGAGATATATATGTAGGTTAAAAGTTAGGTTTCTTCACTTTTATGTTTTCATCTCCCTAGCAGTGCTAAGAGGTATTACACTAAGTTTTGTCCTTTGCTTTACCAATTAGGGGGCTCATTTGGAGAAGTTAATTTACTTGCTCTAGGTTAACATGCTAATAAGACCCCTTGTCTAAGCAGCAGAGGAAGGATCAGAACAAAGGTTTCTCTGTGAAGACAGTTGCTTTCCATTTCTCAGGCCGGGCAGGGATTGGGAGAGGGCAGTGAGATCCCAATTCTTAAGCTTTCTCTGTCCACAAGAGCTGGGAGCGTGTTTGTCAGGGTTTTGCCAGAATTCCTTTTGCAAAGGCAAGATTCCTGAAGTACCAGTAAGAGGGCTGATCCCACTCTTGGGGTGACTAGAGAAGGAATAGCTAGCTGGATGTTACCTCACCAGCTTGGCAGTACTTCTGGATCACTACCCTGGGAAACCGTGCTTATTACATAGTCTGCAATTTGCACACACGCACAGCCCACTCCACGGAACTCGAAGTCGAGGGACCACTTCTGACCACATTTTCTGCCTCAGTAATCTTTGGTAGGAAACTTAGTTTCTTTAAGTGGTATTATCTGAGTCTTGATGATTAGAACACCACCTCTGGCTGTATGTTAGAGTGGCTGTAAGCCTTAGTTAAGATTATAGTATATATATGACCATGGTCTGATGCTCTCTATGGAGGAAAAGCATTGGAGAGAGGGTTGTTTCCTAGCTACACGCAAGCCTGTGCACTGATCTCTTTTAAAATGGCACTACAACATGCTAGTTGGGTTACCAGGGAAAACGAAAAGTGAAGGTTGGGCTATGCCAGGGCCACGAGTGCCACAGCCAGCGTGTGTCAGCCAGCACCCTCGGTCAGGGCCACGAGTGCCACGGCACCTGTGTGTGTCAGCCAGCACCCTCAGTCAGGGCCACAAGTGCCACGGCACCTGCGTGTGTCAGCCAGCACCCTCGATCAGGGCCACGAGTGCCACGGCACCTGCGTGTGTCAGCCAGCACCCTCGGTCAGGGCCACGAGTGCCACGGTACCTGCAGGTGTCAGCCAGCACCCTTGGTTGCTAAACAATCAAAACCAGAGGGCCCAACTCACACAGAATAGTTTGATGGAAGAAAATATGACATGCCATCTTCAGGCACCTTGGTTGCTGGGTGGGGGACCCAGGAAACCTTCCACTGCCACCTGTGGACACAAGGCTGCCAGGCTCTCACTCCAGTTCCTCTCTCGCTCGCAGCCTGTTTTGTCTCTCTCTTAGTGAAACATGCCCACATAAGCTGAACATTTCACTTTGAGTTTGAAATATTCCAGACTCCTAGGGTTAAAGGTCAACAATTGGATTAGTCAACTGTGGTTGGAGGAGCAGGAAATAGAGAGTGGTATGATTGTGCCAATAGACAAACAATCCAGAAAGAGATTTGCATTAGAAGATGGTGGTGACAGCTCCACCTCTTGCTAAGGTTGACCTGGCCAAGGTGATTCTCTAGGCACCGCCTGTGTGTTTTACCAGGTGACAGTCCTCCCTGGGAGTTGAGAACACTCTCAGCTTCTTGCTGCACACTCTCCTCCCGTCTCCTAGACCCTAGAGATTATAGAGGCTTGTACGTTTATTTTCAGACCCCTCAGGCTAGAATGCAGTTCATTAAGAGATGGGAATAAATCCAGCTTTGATGTCCTGCGCCCGTTTCCTCATCGCTAGTGCTGCCCTGTGGCTTTGTCACTGAGAGCTGGGTAAATAGTGCAGCCAGCAAAGAAAGGCCTTCCCAACGACGCAGTGTAGAGCTGGTGACCCCGGGAGAGTCCAGGAGAGGAAACGGGAAGGGCAGCATCGCCGGTGGACCCACGGCCCTCTCCCAAGGTGATTCCTGCCCTCTCCTTCCCTGGTTTCCTTAGATTATCCTAATAAAGGTTTCTAGGACAAAATTAAATTGTTGCCTTATGCTTGTATAGAAGTTGTGACTTTTGAAATGGAGAGACCAATACAGGTCCAAGGGGTAGCACAGTTGTCTTTGTAACCCCTGTTTTGCCAACATCCTTTACCCAATTCCAACAATCCTCACTCATAATAACGGTGTTTAAAACCTGATGAAATGTTGGAAGCAAAAGGACCATTAGAGATTAGCTAGTCCCAGTTCTGCTTTCTAGCAATGATGAAGGGAGAAGAAGAGAGAGAACTGTGCTTTGTTGTTTGACAAAGGCCTGGTCATGCTCAGCCTTATCTGACCTCCCGACTCATGCCTGCTTCCCTTGGTTTACCGTGGAGTCTGCAGTCCTGGGGGCAGATGCTAGACTACCAGGCTGGGCCTGCTGCAGAAAGCTGCCCCTCTCTTAAGCTCCCTTTAGCAGGTCACTGACCTCTGTGGTCGTTGCCCAGAGTTCCTGCCCAGGGCAGTAGCCTAGTGGCTAAGTCCTCACCTTACATGCCAGGATCCCATATTGGTGCCTGTTCATGTCCCAGCTGCCCCACTTCCCATTCAGCTCCCTGCTTGTGGCCTGGGAAAGCAGTAGAGGACGGCCCAAAGCCTTGGGACCCTGTACCAGCATGGGAAACCTGGAAGAAGCTCCTGGCTTCGAATTGGTTGAGGTCCAGTCATTGCAGCCACTTTGGGAGTAAACTAGTGGACAGAAAATCTTTCTCCCTGTCTCTTCTCTGTAAATATGACTTTCCAATAAAAATAAATATTTTTTAAAAAGAAAAAGGTCTGATGTGACACAAGAGGTTTTTGCTCCACTCTCACATCCTCAGATTGCTGTTAAATGGCCTACACCTGTAGAAGCACAGTCCTGTTCGTGTGCCCCGTGATGCAGAAACAAATGGACTCATGTTACCTTTGCCCTTAAGCTCCAGGGGGCGGGCATTGTGGCACATCCCGTGTTGGGAGTACCTGGGATCAAACCCCAGCTCTGTGTCCACAGCAGCTTCCTAACACTTGCCCAGGAGGCAGCAGATGGCTCAAGTCCTTGAGTCCCCACGACCCACAAGGGCAGCATCGCTGGAGTAACTGGCTCCTGGCTGATGCAGGCCTGTGGGGAGTGAAGCCAGTGCATGGAGGCGTTCTTTCCCGCTGTCTTTCCTCTGTCACTCTACCTTTCAAATAAATAAAATTATAGCTTTAATGTAGTCTTCTTTTAAAAAAACTTAATTATATTTTTAATGGAAAGGCAAATTTTCAGAGAGGAGAGAGGAAGATTTTCCTTCCACTGGCTCCCTTTCCAAGTGGCATCAACTGCCAGAGCTAAACCGATCTGAAGCCAGGAGCCTCTCCCAGGTCTCCTACATGGATGGATGCAGGGTCCCAAGGCTTTGCGCCATCCTCTTCAGCTTTCCCAGGCCACAAACAGGGAGCTGGATGGGAAGCAGAGCAGTTGAGACATGAACAAGCACCCATATGGATGGGATCCCAGCACATGCAAGGCAAAGACTTTAGCCACTAGGCTACCGTGCCAGCTCCACTAGCTTTAAAGTGAAGGAAAGAGCTCAAAGAAGACAGGAGGCTCTATTTCAGCACTAAATCTTAAATTGGCCAGATAGGGTTCAACTGCTGGGACTGCCTGGTTCTTCTCATGACCCTGAGGAGAGGAAGCTGGAGCTGCCTGGCACAGACCCCTTTTCTTAGCTAATGACACCAAGCCATTTAAGAGAGAGATGAAGCCTGCTGGAGAGAAGTAACTCCTGCCCTTTTCTGATACAGCCCCGGCCTCCATTGCCATTTACCTAACCCTGCCCTGCCTCTGCCCCTTGCAGCATCGCCGTCCTGGACTACCCTGGCTGTATCATCCAGGATTTGCCGGAGCTTACTGCCGAGAGCCTGGTAAGCGGGTGGGGTTTCGGTGGCCTTTGAAGTTGCCAGGTAGTGGGACCTGGCATTTGCTCTCATTTCTTCTCCAGCCCCTGATGTCCTGGTGTGGGGATCTCAGATCAAGGCAGGCCTGTTGGAAAGAGGACAGGGTCGGTCGAGATTTAGGGCTGCTGACCCAGTTGAGAAAGATTTGGGAAAAGCTCAGCACATTCTTTAACACAGGTGAGGAAAGGGGCCATGAAAAACACTAAGGAGAGGAAATTCAGAAAGAGAATGGGCCAACTGAGCGTGAACAAAGAGACTTCTGGAAGGAGCCTCTCTTCAGGTTCCAGAACAGTCATAGCTCCTGGCTGCCATGCCGTGAACAATTCACTTCCCGTGATCAAATCATGAAGAGAAAAAATAAAGCACAGGAGTGTGTACTTCAGAAAATACCTCGCTTGAGGTTTCTCTGAAGCAAAAGAAGACACTGCTGCAGAATGACCCGGAACGTTCCCCTTTCTGAAACAGATCTAGGCACATCAGAAAAGTCCCTCAGAATTCCAGGAAGCTGACTCACAGCATATAAAAGATAAGGTATCTTTTATCATGTATTACCACAGCTCTCAAGATAACACATAACCCAGCCACTCTTTCTGCTGCATTTTAATGGTGTTTTTCAGTGTGACTGTGGACTCTGTGACAGGGATGGTATCATCTCCTTTTCTGTATCCTCAGTCTAGTCTGTTGTCTGCCATCGAAGAGCCTTATGTGTGCTAAATGACTGAATGGGTACTAAGACCCTCTACCCCCTAATTAATACCTGCAAAATGTTAAATTGGAGAAGAATATTATACATAAGTGAACTAAAATAAAGGATTTATAGACCCATAGGAATCTAGCCTGGAAGGGGCTTAGGAGCCATGTAACCCAGCCAAGTGCCCAGTGGAAGCAACGACCTGTCCTGACCACCCCTTGTAGGTGATGGACTCCGAGACCATGTCTTGAGTCATCTGCTAAGACGCCATGTCCAGGACCCTGTTACTGCCCCTGCTTAGAAACAGGCTGAGCAACCAAAGCCGGAGGCTGTTCAACTCCCCCGGAGAAGTAGAGAGTTACCTAAGCCTGTTTCTGTTCATGGTGGTGTTTGGTCCTGAAGACGACTCTGTGAAGTTGGTATTTCTATTTTATAGCTGGCAAAGTTAAGTAACTGCCAAGGCCTTAACAGGTGAAAATAGAGACCTGCCCCCTGCCTCTCAGAGCTGGACTGAAGGAAAACAAGGATGCAGTAGCTTTAAAATCCTGTTCTAAGGGGATTTGGGAACCTGTCCTCAGAGATCCTGGCCTGAACCTACTCCCTGTCGTCACTTCCACACCCATCTGCTTGCTTACAGGAATTGATAGCAACATTACTTTGACTTCTCTTGCAATGGAAATGCAATGAGGAAATGAACATAAAATTATCAAGACGCTTATTAGGCCTTCTGAGAAGACTTTAAGAGTGGGCAACAGTGTGTGTGTATATATATGATATATATATATACATATATATAAAATTAAAAAATAAGAATTAAATCAACAACAATACAATAAAATAGATTAAAAAAAATAAGAATTAAAGCATAAACAAGTAGTGCTAGGTGTTTCACGTCGCTGTGCAGAGCGCCGGTGGCACCTGCTGGTTCCTCTGGGTAACCACAGACCTTTCGTTGAGTGCATTTGGCTCGGGCGGCAGCAGCTAGGTGTCCTCCACACAGGCTCCCAGTGCGGCAGTGTGTCTACATTGCTGACTTCTGAACTGAGAAAAACTAATGTTTAAATGCTGAAGAGTGATCTTTTTCTTCAGACTTAATAAATTAAAAACATAGAAAATAGGCTTGTTATTTAAGTGTATAGGACTTTGACATTTCAAGTGGTTTTTTTTACTGACTATAAAATCAATATACTCACATAAAATTACACAAGAACAAAGATAAAAGTAATCAGTTACTTCCTGCCTGTAACTACTGGCAGCTTGTCATGATTACTGCGATGTTGTGTGGACATTTATTGATTCACACCTTACTTAACAAAAAGGACCTTACACATTTATGTTGCACTTGACATAACAAAATTTATTCACAATATTGTCTTATTAAGCATTTAAAAAAATATTAATTTACTTGAAATTCAGAATTACTAAGAAGGAGAGACAAAGAGGTCCTCCATCCCAGAAGTTCTCTTCTCAAATGATGGCAACGACTAAAGGTGGGCTGCTCCAAAATCAGGAGCCCGGAGCTTGCTCCCAGTCTCCTGCTTAGGTTCCAGGGTCCCAACCACCCAGGGCGTCTTCCCCTGCCTCCCAGGCTCACTAGCAAGGAGCTGGATCAGAGTAGAGTCCATATGACATATTACCTCTGCAGGCAGTGCCTTCACATGCTGTTCAACAGCACCAGCCCCCAGAAAGCATTCCAGAAAATGTAAATGTTAATAGCTAACAAAAAATTAAAAATTAAAAACTAGCTATACATAATATTCAACTCCTTGATCATTTTTAAAAATGTATTTATTTAAAGATTTATTCATTTTTATTGGAAAGACAGATTTACAGAGAAAAGGAGAGAAAGAGAAAGGTTTTCCATTCACTGCTTCACTCCTCAAGTGGCAACAATGGCTGGAACTGAGCCGATTTGAAGCCAGTGGCCAGGAGCCTCTTCCGGGTCCCCCAAGCAGGTGCAGGGTCCCAAGACTTTGGGCCATCCTCTACTGCTTTCCCAGACCACAAGCAGAGAGCTGGATGGGAAGTGGAGCAGCCAGGATTAGAACCGGCGCCCATATGGGATCCCAGTGCGTGCAAGGTGAGGACTTCGCCACTGGGCCATTGTACCGGGACTGGATATATTTATTTGGAAGAGAGAGAGAGAGAGACCTTTCATCAACCTGTTCACTCCCCAAACAGCCGAGGCTGGGCCAGGCCAACGTCAGGAGCCTGAAATTCCATTTAGGGCTCCTGTGTGAGGGTAGCAGAGGCTCAGGTGCTTGGCCCGTCTTTTGCTGCTTTGCCAAGCACACAGGCAGGAAGCTGGATCAGAAGTGAAGCAGCCAGAACTTGAACTGACATTCAATGTGGGATGCTGACATTGCAAGCACTGGCTTCAGGGACTGAGCCCCTACTACTGCGTGTTGTAAAGATGACTCTTTTCTTCCAGTGCTGGACATTTGTCTCCATTTTCATGGTTACACCAAAATGAGCATCCTTGCACATGCATCTTTGATTTTATCCCAGATTACGTCCTTGAAATAGATTTCTAGAAGTAAAATTGCTGTTTCATATTCATATTTTCTCATTTTTTAATCTTGTATTGAATTTAGTTCAGCTTTATTTGGAACTCCAGCCCCATGGCATGATGAATATGAAAAAAAGTTAATGACCTACTAATTTCTAAAATCTTCCCATTTTCTCAAAGTGGTTATTTTTAAATAGGCCACCCTCTCTTCTGAGTAAGAAGGCTTAAAATTTCTATGTCTCCAAATAACTAGTCAAGTTCAAATTCCCAAAACTAGGGGGAAAAATTACACATGCCAATGAAAGTTGGTGAAGGTCTGATGGGGTGGAGGCTAGGTCTGGTCTTGACAAGGAGCTTGCTGGACAAGGTAGTAGTCCGAAGTGGACGCTAGTCCTGTGCTCAGGAAGCGTCTGGAACAACCACATCTGGGATCAGCACGCCTCGGCTCCACTCCTGATCCCGAGAGCCTGCTAATGGTCCTGCAAGGCACAGCTGCTGCTGGCACAACTTTCTTCCTGACATCCACGTGGGAGCCCAGGATCGAGTGGCAGAGAGAGGAAATTAGCGGAGAGAGAGATCTTCCATTCACTGATTTAATTCCCAAATGTCCACAACATCCAGGCTGGGCTAGGCCCAGGGTGGAGCCAAGAACATGGATCTGGGTCTCCCCTGTGGGGCCTAAGCACTGGGGCCAGCATTTGCTGTATTCCCAGCTACGTTAGCAGGGAGCTGGGTCAGAAGTGGAGCAGCTGGGACTCAAAGCAATGCCCACATATGATGCCAGCACTGCAGGCAGCAGCTTTACCCTGTGGGTAGATGTTTGAAAGCAAAGTCCTGGTAGTGTGTGTGGGATGCGCTGTGTGGGTAGAATGTGTGGTCTCTGAACCGAACCTTAGGACCCCACATATGCTGTAGAATGGTGTGATAGTGGAACATGGGCAAATGTTTTCTTTGTTTAACTGGAAGAAAGCAAGTGAAAGTCCTGCTTCAGCTGATGTGAGGTACTGGGAACCAAGAGAATGTGATTGTGTGCTGCTGTTGACAAAACTTATCTCCACCTAGAGAAGGTCATGTTGAGTCCTACCCCACTCCCAGCAAAAGAAACAAAGAGAAAGGTGGGCAGCCTTAAAGAAAAACTCCAGCCTGGCACATCTGCACGGGTACATGTGGATCCACGGGCGGCTGAGTTGGCAGCAGGCAGAGGCTGGGTCAGTGCTGCACACAGAGCCTGCTGCTGCCGCCGCCAAGAAGCCAGAAGGAGCCAGGCAGAGACTGAAGGAAACAGAGCAGACCTGGGAGCTAAGGCTGCCCTAGAGAAGTAGGAGCCCCGGCCTCGGGCTCTGAGCAGGGAGGGAGGAAAACAGCCACCCTCAGCCTAACTGCTCCCACAACTTCCCAACTTCCCGGAGGCAGGCATCTGGTTAGCATTAAGCAACTCCCTGCAGTAAGCCAGTGCCTGTCTGCTGCTTCCTACTGAGGTGGCTCCCGTGAGGAGGCAGTAATGGCTGCTGTTGGGGTTTTGGTTTTGTTTTTTTAAGATTCATTCATTTTTAACTGAAAGAAAGATTCGCAGAGAAGAAAAGAGAGAAAGATCTGTCCACTAGTTCACTCCCCAAGTGAGTGCAACGGCCGGTGCTGCGCCAATCCAAAGCCAGGAGTTTCCTCTGGGTCTCCCCCATAGGTGTAGGGTCCCAAGGCTTTGGGCCATACTCTGTTGTTTTCCTAGGCCACAAGTAGGGAGCTGGATGGGAAGTGGAGCAGCCAGAATACAAACCGGAACTCAGAGATCCCAGTGAAAAGGTGAGGAATTCAGCCACTAGGATATATCACCAGGCCCTGTCCTGAATCTTTTTGGCCTTAGTATCAAGCATTAAGAAGGCCTCCTAAGTTCAAAAATTTTATAAATTGTGATTACCACAGTGGCTCAATAGGCTAACCCTCCACCTGCAAGCACTGACATCACATATGGGTGCTGGTTCATGTCCTGGTTACTCCGTTTCTGACCCTGCATATGTGCTGAGAAAGCAAGTCCTTAGAACCCTGCACCCACATGGGAGACTTAGAGTAGGCTCCTGGCTCCTGGCTCCACATAGGCTCAGTTCTGGTCATTGTAGCCATTTGGAGAGTGAATCAGTAGATGCAAGATTTTTCTCTCTCTTCTTTTCTCTGTAAATCTACCTTTCCAATAAAAATAAGTAAAAAGAAATCTTTTAAAATGTTATTAAAAATTTTGTATAGTAAATCTACTTTATAGGTCTGCCTATCTTCCCCTCTTTAAGCTGGGAGGCGATGGTAATCACTCAGCAGCTCACTTGGCTCGTCTCACTCCTACATGCCCCTCTCTCAGGTGTGAGGGATTGCTAAGATGTTAACTTGGCCATCGCGCATGCTTGTTGATTTATAGAGCTTCCGACACCCATATATTTTTAAAGGTCCCCAAATCAGATTGGACTTTTATTTTTGTCTTTGAAAAATATTTCTAAAAACAGATACCTGTTTCTATTCTGACATTCATCTTTCACCTCTGCTTAGGTACCGACAAGCTATCAGGAAACATACAAGAAAAACATCCATTTAGACTGATGTCTGCCAATTCCCCTTCCAACGTCAACATAGTTTGATAAGGGAGGATAGTGTGATTAAAAAAAATCAATTGCATTTAATGTCAGATCTGCCCAGCGTAGTTTAAAAGTTACCAGAGCAAGACTCTACTGCTAACAGTTATAAGTGAGGCTTCCATTAGTCCAGATTTTATGGGGGCAAAATTCTTTTCCAATCCTAAAAGCCACAAACTGCACGAGCTAACCTTCTTTCTAGCCAGTGCCCGCATTCAGACAGGGTGTCCAGGGACTGGCAGCATGAAGGCTCTTGCGTGCCTTGAGACCAGTGTCTAAGGGGAGAGGGCCAGGCCTCACCTGGCTGCAGGAGCAGCGACTCCCAGGCTGCTGTGGGGCGCTGAGAGGACGCTGCTGTTTGCAGGAGGCGGGGGACAACAGCCAGTTCTGCTGGAGGAACCTCTTCTCCTGTATCAACCTCCTGCGGCTGCTCAACAAGCTGACCAAATGGAAGCACTCCCGGACCATGGTGAGTGGAAGCGTCCCGCCGTGTTGCTCACAATATTCACAAATGAGTGCAGACTGCCTCCCAGCCCTGCAAACGCATACTGAATGCTAAGACAGCGCCTCCCCATTCCCTGCACTTCCTGTCTGTGAACCAAGCCTTCGCCCAGCCATTGCTTTGCAGGGAGCTGAATATGAACTGCACCTCAGGTGGCTCTGGTAGGAAAGCTCACAGTGGGTTTGCATTGCTGACACAAACTTAACGATTGTTCATTGCAACATTGCTTATAATAATGAGAGACTGACAACTTAAATGCCCATTGGTGTGGGGCCAAGTGGTTAACTACACAATAAAACATCCTCAAAATAGAATATTCTGCAACCAGAAAAAAGAATGAGACAGTTTTATACTGATTTGGATAATTTTCAATATATACCATAAAAAGCAAGCTGGCTATCTTTAGGTTAAAAGACAAATGTTACATATTCACACCCAGGGTCACACCCAGGAGCTGCAGTAGAAATGGGAGTGTGGTTAACAGATTCCCTTTGTACTTTATCCCATGCACTTTGATTGTTAGAAACTTTGGATTTGGAAGTAAGTAGTTACTCTGTGTTCTTAAGGAGCAGCTCCAAGTAGAGCCCAAAGCCCCGCAGGCCGGTGTGAGGGCACACAGCTTTGACTCGGCTGGCCTGAGAGTTGGACTTCTTCCCTTTTAACACCACCTATCTTTCAACGGGCAGATGCTGGTGGTGTTTAAATCAGCTCCAATCTTGAAACGGGCCCTCAAGGTCAAACAGGCCATGCTGCAACTTTATGTCCTGAAGCTGCTGAAGATACAGACCAAGTACCTGGGGCGCCAGTGGAGAAAGAGCAACATGAAAACCATGTCAGCCATTTACCAGAAAGTGCGCCACCGCATGAACGACGACTGGGCTTACGGGAACGGTAAGTCTCCTCGGAGCCCCCAGCTCCGCAAGCTCCCCAAAGTTTACTTAGCTTTGTTTATGTTTTTAAAAGATTATTTTTATTGGGAAGTCAGATTTACAGAGGAGAGACAAAGATTCTTCGTCCTCTGGTTCACTCCCCAAGAGGCCGCAGTGGCCAGAGCTGAGCCAGTCTGAAGCCAGGAGCTTCTTCCGGTCTCTCACATGGGTGCAGGGTCGCAAGGCTTTGGGACAACTTCTCCTTTCCCAGGCCACAGGCAGGGAGCTGGAGGGGAAGGGGAGCAGCCGGGATACAAACTGGCACCCGTATGGGATACTAGTACGTGCAAGGCAAGGATTCAGTCACTAGGCCATTGTGCCAGGCCCTATGTATTTTTTTATTTTTTCAATAAAATATTTATTTGAAAGGCAAGTTTCAGAGAGATGGCGACAGAGAAAGATCTTCCATGTGCTGGTTTGCTCTGCAAATGGCCACGGTGGCAGGCCTGGGCCAGGCCGAAACCAGGAGCCAGGAGCCGCTTCCAGATCTCCCACACTGGTCCAGGGCCCAGGACTTGCTCCATCCTCTGCTGTCTTCCCAGGCCACGAGCCGAGACCTGGATGGGAAGTGGAGCAGTCTGGGCCACCAGCACTGCAGGCGACAGCTTACCTGGCCAACTTTAATACAAGACTGAATAGACGCTCATCTCTGCTCTCTTGGTGTGAATTGCTACTGTTACTTTGGAGAAGAAAATATTTGTTTTTAGTGGTCAGGTGCTGATATAATAAATGTTAATGCAATACTCTAAATTCTTTTTAAAAAGTACTTTTTCCTCGCTAAACTACAAAAATGCATCTTATAAAAGACGGAAATTGAAAGCTAATTATCCCTTTCTAAAACATTACTTTAAATGAAAGTTTTCTCCAAAAGATTTTTTTAAGATTTATTTTATCTATTTATTAAGATTTTATTTATTTTTATTGGAAAATCAGATATACAGTTAGGAGAAGAGACAGAGAGGAAGATATTCCATCTGTTGACTCACTCCCCAAGTGGCTGCGACAGCTGGAGCGGAGTGAATCCAGAGCGAGGAGCCCAGAGTCTGGAGTCTCTTCCGGGTCTCCCATGTGGGTGCAGAGTCCCAAGGCTTTGGGCCATCCTCAACTGCTTTCCCAGGCCGCAAGCAGAGAGCTGGATGGGAAGCCCGGGCGCTGGGATTAGAACCGACACGTGTAAGGCAAGGACTTTAGCTGCTAGGCTACTGCACCGGGCCCCAAAAGATTTCTTTTAAAGGAAAATAATCTGAGGCTGAGGGCGGTTTAGTCTCTGCTTGGGACTTGTGTGTCTCGTACTGACGTGCTCCGTTCGAGTCCTCCTGGCTCCTCGGCTTTCCGCCCGCCTTCGTGCTGCTGTGTCCTTGAAGGCAGTGGTCATAGCTCTGGTCTTGGGTCCCCACCACCCAGCTTGAGTTCTGGGCTCCTGGCTTCAGCCTGGCCCGTTCTGGTTGTCACCAACATTTGAGGAATGAACCACCAGGTAGAAGGTCTCTCTCTCTCTCGGATTCTTTCTCTCTGCCTTTCAAATAAAATGAAAATAAATCAATAAATTTAAACATGATAGTAATAAGATAATCATTATTACAAAGAAAATAGAAAAATACCAGCAAATATTTTACTGTCTTGTCATCCCATCATCATATTGTACCACCTAAAGTTGTTAACAATGTGTATTCTTTCAGATCTTTATATAATGTATGCATGTGTGTATTGAAAACACACATTTTTACATTTATTGATTTGAAAGTCAAAATTACAGAGACAGAGGCACAGAGACATTCTCCAATGTCCCTAAATGGCTGCACAGCTGGGGCAGGGCTGGGCTGGAGCCAGGAGCTGCACCCAGGTCTCGCAGATGGGTGCAGGGTCCCAAGCACCCAGGCCATCCACTACCGCCTTCCCAGCACAGCCTCAGGGAGCCACGTCAGACGTGGGGATGCAAGCCTCTCGGGCTGCACCCCAGCGCCAGCCCTAAATACGCTATTTTCTAATCTCTTTTGCAATAACATTATCTGTTCTTTTCCATGTCAGTACATTTTTGTTTGGTCTGATAATCAAGCAGATTTTCAAAATTTTCTATTTGATTTAAAAAGCAGAGACACACACACAGTCTTCCATCCCCTGGTTCACTTCCCAGGTGCCCACAGCAGCCAGGGCTGGGCCAGGCCAAAGTCTGGGTGGCAGGGACTCCAGTACTTAGTCACCTAATACCTCCGCGTGTGCGTTGGCGGGAGGGTGGCATGGCAGATCGGTGGCTGGTGGTCAAGTACTTCACACAGTCACTTGGCCAAATGTCTGCTCTCCGTAATATTTATAGCTATTTTTTTTTCCAGATCTGAATCCAAATCCAGGACCATAAGTAGCATCTGGTTTTTTGTTTCCCACACCCCTAGTTTTTCTATATATTAATTCTTTTAAAATCGAGTAGTCTTCCACCCACCTCCCTCCCCCCAATAACACAAGAAATAAGCCAAATGTCCTGCAGGATACTGGCTTTGTGCACCTGTGCACCTGCTGCGTGGTGATGATGTTGCCATTATGCCTCTAGCTGAAAGCTGGGTGTAAAATGTCGACGCGGTGATTGGCCTTTTGTTGCCTATAGTAACCCTCCGGCCGCAGCCAGCTACACCGGCTTCCCATCAGCCAGTGCCTATAGTAACCCTCCCGCAGCGGCCAGCTACACCGGCTTCCCATCAGCCAGTGCCTATAGTAACCCTCCCGCAGCGGCCAGCTACACCGGCTTCCCATCAGCCAGGGCAGTGTCTGGGTGAGCAACCAGAACTAATCGACCACAATTTGAAAAAAATTTACTTTGGAGAACTTTTTTTGTCTGTTTTTTTTATATTTGGCTTATAGGGATTTGGCCATTGTTCCCATCATTATATTTAAAAATCTTTAGGTGACTCCTGGCTATTTTTTGCTGGATTTTGTAACCTGTTTAAATTTCACAGGATCCCACAGTAGAGTTTAGACAGTCAAAGGAAGCTTGTGATTGCCATATCAATAAGCCAGGATATAACTTCTATCTATATAAGATGTAAAACTTAATTAGCTATTTAAGTTCTTGTAAATTTTGAAAACATGAAAATGTTTTGTCTTGCAAATGGCACGTCTGTTGTTACTGCCATTCGGAGCCCGGGTAGAACCACACCCCTGTGATAATACATTCAGTGTAGGCCCAGCACAGTGCCTTTTTTTTAAAAAAAAGATTTATTTATTTTTATTACAAAGTCAGATATACAGAGAGGAGGACAGACAGAGAGAACGATCTTCCATCCACTGGTTCACTCCCCAAGTGAGTGCAACGGCTGGTGCTGCGCCGATCCAAAGCCAGGAACCAGGAACCTCTTACAGGTCTCCCACGCGGGTGCAGAGTCCCAAATCTTTTGGGCCGTCCTTGATTGCTTTCCCAGGCAACGAGCAGAGAGCTGGATGGGAAGTGGAGCTGCCAGGGTTAGAACTGGTGCCCAAATGGGATCCCGGCACGTTCAAGGTGAGGATTTTCGCCGCAAGGCCATGTCGCTGGGCCCCCAGCACAGTGCCTTAATTGGCTAATCCTCTTCCTTCAAACACTGGGATCCCATACAGGTTCCAGTTCATGTCCCGGCTTTTCTACTTCCCATCCATCTATGGCCTGGGAAAGCAGCAGAGACCCGGAAGAAGTTCCTGGCTCCTTGTTTCAGATACTCGGCTCCAGCCATTGTGGCTATGTAGGGAGTGAAGCAGCAGATGGAAGATCTTTCTCTCTATAAATCCACCTTTTCAATAAAAAAAAAAAAAAATGGAGTACAGAGCATGAGTGCTGCGGAAAGAAGTGAGTTGGAGTGAGGCAGGTAATCTGCCTGCTGGTTGTGCAGCTCCCAGAAGCCTTCACCTCAGAATCAGAAAAATCCGCTCGCATGTGGACTTTGGTGCGACTGGGGAGAGGCCTGGGGTCAGAAGGCCCTTCCCCCTTCCTTCCATCCCGCTGCCATTCCTGCCTTCAAACACTCCCACCCCAGCGAACCTCAGTAAAGAACCACTGAAGTGCCCAGCTACGAAACATGATGCCTGCAGTTGATAAGAAAATGAAATAATGAAATTAAAACACAGTGAGAAGCAAGTCTACTTCCCGTGGAGCCTGTGTTCCCATCCCAACCGCAACAACTGTCACTGGTTTCTGGAGTGCCCTTCTAAAGACAGTTTCTGCATATTCAGGCTTATGCGTGTGGGCATATGTGCATTTTTTTTCTTTTGTGTTTTAAAGACTTATTTTTATTTAAAGAGAGAAGGAGAGCAAAAGCAGTCTTTCACCTGTTGGTTCAGTGCCCAGATGGTTTCAGTGGTCAGAACTGGACCATTCTAAAGCCAGGAGCTCCTTCCGGGTCTCCCACGCGGGTGCAAGAGCCCAAGGTATTGGGCCATCCTTTACTGCTTTCTCAGGCCATTAGCGTGGAACTGTATCAGAAGTGCAGCAGTCAAAACTCGAACCAGCGCCCATGTGAGATGCTGGCACTGAAGGCAGTGGCTTAGCCTAATACACCATGTTGCAGGCAGCCACAAATGTGCAGGTTTTTTTTTTAAAGATTTTCTTTTATTTTTATCCGAAAGGCAGATTTACAAAGAGGAGAGAGAGAGTGGACTATCTTCTGTCCACTGGTTCACTCCCCAAATAGCCAAAGTTGGGCTGATTTGAAGCCAGAAGCCAGGAACTTCTTCCGGGTCTCCCACGTGGGAGCAGGGTCCCACGGCTTTGGGCCGTCCTTGACTGCTTTCCCAGGCCACAGGCAGGGAGCTGGATCGGACGTGTAGCAGCAGGGACGCAAACTGGCGCTCATATGGAATCTTGTGCTTGAAAGTGAAGGATTAACCAATGAAACCTTTGTGCCAGGCCCTTTAAGAAAAAAAGATTGATTTATGCATATGTATTCTGTAGATCTAATTGTCAACATGCTTAACTTTGTACACTGCTCTTGACAAAAAGGGTAGTTCTGCGTGGAGTGCCCTAGACCACACTCCAGCAAGTGGAGTGCTGACTTGGGCACGTCTTTCTCCTCTCCTCCCGACACAGACATCGATGCCAGGCCGTGGGACTTCCAGGCAGAGGAATGCACGCTGAGGGCCAACATTGAGGCTTTCAACAGCCGCCGCTACGACAGACCCCGGGACTCGGAGTTCTCACCTGTGGATAACTGCTTGCAGAGCGTGCTGGGACAGAGGCTGGATCTGCCTGAAGATTTCCACTATTCGTATGAGCTCTGGCTGGAGAGAGAGGTGTTTTCCCAGCCCATCTGCTGGGAGGAGCTGCTCCAGAATCACTGAGCTCTTCCCATCAGCTGTCTGGCAGAGGGAGGTCGGCTCAGATCAACGGTGCTCCACAAGCCTGCCTGCTCAGCCTTGGCCTCCTGCTTGGAGACTGCTTGTTCAAGGGGAGTTCTGGCCCAGCCCTGGGACATAGAGGATAGCTCAGGACTAGACTCTGGCAGCTTATGGACCTAGAGATTGTATGAGGTTGGCATCTAAGTCAAAGCAAATCCATCGCCTTGGTCAGCGGTCAGCCGGCTGCCTGGTTGACCTTGGACGGATCCCGGCCAGGCTCGCTGAAGGCCCCCTGCCTGTCGCAGTCAGCTCGACCCAGGCCAGCCTTCCCTGGCTCTAAGGGTGAGAAGCTGGCACCCGTCACAGGGAGGGACAGGGGGCCAGATGACATCACAGGCAGAGCCCTGGGTTCCTAGGAACCATCCAAAGTTTGGTAAAAGCAACTTTGAAATGAAGTGTGCATTTTACATTTTATATGTCAGAGCGCCTGCGCCTTCGTGGCGGGTTTGCGGACTTCCTGTTTCCCAGCACCGCATGTTACACGGAAGTACTGCCCAGAATGTTTTCCCCTGTGTTTCCTATGAAGTTACTTCCTTGTGTTCCTTGTACAGGAAATGAAGAACACTGCCACTTGGAGAGGCCCCGGCCAGTGTGAACTCAGCAGGCCTCTCCTAAGGCTGTTTCTTGGTTTTCCCAAACAACTTCAGTCTGAAAATGGCCACGCACTCTGCAGAAAATTATCCTTTTCATCCGAGGCCTTGTTTGAAATGACAAGTTAACTACAGGGGGTTTATTTATTGAACGGCATGGCCATTTGTGCTCATGATTGATTTTAATTGATAAGAACAGCAAGAGCATCCCAGCTTGCTGTTTTCTCCCCCGATGTTGAGCGCCGTCCCCGCCCCGGGTTTTACTGGCAGCGTCTCCACAGGCCACGGGGCCATCTAGCAGTTCTGCTTCTCCCCGAAGGCTTCGTGTGTCAGCCTCTTTGACTTCTGCAGTGGGCTCACATACTTCCCCCAAGAAGAAGGCTTTTAGAGAAGTTTGTGATTCAGTCAGCTCGTTCTGTTTGTCTCGCATCCCACGACCATCATCTCCATCTGCAAGCTTTTCAACTTTCACTGCTCCCCTCCCAGGGCAGACACCATTGAATCCTTTCCCAGTCAGTCCAGCAACTTATCCCCCGGCCCTTTGGCATCTCTTCAGGAGGCTGTGTCACAAGGAATTATATGAAAATATAATTAGTAAATGTTGGATTTTACCTCTTTGTGTTTTAGGACAGCAGGACTTCTGCCTTGACGGAAAGCCCCTGAGGAATGCACGCATGTGATGGATAAGCTTCTTGTAAATGTTCCCAAAGCAGGGCAGGAATCCTCGTGTAATCAACATGATTTACTGAGCATAGCTTTGTGAATCTCATTAATCCTGGATCAGCCTAAAGTGATATGAATATGATTTTAATAGAAAGACAAGTTGTCCAGGAAAGAGATACGTTGATTTTAAAACCACATAGTGTTCCATTCGTGTCAACAGCAGGTCGCCCTTTAAGCTCTCTGGGCGCAGAAGTACACGCTGAGGTGCATCGCTGCTCACGTGTGTGGCTGACGCTCACAGGGTCAGGGTGCGCGGGGGAGGCGGACCAGCAGGCAGGAAGCGGAGCAGCAAGGGCGCTTGAGCTGCAGACCATCACATGGAGTTCCTCCTGGCCTGCTGGGGGCTGCTCTCGGTGCTGGCTGCCAGCCCACATGCCAGGGAGCCCAGGCGAATCCTCCGGTGTGTGAGCCCCTACGTGAGGCTGTGGGTAAGTCCACGTTAGCCATCCTGGGAGGGTGTCCGCAGTCACTGCGTGGAGAACATGACACTTGTCCGCAGAGGGTTTTAATTTGTGAATACTTCAGCAACATGTTCACTGATAATGCTGTTATCTCCTGAAGCACTTTAATTAAAAAGGAAAATATCTAGAATGAGAAATTTAGTCTTTAAATTCTTCAGTGCAATGTATTTTATTTATTTTTGCTGCAAGACAATCTTGAGGCCCTAGAGAAAGGTAGAACGTTGGTAGCGCTCGGTACAGAGAAGCCCACGCTGCCTCCCCTCAAACCCCTCTCCGGGCCGGCTAACGCCAGTGACGCCAAGGCGTGGGAGTGCTCGCCGTGCTGCTTGTGGCAACCCGGCTCACTTCCTCACGCTTAGAAAGGCACTGGGCGAGAGAACAGCTCCTCCGCGGGGCTCCCAGCTGGCCTAGTCAGGGCTACAGGAGGAGACAAGACCCACTAGGCGCCCTCTCGAAGCTCCTGCTGGCGTAGGACATACATCAAATGGCTCTAAGTCCACCAGGCAAACTTTCTTTTTTATTCATAATTCAGATCTACAGAGACAAGAAGAAACAGACATGAAGATCTTCTACCTGCTGGTTCACTCCTCAAGCAGCTACAATGGCCAGAGCTGAGTAGATCTGAAACCAGGAGCCAGGAGCTTCTTCTGGGTCTCCCAATTGAGTGCAGGGTCTCAAGGCTTTGGTTGTCCTCTAGTGCTTTCTCAAGCCACAAGTAGAGAGCTGGATGGAAAATGGATAAGCTGGGATATGAACCAGTGTCCATATGGGATCCGGGTGGATTCAAGATAAGGATTTAGCCATTAGGCACTGTGCCACACCAAGTGCCATTTTATTTTATTTTTTAAGATTTATTTATTTTTATTGCAAAGTCAGATATACAGAGAGGAGGAGAGACAGAGAGGAAGATCTTCTGTCCAATGATTCACTCCCCAAATGACCGCAACGGCTGGAGCTGAGCCAATCTGAAGCCAGGATCCAGGAACCTCCTCCAGGTCTCCCACGTGTGTGCAGGAGCCCAAGGCTTTGGGCCGTCCTCGACTGCCTTCCCAGGCCACAAGCAGGGAGCTGGAAGAGGAGCAGAGCATCTGGGATACGAACCAGCACCCATATGGGATGCTGGCTCATGCAAAGTGAGGACTTTTGCCACTAGGCTATCGCACCTAGCCCCACCAACATTTTTTACACAACTAAAAATGCAATATACTGCTCAATATTTACTTTTATAGTTAACCTCAGAGATTTTTCCATATTGATAGTGCCTTGTTAACTATAAATCCATCATAGCATGTGATAAATATTTATTAATTAAACAAACAATTTTTCCCTAACAGCCTTCAAGTATTGTTCAGGACCAGGCACAGTAGCCTGGTGGTTAAAAGTCCTCACCTTGCACCCGCTGGGATCCCATATGGGCGCTGGTCTAATCCTGGCTGCTCCACTTCCCATCCGGCAGCCTGTTTGTGGCCTGGGAAAGCAGTGGAGGACGGCCCAAAGCCTTGGGACCCTGCACCCGCGTGGGAGACCCGAAAGAGGCACTGGCTCCTGGCTTTGGATCAGCTCAGGTCCAGCCATTGCAGCTACTTGGGTAGTGAATCATCGGACAGAAGATCTCTCTCTGTCTCTCTCTTTCTCTTTGCATATCTGACTTCCAATAAAAATAAATCTTTTTTAAAAATAAGTATTGTTCAACTGCATTGAAAGAATGGGCATGCATATGTGTTACAGTGGGGCTGGTGGTCTGGAGAGCCACTCCGTTCCCCTGGTAACAGGTCAGGGTGGCAGGGAACACACTTCCTGCTGTAGGTCAGCTGCAGTGCATGCTCCCAGTGCTCACTGTCACCCAGGGGAGCCCCAGGCTGCTGCGGGGCGGTGTCTGGGCTGTCTCCTACTTGGATAACCAGCTGCGTGGAAATGGCAACAAGCAAGGGTTGGAAATGTTTGCTTTTATGTTCTAGGAAAGCAAATAGGCAAAGTCTAAGGAACTGCACGAGTCCAAAAGTCATTCCTGTTCTGCCCAAACCCTCTGTGCCAGTGCCTGCCTTACAGCGTGCACAGGACCGCCTGTCCCTTGCCACCTGGTGCCAATGTCTTCCTTACAGCGTGCACAGGACCGCCTGTCCCTTGCCACCTGGTGCCAATGTCTTCCTTACAGCGTGCACAGACCGCCTGTCCCTTGCCACCTGGTGCCAATGTCTTCCTTACAGCGTGCACAGGACCGCCTGTCCCTTGCCTCTGTTTGGGAACAGGGTTCGGAACACTCTGAAAGTTGTTCAGATGCTAAACGGAGCTGCGAGCACAGAGATCCTGCACATGGAGGCTGTGACAATCTGTGTAGACTGCCAACCGATGTCATGTGACCCAACAGGAAGTGCCACATCAAGGCCTAGTGAGCAGTTATGTCATGCTCTGCCTCTGTTAGCTGTGTGATAAAGAACACATTGTTTAATCTTTTTACGCCTCAAGCTCTCTATCTGTAAAACAGGGATAACGCCACTGCTGGTTTGGGCATGATGACTGAGTCTTTGTGGGGCCAGTTTGACGGTCCAGTGGGTTAAGCTCCACCTGTGACACCAACATCCCAGAGAAGCAGCAACTGAAGTCCTGGCGGCGCTTGGACCCTGCCATCCATGTGGGAGACCAGGAGGGGGTTCCTGGTTCCAGCTTGACCCAGACCCAGCCATTGTGGTCATTTGGGAGTGAATGAGGGCACAGAAAATGCCTGTTTACCTATAGCTGTTTCTCAAATAACAGTAAATCTTGATGTGGGGGCGGGGAACCTGAGTAATTGTGTATGCAGGGTTTGGATAATCCATGGTAAACACAAGTGTTCGGAACTGTTACTGCCATCCCCCACCATGTCCTCCTCCCGGCCAGAACCACAGCTGGCCCTTCAGCTCCCCAGGCAACAGCCAGCAGGTCCCAGCTGACAGGCCAGCTCTCACCTATGTCACCTGTCACACGCAATGGCTTGTACATTTAAAGATGGCCAAAATGAACAATTCAAAGAAGAAAAATGTTTCTGACACTTGCAGAGTCGTGTCTACAGCCAAAGAGCTTCTCTTGGTTTCCCAAGTGGGTGAGGGCCAAGCACTTGGTTCATCTGCTGCTTTCTGCAGGGGGTACGCAGCTAGTTCAGGGTCAGGAGCTTGGAAGCCACGCCTCCCCCAACCACATACTCCTTTCTGCCCACCTGTGAGTCAGGAACTCACCTATCATCTGGAACCCGAGAGGGGGCGGTATTGCCTTGCTGTGTAAACATGCCCCCCCACACAACCCCCCATAGAGGTCCATGACAGGGAGGGGCTCACTCTCTTTTCTTCCGTCACTCTGGCACTCCGATTTGGCCTCCCCAGTCCCCGCTTGCTCTCTGGCTTCCCGAGGACAGACTCCAAGGACAGGTAGCCCCTGAGCATGGTCCCGGTGTGTCTGTATACCTCACCCTCTGTTCACTGCTTGGGTGGAACAGTAAAGATATTAATGTTGGGCCGGCACAGTAGCCTAGTGACTAAAGTCCTTGTATTTGCCAAGATCCCATATAGGCACTGGTTCAATTCCCAGTGGTCCTGCTTCCCATCCAGCTCCCTGCTTTTGGCCTGGGAAAGCAGCCAAGGACAACCCAAAACCTTAGTACTCTGCACCTGTGTGGGAGACCCAGAAGAAACTCCTGGCTCTTGGCTTCAGATCAGCTCAGCTGTGGCTGCTGCGGCCACTTGAGGATGATAGATCTTCCTCTCTGTCTCTCCTCCTCTCTGTATATCTGGGTTTCCAATAAACATAAATAGAAAAAAAAAGATGCTAATGCTAAGATGCTTTGTATTGCTAATTTGTTTACTTTCTAGGGTTCCAGGAGAGGTGAAGCCTAGCAGTAACAGAATGTGGGCAGAGAAGCCAGGGAAAGGTTACTGCAGCTTTGTAAGTGTGCCCAGGTTGTTGGTGCACGTTTCTTAGCATAACTTATCTGCTGGGGAAGCTGGAACACAGGTCTTCAGCTTAACAGATGAACTTCAGGGTAATGGCCATTTGTCCCTCTCAGGGTTTCAATTCAGAATTGACTGCCATATAGATTTGTCGTTTGCTAATTTCTAGTGAGTTTGGTTAATAAAGACTCCTTAATACATCCTAGACTTTGTCTGGCATGAGCTCACTTTTATCCCACAACACTTTCCCTGGTGCATTAATAGGTAAGTGGAACAATGCTGACACAGCAGGTGGAAGCTTAGCCTACTAATGCCACATTGCCAGCCCCAAAGGAAGTATACTGATCAGCTTTCTGTTTGTTTGTTACTGAGAGTAGCTAATTTACAAAGAAAATGTATTAGTGGAGCTTGACCAGCCCCATGGGCGTGGCATTGATGACGACAGTGGATGCCAGAATGTACGCAGAGATAGGACAGGGTGGGGCGGCAGAAAGAGCCAGCCAGGCTTGGCTGAGCCTTGAGGACCAACCCTTTTCAAGCACTACCTTTGGGGGCAGGCCCCCTCCCTTCCTGGGACCGGAAGCCTCCCTGCGGTCCCATCTCCAAGATGTCTCCATCCTTAACTCGGGGGCCATCCCTGGGAGTGAAGCAAGCTGTCACCAGTCCCAAGGGGAAGGAAGGGTGGAGGGGATGAGGGCGACGCGCAGAAGGAAGGAGCTTGGAGGAGAAGGGAGGAGACAGGAATTTTCAAGTATAGTTTCTAAGAAAGATAGTGATAGAATAGTCTATGTTTAGACATTCTAAGAATGTATGCTTCGATTCTGGCAATTTTTTTTTTAAAGAACACCACAGTTAACACTACTATTTATAAAGAATTCGTAAGGATGTCTATTCATAAATAGACAAAAGTGAACTTGTGCTATTCCGATGTGAAGCTGAACAGTTACCTAAATTTAACATCTTCCAGTTTACACAGATTTGCTCAGTTCCTATGGTATAAATTGAACTATCTTAAGTTGTAAACACAAAATAATTCTTGAGTGGGTTAGCATTTAAAAAAATGCAGGCTTGGTCTTGTGGCATCCCATATGGGTCGTCTGTGTCCCAGCTGCTCCATTTCCGGTCTGCTTTCTTAGGAAAACAAGCAGGTGACTCCAGTGTTCGGGCCCCTGCACCCATGTGGAAGATCAGAGGAAGCCCCTGGCTTTAGCCTGGCCCAGTGCTGCCCACTGTGGCCATCTGGGGAGTGGACAAGCAG
The DNA here is from genome assembly GCF_030435755.1 of Ochotona princeps. Taxonomy (NCBI): domain Eukaryota; kingdom Metazoa; phylum Chordata; class Mammalia; order Lagomorpha; family Ochotonidae; genus Ochotona; species Ochotona princeps. The sequence goes on along the minus strand of NC_080856.1, from coordinate 3,428,962 downwards.
ATGGAACACCTCTCGGTAGGTCTGGCACAATGGCCCAATTGGTTAATCTTCCCCTTGCTAAGCGCCAGACCCCATTTGGGCACTGGTTCGTGTCCCAGCTGCTCCACTTCCCATCCAGCTCCGTGCTTATTGCTGTAAAGCAGTGAAAGATGTCCCAAAGCCCTGGGATTCTGCACCCACATGGGAGACCCAGAGTAGGCTCCAGGCTCCTGACTTTGGATTGGCTCAGCACTGGCCACTGCAGCCATTTGGAGAGTGAACCAACAGATGGAAGATCTTTCTGTCACTTGTCTCCTTAAATCTGATCTACCTTTCCAAAAAAATAAAATTAATTAAATAAATAACTCATTTTATAAAAAAAAAAAAACCTCAATGTCTTCCTCTGTTACTCTATTTTTGATAAACAGATTTTTAAAACACAAAGTCACTGACTCCACATGCAAATTGGAGAATGTTAGTCAAAACTGCTCCAAGGCCGTGGACTGCCATGGCGCGGGCCAGGTGCTCAGCCAGCTGCCTGCCATGGCACTCCTGTACAGGCTGCCCCACAGTGACGGGGTGCAGCTCTGGGCACAGTGGGTTAAGCATCCCAGCTCAGGGAACTAGCTCAAGTCCTGATTGCTCTGCTTCTGGTCCAGTTCCCTCCTAGTAGCCCATGTGCTTGGGTCCCTGCCACCCAGGTGGGAGATGAGGAGGGTATTCCAGCGGCCTCACTCCAGCTTCGCCCAGTCTCGGCTATGGCAGCCAGTTGGGGGAGTGAACCAGTGAACAAATACCTCCTCCTGGCCTGTGCCTTTCAAATAAATAATACATCTTAAATAAAATGAAATCAAAATAATAAAATGAGATTGTCGAAGTGGGCCCTCCAGGGCTGAGCGATGGGTTCCTCGTTGGAGATGTAGGGGGTAAGGGCAGCTGAAGAAAGGACGCCTGGGTGGGCAGTGCTGCTGCTGACAGTGGGCGTGGGGAAGGTCGAGGAGGATGTGCCTTCTGCCCAGGCCGGCGCTCGGATGGGGATGCCATCACATGACCCACAGACTGGGTCATTCCCACAGAAGCCGTCACTGCCCACGGAGGCCATCACATGGCAGGCGATGTGGCGGGGTCGGTCCCTGGGAGGGGGACAGACAGGTCAGCAGGAGGAGGGCGGGCCCGTGTAGAGGAGCACGGAGCAGCCTGTCTCACACACACCATGCGGGGAGGCTCAGCACTGCGCCCTCCCCTGCTTTGCGCCATTTTCTTCATTTTTAGGATTTTTATTTATTTGAAAGGCTCTCTCTCTGTCTCTCTCTCTCTCTCTCTCACACACACACACACAGATTGTATCTGCTGCTCCACCCATGCCTCGCACATGGGTGCAGGCACCTCTGCTGCTTTCTCAGGGACATTAGCAGGCAGCTGAGTAGGACGTGGAACAGCGGGACGCTAATCAGTGATGCCTGAGCTTGCAGGTGGAGGATTAGCCAGTGAGCCATTGCACTGCCCCTTCCTCCCCTGTAAGTCAGAGGTCAATAAGGAAGAAGTTACCGGGTTCGGCAGAATGAAGGAGATTCACACCTGTCACAGCGGCAGCGACACAGGATGGCGAGCTGGAGCAAGGCTGCCCTCTGTCGGACACAGGTGAGCACACAGTGGGTGCAGCCAGAGGACCAACGCGTGCCCCGCAGGGGCCGAGGTGCTGTTGGGATGTTTTTCTTTATTTGAAAGGCAGGAACACAGAGAGATCTCTTGTCTGCTGCCCCACTCCCTACATGCCCCGCAACAGCTAGGACTGGACCAAGTCGTGGTCAGGAGCCTTGAACTGCACCCTGCTCTCCCCCGGGGGTGGCAGGCCAGTCACTGCCTCCCAGAGCGCATCCCACGGCAGGAAGCTGGGATCAGAAGCAAGAGGCAGGGACTGCAAGGTGGCCTCTCAGCCACCATGGGCCGACCCAGAGGGCCCCAGACAGGCCTCGGGAGCAGGGTCACGGAGGAGGGACGACTCCACCTGCACTGGAGGGCTGAGGAAGCAGGCAGGAGGGGACACTGTGGGTAAAGGGGGACAGGGGCCGGAGGTGGGGGGGCAGGCACACATCCCAGGGACATGGGAATGTGGCCAAAAGAAAATGTGTGGGGCCCAAAGCGAAGGCTCAATTGGCTAAGCTTCCCCTTGCAAGTTCCAGGATTCTGTATGGGCACTGGTTCCTATCCTGGCAGCTCCACTTCCCATCCAGCTCCCTGCCTGTCGCCTAGGAAAGCAGTCGAGGACGGCCAAAGCCTTGGGATCCTGCACCAATGTGGGAAACCCGAGGAAGCTCCTGGCTTCAGGCTTTGGATCAGCTCAGCTCCAGCTATCACAGCCACTTGGGGAGTGAATCAGTGGATGGAGGGTCTTTCTCTCTGTCTCTCCTTGTCTCTATAAATCTGTCTTTCCAATAAGAAGGAATAAATCATCTCTCTTTTTTTTTTAATCGTTTGCTGTAGATTTACTGAATTTTCAGTTGCACCTGTAGTTGCCTTGGCAGAACCAGACCAAATAATTTGACAGGTGTTCTACAGCCCCCATGGGGGGGGCTGCATTGATATCCTGTCCCCATAACATCTCCACTGAACAGTTCTGCATGAGCGCTCACGGAGGGCTTCGCTCAGCCACACTGTAGGAGTTTATCACACGTGGGAGAGCTGACCTTCAGGGGGTAAGCAGTGATGGTGGTGGGCTGCCCCCATCAGGCATTAAGAGTGCGTCCCACACAGGTAGAGGGCAGGTCAGAGGAATTCCTGGAAATTCCTGCTGGTCAAATGACAGGCACTTACAACCCAGGTTTGCTTGGGAAGCACACCTAGGAGACTCAGCAATATACCCACTCCCCTTGGAAAGCCAAGGGCACTCGGCCATTCAGAGCCCTGGGCACTGAAGCCAGAGCCTGTCCCCTGCTTTCTCAGCTCCAGGCACCTGCTCAGAGGAACCCTCCCTATCACCCATCTCAACACAGCGGTACAACACACCCGTCATGGCGAGGATCTCTGGCCAGCAGGGCCCTAGACCACCGAGGGGTGAGGCGACGGTGTTCTTCGGCTACAGACCCGTGGAGGACAGTCTGGCGGAACACGGCCACTTATTGTATAGGGTACAACTTATATAGACTAGAAAAGGGGACGGCAAGAGGGCGGTCCTGATAGTCCCGCCACCCAACAGTGGCATTGTAATTGGCTAAAAGGCACGTCTATCCCTTTAGATCCTCCAGTCACGTCGCAGCTGGAAGCTGCCTCAGGTTATGGGCAGGTTGGTATGGGTCACGCCCACCTGGCACCAGGCAGAGATGCAGGGGTGCTCTCCCACAACCTATCACTTCCAGGGTCTGCCAAGTACCCCCATGTGCCCGCCTCCCTCCACCCTAAAAAAAAAAAAAAAAACTTTAAAAACAAGGATTTTGTCCATTCAGGGTGAATCTTAGAGATACTGAGTCCACAGGAGTCGTGCCCTCAGCCTGTAGCCTTCGGGGCCAAGGGCAGCATGAGGGCACAATGCCGGAAGCAGAACCGCCACGCTGTCCCTTTCACAAACAGCGCCCCAAAGAATTCTCACCCTAACCCTAGCCCTCAGGACTCCCCAAGGAGTTCTTCCCCCACGGTCTGCAGGGCGCGTGGCCCTTTCCCGGCCGCTCGGCCTCCTCCGAGGCTGCTCGGCGCCTCCTTGGCTCGCCCCCAGTCCCCCAGACGTGGCCGTCCTCTGTCCTCCGTGCCCCTGGCCGGCTCCCCGGGGCCCGGTCGCCTGGCAACCGGCAAGGCCACCGCGCGCCGCCGGGCGTTTGTGCCCCGGCGCGTCGGGCGAGCAGGGCGGCTGGCGCTCGGTGGCCGCAGGAGCGGACGGACGCTCGGTGGCCGCAGCTAGAGGAGGCGGAGGCCCGGGACACGCCGGAGCAGGCCGCGGCGCCGCCCCCGGGGCATGTGAAGTGGGGCATCCGGCGTGTTTCCGGGTGGGGAGCCGATGCCACGCTCGCCCGGCCGACTAAGCAGGGAATGACCATGGTAATTAACGCCCGTTTGGGAATTCTGAGGGCTCACTCCGGGGCTGCCTTGAGAGAGGAGCCTTTCCCCAGGGAGCAGGAGGTGCCAGGGAGGGGTGGGATCCCTGGCAGCCTGACGGGGGCCTGAATTTAGTTCCTTGGCTCCGTTGAGCAGCTTGCACACTCCAAGATAGTTTCTGTGTGGGAGAGAGAGGCAGTCTGGCAGCGTGGGCTCCAGGACACACACGCCCACAGCAAGTCCCCGTCCCACCCCGGTGTGGACTGCCCGGGGCCCCCGGGTGCTGCCCGCTGAGGCAGGCAGTAAGTACCCACACATACCTGATCCCGGCCCCTTGAGCTTGAGACCCCGCAATCCACAGCCCACACTTCCTCTCTGCCCTCCCCCAGCATCCTGCACCTTCCGCGAGCACTGGACCCAGCCCAGGAGTGTTAACCCCTTGGCGTGGAAGCCTTGTCCTCCCGCTGTCCACAGACGGTGTGCTAGCGCCCGGTTCCTCGCGGCGTGCGGTCTGCGTTGTAGATTTGGTGTTGAGCTTCTCTCGATTTCAGTTGGGCGTCACTGTTGTGGTTCATGTTACTGTTCTCTGTCCCTGCCCAGGGAGCCCAAGCCGAATGGTGTAGGGAGCTTTTTAAGCCGCCGGCTTTGGGGAAAGGTCCAACACATGGCTCCCAGAGCCTGTGGGCGAGGGCCACACACACCCCCCCCCCCCCGCCTGCCTTTCTGCCAGGTCCCACTCCTTGCACTGCCTGCCCCTTAACCTTGTCTGGCTCTCTTTGATTTTACCTGTTTCCTCGGCTCAGCTGATGTGATCTGTTTGGGAAAGGCTTGTTCCCTGGTTCCCAGTGGAGGCAATCACCCACCCTGGCTGTGCTGTGGCAGTGCCCTGTGCACTTGCCCACCCCGCCCCAGCATGGTGGAGAGGTCACAGTGTTGGTGGTTAGTCACGCGTGACTTGCTCCCTCACTGGTCTCAAAGCGTCCTGGGAGACTGAAGGCCACGTGTGCTTTGCTCCTGCCTAGCAGGGGACTTGGTGCAGAGCAGGTGCTTGTTAAGTCCGTGTTGAATGACTGAGAGGCAGCTTGCTTCCTGGTTGCTGTTCCTGCAGTCCGTCTGCACGGAGTCAATGTTTGTTCATCCTTTCATTGTGCCAGATGTGTAAACACACGAATAGTTACTATTAAATAGCAAAAAGTGTTTAGGGTGAGCAGGAAGAAGTGATGTGTTTCTCCGTGACCTGGTGTGGGCACAGCGGGTAAAGCTGCCATCTGTGATGTAGGCATCCCACATGGGTGTTGATTCATGACCTGGCTGCTCCACTTGCCATCCAGCTGCCTGCTGATGTGTCTGGGAAAGCAGCAGAGGACAGCCCAGGTCCTTGGACCCCTGCACTCGTGTGGGAGTCCTCGAACAATCTCCAGACTCCTAGTTTTGGTCTGGCACAGCCGTAGTAGATGCAACCCTCTGGGAAGTACAATAGGCAATAGAAGATATCTCTCTCATCCCCATGTGCCGGCTGCTTCCAGAGGTGTGAACACTCTCTGCCTTCCCCCACAGGTGGTGGGAGCCCACCAATCGAGCCATCCCATGCAGCTTTCCTGGGTGCCCATTGGTAGTAAGCTGGAGTCGGGAGCAAAGCTGGAGGGTGAGGGGCAAGATCCCAGCCAGGGGCTTCACCTCCAGACCACTAAGGGGCGCCATCGAGCAGAGTAGCACAAAGAGAAAAACTGGTTAGGTCCCAGTAGGAAAGACCTGGACGAGGGGGCATGATGGCCAGCTGGGGACAAGGAGGAAGGCCACTGTGACTGGAGCAAGCGGCCTGACCTCCTTGGTAGAGCTGGAGGGCTAGAGGAGGGAGCTCTGTGGTGACAATTTGGCCTGGGCTGGGCAGTGCCAGCCCCAGGGGCACAGAAGGCTGCGCAACATTTGTACTGGGTCTGCCAGGGCTGCCACAGGTAGGACTCAAAAATTGAATATGTGTATGGCAGGCTAGCTTTTTTTTTAATATTTAATATTTATTTTTATTGGAAAGGTAGATTTTACAGAGAGAAGGAGAGACAGAGAGAAAGATCTTCACCTGCTGGCTCACTCCCCATGCAGTCTGAGCTGAGCAGGTCTGAAGCCAGGAGCCAGGAGCTTCTTCTGGTTCTCCCATGCAGGTGCAGGGTCCCAAGGCTTTAGGCCATCCTCAACTGCTTTCCCAGGCCACAAGCAGGGAGCTGGAAGAGACGTGGAGCAGGCAGGACAGGAACTGGTGCCCATATGGAATCCTGGCGCAGGCAAGACGAGGACCTCAGCCACTTAGCTACCACACCGGCCTGGGCTAGTTTTGAAGTTGGTTGCGTTGTATGCCTTGGAATGCTGTAAATATCCAAAGGGCCCTTGGCAGAAAACAGGTTTCAGGGTGTGAGGCCACGGCAAACGAGGTGCCAGTCAGCCCCAGCGCCTCGTTGTGCTCCCTGCCCTCTGCCCTTCTCCTCATTCTCCCTGTCCCCCAGCTCCTCTCCACATCTCCAGAATCTTACCCACTGGATGTGGGGTCAGGTGCGTTGGCAGGCAGGGCTGGGCCCTTTTGCTTGGATAATTATTTAGAAATTCATCGATGTTGTAGTGTGTGTGGGTATTAATAGTTCCTCCTTTGTGTGGCTGAGGAGTGTCGCATGGTGTGGTCAGGCCACGGTGTGTTAGCTCTCTGTCTGCTGTTGACTTTGGGTTATGGCCAGTGACTGGCTACTACAAGTAGAGCTGACATGTTTCTTTCTAATGCTTCAGTCCCCAGGTGCCCGCAGCAGCCAGGGGACTGGGCCAGGCCAAAGCCTGTTGCCCAGAGCTGTTTGGGTCCCCCTCAGGATGGCAGAGGCCCAAGTGTTTGAACCCTAATCTGTTGCCTTTCGGAATGCATAAGTTGGTCGCTGGGTTAGGGTGCGAGCAGCCAGGCCTCCCACTGGCCCTCCAGTGTGGCAAGCAGGTGTCCCAAGCAAGTAGTCAAACCTGCACTTTAAAAACCTGCACTACACTTTTAAAAAATGTATTTATTTTACTTGAAAGACTTACAGAGCAGGAAAGATAGCAAGATGCTGCGTCCCAAGTTCACTCCCCAAATGGCCAGAGCTGGGCTGCTCTGAGCTGGGAGCCAGGAGCTTCTTCTAGGTCTCCTGCATGGGCACAGTGTCCAAGGCCTCAGGCCATTCTCCACTGCTTTCCCAGGCCATTAGCAGGGAGCTGGATTGAAAGTGAAACAGCTGGGATTAGAACGATGCCTACGTGCGATGCTGGCACCACATGTGTAGGATTAACTTACTGTGCCACCACACTGACCCCTTTTTACACTTATTTGAAAGGCAAAGGTCTTTCTTGTCGGGTTCCCTCCATAAATGCCTGTAACCGGCAAGGCAGGGCCTTTCTGAAGCCAGAAACCTTAAACTGCAGCGGGCAGGGAACCAGGTACTTGACTGGTGTCTGCCCCTCCCAGCGTATGTGTGAGCCAGAGGGTGGATGAGAAGCCGCAACGTACAACACAGGCAGCCCAAGCAGCGGCTGACCCACTGCGCCAAACACTATATAGAACACAGGCAGCCCAAGCAGCGGCTGACCCACTGCGCCAAACACTATATACAACACAGGCAGCCCAAGCAGCGGCTGACCCACTGCGCCAAACACTATATACAACACAGGCAGCCCAAGCAGCGGCTGACCCACTGCGCCAGCCGCCCTCCCTGGCTGTCAGGGAAGGTTTCTGCCAGCAGTGTGTGAAAGTCCCATTTTCTCACATACGCGGTGTGATTGGTCCTTTAGAGAAAGATGTACGCCTTTATGTATTGGAACGGTGGAGGTACAGATCAGGGAAAGCACGGATCTTTCGTCTCTGATTCCCCATGCCCACCACAGGCCAGCACAGGGCCAAGTGACAGCTAGGAGCCAGGGTTTCCTCCAGGTCTCTGAGATGGGTGGCAGGGGCCCAAGACTAGCCTTCGTCGGCTACTCCCCGAGTTCATTACCAAGGAGCTGAAGCAAATCGAAGTAGAAAAACCTGGACCAGGCTCTCGGGATGTGGGCGCCCCAAGTGGCCGTTGAACGCACTGCACCCCAGCGCCTGCCCCCATCCCCCATGGTTGTGTTTTGAATATAGGACTTTACCACATAGAGGGTTTGCAGATATTTCCTCCCATCCTGTGGCATCGCTTATTGTTATCATAATTATGTTAACATCTTTTGAAGAGCACACGTTGGATTTTAATGGTGAGCTTGTCAGTTTTTCTCGTGGATGGTGCTTTTGGTGTCATATCCAGCCAGTCTTTGTCCTATCCAAGACCGTAAAGGTCTTCGCTATGTTTGTTCCTGATGCGTTACCCCGTTGTTGTTACATTTAGTTCTGAGATGGACTTTGAGTTCAGTTTTGTACATGGTCCAAGCGTGGACTGCAGCCGGATATTACAGTATTCCAGCGCCGTAGGCCGCGGGGATCGTCCCTGCTCCCCGAGCTGCTTTGGCGTTTTGGGTGAAAACCAGCTGCTGCTGCACGTGTGGGTCTCCGTGGCTCTCTTGCCGTTCGCAGAGTGCAGCTTTGCAATGATTCTTGAGCTCAGATGGCGTCAGCGCTGCAGCTCTGCCTTCTCTAGGGTCCTGGGAATCTCCCGAGCAGGTTCAGGATCTTCTGTGAGAAGATGAGAACTGGTGAGCCTTGTCCAGCTCCCTCGAGTCCTCGAATAATCAAGTCAGCCTGCCAATTCCTACCAAAAGATAACTTTGAATAAAAATGACAAATTCTTATGTGAATTGTAGTTCTGACACGATCCTAGAGGTTAGAGCACACTTGGGCATGTACACACACACACACACACACACACACACATATTTTCTTGCAATTGCTACAGGTAAGTCAAGACTGGTTGCCAGGCAAAAAAGGTATGAAATCACAAATAAAGTCAAGATCCAAACAGCGCTGAGCCTGTGGCCGAGTGCAGCCGCGCCTCCGGCTGTCTGCTGAGCCCAGGCGTGGGCTTCCTCGTCTGTCTGTTCACTGGGAGTTTTCTCAGGAAGCACAGGCTGCTGTTTCAAGATTGCTTCTTGGGCTGGCACTGGGACACAGCCAGGGCCCTGGCAGTGCCAACTGCTCCACTTCCAACCCAACTTCCTGCCAGTGTGCCGGGGGAAGCAGTGGAAGGTGGCCCAAGCGTTTGGGACCCCACAACCACATAGGAGACCTAGAAGCTCCTGGCTTCACAGTGGCACAGCCCTGGCCATTTGGGGAGTGAACCAACAGATGTAGTGTTTCTGTCTTACCTTCTCTCTCTCTGTAACCATCAACTCGAATAAATACAAAATAAAGCTAAAAAAAATATTTCTCAGGACTGACACGTAGGTGTACAGGCTAATTCTCTGCCTCTGGTGTCATCCTCGCATATGAGCACTGATTCAAGGCCCGGTTTTGGGCCTGGGAAAGCAGCCAGGGATTGCCCCAGTCCTTGGGCCCCTGTACGCGTGTGAGAGAAACAGAGGAGTTCCTGACTCCTGGCTTTGGATTGGCTCAGCTCCTGATATTGTAGCCATTTGGGAAGTGAACCATTGCATGGAAGATCTCTCTCTCTCCTTTATCTTAACTCTGCCTTTCTTTCTTTCTTTCTTTCTTTCTTTCTTTCTTTCTTTCTTTCTTTCTTTCTTTCTTTCTTTCTTTCTTTCTTTCTTTCTTTCTTTCTTTTTTAATTATTTATTTTTACTGCAAAGCCAGATATACAGAGAGGAGGAAAGACAGAGAGGAAGATCTTCCGTCCGATGATTCACTCCCCAAGCAGCCACGATGACTGGAGCTGAGCTGATTCAAAGTCAGAACCCAGGAGTTTCCTCCAGGTCTCCCACGCGGGGGCAGGGTCCCAAGGATTTGGGGCATCGTTGACTGCTTTCCCAGGCCACAGGCAGGGAGCTGGATGGGAAGCGGGGCCACTGAGACATGAAATGGCGCCCATATAGGATCCTGACAGATGTGGGGCCCGGTGGCGTGGCCTAGCGGCTAAAGTCCTCGCCTTGAACACCCCGGGATCCCATCTGGGCACTGGTTCTAATCCCGGCAGCCCCACTTCCCATCCAGCTCCCTGCTTGTGGCCTGGGAAAGCAGTAAAGGACGGCCCAAATCCTTGGGACCCTTGCACCTGGGTGAGAGACCTGGGAGAAGCTCCTGGTTCCTGGTTTCAGATCAGCTCAGCTCTGGCCGTTGCAGCCATTTGGGTAGTGAACCAGCAGGTGGAAGATCTTCCTGCCTGTTTCTCCTTAAACCTGACCTGCCTTTTCAATAAAAATAAATAATTTTTTTTTTAAAGAGAGAGAGATCTTCTATCTACTGGGTCAACCCTCAGCTGAAATAGCTGGGGCTGGGCCAGGCCAAAGCTGAGAGCCAGAACTGTATCTGGGTCTCCCATGTGGGCAGTGGAGCTCAGCTATTTGGGCCATCATCCACTGTCTTCCTGGGCACATCAGCAGGGAGCTGGGCTGGAAGCAGAGCAGGCAGGCCTTGCAAAGGCGTTCCCATGCGGCGACCCCACAGTTCAAAGGCCAGGACTTGAACTAAGACACGAAGCCAGCACTGGATGACACATCACTGCCATTGCCTTCACCACCACCAACCCTCAGGGCTGTCCTTCGGGGTGGGAAGCACAGGTCGGTCCTTACAGTGGAAAGCAGCAGCCGGACAAGGTCCCTCCTTCCCCAAATGCAAACTGCATCCCCGGGCACAGCCAGCGCCTGCCGAGGCTTTGGGGTCAGCGGCGTCTGGGAAGAGCGACGCTTAGTAGCTGAAGGTGGAAATAAATGATTTGCAAAGTTTTGCTAGGTTGCACAAAACAGCGGGACTTCTGTATGTCCTGTGACCTGCATGTACAGAAAACCACAGCTGGGAGCCTGTTAACAAGTGCCTCTCAAGGCGAGATGATCAGAGCCACCTGCAAGGGCTCAGTATTTGCATGAAACAGACATCTTGTTCATAGCGCTTCACTTAAAAGGCATCCCAAGTTGCACAAATAGAAAAATGTGTGAAAAACATTAAAATGCATTTCATGGTTTTTACATTTTACATTTTGTGAAATGAAAAAATAAAGATGAAAAGTGTTTTTTTTTTTTTTTAAATTACTCATTTTTATTTGAAAGGCAGGGTTGGGCCAGGTGCGGTGGCCTAGCAGCTAAAGTCCTCAACTTGCATGTGCCGGGGTCCCATATGGGCACCAGTTCTAATCCTGGCAGCTCCACTTCCCATCCAGCTCCCTGCTTGTGGCCTGGGAAAGCAGTCAAGGATGCCCCAAAGCCTTGGGACCCTTGCACCTGCGTGGGAGACCCAGAAAGAGGTTCCTGGTTCCCGGCTTCGGATCTGCGCAGCACTGGCCGTTGCGGTCACTTGGGGAGTGAATCATCGGACGGAAGATCTTCCTCTCTGTCTCTCCCCTTTGTATATCTGACTTTCCAATAAAAATAAGTAAATCTTTAAAAAAAAAAAAATAAGAATCCTGACAGATGCAAGGTGAGGATTTATCCACTAGGCTACCACGCTGTGCCCGAGCCTGTTTTCAGTCTGTAGCTCAACAACGTGCTATTGATTTCTGTTACTGTAAATGGTGTATTAATCGTGCCATGTTGCTCTTCATAGATGCCCTGTGTTGGATGCTGGGACAGCATGGGCCGAAGCAAATGGCTGGCCACATTTGGCTTCATTGCTGCAGGTTGCATTCTGCATCTAGACACGCGCGTTTTCCTGTATGACCCAATGCCGTTTAAGACCAAACGGTCATTCTGTTATTGCTAAATTTTCATGTGTTCAAATTGTCTTTTTGCAACTTCTTCAAATTAGAATGTAAGAAAGGATTACATATGGTATTCAGTCTCTTCATCTAGATTACTTGATAAATGTTTGTCACTTTCAGTTGCATATGTCTGTTCCATGGCACTTTTTTGGTTGTTGCTGTTTCGATTTATTTAGGGGCTATTTCTTATTTTTTAGAGATACATTGGAAAGCAAGAGACAGAAACTTATTTCTCTGTTCAAGTACTTGCCACACACTGGGCCAAGACAAAGTAAAACAAGGAGTTCAAAGCTCCCTGCCGGCGTGCGGTTGGTGGCAGGGGCCAGCTGGGCCATCCCCCGCTGCCTCCCAGGGCACGCGTCGGCAGCAAGCTGGAACTGGAACGCCGGGCGCTCTGACATGCTGTGTGCCATTCGAGTAGTCGTAACTGCTGTGCCCGACACCCACCTTAGACATTTTTCTTAGTTCAGTAAGGAAATGTGGAAAATTAAGCCAAAATACAAAAAGTAATTGTGCCCTCTCCCTGTGTTTTTGACTTGTCTTTGAAAGCCAGGTAAAGGGAAAAAAGAAAAAAGCCGGGGCCGGTCCCGAGGGAAGAAGCAGAAGAAGCCGGAAGTGGACATCCTCAGCCCGGCCGCCATGCTGAACTTGTACTACATTGCGCACAATGTCGCGGACTGCCTGCACCTGCGGGGCTTCCGCTGGCCAGGGGCTCCCAAAGGGAAGAAGAAGACTTAAGTGATGGAGTTTGGGGAACAGGACTGCGGGAGGAGGAATCGGCTATACAATGATTGCTGGCCAGCGAGACTTTACTGCAGACAACATGAAGTGCAAGCCAAGTGCGTCCCTGGGGCCCTGGCTGCACGGCGTGGGTGCTCAGCCGGGCTGCTCAGGGGCTGAGCGGAAAGGAGCCCCAGGAGCTGCACAATGTCGCGGAGGTGACAGTGCGTTAACAATTATTACCGTCTTTCGGGGTGAGAATTAAACCTTGCTCTCCAAGATGGAAGCTCTGGTCTGTGTGTAAGTGTGAGTTTGCGTTTTCTTTTGCCAAAGGCGGTTAAGCCCAAGATACACTTGTGTGTTCCCTGTCCTGCAGCAATGGACTTGGTGCACGGAGGCGATAATAACACGCGTGGACTACCCACTGATGGTCAGTAGCTGAAGTATTAGTGGCATCAGGCTTTTACAGACTGAGGGTCACATGGGATAAGGGAGGCACTGAGGGGCTTATGTAGTTCCCATAAGTCTGTCTAGGAACCCATCAATTGTTTCCACACCCTGGTCTGAAATTATCTCTCTTGTTTTGTATATTCAATCAATTGTTCCCATTCAAATGATATCCGATCAGTTGTCCTCATACAAATGATAGTCAATCAATTGTCTTCCTACACTTAGCATCCTCAGGGGACACTGTCTCTTGGTTTTATCCTTTAAAAAATTACATTTTATTTGGAAAGGCATATTTACAGAGAGGAAGATCTTCCATCTGCTGGTTCACTACTTAAGTGGTTATAACAGCTAGAGCTGATCTGATTTGAAGCCAGGAGCTTCTTCCAGGTCTCCCATGCAGGTGCAGGGTCCCAAGGTTTTGGGCCATCCTCGACTGCTTTCCCACGCCACAAGCAGGAGTAGGATGGGAAGTGGAGCAGCTGGGACACGAACCAGTGGCCACAGGGAATCCTGGTGTTGTGAGGCAAGAATTTAGCCACTAAGCCATAGCGCTGGGCCCAGTTTTTTTTTTTCTTTTTATTTATTGATTTACTTAATTTTACTTCATTTTATTATTATCATTTTATGATACAGTCCCATAGGCCCTGGGATTTCCCTTTCCCCCTCCCAAATCCCCTCCCCCTCACTGAGTTCCCCTATATCATTACTACAGTATAGTTCTTCATACACAGTCATATGTCCATCTTTGCGGGCATGGACAATGGCAGAGAGTCCAGCATCCTATTGTTAAGATATAGTAAACAGTTTCAGTGGGAGTCCATCTTTGTCTGGAAGTAGAAATGCATTGTATACTCACATCTGGATATGACAGTCTCCATTACACAGTTACTGTACATCCCCTTAAATGAAAAGCTACAAAACAACATCAACCACAGGAAGAAAATAAAGAAATTAACAACACCATGAAACTAAACAACATGTTACTGAATGACTAATGTGTGGCTGAAGAAATGAAAAAAATCAAGAACCTTCTTGAAGACAATGATGCTACTGTACGACCTATGCGCCACTGAAGAATTTAATCAGAAGAAAGTGTTTTAAGAGGTAAAACAGGGCCTGGCACGGTGGCTTAGCAGCTAAAGTCCTTGCCTTGAATGTACCAGGATCCCATACGGGTTCCAGTTCTAATCCTGGCAGCTCCACTTCCCATCCAGCTCCCTGCTTGTGGCGTGGGAAAGCAGTCGAGGATGGCCCAAAACCTTGGGACCCTGCACCTGCATAGGAGACCTGGAAGAAGCTCCTGGGTCCTGGCTTCAAGTTGGTTCAGCTCTGGCTGTTGTGACCACTTGGGGAGTTAATCGTCGGATAGAAGATCTTTCTCTCTGTCTCTCCTCCTTCTCTCTGTAAATCTGCCTTCCAATTAAAAAAAAATTAAAAATAAGGATAAGTCAGACAACAAAAGGACAAATATTTTAGACCGACTTCCAAAAATCAGGCATTTAGGTAAGGAGGAGGAGGCGGGCTGTGGTCGGTCCCGGGTGAGGGCAGGCATCCAGGCTCTGAACTATTGCATGCATGTCTGGCACGGTGAACCTTCTGGAAACGCATAGTGGTAGTGGTTGCTCAGTGTTTTGAATATATTTCATGCCACTAAGTATAGAAAATGTTTAAAATGGTAAATTTTATCCTTCTATGTCCCTGGAGAGGTCAGGGAGGGAGTGCAGCTGCTGGACCGCCTCAGATCAGACCTGCCCCCAGCCCCCATCCACACCTGTGCACACTCCTCTCCTGCCCCACTCCCATGCCCAGCCAGCCTTGAACCTGAGCCAGGCCCACGTCCTTGTCTCCAGGGGTCAGCCCTCCCTCACATCAGCCTTGTCCCACCATTCACTGCTCCGACCCTGCTGGTTCCAGCCCTTCCTGCACCTGCCACCTGTGACACGGGGACAGTCAGCCCCTTCTCCTGCCCCCTAGTGTCTGGGTGCTGCTTACCCCCTGGCTCTGCTCCGAGCTGCGGCTGGGTCCTTGAGAGGCAAGGCCTGTGGGGCAAATCCCGTGTTCCTTGGACTGTGTGTCTGCTTGGGCTCCTGGGACACCGCCAGGCCCTCTCTCACGCTGGCCACAGCAGGCTGCTGGCCTCAGGAGTGGAACTGCCAGTGTCCAGGGTGCCTGCCCTTGACCCGGCCTCCAGGCAGCCTGGGCTTAGGATGCAGGCAGTCCTGGGCTCCTTTCCTTCTCTACAGGACCACTGTGGCCTCCAGCAACTCTACTGGGCCGCAATGCCAGCCGAGCTGTGCGCCCACCTGGGTGGAAACCACTGTCCAGCGAGGACAGGGGTGGCTGCTGCAGGCCCAAAGGTCAGGGCCAAGAGGGCTAGGGTGTGGGAGGGAGGAGCGCCCTTTTACCCCATGACCTTGGTTTATCAGTGTCAGGTCCCTGTGGTCTCAACCTCAGACTGCCCCACTCCTGCTCCCCACCCTGGACGTAAGGTAGAGCCCACGTCATCGTTCTGTTGTGTGACATCATCCTGTAGATGCGCCAACAGCCGTGAGCTTGGAGGGCACCTGATGGCCACTGCTGCCCTGTCTGTGGAATGGCTGGGTGGAGGGCTTTCTGTGGGTGGAGGGCTTTCTGGGCAGAGAATTCTGGAGACTCCTCACAGAACTTCATTAGCATAGTATCTTTGTATTTTTTTATATAAGATTTATTTATTTTATTACAGCCAGATACACACAGAGGAGGAGAGACAGAGAGGAAGATCTTCCATCCGAAGATTCATTCGATCCGAAGCCGGGAACCTGGAACCTCCTCCGGGTCTCCCACGCGGGTGCAGGGTCCCAAAGCTTTGGGCCGTCCTCGACTGCTTTCCCAGGCCACAAGCAGGGAGCTGGATGGAAGTGGAGCTGCCGGGATTAGAACCGGCGCCCATATGGGATCCCGGGGCATTCAAGGCGAGGACTTTAGCCGCTAGGCCATGCCGCTGGGCCCCAGTATCTTTGCAAATGTTAGTCCCCTGGGTACTGGGAGGATGGGTAAACTGCCTCCTCCCGAGGGCTGGAACTCCCAAAGGTTATCAGCAAGGCCAAGTTATTGATATGCAAATATTAACTTCCTTCAAGCCTTTCCTTACTCTGTGGCTGGGATCCTCATGGCGAGGACGTGGTACCGGCGAGTCGGGGAGCCCGGGCAGTGGAACCAGGAGCACTCGCTTTCCGGAGGGCAGCGCGTCCGTCGGAGAAGGGGATGCTCCGAGCCGGATCCCGACTCCGACGACTCCAGCGCCGAGGCAGAGCTGGGCGCCTCTTCTCCGCAGGGCCAGCCGGACCTGAACCCGGCGCTGCGGGTGATCAAGACCCTCAGCCATCTGAGCAACGAGGTCAAGAGCGGGCGGCAGAAGGCGGTGGAGCGGCCGAGCCAGCTCTTCTGGGAGAAGAAGCGGAGCCCCCCGAAGGAGCTGGTCAAGACCCTGGATCCAGCCTAGAGCCTGCAGGGAGTGGGACCTGGCTGTACCAGCACGCGGGCTGTCAGCCATGGCCAGCACCAGGCCCGTCACTGGCCAGCTCTCGGTCCCCGCGGAGAAGAACCCCTGGCATGTGGCTGAACAGGACGCACGGCCTTCAATGGGTGACCCACGAGGACATCTGGAAGCAGCAGGTGCAGAAGTGGCTTGGGGAGGCACTGACGGCCCATGTGTGTAGAGGAGCTGGCCCGCGACGGACAACGCCTGAGTGACCACGAGGAGATGGGGAACCCCTGTAGAGTCGATGCTGCCCCTGTGGAAAAAGGCACCTCAGACCCTGGGGCTCCCTGGAGGGTCCTGCGTGACCGTGACAGGAGGCCCTCCCGCCGGCTCTCACCCAAACACTCGCCCCCCACACCCTCACCCCAGGCAGGCAGGGCCCTGACTGGAGATGTCTTGACCCTGCAGACCTCTGCACGCTCTATCCCCAGGTGGTGGTCACTCTGAGTCCCCGGCAAGTGGGCCCTACTCACCTGGGCAGACTGGTGCTTGGGAAAAAATAAATTCCTTGGGGTGAGATGCAATGGCTCAGTTGGTTAATCCTCCTGCTTGAAGTGCTGAGATCACAAATGGTTATGTTCTGCCGCCTCCATTTCCCAGCCAGCTCCCTGCTTGTGTCCTGGGAAAGCAGAGGATGGCCTAAAGTCTTGGGAGCCTGCACCCGCGTGGGAGACCTGGAGAAGTTCTTGGGGTCAGAGTGAAACCAGTGGATGAAAGATCTCTGGTCTTTACTTCTTTGTAAGCCTGCCATTAAAATTCAAAAATAAAAAGTAAAATGAAATCTTCAAAATATCTTTCTTGTTTTTTTTTTTTTTAAAGATTTATTTATTCTGATTGGATAGTCAGATATATAGAGAGGAGGAGAGAGGAAGATCTTCCATCTGATGATTCACTCCCCAAGTGACCGCAACAGCCGGTGCTGCGCCAATCCAAAGCCAGGAGCCAGGAACTTTGTCCATGTCTCTGACGCGGGTGCAGGGTCTCAAGGCTTTGGACCGTCCTTGACTTCTTTCCCAGGCCACAAGCAGGGAGCTGGATGGGAAGTGGAGCTGCTGGGATTAGAACCGGTGCCCATATGGGATCCTGGTGGGTTCAAGGCGAGGACTTTAGCCACTAGGCTATCACTGTGTCGGGCCCAATAATTACTTATTTTTATTGGAAAGATTTATCTACAGAGAGGAGAGACAGAGCAAAAGACTGTCCACCTCTGCTGGTTCACTCCTTATGCGGCTGCATAACTGAGTGGATCTGAAGCCAGGAGCTTCCCCTCGGTCTCCCACATGGGTGCAGGGTCCCAAGGCTTTGGGCTGTTCTCAACTGCTTTCCCAGTCCTCCAACAGGGAGCTTGGCAGGAAGTGTATCCTCAATATATGAATCAGCACCCATATGGCACTTGTAGGTGGAGGATTAGCCGATTGAGCCATCACAACAGACTACCCCCACCCCGACCCTGGAATCTCATATTTGGACAAGGGTATGTTGTTCACCAAAAGATCAGGAAGCGATTTACCAAAACATTGCAATGACTCTGTCACTTGAAGATTGTGCTCCAGCACTGTTTCTGCCTGGGCAGGCGTGACTACGTGACAGTGCAGGACGTCCGTGCCCCGGGGAATGGCCAGCCCAAGCACGGGTCCAGGGCCAGGGTGTTGCTAATGATGAGGACGTGTGTGGGGCGCTCGGGTCCTGCACTGCAGTGCTAACTGTTCTGAGGATTCCCAGGTTCCGTCTAATGGCTGTGGGAGGCAGAAAGTGGTGGTTCAGGGAGCTGTGGGACCCTGCCACCCCCTGGAGACCTGGCTCTTGGCTTCACTCTAGCCACTGCCAGCAAAAACGGGGTTAACAGCAGCTAGGAGTTGTCTGCCTTTCAGTGTCTCTCTGCCTCTTGACTAAATTGATACAATTTCAAACATAGGGTTTTCCCCAGCCATATGTTGGCAGTGAAAAACTGGGCAAACCGAGACTCTAAGATGGACTATGTCAATCAGTGGATTCTTCAACGACCTCATTGTGCTTGGAATGGTGAGATTGGCAGCAATTCATAACGAACTATCAAAACCACTTGAGCAAGATCTCGGAGCATGCCCCACATCAGGGACCTGGGGTGGGTGGGAGACTGGTTGGAGCTTCTCCTTTTATCTCCCCCTTTGCCCCAGATACAGAAAAAAAATGTGGAAATAATAGTCTTACCCACTTTCCTGTAGCCCTTGAACCTTCGAACCCTAACTATGCAAAGGTTGTTAAAAATAAAGAAAAAAATGGGGTTTGGGAGCTGCCATTGTGGTGTAGCTCAGCTGTGATGCCAGCATCCTACGTGGACAATGGTTCTTTCCTGGCTGTTCCGCCTCCAACTTGCTGCTCGTGTCCTGGGAAAGCAGCAGAAGATGGCCCAGGTCCTTGGGACCCTGCACCCATATGGGACACCCAGAAGAGGCTCCTGGCATTGTATTGGCCCAGCTTTAACCGTGGTGGCCATCTGGTGAGTGAACCAGCAGATTCAAGATCTTTCTCTCTGTCTCTCTGTGGTTCTGCCTTTTCAATAAAAATAAATAAATCTTTTAAACATAAGCACAAATCCATTGACATCTAGCAGTTTCTAGAAGCCCCTGGTTCAGGACTGCCTCCCCCTCCTCCGTGCAGCTCCCCAGCCCCACACAGCTGCCCAAGGATGTGGGTTTGTTTGTCACAGAGACAAGCACCATGGACGGCTCTTGGTTCCAAACAGCTCCTTGTTCTCATGGTAACTGAAACTCCATCAGCCTCCAAATGTATAAAAGGCAGCCGGCAGCCCGGGGATGTTACTACGACAACTGGAAATTGAGTGTGCCTGGTGCGAGGTGGGTGGGAGGCTTTCTTTTCTCCCGGAAGTCTTGGGTCTGGTGAGTAGCAAGAGTCAGGCCTTCTAGAGAGTGGGATGCGCTGATTTCACGTCTGGGCGCAGGAGATCCTGGTGCTGACGTGGCTGTGACCAGAGGCTGGAGGAGCACACGGTGGAACCACCGAGGGGACACACTGCTCTCGTTAGAAAACCACACCGGGGCATGTCCGTGTCGGCATTCGGGAGTTTGAAGAGATAAACTGTATTTTTAGCCTTCATTGGGATTTGCAGATTGGAGATGACTAGGAAAAGCAAGCTTGTTGGGAAGCACGTCCACTTGTCCATAGACGGTCCATCTTCCACTTCGGAATACACAAATACCACCACGGTCTTCAAAACACTCAGGACATTCCAATGCCTTTAGGACATAGGCCTGCCATGCAGGCTTCAGTGTGTGGCGCTTGCTCCAGCTCTATGTCCTGGGTCCTCCTGTCCTTCTGGTGGCTGACAGGTGACTTGGGCAGCCCAGCTTGGCCCTCCCCATCTATAGTGGTGGTTTCTGGTCTGCAGGGAATGGGCTGGCACTGCCCTGGGGTCAGCCTGGACCAACTCCTTAGGCCCATGGTTTCCCTTGCTAGCCGTAGCGTGCGGAGTGTGACTTGGGCAAGGTCATCTGATGATCACGGTGGAGTCACGGCCTGCCTCTGCCCCGCCCTCTCCGGGAGGCGCAAGGGCAGGAGTCGCACATCTTGTGAGAAGTTTCAGTGCAGCATCTTCGGGACATGGGTGGACTTCATTCTCCACTAATTTGCTCAAGCTCAGAGGGGGAGAACTAACTTGGCCAAGGTTGCACAGCAGACACGGCTGGAGAGAAACTGGAGAGGAACCGAGAGAAGCAGCATGAGTTACTCACAGCTGACGTCAAGAGGGGGTTTTGAAGGGCTCTGGGGGCATCCTACCTCATTTGGCCCAGTTGGGTGGGGCTCCTGGTAAAGATTTCCCAATGCTCCAGGAAGGACTCATGGCTGCAGCCACAGAACCCCAAGATGCCAAGACGCCACAGAATATAGAAGACACACACACAAAAGAGAAAACATGGCGGCCCGCCCTGGGGGTGACAGGCTAGTCCTCTGCCTGGAAAAGCAGCAGAAGTTGGCTCAGTCCTCGGGCCCTACCCCCGTGGCAGCCCGGAAGCTGCTGGTTTCTGTTTTGGACTGGCCCATCTCTGACCATTGCAGCCATCTGGGGAGTCAACCAGCTGGTAGAAGATTCTTTGTCTCTTTCTCTGTGACTTAGCCTTTCAAATAAAAGTAAAACAAAATTTAAACACACACACACACCAGAGCAAAGGGGATCGATTTTGTAAAGGGCACACTGCCACGTGGAACATCCACGTCCCACGCCCTGCCTCTGTTCTCCCAGCTTCTGGCTGGTGCACAGACAGCAGATGACGGCCCACGTCCTTGGGTCTCTGCGCCACCTGGGACAGCTGGCATTCAGCTGGCATTCAGGCCTTAGGCCTGGCCCAGCTGTGCAGGCTGCGGCCACTTGCAGAGGGAACCAGCAGATGAATAATCTCCTTGTGTCTCTGTCTTTTAAATAAAATACATCATTTCAAAAGTGGCACTAACAAAAAAAGTTGAAACACAGAAAAGAGAGAGGAAGGACAGGGTGGGCCAGTGTCATGGCAGCTGTCCCCTTTCCTTGGCCCAGTGTCTGGGCCTTAGCCTCCACCCACCACGACCACCAACCAAGCAGTGTGTAGCAGCCCCCACACGAACAGGATCTACTGCACCCACCCTCTCACAATGTCTGCAGGCACCCCTCCTTTCTGCTCTCAGGGGGCTTCTGTTTCCTGTGGCCTGGAGCCCCCATTACAAGAGGACCCACCCCTAGCCACACCCTCCCCTGCCTGTGGCCCTGAGCCTCGGCCTGCAGGATGGGTCTGCGAGCTCTGCCTCCACGCTTTCCTGCTGCAGCCAGTCATTGCTGGGGCTTATGGGCCACGAGAGCCTCAAGCCCTGTGGCCTGCCTGAGAAACGAGTCGGGACAGCTCCAGTCCATCCTGCCCAGTTCAAGTCCCAGCTCTTCTGCCTTGACCGGAAGGTGTTGCCGTGCCCTGCGGCAGAGGGGTCACACCTGAAGTGGATTGGCGCATTGTGAGCAGAGAGGAAACGGAAGTGAATCTCTGCCATGCCTTTCATCTTGTCCTGGCCGCCACTGGAACCCAGACCTGGGCTGTGTGCTCTAGGGCAAGGAATAGAGGAGGCAGGGACTAGAGAAAAAAAAATTCGGTCAACGTTTTTTGGATTATATATATTTACTTACTTATTTGGAAAAGTAACAGAGAAGAGTGAGAGAAGAAACAGACAGAGAGCTCTTCCATCCTCTGACTCACTCCTCAAATGGCTGCAACAGCCAAGGCTGGGCCAGGCTCAGAACTCCATCCGGGTCTGCCACACAGGCAGCCTGAGTCCAAGCCAAGCTTGCTGCTTTTCCAGGTGCACTAGCAGGGAGTGGATCAGAAGTGGAGCAGGTAGGACTTGAACTGGCTGCTCGTAGGGGATGTCGGCACTCACTGCAGGTGGCAGCTTAAGCTGCAGCACCACCACTTGGGCCCGTCTTCCTCAGTTCTAGGTGTTTCTAGGCCAGCTAGGGACCAGTGTGGCTCCTAGTGGTGTGGTCAGCCGACAGTTCTTGCTACTCTTGGGTAACTTCTTGACCTGCTGGCTAGAAGAGAGTCTCTTCCAGGCAGGCACCTAGGGTATGACTAGAAGTTCCTGGGCAAGCTGGCATCCCACATCGGGATTAAGTCTCAGCTACTCTACTTCCAATTCAGCTCCTGCCAAGCAGCAGAAAGTGGGCCAGCTGGGCCAGCGCCCTGCAGGAGCACCCACGAGAGGAGTAGAAGCCTTGGCCAGCCTCAGCTGCCTGTGATGCACAGGTGGCCTGGCGCCCTGGGCAGCCAGCTGCTTTTCTCGAACTCTAGCCTAATGAGGTGCATGTGCAAAGCGCCAGCGGGGCCCAGCGCGGCCGTCCTGCCCCAGAGGCCGTCGGCATGAGCCTTTGGATCGCTTGCCTTCCTGTATTTCGGAAATGCTGTTTCTGGAACTGAGATCACTCTGTCTACACAATCCCATGCCCTCTTTTTTTTTTCCACTTGCAATATCATTTTCCCATATCATTAAAAATGACTGAAAATATTACATTTTTTCATCTTTTATTTTTTTACTTATTTTTTTAAAAGATTTATTCATTTTATTACAGCCAGATATACACAGAGGAGGAGAGACAGAGAGGAAGATCTTCCGTCCGATGATTCACTCCCCAAGTGAGCCGCAACAGGTGGATACGCGCTGATCCGAAGCCGGGAACCAGGAACCTCCTCCGGGTCTCCCACGCGGGTGCAGGGTCCCAAAGCTTTGGGCCGTCCTCAACTGCTTTCCCAGGCCACAAGCAGGGAGCGGATGGGAAGTGGAGCTGCCGGGATTAGAACCGGCGCCCATATGGGATCCCGGGGCTTTCAAGGCGAGGACTTTAGTGGCTAGGCCACGCCGCCGGGCCCTCATCTTTTATTTTTTATTCTAAGAGCAGTACACGTTCACGATAAAGAATGAAAAATAATTCAGAAGTGTACAAAAGAAAGACTACAATCCGCTTCTCCCTTCACGTGCCCCGGGAGAAGCACTTCCGACTTCGGGTTTTCATCCTTGCAACCATCCTCTGTGCCACGCAGAATCATTCTTTTTTTTTTTTTTTTTTAACAATTTTCTAAATTGGAAAGGCAGATTTACAGGTAGAAGGAGAGACAGAAAGATCTGTCCACTGGTTCAGCCCCCCAAATGACCGCAACAGTTCTCTGATCTGAAGCCAGGAGTTCCTGGTCTCCCGTGCGGGTATAGGGTCCCAAGGCTTTGGGCCATCTTCCACTGCTTTCCCAGGCCACAAGCAGGGAGCTGGATGGGAAGTGGAGCAGCCGGGACAGGCACCAGTGCCCTATGGGACCTGGCGGATGCAAAGTGAGGATTTAACTAACTACCAGGCTATCATGCCGGGCCCATGGTACCATGTTTTGGTACCTGACCTTACAATTGGCCTTCTCATGTCTCAGTGCATCTCACAGTCATTTCCTTATCAGTACACAGGGCTCTGCTGTGTGTAAGAGGCCACACGCCCCTCATGGAGGTTCTGCCATGCCACCGCTGATGGACATGGAGGAAATTTCCAATCACTTGTACCACTTGTTTTAAGATTTATTTTTGCTTATTTGAAAGGCAGAGTTGGAGGGAGAGAGAGGCAGAGCGATAAAGAGAAATCTTCCCTCTGATGGTTCTCTCTCCAAATGGCCACAATAGCCAGGACAGGGTCAGGTTGAAGGCAGAGCCAAGACCTTCACCCAGACCCCCCATGTGGGTTGCAGCAGTCCAACCACTTGGGTCAACTGCTACTGTCTCGCAGGTGCGTCAGCAGGTAAGTGGCCTGGAAGGGAGCTGCTGAGACTTGAACTGGCGCCCTCATTGCAGGTGGGGCTGTACCCACTATGCCACAGCGCCGGGCCAGAGCCAGTCTTTTTTGAACATGTCTGAGTGCTCCTCTGGGGTGGCATCTGGACTGGACAGGTTTCGCAGAGAAAAAGAAGCAGCAGAGAGCTTCAGCCAGGCGGGCCATGGATCTTGCTAAAGGGCAGACTTCCTGTGGGAATTGGTTGACGGTGTGATAGAAGCCAAAAACAAAAACAAAACAAGTCTCCCGGCGTGAGACTGTAGAGCACGATGCACACCCAGGCCAAAGGCCCGAGAAAGGGGTGCAGGTCTGAGACCTGGGCGCCATGCCTCCAGGAGCGGGAGGAGTCGCCTGTGCCACTTCCAGGTTGCCCCTTCTGAGACCACCTAAGCCTACTGAAATCTTGGCCACGCCTTCAAGTGGGCAGTACGGAACTGCCCAGCCATTTCCTAACTGATTGAGAGACCCCATTGGAACCACCCCATAGAATTCCCACCCACACAAGGAAGGCTCAGGGAACGCTTAAAATCCCAAGATCCTTCCAACAAGCCCTCCATGTGGCTCCATTGCTGCTTTCAAGAGGCACCGCGCCTTCCGGCTCCTCCTAGCACATGCCTGCTTCCCTCTTCCTTTGACGCTCCCTTAGTCACTTTGCAGATGAAACCTCTCTGTGTGCAACCGGTTGCCAGCTTTTAATTTCTAAACTAAGCTGAGGAAAGAGCCCGCCGAGCTTTGCCTGGAACATTTCTCCACCGTTGTGTTCTGTCAGGGCCCTGGGTGGCCTGCTGGGCGCCCACCCATGCTGGGGAGGGCAGATCCTTTGCTGGGGCCCCTGATTCCAACGCTCAGCTGTTTTAGACACACGCTCCCAGCCATTGGTGCAGGGTCCCAAAGTCTTGGGCCATCCTCCACTGCTTTCCCAGGCCACAAGCAGGGAGCTGGATGGGAAGTGGAGCTGCCAGGATTAGAACCGGCGCCCATATGGGGTTCCAGTGCGTTCAAGGCGAGGACTTTAGCCGCTAGGCCACACCACCAGGCCCCAGACCCAGTTCTCATATATGCCATTGGGTTTTAGGCCAGTGCCTGGCGAAGTCTGGCCTTCCGTTGGACCTTGTATGAGCTGGTGAAAGTTGTAGTCCAGCCCACCCCACACCCTATTCAGGATGCACATTTGGGTGCTACTACCTTGACCAGTTCAGACTGTTGTCGGTTCCATTACCTGTGATTGATGGCAGGTTCCTTGGTCACACCTAGCTTAGTCCATCACCACACCAAGTCTTGAGCTAACCAGTGGGGCTAGAATTTCCACAGGGTTTGGCCCACACACCCCCCCCCCCCCCCACAGAATCTACCCCTGGATATGGTTCTCGAGTGCTAGTTAATGTCATGGCCCTGCCTAATGTGAACCATCTCCTGGTCCATCATCATGTCAGGTAACAGGATATGATCCTGCTATGCAAGCCCCGAGCCTTAGATTTTGCATGGACTGGTGTTCGGTGGTCAGCATTGTTCAGTGATTACAAGTCCTTGCAAGGAAAAGTTACTCTGTCATTGGGAATCTTTGGGATTGATTCATGTTCCAGAGGCACAGTGGGTTCAACCGTGGATCTACCTTAGCAGTGATTCAAAGAATCAAAATCCCAGAGCTCCCCGGCCAGGTGGCCAGCAGGCGGAGCCTGACGCCAAGTGGCGTGCTGGCCACCCGGGGACAGCTCACCACATGCACGCGGTGGCTGGAGTCAGAGATCCGAGCATGGAGACGCCCCGGCCTGAGACCCCCCCAGCAGCCTGCAGGATGCCATAAGTTTCAGCCTCCAGGCCCAAGGTCACGCCCCTCCCCAATCCCATCCCCCGCCCAATGATGGTGGTGGGTGGGCCCTGTGCCCGCGGGGGGGGGGGGCCCAGATTCCCTCCTCAATGTACTCACCCCGAAGGGAGCAGCCCTTGAAGCCCAGGCAGGCCCAGGGACAGTTCACCACAGGCACGTGGTGGCTGGAGTCAGGGTTTCTCCAGAAGTTTTCATGTTACTTTGAGACTTCCAGGGCTTGGCCAAGCCAGGGCCAGGAGCCCAAAACTCCAGCTGTCTCTCCTACAAGCACCCAGTGCTCGGGGCCATCCTACACTCTGCCAGGGTACACGTCAGCACGAAGCCAGAGCCTCAACAAAGCAAGGACTTGAACCAGGCCAAAACTGTTAACAACCTTCTTCCAAGGAGTTTATCAGCTTATTTCCTTTAGCCATTTGAGGCGTACATTAAAACAACATTTTTTTAAAGTTCAAGAATTTGATTAATATTTAAACAACTTGAGAGTAGTTAGCACCCATAACCCCAGCCACCTCACCATAGGCCTGGTTAGAACCAGGATCCTGCTTCCAAGGGACATCCACAGGCAGACAAGGGGGTGGGGCTGTTTCATTTTAATTGATTTATTTTTTTTAAGATTTATTTATTTTTATTGGAAAGGCAGATTTACAGAGATAAGGAGAAAAAAAGATTTTTTTCCATCTGCTGGTTTACTCCCAAGTGGCCACAACTGCCAAAGCTGAGCTGATCTGAAGCCAGGAGGCAGGAACTTCTTCTGAGTCTCCAAGGGGGTACCGGGTCCCAAGGCTTTGGGCTGTCCTGGAATGCTTTCCTAGCCCACAAGCAGGGAGCTACATGGGGAGAAGCGGAGCAGCCAGAATGTGAACCAGTGCCCATACGGGGTCCAGAGCTTGCAGGTGGAAGATTACCCAATGGGGCCATCGCGCTGATTTATTTTTAAACATCTCTAAATGGCAAAACAATAGAATCAGACAGACATAGGAGAGAGAGGGATCTTCCTGCTGCTGTTTCACCCTCCAACCCCAGTGCATGCATTGCAGAGCTAGAGCAGGACCAAGGACTCAGTCCCGGCCTCTCGTGTGGGTGGCTGCCACCTGCTGCCTTCCAGAATACCCGTTAGCAGGAAGTGGGTTCAGGAGCAGACAGTGACCCAGGCACTCGGGGAGACGGGGTGCGGGGCCCCCTAGCAGCGTCATGAATGCTGTGCCAAACGCAGGCTTCCTGAGTGACTTCTTTAGGCATCCATACCACACACACGCATACCGTTCCGGCACAATTCTGTAGCTATCTAGGGGCAATGTTGGAGGGAATGACATCACGGAGCAGGCCCAGGGCCACACAAAGTTTAAACAACACTCAGCATTGGAATTCATTCCAGGTGGTGGCTTTCGTTTGCAGGAGGTGGCCAGCTCCGTAGGGACCAGGCGCTCTCTTGCCTGCTCCACGCCCCACCACTCCAGCTTTCTCTGATTAAGTCCAAACTTTTTGTGGCTGCTCCCTGACCTCAAGAGAGCTGGCGCAAGGTGGGCAGTGCCTGACTCCCACAAGGGGGGCTCTGAGGCGTGTGGCAAGGTGAGTCTGGCAGTGGAAAACTGGCCTTGGCATTAAGCCCACCCAGCGACCTGGGTCATAACGTGTGTGCGATCGCCGAGTTTACAAGCTGCAGGCTGGCCTGGCTGGTGCTGGGCAGAGGCCCCCAGGTCTCAAGCGCACGGATTATAGGAAACCTGCACGGGGCAGGAGCGGGACTTGGCAGCTCAGCCAGGGCTTCTGCAGTTTATAGGAGGGCAGGGAATGCCACGTGCTGTGGAAACCTTCAGTAAGAAGCCAGGCCACAGCTCTGCTTCAACCTCAAACTTCCCCAAACAGCAAAAGGCTCCCACCACTCCCGCTCACGTGCAAAGGCCAGACCCCTTCCAGCTGCTGCTCCGGGGCTCGCCCAGGCCTGCTGAGCAGTGCAGGCAGGCTTGGAGGAGACAGGGTCCCTCCGTGTGTGGACAAGAGCCCCCTGCCCGGTGATCACAGTTGGCGCAGGGCAGTGTCCTGGGTGGACAGGTCAACAGGTGGACACCCACAAACGCTTTCCTCCAAGCCTCAGAGAGGCTCGACTCCGCCTTCTTTGAAACTCCTTCCCATCATCTCACTTGCGTTAGAATTGCACAGGAAGAGTACCTTTGTGTTCTTTCTAGGACAGAATTAGCCAAGGAAGGTGCAGTCACCAGAGAGCATACCAAATACAGAATCTGTTTGCCGTTTTCCAAATAAAATGCCTTCAAGTTCCTAACGAGCAACCTGAGCTTGTTTCCATGAACAGAACTTGGAAACAGCTTTTTCTAAGGTTACCTCATCTAGCTGCACTGTTATGATTTCAGCGTGTCCTCTACATAAAATTATTAATGAGATATTTTTACTGTATTCAGCATCTGGGTTGGGGGCTGCATTTCAGTTACAGTGGGTCTCAACTTGGCCTTGGACCAGCTGCGAGTCAAATGCTGGACTCCGTGTGTGCCGGAGTATGGTTGCCTACTGCGGCAGCGCCAGGAGACTCTAGCAGCATCTTTTTCTATTTCTTTATTTTATTTTGACTTTTTAAAAATTATTATTTTTTATTTGAGAGAGCTATAGAAAGAAGGAGAGACAGAGACATCTTTTATCCTTTAGTTCACTCCCCACATGGATGCAACGACCAGAGCTCAGCCGTCCTCCACTGCTTTCCCAGGCCTTTATCAGGGAGCTGGATTGGAAATGGAGCAGTTGGGACACAAACCAGCGCCCCCCAAATGGGATGCTGGCACTTGAATGTGGAGAGTTAGCCTTATTGAGTCATAGCGCCAGCTCAGGAATGTTGTTTTTTCAAACAATTCTTTTAAAGATTTATTTATTTTTATTGGAAAGGCAGATATACAGAGAAGAGGAGAGACAGAGAGGAAGATCTTCCGTCCGATGTTTCACTCCCCAAGTGACCGCAACGCCTGGTGCTGTGCCAATCCAAAGCCAGGAGCCAGGAGCTCTTCCGAGTCTCCCACATGGGTGCAGGGTTCCAAAGCTTTGGGCCGTCCTCGACTGCTGTCCCAGGCCACAAGCAGAGAGCTGGGTGGGAATTGGGGCTGCCGGGATTAGAACAGGCGCCCACATGGGACCCCGGGGCACCCACAGCGAGGGCCCCGGCCGCCAGGCCACTGCACCGGGCTCGTCGCAGCTTTCTTTAAGTCTGCCTAGGAAGCCTTTCTTTCTAAAAGATTCACTTATTTATTTGCAAGTCACAAGTTCTAGAGTAGGGGTGAGAAAAGAGAAATAGAGGTCTCTGTTGGTTCATTCCCCAGGCAGCTACACAGAATTTGGCCAAATTGAAGCCAGGATTCCAGAACTCCATCCAGGCTTCCCACCTGGATGACAGGGCACTTGGGCCATTAGCAGGATGCTGGATCAGAACTGAAGTAAGAGCCCGGCACAGTAGCCTAGTGGCTAAAGTCCTTGCCTTGCATGCACCAGGGTCCCATATGGGCACTGGTTCATGTCCTGGTGGCCTCACTTCCCATCCAGCTCCCTGCTCGTGGCCTGGGAAAGCAGTCAAGGATGGCCCAAAGCCTTGGGACCTGGAGGAAGTTCCTGGCTCCTGGCTTTGGATCGGCACAGCACCAGTCGTTGTGGACACTTGTGGAGTGAAACCATTGGACGGAAGATCTTCCTGTCTGTCTCTCGTCTCTGTATATCTGACTGTCCAATAAAATTAAATAAATTAAAAAAAGAAAAAGGGGGCTTGGCGCTGTGGCCCAGCCACTAAAGTCCTCACTTAGAACGTGCCAGAATCCCATATGGGCGCCGGTTCTAATCCTGGCAGCTCCACTTCCCATCCAGCTTCCTGCTTGTGGCTTGGGAATGCAGTGGAGGACAGTCCAAAGCTTTGGGACCCTGCACCTGCGTGTGGGAGACCCGGAAGAGCTCCTGGCTCCTGGCTTTGGATTGGCACAGCACCGGCCGTTGCGGTCACTTGGGGAGTAAATCATCGGACTGAAGATCTTCCTGTCTCTCCTCCTCTCTGTAGATCTCACTTTCCAATAAAATAAATAAATCTTTTTTTTTTTATGATTTATTCACTTCTATTGCAAAGGCAGACATACAAAGAGTAGGAGACACAGACAGAAAGGTGCTCTGCTGTTCTGCTTCTCAAGTGGCCACCACAGCCAGTGCCAAGCGGATCTGAAGCCAGGAGTCAGGAACCTCCTCTGGGTATCCCAGCAGGGTACAGGGTCCCTAGGTCCCAGGCCATACTGTACTGCCCTCCCAGGCCACAAGCAGGAAGCTGGACAGGAAGTGAAGCAGCCGTGACACGACCTGGTGCCCACGTGTGATTCCAGAGCATGCAAGGCAAGGTTCCAGCCACGAGGTTACCATGTCCGGCCCTTGCTTTTTCGTTCGTTTGTTTGTTAACTGTGTTTGTTTGCTAGGACTGCCATTAACAAAAGCCTCATGGTCTGGGTGGCTTACACCATACAAACGTATTTTCTACCAGTTCTGGAGGTCAGAAGTTGAGTTCAAGGCATGGGCAAAATGAGCTACTTCTAAGGTCTTTTCCTTGATTTTTCTCTCCAAATCCCATTTTATACTAGCATGCAAGTCATGGTGGATTCGGCCCCACCCTAGCCATCTATCTTACCTTCATTACCGCTAGAAAGGATCAGAAGCGGAGGCTGCACTGAACCAGGCGTGGGCTTCCCAAGCGGCTGCCCAGTCGGCCACGTTGATGAACGTCTAGGCGCCTTGCTCAGTTTACCTATGGGCGACTAAGTGTCGTGCATTTCCAAGCAGGCTGATAAGACCCATGTGGCTCTTCTGTCCTTAGGAAGCCTTCAGGTCATGGCAGACAGGGAAAAATCTATCATTCAAGGAAGGGATCAGTTGGGCCTAAGGACAAGGCGGGGCATCTGGGTGGAGAGGACTAGAAGTTTCTCTACTTCCCCAGCACTGGATCCAGAAAGAGCCAGGCAGTGCCAGGGAACGGGAGCTGCAGGCTAGGGAGCACAGGCCCCTGCCTGTGAGGGACTGTGCTTGTTCACTGCAGCGACAGAAGGACCCTGTCCCAGAAGGCAGCCTCAGCCAGCTCACCCAGGAATCCCTCTCTTGCCAAGGTAACCCCAGTTGCGGTCTTGGGACAGCAACCTGTTTTCTTGGGAGAGTAGGTGGAAATCAACCACACTGACCTGTTTCACACTTTGGGGTTAATACTGGTAACAGCCTGTGTCACTTGGACTTCTCAATGTTTGTAGGATTTTGGAAATTTATCTTACCAAGGAATCTGACAAAACTTCACCACACAGCAGCCTAGATCTGATTTTCTCTGATCCTTTCTTCTGTGAAATGCTGGTCGTAACCCAGTCCTTCTGTGCTAGCTCGGTGGGCCCTGACCTGCACACGTGAGGTCGCTCGGGACCCTGGAGCCACCTCAAAACATTTCATATAGAACCCTAAGAGCATTAGAAACAAGAAAATACCAGATTTTATTTATTAAATGGACAGGAGTTGACAATTCTAGTGGTGGGGAGACCAGAAGAGCCTGTTAGTTATCTTTGTGAGAGGTGACAGGTGCCTGAACCAAGTTAAGAAATGACAGGAAGGTACAGGTTTCCAAGTCTCACTAGATGTGGGCTGAATTCTCCTTGTGGGTGGGCCGCCTTCCTTCAGGGCACACTGGAAACTTCTATTTGTAGGTATTTTGATTTAGGAGACACAGGGATTCTTTCTAAAAAGTATAGCTCGCCCATGTTTTTGTTGAGCTGTTTCTGACATGTTTTGGAATACTTTGGCGATCTCCAAGGCCAGCATGGGGGTAGCAGAAAGGAAGGGGACGGGAATGCAAGCGTTAAAAAACACATGTTCCCAGGCTGAGGAGCTAAGATTCCAGAGTTACCATCTGAGGTCAGAATTTACACAGACCACAAAACTACCCCTCAAATATCAACACTGGATGGCTTTCCCACTGCCCCCCCCCGACCCAACTTTGCGGGCACCTGACTAGGGGACCCCCTCGGTTTCACACAAACTCCGAGACAGCAAGGGCTTTGTCCTGCCAACAGGTGCATCTTCAGCGCGCCCAGAACTCTATCTGACAGAACAGAGCCCTCCAGAAAACGTTCGCAGGACGAAACGAAGCAATACACCAGTCCCTCGCTTTGTGCAAAAACTTTGCTTTTAAAATGCCCGGGCAAAGATCTGAAACAGAGAATCCAGGGATATGGCGGCAAAAGGGAAGCCACCACAAAGCAGAGCCGAGAAAGATGTGCCAGAGCCCCCGGTCCCCGTCCGTGCACCTTCGGGAGGTCCTAACTCCCCGGGCTGGGGGGCGAGAATTCTGCTCTTTTTCCACACCAGCAACCATTTTGGGCGGCCCGCGTCCCTCCTCCGGGGCAGCGACGTGGCGCCGCTGCAGTCGCCCTCCCGGCTCCGGCCCTCGGCCGAGGCTCTGCAAGCCCCCGCGAACACGACGGGGCGGCGGGGAAGGCCGGGGTCGCCAGGCCGAGCCCCCTCCCGGCCCGCCGCCGCCGCCGCGGCCGCACGACCTCCCCATCATGGCGGCCGCGGGCGGGGAGGCCGGGCGTGCGTCGCGTGCGTGCTTCCCCCTCCCTCCCCCTCGGCGGCGGCGGCGGCAGAGGCGGCAGCGCTCGCCATTGCCGCTGGTGGCAGGAGGCTGCGAGGAGCCGGCGCGGTCGCAGTCTCCACGGCGCAGGCCCACGGTAGCGCAGCCGCTCTGAGGTGAGTGCCCTACCGCGCAATCTCCAGCTATTTCAGCCCCGGCGCAGCCGCAACACGCCGCCCGCCCGCCGGCCGGCCGGCCCGCCCCGCAGCCGGCACCCTGCCGCCCCCGGCTTCGGGCCCGGGCCCCCGCCGGATTCGGCCCGCGTCTGGCGAGGGGCCCCGGCCCGGCCCAGTCAAACCGCCACCCCGAGGATGCGCAGGCCGCACTAGGCCCCAGGCGTCCTGGCGGGCTCGGGAGGGAGGCGCTTGCCCTCCAGAGAGCCCCGGCCGGGGTTCCGGCCTCCCCCGCCGCCTGGAGCGCTCCGGGCCGGCCGCGGCCCTCTTCCCCGCCGTGGAACCTGGGGCCCGGCCTTTCCCGCGGGCTCGGGAGTGGGAGGCCCGGGACGGCGCTCCGGGCTCGGGAGCGGGAGGTGGGCGGGCGGCGCGGGACCGGAGCGGCGGCTCTCTGCTCGCTCCCTCGGCCTTTTCCCGGGCTTCGTCCTCCGGCTGTACGGCGCGGTCGGGGCGGGCGCGGGAGCCGCTGTCTCCGGCGGGAGAAGAGGCTGGCTCTCGGGGGCCACCCCCGAAGCTTCCCTCCCGCTGGGGTGGCGTGGGCTTGTTACCCAGGTAGACCGGGGACGGGGAGGGGGGACGCTGGAACGTGGCGCGTTGCCCACCTTGCAAGTTAGGAGGCGGCAGTTTGAGGAGGAGGGCGCAAAGTCCTTTTGTACGCAGGAATAGGGAGCGACATTGTGTTCCCCCCACCCCCTCAGCTGTGCTGTGCCCAGTGGAGGGGGCTCGGTTCTTTACCTGTGGTGGTGGTGGTGATGATCTTCGCTAGGGTTTGGGGGAGAGGAGTGTCACGCCCCTCTAAGGGAACCAAACCTTTGCCCGTAGGGAGCCAGGGGCGCCGGGCTGGCCTTGTGCGTGTTCCCTTGGGTCCCCGTGCTGGGGAGGGGGCACCATGGGGGTTGCCCTTGCAAGCTGCGCGCTTCAGCAGTGCAGGGCTGTCCATGGCCTCGCTCACCTGTTGTGTCGTTGCTGCTGGTCCCAGAGTTTCTGCCGTGCATCTGCCTGTGTCCACAAGAACTTGAAGTGGTTTTAAAAATATGTATCAGTGTTTTGAGGGTGTCAGGCGATGCTGCTCCAGCCGGCTGGAGGAGCTGTTGCCTGTTCGGTCTGGCTTCTTAAGGATCAGATGGGAAGGTATTAACTGCTTTACCTGAGAGCTCCTGTCCTTCGGGCCTAGTTCTGTGTGTTGTCAGAGTGAAAATGTGCATTTTCTTTAGCGCTTGGAGGCCGTGTGTTGAGGGCACCCATTCGGAGCTAAGGTGCTGTGAGGGGACATGGCAGCCCAGTGGGGTTCCTCGGAGGATGGTTGCAGCGTTTGTCCCGGCGTGCGGACACCTGTACCTTTTTTCCTCTCAGCCCTACCTGGCAGAGTTTCTTTGCCTTTGGCCTTGAGCAGTAAGTTCTTGGGTTGTTCCTCGCTCAGGGGAGAGGAGGGCGGGGAGCCCAGGGCGTGTGGGGTGTTTTTGGTGGGGTTCTGCCTCGTGGGTGTGTGTTTCACAGTTCACCCTAGGACCATAGCTTCTGTCTGCGCACCCGTGTGACTCCCCAGTGGCAGGAAGGGTGCACGTGAGGTCGCGACATCCTTAACCACGCACAGGACTTTGTGTCCAGGGCTTTTATTTTTCTCCAGAAGTTAGACGGTGGCTTTCAGCAGGCCCGTGACCCAGTGGGTGAAGAACTGCTCACTAATGTTTTGACTCACTCTTAGGTGAAGTTCTTTGTTTTCATCCCTGTGTGTTGGGAGGAGGAGGAGCAGGGCTGTTTTTTTTTTTTTTCTTAGTAGTTGTCATGCTTTGATTTAGCAGAAGCATTGCTTATTCTCACTCTAGAATCCTTACCTTGTTTTAAGGAAATTTAGCTCTTGAATTTAAAGATGGAGAGTTGGAGTAGGGATTCAAGGAGGACTTCAGGTTTTTGGCCAGCAGTGTGTATTCCAATGGAACCCGACATTGAAGGGTCTTTGCTTCATTAAGCCGTGATAGATTGAGATCATGACTTTGTCAGGGCCCTGAAGCCCGTTTCCTCTAATTGAAGGACCCGGATTTTCCTTCCCCAGGCACTGTTGGTTCCTCCAGACCTGGACTGTCATCAGAGAGTGGTTAATGTGACTCTCTTCAGGGCTATTTAAGATCTTTGTGGTCTGAGAATAAACTTTATACCTTTTATATGCATATGCACTAAGGTGGTGGGAATGTGACCTGTCCGTTGGTTCTTTTTTTTTTTTAAAGATTTATTCATTTTATTACAGCCAGATATACACAGAAGAGGAGAGGCAGAGAGGAAGATCTTCCGTCCTATGGTTCACTCTCCAAGTGAGCCGCAACGGGCCGGTGCGCGCCGATCCGAAGCCAGGAACCTGGAACCTCCTCCAGGTCTCCCACGCGGGTACAGTGTCCCAATGCATTGGGCCGTCCTCAACTGCTTTCCCAGGCCACAAGCAGGGAGCTGGATGGGAAGTGGAGCTGCCAGGATTAGAACTGGCGCCCATCTGGGATCCCCGGGGCTTTCAAGGCGAGGACTTTAGCCGCTAGGCCACGCCGCTGGGCCCTCCCTGTCCATTGGTTCTTTCATGAGTTTTGGAAAGCTTGTGTTTTGGTGTCTGGAGGGATTGCGTTATCAGCCTTTGGATTCACTCTTCAGCCCTGCTTGGGGCCAACAGGAAGTTAATATGTCCATTAAGCTCGTCTCAGGTAGACAGGCGCAGTGGGTCGTTTTGAAGCAGGCTTATTCATTCACTTAGGGGGCTGAGAGTTGGAGGGTGAGAGCTCTGTAGGCTGTTGGGTTTCACAAACGTCTAGCTCTAGAGCTGGCTGCACCCTTGCTGGGCCTGCGGGATCAGGTTAGGGTATGTGATGCTTGCCACTACACACTGAAATACTATTGGGAAAATCAATCATATATATATATATATATATATATACACACACCAGTTTTGGTTTTTGGTTTTTTTTTAAGATTTATTTATTTCTGTTAGAAACACAGAGAAAGAGACACAGAGACACAGAGAAAGATCCTCCATCTGCTGGTTCACTCCCCAAGTGGGGCACAATGGCCAGAGCTGAACTGATCCAAGCCAGGAGCCAGGAGCTGCTTCTGGGTCTCCCATTTGGGTGCAGGGTCCCAGTCCCTGGGGTGTCCCCTATGGCCTTCCCAGGCCACATGCAGGGAACTAGATGGGAAGTGGAGCAGCTGGGACATGAACTGGAGCCCACATGGAATCCTGGTGCTTGTAAGGTGAGACCTGTAGCCACAAGGCTGCTGTGTCTCTTCCCCAACCCTTATTTTTTTGAACCTACACTTACTTTTTTTTTTTTTTTATTGTATTTCATGTTTTACCTGAGATCTAAAGCCAATGTTTTCAGCCTAAATTTAGCCAAGTACAATTTTCCTTAAATTCTTCGTAAAGCAGCAATGGCAAAGAAACACACTTGTTAAGATTTAAGAAACATTTGAACTTGGCATGGTAGCCTAGTGGCTGAAGTCCTTGCCTTACACGTGTCGGGATCCCATATGGGTGCTGGTTCATGTCCCAGGTGCTCCGCTTCCCATCCAGCTCGCTGCTTGTGGCCTGGGAAAACAATTGAAGACAGCCCAGAGCCTTGGCACCCTGCACCCATGTGGGAGACCCAGAAGAAGCTCCTGGCTCCTGGCTTTGGGTTGGTACAGCTCTAGCCATTGGGGCTGCTTGGCAGGGTGGGTGGGGGGTGAGCCATCGGATGGAAGATCTTCCTCTCTGTCTCTCCTCCTCTCTGTATTACTGTATTTCCAATTTTAAAAAAAAAATCTTAAAAAAATTTTTTGTTTAGCCCAGGTTCAGTGTTGTTTTAGTCTCTGGGTACATGTTAATTTATGCGTGTTCTATTTCATATAGTTCCTGGGGAAGCCAGGTGTGGATTGTCCACTTGACCGGGTTTTCAGTTGGTGTTTTGGTATGCACCCAGTCCTATTCTAAGGTGGACAGGCTGGGAAAGCAATAGTAAAAGGAGGTGGAATAAATGAGTCTCATCTATCTCTGGAAGATGACAACCACACTGAACTTTGGAAACTCAATCCTAGAGCAGTAAGAATTTTTTGCTTAGAGTTATTTTAGTAGGGATAAAACTTGGCAAATAAGTTTTTGAAAAGTATTATATATACCTTGGGAAATATGTTTTTTTCCCTAAAGTACAGTTCAAAATTAGGCTAATGCGTTTTCAAGTAGTTTAGTGACTGAAATTTAGAAAAGTCTTCATTATATGGCCTTTGTGTCTAAAGTATTTTGAAGTGTGAATATGTGACATCAAATTAACTTCTCTGAAAGAGAACATCTTTATGGAGAAACAGTTTAATTGAGATGGTCTCGTATGTTAAACTAGTTGCAGTGAAGGCAGGCCTAAGACATTTTTGATCCCTGGAGACAAACTGTGTTCTGTCACTAATAGAAGCTACTTGAAAGATAGTCTGAGGCCTGGCTTATCCTCCACCTACAAGTGCAGGGATCCCATGGGTGCCAGTTGTGGCCTGGGTGCCAGTCAAATCCTGGCTGCTGCACTTCCCACCCAGCTCTCTGCTCGTGGCCTGGGAAGACAGCAGAGGACGGCCCAAAGCCTTGGGACCCTGCACCTGTGTGGGAGACCCTGAAAAAGCTCCTGGCTCCTGGCTTTGGATCAGCTCAGCTCCAGTCTGTTCCGGCCAGTTGGGAAATGAACCAGCAGATGGAAGATCTTGTCTCTGCTTCTCTCCATAAATCTTTCCAATAAAAAAGTCTTAAAAAAAAAAAACTCAGTTTAACAACAACAAACAAAAAGCAAAATACAGTCTGATGAGGTGGAGGCCTCCTCTCCCAGATCCTAGACCGAGGAGTCCGCCTTCAGCAGCCAGCAAGGAGCTACCGAGGTGTCAGATTGCTTTAGGACGGGAGGCTGTGGTGGTGGTAAGGGAAGGTCTGGGTTACGAGGGCAAGGGGAAGATGAGATTGGTACAGGAGTGCTTTGAAAGGTAGGATGAACGCTGGAGTTTGGGAGGAGCGTGTGGAGTGGACGCTGGAGTTTGTGGGCGGAGCGTGTGGAGTGGACGTTGGAGTTTGTCGGAGGAGCTTGTGGAGTGGACGCTAGGGTTGTGGGGGGAGTGTGTGGAGTGGTGTTTTTTTTTTTGAGTAGTTTTAAGATAAGCCACAAGAGTTGCTTTTCGTGTTGTGGATCATCAGATGTATGATAGTTTTATTTTTGGTATAGATAAGCATAAAATTTACATTAATTTTGGCATGCTGATTAGTGAGGTAAAAAATGTGAAAAGTTTGGCGGATGTAGTTCAAGTGGGCATTTTCTTAAGAACCCTTTAAGTGGCACCTGTTGAGCAAACTGCCAAGCCTTTCGCAGAATCACCATGAGGAGAGTTTTGTGCATATAGGCTAAGGACATTTTTACAAAAGAACTTGTGTTTTACTTTCGGTTAGGTTTTTGCTTTTAAGAAGTTTGTGAGTCTGTTTTACTATTGCTCCTGAATGCTAACGTGGTTACGCTGGCAGCTAAGCCTATAGAGAACAAGAGGAAGTGAGGAAATGTTTTCATGAAGCGCTGCTAAAACTAAACAGTAGGCCGGAAGTGAGGAGCTCGGCTCTGGGGACTTGATGCTCGTCTGAGTTCAGGTTGTAAAGAAGTCGAAGAAACTGAGGAAAGCGACAGAAATTCTTTTTATTTACTTTTTAAATGTTCAGTAATTATATTTTACAGCACATAGGCATCAGTCATTTGTTTGTTTATTGCAAAGGCAGATAGAGAGGAGAGACAGAGAGGAAGATCTTCCATATATTGGTCACTCCCCAAGTGACTGCAACGTTTGGAGCTGAGCCAATCCAAAGCCAGGAGCCAGGAGCTTCTTCAGGGTCTTGCACGTGGGTGCAGGGTCCCAAGGCTTTGGGCCGTCCTCTGCTGCTTTCCCAGGCCACAAGCAGGGAGGTGGGTGGGAAGTGGAGCACCTGGGACATGAACCAGCGCCCACATGGGATCCCGACACGTGCAAGGTGAGGACATTAGCCACTAGGCTACCATGCCGTGTCTAGTCAGAGAAATTCTTTTTTTTTTTTTTAAGATTTATTTATTTTTATTTTAAGGCAGCATATACAGAGAGGAGAGACAGAGAGGAAGATCTTCTGTCTGTTGATTAACTCCCCAAGCGGCCGCAACAGCTGGACCTGAGCCAGTCTGAAGCCAGGAGCCATGAGCTCTTCCAGGTCTCCCACGCGGGTGCAGGGTCCCAAGGCTTTGGGCCGTCCTCGACTGCTTTCCCAGGCCACAAGCAGGGAGCTGGATGGGAAATGGAACACCCATTGGGATGCCAGTGTTCGGAGGTGAAGGGGTAGCCAGTTGAGCTAGCCCAATAGGTCCGGGATGTGGGTATTTTAATCATGTCTTTAATTTCCAAGCTGGTTGCCTACTCCTTCTAATATTAAAAGCTGTCTTAGAAGTCTTACTAAATTCCATGATTTAGGCAAATAATTTGAATCAACAGTCTCTTAAAATGCAGATTCCTCTAGAAGAACATCGAAGTTTTACGATGCATTATCAGGTGTGCTTTGAATGGACACCCCTGAGTCTCTGGAAGACGGGTGAGACGTGTCAGTGCTGTGTGGTTTTCCTGGGAGAGCACTCCTTCCTTGTGTGACACAGCAGCCAGGAGCCTCTTCAGCGATGCGGATGATCGCATCCGTTGGTGATCGTGTTGGTTGCCTGAAATCCATTGTCTTGACAACTGGAGTAGATCAAGGAAAAGGGAGTTGGAGTGGGTGTCTTAGGTGAGTAACCTTGGCAAGTGGGTAGGCACTTGGAGAGATGGAGTAGGACACGGAGCAGCCCCAAAGCCCAGCTTCAGGATTGTGCCACCTGGTTTGGATTCCTTATTTTTTTAATACACCAGAATTCAAATTTCAAACTGGCCTAACTGAGCACACCGGGTAATGGACTTTGTGGGAGAGGTCAAATTGCTGTTTTAAAGAGAAAGTGCATTTTGAAAGGAAACAAATTGACTCATAGATCGAGCTGATAGAAAACATTTATTTGTTTTAGAAAGCAAACAATTTTAAAAATTGCTTATACTTTGGAAAAAATGTTTTTGAAATTTATTTATTTTATTACAAAGTCAGATATACAGAGAGGAGGAGAGACAGAGAGGAAGATCTTCTGTCTGATGGTTCACTCCCCAAGTGACTGCAATGGCCGGTGCTGCGCCGATCCGAAGCCGGGAACCAGGAACCTCTTCCAGGTCTCCCACATGGGGGCAGGGTCCCAGTGCATTGGGCCGTCCTCAACTGCTTTCCCAGGCCACAAGCAGGGAGCTGGACGGGAAGTGGAGCTGCTGGGATTAGAACCGGCGCCCATATGGGATCCCGGGGCGTTCAAGGCGAGGACTTTAGCCACTAGGCCACGCCGCCGGGCCCTGGAAAAATTTTAAAGTGACAAATGTTTTAGTCTCGCAATATGGGGCAAGACATCTATTTATTCTCTCAATTCTTTTAAAAATTGTTTATTTGAAAGAAAGTAATAGAGAGGGAGAGACTAAACTGTCATCTATGAGGTTCACCCTGCAGGTGGCTACAGCACTCAGGTGGTCAGGCTACAGTCAGGAGTCTAAAAGTCTGCCTCTGCTCCCCCCCCAAGGCCAGGGGCAGGGTGGGGGGCCTGAGCACGGGGCCATCTTCCACTCTCTTCCCAGGTATTATAGCAGGAAGCGGGGTAAGAGGCATCGCAGCTAGACTCAGAGCAGCACTCGGATGTGTTAACCTGGCGTCCCAGCTTAACTTGGGCTGTAGCCCTGTTCCTTAATTTTCTTTTCATGAAAACTTCATTGGTCTATTTTGTAGCGTCTGAAATACAGTTATAAAGTTCTTTAAAATCCAAGATGATGTAATGCTAAATGGGATTTTTGTTTCTCAAGTCATGATTAAAATTTAGAAATTAAAATACATTTGTTTACAAATGTTTCATACTAGGTTTCTGAAATTTTGAATTACTGGCAATTTTTGTTTCCTCTGGTCTTTGGATCATTAAGAGTAAATAGGAGGCAGTTTCTATTAGTTAGATTTTAGTTTCTGGAGCGGAATTCTCCAGATGTTTGATTGCTCCCCTCGCAGTTAACAGTTAATGCCAGCTGCATTGTTCTAAAGGAACCCTGAAGAATATTGGAAGCTACGATACAAATAAATACATTGAGTATTCTTAAACATAAAAAATTGTGTTATGTTACTTACAAATAACTTGTATGGGATTCTTTTTTCTGATTGTCACAGTAATAATTGTATCTGTTCATTGTAGAGTGTGGTATTTTGGCATATACATGTATGGTGTTCAGAGCAGTTAACATATAGTTTGCACCTCAAACATTTTCTTTGTGACAGAAACATTCAAAATCTCTAACTGTTTTGCAATAGCAACCATTTGGGACTGGCACTGTGCTGTAGCAAGTTAACTTTGCTTGTGACTTTGGCACTGGTTTGAGATCTGTCAGCTCCACTTCGCATCCAGCTGCCTGCTGATACACCTGGGAAAGCTCTGGAAGAGGACCCAAGTCCTTGGGCCCTACACGCCTGTGCGAGAGCTGGAAGAAGCTCCTGCAGTTGGCTGCCCTGACTGCTGTCCTGTTGTGACCCAGTGGATGGAAGATACTGTCTCTCTCCCTCCTTCTCTCTGTTCTTACCCTGCCCCACCCCCTCTGTAACTCTGCCTTTGAAATAAATAAAAAATACATTTTTGTGATAAGTTCCCCTAAAAGTTTCCACATAGGAGTCGTAGGAATTAGTGTGATTCAGTGTGTTTGCTGTTATGTGTCTGGCTTACTTTATGTAGCGTTATGTTCGCTAAGTGTGTTTGTTTTGTTGCAAAGTGAATTACAGTCATTAATCGACAAGTGATTCCATATAGAATTTTAATGTTTTGTCTTTTCCTTTGGTTTGGGCCCATATGTGTTTTTTGGCTTGTTTTCTTTTTCTTTCTTTTTAAAAAGGTTTATTTATTTATTTATTTATTTATTTATTTTAATTGGAAAGTGAGATATACAGAGAGGAGAGACAGAGAGGAAGATCTTCCCTCTGATGGTTCACTCCCCAAGTGACCTCAATGGCCGGTGCCACGCCAATCCAAAGCCAGGAGCCAGGAACCTCCTCCAGGTCTCCCACGTGGGTGCAGGGTCCCAAGGCATTGGGCCATCCTTGACTGCTTTCCCAGGCCACAAGCAGGGAGCTGTTTTTTTGAACTTTTAATGTTGTTTACGTAGTTGACAAGAATGCATACCCATGAGGATCATAGATTAGGGTGGGGAGGGAGGCTCAAGGTATGAGGGAAGGGGGTGGAACAAAAGATTTCACTGTTTCTATTCCTTTTTCTCCTGTATGGGTTGGGGGTGGGGCTGTGTGGGTGTGTGGGCCCTGCTGTCTGGCTCCTCCCCGGCCCAGTCCTGGCTTTCTTTTTTTTTTCCTTTAATATTCGTTTATTCATTAATTACATTGCATTACATGACACAATTTCATAGGTACTGGGATTCCCCCCCCTTCACCCCAAACCCTTCCCCCATCATGAATTCCTTCACCTTGATGCATAACCACAGTTCAAGTTCCGTTGAGATTCCCTAATTAAAAGTTTACACCATACAGAGTCCAGCATCCCACTTGTCCAGTTCAAGTTCAACGGCCTCTTAGGGAGGCCCTCTCAGGCAGAGCCAGCAGAGCGTCACCTCGATCAATTAGAAGCTCCAACATATCATCAGCAACAGTCCAGGTATGATGAGGCTGGTGCAGAGTCCACTGATTGACATAGTCCGTCTTAGGGTTTCCCCTTGTCCAGTTTTCCGCTGGAAGCATAAAGCTGAGGTGGTTGATTCATCTACTCCATTTTCCATCTTTTTTTGATTAATGTTTGATTCCTCCATTTTGTTCAGGGGAATCCCCCTAAAAAAAACTTTGAGGCATTCCCAGTCCAGGCTCCTACATGTACTACTAGTAAGCACAGTGCCCACCACCGTCCATCACTCCGATCAGCTGATGGTTTTAACCCCTGGATAGTCCTGGCTTTCACAGCCGTTTTGGGAGAAAACCCAGCAAAAGGATGATCTCTGCCTTTCAAATAAATAAAAAATAAAATGCATTGCTTTTTTGTTTATTTGGAAAGCAGGGAAACAAGGACTCTCCAGTCTATTTGCTCATTCCCCAGATGCCTTCAACAGTGAGGGAAATGCCAGATGGGGGGCAGGAGGCAGAGCTCGGTCAGGGCTCCCAGTGGGTGGGAACCTGCTGCTTGCCGGTGTGTGAACTGGTCTTGAGGATGTGGGATGTGGGCCTCTCAGGCAGGACCCCAAGAGCATCCCTGACACCAGCCCTGCAGCAGCTTGGACACCCAGAGGCACCTGCTCTTGGGCCACAATAAGGATCATACAGTGTTCACATCAGACTTGGGACAGGCAAATTGTGTTCACTGGGTCTTTTTTACCTGTTTGAAAAGTGAGAATGGAAATGACAAAGTTTCTTCTAACAATCTGTTTTAATTAATTCTAAGTTTGTTGTGATAACCAATAATTATAACTTTTCTTTATAAAGATATATGCTTATTGTGGAAAAGTAAGATAACTAACTTATATCAAGATAAATACATTATGTCGTTTGGTATGATTTCCTAAGCATACATGTCCAACCACAGTACATTTCTGAGTACATGTTGGCTGTATGCACTAATAAGACTCATTTACTATCTTGAACCTGTAATGTTTATGAAAATCTGGTATTGTCATTTTATTTTTGTTATGAAACATACTTAATGCTTCAGCGGCAGTTACAAGTGCATTTGTTTTAATAAAAGAATACACTCTTGTCCAGGAAACGTTTGCTGTCTGTTTGTGGTCTGTATTTTGCCGAGATCAGGGTAGCATGGAGTCAGTCGTGCTGCCCTCCTGGGGTGCGAGTGCTGACCCCCCTGGTGAACTCGGCCCCAGTCACATGGTGACTTGCCTGTTCTCATCTCCACATCCTTGTGGGCATCTCTCTCAATACAACTGCTTTTGTTTTTCCTCTTAACCTGGGAATCTTGTAAGTTGCTAATTCCACCGAGCGCTAAGAACAGTGCTGTAATACAGTAATGTTAAAATTGCATGTGTTTTAGCATTATTTCTGGAGAATTTGATTCTCTATGCAGAAAATATTTATGTGTACATAAAAATCTATGAACCTAATTCATACTTTCCCTCAATGATGTATATGGTTGCACAGTATGTGTTTGTAAAAATGCCAAAGATAAAATAGACATGCAGTCTAAAACTTGAAGCACCAGTACTGCTGCTTAGGACTCCCAGCCTGCATGGGACTTGTGGGACTGAAAGTCATGCTGAGTCCAAGGGGGAATGATGAGCAAATGAGAAGGCCAAGGACATTCGCCGTAAACTTGTGGGCTCCACTGTAGTTAAAAAGAATATTCTTCTTTGATAATATTATTAACTCTTAGTTGGATCTGGTGTGTTGGCTCAACTAGCTGATCTTCCACCTCCAGTGCCAGCATCCGATATGGGCACCAGTTTGTGTCCCAACTGCTCCACTAACCGTCTAGCTTTGGGCCTCAGAAAGCAGTGGAGGACAGCCCAAATCCTTGGGACCCTGCTGCCATGTGGGAGACCTGGAACAAGCTCCTGGCTCCAGATCAGTTCAGCTCCAGCCGCAGTGGCCATTTGAAGTGACCCAGCAGATGGAAAATCTTTCTCCTTCTCTGTAAATCTGCCTTTCCGAAAAAAATAAATCTTTTCTTTAAATAAACCTTAGCTCTTGGTATACCTTTTTAGCTTCATAAGCTTTATTTTATTTTATTGGAAAGGCAGATATACAAAGAGATACAGAAAGATTTTCCATCTGTTTGTTCACTCTGTAAGTGGCTGCAACAGCTAGAACTGAGCCGATCAGGAGCCAGGAGCTTCTTCCAGGTCTCCCATGTGGTTGCAGGGTCCCAAGGGTTTAGGTCATCCCCCACTGTCCTTCTAAGCCACAAGCAGGGAGCTGGATGGGAAGTGGGACAGCCAGGATATGAACCAGTGCCCAGATGGGATCCTGGCACATGCTGGGCTCAGCTTCGCAAATTTAA
Organism: Ochotona princeps; assembly: GCF_030435755.1. Taxonomy (NCBI): domain Eukaryota; kingdom Metazoa; phylum Chordata; class Mammalia; order Lagomorpha; family Ochotonidae; genus Ochotona; species Ochotona princeps. The sequence goes on along the minus strand of NC_080856.1, from coordinate 3,384,447 downwards.
AATTATAGTTAACTTTTCACTCCTGTTATACATGTGTGATTTTAATTTTATGAAATGAATAATTGGACCTTAAATTCTTTATAAATATTTTATACGGTGTAATCTTTAGAGCTGATATGTAACCAAGTATTTCTGCCTACATAAGTAGTTTCAGTACAGGGATGGGGAGCTCCCATCGCATGAGCTGTATCATGTCCTTGAAGTCACCTGGTTTGGCCCTGCCAAGGCAGACACAGGCAGGACTCAAAGCTCAGTAAATCTGGAGCAAGTGTAAGTTGATAGCTTTGTATGGCCAGCAAATGATACAAATATCCAAATGGCCATTGGTAGGAAAAAAAGGTTTTCCACTCCTGCTTAGTAGCTGGTTTTTATTTTTTTGTAAAAAATGGTGAACTTAGTTATTGCAACATTTTTCATCTAAATATAGTCCTGTGTTGCTTATAGTTGGTTGGATTCTGAGGAGCACATCACTAGGTGACTGCACTGTGGGAGCATCAGGCAGGCACTGCTCTACTTCAGTGTAGAGTCTGAGCCTTGCTGCTGCTGGGCCTCTGGCCTACATAGTACCTTGCCATGTTAAACACTGTAGGCCCTGCTTCCACAGCAATGTGTGTGTGTATCTAAACCTGAAAAAGATCCAGTGCACGTGTGGTTCAGGAGATAAAGCCATGGAGCTGAACAGGACACTGAGCGCGCGTGGGGCTTGCAGGGTGTAATCGCTGAGGGAGTGTGACGGCCTAGGACAGCATTGTAGGCGTCCTTAAGCCTGCATGGAGGCCACATTGGGTGACAAAGGGTGACTTTTTCCTGCATAGCGATTACTTAACTGCCTGTCACTTCATCTGTTTAAAAACTGTTTTAACTTTTAGGCTCTTGTAAATAATGCTTATTTAAGAACTCATCGTATATAGCTGAACAAAACATATCTTCTTTATATTTAATCTTTACCCATAAACTTTTGTTTTAAAGAACTACGACAAATGCCCATCACAAGTCTCTTGCTTTTTTTTTTTTTAATATTTATTTATTTTTATTGCAAAGTCGGATATACAGAGAGGAAGATCCTCCGTCCAATGATTCACTCCCCAAGCAGCCACAAAAACCAGAGCTGAGCCGGTCCGAAGCCAGGAGCCTGGAGCTTTTTCCAGGTCTCCCACATGGGTGCAGGGTCCCAAGGGCTTGGGCCGTCCTCAACTGCTTTCCCAGGCCACAAGCAGGGAGCTGGATGGGAAGCAAGGCTGCTGGGATTAGAAATGGTGCATTCTACACAAGTGACAGGGGACTAATATCTAGGATCTACAAAGAGCTTCAGAAACCCAGGGATAGTGAAAAAACAAACCCTGTAGCAAAATGGGCAAAGGAAATGAACAGACATTTCTCAAAAGAACAGATTCAAATGGCTAACAAACATGAAAAGATGCTCAGGCTCTCTAGCCATCAGAGAGATACAAATGAAAACCACCTTGAGGTACCACCTAACTCCTGTGAGACTGGCCTACATTCAGAATTTGAAAAACAACACATGCTGGCGTGAATGTGGGGAGAAAGGTACCCTCCTTCACTGCTGGTGGGAGTGTAGGCTAGTACAACCATTGTGGAAATCCATATGGAGAGTGCTTGGAAAATTGCAAATAAACCTGCCATATGACCCAGCAATCCCGCTCTTAGGAATATACCCAACAGAAGTAAAATCTGCATACGAGAAGGGAATCTGTAATCCTATATGTACAGCAGCACAATCTACAATAGCAATGACATGGAAACAAACCAGATGTGCGTCTAAGGAAGAATGGTTAAAAAAACTGGTACATCTACTCAATGGAATATTATTCAGCTGTCAAGAACGATATTATTCTATTTAAAACCAGGTGGTCCCAACTAGAAACCATTATGCTCAGCAAATTGAGTCAATCACAAAAGAATAAATACCATATATTCTCTCTCATATAAGGAAGCCAACATGGAAAGGGTAAGTCCAATAGTCCAATCTATACTGTTTTTTTGAGCGTCTGTTGGCTGTTTTGGCTGTGTCTCAAATGTTTTGATGTTTTTATGTTGGTTTGTTTGCTTCCAAATAATTTCTTTTCTCTAGTGGAGTTCATCAAGTGCCCATGGAGTATGCAATGGCAACATAGTTCCTAAGAGACTTCTGTGTTTCCTTTTAGTTAAGCACGTGCTGCCTACTCAGTGGCACATTACTTAATCAAGGTGCTACAATTTGTTGTTGACGTTGTTGCTGTTGTTATTCATGCTGTGATTGATGTGGCTGTTATGAAATGATGTCAATCCGAACAATAGTTAAAAAAAATGTTCTAGATATGAGAAAAAAATGTCTTTGGTATTTTGAGATTGCAATAAGCTTGTAAATTGCTTTAAGTACAATGGGTATTTTGATGATATTAATACTTTCAATATATAGGAATTTGATTTTAACAGATAATTTTGTACTATGAATGTTTACTGTTAGTACCAGGTGTGAAATATAGCTTTTTGTTATTGTTATACTTTTGTTTTCAAAAGATTAATTTTTCTGGCCGAAAGTCTTAATTATTTTAGAGGTAATCTGTGACTACTTTGCCATGTGTGTGTTTTTCCGTTCTTCCTGCATGTTCCATGAGGAAGATATTCTGACTTTGTAGATGAAACATGCTTATGCTTTATTGTACAAGAAGTCTTATGTTTTTAAAGCAAATAAAGGTGTTAAAAAAAAAAAAAGAAATGGTGCCCATATGGGATCTTGGCAGGTGCAAGGCAAGGACTTTAGCCGCTGAGCTACCATTTTGGGCCCATCCATAAGCTTTTTTAAAATCAAAATTTATAATGCTAGTTGTTTGCTTTTTAAACGTCTTTGTTACTGAGAAAGACTCAAACACACAACTTAGGCTTTGCCAGGGTCCAGGGATGCGCATCTTGGCGGTGCACCTGTGCATCTGGGAAGGCCTTGGGGGACAGCCCGCCACCAGTGCCTTCTCCACATAGCTCCCGAAGCACCTGCTGGAGGGAGGCAGACATCCTGCAGGAACAAGTCAAACTCTTCCACTTCCTGTCTGTATCTGAAAGGTTGGGGGGCTTGGTTAGTTCTCAGTGGTCTTCATTTAAATCAAATCCATTTTGTAACCAAATGAATGGTTTATATTCAATGCTCTTTAAAGGCATTTTTATTTATCTTTGCTTAGGATTCGTTTCAGACTTTTGTTGTAGTAGTGATGTTTATTTATTGGCCAGTGCTGTTTCATGGTTTCCTTTGTTAAGAATGAGGATTATTTTGTCACAAGTCTTTCCCGAGGAGGATCAAGGGCTGTGCAGCTGATCATTGAATGTGTGTGTTCTGATTTAGCTTCTAGCTTCAGGACTTGACACAGCTGTGCAGTTGCTGGATACCTGTGCTGTGCTTCAACCCCCAGTGAACTTCCCTTCTCAAACGCACTGTCCCACTCCTGTCAATAATACGATTTCAGCCAGTTTCTCATGCCAGAAACCAGTCTTTCTGTCTCATCAAATCCTTATTAAGCCTTCTAAATAAACTCAACTTGTCTCTTCGTTTTTCCTTCTACCGTGTTGTCTGTGTTTCCTGAAGTGTCCTAGTAACCTGACTGGGTGCACCTTCTGGCTTCATGCAAATCCATGCTTAGTTCTGACACAGTGAATTGGTTTAAAACACATAGGTCTGAGCTTGTCCCCTACTGAACTTAATGTGAAGATAAAACTCCTTCTGGTGAACAGAACCACCTTTTGGACAGTCTGTCTCTTTTTAGAACATAAATATTTATTTAATTGAAAGGCACAGTTGTAGGGAGAGGGGAGGGGATGTTCCATCCACTAAGCAGCTGCTGGCACTGGAGCTGGGCAGCAGGGCCGTGGGTACTCGGGTCATCTGCTTTCCTAGGCACACGAGCAGAGTTCATTAGAAGCAGCTGGGACACACACTGGGGTCCATGGGAATGCTGGAGTCGCAGGTTTGCCATAGCACCAGCCCCTTGAACTTGGTATCAGCCATGTGTTAATCTGCTTGGAAGACTGCAGACTGTTCTAACTCCTTCAGGTGTCTGTCCACGCATCATTTTCTCAGGGAAGTTTAACTGATCTTTCGCTTGTACTTTTCTGTCATTGAGAAGATCCATGTATGTGATTTTGGATTTGTTTGCAAATTGCTGATCTCTGTATTTTCAGCTGATTTGTACATCACCAAGTCACAAGAGTAGATGCTGTGTTTGGTTTTGTCACTAGATGTGGTGCCTGACATGTGACAAGCAGTGTCTTCTTAAGTAATTGTAGAGACCTTGCAAAAGCTGTTTGGTAATATTTTACCTAAATAAACTTTCGTGGTACCATTGGACATCTTATAATTTTCAGAACTCCAACTGGAAGGCTAAAGCAGGCAGTTCTTTTTGGAGCCCGAGCAATCAGTAGGGAAATTTTAAGTTGAAATTAAATTTTCAGACCAAGTAAGTGGTCTTTAACCAAACTTTGACACTAAGCTAACTTTGGGGAAGTAGTTAAGTTTCCATCATTAGAGATATTGAACAAGACTCACGGCGTTAACTTTGGGGAGAAGAACTGGCTTAAAAGACTAGGAATTCCATTGCATCCGCATTGCCTGTACAGCTCTGCTCCCGGCCGCTCACTGCTCCCTGTTCACACTCCCTTCAGGACAGTGCACTCTTGTCAGACTTCTGCCCTCCGTAATGTCTTAACTGTTTTTCTTATTGGGGCTATCTGCCCTCTAACACAGTGAGGGAGACCCTGTTCTAAAGCTCATTCCTCATTAGATTGAAATGCCTCTATCTTTCCAACTGCTCTTACTGCTATTGGATCTTTTCATAGTCCCCATGGAACCTAATGGGGGTAGTTCTATCTGACGTGGTAGTCTAGTGGTTAAATCCTCACCTTGCATCCGCTGGGATCCCATATGGGCTTTGATTCATATCCCAGCTGCTCCAGTTCCCATTCAGCTCCCTGCTTGTATTTTGGGAAAGCAGTGGAGGACAGCCCAAAGCCTTGGGACCCTGCACCAGTGTTGGGGGATCCAGAAGAAGCTCCTGGCTCCTGGCTTTGGATTGGCTCAGCTCTGGACGTTGCGGCCAGTTGAGAGTGAACAGTGGACAGAAGATCTCTCTGTCTCCTCTCTGTAATCTGCCTTTCCAATAAAAATTAAATATTTTAAAGGGAGAAATTTCTACAACAAAAAATCTTCATAATCTGTAATTCCTTTCTACACAGACAAAAAAGCATTGTTAGCAGTTTCAGTATAACTTTCTAGATTATCTTCTTTGCCCATAGCCATATCCATAGCTTTTTAAAGTCCATACTCATTTTAGCTGACTGAGTAACCTGTTTTCCAACCCCCAGAGCACGTTGTGGGATTCTCCTGTCAATATCCTGATTCCACCCCATCTTTAAGACTGTTATCGTGCTCCTCTGCAGTAGCAATTTTTAAATTTACTTCCAATTAGTATTTCCTGTGGCATAGTACATGGGCTATGCTCCAAAATACAGCCCCATTTCATTAATATTTTGCCCTTGATTCCCTGTCTTCCTCATTTTTTGGATAGTTCACTATTAGGGGATGGTGATGTGTGTTGCTTTTCTGGCTTGTCTGTAGGTCAGGACTTCAGCAAGTACTAATCCCGTCAAGCTGCACACGCTGACACACTGTTCTTTCAGGCAATAGCTCTAATTTAATGTCCCTTTCATAGATTTTAGAACAAGATCTTGGCAGCCAAAATTATACTTGACACGTTTATTCCAGTGTATTGCTGCTGGTGAAAAAGGCGGTTGACTTGTTTTGACCCAAGTGAGCCTAATTCTCAGAGACTAAGAAGGTGGGTGACTGGCAGCTTGAGGGGCTTGGTAGGCAGCTGCAGGATGGCCATTGTGGCCAGGGCCAAGTGCTGCTGAGAAGTGTGGATGGGAAATTATGTTTGATAGCCTCTATTTTTGAGAACTTTATCGAAGATCACATTGAGAAAGTAGTGAGAAAGAATATTTTCATGTTTTTTTTTAGAAAGAATATTTTTACTTGATTCTCCCTTGTCCAGTACTTACAGTTTTAAGCATATTTATTCTAAGTGGATATGACATTTTTTTGTAGTTATGGAAACATTTTGATGATTAAAAAAATAGTAAACAAGAAATAGTGTAATTATTACTTGAGTTCTTTAGAAAGGTGGAGTTGTAGTTAGCAGCAGTGAATTCCTCTTCTGTTTCGGAAATGTTTTTTAACTATTGAACACATTCTAAAATTGAGACATCACTTCTAGTTTTAGTTTTACATTAAACTGTTTTCTAAATTTTATTTATATTTAGTCTTGAAATGTGCTTTTTTACGTCTGATTTCCTTTTCTTACATTGGAATCCATTTTTAATGTTTTGTTTGTTTTTCTTGATTTATTTGAAAGGCAATGCTACATCAAGAGAGAGGGAGTAACAGGTTTCACCCACTGGTTCATTCTCCAAATCTGGGCTCGTCTGAATCCAGGAGTCAGAAGCTTCCTCTGCGTCTCCATGTGGGCAGGAGCCCAAGCAGTGGGCCACCCTCAGCTGCTTTCCCAGGCTTGCTAGCTGGGAGCTGGGTCGGAAGGGTAGCAGCCAGGCCTCTCACTGGCACCCATATGGAATATGCTCTTTTTTTTTTTTTTTTTAAAGATTTATTCATTTTATTACAGCCAGATATATACAGAGGAGAGACAGAGAGGAAGATCTTCCGTCCGATGATTCACTCCCCAAGTGAGCCGCAACGGGCCGATGCGCGCCGATCCGAAGCCGGGAACCTGGAACCTCTTCCGGGTCTCCCACGCGGGTGCAGTGTCCCAATGCATTGGGCTGTCCTCAACTGCTTTCCCAGGCCACAAGCAGGGAGCTGGATGGGAAGTGGAGCTGCCAGGATTAGAACCGGCGCCCATCTGGGATCCCGGGGCATTCAAGGCGAGGACTTTAGCCGCTAGGCCACGCCGCCGGGCCCTGGAATATGCTCTTAACCTCTGTCCAAATGCCTGCCTCCTCACCTACCTACCTACCTTTCTTTCTTTTCTTTTCTTTTCTTTTCTTTTCTTTTCTTTCTTTCTTTCTTTCTTTCTTTCTTTCTTTCTTTCTTTCTTTCTTTCTTTCTCTCTCTCTCTCTTTCTTTCTTTCTTTCTTCTTTTTAATAAAGATTCATTTGTTTTCATTTGAAAGTCAGATTTATAGAGAGAAGGAGAAACAGAAAGAAAGATCTTCCATCTGCTGGTTCACTCCATAAGTGGCTGCAATAGCTAGAGCTGAGCCGATCAGGAGCAAGGAGCTTCTTCCAGGTCTCCCATGTGGGTACAGGGTCCCAAGGCTTTGGGCTGCCCTCGACTACTTTCCCAGGCCACAGGCAGGGAGCTGGATGGGAAGTGGAGTAGCTGGGACGCAAACCAGTGCCCGTATGGGATCCTGGTGCATGTAAAGCGAGGACTTTAGCCACTGAGCCGTCGCTCCTGCTCCTCCCTTGGCGCAGCAACCTTCTGTTTGCTCTCTCTTCTTCTGAACCCCTCCCCAGTCTTCCCCTACATAGCAGCCACTGATCCTTCAAAAATGTAAGTAAGACAAACAGACCACATTTTTCCCCTGTTCAGAACTTTTCCAAGATTTCCCACTTCATTCAAAGTAAAACAAGGTTATTAACGTTACCTCAAGGCACCTGAGCAATGACTCAATTGGCAGATCCTCAGCCTACAGGCATTGGTATCCTATATGGGTGCATATCTGTGTCCTGGCTGCTTCACTTCTGATCCAGCTTTCTGCTTGTGGCCTGGGAAATCAGCGGAGGACGGCCCAAAGCCTTGGGATCCTGCACCCACATGGGAGACCCTGAAGAAGCGCCTGCCTCGGGGCTTCAGATTGGCTTATATCTGGCCAGTGTGGCCATTTGAGGGGTGAAACTGGATGTTAGATCTCTCTCTCCTTCTCTCTGGAAATACGCCTTTCCAATAAAATAAATATTTAAAGAAAAGCGAAGGCTCTGCACACTGATCCCCCGCACCTTAGTGGGCACTGCTAGTTCAGTGGCTGCAGACACTAGGGCCTTGATCATGGCACACACTCCTTTCGTAGCAGCTTGGCTTTGGCTGTTTGATCAACCTGAGGTACTCTTTGCCTAAAAATTTTATCTCCCAAATTGCTGGAGACCTGAGTTCAGGTAGCTTGTTAGGAAGGCATCTTCTGGCCTATACCCATTTCATAGACTGTGTTTCCCGTAGACCCTGGGTTCATGTTGGGTGGCCTTTCCTCATCCCCAGGTATTGGGGCAGTTGGGGGGCTGGGTATGGCTTCTCCCCTTATTTCCTCCCTTCCCTCATATACAGGAAGAAGAAATAAAAAATTTGGAAACAGTGATCACACCCAGTTTCCCCTAACCCTCGATCCTTTCCACCCTGATCAACTGTGTAAACATCATCAAAAATAAAAAAAAACTGAAAAAGTTTAAAAAAAAAATGTTTCCCTATAGGAATACTAGGTTAGGCTGCTGCTTTGTGCCCCCGGCGTCCCACATTGGAGCACTGGTCCCAGCCCTGGCTGTTGTGCCTCCAGACCAGCTCCTGCCAACATACCTAGGAAAGCATGACTGAGTTTTAGAAATTAGTAAAGTAAGTACTGTATGTTTTTTTTTTAAGATTTATTTATTTTTATTACAAAGTCAGATATACAGAGAGGAGGAGAGACAGAGAGGAAGATCTTCCATCCGATGTTTCACTCCCCAAGTGAGCTGCAGCGGGCTGGTGCGCGCCGATCCGATGCCGGGAACCAGGAACCTCTTCCGGGTCTCCCACATGGGTGCAGGCTCCCAATGCATTGGGCCGTCCTCGAGTGATTTCCCAGGCCACAAGCAGGGAGCTGGATGGGAAGTGGAGCTGCTGGGATTAGAACCAGCGCCCATATGGGATCCCGGGGCGTTCAAGGCGAGGACTTTAGCCACTAGGCCACGCCGCAGGGCCCAAAAATAAAGATAATAAGAGAAAAAGATAAAAAGATAATAGCACAATAGCCTAGTGTCTATATCCTTGCCTTGCAAGCCCAAGCCCTTGGATCCCATCTGGGCACTGGCTTGTGTCCTGGGTGCTTCGCTTCCCATCCAGCTCGCTGCTTGTGACCTGGGAAAGCAGTCAAGGATGGCTTTAAAGCCTTGGAATCCTATACCCACATAGGAGACCTGGAAGAAACTGCTGGCTTCAGATCAGCTCAGCTTCGCTGTTGTGTCCACTTGGGGAGTGAACCAACAGATGGAAGATCTTTCTCTGTCTCTCCTCTCTCTCTACATATATACCTTTCAATAAAAATAAAATAAATCTTAAAAAAAAAAGTTAATAGCATTGTTCCAGCATAATGGCTCAGTTGCTAAATCTTTGACTTGCACACACTGGGATTCCATATGGGTGCCAACCTGTGTCCCGGCTGCTCCACTTCCCTTCCGGCGCCTTGCTTATGGCCTGGGAAAGCAGTAGAGGATGGCCCAAAGCCTTGGGACCCTGCACCTGCATGGTGACACAGAAGAAGCTCCTGGCTTCTGTCCAGCTTCTATGGCCACTTGTGGATGGAAGATCTTTCTGTCTTTTTCTTCTCTCTGTAAATCTGCCTTTCCAATAAAAATGAATAAATCTTAGTAAAGAAGAAAGAAGATAGTAGTATGGTAAATACAAACCCAGTCATATAAGAAAAGGGGGGAGGGACTTGGAGTATGTCTACAAAACAACTCAGTCACGTGACTGGCAGGGAGTTGTGCTTCGTCCCCCCCTTTCGTACCTATGTTTTCTGTTACTGGAAAAGAACATGTGTCATTTCTATAAGAACACACGCATTTTTAAAACTAAAGATAGAAAATGAGAATTTCCAGTCATGGTTTTTCAAATACTGATACTGAAGCAATCTGGAAGTACCTGGGAAGAGTTCAGAATGTACTCATTCAGTGAACTCGAGGGTGCTGGAGTGCAGATGGTCCTAGAGGCATAGTGTTGGCCTTTAGAGTTTCCTAATTTTATCCAGCAGCAGTTCTTAGTTATCTCAAAGGAGAGCCATGTGCTGCAGGTCCTGCAGCTAGGAAACAGCTGTGAGTGAGTGTCGGCTGTGTTGACAGTGCCCGCAGAATTGAGGCCTTTGCACCGGCAGCCCCGCCACAATGCTGGGCTTCACTCGGTGCAGCCTCTGAATCAAAGTGTCCTTTGTGCTCGTCTCAGACTGAGGGGCGGGACTTGGGGCAATTTATGTTATTTCTCCTTAATGGAAATTGAGGCAGCCTCTAATCCTGCTATCACATGACAGCTACTTATTTGATTTTTGGCAATTTGGGAGCAGCTGTGGACAAACGATTATTCTGCAGAAAGCCTTGCCAGCTGCATGCTGATCTGCTCGCAAAGGCTTGGCCGTGCTGAGCTTCCTGTGTACCAGGTTTCTAACCCAGGGGTAGTTCAGCAATTCACCTGCTTTATATTCACTTAAAATTAAAATATCTATCTATATATATTTGAGGCTGCCAGTAAGCATGTAAAGGTTGTCTGTTCTAATTATTGTCACCGACACAGACTAGGTGTCCGGTCCACTCACTGCATTGTGCTGCCTTTGCTTGTAAACCGTAAGCTGTAAGGGGGATAGAATGTGTGCGCCCTGGAAGGTGGGCCAGCATTAGCTTCCTATTTGGCAGACTGAGTTACTGTAAAGTGTCTGGTGGAGGTTGATGTTGTAGCTCAACAGGCTAATACTCCAGCTTCAAGCGAACGCATCCTATGTGGCGGCCGGTTCATGTCCCAGCTGCTCCACTTCCCATCCAGCTCCTTGCCTGTGGCCTGGGAAAGAAGAGGACGGCCCTAAGCCTTGGGACCCTGCACCGCATGGGAGACCCGGAAGAAGCTCCTGGCTTCAGACCAACTCTGCTCCAGCCTGTTACGGACAATGAACCAGTGGATGGAAAATCTCTCTGTCCGTCTCTGCTTCTCTCTGTTAGTCTGCCTTTTCTAATAAAAATAAATAAATGTCCCACTCCCTTTAAAAAAAGATCAAAACATAATCACATTTCAGTGCAGTTAGGTAGTCACATGTGCCTAGTGACTGTTATTTTGGAGTGCCAATTTACACTTTCCTCGTGCAGGGCCTTATGTCAGCTGGTGCCAATCTGGAGCCCGTAAGAGGTGACTGACTTGAAAGTGTTTGCTGATAGATTCCGTTGACTCTCCGTTGGAAGGATGTTTGGGTACAGAATTTTATGCAACCTGCAGGCTTCCCAGCTTTTATTTTTTTGATATTGGCACCCTCTGCTGTTTCAGCCTTGTTATAACACTAACCTCACGAAGTAGTCCTATTCTTGAATTCAAGGTCACTGAAATTTCAGAAAAAGCGGAACATATATGTGCATGGACGCAGCCATTTTTCTAAAAGAATGTGGTTCTGACCCATCATCAGGGTCTTTGGTGTGATGAAAACCCACTGTGTGCATGTAACCTTCCGCTGCTTCTTTCTTTTGGTAAGGATTTACTTTTACTTGAAAGTCAAAAGTTAGAGAGAGAGAAAGCGGGAGAGTGCATGCACTTTTCTGTCCCCTGGTTCACTCCCCAAATGGCTGCAATGGCTGGAGCTTAGCCAATCAGGAGCCAGGAGCCAGGAGCTTCTTCCAGGTCCCCCACGGGGATGCAGGGTCCCAAGGCCTTGGGCCATCCTCTGCTGCTTTCCCAGGCCACAGGCAGGGAGCTGGATGGGAAGTGGAACAGCCCGGATGTGTGATGGCACCCACACGAGAGCCCCTCGCTGCTGTATGATCCTGTGCAGTTAGGAGTGAAACAAGTTCACAAATCCTCCTCGCTTCCCCTGGCCTGTACAGAAACCTAACCGGAAGCTGCCAGGTGAGTCTGGTTGCTGCAGCCCGGGAGTACTCTGCGTTCATGGAGTCAAGCAACGTGGGTTGAAAATATTCAGGGAAGAGGATTGCATTGGCACTGAACAAGCTCTCCTTGTGGTTGTGCCCTGAGTGCTACAGTATCACGATTCCTATCATTCATCGTGTGAGAGGCCATGCACGTTGCTTTAAAGCTTTTTTACTGGGCAGTTGTGCATCTTACGCTCCGGATACTGCGAAGCGGTCACGTGAACCTCTTCGTTTTCCTGTCCCTGCCTGGACCTGAGACACCAGCTCCAGCTGAGATGTCCCTTTGGCCTTTCTTGAGGGTTTTCTTTGATGTGATAATGTTATTGATTAGGCTAATGCTTTCTTTTACATCTGGTCATACTTTGATTAGATTTCTTGATCCCTTCCTCCTGTGACCTTTATGGTAGTTTCTGCTTCATCTCATCCCTGTGTCCATCACTCCTCATTGCCCTATAGGTATTTCCCCAGGTAGTGGGCTGCTCTGGGGGCCACCAGTCCCACTCTTACCAGCCTGGAATGGATGTGTTCCTATCCTATGTTCATTTTCTGTTTGTGGAGAAAACATAATGCACCTAAGGTGGTAGCCAGGCTGCCAAGAGATCACACTACGATACTGGCACAGCACTGCTTGGGAGTGGTCTGTGTGTGCAGTGCCCCTGCCGTGGGGGACACAGCTAGGCCCGCCGCCGTGGGGGACGCAGCTGGGCCCGTTGCCGTGGGGGCTGCTGAGAGGCACGGGGCAGTCTGTCAGTGCCTCCCTCTGAATTTGCCCTGTCAGCTCGGGGGGTGTGTACTGTCTGAAAATAATGTGGAAGCATTCACTGCCTGTAGCTTCCTTGTCTGTGTTCAGGAGAGCCGTCTTTCAGTTGTAATATAGGGATTTTTAATATACATCTCTTGCACACAATTAAGACAACTCTGTCCTCAGTGTCTTATTTGTGGATTAAGAAATTGAAGCTCAGGGCTGTGAGGCTAGCCAGGCAGGGAGTCAGAGAGGAGAACCATAAAGCCTGACCCCATCACTGCTGCCGAGCGCCTGCGCCTGCCACGGCCCTCCTCACGCTGTCCACACACACAGTCCTGTGGCTAAGGTTAAGTCACTTGCTCACGGGTCTGCCTAAGTGGGTAAATAGCCTGTGCAGTTATTTGAAGTGCAGTTTAAATGTTTTCACTTCTTAGCAGTTCCTGTCTGGCTGCTCAGAGCATCCATGGGTGGGAGCGAAGCTGTTGCACGAACACTGACTTAGAGGGTGTTATGTTCTAGCAACATGTGGCTGTCAGTCACACCTGACTTCCTCTGTAGGTTGTGGAAAGAGTACTTCGCAGTTCGAAGAAGTAGGAAATGCCTTCACCTTTCTTTTCCTTCCTTCTTTCCTTTTTCTTTTGTTCACAGTGCTGCATGTGAGTGGTCAGAGAGGCTGAAGGGGGAGCGGAGAAGGAGGTGGGAGAGACAGGACGAGGCTGAAGTCACAGGTCTGTGAGGCAACAGCCCTGTTGATCTGCTGTGAGCTGCATTCTGGAGGGAAGAATTAAAATCCATCATGCCAAGTGCCAGCATACAAATCCCTGTGAAAAGCACTAGATGCCATGTAATCCCAAGCAATTTAGAAACAGTTTTGAACAGAATTCTAAATTATCCGAAGCATTTTGTGTTTGAGGTTTGAAAAAGAGTGAAATGGATGGCAGTGCAGCACTTTAGTGATGTCTTCCTCTCGTGTAGTTGGTTTTGTGGCTTAGTGTATTAAATTGAGTTTTGGATACAAGTCTGGAGGCTAGGATATGTTTGTTCCCCTAAGTATTCTGAAACTTGCACCAAACATGGGATATGGAAGAAGCACTAGGGTGGCTCATCTGGCATTTATCTTGAAAAGGTTTTTAAATCTGTTGCCATAATTTCAGACTTTCAGAAAAGCCCTAAATATAGTACAGAGTTCACACATGCTTTTTCCAGATTTTCCAAATGCTAACATTTTCCTTTATATTCTTTATACTTTTCTCAGTTGAATGTGTATTATTTTGCCAGTTGCTTCTTGCAGAGCTCGGTGCAGAGAAAGGCAAGTGTGGGTTTGGAAGAGTGTCATGTCACATGGGGTCAAGGGCTGGCAGACGGCCTCCGGCATAAATGATGGCTTGGTGATTCCTGGTCTGTTTGAATCCTGGACTGTTTCATAATTATAATTAAAAGCAATTTTATTTTGAAATAGACTATTATTTGAGCTAGTATATTGATCCCAAAGTGAAGACTCACTGGCTTGAAAGGGTGTGTTGTGATATGTATGATGGGTGCGAGAGTGAAGATAGGTGGTTAGGTGTTAGAATAAAGCTCAGGGATAGCAGGGATTTCTCAGACAGGGTCAGGGCCTGTGAAAAATAAGAATTGCGTCATTTTCAGTTGAGCTGATGGAAAAAGGATGCACAGGAAGTGCAGAGCATTGTTCCACCTGCTTCTGCCTTGTGGGCGGCAGGTCCTACACCTGAACACCATGCCTGAGCCTGTGCGGGAGCTGCCGCTGGCCCACCCCTGAGCCTGTGCGAGAGCTGCCATTGTCTGCTTGCCAGGCCCATCGCAGGAAGCTGTGTTGGAAGCAGAGGGAGGATTTGATCCCCAGCAAACCGCTGCTGGGTGGATGCGGGCATCACGCACAGGGGCTTGACCTGATGCAGCACTGTGTCTGCCCTGTTAGGTATTTTTTGTTTTGTTTTTTAAGATTTATCTATTTATTTGAAAGGCAGAGTTTCGAGAGAGAGAGAAAATTTTTCCATCTGCTGGTTCACTCCCCACATGACCATAAAGGCCAGCCAGGCTGAAGCCAGGAACCAGGAACTTGATCTGGGTCTTCCAAGTGAATGTGGGTGCAGGGACCCCAGTGCTTGGGCCATCCTCTACTGCTTTCCCGGGTGCACCAGCAGGGAGCTGGGGAAGGGGAGCAGCCGGGACTCAAACTAGCACTCACAGGGATGCTGCCACTGCCTGCATCCACAGCACTGGTCCCCATTAAGTGTTTTATGTCTACACATGATCAAATATTCAGTAAGAAATGTTTTAAGAATTTTTAAGGGCCTGGAATGGTAGCCAGGTGGCTAAAGTCCTCGCCTTGCATGCAACAGGATCCCATATAGGCGCCAGTTCTAATCCTGGCTCCTCCACTTCCCATCCAGCACCCTGCTTGTGGGCTGAGAAAGCAGTGGAGGATGACCCAAAGCCTCGGGACCCTGCACTTGCATGGGAGACCCGGAAAAGGTCCTGGCTTGAGGCGTGACTCAGCGGATGGAGAATATTTCTGTCTGTCTCTCCTTTGCTCTGTAAATCTGACTTTCCAATGAAAAATATAAATAAATCTTGAAAGACTTTTTTTCATTGTGGTTGAGCATTTTTATTGTTATTAGGAGTATTTGTTTTGTATCCTGGAACATAAAATTTAGTTCAGTGAATTTCCTTCAAAATGGCTTCACATGAGGAAATTATTCCGTTGTTTCTGTTTCATATTTAATTGATATTTTTTCTGTTTGCCGTGCCTTAGTGATGAGGTAAGTAGTGACGTTAGAGGCTTGCTGAAGGTCCTCTTCCCTGAAGAAGTCAGCTCCCAGCTGATGCGTGCTCTGCCATGCGTACCAGCTCCTGATCCTCATGCTTTTCTGTTGGTAGATCTTCATGGAGGAGCACGGAGTGACCCAGACTGAACACATGGCGACTATAGAAGCGCACGCAGTGGCCCAGCAAGTGCAGCAGGTGCACGTGGCTACTTACACTGAGCACAGCATGCTGAGTGCTGACGAAGACTCGCCCTCTTCCCCCGAGGACACCTCCTATGATGACTCGGATATTCTCAACTCCACAGCAGCCGATGAGGTCACGGCCCACCTGGCCGCGGCAGGTAGGGTGTGTTAGCAGCCCTCTTGTTCTCTGACTGTGGCACCTACCGTACATGTCGGCTGGAGTCCAGGCTTCAGGTGCTCTCACGTCTCCTCTTCACATTTTGTTTGTTTGCTTGAAGTCTTGCTGAGCTTCACGTTCTAGAATCATTTCCTATTAACATTATGACCTTGATATTGTTTTCTTACACAGCCTGTCTTAACTTTTAAATATAGTATTTGTTCTATTTACATTAACAGCTGATAACATTTAAATTTACTAACCTTACTATGTGCTTTTCCTTCATGCTATTCAGTCTGTATTTCCTTTGTATGTTCTTTTGGAATAATTGAAGACCTTTTATAGTTTCATATTTTTCTTGTTATTTTGGGTGCTAACAACACACTATTTAGAACTGCCAGAAATTATAAAAGACATCATTCATCCATCAAAGTCTTATGTTTGGCATATTTCTGAAAACACTTGAATTTCGCTCTCCTGTTCCTGACCTATGTATTCATTCTTTACCTGTATTAACCCTTATGAGACGTTATGTTTGCTTTATGTTTAATCAGCCCCCCATCTATTTACATTCTGACCCCATTTTTCCTTCGGGGTGGGCCTAGTGATGCAGTGACTAAGCTGCCACATCCTTGGTTGGGATGTCTGCATCCCATATTGAGTGCTGGTTCAAGCCCTGACTGCTCTGCTTGGGCCCGAGCTTCTTACCAACACACCTCGGAGCCAGGACGTCATGACTCAAGTGCTTGGGTCTTTCCAGCCATGGGGAAGATCCAGGAGTTCCTGGCTCCTGGCTTTGGCCTGCCCCAGTCTAAGCTGTTGCAGGAATTTGGGGAGTGAACCATCTCTCTCTCGCATCCTCTCCCCTTTCATATAAACAATTTTTTTTTAAGATTTAGCGTGAATCTGTTAGCCAATTCTGGTTTAGCTGTTGTGGCAACGTTTGTTTAGCCTCAGCCTTGAAGGATGCTCTCACTGGGGTGGATTTCCAGATTGGTGGTCTTCTCTTTTGCTCAAGGCGTGAGAACGCAGTCTCGGGTTCCTTTGTTGCCGTCTTACCGTCGGTGGGTTGGCTCTACCCGCTGATCCTACCGCCTTGGGCTGCCGCACGGGCCGCTCCCACAGCTGCGGGCTCCCCGGGCTGCCGCACGGGCCGCTCCCACAGCTGCGGGCTCCTGGCTTAGCTTTAGTATTTGTGAAACATGTGGCTCTGATTTCTTGTTTGTTCTGTTTAGCATTCTCTGGATATCTTGAATCTTGGATTGATGTCATTGATTAATTCTGGGAAATCTGTCATTAGGTTTTGATTCAGCCTTTGCTACCGCTCTATTCTTTTTTCTTCAGTGACTCCAGCAAAATTTATATGTGCCATCCTCTTGTTTTCTTTTTGAAAATATTTATTTATTTATTTATTTATTTATTTGAAAGGCAGAGTGACAGAGAGAGAGGGAGAGACACACACAGAGACCTTCCATCCGTTGGGTCACTCCCTAAAAGACCGCAGCAGCTGGGGATGGTCCAGGCTGAAGCAAGGAGCCACGAACTCCATCCAGCTGTCCTACGCAGGTGGTAGGAACTCAAGTTCTTGGGCCAGTACCGACTGCCTCCCAGGCTCATTAGCAGGAAGCTGGACCAGAAATGGAGGTGGGACTTGATCACGGGCACTCTGCTATTGGATGACATTATGCAGGTGGCAGGCTCGTGTGCCACGCCACATCTGTCCCCTCTGTCTACTCTGTTCCATGCAGTGTCTTTGGCCTGTTTTCCAGTTCAGTCATTCTCCTCTGCAGCTTTGATATCTATCGTTGACTTACTGATTTTGATCATTGTTGATTGTCTCATTCTCCTCCCCAATTTTGGAATTATAGTGTAATTTCCCCCAAATTTACACTGTTAGCAGCTTCTTGTTGAGGTGTTAACAAAAATTTAATCACCATAGGTGAGGCAACCATGATTGCTCTTGCCAGAATTGCCACGTGGTCATTCTTTGAGGTGCCAGTAGCATTTTAACATGGTGCCAGCTCTTGTTTATGTTGGCTGTTCTGTTCATGTGCTGATTATATTTGAATGAATACTACAGAGTGTATTTGAAAAATTGTTTTTAGAAATAATTTTTGGTCTAGGATAATGTTATGAGTCTCGAGAGAGGGTTTTTGCTTGCATTTGGCAAATGTCTGAGGCTACTGGCAGTCCTGGGTCGGCTTAATCCAGTTTAAGGTTTTATATTCTGATCTAATAAATGACTTAAAGCTGAGCTGTATTTTATATCATTCTCTTTTATTCACATTTGTTTTAGCATCATGATGAGTAGACTGCCTGTAAAGCGTTCCTGAATGAGTCTGGTGTTATATAAGGAATATTCTTGAATTAGAAAAGATTTAGGAAAAGCTGGACATGAAATCAAGTCAGAATCCTAGATTTTTTAAATGATCTTTGCAGTCAGGGGTGCGCAGAGAGATACAACACAGAGTATACTCTTATCAGTGTCAGTTATTATCCACTGTGTGCTTCTCAGGTGGTGAGTTTTAAAACGAGAACCTGTGGCAAACCATGAGATGTTTGTACAGTGTATTTTGGGAAATTCTTATGCTGCCCAGAAGAGGGCAGCCTAACACAGTGAATCCAGGTCGGCCTCTCCCCTGTGAGGGAAGGGGTGCCTTGGGACAAGGCTTTGCCGACCCCTGGACTGCACCGTCCTAGGGCGAAGGTCAGGACGACACTTCAGGTGGCCTGTGTGGAGCGGAGGTCCAGCGAGGCTGTGCTGTCTGTATGGTGTAGTTCCTGTGAGCAAGGCAAGAAAGCATTTGCTCCTGAAGACACTGACAGCCCACTTTGGAGGGAGGGGTACAGATAGTCAAGTAAAATAATTTTAGATGGAGCTGAAGGCTCTGAAGTAAATGCTGCAATGAGCTCATGGGAGGGTGCAGTTGCTGCTTTAGACTGAGCGATCTGTGGGCTTCTGGGCAGGGGGAGGCAGGCCTGAGGGGGAGCCCACCGAGCAGGGACTGTGCGGCAGAGGCAGCGAGGAGCTGTGGCTAGCTGCCCTAGCTTTGTGCTCTCCTTCAGCCCGCAGTCGGGACGAGGTAGAGCAGGGGTCTGCACCACGCTAACCATTGACACAGCATGCTGCCCTCCAGAGAGACCTAGACAGTGCTCCAAGGGGCAGGTGTAGGAGTACTGTGACAACAGGAGGTCAACAGTTGTAAAGCCAAGGTAACTGCTGCTGCTGCTTTTGAAAATGTGTTTATTTTTCATTGAAAGGCAGATCTGTGCAGAGAGAGATGCTGGTTCACTTCCCAAGTGGCGGCAATTGCCAGAACTGGGCTGGTCCAAAGCCAGGAGTCTGGAGCTTCTTCCAGGTCTCCCATGTCAGTGCAAAGGCCCAAAGACTTGGGCCAGCTTTTGCTGCTTTGCCAGGCACATTAACAGGGAATTGGATTGGAAGCAGAACAGCAACTGGAACACAAACCAGAGCCCATGTGGGATGCTGCCACTGCACGCATAGGCTAATCTACAAGGCCATGGCACTGGCCTCAAGATAGCCTGTTTTCATTCAGTCACCAATATTAATTTTAGAAGATACGGCTACAACAGCTGGAGCTGCACCAATCTGAAGCCAGGAGCCAGGAGCTTCTCCAGGTCTCCCACGTGGGTATAGGGTCCCAAGGCCTTGAGCCATCCTCCACTGCTTTCCCAGGCCACAAGCAGGGAGCTGGATGGGAAGTGGAGCAGCTGGGACACGAGCCAGTGCCTATATGGGATCCCGGCACTTGATTTAGCCATTTAACCTTTGTGCCAGGCCCTAGAATATTTTTTTTTAACAAAATCAAAATTATTCTTTCATTTTCTCTGAAGCACAAAGGGGTAGGGTCTGTAAGTAGGTTAGTGCAATGTGTTGTTGTTAAGCTGTCTAGCAAGGCCACCTGCCTGTGGCAGCTATCAATCCCAGCTTGGTATGTCTGCTTCAGTGTCTTCTTTTTCTTTTTCTTTCTTTCCTCTTTTTTTTTTTTTTTTTGAATATTCACTCAGTTTTATTGGAAAATCAGATCTTATAGAAAGGATAGACAGAGAGATCTTCCATCTGCTGGTTCATTCCCTAAATGGCTGCAACAGTCAAAGCTAAGCTGATCCGAAGCCAGGAGCAAGGAGCTTCTTCCAGGTCTCCCACGCGGGTACAGGGTCCCAAAGCTTTGGGCCGTCCTGGACTGCTTTCCCAGGCCACAGGCAGGGAGCTGGATGGGAAGTGGGGCAGTCTGGACACGAATTGTGCCGAAACAGGATCTTGGCTCTTGGAGGAGGATTAGTCAGTTGGAGCCATTACAGTGGCCTGCTTCAGATCTTTTTTAAGGAGCAAAAATTACAAATGGCATTGTAACTTCCAGCGTATGTCTTTCTAATCCAACGTCCTGCTAATACACGCTGTCTATTCTTCCTTTAAAACTGAGTTAGCTGTGAATCTAGATTTGGTCTTTATATCATTCTCTCACAATTCTGGTTTTTGTTTGTTTTGTTTTTAAAGAGAGGCAAACACAGGGGTCTTCCATTCCCTGGCACATTTCCAAAAAACACCTAACACCTAGGTCCGTGGCTAGGCCGAAGCCAGGAGTTGGAAAATTCATCTCCACATGGATGGCAGGGACTCAGGGACATAAGTCGCCATCTCCTGCCTCCCTGGTGTGCACTGAAGGAAGCTGAATCCGAAGCATAGTAGTGGGACTTGAACGGCATTCTGATATGGAATATAGATGACTTAACTACTGAACCAAACATTCACTGTTCCTTCTCTTATAGTTCTTTATGCAAATTTTTGCTGTATGTGTATATGCAATTAAATGATACATAGTACATACCTTAAATTTTATATCAGTGGTGTCACTGATTCTGTATTTCCATTAATAGTGATTATTTTGCTTAGTTCTATTTTTCTGAGATTTATCCATGTTGATAGTGTGGCAACATACTTTGTTTCAGCTCCTGTTTGATATTGCACTGGTTTCCTGAGGATCTCATTTGTTGATAGATTGCGTAGGTTGTTCATAATCTTTGACTCTTACACTTGCTGCAAACGAGAATGATTCTCCCTGTTTTCCTGTCTGGGTTTCTCTGGGATGCTGTCCTTCAGGCATCACGCTTTACTTTGTGATCCAGCTTAACTCAGTGCAATTCTTTTTTTTTTTTTTTTTTTTTTAAGATTTATTTATTTTTTACTACAAAGTCAGATATACAGAGAGGAGGAGAGACAGGGAGGAAGATCTTCCGTCTGATGATTCACTTCCCAAGTGACTGCAACGGCCGGTGCTGAGCCGATCCGAAGCCAGGAACCTGGAACCTTTTCCAGGTCTCCCATGTGGGTGCAGGGTCCCAAAGCTTTGGGCCGTCCTCGACTGCTTTCCCAGGCCACAAGCAGGGAGCTGGATGGGAAGTGGAGCTGCCGGGATTAGAACTGGCGCCCATATGGGATCCTGGTGCGTTCAAGGCGAGGACTTTAGCCACTAGGCCACTGTGCTGGGCCCCCAACCTAGGCTCTTGCCAATAGCTGGGCCATGGTGGCTTAATGACTATAGCTTTATGGTGATTATTAATGTGTGGTGGGAGAAGTACCTCCGATTCATCCGATCTAATTAGTTGTTCTTCCTGTACTTGGCCTTTTGCACTTGAAATAATTTAGGGTTAGCTTTTCAAGTTCTATTAAAATTCATGTTGGGGGGGTTTTATTCGAATTGCACTGAGTTTATCAATAATCAAATTGAGTGGCATTATTTGTAATAGCTAAATAGCACAAGTGTCAGCAGGATAATGGAAAAACAAACCAGTTTATTCTTACAGTGGAAAATTACTCAGCAATAGAAAAAGGAACAAACTATTAACACATTTGAGTAGCAAAATCTGTAAAATCTGTAAACATTATTCTAAGTGAAAGAAGCCTTACACAGTGTGAACTGTGTAGGGTTAAAAACATGATGACAGTGATGCGTTGCAGTCCGTGGGAATGCCTGGAAGTTTGTGTGAGACAACTTTTTGTGTCTTGATAAGGGTCTGGGCTTCATAACTATGTACATTAAAAATCGCTGACTATGCTCTTAGCTTTATACATTGTATTATACCAAAGTTTTACTTCCAAAGGAAAAATTAGAAATGAGTATTAAACTATCTAATGATATGTTTGCTGAAGTATTTCGATATTTTTTAAATACAGTTTCTCCCCTGCCTCAAGAAAATCTAACATGGACTTTGAGTGGATAGGAAGATGGATAGATAAGTCTAGCAAAATGTAAAAATTAATTCAGTATTGTTTATATGTATGACTGTTTTCACTCCTATAACTCAATAGCAAAAAAGTAATCTGCTTAAAAGGGCTAGATTAGACATCCCTCAAAGTAGATATACAAATAGGCAGCAAGGTTGTGAAGAGCAGCTCAGCCACAGAGGGAGCACCACCAGGGCACTGCCTCACAGCCACGCGATCCCCCACACTGGCAGGAGCACCACCAGGGCACTGCGCCTCACAGCCACGCGATCCCCCACACTGGCAGGTTACAGAGCATTTGCAACCCTTGTGTGCTGCTAGTGACACTGTGAAATGGAGCCACCACCATGGGAAACAGTCCATGTGAGCACCACATTTCCCATCCAGCTTCCTTCTGTTGTGCCTGGGGAAGCAGAAAGGTGCCCAGAAGCCTAGGTGTGGCCCAGTTGGAGTCCTGGCAGCCATTTCGGGAGGATACCTGCAAATGCATTTCTTGCAACTTAAAAAGTAATAGTGGAGCAACTTAAAAGTATAGTGGAGAGTCTCCAAAATAGAATGATGGAGGCAGAAGAAACAATCTCAAAATTAGAAGGTATTTCCTGTCACCAGGGGGAAACAAACAGAAAGCTGGAAGCAGAGCTGGGTCAAGTTCAAAAAAGTATTCAAGAATTGAAAGACACTATTAAAAGACCAAATATAAGTGTTATGGGAGTCCCAGAAGGTACAGAAAGAGAAGCTGGGATTAAAGGTGTATTCAATGAAATAATAAGGGAAAATTTGCCTAATCTAGAGAAAGACTTGGGAAACAATATCCACGAGGGGCACAGAACTCCCAACAAGGTCGACCAAAAGCAATCTTCACCATGACACATGATCATCAAGCCCTCTTCAATCGAACATAAGGAAAAGATCCTTAAATGTGCACGTGAAAAAAATCAATTGACATATAAAGGAATGCCAATTAAACTCATAGGAGACCTCTCACAGGAAACTGTTGCCAATTATCTGATTAGGACACCCAAGGTGTATAACGAAGTACCTTGATTTGAATTCCCACTTTTTTCTTTTTTTAAGATTTTTATTTTTGTCTTGAAAAATTCCATGGAGAGAAGAAGAGACAGAGTCTTCCATCCGCTGGTTCACTCTCCAAATGGCTGAGTCTGAAGCCAGGAGTCTGGAATTTGTTCCCAGCCTCCCATGTGGGCACAGGAGCCCAAGACTTTGGGCCGTTTTCCACTGCCTTCCCATGCTGTAAGCAGGAGCTGGATGGGAAGTGGAGCATCCAGGACATGAACCTGCATCCAAATGAGATTGCAGCACTTGCCAGGGGAGGATTAGCCTGTTGAGTTGCTAGACTGCTACCTTTCTGGTCTCTTTTTTAAGAGATGTATTTGTTATTTACTTGAAGGTCAGAGTCAGAGAGGGAAAGACAGACAGGTCTTCCATCTGCTGGTTCCTCTCTAGGCAGCCACGACAGCCAGAGTTGACCGTGGGAAGCTGGGAACCAGGAGCTTCTTGCTGGTCTCGGTGTAGGTGCAGGGCTTTGAACCACCCACTGCTTTCCCAGGCCATTAGCAGGGAGCTGGTTTGGAAGTGGGTTAGCTGGGACATGAATTGGTGCACATATGGGATGCTGGAATTGCAAGCAGAGGACTCACTTGCTCTGCCACCATTCTGGTCCTGACACCCCACTCCTAACTGTTGATTCCACTTCCCTTTAATGCAGATCCAGAGAGGCAGTAGTGATGGTCCTGTCCCAGCGTCCCCGCGTGAGAGACCGATTAACGTTTTGGACTCCCAGCTGTGCTCCTTCCAGCCCCACTCCCCAGTCATTGCAGGCAATTAGGACAGAAACTCTTTCTCTGATTGTCAAATACATTTTAATGACAAACTGATTTAAATTATTGTGTGATATAGCAGGTTTACTTCTGGGTTAATACTTTGGAATGTTTATCCAGAAGAATTAGAGGCAAGATCCCAAAGGTATTTTCACCTTCATGTTCATTGCTGCTTTGTGCACAGTAACCAGGGTGCACGTACATCCACAGAGCGGATTGTTCAGGGGGACTCCGTGCTGTGGATGACAGCGTGGGTTAGCCTGGGGACATTAGCACAAAGACACATCCTTTCCCATTCACTTACATCAGAGATGTAAAATAGGGTAGACCGGCCTTCGACAGTGACTGGCAGGGACAATGGAGAGGTGCCGCTCACGGTGCTTTGGGCAATAGGAAGAGTAATTTCTAGAACTGTACAGCATCCTGCCTATAATTCACGATGCGTAAGAAGTTTATAAAGAAGGGAGATTTCACATTAAGCTTCCTTACCACAGTTTAAAACAGTAAAATGTTAGAGAAGAGGAACCACTTTTTTTCTCTACCAGCGATTTATGCTGGAAAGTAAAGTAAAAAAAAAAAAAAAAAGCAGGCCTTTTTTATGGACATTGGTGGGGGTGTCTTTGGAGAGATTTCTTTCAACCAAAACAAGGGTGCTACTAGGCACAGAGAGGCATTTCAGGAGAGTTTATGTTAATCCCACCACTAGAATATATATGTCAGTATAAATATGAGAAATTAAACCTAATTTATTAAGCATTTTACAGGGTTCACAGTGGTGATAAAGGGAGGATGCCTTTAAATATGCTCAACTCACAGGACTCAAACTACAAAGATTCCATAGGGTCTATCCTTCAAAGAAAATGATTGTGTGTTAGGTTTGTAGTGGGCCAGACCAACTTTCATTAATGTTTTCCTCTTAGAGTAGGGAAGTACTCATTGCTGTTCTGCCAGGAGGCTTTCATCAACTTGACCTTGTGGTCATCATCTCCATTTTTGGCACAGTTCCCAGATATGTAAGGACAGGTTTCCAGTTAAGGTGGAGTTGTTCCGGCTGCTCCTTGTACAGGTGCGGTTTGTGTTGCTCCAAGTGTGCGTGGCCGTCTCCAGCTCCCTCGGCCGGGCAGCGTCCTCCAGGAGTGGACGGAGGAGCAGAGACGCACTAGGCAAATTTGGAGTCTGTGATTTTTTCCCTTCCAATTTGGCAGGCTTTTCTTCTCGATGCTGCCGTTTTTCTAGCACTTCTGAGAGTATTGCCATAACAGTATGGGCATGCTGGCAAAACAAAACAAAACAAAACCAACATTATACAGAAGTCAAGCTGGTATGTGCTAGGGAGGTGTAAGTCATTTGCTTATTTTAAAAGATTCATTGTAAATTTTATGGGTAATTCATAGCATAATGTGTCAAACAGTAATGATGCAGGCTGATGATCAGAAACTTCCTTTGTGTGTGGACAAGGTGGTAGGGACAAATGCTGCCTTTTCTGTAGCTTTCATTCCTGCTGCCTTGGACAGGCGTCTGCCCAACCTCAGATTACACTCCTTATTTCAGGGCCTGTGGGGATGGCTGCGGCTGCTGCCGTGGCAACTGGAAAGAAGCGGAAACGACCTCACGTGTTCGAGTCCAACCCTTCCATTCGGAAGAGACAGCAGACACGCTTGCTTCGGTGAGGCCCTGACCCTGTCCTCATTGCCTCTCCGCTGGTTTATTGCTGACAGAGTTAGGACCTGCAGGGTTAGATGTATGGCGATACCAGGTAGGAGTCCCCAGGACACCTCTCATCTTAATGGTACACTTACAGAATTAATTGAAAACAGATGTACACTGTCACATTAATAAGTTTTAAAATATTTGTTTTTGGGCCTGATGACTAAAGTCCTCGCCTTGCATGCACCAGGATCCCATATGGGCGCTGGTTCTAATCCCGGCAGCTCCACTTCCCATCCAGCTTTCTGTTTGTGGCCTGGGAAAGCAGTCGAGGACGGCCCAAAGCCTTGGGACCCTGCACCCGTGTGGGAGACCTCGAGGAAGTTCGAGGCTCCTGGCTTCGGATCAGTTCAGCTCTGGCCATTGAACCAATGGATGGAAGATCTTTCTGTCTCTCCTCTCTATAAATTTGCCTTTCCAATAAAAACAAATAAATTTTTTGCTTCTAATTTTTATTGGAAAGTCAGATATACAGAGAGGAGGAGAGACAGAGAGGAAGATCCCCAAGTGAGCAGCAACGGTGGGTGCTGCACCGATCCAGAGCCAGGAACCTGGAACTTCCTCCAGGTCTCCCACACGGGTACAGGGTCCCAAGGCTTTGGGCCATCCTGTACTACTGCCCCAGGCCACAAGCAGGGAGCTGGGTGGGAAGTGCTTATATGGGATGGCAGTGCCTGTAGGGGTAGGGGTAGGGTTAGCCAGTTGAGCTATTGCACTGCTCCCTCACGTATTTCTGGTAGGATGTCAGGCCTCATACTTACCTATACGCATTAGACAAGCAAGATTGTCTGATCAGAGCTATTTATCTCAGTTTAAATAGAAATTTATGTCTGTATCACTTTTCATCTTTTTAAAATTTTCATGTATTTGAAAGGCAGAGCGGTAGTATGGTTTTGGGGGAGAAGTGTTTCATCTGCTGATTGGCTCTGGGCAAGGCCTGCAGCCAGGAGTCCAGAATTCTATGTGGGTCTCCCACATGGTGACAGGTACCAAGTACTTGACAGTTGCCTGGGTGCACATTAGCAGGGGACAAGTAGAAATGGCTGCAGGATTCACACCCTGTGTGCCAATGTGGGATGCGGCTATTCCAAGCAACAGTTTAACTCTGACCCTTGAGCCGATCTAAAACCAGGAGCTAAGGATGCCGGGGCCCAAGGACTTGGGGCATCCTCTGCTGCTTTCCTAGGCCGGAAGGAAGGAGCTGGATGGGAAGTGGAGCAGCTGGGACACAAAATGGCCCTCATATGGGATGCCAGTGCCACAGCCAGTGGCTTAGCCCTCCTGCCACTGTCCTGGCTCCCTGCCCCTCTCTCTTCTTTAATTGGTTTTTAATCTTGTCATTCTGATTCAGGAAGCTTCGAGCCACATTAGACGAATACACCACTCGAGTGGGCCAGCAGGCCATCGTGCTGTGCATCTCGCCCTCCAAGCCCAACCCCGTGTTCAAAGTGTTTGGTGCAGCACCTTTGGAGAATGTGGTAAGTGTTCGTGGCTCGCTGTCTGGGCTCGTGGTCCAGTGTTTTGCAGGTGGCATTTCGGCCCCTCCTTCGGGGGGAGTAAGAACTGGTTTTTCTTTTCTTTTTTTTTTTTTAAAGATTTATTTATTTTTATTACAAAATCAGATATACAGAGAGGAGAGACAGAGAGGAAGATCTTCCGTCCTATGGTTCACTCCCCAAGTGAGCGCAATGGCCAGTGCTGCGCCGATCCGAAGCCGGGAACCTGGAACCTCTTCCGGGTCTCCCACGCTGGTGC
Organism: Ochotona princeps; assembly: GCF_030435755.1. Lineage (NCBI taxonomy): Eukaryota > Metazoa > Chordata > Mammalia > Lagomorpha > Ochotonidae > Ochotona > Ochotona princeps. The sequence goes on along the minus strand of NC_080856.1, from coordinate 3,357,157 downwards.
AAGGTTCCAAATCTTTGGGCCGACCTCAATTGCTTTCCCAGGCCACAAGCAGGGAGCTGGATGGGAAGTGGAGCTGCTGGGATTAGAAACCGGTGCCCGTATGGGATCCCGGCGCCTTCAAGGTGAGGACTTAAGCGCTAGGCCACGCCGCCGGGCCCAGGACTGGTTTTTCAAACCACTGCATACAAATCAAGATACATTACCTTACCAGGTACAATGGGAAAAATTATTTTTTGTTAACAAATGAGTTTAAGTTCCAAGATGTCAAAGTTGTGAGACAAAACTGGGATTATTTTATTGATTAGATATTTGAAATCCAATTGGTAATTTTTTAAATAATTGATTTAACTTACTACTTTACTTTAGAAAAATACTTAAACATTTTCATTGTATAGTCATTTTGCCCTTGCATATTTGCATACTATAAACTATTCTTTATCTGGCTACAGTAATTTTGAATCACTTTTAGAATGATGATATGTGAAGATTTAAGGTTTTTATTTTGCTTTTTATTAGCATGAAGTTTGTTAGCCTAAAATGCCAATTACGAGACATCTTTGAAAAGTTCAGGGAAAGGCATACTATGAAAACACTACCTGGAAGGTGTAGTGTTTGGAAATTGCTTTGACAGTCACCTACCACAGCTGGGTTAAGCTGAGGCCTGGGGAGTGCAGAATGTCATTGCCGTCAGCTCTGGAACAAGTGGTGGGCACTGTACTGCGTGGACAGAGAAAACAGGAGTTGAGCCGAGAAACTGTTCCCATCAATTTCTCTCCACGTGCTTCTTCCTAGTGCTGCTTCCTATAATTTCATCATCTTTTCACTTTGTTTTGTTCAATGGGATGTCTTTGGGAAAGTGGGTACTTTCACCTGCTGGTTGTTCAGGTGTTGTTCCTGGGCCTCTGCAGTGGCTTGGTGAGGTTAGTCCCACCCACCGCCTTGTTGCCTGGCTGCTCCAATCCTCTCTGGTTGTGGGCACCTTGTTTACTGCTGTCCTTAATTCCCTGCAGGTGCGTAAGTACAAGAGCATGATCCTGGAAGACCTGGAGTCGGCTCTGGCAGAACACGCCCCTGCGCCACAGGAGGTTAATTCAGAACTGCCACCTCTCACTATTGACGGAATTCCAGTCTCTGTGGACAAAATGACCCAGGTGAGGGGTTGGGGGGAGGAGATACGAAGGCTAGAGGCTCCAGCGTGGGCAGGCCTCATCCCTTGCCCATTTTGGCCCTAAGTGATACTGGCAGAGAGCGAGATGCAGCCGGAGTCTGATAGCGAGACAGGGGACGTGGAAGTCACCTCTGCTGAGGGAGACCTCGGGACACCTGCTGCTCGCAGTGCTGCTGTTCCTTGTGGCCTGTGCATTGCGTGAAGAAGCTTTGGAGAATGCTGGGAATTTCAGTCATAATCAAGTAAACGTTTCAGATCCTCTTGGCTGAGCTCTGCCTCTCATTGTGAATTCTGAATGCTGCCACTGCGCTAAGCTTCCCAGGATTGGCACCATGGCAGGATAGGTTACGCCTCCATCTGGGTGCTGCTTCCCAGGATTGGCACCATGGCAGGATAGGTTACGCCTCCATCTGGGTGCTGCTTCCCAGGATTGGCACCATGGCAGGATAAGTTACGCCTCCATCTGAGTGCTGCTTCCCAGGATTGGCACCATGGCAGGATAGGTTACGCCTCCATCTGGGTGCTGCTTCCCAGGATTGGCACCATGGCAGGATAAGTTACGCCTCCATCTGAGTGCTGCTTCCCAGGATTGGCACCATGGCAGGATAGGTTACGCCTCCATCTGGGTGCTGCTTCAAATCCTGGCTGTCCCGCTTCAGTCTAGCTCCCTGGTAACATGCTAAGGAAAGCATCAGGGCATGGCTCCGGTCCTTGGATTCCTGCACCCACAGGGGAGACCCAGAGAAAGCTCCAGGCTCCCAGCTTTGGACTGGCCCAGCTCCTGCCATTGCCACCATTGAGGGAGTGAACCAGCATAAGGAAGATCTCTTTTTGTCTCTCCTTGTCTCTACAGATTTGCCTTTCAAATAAAAATAAATAAATCATTAAAAATTAAATAAAAATAAGACTTTCCTTTCTATGGAAATAAAAAGCTGAAACTCGGAGAGCCACACTTCTAGTCATTGATCGGCTACTCTCCCTTTGAGAAGGGAAGTCAGTTACTTAGCCGTACAAATAGCAGCCCTCTGTATTTGCTGAGATCGTCCCTTTGACCTTTTTTTAGCTTTGAAAATGATAGTGTGGTGGCACCGGCTCTGGCAGCCCGGGTTAAACCACACCTGTAGCATAGGCATCCAATGTTAGGGTGCCAGGCGTAGTCTTCTGCTAGAATGCCTGGGAGGGCAACAGAAGGCATTGCACATCAGAGCAGAGGGTGCTGCTGCTCCTGTGGGAGACCATCTCCTGGCTCTGCCGCAGTTGTTACGGCCACGTAGGGAGTGTACCAAAAGGTGGAAGACCTCTTTGTTTCTCCCTCTGTAACTTTACCTTTCAAGAACAACAAAAGATGGGCCCGGTGGCGTAGCCTAGTGGCTAAGGTCCTCGCTTGAATGCACTGGGATCTCATATGGTTGCTGGTTCTAATCCCGGCAGCTGCACTTCCTCTCTATCTCTCCTCCTCTCTGTATATCTGACTTTGTAATAAAAATAAAATGAATCTTTAAAAAAAAAAAGAACAACAAAAGAGCTTAATCAAGATTTGATCGAAATCAAACATGCTTTAAAATATATCACATTTTCTGTGATGGGCACTTTTCCCTTTTTTGTTGTTGTTAAAGATGTATATATATTTTTAAAGATTTATTTTGTTTTTATTGCAAAGTCAGATATACATAGAAGAGGAGAGACAGAGAGAAAGATCTTCCATCCGATGATTCACTCCCCAAGTGAGCGCAATGGGCCGGTGCTGTGCCGATCCGAAGTCAGGAGCCAGGAGCTCTTCCGGGTCTCCCACACAGGGTCCCAAGGCTTTGGGCCGTCCTCGACTGCTTTCCCAGGCCACAAGCAGGGAGCTGGATGGGAAGTGGAACATCCAGGATGCAAACTGGTACCTATGTGAGATCCCCATGCGTGCAAGGCACATACTTTAGCCACTAGGCTAGCACGCCAGGCCCAGCGCTTTTCCTTTTTGTCACAGTTAGTGGATTGTGTTGAAATATTCTGGAGTTTTGGTAATATCAGATCATTATAGATGTTGGGTTTTTAATGTCAAGTGACTGAAAACCACAGAAGTCAGAGCAAATGCTGTGGTTACCATTTTGGAGGTAAAATATTTGAAACTTTTTTTTTCTGTGACTTGTAGTTGCTGGTGCACCCTTCAGTGCCGTAACACCTAAGGGCTGGGCCTAGCGAAAACGGGGAGCCAGGAATCCACCCAAGTCTCCCACATAGGTGGCAGGGACTCACCCTGTTGGGTCATCTTCCACGGCCTTCACAGGCCTGTTGGAGGGAGCTGGCCTGAGGCAGAGCCAGCCCTCCGATATGGGACGCTGGTGTTGCAGGTGGCAGCTTTACTCACTGTGCCTCAGCTCCAGCCCCTAGACTTGAATTTTTTAAAATATGCAGTTGATAACATTTCTGCTTTATTTTGTGCGAAGATTGCTTTTCTTTGTTATAGTGAAGATATCAGCAACTCTTGTTAAATCGCCCATTTTTCCTCATGTGCCTGCCGTGTGTGGGAAGGTACACCAGAGTGCTTTAAAGGAATAACTCGTTTCATACAGCTCCCAGAAAGAACTTTTCTATTTTATATTCAAGGAAGCAATGCGTAGCCATTATTTATAATCCTAAGGAAACTTGAGTGACACACACAGTGTCGTTATCTCGGCTGCACTCAGCCCTTGGAGGTGATGGTGTGACTGTGCACTGCCCTGCAGCGTGCTGGGAAGCTGCCGGAGAGAGCAAGTGGTGTTCAGTATTGCTCCCATGTTTTGCACTTTATTCACTCTTTGCTGTTAGAAAGTTACCATGGTTTAGTGGACAGAGTACTGAGTCACAAGACTGGGTCACTAGTCCAAATTCCGTGACTATTACTCCACTACTCACTTTCAGCTTCTGCAAGTGAAAATAAACAGGCCCTCCTACCTTCTAGAGGAAGAGGAAGAAGAAACGAGATACTATACTATAAAGTGCTTTGCTAATACATCACACAAAACTATTATTACTAATCATTAACACTAATTATACATGTTTCTTGTACTAACTTTTTAAAAAATATATGTATTTATTTTCATTGGAAAAGCAGAATTACATAGAGAAGGTGGACAAAGAGGGAGAGACAGGGATCTTCCATCTTCTGGCTTACTGTCCAAATAGTAGCAGTGACCAGAACTGGGCCAGTCTGAAGTCAGGATCTTGGAGCCTCTTCCAGGTCTCCCACATGGATGCCGCGACGCAAGGATCTGGGCCACCCTCCATTGATTTCTCAGGTCATTAGGAGGGAGCTGGATTGGAAGCGGGGCAGCTAAAACTCAAACCAGCACCCAGGTGGGCTGCCCGCACCACAGATGGAGGATGAAGCTGTGATGCCGCAGTGCCAGCCCCTGCTAACTTGCAGATGATCAAACATGCGATCCCTCACCCGTGCTTTGTGGAAAGTTAATGAACCCTGAACTTAAATGGGACAATACAAATGACCATGTTATTTTACCAGTTGAAAATTGAGGCATGGATAGAAAAAGCAATTTATGAAGACACTGAGTGATTAGTGGAAGCACAGCTTGCTTGGGTCTGAGTCCCTACTCCTGGCCTGCCACTCCCTTTTCCTATAGAACTGCCATCAGCTCCCAGAGTGAGCCTTCCATTGAATCCACAGTAAACATTTAATATGTTAAAAGCATTTCTTGGATTAAAGACTCTCAAAATCTCCTTCATCCTTAGAAATCATGGAGTATCTGGGTTTCTGTGGGAATGAAAGGCACTCTGTGGTTGCATGAAGTTGCTCTGGGAGGAAGGGTGTGTGTGTATGGGTTGTGTTTAGATAAAAGTAAATTATTTGTAAATGTGATATTTTACCTAACATGATTTTTTCTCTACTGTTCAAAATGTAGCTTGATACCAATAGCCTATTTTTTGTGTGTCATTATGAAATAGAAACCACACAACCCTGTAGTGTGAATGCTCACCTGTCTGCCCACACTTTGTGGGAGTTGGAGGAAGTTGAGATGCAGGGAGAGTGGTTGGTTTGGAGTACGTGCTGCAACGTCAGAATGCGTTTACAGTGAAATAGTGAAGTTGTGTTTTTCAGAGATGTTGACATCAGGGTAACCCTTTTCTCTAGGATACTAAAATCCAGAGCCAGGGCATCATTGGGAGCTGTGTTCCTCCTGCAGGTAACTTGTAGGTCTCTAGTGAGGTCTCAGCCTGGCTGGCCAGCTCCCGGCTGATGCCAGTGCCGCTGACTCAGCTGACGCGGGAAGTTAGGGAAATGCAGCGTTTCACAAGAATCAGGAATTTGCTAGTGGAAGATCTATTTGGTTCTTCACCTCCATGGAATCCTATAGGACCCTGTTACTCTTATAAGGTTGTGGGCTCTTTTTGGAATCCATATTAGAAATGACCCAGTCAAAGACTGTAATAGATGCACATCTCTAGAAAACTTAGTGTTACTGGTCAGCACCTTCTCTCTTTCCCTTTCCTTCCCTCTTCCCGTTTGGCCTTGGTGCCCTCCTCTTATTCTCACTGGGCTTCTCTGTTGCCTTGGTAGTCCCTGGAGTAGTGATGCAACAGAGTGGCAATCATTCACCTGGAGGGGAGCCCTCAGAAACGCCCAGCCCAGCGAGCGCTTCCTTAGGAAGAATCGAGTCACGAGACCTGACCTGGTTTATTTTACTTGGGACTCATTCTGTTGTGTTATAATTGAGGTCTTTTAAAATACACACACACATATATATATTAATGCAAAGGTGGCGTGATGGGGTCTCACCTCTCCTTTCCAATGGCCCCTGTCTCCTGGACCCCCCAGAGGGTGCTTTCCCCTCCTGTTTTCCTGGTCACTTCACAAATAAAACTTCTCTGTAACCGGAAAACAAACAAAAAAACAGAAAGCAAGAGTGATAGAGGGCTGCGTCAGCTGACAGCAGCTGCTGCGTCGGGCCAGGCCGGGCGCCAGGGACTCCAGTCCAGACTCCTGTGTGGGTGACGGAGACCCAAGTCCCCGGCCCGTTTGCTGCTGCTCAGGCACGTCACCGGAAGCTGGCATTCTGACCCCTGGAGAAGGGACGGTGGTGTCAGAAGCATTGGCTTGGCCTAAACAGCGTAGATCCAGCCTCTTCTGCTTCAAAGAATAGAAAACATGCAGCTAAAGTGAAATCACCTAGACATGGCATGTTCATGTTTTTGTTGGGTAAGGCCTTTCTGTTGGGATAATTATACAATTCTGGAAGTAGATTCTAGGGGCGATTATACAACGTTGTGAATGACTGAATGCGTCTGAACTTTTTATATTGAATGGCAAACATTATATCTTATATATTTTGCCACAATTTAGAAAGAAGGAAAGAACCAGATTAAAACTCTTTTACTTCAGTGGCTTTCAAAGTTGGCTACATAGCAGACTCATCTGGGAAACTTCAGCTCCTGGAGGCCAGGCCGCACTTGAGCGTGGTGAAGTCCTACCTGGAGGAGGAGGCATCTGCGGAGCTGCTCTGACGACAGTGTCAGCCCTCGCTGAGCCAGGCAGCTGCTGAGCCGTGTCAGGGCGCTTTGCACAAAAGGCACAGAGATGCTTACCTGCGGGATGGTGTGCCACGTTTTCTAAAGCATTAAGTAGGACCAAGAATATCTGGGTAACAGAAATTTGGCTGTCTCGGGTACGATAAAAGAGTGAAGGTATATTTAGGAATAGTAAAAGAAGGAGTAGGCATATAAATTATATATCCTGAGATACAATTAAAGTTGGAAAGGTTTGCAGTTTTTGTGACAAGGAGTTAATAGCCAGAATAGATAAATATTTCCTATAGGTGAATTTTTTTTAAAGTAATTTAAACTTATTTTGAGCATTAAGTAGGAACAGGAGTTTGGTGCAGTGGTAGACACCACTTGGAACAAGCTTATTCTCTGTTGGAGTGCCTGCCTGGGGTACAACCTCTTCAGTCGTCTTCCTGCTGCCTCCCACCCTGGGAGGGAAGGTGTGACGGCGCAGGCACTTGCGTTGCATTCGTGTGAGAGACCAGGTAGATTTCAGGCTTCCTAGTCTGGATCTGACCTCATCCTGGCTGTTGAAGGCATTTTGGGAGTGAATTACAGATGGAAGATCTCTCTTTACCTTTCGAATAAAATGAGAAGAAATAGGCAAATAAGAAATTTGAAAGGAACTGAAACATTACAAATAAATAATTTTGCCCACATCACTAGAGCCAAAATAAGAACACTTAATAATAAAAACAATGCGCGCACACACACACAGACACACACGTATTTACAAGGTCAGAGTTAGAAAGAGAAAGCATAAGAATGAGAGCAAACTTTCATCCACTGGTCCACGCCCCACATGACCACGTGACCAGGGCTGGGCTCAGCCAAAGGCAGGAGCCAGGACCATCATGTGGGTGGCATGTGCCACCCTTGAGCCACTCTCCTCTGCTTTTCCCAGGCATCAGCAGGGAGATGGACCGGAAGTGGAGCTGCCAGGACATGCACTAATACCCGTACAGATGGCAGCGTGGCAGGCAGTGGCTTTACTGCCACATTGTAACACCTGCCTCAAGGGTAGGTATTTTTTCAAAAGGTATTGTCCTACACTCATAGTGAGACTTGGATTGGTGAAGTCTTCGTGGAGGACAAATCTGGCAGCATTATTAAAATCCTAACTGTACGTGCTCTTTAACTAGCATTTCTGTTTTCTCTATTTCTTCTGAGGAAATAAATGTATTATACAAAGAACTGTACACTAGCAGTTTGTAGAGCAAAACCTGTAAACAGCTTGCATGTTTATCAGTAGCATAGTGTTAAATAAGATTGAAAATCTGCCGTGATGTTAGGCACATGTTAAAAATACATTATTTATATGGAAGTTGTATGTGGCCAATATGAAACACCTGTGTTTTACATGAAACTGGGCTTTTGCAGCAGGTATTTATGAATCAGTGTGTAGAATTTGGAAGGAAGGGTGTTCATCAGATTGATGCCATGGGCAGGAGGCTGGCATTGAGGAGGGTGGGCAGGAGGCTGGCATTGAGGAGGGTGGGCAGGAGCTGGCTTCGGGGCGCATCTTCGCTTGTATGAAGAGTACAAACAGCATGGGTCAACGAAGCTGACTAGTAAGACCCACCCTAAGGGCAGCTGGAACTCTAGGGGTGTTGTAATCCCAGAGGGGGATGGTGTCCTAGGTTGCGGGGTGGCAGGGACAGAGGTGCAGGCTTTGGAATGGGAAGGACTGAAGAGGTCTTTCAAGGAGGTGTTCATTAGATGGCCTGGAGGTCACTCACTCTGAAGATACACTTCCCTTTTCTTCTCCATCCTGTGGGAATGTGTTGGAAGAGAAGCTGCTGTTCCTGCTGGCTCTGCCAGGCAGGAGTAGTGCACATATGATCCAAGCATGGCTGCTCAGCGTCTTGCAGCAGAGATCAGCGGTACGGATAGTCACACTGAGTGAGGAAGCATCTCGCCTTTGCTCTCTGTGCCTCTTAATTACCCATTTGAATATAATTGAATTTGTCCACCTGGAAGTTCAATGTGTTAGACAATAATGCCATCACAGTCTGAAAATTCTTCAGTTTTCCTTCCCTGCAACATCCCTTCTCCAGCAACGATACATAGGAACTCATCTTCCAGTATGATTTGGTTGCAGCTGCCTTCTCATTCAATTGGTTACACAGTCTCTGACTTCTTGAGGAGGGGTGGAGTTGGCAGACATTTGTTTGAAAGCTGTTTTCTTGTTATTTGAGCACAAATGCATCAAAATTCCTACACTTAAGAGCATGCAAAGAGAGAATAAGAGAAGGGTATTTGGGAATGTATATGTGTAATGCATTGTTGGACAGCAGAAAGTTAACATTTTACTGATTTCTAATTTTTATTGTAGTAAGAATGGCTTTTCACTCTTCTTCCTCCTCCTCCCTTTGCCCCTTCTGCTAACCCTGGTCTTTAGGCCTTGCCCAAACTTGCAAGCTCCAGGAAGTCACCCCCTGGCCCCAGAGGAGAACTCTGACACCCAGAAGCCCATTGACACCCTTAGGGACACCTGGTCCCTTAGCTACTGCCCTGTGCCTCACCCCAGCCCTTACCACAGAGCCGGAGAACAGTGGTGAATGGAGTTTCCAGAGAAGCCAGTGTGAGGACAGCCACTCCCTGGGCCACAAGTGTAGAAGGAAGGCACCTAGCCCGTGGCCCAGTGACAGTGTTCCTCTGGGTCTCTGTAAATTGTCTTTAGCGGATCTCACCACACCCCTGCTGTGGAGCCATCAAGAATGGCCCCATTTCCCCCAACAGGACTATGGAGGGTCCTTATCTGCACCAAGCCCAGGAGACATCATGGAAGGAGAGTTCCCTCCCTCCCTCCTGCCCTTCTTTTGTCCTATGAAATGCTGATCTCTGAGTTTTTCCTGGTTTATGTCCTTTGCGAAGTTTGGGGTAGAAGGAAAGTGGAATGGAATGAAGTTCAAGATACTCTGGTCTGGAATCAGAAGGGGCCTGAAGCAACACACACACACACACACACACACACCCCCTAACACCACTTCCAGCAACACCAACATGGCGAACACCAGCACCACCACCACCAGCACCTCCACCACCAGCACCACCACCACCACCACCACCAAACATGGCTGACACCAGCACCACCACCACCACCACCACCAACATGGCTAACACCAGCACCAGCACCACCAACACCAATACTTACATGACTAACACCAGCAACACCAATATGGCTAACACCAGCACCACCACCACCAGCACCACCAAACATGACTAACACCAGCACCACCACCACCAGCAACACCCGGATTTTCAACCTCCCCGGGATTGTTGGCTTGGAATTTGGAGAATTTTGTATGAGGTGTTCTCAGAAAGGGCAGGAGTTAGTCCGCCTCTGCTGCCAACCGTGAGATTGTCCCCTACCCCACATTTCTCACAAGACATTTTTTTGTATTTGCACAGCAAGAGCAAATTTTTCTATGAAATAACTGAGAAATGCAAAGCAAAAACTTCATTTTAAAAGCATATACAAAAGCAAGTATTGTTGCAGTGGGTTAAGCTACCATTTGGAGTGCTGGCATCCCATGTACTGGCATCCAGCTCCTGTGCTTGGGCCGGAGGAGGCAGGGGCAGATAGGCCCCTGACACCCACATGAGAGGCCCAGGTGGAGCTCCTGGCTCTGGCTTCATCCTCACCCAGACCTGGTTGTTGTGGTCATGTGGAGAGTGAGCCAGCAGATCGAAGCTTCTGTCTTAACTCCACCTTTCAAATAAATCGCTGAAAGTACATAAGGTGGTTGGCATGGTGGCACAGCCAGTTAAGCTACAGCATGCAGTGTCAGCATCCCATATGGGTCCTGTTTCACTTTTGATCCAGCTCCCTGCTTGTGGCCTGGGAAGGCAGTCGAGGATGGCCCCAAGTCTTTGGATCCTGCACCCACATGGAAGACCTGCAAGAAGCTCCTGGGTCCTGGGTTCAGCCCAGCCCCTGGTGTTGCAGCCATTTGAGAGAGTAAAGCAGCAGACGGATATTTATCTCCCCTCTTACCCCTTGCCTGTCTACCTCTTCCTTTCCAATTAATAAATAGATCTCTTTAAATAGGTGAAATCAACTACAATTTCTACGTCATCTTTGCTTTTGACTGCCACTGGTATGGATTGGATCGTTTTTAGGATTTGATGACTGTGCCGTTGAAGAAGCTGCATTTTCTCCTTTTTGTGGGTTGTGGTGGAGTCGAAATCAGAATGAGAGAGGCTAGAAAGTCTTGTTGCAACCCAATTAAGGGCCAGTGCGCGAGCCTGCCAAGGCTGAGCCTGTTGATTGTCTCCCTGTGGATTCAAGATCAGCCTCCCTTAACAAGCACACTGGGAAGCTTTCCTTCCCAGCCTCCCCAGGACCAGCAATTAATCCAACTGGTAATGAGAGCAGCCCTGAATTCTGGAAAGGAAAACTTTAACTCTTTCTACACTGGGCAGTTGGTTTTCCCTTAATTATAGTCTCTTTAGTCTCAGCACTATTTATTTGGGACAGAATGAAAACACTCTGGCATAATGTTGCCTTTTCCAATGAAATCAGCTTATCTTTGTGAATTTAAAAATTAAGAAAATCCTTCATCACTCAAATGTGTAGACTTGAAAACTAAATTTTTCTGGAAGTTACTTTTTTCTTCTGATAAAGAGGCAGACTGTGTGTTTACACTTTAGAATGCCAAGATCTGCCCCTGAGCTAGAACCCTTTTGTCTCAGCTAGTTTTCAACTTTTGACTTGATGGATTCTGCCTGTGGAGTTACTATCCTCTGTGTGGCTTCTGTCTCCCCTGGGTCTTCTGTTGGCCTCTCCTAAAAGTCTGGGCTGCTGTGTGTGGTAGCAGATTAAGCTGTCATCGGCAGTGTTGTCATCCCACGTGAGCACTGGTTTAAGTTCCACCACTCCACTTGTGGTCCAGCTCCCTGCTAATGTGCCTGAGAAAGCAGCAGCAGGCCGGAGGGTGTGGGCCTCTGCACCGTGTGGGAGACCAGGATGGAACTTGCTCTGTTTCTCTGGGTGTGTGTTTCTTACTCTCTGTTGCTCTGACTTTCAAATAGATAAATGAGTAAAATTTTTAAAAGAAAAAAAGGCAGTTACTGAAGTAATAATGATCTAACCAGTATTTATTCAATGCAACTTTGCACATTTACATGCTATTTCTGACTCTCTCAGTTACCCTTTATATTTTCCATTATTTTAAGGTTTTTTTTAAAAAAAATATTAATAAGCCATAAAAACTTGTCACAATCAAGAGCAACAGAAAATTACAGGGCAAGAGTACTAGGAGCACCAAAAAAAATAAAAATCGGACTAGAACCTGCGTGGGCACCACAGGTAAACCACCTGTGGCACTGGCCTCCCAGCTGGGGCACTGTGAGCCCCAAATGGTCCACTTGTGATCCGGTTCCCTGCTGATGATCCTGGAAAGCAGTGGAGGAGGGCCCACGTGTTTGGGCCCCTGCACCTGCATGGGAGACCTGCAGGGTCCTCCTGGCTCTCCTGACTTCAGCCAGGCCCATCTGCCACTCTTGTGGCTCTTTGAGGAATGAGCCCGCAAACGGAAGACTTTCCTCTCTCTGTAACTCTGCCATTCAGATTAAAAATATATATATATATTTTCAACCATTTCAAGATTTAAAATATTTATTTGAAAAGCAGAGTACTATAGAAAGGAAGACAGAAACAAATATCTTCCATCCAGGGCTGCCCTGCTGAAGACGGGAGCCTTCTTGGGTCTGCCCGTGGGTGCAGAGGCCCAAGCACTTAGGCCATCGTCCACTGCTTTCCCAGGTGCGTTAGCAGAGAAATAAATAAGAAGCGGAGAAGGCAAGGACTTGAACCTGCAGCCATATGAGATGCTGACATTGCAGGCAGCAGTCTGTGCTGCAGACTGTGCTGCAGTGCTGGCCCCTGGACGTAGGTTTTCACTGGCAAAAACAAGTAAGCTGAGAGGGTGAGAAGCTGGAGGAGTGTTCATTACGGGAGCTGATGATGTACCCACGTCTCAAGTTACCAGTAAGTTACTGAAACTGGAAAGCCCAATGAAACCCGTCAGAACAAGACGGAATGGAAGGGTTCTACAGCCAGGGACCAGAATAAAACAAAACTGAGGAGCATGGGAAGAGTTGGTGCGATTGGGCTGAGGGGAACACACGTTGTGGTAGCTGTCCACACAGCGTGTTTCACATCAGGTGTGCCTGAATTCCACATCCAGCTCCTGCTGACCCGTTTCCTGCCAGTGCATGTCCTAGGGGGAAGTTGCGGTACCTTGGTGCTTAGGTGTCTACTGTCCATATGGGAGACTGATGTCCCAGCTCTGCTTTCAGCCTGGCCCAGCCCAGCCTCAGCTGTCACTGACACATGGAGAGTAAAACGGAATAGGAGAGCTCGCTCATCTGCTCCCTTCTTCCCGTCTCTCTTCCCGTGTCCCTCCCCTCCCGCCGCCGCCCAACCCTGTCTCCCTCAGAAATAAATGAGAAAAAATTATAATTAATTTAAAAATGATCAGGGTCTTTATCATGATCAAATAAGCAATAAAAAGTCGTCATAGTTGGACAGTCCTTGGGATTAGACAGGTGGGGCCGCGGAGCGGTTTGAGCTGCCGGTGCGGTGTGTGCAGAGGCCTCTCCCAGCACTTCCATTCTGTTAACTGCAAGTTCCTCAGCCACCTCGTCTCATTTTCTCCACTCTTGGCATGTGGTAGTGAAGAGTTCCACTTTTTTGGATGTGTGGATTAGATAGAATAAAGGGATATTGATAAGTTTCTGGTATCTGCTTATCCATCTGCGCATCTGAGAAACCCATTTTAGATATGAATAGATGAAGAATTATATGTATTAGAATTGCGGCCTTTGCTGCTGTGTGTATCTGCGGCTAGAAAAAGGCATACTCTCAAGAAATCAAGATAAAGGGGAAAATGGCTTTCAGATGCACTTTCTTAAAATAACTGAAGGCATGACTTCATGAGCCAGCTGACAGGATGGCTTTACAAGTGGGCATGTTCTCTGAGCCTGCTGCTGGACACTGCAGAGCCAGGTTGATGTGGGTGTCGTGTGGCGAGTCCTGAAGACTGGAAGGAGCATGAGCAGTGTGGCTGCTGTCAGCCATGGCAGGTAAACAGTTCTGGCTTGGGTTCATGGTTCCCTGTTCAGCAGTTTGCATTATCTTGCAGTAAAATAATATTTTGTATTCTTCATAATAAAAATAAGAATATTTGATAAACGGCTGTCAGTGTTAAAGTATAGCAATAATTCATTCTCTCATTAATCCCTAAGTGTTCTCATTCTCGCTGCTTTTGTTGCTTTCTGACCACAGCTATAAAACCCATTGCTGGAAAGTGTCTTGAGCTCAGAGGCAGCATGGAGGTGTCCTGGGCGCCGCGTGCCTCTGGGACTCCAGACTGTCGGGCAGAAAGCGAAACAGGAGGCCCGCGGAGGAGCTGCTGGTGGTGCTGCAGCTCGGTTAGCGACAGGCAGTGCTGGGGCACAAGCACACCGCCTGGGCCAGGACAAGCACTTCCCCAGGTCCGCACAGCCGGCTCAGGCATAGCGGACCCCAAACCCTCGCCTAGAGTGCTAGGGTTGTTTCCCCTTTATATTTGGGTCAAAGCCTGTAAATTGTATCATGTGTTCTAACCCAGCACCTCACTGCTGCAGTGCTTTTTCTTTTTAAAGATTTATTATTGTTATTGGAAAGCCGGATATACAGAGAGGAGGAGAGACAGGGAGGAAGATCTTCTGTCTGATGATTCACTTCCCAAATGACTGCAACGGCCGGTGCTGAGCCGATCCGAAGCCAGGAACCTGGAACCTCTTCCGGGTCTCCCACGCGGGTGCAGGGTCCCAATGCATTGGGCCGTCCTCGAGTGATTTCCCAGGCCACAAGCAGGGAGCTGGATGGGAAGTGGAGCTGCCGGGATTAGAACTGGCGCCCATATGGGATCCCAGGGCGTTCAAGGGGAGGACTTTAGCCGCTAGGCCACGCCGCCGGGCCCTGCTGCAGTACTTTTTATGTGACTCTCCAGAGTTTTCCAAAGATGGCGATGTCCGCTACAGATAATGATGATTTGGCTCTAGCCTTTTCCTGTCCTCTAATTCTTACAATTCCAGTGACTACAACCTGTAGGAATACTGCTGGAAATTATACAAGAAAACCGGTGTATGCAACTAGTGTTGTCTTCAGGGACAGAAACCAGACTGAGGGCAGGTGCTCTTGCTCTTACAGGAGCCAGCCTGCGAAATACAGCTGCAAGCTTTCTCTGTCAGCATCCATAGGCTTTTCAGTAGCCGCGGACCTGCAGCCTTTTACCGGGAGCGGTCACACTGCAGTGGCTTCTGTATTCTCAGAATCCAACAGGGACATAAACAGCCCAGCACTGATGTCCCCTCTCCTCTTCTAGGCACAGCTGCGGGCATTTATTCCAGAGATGCTCAAGTACTCTACGGGTCGGGGGAAACCAGGCTGGGGCAAAGAGAGCTGCAAGCCCATCTGGTGGCCCGAAGACATCCCCTGGGCAAATGTCCGCAGTGACGTCCGCACCGAAGAGCAGAAGCAACGGGTAAGGCTGGGCTGCCATTGCCGCTGGCCCGGGGTGTCGCTGCCGCTGGCCTGGGGTGTCGCTGGCCTGGGGTGTCGCTGCCGCTGGCCTGGGGTGTTGCTGCCGCTGGCCTGGGGTGTCGCTGGCCCGGGGTGTCGCTGTCGCTGGCCTGGGCTGCCGCTGGCCCGGGGTGTCGCTGGCCTGGGCTGCAGCCCTGTACCGTGTGAGCTGCCTCAATTGTTGTCATTTCTACCTCTTATGCTGACCCTTCCCTCCAAAGATGCTTGCTGTCCTCGGTTACAGTCAGTTCCAGCCATCACTGCATCACTAGGAAAACCAAGAAGCCTGAAGAAATGATGTTAGTCACTTTGAAACCTTAGCAGTGGCCTTCTGATTGGCTGTAGCCACTGCTGACAGACATAAATGTGGCCTTCTGATTGGCTGTAGCCACTGCTGACAGACATAAATGTGGCCTTCTGATTGGCTGTAGCCACTGCTGACAGACATAAATGTGGCCTTCTGATTGGCTGTAGCCACTGCTGACAGACATAAATGTGGCCTTCTGATTGGCTGTAGCCACTGCTGACAGACATAAATGTGGCCTTCTGATTAGCTGTAGCCACTGCTGACAGACATAAATGTGGAAATATAGAACTGTCTTCTGCATGTTTGTTTTCCATTTTTGAGGTTTCCAGATAACCTTTGTTGTATATTTGTTGGCCAGAGTAATCTTTTGACCCCAAGCTGCAATAAATTCCAAAATCTAAAACAGACTTTGGTCTGCAAGAAAACCTTCTTTGCTGCCTAGGGCTCCATTTCTTTGTGCCACAATCACTGTGTAAGAGATAATCCCAAGAGTTTCTCTACACAGGTTGGGGTTGACAGATCAGCAACTGCTTGGTCCGCTGTGGACTGAGGAGTCCAGGAGTTCTGCTTCTGCTCTCTTGGGAACAGGTCTCGTGGACCCAGGCCCTGCGGACCATAGTTAAAAACTGCTACAAGCAGCACGGGCGGGAGGACCTCCTGTATGCTTTTGAAGATCAGCAGACACAGAGCCAGGCCACGGCTACCCACAGCATAGCCCACCTCGTTCCATCCCAGACTGTCGTGCAGACCTTCAGCAACCCCGACGGGACGGTCTCCCTCATTCAGGTGAGTGCTTCTGGTGACCGGCACACTGCGGCTGCCCCCCACTTCACTCAAGCAAGTTCTCCTTGTTCAAACTCTTTATTTAAAAAAAATTTGATATTATTTTATTAAAGACAGTGTTATGCAGAGTCTTACATCTGCTTCTCATGTCCAAATGGCTGCGACAAAAACTCAGAATCAGGAACTGTATCCTGGTCCCCTACATGCTTGGGAGCTACCCAGGCACCCCAGGTACTCGACGTAGTAACTGCTGCTTTCCCAGGTGCATCGACAAGGAGAAGGATTGGAAATGGAGCAGCTGGGATTTAAACTAGCATGCGTCTAGGATGCCAGCATCGTGGGCAGCAGCTTAACCCACTGTGCTGCAATGAAGTCTATCTTTGTGCATATTCTTGTGTGAATTTCCTGTTGCTCCCACAGAACTTCCTGTTGCAAAACAATTTCTGAAGAGTACTTTAAGTTGTTTGTGTTTTGTTTAATTCAGAACTGTACATAGATTTCTTAGACATTAAAAAAAATTTAGGGCCCGACACAGTAGCCTAGCAGCTAAAATCCTCGCCTTGAATGCACTGGGATCCCATGTGGGCACCGGTTCTAATCCCGGAGGCCCTGCTTGTGGCCTGGGAAAGCAGTCAAGGATGGCCCAAAGCTTTGGGACCATGCACATGCGTGGGAGACCCGTAAGAGGCTCCAGGCTCCTAGCCTTGGATCAATGCAGCTCCAGCCATTCAGGCTGCTTGGAGAGTGAATCAGTGGATGGAAGATCTTCCTCTTTGTCTCTCCTCGTCTCTGTATATCTGACTTTCCAATACAAATGAAATAAATATTTTTTTAAAAATTAGCAAGGCTTCCATAATACTTTGCCACTGCCAGTGGCTGGGGCATGTCCCTTCTGATGACCCCTTCTGAGGTAAGGCACACCTGGCTGGTAGCGCACCTCTCGTGTTCAGGGTGAGGGCTGGCACTGGATGCTCATAGTGAAATATGGGTTATCAGTTTGAAAACCAATTCTGGGGCCAGTCACGGTAGCCTAGTGGCTAAAGTGCTCGCCTTTAACATGCCCACATCCCATATGGGCTCCGGTTCTAATCCTGGCAGCCCCACTTCCCATCCAGCTCCCTGCTTGTGGCCTGGGAAAGCAGTCAAGAACAGCCCAAAGCCTAGGGACCCTGCACCTGCCTGGGAGACCCAGAAGAAGCTCCTGGCTTAGGATTGGCTAAACTCCTGCCGTTGCGGTCACTCGGGGAACGAACCATCAGACAGAAGAGCTTCCTCTCTGTATATCTGCCTTTCCAATAAAAATAAATAAATCTTTACAAAAAAAATTCTGAACTTCATGTTTATCTCTGACGTGTGATTTGACTAACGCCTTTCCCATTATCCAGCATGTGTATCACTTGTTATTTGTGCCACATTTGGGATTGTGCGAAAGAAAGTTGGCTTCTGAGGAAAGGATGGGCCTGGGAACCAGTCACTGACTGCCTCTGCCATTTTTTCTCCAGGTTGGTACAGGAGCAACGGTAGCCACGTTAGCTGATGCTTCAGAACTGCCAACCACAGTCACCGTGGCTCAGGTCAATTACTCCGCTGTGGCCGACGGAGAGGTAAGAGGGAGGATTCTGTCCACATCATCCTCATTTGTCTTGAGAGGGGATGTGGGGGCAGAGGGTGGATGGGAACGGGCTCCCGTGTGCTGGCTCACTCCCCGAAGGAGCTAACACCTGGGCTGGGCCAGGAGGCAGGAACTCCAGGGCGTGCATGGACCCTGCCGCTTGAGCCATCACCACTGCCTCCAGGGTCTGCATTAACAGGAAGCTGGAGTCAGGATCGGAACCGGACACTGACCCCGATATGCTGATGTGGGCCTGTTACCCACCGGGCCATATACCAGCCACTGTGCACCTGCAGCAACCTTTGTGTTTTGTTTGTTTGTTTTGTTTTGTTTTTAAGATTTATTTTTATTTTGAAAAGCAGAGTTACAGAGAGAGAAAGACAGATAGACAATGAGCTCTTCTGTCTGCTGGCTCACTCCCTACAAGGCAGCGACAGCCAGAGCTGAGCCTGTCAGAAGGCAGAAACCTCTTCCAGGTCTCCCACATGGGTGCAGGGTCCCAAGGGCTTGGCCGTCCTCGACTGCTGTCCTAGGCTACAAGCAGGGAGCTGGATGGGAAGTGGAGCAGCTGACACACAAGTCGGCACACATACAGGATTCCAGGCTGCAGGCTGAGTGTTAACTGGCTACACAACAGTGCCGGCCTGGCAGCATCTCTTTGTTTTAAAGGAGTTAGGAGGAGTTAGGGAGGGAGAGATCTTCCACTCTCTGGTGCCCTTCCAGGACGGCGACGGCAACATAGTTGGGGTTATCAGCTGTATTGCTGTCTCAGTGCTTGCTGGCATAATACTGTTTAAGGAGAACTTATCACTAATTAATTGGAATAGATTTTAATGAATAGTTTCACATCTTAAAGGTAAACAGTGTGTTTAAACACACATAGAAAATACAAAGGATGCAAGGCCTGCCAGTCACTCATCTGTGGCTTTTCTAGCACTTAACATCATTGTTGTCTGTGGCAGAAGTGGGTGAATAGTGTGAAGCTTTAACGGGTCTTTAGTAAATATGTTCAGTGAGATGAGAAAAAGTTCTAAGTCTTCCAACACTTGCAATGAAATAAAAATGATAGAGACAGAGGAGGCAGAGGTCTTTTAGAAAGGGATCGGATGTCTCACTTTGTGTAGCATGTTTCCCTTTGCCTGCTTGTTCTCTCGGGTATGGACATAGCTGTTGCTGTCTTTTAGTTTTGAATTAAGAATTATAGGTAATGAAGTGTCTCACTGGTGAGGGTTATAAAAGAGAAAATGTCCAACTACTAGATAAGCTAATTTGACCTAAACTACCAATACACATAACAGTTTTTCGATTGTTTTCAAATACTCATTCTAGGTTGTTTGTGAATATGAATTTATGTGAGATGTGAATAGACTGAGTAGCACATGGGAATGTGTGAATAAAGATCTGTTGTTCTCCATCCATTCAGTAACCACTTTGGGAGTCCTGTGTGGGCATGACAGGACCAGGGTAAGAAAGACTGCCCTTGCCCTTGGGACACCTAGGTGGCTGGAAGGCAGCACCCACTGAGGATGGTTGCAGCGTGGGGTGGGGCCAATGCAAGCAAGTCCCGGGCAGTGTGGAGGAGAGGAGAGGCCCTACCTCAGCCTGGATGGCAGCGTGTTTGTCTTGGGAAGCTTTCCCTTAGGAGGTGTGCTTAGCTGAAGGGCGCCTGGCAAGGCAAAGATGGAAAGCTGGGCGTTGATGTTCTGCCAGAGAGAGCAGCAGAGACCCTGTGCCAGGTTGTGCAAGCATGGAAGAGCCCCAGTGCTCCTAGAAGATAACAGGACAGCCTCAGGTGTCCTCGCTCCTGAAAGCTTGTGGCATTTTCTTTGGGACATAGGACAACCATAAATAACCCTCACTGCAGGTGAGGAGGGAGGGCAGCAGTGGCTCAAGCAAGCACAAGCACTGAGACGGCAGAGCAGACGTGGGGGGAGGCGGACACAGCAGCTCTGTGCATGGCCTGCCTGTTTGGGAGTAGCAACTCTTACTGCATTTGCTTCCTCCCCTTGGTTGCCTTTCCCATTAATCTTTCATGCCACATACTTTAACTTCCCTAAATTGTGCTGTTTATGGCAACATCCTAATAGTATTTTCACTACAAATATATATGTGGTATGTATGTCTCCACTGACTTGGCACCACTGGACTATGGGGACTGGAGAGAGCCATCCTGCACCAAGCTTGGGTGTGAACAGACGGAGGATGGGCTCAGATAGAGGGCAGGTAAGTAAAAGGGAGGACTGGTTAGTTGCCCTAGGTGCCAGTGCTGCCCAGCTGGAGCACAAGTGATGAGTGGAATGACTGGCCTGTATGAATGGACAGCATAGTGGCCTTTGACGCTGGCACTGGTGGCAGCAGTGCCCGTCGCAGAAATCAGATCAAAGACATATCTTGGGAAGAGTTTTTTGAGTTTGTGAGTGGGCAGCTTTGTAGCTATAGAATAATTCTGTATCAGTAGTAAGAGGGCCTGAAGTTTACTGCCTACCTGGAAGAACTCAGTTCCGATTCTAAGAGCTCAAAGGAATGTCCCTTTCTCAGGGGAGGGGGGCAGGGAGGGGCTTTTTATAAATACCCAAGAAGCATGTCATAATCTGAGGGGAGGAGTGGAGACAGGAGACTGGATGGCTACTCTCTCTAGGGCTTGGGGCGCGCTAACAGGTACAAGATGATCATTCGTTCAGCCTCAGCACCAGGAAGCCAGAAAAACATGAATTCTAGTAAGCAGAGACCGTCCTGAGGCCCAGGAGTCTGAAAAACAATATGGTTGAACCAACTTCTCATTTCTCATTTTTCAAAATTATTTAAAAATTTTTATTCACTTTGTTTCAAAAGCAGAGAGACCGTGGGCAGAGAGAGGTTATCTCCTGTCTGCTGGTCCGCTCCCCGACTGCCTGCTGCAGCTGGCGGTGCTGCGTGACATCCAGGTCTCCTACGTGGCTGGCAGGGACCCAGTACACCGGCCACTGCCTGCTGCAATGCAGCACCAGGAGGCTGGGTGGGAAGCACAATGGCCAGGACTCAACGCAGAACTCTGCTGTGCAATCATGGCACCCCAGTTGGCAGCTTAACCTGTGGCACCACAACTGCCCGGGGAGACAAACTGATTGTCCCAACCAGAGAGAATACTATTAGCATCGAGGTAGACACCAGAAACCCCAGGCTTCCTACTGTGCACAAAAACTTTCTGGCCTAAAAAGTTAATAATGTCAAGTTGGAGTAACTCTGTGCTTGATGTAGCAGAGTTGGATTCTCTTTCATTCTCTCACTGGTTCGTGCATTCCTTTGTTTTGGCTTTATATACAATGCCCCTCCTCACACAAAAAGAAAACAGTAGTGAGCGCTTGACCTGGTGACCAAGATGTCTCACGTCCCAGTGACTGGGCTTGGCACCTGACTCCGAATCCTGGCCCCGGGTTCTTGCTAGAGAGGTTCTTGGCAGGCAGCAGTGATAGCTCAGGCACCGGGTTCCTGCCACCCACATCGGACACCAGGGCTCCAGCTTGCCCCAGCCTGTTCTGTTGTGGGCATTTGGGGAGTGAATCAGAAGATGGAAGATTCTCTCCCCTTGCCTCCTTCCACCTGTTGCTCTGCCTTTCAAATAAATAAAGTAAACAAAACTTTAAAAGTATATATGTATCCAATAAAAATAAATGAATCTTTTCAAAAATACATACATATATGCATTTTTATATATATATATATACACATATATATATACACACACACACACACATTTGGCTAACAGCGGTAATTTTTAGAAAAATTGTCTTTTAAAATTATAACCATTTTGGGACTTGTTGTGTGTGTTTGTTTTTACTACCCTGTCCTTTCTGCTTCAGGTGGAGCAAAACTGGGCCACGCTGCAGGGCGGTGAGATGACCATCCAGACCACACAAGCGTCAGAAGCTACCCAGGCTGTGGCATCGCTGGCGGAGGCAGCAGTAGCAGCGTCGCAGGAGATGCAGCAGGGAGCCACGGTCACCATGGCACTCAACAGGTGGAGGCAGGGGTGGGGGAATAAATGAGGATGGCGGACCTATCCTCAAAGAGAAGTGTCGTACCACAGTTTGTTACCATTGGCACTTGTCGCTCTCAGCCCCTAGGCTGCTATCAGTTGGATTTGAACCAGGAAACCACGTCCTTTGTGGGCATGTAGGAAGGGTGCTACAGCAATAGTAAGAGCGAATTTCCAAAATGAAGTGTTGCTCCCAGCCTACATCCCGGCTGTGGATGCGAAAGTCGTCCCCCGCGCCATTCTCCTTCCTCTCTGACTGTCTTGTCATCACTGGTCAGGAGTGGCCGTGGAACCACACGGCCTGGGTTTGAAACTCTGTCATCACTTACTAGCTATTTGTCATTTGACAGCTTTTTTTTTTTTTTTAATGCTCTGTCTCCTTTATGTAAAGTGAGCTAACAGTGCTCATGTTGTAAGGGTGTTGTGAGAACTGGCCTTCTGCCTCTGGGAGCCTTAGATCCGTGCCTGGGATACAGTAAGGGCTGCTCTTACCTTCCTGTGCAGCACTGGGTCGTCTTGGAGAAGTTGTTAAACTCCTAGGGTGTGCCAGATCTCTGCTAGGTAAGGTGGAGCGCATCCTCTCATGGACGAGGTCCGTTGCAGTAAAGCAGTGAACACCCTCCCTTGCAGAGCTCTGGTGGATTGTGTCTTAGAAATGCACAGGAAGGGAGATTGCCTTCCCCCACACTGGAACTGGCTGCAGTATCCTCTAGGTGTGCCCGGTGCTGGAGAGTGTGGCAGAGTCTGAAGCATTTGCTGTCCCAGGCTGCGGTGCTGTGGCTGAGGTCCAACCGCTTGGCAGCCGTTGGAGCTTGAGAAATGTAGCCCTGACCTTGGTCCCCCGTGTTTGTAATGAGCACAACTCTCATTGCACATACTCGACAAAACCCATGTGACGATAGGTGTGGCTCTCATCAGGCAGTTCAAACTTAGCACTTCAGGAACTGAGCTGATCATTTAAGCTGTATTTTCAGATTTATTCCTCCAGAATTGATTCTGGAAATGAAAAGACCAGTCCTAACTGTCCAGGCATGACTTGTTCAAGTCTTAGGAACCAAAATAGTAAAAATGGAAGCAAAGTGACTACATTGTTTTTGAAGATTTATTTTACATGAAAGACAGAGTTGCACAGGGAGAAAAAGACATCCACTGATTCATCCCTCAGCTCTGGGCCGCATCCCTCAGCTCTGGGCCAGGCCACGCCGGGAGCTTGGAACTTCTGAATCTCTCATGGGTGGCAAGGGCCCGAACACTTGGTCTTTCTCCCATTGCTTTCCCAGGCACATTGGCAGGGAGTTCACTCAGATGTGGAGCAGCCAGGACAGGAACCAGTGCTCAGATGGGGACATATGGCAAGTGGGGGTGGCTTAACGTACGGCATCACAGCAGATCGAACTGACTATTTGAAATAAGTGTGGCAGGACCTGGTGGTTGATGAGGGTTGGCAAACTGGAAGCACACATACGTCTTGTCCAAATTACCCACGCTGACATGGAATCAAAGCTGTGTCTCAACCCATGGAACATGGCGCTTTGCAGTAACGTGGAAGTCATTTGGTTCTCCCAAATGTCAGCTCTGCCCAAGTCATTCCTTGGAGAGAGGACACCCAGGTAAATGTGAGACGTGTGGCCCAAGAGACAGCTTCCTCACTGTAGCCGGGCAGCCTGTCGCTGACGAGCCAAACTTGATTTCCTAGTGCCTTCCAAGCATGAGTGACCTGGGCCCTGCACCTCGTGGAAAATGTGAGGCTTCTCCCGGCTCCCTTTGCAGTGAGGAGCAGAGCCTGTTTCCAAGGGCAGAGAGGGGAGTGGTGTCCCCTGGGGACTTATTAAACGTCTTAGATGCAGCTGAGGTGGGGACAGTGTTTACTCCAAAGGAAAGAGCATGTGGTTCACTGTGGCATGCAGGAGTAAAGAGATGTTGAAATCCGTTTGCAATCAGATAGTTCAATGCCCGGGTGAGTCGAGGAAGGGGTGGAAGGCTGTCTCATCTGTCGAGGGTGAAGAAAGCAGGCTTGGCAGCACACCCTTCAGGGGCACAGCAGGACTGTCTGAATACCTTAGGAGGGTTGGACCAAGACACAGCAGAACCTTCGCCTGCACAGGACTTGTTGTTGGGGGTCGTCTTAGTGAAACACCCGCGGAGAAGGCTGCTCTCTGTTCCTGTGGTCACAGGGGATGTCGTCACTGCCCCTTCAGCCTCTGTTTCGGGTGCAGGTGGAGGAAGCATGGTTGGATAACCACCTGCCCCTGCAGCCCTGTAAGCAGCAGCTGTGGGCACAGAGAGCGGGCGAGACGGCAGGTGGGGGGTGAGAGGACCGAGGCCTCCACCTCCGAGGGGACGGGCATCAGGACAGGTGCAGGACAGGCCTGTTTCTCAGCCATACTGTTACCAGGGTTTTTGTACAGCAAGTCCGAGCAAGGGCCAAGCCCTCAGTCTAGCCCACCTTGGCTTCCTAACAGTCCAAAGCAGGCATAGAGGAATTGGTATTCAAAACTATGCTAATATTAATATTCAGAGTAAAGAATAAAATGTTTATCTTATCAAAAGATAGATTCGTTGGGGTTTTTTTTAAGATTCATTTATTTTTATTGCAAAGAAATAAGGATTTCAGGTACTGGGATGGTGGTTCCCAGTGTGGTAAGCTGCCGCGCAACATAGGCATCCCAGCTGTTCCACTTTCAATCTAGCTCTCTGCTTATGCACAAGGAAAGACAGAAATAATGCCAGAACTACTTGGCTCCTGGTTTTGGCCTTGCCCGACCCTGGCTGTTATGACCATTTAGGGAGTGAGGCTGCAGACAAAAACTCTTTCTCCTCCTGTCTCTTCTTTTCTGTCACTCTGCCTTCCCACCCCCCAATTGTTTTCATCTTAAAAAAGATAAATATTTTTAAGATATTATATTACTCAAAGCATTCTGATTCAGTATGATCCCTGTCAGAATCTCTGTGTTGTGTTTTATGGCTCTAGAAGAGCTAACCCTGAATGCCATATGGAATTTCAAGGGCCCCTGAATAGAACAACCATCTTGAAAGGAAATGAAGGAAAGAGCTGGGAGGACTGATACTTCTCATTTCAAAACTTGCAAGAAGCTGCAATAATGAAAGTAGCAAGCTACCCACAGTCAGACAGACCAACGGGGCGGAAGAGAAAGTCCAAAACTAAGCTTTTACATCTTATATCTGGTCAAATGATTTCTTAAGATTTATTTGTGGGCCTGGCACAATAGTGTGGCGGCTAAAGTCCTCGCCTTAAATGCCCCGGGATCCCATATGGGCGTCGGTTCTAATCCTGGCAGCCCTGTTTCCCATCCAGCTCCTTGCTTGTGGCCTGGGAAAGTAGTCAAGGATGGCCCAAAGCCGTGGGACCCTGCACCCACGTGCGAGAGCTGAAAGAAGCTCCTGGCTCCTGGCTTTGGATTGGCTCAGCTCCAGCCGTTGCAGCCACTTGGGGAGTGAACCATGGGACGGAAGATCTTCCTCTCTGTCTCTCCTCCTCTCTGTATATCTGCCTTTCCAATAAAAATAAATACATCTTTAAAAAAAGAGGTTTGTTTATTTGTATTGGAAAGGCAGATTTACAGAGAGAAGGAAAGGCAAAGAGGGGGAGATCTTGGGTCTGCTTGTTCACTCCGGAAGTGATTACAACAGCCAGAGCTGAGCCAATCTGGAACAAGGAGCCTCCTCCGGGTCTCCCACACAGGTGCAGGGTCCCAAGGCTTTGGGCCATCCTCTCCTGCTTCTGTAGGCCACAGGTAGGAAACTGGATGGGAAGTGGAGCAGCTGGGGCACAAACAGTCACTCATATGAGGTGCCTACACTTGAAGGTGGAGGATTAGCCTGTTGAGCCATGGCCATCAGCCCCTGGTCAAATTATGTTTGACGAGAATATTAGAGAGCGAGACAAGAAGACAGAAAGCTGCTACCTGCTAGTTCACTACCCAGATACCCACAAAGGCCATGGCTGCGGCTCAGCCAGACCCCAGACTCAGGGACCATGAACTGAGCCATCGGTCTCTCAGTGCATGATCTGCAGTGGTGGGCAGCTGGAATTGTGTGCTAGAGCCGGGGTTGATCTGGATACCTCGGTGCCGGAGGCAGGCGTCTTTGCCAGCGTCCAGGTGCTGTCCCTAGGCATAAAACTCAGTCATGTGCAACTCCTGGAACAAATCACTCGGCAAAAACTTTGTGATACCACGTTTGCCATTAATTTCTTGGCTGTAACACCAAACGTGTGAGTAATAAAAGAAAAAAGACAACTTTGGCTTTATAAAAAAATTAAAATTTGTACATCAAAAGACATTGTCAGCAGAGTAGAAAGGAGACTCCTAGGATGAGACAAGACATTTGCAGATCGTGTATCGGAAGAGATGGACAGCCAGAATCCTTAGACAACAAAAATACGGGTTCACTCAGAAATGGGCAAAATGCATCACTATACATTTTTCCAGAGAAAATATACGAATGACCAATAAACACATGGAAAGTTGCTTCACAGTATTGATTAGCAATGCTCCACCTTGCTAATCAATACTGTGAAATGCCATTTCACATCCATTAGGATGATCACTGGCCGCAAGGTGAAGAACAAGTGTCGACGAGGAGGATGAGAAATTGGAATCCTGTGTGGTCAGGGGATTGGTGGGACTGTGACTCAGCACTGCTGTGGGAAACAGTGTGGTGATTTTTTTGGTTGTAATTAAAATTAGTAATTAATCCAGTCCACAGATATTTGTGAGGAAAGAGAGTTTATTATTTTGTTGTAAAAGCCAGCATTGGGGCCCGGCACAATGACTCAATGGCTAAATGCTGACCTTGCAAGCGCTGGGATCCCCTATGGGCGCCGGTTCGTGTCTCAATTACTCCACTTCCCATCCAGCTCCCTGCTGTGGCCTGGGAAAGCAGGGGAGGACGGCCCAAAGCTTTGGGACCCTGCACCCGCATGGGAGACCCAGAAGAAGCTCCTGGCTCCTGGTCTTAGATCAGCTCAGCTCAAGTCACTGTGGGCACTTGGGGAGTGAACCAGCAGATGAAAAATGTTTCTGTCTCCTCTCCATAAATCTGATCTGCCTTTACATCAATAATAAATCTTAATTTTTAAAAAAAAGTTAAGAAAAAAGAGCCAGAAGTATGAGGTGCATCATGGGAGCGTTCAGCTTGAGTCTTCACTTGAGCCCTGTCTGTATGTAGAGTGAGACAAAGGGAAGAGTTGCACTTTTTAGGATATTGGTCCACCACTACTTTGTTTTTGAAAAGCATGAATATAACCAAGCTGTTACTCTTTAGTATTAACTGAATAGCAAATTCATGTCGCTGGCATTATCATTCACCCTTGGCTTAAAGGGCTGGTCTCAGATGATCTGCCTGGGTTACTGTGAGGGGCGGGAAGGGGAGACGGATCTTTAATTGACATCCCAAATGGTTTTTGCATTGTGAATGCATAGGTGAGAGCTCACTGTGCCCTCAGAACACTCCGATGGCGTTGGCCGTGAACATCTAGTCCCAAAGAGTCCTTGCCAGGGTTAAGCATTACATTAGCTTTGTAACAGTGTAGAACTTGGATTTCCCTCGTTCCTTACCTCTTACAGTTCTCCCTTGCCTTTCCCTTTAGCGCGGTTGTCCCAAGACTGCTTGTCTTGTTGTCTGACATCTCCCTCCTGTTCCTGTGCCCACAGCGAGGCTGCCGCCCATGCAGTCGCCACCCTGGCTGAAGCCACCTTACAAGGCGGGGGACAGATCGTCCTGTCCGGGGAAACCGCCGCAGCTGTTGGAGCACTTACTGGAGTCCAAGATGCTAATGGTAAGAGGGCATAAATATTTTATTGAAGTTCTTCCCTATTTCCACTTAAACCTTCCTGACACGGCCGACAGCAAACCCTTCAGGAAGAGCCTGAGCTTTGCTTTGAATGTTGCCTTGCTTGCGAGGCATTTGATGACTAGGAAGATTCTCGTGGCTCCAGTCCTGTTCACTGTAAGGTAGCTTGTGGTTTCCTGAGGGAAAAGCCAGGGTTGTGGCTGCTAATGTGACCATTTATTTTGCCAGAGGCATGTTGTATCCTTTCCCACCTTGAGGGTAGGGCACGTCGGCATCCTTCCCCACCTGTCCTGCGTGGGGTGGAGTGTCCTGAACACCGCAGGGGAGACTGCCTTTGCGGGGTCAGGCCAGGGTCAGGCCGGGGAGCCACTGCTGCAGCCAGCCCTTGGGATTCACTTCCTGTTTTGTAGCCTGCCACCACCCTGCCCTCCTTTCCAGGTATTTTTTAATTTTCTGGCTATTATAAATACTTCTAATAAGCAAAAGGGATACAGTTCATAAAAATATGACAAATCATTTCTACCACAGCCCAGCTTTCTGGATCCACCTCAGCAGGCTGTGGAAGCGAGCTGTCAAGTTGGCTGCAAGGGGCATGCTTCAGAAGTCTGGGCCAAGGAGGAGAGTCAGCTCCTCCTGTGAGACTCTGTGACTTGCTTCTTAAAACTATATGAAAATCTATAATTCAACAGGGCAAATTAAGTAATGTATGATTTGGGCGCAAGGGATTGTTGCATTGAAGTGTGGGTTTTATTTAAACAGAAACTTCTTTGGTGACATTAATGACTAAGAGAGAGAAGTTCTTGGCACTTTTTCATTGTGGTTCCTAAGGACCAAATCCATGGAGAGTTGAAAAAGTCTTAAACAAAGACACACACTGCATCATCTTGGAAATAGGAAGAGAGAAAGTAATTCCTTCTCTCCGCACCGACCCCTCAGAGAAGAATTACATGGAAAATGCGGAGCACTACTGTGGCTTCTGAGAATTTTGTTTAACCAAAAATAGAAATCCAATATAAAACTACAGCCTGCCTTTTCTGTAGGGCTAGGAGCTTTCATGTACCTGAATAGAGATAGAGTTGATCTTAGCCAAAGTACTGTGGTTAAAGGGCATCTCACAGAATGGAGTGGGTCATAGTTGGAACTAAGGCAAGTCTCCCTCTAGCTAGAATCCTCCCTGTTTCTTTACCATGTTCTGTTCTTTTGTGAGTCCTGATCTGCCCTCAGTGGCTGTGTGGCATTTGTGAAGTTTGATTGCTGCTACTCACTGTGCATCAGGTACCAAGACTCCCCTGTGTAGGTTTGGTAGGAGACTATTATCCACTTGATTTGATTTTATTTGCGAGAAAATAGGTGGTTTTATAGACCTGACCCCACTCTGACTTCGTTGTTTCAGTGGATGAATTTGTAGGATAGTCTAAAGGCCTTGTGGGTCTCTGGCCAAGTGGACTGACCATTCAGCCACACACTCAGGTTGAATCACACACCCACTGCTGCTGATTACTTAGGCTGGCTCTTGTAAGTTAGCCTTTGGGTTGTGTGAATCAGTTGCTGTTGGATGACATGCTGTTGGCTGCGTGTGTGGTAAGAGAAGATACTGGTCTGCATCCTCAAAGCCACAGCAGACCGTCCACAGTCTTGGCCCACTGAACCTTGCTGACCTCAGACTTGATACTGGACTTGGCCTTTCTCAGCACAGCTTTTCTGTATCAAACCAGGTTGGTGAGTTGTGCCGTATCAGCAAACTTAGACAAGAGCCAATCATTTACCTTTGATCTGGTCCAAGCAATTCTGATATTCTTTCTGTGTTTGAACATACTGAGCTGGAATACTGCAGCATTTACTCCAATACTGGAACCAGATTTTTCCCACTTAACCAACTAATTTTTATATCTGGCTAGACTTTTTAGGGTTCTCTTTTCATCATTTTTTCAGATTGTGTCCTGTTGCCAGTGTTTGTCACTTCTGTAATGCCAAGCTTATGATATCTGCCAGTAGACCAAGTGTAATTTATCAGGAAGAACCAGACAATAGCAGAACAAGGTACTATTTGTGGGCATAGCAATAACTTGGAAACAGACATTGTTGGGGGAAAACTGCATCCCAAATTCCAAACTGTGGTTTAAATACAAATCTGACCAGCAGATGAATCTTCTAAGGGCACTCTGGGTATTGATGAGACCTGAAATAGAGTGCGACGGAGGACAGTAGCCTGGGGGAGGTGGCTGGGCTGGACAAGAAGAAGGTACTTCACAGAAGTACCCTATAGGATGGTGTGTTCCAAGTTAATGACCTTGGCAGAGATTTAAATTCCAGGCCACCAAGGCAGACATGACAAGGGCATTGGACAGTTCTAACACTGTAGGAACTATTCGAGCCAGTGCTGATTTTATTGCTTTATATAGAGAAGTAAGTGAGCCTTTGGTCTCTTAGGATAGAGTTTTATGATTGAATTCAATGTAAAATTTTTCACAAGTGTCTTTTCACTGAGTTGTAACTAGAATTTCTCAAGCTGGGTGAAGCCATTGTTCGCTCTGTCCTTCCCCGTAAGCACACCTTAATGACAGCCCTGCCTGTCCACTGAGTGCGTTTCACCTCTTATCCGGACTGTGCCACTTGGGGACTGTTAACCAGCCTTGGGGAGCCACGTCCACATACCTTTCTTCTGCCTGCTTACCACAGCAAAAACATGGAGAGGTAGGACTGGCCACTCAGAATGCCCTTAGGCCTGAGATACCCTTATACTTGTTGCATTCCTGAAAGATACGTGTTGTTTCTAAAATTGAGATGGACAAACAAGTGAAGTGCATGAGTAAATCAAGGTGTTTTGAGAAAATAGCAACGTTTTCTGAAATAGCTGCCACTTTTTCTGATGGCACCGCGAGAAAGGGCGCAAGCAGCATCGGCTCGGGGTTTTACTTGGCAAAGTTGTTAGTATAAAACGTACCTGTAATTCTACCTACTAGAATGTTATGTTTGGTTTTTATAGAATCTGGCCTGTATCCTCTATTAATTAAAATGTCACCAGTATTTTGTACCATACATTGAAGTATCTTGACCGTTGTGTCATGAAGTATTCTTTCGCGAAGATCATCTTGACACTTGGAAGGATTCCGTCACCTTGCCCCTAACGAGCCTTTGTTAATCGGGTTGTCGGTGCCTTTCTGCGCCAGCATTTGCACTGTAAGGCTGGCCTGCACCTCTGGCCTGGGCCTCACTCGAGCTCACACTGTGAACCAGCTTCGCTGCCTCTCACCACCACTGCGTGTTCGATAATAAAGAAATGTTTGCCTGTTTGCTGGGCAATTTTTAAACATTAATGATGAATATTCCTCTTTTCCACATTTTTACCTACACTTTTCGTTTTAGTGTTTGTCTACTCATTCTCTGCTTATTTTTCATTCAGATTTAAGAAATTTTTTATTAGAAAGGCAGATTTACAGAGAGGAAAAGTAGAGAGGTCTTTCAATCACTGGTTCACTCCCCAAGTGGCCACAACAGCCAGAGCTGAACTGATCCAAAGCTGGGAGCCAGGGTTTTTTCCAGTTTTCCCACATGGTTACAGAGTCCCAAAGACTTGGGCCATCTCTAGCTGCTTTTCCAGGCTCTTAAGCAGGGAGCTGGATCAGAAACGCAACAGCTGGACAGAAACCAGCACCCATGTGAGGCTGCCGGCGCTTCAGGCAGAGGGCTAGCTAGCTAAGCCACCGCAGTGGTCCCTTCTTTTGAATGGTTAATATTGGTCTTACTGATTTGCAAAAGGTCTTCACCTATAAGGGTATAGCCTGTTTCTTTGTGTGATTGTTGCAAACAGTTTTTCCCTGGTTCATTTTTATTTCACTTTCATTACTTTTCATTTTCCTAATTTTTTGTTTTTATTCTATTTGTACCTTCAAAATTAGATAAACATTTAAAATAGTTTCAAATATCTGAAATTTATTGTGGTATAAAGCATTGGGTAAGAATCTAAATGATTTTCAACTCCACAATATTCTATCTTAGTCCAATCATTTTGGCACTATTTTTATTTCATTATAAAGATTGAGATCCATGCTTTGTATACTGATTGGAAGTGTACCAATTGTACAATTTTTTACAAAGTTTTTATGTATTATTTTCATTGGAAAGTCAGATTTACAGAAAGAAGTAGAGACAGAAAAATCTTCCATCTGCTGATTCACTCCCCAAGTGATAGCTGGAGTTGAGCTAGTCTGAAGCCAGGAGCCAGGAGCTTCCTCAGGGTCTCCCATGTGGGTGCAGGGTGCCAATGCATTGGGCCGTCCTCAACTGCCTTCCCAGGCCACAAGCAGGGAGCTGGATGGGAAGTGGGGCAGCTGGGGGACATGAACCAACTCATATGGGATCTTGGTGCATTCAAGGCGAGGACTTAGCCACTAGGCTACTGCACAAGGCCCTGTACAATTCTTTCTTAAAAGCATCTTACCTCATTTTTTAAAAAAGATTTTCTTTTTTATTTACTTGGTGTATTTATTATTCAGAGATAGCGACCTTCCATCTTCTGGTTCACTCCCCAAATGGCTGCAGTGGCCCCAGGGGGGCTGGGTTGAAGCTGGGAGCCTGGAGCTTCTCCCTGGTCTCCCGTGGGCTCAGGGACGCGAGGTCCTGGGCCGTCCTCCACTGCTTTCTCAGGCCATTAGCAGGTAGCTGGATTAGAAGTGGAGCAGCCAGGGCTCAAACTAGCCCCAGCCGGTCTTTGAAATCCTGACCCAGCTCTTTAGCACGACTGCTGACAAGTGGTAAGACTGACTCATGTGAGCTCTCGCCTCTGTTCCTACCACAGCTTCCCTGGGGCTGGGTGTCTCCAGGGGTGCTCAGCGTTAAAGGGGTGAGCCGGGGGGGGGGGGGCGGGCAGGAAACGCTCCAAGTCCTGGGCCAGTGAACTGAAACATGAAGAGGACATTGAGTTTGGACTCACATATTTTATATATCAAAAAGCTGTGCTTCTGTGTCTGTTTCAGCAGTTTTGTGAAGCCTTGGTGCTTTTTTTTTTTAAGATTTATTTATTTTTATTTAAAAGGCAAATTTACAGAGAGAAGGAGAGATAGAGAAAGAAGGTCTTCCATCTGCTGGTTCACTCCCCACATATCCTCAACGGCCAGAACTGAGCTGATCCGAAGCTGGGAGCCAGGAGCCTCTTCTGGGTCTCCCAAGCGGGTGCAAGGTCCCAAGGACTTGGGCCATCTTCCAGTGTTTTCCCAAGCCACGAGCAGAAAGCTGAATCAGAAGTGAAGCAGCTGGGACGTGAACCGGCACCCATATGGGATGCTGGCGCCACAGGGTGGAAGATTAGCCTGTTGAGCTATGGCTCCAACCCTGGAGTCTTGTTTCTTGCACTTTAAAATTTTTAGTTTTTCTTTTTGACTTCTTCAGTTTCAATTTTTGGTATGAACGGTGATAGGTACACTACGCTTAGAGAGCTGTTAGAGAGCTGTTTAAGATAGATGATCAACATTTTTGTTTAGTTGTCGAATGTCTGTTTCTCTCTTCCATTAGTTTTCTTTAACAAACACTTATAAAATGCTTGGCTGTGTGAATTCTCCTACATAGTGTTGAGGCAGAGTGGCAGCCATGGAGTTAGCAGTGAAGTGCTCTGTCTGGGAGCACTGCGCTCCGCAGGCTTCCTTGCTGTGAGCTCCAGGCTCCTGTCTGGGCTCCACCAGCGTACGGCCCCTTACACCGACAGTGTCTGTCCGCAGGCTGCAACCACAGGCCGCGTCAGAGTGCCCATGTGCCCAGATGCCTGGGGCTGGGACTGGGGCTCCCTGCTCAATGCCCACTGCACCCAGGGTCTTGCTGGCCTCCAGGCGCCCTGAGGTCTGTGTGAGTGAGTGAGCGTACTGTAGGCGCAGGTGCTGTGTAGAAGCAGAGGGAATTGTTTGGCTGAACTAAGACGCACCCTGTCTGCTGTGTGTGTCTGCCCGGAGCACCAGCACAGATCCCAGGGGCTGCGGTACCTGGGGGTGGCCCAGCCTAAACAGAGCAGTAACAGAGTAACAGGAATGTTTACACATCAGAAAAATAACTTATGGAAGCACCACAGACTCGACCAGAAAGGACACCAAAACCACAAGTGGTGTTTCAGAGACCAGTAGTAAAGTCAACACTGGAACTGCTTCCATAGACACACGGACGGCGTCGCACGGTCAGTGCCATGTGCCTGGCAGCATCCTTGGGATGTTACAGACGCCGGGAGGCTGGGGCCCCTCCGCCGATGCCAGGCTGCTCACTTATAACACAAGTTTACGACAAGATCATCCAAGGTGCGCGTGAACTGAAGAAAAGTGTTCTAGAATGGGAAGAGGGATTTTGTGCTTATTTATTTATTTATTTGACTTTATTTCATGTTTGTCCATTTTATTATGTTGAAAATCTGTCATTCCAGACTGAAATGTTTGAGGGAGGGGGCATT
Organism: Ochotona princeps; assembly: GCF_030435755.1. NCBI lineage: Eukaryota > Metazoa > Chordata > Mammalia > Lagomorpha > Ochotonidae > Ochotona > Ochotona princeps. Next base: position 3,322,929 of record NC_080856.1, on the reverse strand, counting down.
TTGTCCTCATCCTTTTGATAATTCATAGGAATTAAACCAGTTTTATGCTTATTTGAACTGTCATAAGGCAGTAGTTTTCATTGTCTGAAAACTATTGCCTGTGCTAGCCTTATTACTGGATTTGACTTTTCTTATAATTGCTACAATTACATTTTTATAGAATGTAAAAATTATTAAACAGTTGTTTGGAAAGTGTCTGCTAGAGATTGATTTTTTTTTTTAATGAACAAACAATTTTTAAAGTGTGAGCTTTAGTGTAAGTGAAAAACTGTGAATTCTGAAGGAGACTAAAAAAAATGAGTGTTGCCTCACTTGGAATGCTGTGGCATGCCGTCCTGGTGCCTCCACAACCTCAGCTTCACGCCGGGCCAGGCTTGGGCTTCAGGGAGCCGAGCTGCTGCCCAGAGCCTGTCCCTGGCTGGGTGGTCTTGACCGTCCCTGGGCCTCCACCCGGGGCTTCCTCCAACCCTTGACTGGGATCCAGCTGGTTCGAGAGTGCCTACCCCACCTGGGGTCTCAGCATTTCTTCTTCAGGGCCTGGAGGAAGGGAAACGGACAGGAGGGTTGTTTACCAATTAAAGCTGATTGCAGGGCCTTAGCAGGCTGCTCAGGCTGGCCCAGAGCAACCCTTCTTTTTCTTTGGAGAGGTAGATTCTTCGAGGCTCGGGAGGAGGCCTAGCAACAGTCTTCTGAGGTTTTCCCTTAAGACTCTTCTGTGTAACACAAAGCTTTCCTAAGAATCAGAGATCCAACTTAGTCTTACTAAACTTTAAAATAAATGCACATTTTACTACCCATCCCAGCTGCAAAGTGAAACTGATTTGAAAGTTCCTTTAGGAAAAAGAAATTCTGTTCTCTTAATAAACATGTCTTCCCCTTTTCCCATCTCTGTTTTCCTTTGCCTTTATTAACAACTTTTATAGTTTGTTTCTCCAGTTTAATTTCAAGTATGTTGATTAAAATACTTCCTTTTAAAAAAAGATTTATTCATTTGAAAGGCAGAGCTATATAGAATGAAAAGCAAAGACAGAAGGAGAAAGGTCTTTCACCTGCTGGTTCACTCCCCAGTGGCTGCAGTGGCTGGAGCTGAGCCACGCTGAAGCCAGGAGCCCAGTGCTGCTTCCAGGTCACCTACATGGGTGCAGAGGTTCTCGTGCTTGGGCAATCTTCTGGTACTTTCCTAGGTACCTTCACAAGGAGCTGGATCAGCAGTGGGATTTGAACCAGCGCCCTTAGGGGTTGCTGGCATTGCAGACAGCAGCTCAACCACAGTACCGCAGTGTCAGCAGCGCCTACAAGGCAGAGTTAGAGTGGTGGCGGGGAGACAGAGATCTTCCATCTACTGGTTTGCTTTCAAATGACTGTAACAGCTGGATCTGGCCCAAAGCCAGGAGCCAGGGGCTTCTTCTATGTCTCCCAATTTGAGTGGAGGGACCCAAACACCTGGATCATCCTCCTACATACAGCTCATCCCCCTGCTGTAGGGTCGTCTGATTTTGCAGGCATCTGGTCTATGCCAAGAGGAGGAGGTGTTCATGGAGCTCTGTTATCTTGGGCAAGCCAGTCTGTGAGCCTTAACTGCGAAGTCAGGATAATGAGGGCTCCCCTTGGAAAGTAGCTGTGAGCACTGGGCAAGGTGGTTCCTGTCCAGGGTTAGCGTGCTGCCTGGCGCATGGACACCTGGTAGCCAGAAAGCTCTCATTAGCCGGCAGTGTCCCCGTCTCCCTGCCGTCATCCCTCACCACTGCACGCAGTCCAGAGCGTGCAGCACTGTGCACACCCTGTGTCACGGTGCGCATGCCTTTTCTGTGGCCTTGACTGATGGAAATAGAAGGGGCCGTTGTTGACAGGTCCCGCTGTTGGCTGTTCCTGGGTCACGGTGCTGTCCTCGGCCAGCATGTGGCCTGCAGTAGTAAGTTTGACCTTTCTCGCTCCCCGGATGGCCCAGGCTCAAACACTGTATGGATTTCAGCTTCCATCGCGAAGGGGGATTTCTTTCTTTCTTTCTTTCTTTCTTTTTTGGTTGGTTGGTTGGTTGTTTTTAATGCTTACCACCGCGGTGTGTTATCACTTGCCACGTGTCCGTCTGCTATGGCTTTTCTTTAAAAAGAAAAGGTAAGATGCTGGTCTTCTGCTTGATGCGCTGTAAAATACATCCACAGGCTTGCAGAGGCGTGTCAGTCAGATTGGAAATACTACTTTAGGGACACTGTCGGTATTGCTCACCCCAAAGGTTGCTGTTGATGGATGCACTACTTCAGTATGCATGAGCTCTCTCTGCCTCTGTGGGGTTTTTGCTGTTAAACTTTTCAAAAAGTTTTGGTGTAAGTGTGCATCTCAGCACCCTACAGCATGATAACGTTAAAAGTGCCCAGTGTGCTCTATGATGCAGTGGTGCTAACCGTGCCTTGAATCCAAAGTGCCTGGTGGAGCAGACACCCCCTAAACACCTTGTTCAGTGTGAGCTCGGAGTCCCAGGATATGAGTCCTTGGAGGAGCGGTGTAGATGGTAGCTGTGGACTGCGGGACGTTCTCCTGTAAGGCAACCAGGCCTGTTTTCAATGGCTAGCCTTATTGATAAAATGACTTAAGTAAGGAAGACACTAGGGGCTCTCTGCCAGACCAAACTGGGCATCACACAGGCCTTTTTTGGGGGGGGGGGGCATTTTCTATGACCTGGAAAGCTTCCTTTTTTAAGGAATAAAATGTGAAGGGCCTACCTTGTGGCACAGCAAGCAAAGGCTCTGCCTGTAATGTCCGCATCCTATAGAGTGATGGTTCAAGATGCAGCCACTGCACGTCTGGTCCAGCTCCCTGCTTGGAGCCTGGGAAAGCAGCGGGAGATGGCCCAAGTGCTTGGGCCCCTGCACCCACATGGGAGACCCCGAAGAATATCCAGACGCCTGGCCTAACCCTGACCTTGGTGACCATTTGGGGAGTGAACCAGCAGATAAAAGACATCTCTCTCTTCACCCCCCCCCCAAATCTGCCTTTCAAATAAATAAATGAGTCCTTTAGAAAATAACAAAATGCCTAAAATTTAAGGCTGTACCAAAAATAGTGTGATCTGATGAGTGTGGTTCCCCAGTGACCTCAGCTCACAGAGACAGAGTGGCTTTGCTCGTGGATGAAAAACAAGGAGAGAAAAAGCTACCCATGTGACTACACTAATCCACGAGAGTAAGCAGCACAGCAGGAAGCTTGCAAGCAAACTGGCCCGTTTTCATGCCCTGCAGAGTCCCTGCTGGACAGTCTGACACACAAGTGGCCACAGCACCTAGGTCCACTCTGACCTCTTCAGGACCCAGGTCACAAATGCAAGTTTCTCTTCATGTCTACAGGTATCTGCAACCAGGTACTCCAAGTGAAGTTATAGTGGTGCCACGAAAGATCAGATATCCAAAGCCTGGTGACACACAAGGCTGAGAAGTGGAAGGTGAATTCAGTGAATTCCAGATTTCTCCATGAACATGGCTGCTCAAGGAAATGGGAGCATAGAAACCTACAATGAGGCTCTCAGATCTAGGACAGCCGAAGGTGTATATGCTTTCCTACCCACGTGCGTTATGTCACATAGTCTTCCCCTGACAAGGTGCAAGGGAGAGAGTGGTGCTTTTGTGCTCTTGAGCCGGTCCTCCTCCTCCCCTGCCTTCAGCCTGGCCACCTGATATGCACATCACTTTTCAGAATAGCTCCTGCCATAGGATTTAGGCTTCCTTTGTGAGCCCGCAGCACCTGTTGGCTGCTACTGCTGTCAGCATCCTGATTGGACCAGGCTCCTGGGGAAGAGTTCATCTCCAGGGAGTCTACTCTTGACACTTTCAGGACCTTCCTCAGGCCCTGGGCCGGTAAGGCCTCCACTTGGAGGCAGTAGTGGATCTCCCACTTGAGAATTCATTTGTTAGGAAACACAGTGCAGGGTCACTACTCTGGAATTACCAGGCCTTCTTGTCATTCGTTAGGTGCAGCCCCCGGTCTCACCCCCAGAAAGGTTTGCAGGGGACAGGTTTCTTTGCCTCCTGCAAGAGCTGAGCTGTGGACACTTCAGGAGGGGTTCCTGCCTGTGAGAGGGTCTCCTGTGCCCAGTGCCGCTCAGCGCACCTCTCCCTGCACAGAGGGTCTCCTGTGCCCAGTGCCGCTCAGCGCACCTCTCCCTGCACAGAGGGTCTCCTGTGCCCAGTGCCGCTCAGCGCACCTCTCCCTGCACAGCCACCAGAGCATCTCCCACCACCCATTGGCCGTTGACATGGCCTCGTGCACGCATCATTTGTGTATCAGAAACTGCTAGTTCAGGCTTTACTGCTCAAAAGTGACATGGGAAACCGTTGATGCTGATCTGTCTCCATTTTCTTTTAAGAATTATTTATTTATTTGAAAAGCAGAGTTCCAGAGAAAGGGAGAACGAGCTCAATCAGCTGACGGTTCTTCCATGTACTGGTTCACTCCACAGATGGTCGGAATGGTCAGGGCTGGGCCACACTGAAGCCAGGGGCCTGGGACTCCACCTGGGTCTGTCGTGGAGGTGGCAGGGTCTTTGGACTTGGGCCATCTTCCACTGCTTTCCCAGGTACATTAGCAGGGAGCTGGACCAGAAGTGGAGCAGCTGAGGCTGAAACCCACATTCATGGGATCCACCAGTGTTGTAGACAGGCAGGCTTCACCGCCTCTGCCCTGACATGGCCCTGGTCTTGATTCTCACATGGGACTCAGAGGGTCTCCTGAGGACCCCTGAGGAGTTCACCTGAGCTGTGAAGACAGGCTGGCCTACCTTTGCTCTGTCAGGTCTTCTCACTTCGGTGAAACTTGATGAGCACCCAGGATACCGACCAAAGTGAGGGTCATTTGGGGCAGGGACCCGGGATGGCGCCGTGGCCTTGAGATAGCCCAGAAGGTCCCTGCCATCTGGCAGATGGACACAAGGCCACGCAGCATGCTTCCTTAGCTCATTCTGCTTCTCGTTAGGGCCTCATCCGAGTCTTCATGTGTGAAAGGCAGACACTGATCTTGGATGATACCAATGCCTGAGAGCCAAAACAGCCTTGCTGCCTGTCACTGCAGGCAGTGTTCTGGGAAAGGAATTTTTATTTGGGGGCATACAAAAATCAAAGCCATGATTGGACAAGTTTAATGGAAGTCATTTCTATTCCCTACATGGATGAAAAGGCAGGCTTTGGGGCCAGTGTTGTAGTATAGTTGCCACCTGCAATGCCAACATTCCATAGATGTGCAGATTCAAGTCCCAGCTGTGCCATCCTGAGCCAGCTCCCTGCGCAGTGCTTGGGAAAGCAGCAAAGGATGGCCCAAATGCTTGGGCTCAGGGAGGACCCGAATGAAGTTCCTGGCTTCAGCCAAGCCGTCTGAGGAGTGAACAGCCAGTGGGAGACCCGTCTGTCCCTCTGCCTTTTTAACTCTCAAAAATTAAACTTGCTTTAATTGAGCGTGTTAAAATTGTGGTAATCCTATTCACACAGGAACCATATTATAACAGGCCAAATTCTTCCAGAATTTTTTTTTTAAATGAAGATTCATGGGTAAAGGGGACTTTCCTCTTTTTACTTATGCTGCCATCGGGACTTTGAAGGAATGTAAGCACGTTGTTATTAACTCCAATAGCTTGCACATCTTGGCCAGCATGATTCAAGTTACCTGGGTAAATACAGGATTCACTTCCCATCGGCTTAATTAAGAGCAAATGTGCAGAGCCTGGTAGCAGTCGTCATCTGAACAGAATCAGCTTGCTTCCTTGTTCAGGGATGCGTCCTCTGGCCAGGAGCAGGGATCACAGGAAGAGGAGCTTGTGGTTGGATGGCGAAGCGTGTTTGCCATTGTGAAGGTGGCAATTGGATCTGAGAGCCGCTGAAGCGGTCTAAATATGGAAACCGAGCCACTGCTCTGAACCAGGCTGCAAGTCCTTGCTCTCAGACGGGCTACCCGAAGAGGCAGGCAGCAGTGCTGACTGTGCAGCCCAGCCTACTCTCGCTGCTCACAGCACGGTGATGTGTCCCTGCACTGAACTGTTTCCACAGGGCCCACTGCGGCTGCAAGGTGTTAAAGTAAGTGAGTATAGTGAGCAGGGAGGGAAAGAAGCTGTGCGAATTGAGAGGAACGCCGGGAAAATACATTTTAGGTGAATACAGTGGATCCATTTCCAGACTGGAGTTTCCATCTGAACCAAGGCAGTGCTGTTAGTGTTGTATACTGGTGTACAGGGGATGATGGGAGGTCTGTGGTGTGAGAATGGCACACTGGAAGCTCTGGGAAGGACGCAGAGGCACATTCTGACTATCTCGAACTAAAAGTGAATTTAAAATTTTTTTTTACTTAGTTCTGGGGCAGTCCCTGTAGTATGGTGGGTCAAGCTGCCACCTACCCACATCCTATAGGGGCGCCAGTTTGTGTCCTGGCTGTTCCACTTCCCTTTCAGCTCCCTGCTGATGGCCTGGGGAAGCAACCAAAGCCAAGCCAAGTGTTCAGGACCCTCCGCCCACATGGGAGAGTCAGGTGGCGCTCCTGACTTTGGCCTGGCCCAGTGCAAGTGACTGCAGCCAACAGGGAGTAAACTAACAGGTGGAAATCTCACAGCCCCCACCCCCTGGGAATCTAATGTCCTTTCCTTGCCCTTTCTCATCAAAAAATCACTGAGTTGGAACCAATAGGTGTGTCTGTTTCCACCGTTCTCTCCCAGCCTGCCTTCCGCTTCCCAGCTCTGCTGCTGGATTGAGTGTTCCGGTACAGTGTTTGACTAGCAAGAGGACCTGTGAGCACTGGCCAAGCGTGCTGGGGGTGGACCCCAGAGGTGCTGCTAGCATCTTATGCGTGACGCCCACCCCATCCAGGACCTTGAATCAACCTACTTCCTGCACCTGCCTTCCTCCAGAGCGTCCTGCTGCGGACACCCTGACCGACCTCAGGGCAGCCCTTCAGCTGTTGCATACAGATTGTCACGCAGATTACTTGTGACACATCTTAAATCCAGGGACAGTTTCTCTAAGCAAGCTAGAGCAGCCCCCTGCCCAGCTGCTGCCTACTTAGGGAATAGGAATTAGTTTCCATATTAGCTTAAGAAGACATTAATTAGGAAGGTAAGGCTACTGCAAGCTACATTGTATCCACTGTGGAGAGGAAGGCTTGTTGGAAATGAGCTACACCCCCTGTCGCTCAGCTATGGTTTTTTTTTAACTTTTTTTTTTTTTAATTGGAAAGTTAGATATACAGTGAAAAGAGACCAAGAGGAAGATCTTCTATCTGCTGATTCATTTCCCAAGTGGCTGCAGCAGCCGGAGCTGAGCCATTCTGAACCCAGGAGCCAGGAGCTTCCTCCCAGGTCTCCCACGGGGGTGCAGGGGCCGTCCTCAGCTGCTTTCCCAGACCACAGGCAGGGAGCTGGATGGGAACACAAGCTGGCATCTGTGTGGGATGTTGAGGGTTAGCTAGTTGAGCCATTGCTCTGACCCACTAGATGAAGTTTTTGTTTTTGTTTTTTTAAGATTTATTTATTTTTATTGGAAAGGCAGATATATAAAGAGAGGAGGAAAGAGAGAGAGGAAGATCTTCCATCTGCTGGTTCACTCCCCAAGTGGCTGCAACGGCCTGAGCTGAGCCAATCTGAACCCAGGAGCCTAGAGCTTCTTCTGGGTCTCCCAGGCGGGTGCAGGATCTCAAGGTTTGGGGCCATCCTCAGCTGCTTTCCCAGGACACAAGCAGGGAGCTAGATGGGAAGCAGGGCCCCTGGGACACGAACCAGCGCTCATGTGGTGTACCAGCGCATGCAAAGTGAGGACTCTAGCTGCTAGGCTACCCTGCCAGGCCCTGGATGGAGTTTTTAAGTCCCTGCTTTGGCCTGCCCCAGCCCTGGTCATTACTGCTTTTTGAATAGACCCACAGATGGAAAATCAATTTCTGTCTCCCTTTCTTCCTCTCTCTCTGAATCCCTGCCTTTCAAATAAATAAAATAAATCTTTAAAATAATGATAATGACAACAAAAAGTTAAATGCATCTCCACTCCTACCTTAGCTGCTGCTGTCTGCCCTTGGCTGCCATGGTCTCTCACAGCCAGCCCATTGTCTCCTGAGGTTTCTGTGATCTGCATTCCCCTTTGCTTAGAAACACCGGTGCCTTCTGAGTTGCCCATATGCTACCCACTATCTGGAACATTACTGCAGTACAATTTCTCTGAGTAAGTCTAGAGAAGGTGTAGAAGGGAGGGAAATGGGTGCTGAGAAGTACCCAGGCACCTGTGGGGCTGCTGCCAGCTTCAGGAAATCATGCAGCACTTGCCAGATGTAAGCATATTTAAATCCATAAATCCCTGAGATGCACTCAAAAGCCTTGGATTTGGGAAACACTGAAGAGGAAGGTGATTGTTCCAGAAGCAACTAATGTAACAGGAAGTGAGCTACTATGGAAGAAATGAGTTTTCTCTCTTCTCCTTGTTTTACTGTCAAAGGGCTAGCTGGATTTCTTTTTCGGTCAGTTGTGGCATGCTCTGTGTGTGTGTGTGTGTGCGCGCACCACCTTCCGGTTTGTCCTCTGCCCGTCCTCCCGTCTGCCCTTGCAGGCTGTGCTCGGCTGCTCTAACTGATTTTCCTCTCTCTGTCTCCTGTGCCACGACATGCTGTGCCGCTCTTCCTCACGGGGCAGTGTGTTGCTCAGATGGCGGCCACTGATGGAAAGGGGAGATGTTTAAACTATTTCCCTTTTTGGTGTCTCTCTCCCTCCCGGCTTTCTCTCCAGAGAGACTTTCCCCTCCCCGCTCCCTTCCCTGCTCACCTGGTCCCTCCACAAATAAACTTTTGTCTGCAACAGGAAAAAAAAAAAAAGAAGAAGAATTTCCCTTTTGCGTGGAAACAGCTGTAGATACCCTTAGTGAGTCTGCAAATTCAGGAATGACTGGAGAGATGCAGTATGGCATCATTTCCTGTTTGTTCCCAAGCTGTCTTCTGGCTCCCTCCTTCAGGCAGCGTGCTCTGCTCTGGAGTTGGCTCTCATGTCCGCAGACCTTAGGAGGCAGACATCATATAGTGAGTGTCCTTTGGGTTTGAAGAATTATTTATCTTCCACCAACTGTTGTGTTTATTGTTTGTTTAGCTCTGTTGTCCTCGCATCCATATTTTTCTTGCAAGTAGAGATATTTCCATGACCAACTTGGAAGGCATTTGGGCTGAAAGATTGAGTTACAGCAAACAGCAATTCCCAAAGGTTGCTGGCTTGTGAGGTCCATGAAAGGTCCATTCTTTGCAGGTGACTGCCCTGCTCTGTCTTGTCACAGGCTGAGGGAGGCAGGCTACAGGACCCACAGCCTGTGCCATCTGGTTGGCCCATGCCTGTTCTGTTAGCTTCTGAAGCTTAGAGACGTATCAGATAATGACTTCAGGCCATCCCGTCCTGCCCGTTTCTCTAGCACTCTCAGTACCGTCCAGCAGTTAAGCCTAGGTTGTTTATTCACTGATACCCAGGGTTAGCAACCATTTTGTCTTTGCTGTGCTGCATTTCCACTACCAGTCCTCACCGCTGCTGGGCTGCACGAGGGGGCTGCCTGCCCTGCCTGCTCGTCCATCTGCCCTGATTTCACGGCTTTTATCTCTAATCTGAACATCTTCAGAGGCCTGTGGCGACCGATGTGCTCCCTGGCAGGAGCAAAGCACCGCTGCAGGCCTGTGCCGCCTCTGCTTGCTGCTTCCTGAAAGCGTCAGTCTGACATCTGTGCTCCCCACGGGGCTGCACCAGACCTCCTGCTCCAGTCAGCCTTCAGAAGCAGCCAGTGTCTGCTGTGTACCTACTGTGTGCTGTGCCACACTGCACCTGTGACAGCACGTCTTGTCATTAGTGCGCAGTTAGTAATCCCAGCATTCATGTGTAGGTCTTTCTGAGCGGGAAGCCTCAAACAGCGGAAACTACTCTTTCGGTCCTCATAGCAAATGCACCCAAGCTACTGTGCAGCCTTTAGCTAGAACATTGTAAGAAAGTTGGGGAAAGGACGTATCTGACTCCAGTCTGGAGGTGAGGAAGTCAAGTTTGAACATCAGACTTGACTCCTGAGTACCTGCTGTGTCCTGCTGCAGGGTGGAGAGGAGCCCCGGGCCAGCCTCTGACAGACCCCTCCCTCCCCAGGAGAAGGCATGGGAATGATTAGAAAGGCAGGTCATGATGAAATTAAGGTCTGACTCAAAGTGGAAGCTTCTGCTGGAGCAAGTGCTTATGGTGTGGTGTTTAGGGCGTCCCAAGGGGACGGGGTAACTGCTCTAAAGGGGCGAACAGGCTGTGGGTAGGAACGTTTGCATAAGCCAGCTCAGTTGTTACTGCTAACTTTATTTTTCTGACAGTGGCAAGCCACCGAAAGTAGATCTGTTGTTAGTATGACATGATTTTGCCACGTAGCATTTAGAGATTTAGCTAAATATCTAGACATACTCATCGTATCTTAGAGTACTTAAAGAAGTTACTTGTGGGAAAGACTAATTCACTCAAATAAATAAATCAATGCTACACATGCGCGCACACACACACACACCAGCAGACAAGCAGTGAGGCTTACTACCCCAGGAGAGGTAAGCGATGCAGCTTAGCTCATGAACAATAAATCCACAGCATGCAAGGCCTGACCTTTAACGTTGACCCTGCTCTCATTGGCGCCCGTGGTCTACCGCAGCGCTCCCTGCAGCCAGCATCAGACAGAGCCCCGTCCAGCCTCATGGCCTTGTTCTGTGAGTAGATGGCAGAATCTACCACCCAGGCCCAGGGTTGAGAAGCTCAGAGGGCGCTCCCTTGCTGCACCCACTGCTTTCACTCAGAAACCCCAGGCCTGGAGCTGGATTATTTGAGTCCTGAATTGGGGGATGGGGAGTACTTAAGAGTCCCCCATTATAGTGCCTATCACATTTTTTTTTAAATATTTATTTTTTATTTTTATTACAAAGTCAGATATACTAAGAGGAGGAGAGATAGAGAGGAAGTGGAGCTGCCGGGATTAGAACCAGCAGCCATATGGGATCAAGGCGAGGACCTTAGCCATTAGGCCACGCTGCCGAGCCCTTGCCTATCACATTTTAAAATTTTTAAGTCTTCTGACCAGGAAATCATGCACTTATATGTGGCATATGTAAGAAATTACATCTACATTTAACATAATAATAAAATGTGAAACCCTGAGGCATGCCGGAGTACTGGTTCATCAAATGTAGATACCTCCGTACAAGACAACAGTAAATGCAGTAAGGCAGCTCTCCGAATGGCACTGCTCGCGGGAAATACCCAGAAACAGCACGGATGGGCATAGACCCTTCTGGGCGGGCCGCAGCCAACCCCACCGACCCCACCGTGCTCACTACCTGGGAGGGAAGTGTGCCTTTTCCCATGCTGCACCTCCCATAGCTTTTGAGTGTTACTGATTTACAAGAATTAAGTGCCTGCTAAATTCCTAGGAGGGGCTGAGTGCTGAAGACACCTCTAGTGAATGCAGGGGAAGCCGAAGCCGTTCTGTCTGTGTCCTGGTCTCCTGGGTTCTCTCCCAGCCCAGCGTGGGGCTTAAAGGCAGGAACAGTTGTGTCTCTGAACATGTCCCATTGCTGTTGTTTGTTGTGTTTGAAATGTAGATCTACATCTCTACAATGGACCTGCTTCCCAACAGCCTCAGTTGCTGGGGCTGGGCCAGGGCAAAACCAGACCCCTGAAATCCTCGCCAGGGCTCCTCTGCGGCTCCAGCTTCTGCTGCTTTCCTAGGCGTATTAGCAGGGGACTGGATCGGAAGTGGAGCAGCCAGGACTTGAGCAGTGTTCTTACACAATGCTGGTGTTGCAAGCCGCAGCTTAAGCCCCTGTGTCTTTTTTTTTTTTTTTCCAGATAAATGTTTATGCTTGCTTTTCAGTTTAAAGCAAAGGGAATGGGTGTTTAGCCTAGGGTTTAGATCACATATCAGAGTTCCCAGATTGGGATCCCAGCTCCGTGGGGGGCAGCCAGCCCTGTGGGAGACAGGTTTTTTTTTTTTTAAGAACTTTTTTTTTAAAGGTTTATTTATTTCATTACAAAGTCAGATATACAGAGAGGAGAAGAGACAGAGAGGAAGATCTTCCATCCATTGATTCACTCCCCAAGTGAGCCGCAACGGCCTGGTGCTGTGCCAATCCGATGCCAGGAACCAGGAACCTCCTCCAGGTCTCCCACGCGGGTGCAGGGTCCCAAAGCTTTGGGCCGTCCTCGACTGCTTTCCCAGGCCACAGGCAGGGACCTGGATGGGAAGTGGAGCTTCCGGAACTGGAACCGGCGCCCATATGGGATCCCGGGGTGTTCAAGGCAAGGACTTTAGCCACTAGGCCACACCGCCGGACCCATGGGAGACAGGGTTTCAAGTTTCTGGCTCCAGCTTCCCAGCTGTTTGGGGGATCTGGAGAACAAACCATCAGACGGAAGATGCTGCTCTTCTCTCATTGTTGCTCTTCTGTCCGTTCTCTCCCTTTTTCAAATAAAAAACAAGAAATGATCACTATAGAGACAAACAGGATTGGATTTGCAAAATTGCAAAGATTCAGTTTCTCATAGCTTTGAAATATTGAAATCTGTAGGCCTGCCCTGCTGCTTCCCAGGGCTCAGAAAGCCGGCAGCAGGCAAAAGGCTGAAAGCGCTTGAAAATAACTGTGCAGCTGCCAACGACGCCTTATTGCTAGCACTGCTGTGGGGGCTTTCTAAAAACCAAAAAGGCGAACCCCAGGCCCTTCACAGAGAAGGTGGAGGGTTCTGTTGCTTAGCCAGTGACCCAGAACACAAGCTTGGATTACCGAGCGCCTCTAGATTAGGGCTAATCAGAGGCAGGCTGAGCAGATGCAGACAGTCCCAGCCTGATTACTATACCTCGGCGTTTAATCATCTCTCCTCCAAGGGCAGCCAGCCCGACTTAGTGCAGACTGGGTTTCCATGCCTTCGGACCCTCCCCCACTCTCTTGCCGGGAACATAAAGGCTGCTAGGTCAGAGCCTCTGGGGTGATTTAATCTAATCCATTTCAGAATGCGTGCCCCGGAAATGAAATGGCAGCACACTTATTTAAGGTAGAGAAAGACAAACTATGTAGTATAGAGTGGAATTGGGATTCAGCATGTTTGAGGTCATAAAGTGACTTCTGCATATAGAAAGATGTCTCCTGTTGGCTGGTTCACTCCCGCAGATGCCTGCAGAGCCTAGGGCTGGGCAAGGCCAGAGCTGGGAACTCATTCCAGTCTCCCACAGTGGAGTCGAGGACCCAACTCCCAAAGCTTGCAAAGGTAAGAAGCTGGAGTGTGAGCTAGGTGTCCAAGCCAGGCACTCCAATGCAGGGTGCAGGCATCCTAACATGATCCTAACAGGGAAGCCAAGAGCACACTCCCTGGCAGGCTCGACACCACTCACTCATCCCATGGAACTTTGGGAATTTACTGAGTACTTGCTAACTTGTTGGGGACTCAAAGGTGGAGACTAAGTCCCTTCCCTAAGAATTGTCTCCTTGGGGACGAGCTATGTAACAGTGGTCATGGAAGGACCCTGTCTCCACGGGGGGCCTTTCCAAACTGCCATTGGCTGTGGAAGGAGAACTCCTAAGAGGGAGCAGGGGAGAGAGCAGAACTGACTGGGAGGAGTAAGAGAAAGCCGTTCAAGGCAGAAGCAGCAGTGGACGCAAACGTGAAAGTGCATGCTGGGAAAGCCCAGGCCACCGGTGAGCTGCCTGCAGTGCAGTGGAGTGAGTGGGGACAGTGGGTTGGCAGGCTCAGCTATGCAGCAGGAGCCGACGGGAAGCAGGCAAGACCGGCGAAGGAGTTACACTCCATGAACCTTTGGAAACCACTGAGGCATTGTATAAATCAGTTTGCTTGGGGATCGCCCCATCAGCCAGTATGTATTTTGACATCTGAAGCCTTCTTCATTTTCTTCTGAGGCAGATCTTCCATGACACAGTGCTGGGCATGGACCCATAGTCCATGAAACCCCAACATCATGAGCCAGAGTGGAAGAGGTTTAGTTTGGTTCTGTGTACCCCAGCCTTGATCCACTTGGAGAGTGAACCAGTGGATGGAAGATCTTTCTGTCTCTCCTCTCTGTAGGTCTGACCTTCCAATAAAAATAATAAATAAATCCTTTTTTAAAAATGCCATGTAATAAAAACTTGAGCAAAGATCAGAGAAGGAATAGGACCAGTCTTCTGGGAAACTGAGAATAGTCTGGGGTGTCCAGAGCACAGGGAGTAAGGGGTGAGACTAGAAAAATGGACCAGGGCAGATTCTGGGATGCCCTGAGTACCAGGCCAAAGCACTTCCCTTAGTCATGGGCTTTGGGAGCCTTTTCAGCATCATGAAACTTGACAGGTGGAGATTAGGGGAGTAACATGTTATGGAAAAATTAACTTCAGGGGACAGGAAGGTACAACTGAAATACTGATTGCAAACATTTAAGAATTATTTCAAAGATTTAGACAGATTTTAAGAGTTGCACAGGGAGAGGAAGAAAGAGAGAGATCTTTTTCTACTGGTTTACTCCGCAAACAGCTGCGACAGCCAGGGCTGAGTCCGGCCAAGTCTCTGGCGGGAGCAGAGCCCCAAGCTTCTCAGGCGCCTTAGCTGGGAGCTGGATCAGATGTGGGGCAGCCAGGTCTCAAACTGGCACTCCACAACACCAGGCCCTACCATGTACATTTTTTTTTTTTTAAGATTTGTTTTAAAGGTCAATTTACAGAAAGTGAGGAGAGACATAAAGAGATAGATGTTCCATCCAGTGATTCACTTCCTGGTTGGCTGCAGTGGCCAGTGCCAGGCCAAAGGCAGGACCAAGAGCTTCGTCTGGGTCTCCCACAGGGGATTAGGGAGTTGAGCACGTGGACCAGCCTCTGCTGCTGCCTCAGTGTATCGGCAGGGAGCTGGATCCAAAGCAGAGCAGCCACAGCATAAGCCAGAAGCCCTAAGGAGTGCCTGGGCGTGCAGGCGTGCTGTGAGGGTGTGCCCAGGCTAGGTGACAGCCGGCCACTTCTGTCATCCCTGCCCCTCCCGCCCAGTCAGTATCACTCCTGGTCTTCGGACCCTTGCCGGTCAGCGTCTCAGTCCAAGGCATGAGCGCCTGTGTCCCCGGGCTTGCAGCCTCCAGCACCCGCTAAGTGTGGATCACGTTCTGTCCGCTGTCACCATCCTTCCATCTAGCCTTTCCTCGCTGTTCTGCTTTCAGAAGCAATTAAGAGGTTTCTGCTTCAGTTTCTGATACATTCAATATAGTTCATACATAATTCTCTTTTTTGTTTTTAAATATGCATTTATTTTCATTGGAAAGGCAAATTTACAGAGAGAAGGGAAGAAAGAAGATCTTCCATCTGCTGGTTCACTCCCCAAGTGGCCGCAACAGCTGGAACTGAGCTGATCTGAAGCCAGGAAACAGGAACCTCTTCCAAGTCTCCCATGTGGGTGCAGGGTCCCAAGGCTTTGGGCCGTGCTCGACTGCTTTTCGGGGCCACAGGCAGGGAGCTGGATGGAAAGTGGAGCAGCTGGAACACCAACTGGTGCCCACATGGGATCCTAGAACTTACAAAGGGAGGATTAGATGGTTGAGCCGTCACGTTGGGCCTGTAAATAGAATTCTTTTTAAATTTTTTTAACAGTGCAATAAAAAGGGTGGTACTTCACCCAGTTAGATATTTGATAAATCAAAAAAAGTGGTAATATTGACAATAGCTGTAACAATAATTGAATGGAAAAATGACCATTTCACTCATGTGGTAATTTTAAAGTCATAGTGGATCATTAAAACTATAGTAGTGTAATATCTTTAACCATTGGCTTGACGAAAGCATAAAATGAAGTTTACAACTGTCTTTTCTACGTCTTTGTAAATTTCGGCTCCCACAGGTAAGGGAGAACACACAGTATTTGTCTTTCTGTGTCCAGTTTATTTCATTCAGGATCAGTTTTGCTGCAAATGATAGAGCTTTGTTCTTTGTGTAGCTGAACACTGTTCCATCATGCGCGTATAGTACAGACCTCATTTCCTTTACTTATTCATCAGATGACGGGCACCTTGGTTATTCTGGACAGACCTGGGCTGTTGACGGAAGCTGGACTCTGCGGACAGGGATGTGGCTGGGGAGAAGGGCTGGGCCAGGTGTTTTCCTTTTCCAGCTGTGAGAACTGGCGCCCAGGCTGCAGAGGGCGGCCGGGCAGCACCGGGCTGAACCACAGATGAGCCCCGTGGAACGAGGCCAGCACACCTGCCGGGCCTGTCCTTCCGAACGGTGTCGGCAAGCACAGAGGCACAGCATGGTGGGGTGGCCTGCCTTGAGCCCAGGTTCCACAATTTCTCTAAACCTCTCCTTCCTGATAGTCTATTTGAAGCATTGTACATGGGGTATGGAAAGAGGTTGCTGTGTGCCCAGCCAGCAGCGAGACGCTGGGCTGGTCGCCAGGAGTCTACACCCCGTCGCATGATGCTCTGCTTTGTCTCCGCAGGCCTGGTCCAGATCCCAGTGAGCATGTACCAGACTGTGGTGACCAGCCTCGCCCAGGGCAATGGGCCCGTGCAGGTGGCCATGGCCCCCGTGACCACCAGGATATCGGACAGCGCAGTCACCATGGATGGCCAGGCTGTGGAAGTGGTGACATTGGAACAGTGACACACAGCCATATCATGGCATTGTTTTCTAGTCTACTTCAAAAAAAAATTTTTACATGTTTGCAGCGGTGCAATCAAATGGAATTAAGTCTCTCGACTTTGGAAGAAGAGTTTTGTTAACCTTTTTTTTAAAAAAGGAAGAAGGCAGCGGATTTTGGAATTGCGTTTTTTTAAAGTACCACTCTTGATTTTCTGGGATCAGTGGAGTAAGAAACTGCATTGTCGCTTTCACTGTTCCCCCGAAAAGCCAAATTGTGGCAGGACTTCTTTCTGCGGAAATGTGTGTATACTTACGTGTGTGTATGTATGAGTGTGAATATATGTATATGTGTACATATGGACATACACATTTACATATATGTATAGAGTATATATGTACATACATGTATATGTATATGTATGAAGCCCGCATGGAATGACCTGTATGAAATCAAGGTGAGCTGTGGAAATGATCATTCGCCCAGTTTAGTGGGTGACAGGGTACGCGGCCAGACACAGTCACCTGGTTTTTGCTCATGCCGGGGTCGAACACTGAGCTACTGAGAAACTCAGGCGGAGGGACCATGCCCTTCACCAAAGCTGCCTCCCAGTGGCCGTCCAGAGCCCTCCCCTGCCGAGGGGATTCCAGAAAGGAGTAGGGTCCAGAAAACGCAAGCAAGCAGGCCCGAGGCCCCCACTGGCTGCGGGCTAGATGCTGGTTGGGCTGGCCCAGGTGCTGACCTGGCCACGAGCAGGTGAGTGTCCGGGAGTTCCCAGGCAGGGCCAAGAGGATCCTGCTCGCTCTCCCGTCTCCTCCCCGCTGGGAGTCCTCCTGAGCTCCTGACCATTACAGAATTGCTTTGGTTGTTGGCTCAGTCCTGAACTGGTCATGTGTGGGAACTGAAGGTGACAGAAGTATTAAGGATTTGAGGAGTGCGTGCGCATTAGGTGTGCCTGCAGGCGTGTGTGTGTGTGTGTGTGTGTGTGTGTGTGTGTGTGGTGGGGAGAGAAGGAAGGGCTAGAGGAAAGGCTTGTGGCTGGCCTCGGCCACGGGAACAGTGCTCTGCAACCCTGGAGCTAGGCACGGAGAAGCCTCTGGAACGAACAGGGATGCGGGCTCCTGGGCGTTCAGCCCTCGTGGTGGGGCGTGGGCCCAAGGGCACTGGAGCAGTGTCTGGCCTTCCTGGATCGAGCCAGGTTGCTGGGGGACCTCGGGAGGCTGCCAGCCTGGGGTTCCCCACAGAAGACCACCGCGGGTGTCCGTGTCCCCAGCTGGCTGCCCTTGCCTGAGTTGCCCACGGGCCAACCTCTGCCCTCAGGAGCAGGGACAGCCTTTCCCCCTCCTCCTGGGTCCCCACGCGTGTGTGACAGTGTATTTAATGTGTTGGGTTTTTTTAATGCGACATTAAAAGATCTTCATGTCTTGCTCAGCCTTTGAGAAGAGTTTCAGATTCTTGTATTTGCTTGTTTTATATAAAACTATCCAATGTTCTTTGTATGTTCTTTTCTGTACGTAACAGGGTGGGGGGGGGGCAGTTTCCATATAAGCAGTCCTAGCTCTACAGTTGGTTATTTTTTTAAATTCTTTTTATCATCATTGTGAAGCTGTCCTGGGGCGTTCAAGTCCTTTGTGGTAAAGTAACCTCCAGTAGTCTGAGAATTTGCCGAAAAGAAAACAGGGGGAAAAACCTAGTAGAGCATGGATTCTGTGTCGTTTTCCATTCTGTCTCTACTGCCTCATTCAATAAATAGTTGAAAATGTGGCAATGGCAAGTGGGATTGTTGATCTCTGTGAGAGTACTCGGCCACCCCGACCTAGGAGCTGCCTTTGGGCGTCGCTTCCTCTGCTTGTTCGAAGGTGCTTGCCCCAAAGGAGTGAGCTTTGACCTTGTGCCCTTGGCACAATGAAGCCCCAGAAAAGGAGGCCGAGGATTCAGCGCATCAGCTCCATCCCATTGTCAGTGATGGGATGTTTTCTGTAAAATCAACCCCAAAGTGGCTGGAAATTCTTGTTTCAAGGCTTCATGCCATAGTCACCTTGAAAAGTCAGGTGCAGGCCCGGTGGCGTGGCCTAGCGGCTAAAGTCCTCTCCTTGAAAGCCCTGGGGTCGCGTATGGGTGCCGGTTCTAATCCCGGCAGCTGCACTTCCCATCCAGCTCCCTGCTTGTGGCCTGGGAAAGCAGTCGAGGACGGCCCAAGGATTTGGGACCCTGCACCCACGTGGTAGACCTGGAAGAGGTTCCTGGTTCCTGGCATCGGATCGGCGCGCATCAGCCCGTTGCGGCTCACTTGGGGAGTGAATCATGGAACAAAAGATCTTCCTCTCTGTCTCTCCTCCTCTCTGTATATCTGACTTTGCAATAAAAATAAATCTTTAAAAAAAAAAAAAAGAAAAGAAAAGTCAGGAGTCAGGTGCAGGGCTGGTACGGTGGCTTAACAGGCTTAACCTCCACATTACAGTGCCAGCATCCCATATGGACACCAGTTCTAATCCCAGCTGCTCTACTTCCAATTCAGCTCCTTGTTGATAGTCTGGGAAAGCAGCAGAGAATGGCCAAAAGCCTTGGGACCCTGCACCCACGTGAGAGACCAGAAAGAAGCTCCTAGCTTCAGATCAGCTCAGCTGCAGTCACTGTGGCCATTTGGGGAGTGAACCAGCAACTGGAAAATGCTCTCCGTAAATCTGCCTTCCTATTAAAAAATCTTAAGGGGAAAAAGAGAGAGAGTGCGCAGGTGCAGATAGCACAGGTTTGACTTCCAGTTCTGGTGCCTGCATCCAGTGTCAGTGTGCTGGGTTCCAGACCTGCCTCTGGCTCCCAGCTCCAGCTGCATGCCAGTGCAGACTTCTGGGAAGCAAAATGATGGCTGCCAGCTTGGGCCTCAGCCACGCCCAGCCGCTGCATCTCAGGTACCTGGAGAGCATTTTACCTCCCCAACCCTGGTCTTTCTCAAACGAGACAGAAATGACTAGTTATTATCGGGAGATGGTAGAACCTCGCCACGCTGCAAGGTACTTCCAGTGCAAGTAATCTGTGCAACTCTGGCACAGATCATTCTGGAAGCAGACGCGCCAGCCAAGAGTTGCTTTCTTCCATGCTCACTTCTTGGGCTCTCTCACAGTTCGCTGCCTTTCCCATGATGACTGCCACTTTTCCAGCCTCCCAGCCATCCCTCTTGCTGTTGGTAGTTTGGGCCAGGCTCCTGGCAATACTTATTACCATCATCGAATGAGGTTTTCCAAAAGTGTCTTTCTTAATGCCTCACAGAGGCTCAGTGAAGCCGCACACCCACCCCTGCTCTTGCACACACGGCACCTGTTTGCCTGAGAAGGAAAAAAGGAACCACCTGTGGACTCCGTGGATTACTTCTCCCCTCACAGGGTGCACTCCCCGTGGGTACCTGCTGCGTCCACTGCACTGTTGCTCAAGACCTGGTTGCTGCTCACATCACACCCAACTGCCTTAGGTGGGAGATGGAGGAGCATGTGGCTGTGCCTGCGGGGACCGGGTAGGGACTTCAAAGAGAACAGAAGTTCCCGTGCAGGCAGGAGGGCAGGCCCTTCCCAATGCTCCTCTCCTAGGAGCTGACGAGCCCCCATCTCAACACTCCAGGATCTTGTGTGAAGTCTGATTGCTACAGTCAAATGAAGGATACCTTGCCATATTCCACAAGCAGAATAAAACCTATGTGTAGACTAGGTCTGAACAAAAGATCCAGTAGTTAAGATTTATTTATTTCAAAGGCAAAATGACAGGAAGGAAACTACATCCTCTGGTTCACTCCCCCAAATGGCCAGAACAGACGGTTGGACCAGGCTGAAGCCATGAGCCTGGAACGCCACACAGGTGGTAGGGGGCAAATCATTTCGGCATCAGCCATTGCTTTCCCAAGCATGTTGGCAGGCAACTGGATCAGAAACAGAGCAACTGGGATTGCTCAGCACTCCAGTATGGGATGGTGGCACAGCAGCTCCCAACTGTGAGGATGTTCTGTTGAACTTCCAAACAAGGTTTTTAAGTCCTCTCCTGCCTGTGGTTGCCCTGAGGGGGCCACACCAAATGCTTCCATAGACCTTATGAACTAGAGATGTTTTCCATCCCTGAAATGGATCTCTGTGGCCGCACATGCTATCTGGACCCTCTAAACAGAGAGGACATATAACCATGTCAGTTCTCTGCTCACGTGTCTCCTTAGGGGCTCTGGATAGTCAGTGTATGTCTTCGAGGCTGCAGTAAAGATGTGCTCACAGGAGCTGAACTCCAGCCCAAGTGTTCTCGGCTTGAAGTCCCTCGTCGGAGTGCCCCCTTGCACAGTCACAAGAGCCCAGTGCTTTCAAGGCTCCCCCACCACCCCCACTTCCAGAGCGAGTGCCATGGAAGCCCTGGCCAGTGGCATGGAGGAGCCCTTCGGTGGCAGTGCCAGAGCATGTCAGGGCTGATGCAGGCAGAGCCTCTGCTCTGTGAGGTGGGGGAGCTCAGCGTCCAAGCCAGTGCCAGAGCCGAGCGCCACTCTGGAGGGCAGCTCTTGGAAAAGATGCCCATAAGATGACAGAGGCCACAGTGGAGGAAGGAGGGACAATGGGAGGAGGAGAGGGGGCCAGGGAGCAGGGTGGCAGTGGCTGGTGCCCCCTTCCTCCATCTGCACCGACCTGCAGGCTACCGAGCCCCTCTCCACAGCCTGGTCTGCAGTGTAGTTCTGCTGGGCTGGAGTCCAGGAAGGAACAAGGGATAGATGCGGCACTTATCCGCAGGGCTGGAGCCTGAGCGCCAGAGCAGCCTCGGGATGGGGGGAGGAGATGGGGGCAGGGACAGGCCTGGATCCCAGTTCATTTATGAAAAGCATTTTCATAGGGCCCTGCGGCGTGGTCTAGTGGCTAAAGTCCTCGCCTTGAACGCCCCGGGATCCCATATGGGCGCCGGTTCTAATCCCAGCAGCTCCACTTCCCATCCAGCTCCCTGCTTGTGGCCTGGGAAAGCAGTCGAGGACGGCCCAAAGCTTTGGGACCCTGCACCCGCGTGGGAAACCTGGAAGAGGTTCCAGGTTCCCAGTTTCAGATCAACGCGCATCGGCCCGTTGCGCTCACTTGGGGAGTGAATCATGGGATGGAAGAACTTCCTCTCTGTCTCTCCTCCTCTCTGTATATCTGACTTTCCAATAAAAATAATTAAATCTTAAAAAAAAAAGGGGGGGGCCGGCGGCATGGCCTAGCAGCTAAAGTCCTCACCTTGAACACCCCGGGATCCCATATGGGTGCCGGTTCAAATCCCAGCAGCTCCACTTCCCATCCAGCTCCCTGCTTGTGGCCTGGGAAAGCAGTCGAGGACGGCCCAAAGCTTTGGGACCCTGCACCCGCGTGGGAAACCTGGAAGAGGTTCCAGGTTCCCAGTTTCAGATCAACGCGCATCGGCCCGTTGCGCTCACTTGGGGAGTGAATCATGGGATGGAAGATCTTCCTCTCTGTCTCTCCTCCTCTCTGTATATCTGACTTTCCAATAAAAATAAATAAATCTTAAAAAAAAAGGGGGGGGGCCCGGCGGCATGGCCTAGCGGCTAAAGTCCTCGCCTTGAAAGCCCCGGGATCCCATATGGGTGCCGGTTCTAATCCCGGCAGCTCCACTTCCCATCCAGCTCCCTGCTTGTGGCCTGGGAAATCACTCCAGGACGGCCCAAAGCATTGGGACCCTGCACCCGCGTGGGAGACCCGGAGAAGAGGTTCCTGGTTCCTGGCTTCGGATCGGCGCGCATCAGCCCGTTGCGGCTCACTTGGGGAGGGAATCATCGGATGGAAGATCTTCCTCTCTGTCTCTGCTCTTCTCTGTATATCTGACTTTGTAATAAAAATAAATAAATCTTAAAAAAAAAAAAAAGCATTTTCATGACACTAATAGGAGTCATTGGGCTGCACAGTTCACACTGTGCTAGATTGGCCTGTTGTTTATGTTGATGTATCCAATCTGTAGAAGGCAATATCCCTATTGAGAAAACAAGCGCTACAAATAGGTCAGGTTAGGGAAGGGCCCGTAGGGCAGCAAAACCACACTGACTGGTGCCACTCACTGTCCACGTCCCAGGTCAGAGTCCCAGCTACTCCGCTTCCCATCCAAGCTTTCTGCTAAGCACAGCCCGACGGGCAGCTGATCCAAGCACGTGGGTCCCTCCACCCACGTTTGTGTCCCACACTCTTGTCTGACCCAGCTCTGGCTATGGTTAGACTTAGGGGAGTGAATAGCAGATGGAAAATTTTGTCTTTGAAACTGCAATAGAGAGTTCAAGTTAAATGGTTTGGGCAGGACCCGGTGCAGTAGGCTAGTGCCTAAATCCTCGCCTTGAATGTGCCGGGATCCCATCTGGATGCTGCTTCATGTCCCAGCTCCACTTCCCATCCAGCTCCCTGCTTGTGACCTGGGAAAGCAGTCAAGGACAGCCCAAAGACTTGGGACCCTGCACCCGCGTGATAGACCTGGAAGAAGCTCCTGGCTCCTGGCTTTGGATCAGCTCAGCTCTGGCCATTGCAGCCACTCAGGGGTGAACAAGTGGACGAAAGATCTTTCTGACAATGGGTGCTGGGCTGACACTGTCTGTACCAGCAGTGTCGGGCACACTTACATAGCATACTGATGGAATTGTAACTCTTTCTGCAGGAATGTGCTGTTGTGACAACATGGGAACAATCAGTCAGGGGTGGGAACTGGGGCAAAGGATAATCCCAGATTAAAGAATAGCATAATAAAATCCAAAATTGAAAATTAAAAGTTTTTTAATTACCTAAAAAATGATCTTTCTATATCTCTGTATATCTGCCTTTCCAATAAAAATAAAGAAATCTTCTAAAAATAATAATTATTTGGGAAAATTTCTACTACTACTAAGAGGCAAAGCCAAGACACAGATTTGGGCAAGCCGGGCCCCAGCACTTACCAGCTTTTCTGGTGGCCTGAAATGTATGAGAGTAAACAAGATGACAGGTTCCAGCTTCGGTGTTTTTCTTAAAATAAGATTTATAGATTTATTTATCTTTATTGGAAAGTCCAATACACAGAGAGGAGGAGAGACAGAGAGGAAGATCTTCCACCCACTGATTCACTCCCCAAATGACTGGAACGGCCGGTGCTCAGCTGATCTGAAGCCTGGAGCCTCGAGCTTCTTCCGGGTTTCCCACGCGCATGCAGGTTCCCAAGGCTTTGGGCTGTCCTCGACTGCTTTCCCAGGCCACAAGCAGGGAACTGGTTGGGAGGCAGAGCAACCGGGACTCGAACCAGCACACCTATGGGTCCTGGCACTTGAAGGAAGAGGATGAGCCAACAGAACCATTGAATCAGACCCTGGACTGTAGTTCTGAAAAGCAACCCCCAAGACGTCTTGAGTTCAAGGCCAGATGGGGCGTCCACACGTGTCCACGAGTCACACACATGAACACAAGCTGAAGCCTAAAGCAGAGCAGGCCCCAGCCTGGCTCCCTGCCTGAGGGCCCCTCGTGTGCCAGCAGCTGCTTGCTCAACCTGAAAACTCAGGGGTCCTCAAACGTTTCCTGCCAGCTGCATCACTCCAAACATAACTAGATGGCCAGTGTTAACATTAACTTGCCGCCTCCCCCAGAAAACAAGTCATTTTGAATTTTTAAGCTTCATTTATTGTTATTTTTATTTATTTGAAAGATGGAGTTCCAGTGAAGGAGGGGCAGAGGTAAGAAGACAAAGTCTTCCATCCACTGCTTTACACCAGAAATAGCCCCAACAGGCGGGCGAGACCAGGCTGCAGTCAGCAGCTTGGAACCTCTTCTGGGTCTCCCCCGTAAGTGGGTACAGGTACTGTGACTTGGGCTACCCTCTAGCTACCTCCCCAGACCCATTAGCGGGGAGCACGAGGGGAGACAGCAGCGGGGCTCCCTAAGGGATACTGCCACTGCGGCCATGGCTTGGCTTGCCAAGGTACAACATCCACCCCGTAGTTTATTTTAAGATGTATTTATTTAGGGCCCAACGGCGTGGCCTAGCGGCTAAAGTCCTCGCCTCGAACGCACTGGGATCCCATATGGGCGCCGGTTCTAATCCCGGCGGCTCCGCTTCCCATCCAGCTCCCTGCTTGTGACGTGGGAAAGCAGTCAAGGACAGCCCAAAGACTTGGGACCCTGCACCCGCGTGATAGACCTGGAAGAAGCTCCTGACTCCTGGCTTCGGATTGGCTCAGCTCTGGTTGTTGCGGCCACTTGGGGAGTGAACCAGCCGATGGAAGATCTTTGTCTCCTTCCCTGTGTAAATCTGCTTTCCAATACAAATAAATAACATCTTTTTTTTAAAGATGTATTTATTTTATTACAAAGTCAGATATACAGAGAAGAGCAGAGACAGAGAGGAAGATCTTCTGTCTGATGATTCACTCCCCAATTGACTGCAACAGCTGGTGCTGTGCCGATCCGAAGCCGGGAACCAGGAACCTCTTCCAGGTCTCTCACACGGATACAGGGTCCCAAGGCCTTGGGCCGTCCTCGACTGCTTTCCCAGGCCACAAGCAGGGAGCTGGACGGGAAGCAAGGCTGCCAGGATACAAACCGGGATCCCTATGGGATCCCAGCATGTGCAAGGATAGGACTTTAGCCACCAGGCTCCCACTACTGAAGCAGGGCCTCCCGCCGGTTGTAATCCCAGCAGCTCCACTTCCCATCCAGCTCTCTGCTTGTGGCCTGGGAAAGCAATCAAGGACGGCCCAAAGCCTTGGGACCCGGCACCCACATGGGAGACCCGGAAAGAAGTTCCTGGCTCCTGGCTTTGGATTGGTGCAGCACCAGCTGTTGCGGCCGCTTGGGGAGTGAATCATTGGACGGAAGACCCTCTTGTCTGTCCTCCTCTCTGTACATTTGCCTTTCCAATAAAATAAATCTTAAAAAAAAAAAAGAAGAAGCAGGGCCTCCGGGATTAGAACTGGTGCCCACATGGGATCCCGGCTCGTTCAAGATGAGGACTTAACCACTACACTATTGTAGGCGGGCCCTAATTTATACATTTAAAGCATACCACTCAAGGGTCTCCAGCATACAAAATAGCACATTATAACAAGCTAATTTTAGAACATTTTCCTTGTCTACTAAACAAGCAGATGTCTATCATTTTTCCCCCCAAAATGAAGCAGGTTATATAAAAGCTGTATATAGGTATGAATGTTGTACAGCATGTTAAGCTGCCATCTGGGGCACCTGCAACCCATGGAGGTGGACCTGGGATTCCACCCCGGCTCCTCTGCCTCTGCCCCAGCTCCCTGCTGATACCCCAAGTACTGATGGGACTGTCGTAGAGCACAGCAAGGCATATGAGCATCGATTTGTGGCCGAGCACCTGGGGCCTCTCTTGCACATCACTGGCTGCAAGGGGGCTCGCTCCCAGTCACAGTGGACAGAATGACAGGTCTCAGATACTCCAAGCAGCCTTGCTGCTGCCACCACTGAACCAGTTCTATTGTTTTCTGGACACGGGCAAGCTGGCAAGGGTTTTTTGTTTGCTTGTCTGGGGCTTTTTTGTCAATTTCTATTGGAAAGGCAGATGTAGAGAGAAGGAAAGAGATCTTCCATCTGCTGGCCCACTACCCAATGGCAACAATACCAGAGCTAAGCTGATCTGATCCAAAGCCAGGAGCTGGATGGGAGGTAGAGCAGCTGGGACACGAACCAGCACCCATATGGGATCCTGGTGTTTTGAGGCAGAGGATTAGTCAACTGAGCCATTGTACTCGGCCCCCTCCCTGGCAAATTGTTTCTAAGAATGGAGTGGACTCAATTTCCCAAACAATCCTCCCAGAAGGAAACCTAAAAAGCCATCTCCACGTAGGCACCTTCTTAAGCTACTGACAGGTGTACCCCTAGCTATCTGGAATGGCTCTAGACAGCTGCAACTGATAGCTGGCTCCCCAAATGTAGTGCCAGAGCCTAATCAAGGCACTTGGATGGTCTGCTTACCCCTGTGAGCTGCAGATGCCCCCACTGAGCAGCTGTTCTCCCAATTCACCCTGCCAGGGCTCTGCACCGCTGGCTGCTGCAGCACCCATGGTGCCCAGGGAGCCTCACCATGTTCCCCTGCCCACTGACTCCAGCTTCACCCTTCCACCTGTGACAGCACTGCCAGGCACCTCACAGGAAGCTGTTCTTCTGTCCTGACCCGTGTCCAGGCAGCAAACGATGGTTGCAGGAGCAGACCACACCACAGCAACGCACTTAGCGCCTTGCACCTCCAGCACCTCCAGCCCCTTCGCCGTGCTACTGTCCTGAGGCTCCGAGGAGCTAGCTGCCTACAGCACAAGCTGCTCACACCTCTGGGCCACACTGCCTGCCTTCCACCCTCACTGCCCAGGATAAGGCAGGACAGAAGTTACCATCAACCCTTGTGGCTGACCACTGCGCTTCTGGGAGCCTCTGGCAGATGGCTCCGGTAGCTGTTAGCCTGGGAATGCTCCCAAAGTGTACGCAGGCCCTGCTCCCCTGCCAGCCCTGGCCACACGCAGCTCTGCCAGCCCATATATGTATACCTTGGGAGGGTGTGTTCAGCTGGCCAAAGTTCAGTCTCCATCATCTTTAAAATCAGTCGTACTGACATTCTGAAACACTGCCTGCAGCACGGCTAGTGCTATCTGAATATGAACTAGTATGCTTGAACTGTCATTACATTTGGGAGACAAAGCCAGGATCACTAAGCTCTTAAGAATTTAAAAACTGAACGAAGCACCTTTTCTTTTTTTTAAACAAGGCATCTTTTGATGAGATAGGAAGAAACTGCTTGCTGATGTTTCCCTGGGTATCGTTCAAAATGGCCAATGAGGGCCATGCACAATAGCTTAGCGGCTCAAGTCCTTGCCTTGAACGCACCGGGATCCCATATGGGTGTCAGTTCTAATCCCGGCAGCTCCACTTCCCATCCAGCTCCCTGCTTGTGGCCTGGGAAAGCAGTCGAGGACGGCCCACAGCCTTGGGACCCTGCACCCGTGTGGGAGACCTGGAGGAGGTTCCTGGCTCCATCTGCGGCCACTGCAGCTACTTGGGGAATGAACCATCAGATGGGAGATCTTCCTCTCTCTCCTCCTCTCTGTAAATCTGCCTTTCAGTCAGGGGTGGCCAACACATCCCCTTGCCTGCCAGGTTGGCTGATGGGTAGAGGAGTGTCAGGAAGGGCAGGCCTGGGCAGGGGTAAGGGAACAGGTTGGCAGGTCATCCCAGGCCTCATAAACCCAGGTAAAGCGCTTGGGCTTATCCTGGCTCGGGAGCTGAGCAGAGAAGGGGCATGTCAGATTAAGCCTGGAGGACAGGCTGCGGAGCGGGCAGCGGGGCCAATGCCTGCAGCGTGCCCATCCGGTGGCACTCTGCTTCTGCCCGCCAGCAAGCAGCCAAGGCCTCCAGGACAGGTGCCCTTGCAGGTGGGCCCGGGTTGCAGTCCAGCTCCCTCTGGGATTGCACAGGGCAGGGGCAGCCAGCTCAGTGAGGGCACATGGTTCTGGTCCCCTGTACTCACAGGTTGTGGGCAGGACAGTCACTTCCCTCAGTGACCCAGGCTGCCTGCCCCTCCAGCCAACCTAGTCAGTGGGGGCATCAGCAGCCGTGGCCCCGGGTGCTGCTGGCTGTTAGAGCCCCCCTGCCCTGCCCCAACAGGTGCACTGGCAGGCCATACTTGCCCTCCTGGGTGCCCGTGTCCACAGACTCCCCCTGGCCGTCCTAACATTTCTCTCCCACCATCTCAGAGATACCTCAAAACACAGACCTGGTCATGCCATGCTAGATGTGGGGCGGGGTGAGTGGGAGCTGGCCAGGCCGGGCTTTGGCTCTGGAATGGGTCTACCTGCCTTACAGACCTTCTGGCTCGTCTCTGGGGAGGTGGCGAGGCCTCAGTAGTACAGCTGGGTGTGTCACTCCTTTCTTCTGGTCCCTCCAACACTTCCAGCCCCCAGCACACTGCTGGCCACCAACTTCCTGTCCCTCCACAAGGATCTGGGCACGTCACACAGGGTGCCCTCTCTCTGCCCACATCCTCCCAGCCAGAAGCCCAAGAGACCCACATTCTGTCCTTCAGGGCCCCCCACCCCCCTGGAATCAGGACCCCTGGGGCAGGGAGCCAGAAGGTGCACTGTGCAGAACACAGCCAGGTGAGGGGCTTGGACACCACCACCCCTGGCCCTGCCCTCTCCCCTCCCCCACCCAGCGCAGGTGGGAGTGGCTTCCCCCCAGGCTGGCTCTGAGACCTGTGACCTCAGGGAGATGCAGGGAAACTGGGAATGTCACTTCCAGCTGCACCTGCCCTCTGCCACTGTCTGGCGGCCCAGGACGTGGCGCCGGGCCGTGGTCGGCCGTCTCCCCTTCACGGGAGGAGCCAGGGCGCTGAGCAGCTGCCTGCAGAGTTGCCTGCGGAGGCCACACACCATAGTTGGCAAGTCTAGAACCACCGGATCCCATACCTCACCAGTGTGAGTTCTACCATTGCCAAAGAGGGTGGGAGGCAGTGGTGTTGGCCTGGGGGCCCAGGAGATGCAGTCCGTGCTGGGGGAGAGAACAGAGATGGTTATGGTGGCCAACTGGGGAGGGCTGGCCTAGGCTGTTCCCAGTTCCCTACATCAGGTGCACTCCCACTGGGCACCGCCCACCCAGTCCCATCATGCCCCCTTAGGACACTTCCCAGAGGCCAGAGATCCCTCCCACATCAAGGACAGGAATCAAGGAGGGAGGTCAAAAGTGCTTGGGCTGCCCCACCCCCATAGGAGAAAGAAGGATGTTTCTGGATCATACTCCTCCTGCCCATTTTCTAGTAAGCCCCAAAGAGGCCAGCTCTGCACTGGCTTTAACGCAGTCAGGAGTATGGCAAGCACAGACAAGGCTACAGCCTGGGGTGGGGCGGGGGATTGGCTGGTCTGCCCCTCCAGAGGTCCAGGAAACTCACCAAGGACAGCTGGCTTTCTGCTTCCCAAGCCTTAGATGGACTCATTTCCAAGACAGACTAGGTTGGGGGAGCAGTTGGCTCCAGTGTCCTGGAGGCGCCACCTCTTCCAGGTCCAGGGCTGGGGACAACAGCAGTGCCCAGGGGGAAGCGGCTGTTGGGCAAAGCTTGACTCAGCCTAGCAGGAAGGTCACTGGGTAAGAAGTAAGGGTAGGGACTGCGCAGCCTCTACATCGGGTGGGTGGGGACCCTACCCTAGCTTCATTGCCATCTTGGGCCGCCCCGCCCCACTAGCAATCAATGGAGTAGATCTTATTTCCACCAGCCTGAGGCCGCAGAGCCCCCAGGGCAGAGACCAGGATAATGGCTGCGATTGAAAAAGCAAATGGAGTGGTGGGGGAAGGGCCTCAGCCTAGAGAATCAGAGGCTGCCTCTGGGGAACTTCACCCTGCACGGCCCTTAAGACAGGAGAAAACTTGGCCTGTGTCCCAAGGGAGACATGCCAGGGAAGGGGAGCCAAGGGGGTCCTCTCCCAGCCCAGCGGTGACCAGCATTCTTCCATCTGGCCAGTGTTACAGGGGGACGTCTCCTCCACGCCTGATCTGCAATTAGCTGAAGGATGTGGAACCAGAAACTAGCTCAGGAAGCCAGCTCCCTGGCCACTGGCAGTTGCCCACCTGGGCAGGTGTGAGGAACAGAGAGAGGCGGAGCCCTGGGAAGAACTGCCTCCACCCCACCCCCAGGGCAGCTGCCGATCCAGGAAGTCCTAGTTCTCGGCCAGGCAGGAAGGAGCAGAAATGTGACCAGGGGTTCACAAGGTCCAGAGCCATCTGCCCCAGAGCCCTCTATTCCCCCCCCTTACTGGGTCCCTGCATCACGTGACTCCAGGAGGTGGTGCTCATTCAGGTGAGGGAGCTCTGGAGAACCCACAGAATGACAGCCAGCAGGGAACCTGGGGGAATGGGCTGGGGCAGGGCGGAGGGACCCGGTCCAGCAGCCCCTAGGGCACCGGGGCAGGTGACCTGGGCACCCCAGCCCAGTAGCTGGAAGCTGAAACACCTCCAAAAAGCCTCAAGTGACTTTCCTGATGCAACCCAGTAACTGGCTCCGGCCCCAGGCTCCCCAGGGAGAAGCGACCAGCTCTATCAAGGTCTGGCAGCTCCCAGTTGGCCAGCATCCCAGGTCAGCTGGCTGGCCTCTTGCTGACCGCTGGACATCAGGGTTTCACACAGGAACTGGCTGGCTGGCTGGGCGATTGGCCCCAGTGTCTGCCATCTGTGCCCATACCGTGAAACCTGGGCCTAGTACTAGAGGTTTCGGGACCAAGACACCTGCAGGCCCCAAGGATGTGAGACCCAAATTACAACCCCCACCCAGAGGAGGCTCTGCTGCTCATGAACCTCTCTGGCAATAAGTGGGTTCCTAGAGCCTCAGCTTGCCCTTCTGCAGGATGGGTAGTTGTAACCATACACCCGACACCCACGTAGGCTGTGGCAAGGAGCCAGAGATGCGCCATGGGAAAGACCACATTAGTACTGCACTGGAGCCCCCCAGGGTGCAGGGGCTGTGCTCACACCATCCATCTCCATGCGAGGTTTTCACTCCAGGGCAATGACCCCTCTTTCCCCCAACAGGGGGAAGCTGGGAGCTGAGCTGGGCCCCTCCAAGCCCTGGCATCGCTCAGGTCAGCCCTACAGATGGTGACCTCCCATCCCCCCTCCCTGTCCTAGGCAGCCCCATCTGCTGGCCCAGCTCGGATTGCCCAGGCTCCTGGGCTCTGTGATGGCCCCAGGCAGTGTAAGGCGATCTCATTGCCACCGCGCCTGGGCTAGCCCTCACTCATTCCCTCACCCACCCATGCACCCAGCAGCAGCTGGGCCAGGTGGGTGGGGCCGACGGCAGCTGCAGCGTTCTGCTTGTCCCATATTGGCACTGCACATGATTGCTCAGAGCGGAGAGACACAAGCAAAAATGTGCTAGTGCCAAAGTCGGCCAGGCAGACGAGACGGGTGCATGCCCTCCAGTCTCCACCTGCGCCCACCCCTGAGGTGAGGGGGCCATGCGGGTCTCCGCCGTCCAGTCCCACTCGCGGATCTGTCTCTGCTCTGTTTATGGCCCTTCGGTAATTCACTGACCGAGATTGTTCACAGTGAATTCTACCAGTGCCATACACAGAACAGGAGTCAGGCTCTCCGGCCGGCATGCCCACCACTCCACCCTGCCCCACCCCCACAGCCATCACCCACCATGCTCGGCATCCTGACCTTCCTCATCAGCTCAAGATGGTCTTCAAGGAGACAGGTGCAGTGTGGAAGAAGGGCTGGCTCCTCAGCTGGGTAGACACAAGGACAAGGCCGTCAGGTTGGCGGCCTTCCGCCTTCACCCACGCTAGGGATGGAAGTCCTGTTTCCGTTCATGGTCAAACATGAACAGCAAGCAGCTGACCTGTCATGCCAGATCCCCCTTGGCCTCCTGAGGGCAGTGACCTGTGGGGACATCCAGGACCTTTGCTCGACCTCAGCCTGGCCCCAGTTCCGCGCCCACTGCCGTCCATCCTCTGGCCCACCCAGTGGCAGTAAGAGCCCCACGTGGGCTGCTTCCCCCACTTGAATTCCTAGCTAGGCTGGACCATGACCTGTCACAGCAGCCCAGCCCAGGACGCCTTTGCTTGGGAGCCACAGGCACACGCCCTCCAGCCCCGAGAGCTGTTTCTGACCAGGAGGGGAGACTGAAGGGAAGGCGGAGGCCCAGGAGTCAAGGGCGGGGCTGGGCAGGTTGCATCAGTGGTTGCCAGAGCGTCTGCCTGCAGCCTTGGAGTAGCAGCCGGAGGAGGCAGGGAGGGTCTCCTGAGAGCTGGCGCTCAGGGTACAAGGGTTGGGAGTGCCTCGGAGCAGAATCCACAGGCTGCTGCAGCCGGCACGGGACCAGAAGCGCTAGAAAAACACCCAGAAGGTCAAGAGGACAAATTCTCCCTCACCCCCTTCCCCCAAAGCTGTGGCCTCTTGTGGATGCAGAGCCCTGTCCGTGAGCTCAGGAGCTTGGCTGCCTTCACCCTCTCCGCTCCGCACCCCACCCTTCCCACCTGCGCAGCCACCCTGGAAACAATATCTCCCAAATTTGAAGACAGCGGTGGAGGTCGGAAATGGCCCGCACAACGCCTAGCCCAGGGGCCAGGAGTGCAGTGGGACGTAGGTAGCCAGCAACCCCAGGGAATCCAGCAGTGGCCCATTAACATGTAGATCTGTTGACCCACCCAGAAATCAGCAAGTTAATGACACCCAGCCTCTTCTTCCCCCAGGGTGGGAAGATCCACTTTAAAAACCTTCTGGGGTGTGGTGGGGGCAGGCCAGTTGCCTTTCCAATTTAAACCAATTAAAGTAAAATTTAAAAATTAAAGTGGGGCCAGAGCATTGGTCCAACAGGCTAATACTCTGCCTGCAAGTGCCTGTGTTCATAGGGGTGCCTGTTCATATACCAGCTACTCCACTTCCTTAGAGCTCCCTGCTTACGGCTCTGCAGGACAGCAGAGGGTGACGCAAACCCTCGGACCCCTGCCTGCAAGCGAGACCTAGAAGCAGCTCCTGGCTCCAGACTGGCTCAGCTCCAAGTGCTGCAGCCATTTGGGAAGTGGGCCAGTAGATGGAAAATCTTTCTCTCAGTCTCCGCCTTTCTCTGTACATCTGCCTATCCAAGAAAAATAAATCTTAAAAAAAATTAGAGAAATATCTGGACAATCACACCCTGGATACTTCTGGATCCTTTTTTGTGTTTTTGAGAGAGCCAGGAATGGGGTGCTGAGGTTAGAGGAAGGGCTAGGGCTCCTACCCATCAGAAGGCAAGGAAGGCTCCATGGGCGAAGAGCAACTGCTGCAAAGTGGTCCTGGGCCAGACACTTTGCTTCAGATCAATCGTGAATCTCTGGGGACCTGAGCTGTTCTCCCCCCACAAGCCCTCCCCCTCACCCCCTCCCTATAGGCAGAGGCTGTGGCTCCTCCCCCACACCTTGCCCCTCCCAAGCCCAATGCAGCAGGAGCCCAATTGCCGCAGTGCCCTGGTGTGCCACACCCGGAGGAACCCAGGAGCCCCCACTCCCAACCCCAGGGCCTTGGCACCTGGTACCCGGGATGCCCCCAGGGAGGCAGGCTCTCCCAGCACCAGGGGGAGCTCAGGGGAACTGAGGAAGCTTTAAAACGGCCACTCAGAATCCCAGAAGGAAAAACAGCTTGGGAGGTGGGGAGGGCAGTCCTCGCTGACTCCTTCCATCCTCCCTGAAGGCCAAGGCAGCTGTTGGCTGTGACCAGTCCTGACCTTGAGCTCAAAGGCACCAAAGCTGAGGGAGCAATTTGGACTCACCCACCCAGACTGGGTGCAAGCTCTGGGGAGTTGGGAGTACGCAGGTTTAGATGACTGAGGGGCTAAGGGCTGACCCCAAAGATCTGTGCCCTACCCTCCCTCACAGGTGCAGGCTGGAAGCTCCACACCAATGCTCCTTGCTCCCCAGAAACGAACGGTCTGGGGATTTGGAGTGGGGGACCTGGTGTTCGTTGCCACCTTGTAGCCCCTGCTGCACAACAGACCTAAAGTCCCGCTCCGAAGCCTCATCACCCCAAACTGGCCAAGTCCTTCCCCTCCCTCTAGTCTCCAGCAAATGTACTCCCGTCCCAAGGGGCACCAGTCTTGCCCGTGTCCACCAATCTGTGGCCCTAGGAGGTGCAAAGGGAGGGCTCCCGTGGCTCCTAGCCACCCCTTCAGGGATCCAGGTACCCAAAGCTCTGCACGATACAATGAATCCCGTTAACTCGCCTCAGAGAAGAAGCCAGATAAACGAAATTCTTGCCAAGTGAGACTGGTACCCCAGAATTTGCAGAAAGAGGGACCTCCAGAGGCTTCTCCCGGCACCAGAGGAGCACGAAGGGGAGGCCATGAACGACAGATGGAAGCATTGGAGGATCTGCCACCAGCGTTCGAACAAACACGCTCTCAGGGAACGCGCCCTGCCCGTCGGGGCTGAGAATTGGGCGCCGGCCATGCTCCTTTGGGGACGCCATCTACGGACTCGCTGCTTGGAGTGGCTCGGCCCGCGGCTCATCGGCCGCCCGGCCGACGGGACACCGGCTGAGGGTGACGCAAATGGAGTGGGGGTGCGGGGAGCTATGAGACCACCCCGAGGCCCAGCGCAGCACAGGCATCTGTCCCCCACCCTCGCCTGGGCGGCGGGAGCGAAGTCGAGCTATTAGTCCCCCCGAAGCTTTGCGAAGTCGGGCGGAGGGTTCCAGGGGCCCTTGACCAACCAAGGGTGCGGACAACGGAGACGTGGAGGCCGAGGAAGGTACGGCCTGGTCCGGCTCCTATCAGATGATCGCGCCCACAGCCTTCCCCCTCCCTCCCAGCTAGTATTGAATACCCGGTGCAGGGCGCCTGGGTGGGAGAGAGGGCAAGCGAAGGGCTCAGCCCAGAGGGCTCGAGGGATGCTCTAACCAAGGCGCAGTGACCCCCGTGCAGGGCTCAGGGGTGCCAGTGACTGCCTGCGGACCCTGAGAATGGGGACCGACACAGGAGGTGGTGTGGGGGGGGAGTGGGTTCGGGTCTGCCCTCCGGGGCCACCCAGCCTGGGGACACCGCGGCTTGAGAGCGGGGAGTGAGCCGAGTTCCCTAGAGACCGGGCGGGGCCGATCAGGGGCCCTGGGCGCCCTGAAAAAGGAGCGCTCTCAGGGCCAAGTCCCCGGAGGCCCGCAGCCCGTTTTCCCCCCTCCCTTAGCCCTCTGCTTCCACCTGGGACCCCCGGGGCGGCGAAACGCCCGGCCACACCTCGGGGGATTCCTTGGGAAGGAGACCCTGAAGTCCGCGCCTCGCCAAGCGAGCCGCACCCAACTGCGCGGCCGCCCCCCACCCTCGCTCCGGGCGGACGCCGGCCCCGGGACGCTTAGTGTGTAGGGATGAGGGGTTCAGGGCCCGGAGACCCCTGGATGCCCCTGGCGGAAAGCCCTAGGGCCAGGATGCGCTCTGCCGCGTCATCCCCGAAGGCCGGCAAGGCCGATCTGCCTCAGCCTCGCAAGCCAGGTTCCAAGCACTACTGGTGCCGGGGTGCCCGCCTCCAGCCTTCTCTACCTGGCTCAGCACTGGCTCCGCCCGGCCCCGCCCCGGACACTCACCTGCGCCGGCTCCGGGATGCGGGGCGCACGGCGCCGAGTCCACCGGCAGGAACCGGGAGGGGGGCGGGGAAAGACCTTTGTTGGCAGCGAGCTGGATGGACGGAACTCGAGGTGCAGCGGGGCCAGGGCCGACGACCCAATCTTCACTGCCCCGCGCAGGAGCAGGCGGCGCCGGGGCGCAACAGAGCACAGCGGGGAAACAAAGAGGAACCGGGATGAGGCGGCGCGCTTCCTGGGTGTCGGGTGACAGGTCTGCTGGGGAAGGCCCCGGGCCCCAGCCACCCGAGCAGGATCCGCCTCCGAGCGCGCTGCCGGGGAAGCTCGGCGCCGAGAAGCCCACAGAGCAGGGTAGACCGGCGGCCCTGGACGGCGCGGCCAGACGGACGCCCCGAGGCTGCGGCGCAGAGGCGCACGAGCTCTGGCGAGTGCGGGGATAACGACTCGGGGAGGGTTTACCGCCCCCTCCCTGGCCTCGCCCGCCTCCCGGGCCGCGCCATTGGCTCAGGTGCAGT
The DNA here is from genome assembly GCF_030435755.1 of Ochotona princeps. Classification (NCBI taxonomy): domain Eukaryota; kingdom Metazoa; phylum Chordata; class Mammalia; order Lagomorpha; family Ochotonidae; genus Ochotona; species Ochotona princeps. Next base: position 3,286,774 of record NC_080856.1, on the reverse strand, counting down.
GAGGCGGAGGAGGAGCGGGAGGCGGGGCGGGGATGATTCACCTTGAATGTGGCCACGCCCGACGGGACTGCAGAGACGCCGGGAGGAGCGCCGCCCGCTTGCCCAACCCGGCTGGGTCTGGCCTCCAGGGGGGTGAGGGGTCCTGCAGCTCGCCTCCGATCCCGGTCCTCTGCCCTCGGGCCGGGGTGCGGCCGGCCGGGCGGGACACTCCGACGCCCCGCCAACGCCACCACCCTCCGGGCCCGGAGTAGCCGAGGTGTGTGTAGTAGCCCCGCATGCTTGGAAATCCGACCCCTGGCTGGGGGAGGGGAGATGCATTTGGAGCTGGGGCGCACTGTGGGGGCCCCTGGATGTGATCTGCGCAGTCTTCCCGGGGCGAGGGGCGCCAACTTGAGCCAGTTCTATGGGCGCACCCGGATTCGGGGGCACAGGACGAGAGCGGAAACCAGAAGGGTCCTCACCCACTCATTCTTGCCCAGCACTGAGGCCACACAGGTGCCTGGCCACCGCCGCCGCGAACAAAGGCTGCCTGTCCCGGAAGAGGGAGGGGGCGGGAGCCGCCCCCCGACTCGTTCCCATCTTCCTTCCTTACCCCCCACCACACCGCACCCCACCCCCACTGCGGCTCTCCCGGGAGGGCGGGGCAGGCGCGGCTGGGGCGCGGATCCGGATTACAGCCCGCCCTCCCTGTCCTCCCGGTCCTCCGCCTGGATAACCCCGCGCTGGGGCAGGGAGGGGCGAGGGTCCTGCCAAGCTGTCAGCGTCGGGTGGCCTCTGCCTTCCGGCCCGGCATCCTCAGCCCCCAGCGCCCCCTCCCTCCCTGCTGCTTCGGGCTTCCGCCCCAGCGCTGACCGACCGCCCCAGACGGCCACCACAGTTCAAAACCAGATTAAAATAAAACGGTAATCCGCCCTCCTCCCTCGTAGCTTCTAGCTCTGCCCCCCCTCCGCGGGCCTAGCGGACCCGAAGCCACCATCGGTGTGGAGGGGGAGACAGTGCTTGGTAGACACCCCCAAACCTAACGGCCCCTGGCCCTGGGGTCGAAGACCGTTAGCACCTGTCGTGGACTCCAACGACGAAGCGGGTAAGACTGTGCCCCACCCCGGCCGAGCCGGGAGGAGCTGAGAGTGACGGTGCGGATACGAACCCTTCAGGATGCCCGACTCCCGGGCAGTGCCAGCTCCGGCCGCGGGTGAGCAGGAGGCCAGTGTACCCACCCCACCCCCCCGCTCAGGCAAATGGAAGGACGAATCTCTGCGCCTTAAGGGCCCTCTCCCTCTCCCAGCCAGGGATGACGGGGCGCGACGCGCCGGAACCTGGACGAGCTAGGCCAACCGAGGCTGGGGGGTGGCTCCAGACCCAACCCTCCCCGCCCCGGCTGGGTCGTCGCCCCGAGCCTCGTCGGACGCGTCCCTACCCGCGCCCTACCTGGTGGCCAGGCCCGCGGGATGCCGGGCGTGATGTGCCCGGGACCGCCACCCGGCGAAGAGCGCAGACCGCGCGGGCTGCGAGTGGCCCCGCGCCCAGCGGCGCCCCTTTATAGGGCGCGCCCCGCCCCCGCGCGCCCCTCCCCGGCGCATTCACCTGCTGTCGAGAACCCGACACCGCGCGGCAGAAAACTAGCCGCGGGGCCGCGCGCTGCGGCGGCCAGCGGGGCGGGCGGGGCGGGGGCGCAGGGGACCCGGATCCGATTTCCACCTTTTCTTAAACTCGCTGCTGAAAGTCGAGACGGGCCTGGGAGCCAGTGCGCCGCTTCCTCCCCCTGCCTCTCCACTACTCCCCCACCTCTACCCCGCAGCTGCCCGCGTACCCCGAGTCTCCCAGCGCCACGTCCGGGAGGGGCCGCGAAACTACACCCGCAAGGGCTCATACATATTTTAGGGAGCAAGATCGGCTGGTAATCCGAGCTGGGCCGGGACGGTGAAGGGGCGGCCCCCGGAGATCCGATACTCCGGATCCCTTACGGCCCAGAGCCCACGTGGCAGAGGTGGCTCGGGCCGCCCCAGGTCCTTCCTTGGCCGGCGTCCCCTTCCCCCACCCCGCATCCCACCGTGTCCCCCGCACGCGCGACGTCTGTTTGCCAACTGTGCATCCTGGCCTCCTAAAGGAATCCGTTGCCCCGGGCTGCTAGCCGCCCTCCCCGTCCCCAGGGTCGCTTCCAACCTTTAGGCAGGTTGACTAAGCACCTGCCACGGACCTTGGAGACTCTCCACCTAGAAGTCTCTGCACCGCCCCCTCACTCACACCTCAGACGTGGCCCCTTGTTGTCAACACTTGTCCGCTGGGGTTTGTTCCTTCCCAGCTCCTACAGCAGTCTGCAACCTCGAACTAGGCGCCTCTCCACGACGGTCCCCGTGGTGCTTGCTGAAGCTTTGGGGCGGACAAACGAAGCCCCTTCTCGCAGGGCTCGAGTGGAGGATGAGGAGGGCGTGGGCGACTCGAGCCTCCCTCAATCGGTCTGTTCTTGGTCTGTCTCCGCACTTTAAGTCTTTCTGGAAGCCTGGGATGGCGGCCCCCAGGGCACTGTAGCACCTCTAGTGAGGGGAGCCCGAGATGGGTTCCTCCCTACTGCTTACTTCTCTGAGTCTCATCTGCAAAGTGGGTAGACCGACTCCACCACCGGGGTCAAGAGAACGCGTGTGTGATGCGAGCGTGCGCCTACTTGGGGACCCTAGGGATCCCTGCACTCCGTAGGCCCGTCCATGATCGCTGCCCAGGGCCTGCTCCTCGTGCGCTCTGCAACCGCTCTGCGCCCGACTTCCAGCAGGCCTGGCCCGGCCGGGGCGTATGGGTGGAGGTCGAAAGGCCAGACTTTGCGATCTCCAGGACCCAGCCCAGTCCTTCATATTCCTGTCCTGGAACTTAGACGTGCGGAGGGGGCGGGAAGAGGTGTTCGGCACCCAAGCAACCCGTGACGGTTTTGAGGAGGAAACGTGTTTTTGCGTTGTGAGGTTTTCTCCCAGGCCAGCACGGCGGCCCCGGAGGCTGGGCTCCGGCTGCGCAGAGGACGCGGTACCCGACGCGGACAGGGAGTGCGGCACAAAGGGCGGCAGCCGAAAGGCGATCTTGCCTGGCCGATCGACCCGGCTCTAAAAGGGAACGAGGGAAGCGCACGCGACACGTCCTGGAATACATCCTGGGCACGCGGAAAATTGCCAGACAACCGGGCTCCAGGCTTGTGTCAAAATATCAAGGAGAGCTGAGGCAGAAGCTTAGGGATTTTTTTTTTAAGGGAGGCTCAGCCTTGGGGAGAGGGCCGGCTGCGCAGTGCAGGAGCGGCGGGGGCTCAGGGCTCCGGGCAGACGCGCTTCCCGAGTTCCTGCGGGCGCGCTGGGAGCGTGGGCCGGACAACGAGGCGACGGGCACAGCCCTGGTCATGACGCTGGCGCGGCCTCGGGGCTCGCATCCACAGCGTGGGATGCTGCTCACGCAGCCGGGGCTGGGGCACGAGCCGAGCGAGGGGAACCAAGTGGCTGGCCCAGCTGGAAGGCCGTGTGCGGTCGGCCCGGCTTCCTCTTCTATAAACGAAGCCACAGTCAGCCGCCGCGCATCTTTCCGGAGAAAGTGCGGAAGAGAAAAAGGTCTCGCGGCCGTCCCCTGTGGACACTCAGCTCGGTCGGAGAAGGGTCCCTTCAGGACTGGGGGCTTCTCTCGAGCAGGAACCCGTGCAGGGCGCACTCCCAGTGGCCCTCATTCACCGCACCCAGCCCTGGGAGCCCAGCTGCCTGCGGGAGCCGGGGGGAGGGGCCATGCCTCACAGCGCTCAGCCCCTTCTCCGAAGGTCAGTGACCAAGGTACAGTTTTGGCACGCGGGGGAGGGGTTCAAAGCAGAATTTTGCAGCAAAAGTGAACCCCCAATCCAGACACAGGCTTGTTTCCTTTCTGAAAGGCTTCCAAGGATGAGGAAGGACTGAACGGTCTCCGGTAGCAATCATTCGCGCAGGGAATCACTGCACAGGTGGGGGCGCACACGCGTGTGCTCAGCGTCTTCCAGAACATTCTCAACCTCAGTTTATCCATGGGTCAATTGGGAGTGTGCACAGATGAGAAGGCTGCTGGGTGTGGGCTGGGGGAATCGTGGAAGGAAAGGCTTCTGCGAGCTCTGGGTCAACAGCCTTGCACTTCTGGAAGGAACCGCACCAATTGGAGGGGCTGGATTTGGTTGGCTTTTTTGGCGGAGACGTGCCCACGTGCGGCGTCTTTTCCCGTCCGGAGGGGTTGGTGGTGAGGCTGCGCCCGGGCTCGGGCTGTCAACACCGCCCCTAGTTCCGCACCTCCGAGCGCCTTCCCCGCGCACCATCCCCTAGGTGTGACCAGCGCCCTCGGCGCGCACCTGCTCTGTAGGCCTCGGTGCCCTCCCAGCACGGGCCTTGGGCCACCTCCGCCAGAGTGGGCTCCCGCCTGTGGTCGGTCTTGAGACCACTCCCCCACCACCACCAAAAAAAAGCACTCCAGCACTCCGTCTTGCCAAGGGCGGAGACGCAGGGCACCTCATTGTTGTTTAGGGTCTGGCGGCCCCAACAACGCATTTTTCCAGACTCTGGAGCCCGCCAGCCTGACTTCTGGTCGCCTGTGCTGGAGAGAACTCCCGGAGCGGGTGGTTAAAAGTCACCCCGGGACACCCCCTCCCTCCCTCAAGACCTCAAGTGGAGGGCTGGGAGGGGCGTGAGAACCCGCAGGAATTTTCCTAGGGTCGCACCCGAGGGGTGCGTCGAGGTCCGCGTGGGGATGCTTGGGAAAGGGAGGGGCACGGGCTGAGGAGCGGAGGGGGCACCCAGGGAAATCAGGAGTTTCTGAAGCCCTTGGCCAGGGGTATCCATCGCTGCTGCCCAGGAAGGAAGGAAATCTGTGTCGCAGGGTGCCTGCCACCGGGAGCCCTGTCTTGGGAGAGCTGCCACTGGGCCTGGGTCAAGGACAGGAGCCGCTGTGAGCTTTGGCCAGAGCCCACCTCCGATGCACCCATGTGGCCAGCTTTGAGCAACAGGGTTAGGGCTGCGGGTGCTTCTTCCAGCTTGCGCAGGAAGGCAGCTCAGCGAACCTGCAAGGGGGTGAGGCCAGGACCCTGCAGGCTCCCTCCTCCCTCAAGGTCCTCCCTGCAGCCCGGTGAGAGAGTGGCTTGCACAGGTGCGCTGGCCACAGCTGGGAGGCTGGCAATGCACCCACAGACCCCACCCATGCCCTTGGGGTTGGCTTCAGCCTCCTGCTGTCAGTAGACCTGGCTCTACCTTGTAAGGGAGGTCAGAGTTCCTCAGCCCTGCTTCCGGGGTCCTAGCCCCTTCCCACTTGGCTGCCCCCCAGACCTGCACAGTCCTGCTGTAGCTTCAGCTTCCAAGGAGGTGGCGAAGGTAGCCTGAGAACTGTGCCTGTTTTGCCAATACTGGTCTAAATTCGCCTTCCCTGTCCTCTTCCCTCCCGCCATCCTCCTTTTCCAAGACCACCCCCTGACCCCTTCCAGGAAGTGTAATGCGGCCTTGGAAATGGAACTCCAGAGCCCAGCTGCATTCAAACATACAGCTGTCCCTGAGTGCTGCAGGCCTGGGACCATGGCTGGCCCAGCTGCCTCTGGACGGCCTATAATGGTACCCTCTCAGGGGACTCCCCACCCCCAGTCCCAGAATCTGGGACCGTGATCAGAGGCCAGGGCCTTCATGAGCTCATCTCCTGCTTGAAGACAAGACAGTGCCTACTGGGCTGGACCATGCTCCAACTTCCACTTCTCAGAGACCACAACTCCTGCCCTGCCCAGACTGAGCCAGCTGAGCCCGCCTCCTGCCTCCTCCCTCCTCCACCTGCAGGAGAGAGCCCTTCTGCTTCCTGTCACCTGCAGAGGTCCCAAGGGTGAAAGGCTGCTGGAAGCCCGTGCCCCCTGCTTCCCAGGGAGTAAGGGATTGGGCCTCCCCGACAGGCGGGTCCCAGACCTGAGATCCTGCCTGTCCTCTGCTGTGGGGTTGGGGAGTTGCCTTCTTTGTAGTCTCCCACTCATTCCCCCATCTCATATGCCAGACATCCCCAGGGCCACCTGTGGGCGAGCAGGGCGTGGGGTCTCCTGGCGGAGCTGATTATCACAGTTCTGAATGTTTCCAGGCAGGCAGGCTCCTGCCCCACTCTCCGACCCTTTGCCCATGGATGATTTAGCACCTGTCAGGGGCTGGGGCCTGCTTTCTGTGACCTCAGCGGCCCTCCTGGTGATTGGTGGGTCTGCCACCCTAATGGGGGGAAGAGTGCGCAGTAGGGGGTGCTGCTCCCCATGCTCTGGTTTGGGGGTCTTAGGGATGGAGCTACTTGGTCTCAGAGATACGTAGAGAAAAGGCCCCCCGCCCATCTCTGTGTCCTCAGCCCAGAGTGACCCAGACTCCTTTCAGAGGGGACATGGTCTCACCGACACCTAACATGCTCCAAAGAAAGGCATTACACCCAGGGCCCGGCGGCGTGGCCTAGCGGCTAAAGTCCTCGCCTTGAAAGCCCCAGGATCCCATATGGGCGCCGGTTCTAATCCCGGCAGCTCCACTTCCCATCCAGCTCCCTGCTTGTGGCCTGGGAAAGCAGGAGAGGACGGCCCAATGCTTTGGGACCCTGCACCCGCGTGGGAGACCTGGAAGAGGTTCCTGGTCCTGGCATCGGTTTGGCGTGTACCGGCCCGTTGCGGCTCACTTGGGGAGTGAAACATCGGATGGAAGATCTTCCTCTCTGTCTCTCCTCCTCTCTGTATATCCGGCTTTTCAGTAATAATAAAATCTTTAAAAAAAAAAAAAAAAAGAAAGGCATTACACCCAGCACTATCTTGCTTCGCAGGCCTGTGTGCCTGGGCACACACAGCCTGCTTTCCTATAATTTGTTCAGGAAGTCCAGCACGATATCCCACCTCTATCCTTCCTGCTCCCCGTGAAGCCCACCCCCTATCCATCTGGCACCGACAGACTCCAGCTGGTCATTATCAGCCATCTGCCAAGCCCTCCATGAGGCACAGCAGTGGCACAGCCGCCATCGTTTCCCGCCCCCAGGCCCCAGGGCTGCCACTTCTCCCAGCTCCACCAGCCATCTGGGAAATGACAAGAGCCCACCCGTTAGTGTCTACAAGTCACTGCTTTCTTGGGGCAGGAGATGTGGGCATGGGTAGAAGGCAGAGGGGGTGACCCCTTAATGGGAAGGGGGTGCCTCGCCATCCCAGCCTCCAGTGAGTCCAGGCCTCCCCTGGGGGGGTGTAATTGGGAGGAGGCGGAGAAACAACTGCTTTCAGGTGGCTTTCCCATTGGCCTCTTGGTCAGGTGCAGCCGCTGCGTGGGAAGGTTTCTCTAAGACTGTACTCATGTGGACTGTACTCATGGGTTTCCAGCAGGATGCCTGCCACAGGAGAGCAGAAGGAGGGCCCAGAATGGCTGAGGTTCGGTTTTCTTTCCTCTGAACAGCTTTGTTGAAATGTAATTAATGCACGATAATATCAGCCACTTTAAACATGCACTTGGGTGAGCTGTACCCGTATGCACCGGCTCGGGACCACCACTAGCTTCGTTATTCTGGACACTCCCATCCGATCACCTTGCTGTTCCACCCAGCCTCCCCCAAACCCAGCCACTGGCTATTGCTGGTCTGCATCTCCTCCCGTTGCCTTCCTGGCACTTTCTAGAAGGTAATGCAGCCTAACACTGCTGTTTGGGGGCAGATGTGATACAGCCACTGATGCTGCAGCTCAGAGTGCCCCACTTCACAGAGCAGTGCTGGTTCAGCTCACAGCTTGTCTGCTTCCAATCCAGCTCCCTACTCATGTCCTGGGAAGCAGCGGAAGAGGCCCCAGTGCTTGGGTTCCTGGCACTCGCGTCGGAGTCCCAGAGGGAATTGCTGCTCTGGCCGTGGCCTAGCCCGGCCAAGCTAGGAGAAGGGTTTGGAGTGTGAACCAGCAAGCCGACAAGCCCTTAGTCCCATGTTCACACTGCCTTTTAAGTACCTGGAGAGAAACAGGAAACAAGAGCTTATTTCTTGTTGACTGTTTGAAGGCAGACACACAGAGAGATCTTTCATCCGCTGGTTTACTTCCCCAAACGCCTGCAACAGCCAGGACTTGGTCAGGCCAGAGACAGGAGGCAAGAACCCCTCCACGTCTCCCTTGGCTTGAGCAGGGGCATAAGGCTTAACCATCACCTACAGCCTCTGACTGTGGGCATGCGCAGGCCGCAGCCTGCTGCAGTGGGCTTCGACCCCAGGCCATTTGGCCTTAGCCCGCTCACAATGTCCACTGCTTTTTTTTTTTAATGTATTTATTTTTATTGGAAAGTATGATATACAGAACAGAGGAGAGACAGAGAAGAAGATCTTCCGTCCGATGACTCACTCCCCAAGTGGCCGCAACGGCCAGAACTGAGCCGATCTGAAATCAGATGCCAGGAGCTTCCTCTGGGTCTCCCACGCAGGTGCAGGGTCCCAAGGCTTTGGACCATCCTCTACTGCTTTCCCCAACCACAGGCAGGGACCTGGATGGGAAGTGGGGCCGCCAGGACATGAACTGGTGCCCATATGGGATCCTGGTGCTTGTAGGCAGAGGATCAGCCAGTTGAACCATTGTGCCAGCCCCTAGGCTGGTAAATGTTTCACCACTGACCCTGCGTGGCAAGGGAATGCCCTGGAACACCCTGGTGTGCAGTCTCTGGTACAGAGACACTCCCCCCATGACCTCTGGTGGCTCTCAGGGAGACATGTGGCTTTCATTTCCCTTTGCTCATGGTGGACCGGTTTCTGTCCCGCTGTGCTGCACTCCTCTGCCTCCCCCACCCCCAGGTCTTAGTCTTAGTGTCCCAGTGTTTGTATGTGGGCACTTGGTGCCCGGGGCAGGGAGTGCTCGTTCTGATGTTCATTTGTATCTTCTCGATGACCAGCGGTGCCGAACTGCTTCTGTGCTCCTGTGCCTGGATGGGTGAGTTTGAGGGGGTGGAAAGGAGGACCAGCCGCGGAGCATGGTGGGAAAGGTTAAGGCCTGAAGGGCTCCAGGACCTCAGCGCCAGCACGCCCAGTCAGGCAGCCCTGGCCGAGGCTCTGGGAGATGGCAGGGCATACAATTCACCCTTGAACTCTGTGTGAGTCAGCTTTGGGACCCTTAGGTAAGATTCCTGAGGGGGTACTTGGGAAGCTGTAGGTTGATTTTTGGTTTACACAGGTAGCCCCAGCACGGGATGGAGGCTAGCCATGGCACTGCAGCTCCCACGGACAGGAAGCAGAGGGGCAAACTGGGCTGAACATAGCTTCAATAACCAGCCCTGGGGGCAACTGCTGTGGCATAGCAGATGAAGTCACTGCTTGGGACACTGCATCCCACATCGGAGTTGGTTCAAGCCCTACCTCCATGCCCTAGTCAGCGTCCTGCTCGTCTGCCTGGGAAGACAGCAGATGGTGGCTCCAGTGCTGGCGGCCTGCCCTCCACAGGGAGCGAGCCCCTGGCTTCAGTCTGCTCCAGCCAGGCTGCCACGGCCATTTCTCCTGCCTCTCTTTCTGTAACTCTGCCTCACTCACACTCACACACACACACACACACACACACACCCCTTTACCAAAGGCATCTCATCAGAGATCCCAGGATAACTGAAGCCGCATCAAATGAGTTGCTGAAGTCACAGTTCCTGATGGTAGAGGGGAAAATTGAAGCCAAATCTTTTTCTTTTCTTTTGTTTCTTTCTTTTTTTTTTATTTGCATTTATTAGAAGGGGAGAGTGACATAGCCAGAGTCACACACGTGCGTACACACAGATCTTCCATTTGCTAGTTCCAGTGGCTGGAGCTGGGCCGATCCAGGAGCTCCTCCTGTGTCTCCTGTGTGGGTGGTGAGAGCCCAAGTACTTGGCACAGTAGGCAGTGCCATCCTAGCCAAGTTAGCAGGGAGCTGTGCTGGGCTTGACCAGGCCTCCAGCCGCTCAGGCACCGGCGGAATGAGCCAGTGGAGAGGTCTCAGGGTCTTCAGCTCCAGGGTAGGTAGGAAGTGCAGCATCCAGGACCTAAACCTGAGCTGCTGATGCCACAGGCAGAGGGTTAACCTACTGTGCCACAATGCCAGCCCCTGCACTTTAAAAAATTAATAGAAAATAGAAAATCCAGACGTGTAAGCCTGCTGCCTCCCTGAAGGGCAGTTCCGCTTGTGAACTCGGTCCCCATCTGTCTGCGCACTCCTTCCGCATTTGTCGAATAATGAATGATGGCATTTTTTGATGAAGTTCTTTGTTTGTTTGTTTTTAAAAACTCGATTGTTTACTTGACAAGCAGAGTGACAGAGGAGGAGAGAGAGAGAGAGATCTTCTGTCTGCTGGTTCACTCCCCAAATGGCTGCAACAGCTGGAGCTGGGCCAGGCCAAAGGCAGCAGCCAGGAACTCCATCTGGGTCTCCCAAACACTTGAGCCATTCTCTGCTTCTTTCCCAAGCGCATCAGCGGGAAGCAGGCCGAGAAGCAGGGCAGCTCCTAAGCAGCGCTGCACTCCTGCACCAGATGCTGGTGGTGCAAGGGATGGTAGCTCACTGTGCCACCACCCGGGCGCGTGAAGATGATCACTTCTTCTGGGCTCCGAATGATGTAGAAGCTTGTGGGTGGGATTACATTTATAGGGTGGATGCCCTACACATCTCACCACAGCTGGGTGATGTTAGCCCACTCTATGGATGACCATTGAGGCTCAAGGAGTTCCCTAATTTGCTCACTTAGCTAGGATAGGCTGGAGCCAGCACTGAGTCCCAGTTTTTCCTCCCAACAGGCTCACTCCCCGCACCTGCTACATGAACAAAAAGAGAAAGAGCATCATCATGCCGGGGTGGCCCCCGTGACTTCACAGGGCTGGTGGGGAGGGACTGGAGATCCAGAGCTCTGGACAGGCCCCAGCCAGCTGAGCAGAGCAGACTGTCGCCAGGCTGCTGTCACAGCCAGCCTCGGCTCCACCAAGCATGAAGTCAGGAGACCACCCACCCCTCCTGCCCCAAACCGAGCGGTGCAGCCCAGGGGCACACCCTGGCCTCCCTCGGCAGCCATCTGCAGCCTCTGGCTGGCCTCTAGCCAGTGCCGATGGGGCCTTGTGTGTCTGCATCTGGGCTCCCTGCTCCCCTCCACTCCCCCACCCTGCACCGGGGAGGTGGTAGCCGGTGGGGGTAGTCACGCTCCTCCATTAGTGTAACTGCTGGGAGCCTCTGGGACCCATCTCACTCACTCGTGTGCCATGTTGTTTATCTGGGGCCTGCTTCCAGACGGGCTCCTGGGAGCACCTGCAAAGGAGCTGCCTGCAGAAAGGGGTCAGACCCTGCAACCCCCACCCCCAGGAGGAAAGCAAACCCACCAGCAGCCCACGCAGTGCAGGGGGCATGGGTGCTAGAGACACCCTCTAGCATGTCTGGTCTGAAGCAGGCATCCCATGGTGGTCTTGGTGGCTTCCCCCTCCTTCTGAGCTCCCTGAGGCCAGACTTGGACCCCTGTCCCGTGGGACACTCTCACCCCAAGACCCAGGCTCCGTGGAAAGGCGTGTTGGTATGAATGCAGTTGGACGAGGGGCTGTTCATCCTGGCAGGTGGCTTGGCATGTAGTAGTTTGTGTGTGTGCCACAGGGTCTTGCTCCTGGAGGATGCTGCCTTGTTGTCTGGGCCATTGTGGTTCTTTGGGCAGAGACCTGGTCCCCGCGGGTGGAGAAGACCAAGTCACAAGCAGGGGCCCAGCCCTGGAGCTGTTCCCAGCTGGGGTTTTCCTCATGTGGTGGTGGGGCACCAGAAGGAACCCATGACCATGACCTGGCTGTCTTTCTTTCCCCCTCTGTGGGGGCTGCATGGGTAGAGCGGAGAGCCCAGTGAGAGGCCACCCGAGGCTGCTTTTCAATGCAGCTATTTGGGTGTCGGGTAGAGTTACCAGATCAAATGCACCAAGGCTTCTGATCCACTTTGGAATCAGGCAGGGCATCTCTCTCCGGGCCCCTGCAAACTGGAGATGACAGCTGGTTCACCCACTTCCCCAGCTGGGGAAACTGAGGCGAGGGGAGGAGCCACGCAGGCAGTGGGGAGGTTGGGGCGTCTGGCTGCAGGGCCTGCTCCCCTTCTTCCTGCCCCACCCCTGCAGGGGCGAGGAGGGCCCCCGCCAGCCTGGGCAGGTGTTACAGCAGGCGCCTTTGCTCTCCTGCAGATTTCTTTCCACTAGATCATGCTTTGCATGCAAATACACAAACACCAATCTGCTCTCCTGAGCTTCCCCAGGGGCTCCAGTTTCTACCAAGGCTGAGGAGTCTTCCCTGGGTACCCCAGGGTGTGCCTCAGGGTCCACCTCTGTAGACCCAGATAAGGTTGCTGGTACTTCTGCTGTCCAGGCTGGCTGTGCCCCCAAAAATGGGACTAAGGGGGCCAGGTGAGAACTTGCCTGCCCTGAGGGGTAGAAAGCTGCCGGGCACAGCCAGAAGCCAGCAGGTGGGAGCCCGGCACCCATGCCACAGCCCTGCACTCATGGGCTGACCTGCAGAACTTGTGGAGCCCCAAGGCGTGAGTGGCGATGCCAAGTTTGTCCCCTGTCCCTCCCCTGCTAGGAGCCCAGGGGCTCCAAGGACAGAGGGCAGATACCTCCAGCTGTGACCTCTTGTTCTCCTGCCCTCTGCTGCCTGCCTGCGCCAGTCCCACCCCAGCCTCCCTCCCACCCAGTCCCACCCAGCCTCCCTCCCACCCAGCCTCCCTCCACCACCCAGTCCCACCCCCAGCCTCCCTCCACCACCCAGTCCCACCCCCAGCCTCCCTCCACCACCCAGTCCCACCCAGCCTCCCTCCACCACCCAGTCCCACCCCCAGCCTCCCTCCACCACCCAGTCCCACCCCCAGCCTCCCTCCACCACCCAGTCCCACCCAGCCTCCCTCCACCACCCAGTCCCACCCCCAGCCTCCCTCCACCACCCAGTCCCACCCAGCCTCCCTCCACAGCCCTTGCTGCTGGAACTGGTGTTGCTGTTCATAACCACCAAGGTCACAGACCCTCCTTCTAGGGCCCCAAGCCCCTCTAAGCTGTGAGGCTGGCACCCACCCCCAGGGCAGTCAGGGGAGTGCCCCAAGGGCGTAAACGCTGTCCCTGGGGTCCCAGGAGGGGAAGGCAGAGGGAACAGCCTGTCTGTCCACAGCTGAGCTGACCAGGGATGGGAGGAGAAGGACATCTCAGCGAGCTGGGCCTGGCCCACCAAGAGCCCCTGCAGAGGGACCTCCAGATTCCCAGGAAAGGGGGACAGGCCTGGGAGACTGCAGCTCTCTGGCATCCTGGACACGGTTGCCTGAAACAAAGGTCCTCACCCCTTAAGCCCGAGTTTCCATGTCTGTAAGATGGGGTGAACGTGTCTGTAATGCTGGGAGCACTGGGTTGGAGTCCGGTCACCTGCTTTAGATTGGTGCACCTGGGAAGCCCTTGACATGTCTTTTTTTTTTTAAGATTTATTTATTTTTATTGGTAAGGCAGATATATGAGAGAGAAGGAGATACAGAGAGATCTTCCATCTGTTGGTTCATCCCCCCAAAAGCCTCAGTGGCCAGAACTGAGCTGATCCAAAGCCAGGAGCTAGGAGCTTCTTCAGGTCTCCCACGCGGGTACAGGGTCCCAAGGCTTTGGGCTGTCCTCTCCTGCTTTCCCAGGCCACAAGCAGGGAGCTGGATGGGAAGTGGAGCTGCCGGGACACAAACTGGCACCATACGGGCTGCTGGCGCTTGCAGCTAGAAGCCAATCAAGTCATCATGCCAGCCCCTGGACGGGCCTTTCTCCTCCTTGTCTCTACAGGTTGAGAGCTCCTGTGTCTTCGCAGTGACCCTGGCCTTGGAATCTCCTGCTGGAGAGGACCACCCACCCCATCTCAGAGGCGTCTGCAGACACATGCCGGCCTGGGGAAGCGCCGTGTGTGTGTGTGTGTGTGTGTGTGTGTGTGTGTGTGGCCTGCGCCCTCTCTCTTCTGGGCCTGAACCCAGGGGAATACTGCTCGCCTGGAGGAGAGATGGACGCATGAGCTTCTCCCTGGAGGATCACATTGCCTGAATGACACTGGAGCCCTGGAAGGAAGACAAGGGAAGCGAAGGCAGGGGCCAGGTCACTCACCCCTGTGCGCTGGCGGAATTGCTGGGTGCCTGGGGTTGTGAGTTTTTCATTTTCTCTAATTGCCATTGCAAGGTCATGCTTGGCCCCACAGCAGAATGCATGTCCATGGCCAATGCTGATGGCGTTGCCACCCTTCCAAGTTTGATATATTTCATTGAAAGGCAAAGTAACAGAGAAAGAAAAAGGACAATTTATCAACAGGCTCGCTCCCCAGGTGCCTGTAACAGCCAGGGCTGGAGCCAGCCAGGAGCCAGGAGCTCCTTCTAGAGATCTCAGATGTGTCTCCCTTTCTTTGATCTGCTAGTTCTTCCCTCACACGGCCACAGTGACCAGAGCTAAGCTGGTCCAAAGCCAGGAGCCACGAGCATCTTTCAGGCCTCCCACGTGGGTGCAGGGACCCAGCACATGGCCATCTTCTGTTGCTTTCCTGAGTGCATTAGCAGGGTGCTGATCTGAAGTGGAACAGCCATTGGGATTCAGTCCGGGATCTTGGGATGCAGGTGGCCCAAGTAGCTCGCATTCTCGTGAGATCTGCCCCTTGAGGCTTTGTGTACCTGTTGCCTACAGTTTTAACCCAAACCAAGAGGATTCACCTAGGCTGCTGTTCTCCGAGTAGCCTTCCTGTTTGAACACCATATTCCACCTAGAATTCTCCCTGTGGTGTCCCTTCACTTCCCAATGCTCTTTGGAGGACAGGTGGGCGGTTTCCGCTTTCCCACTGTTACTGAATGCAAATTTCTGTGGGATGGATTGCCCTGAGCAGCCTCTTCAGGTCAGAGTGTACGCATCAGACACGCGATTGACCCACAGCTCACCAGCTGCACGCACGCTGGCCGCGGCACCTCCCCGCAGCAGGTGCTCAGCCCCCCTTCCCTCCCGCTGCCCTGGCCCGGCGGAGCTCCAGGCCAAGTGAGCCCAGACACCTGCAATGAGGCAGCAGGGAAGCTCTGTGGGAGCCTGGAGATGGGGGGTATGGGTTCGTGTGCTGGCCCACATGTTCCTGCTCGTCATGGGAGCCCAGGGACCACAAAAGTGTGGACACTACCATACTGCCTCCCCAGACCCTGGGGAGCTGCTGCCACAGGCTCCGGCAGGGTCACATGGGGCCATGATGACATCACTGAAAATAAAGCTCTTGCTTTCATTTTTTTTCTCTTTTTTTTTTTTTAAGATTTATTTATTTTTATTACAAAGTCAGATATACAGAGAGGAGGAGAGACAGAGAGGAAGATCTTCCATCTGATGTTTCACTCCCCAAGTGAGCCGCAACGGCCGGTGCTGCGCCGATCTGAAGCTGGGAACCAGGAACCTCCTCCAGGTCTCCCACGCGGGTGCAGGGTCCGAAAGCTTTGGGCCGTCCTCGACTGCTTTCCCAGGCCACAAGCAGGGAGCTGGATGGGAAGTGGAGCTGCCGGGATTAGAACCGGTGCCCATATGGGATCCAGGGGCGTTCAAGGCGAGGACTTTAGCCGCTAGGCCACGCCGCCAGGCCCTTTCTCATTTCTTTTTTAAAGATTTATTTATTTTTAATTGAAAGGCAAATTTATAATGAGGACAGAAAGGGAAAGAGCTTCCACCCTCTGGTTCATTTTCCAAATGGCCATAATGTCTAGAGCTGGGTTGATCTGAAGCCAGGAGCCAGGAACCTCCTCCAGGTCTCCCACGGGGGTGCAGGTCCCAAGGCTCTGGGCCGTCCTCCACTGCTCTCCAGGCCACAAGCAGGGAGCTGGATGGGAAGTGGAGCACCTGGGACATGAACTGGTGCCCATATGGGATGCTGACGTTTACAGGCAGGGAATTAAACTGTTGAGCCATGACGCCAGCCCCACATCCTTTGTTTTTCAATTCTGCTGCATTAAATAGGCATGAAAGGGGGGACAGGGGCCAATCTCCCCTCGGTGCCCCCTTGACTATCAGTTTATGTGGCTCTACTTCAATCCATTGAAGTCTTCCAAGAAAGATCTCTTTTCAAGAAGCAGCTTCCAGGGGCCAGTGCTGTGGCACGGTGGGTTAAGCTACTGCTAATATGCTAACATCCCATGTCAATCCCGGATCCAGTCCCAGCTTCTTAGTTTTGATCCAGCTCCCTGCTAATCTGCAAGGAAAGCCGCGGAGGAGGGCCAAGGGCTTTGGGCCCCTGCACCCGTGTGGGAGATCCCGAAGAATCTCTTGGCTCCTGGCTTTGGACCAGCCCAACTATAGTCATTGCAGCCAGTTGGGGCAAGAGCCAACAGGCAGAAGACCTCTCTTTCTCTATCTTGCAATTCTGCCTTTCAAAGAAATAAAATAAGGCTGAAAAAGTAAAAGGTGCCAATTCAGGTGCTAATTTTTTTAAAAAGTGACTGCTGGTTTCCTCTGCTCCCAGATCCCCATTTTATAAATGAGCACATTGGGTCTGAGCGACAGGTGCGTTGGCCAGGGAATTGCTAACGGGCCTGGAGGGGAGGATGGCATCGTGATTCAGAAGCGCTTGGGACCCTTGCATCTTATCTGAGTGCCGGGCTTTGGTTCCAGCTCGGCTTCCAATCCAGCTGTCTGTGAAAGCGCCCCTGGGAAGCAGGAGGTGGTGTCTCAGTCCTTGGGTCCTTGACCCTCATCAGGGAAACCTCGAATGAGTCCCAGGTCCCGGCCTTAGCCCCTGCTGCCATGGCCATTTGAGGAGTGAAGCAGTAGAGGATGGAATAAGCAATTTTGATTTATTTTTAAAGAACTTAATTTGAAAGAGTAAGAGAGAGAGAGGCTTGCCACCCCTTAGTTCACTGGGGCAGTCTGAAGTCAGGAGCCTGGCACTCTCCCTGGGGCTCCCACGGGGTAGTGGCAGCCTGAGGACTTGGGACATCCTTCGCTGCTTTCCCAGGCACATTAGCACGGAGCTGGATTGGAAGGGGAGCAACCAGGACTTGAACGAGCATCCATATGGGTTGTCAGCATTATTGATGGTGGCTTACTCCACTGTGCCACAACGCCAGTTGAAATGTGTGGGCAGAATCCAGGTCTCCAGTCCTCCTCCGGGACTTTGGCAGCTCTCTACTTGGGGGAGGTTTCCTAGGACACACCCACCGGCCCTCCTGTCGCTTCCAGCCCTTCCCTGTATCCGGGGTAGGGGGGCTGCTATGGCTGGCTCCCCTTCCTGGGCAGAGCCTCCGAGACCCATCCTTTCTTGCCTGCTTACCCCACCCTCCTGACCCCCTCCCAGCACACCCGTCCTTCAAGGGCCTGCCTTAGAAGTTGCTTCCTACAGGAAGTCCTCCAGAAGCGCAGTCCACAGCCTCCTTTTGTGCCTGCCTGGGGTGAGAGAAGCGGGCAGGCTGCCCCAGCACCAGTAAGTGAGTCCCCAGCATGCTGACCGTGAACCTGGAGAAGGAGTGTGTGTGGCAGAAAGCTTTTAGAAGCGGTGCCACTGGCAGCTCAGGGCTGAGAGGAGTTGCAATTCCCATAGGGTCAGACCCCTTGGGTCCACAGCTGGCTCCTGCAGTGACCAGCTGGGAGTCCTCAGCCTGGGCTGCCTCACCCAGGGGACCTCATTGCCTGAGCTTGGCCTCGGGGACTGTTGGGAGGCCGGGTGAGGCAGCAGGGCTCGCCACCATCTGTCTGCCTGGAGGTGAGCAGAGATAAGCATGCAGCCTTCCGCAGCTGTCAGGGGGCGTAACATGAGCATGTGAGGTCTTTCAGCTCTTTAGGGGCCGCAGCAGCTAAGGGACCTAGGCCTGGCGCTGGGGGCCTCCTCTGATGGCC
The DNA here is from genome assembly GCF_030435755.1 of Ochotona princeps. NCBI lineage: Eukaryota > Metazoa > Chordata > Mammalia > Lagomorpha > Ochotonidae > Ochotona > Ochotona princeps. Next base: position 3,268,982 of record NC_080856.1, on the reverse strand, counting down.
ACCCTGGCACCTAGGACAGGGCCTACTGGTTGTAATGGCAGCAGACGGGGCTGGGAGAGGGCCAGACACCTCCCTCCTGCCCAGCAGTCCCCAGGAGCCTGCATGCTGGCCCAGAAGGTGCAAGGGGAGTTATGTCCCCAGTTGCCAGCCCTGGGCAATCCAGGAAGCCGGGCAGCCATTTCCCCAGGAGCCATGGGCGAGCAGGTGGCAGGGTTATCTACTGCCAATGCCCTCCCTGTGCCAGCCAGGCCTGGCGGGGTCTACAGTGGCACACAGCTTTCTGGGACCCCCATTGGGGTTGCTGAGGAGGTGCAGTGGCTGCCTGAGAGCCTGGGCTTTGACGCTGAGCCCCGCACCCAAGGGGGGCTTCTCTTTCTCTTTGTTGACGGTCCAGGGTGCACAGAGCCTAACCAGGCCCACCTGCTCCCGATGGGAATCTGCTCTTACCAACCAGCGGCACGCAGTGAAGGGAACGGCTTTGGAAGGTGGTGCTGGGCCCTCCTGCCACTTCTTCAACTGCAGCCCTTGTCCTTCCTGCCACCTGTGTGCCTGTCCCCCACCCCTACACACCTGGCGTGCAGTGGTCACCAGGGGGCTGGTCTGGGGGTTCCAGTCCCAATACGTGTGTGTGTGTGTTTATGTGTATATATGTGTGTGTGACTGCTTTTCTTTCTTTTTTTTTTTTTTTTTTTAAGATTTATTTATTTGGGCCTGGCAGTGTGGCCTAGTGGCTAAGGTCCTCGCCTTGAACGTGCCGGGATCCCATATGGTCGCCGGTTCTACTCCCAGCAGCTCCACTTCTTCTGTATCTCTCCTTCTCTCTGTATATCTGACTTTGTAATAAAAATAAAATAAATCTTTAAAAAATATTTTTTAAAAATTTATTTATTTTTATTACAAAGTCAGATATACAGACAGGAGAAGAGACAGAGAGGAAGATCTTCCGTCCGATGATTCACTCCCCAAGTGAGCGCAACAGCTGGTGCTGTGCCAATCCAAAGCCAGGAACCAGGAACCTCTTCCGGGTCTCCCACGCGGGTGCAGGGTCCCAAAGCTTTGGGCCGTCCTCGACTGCTTTCCCAGGCCACAAGCAGGGAGCTGGATGGGAAGTGGAGCTGCCGGGATTAGAACCGGCGCCCATATGGGATCCCGGCACCTTGAAGACGTTCAAGGTGAGGACTTTAGCCGCTAGGCCACACCGCCAGGCCCATTGCTTTTCTTTCTTTCTTTTAAGATCTGTTTTCATTGGAAAGGCAAATTTACAGAGTAGAGAAAGAGCTTCTGTCCACTGGTTTACTCCCCAAATGAGGGCAACAGCCCAGGGCCAGGAGTCTCCTCTGGGTCTCCCACAATGAGTTCAGGGTCCCAAGACCTGTAGCCATCTTCCACTGCTTTCCCGGGCCACAAGCAGGGAGCTGGATGGGAAGTGGGGCTGCCGGGACATAAACCAGAGCCTGTATGGAATGCAGACACTTGTAGGTGGAGGACTGGCCAGTAGAGCCTTTGGGCTGGCCCCATGAGAAAGGCAGCTCCACCAGCCCAACCCTAAAGGGCTCCTGGGAAGATGCCAGGCCGGGCAAGGCTCCTGGGCACCAGCAGGGGGTGAAGTCACCTGCTAGAAGGCTTTGGGAAAGTTCCGAAGAGGCGGGGCTGTGGGCACGACTTGGTGTGAGCAGCGATGGCCAGCAGCAGTGCCCGCAGCCTCCGGTTCGCTCCACTCTGGGGACGGGGGGTGTGTGGAGCAGAACTACAATACCTCTGGCCTCCACACCCTGGCTTCTATCACCCCGAGGAAGTCTGGCATTCCCTCCCTGCCACAGCAGCCCGCTCTGGCATGACCCCTGCTAAATGCTCAGCTGCACCTGCCCCCCCGCAGGCCGCCATCTTGCAGAAGGAGCTAAGATGGGATGCTGAGGCGCCTTCTGGTAAGGTATTGGCTTGCTGGCCTCGCTGCCACAGCACCCCAAGCCCTACACTCTAAGCTCCATGAGGGATGACCTTGACCCGTACCGTCCTTGGGCCCCGTTCCTCTCTCGCTCTCCTTCCCCTCCAGCCCATCCGTGGCCCAGCACTTGCTGGCCTCCACCCTGTGTGGGCGAGCACCTCGGGGTGGCACAGGGGTTGGCAGGTTCATGGCGCTCATCTCAGAAGGCTTTACTCTGGGCAAGGGGGCCTGCCCTTACAGCCACCCTGGGGCAGCCCACGTCGCCGCCTCTGCCTGCCTCGGCTGCCTCGGCTTCCCAGGCCAGAGGGCAGCACCTGCCACCTCTGGTCGGGGCCCACCGAGGCTCTGTCCACCGACGTTCTGTGCTGACATCTGGCTCTCTTGTCCACACTCACCTTAGGGGCCAGACAAACCAGGTACTAACCAGCCCTTGCCAAGATTGGCCAGGATTTTCTTTCTTTTTTTCTCTCTCTCTCATGTCTTTATTTTTATTGCAAAGACAGATTGACAGAGAGGAGAGACAGGAAGATCTTCTATTAGCTGATTCATTCCCTAGATGGTCCCAATAGCCAGGTCCGGGAGAGGCCTACACCCGGAGCTTGGAGCTTCTTCCAGGTCTCCCACATGGGAGCAGGTGCATTAACAGGAAACTGGATCAGAAGTGGAACAACCAGGACCGGAGCTGGTACCCATAAAGGATGCTAACGCTGCAGGCAGAGACTTAACACACTAAGCCACAAGGCTCACCTCTTTTGCCCAGGCATTTCCTTGCAGTCCTGTGTCATGTGACATTCCCAGGGTCCTTAGTGGGTTTCTGCTCTTAGTGGCCAAAATAGTGTGCTGAACGGCGGCTGCCAAGAAAGGCCTGGCCTAGTCTCCAGAGGCTGTGACCGTGACCTTGTCTGCGAGAAGGGTCTTTGCAGATGTAATCAAGTTCAGGATTGTGAGGAGATCATCCTGGATTACTGGGCGAGCGCCTGTGTGAGAGAGAGTCCGGGGACAGGCAGAGCCGGGGCAGAGGCTTTGGAACCGAGTGCTATGGGACCAGGTGTCTTCATCTTTTTTTTTCTCTCTCTCTAATTTAATTATTTGAGGCAGCTGAAGTGGTGGTACAGTAGGCTAATCCTTTGTCTGCTGTGCTGGCATCCCTTTTGGGCACCGGTTCATGTTTCGGCTGCTCCGCTTCCCATTAAGGTTCCTGTTTATGGCCTGGGAAAGCAGTGGAGGACGGCTCAAGTCCTTAGGTCCCTGCACCCACCTGGGAGACCCGGAAGAAGCGTCTGGCTTCTAATCGGCTCAGCTGCAGCTGCTGGCATCAGGGCAGTGAGCCAGTGGTTGGAAGATTTCCTCTGTCTCTCTTTCTCTCTGTAACTGTCAGAGAGGCGCTTTGATCCACTGCCTCATTGCCTGTGCTGCCTTCCCGGGCGCCTCAAAAGGAATGGGTTTGAAAGTGCAGCAGCTGGGACTCGCAGTGGTCTACATAGGGCATGCTGATCCCATATCAACCTTGTTATCTTAGTCTTTATTCTGGGATCCTTCCCTTCCTGCACCCTGAGGTAAGAATTCTAAGCCAAGAAAGAACTACAGTGCCTGAGTGCAAGAGGCACTCCTGTGCGTGCGGGCACCTCATGCCGAGACGGCGTCACCCGAGTGGGTTTCAGAGTTCTCTTGAGAAAATCTTCCCAAACTCTGTTGGTTGACAATGTCCACCCTAGTGTGCCCAGAACTTGCCGCAAAGCTTGGCCAGGAGAGCTGTCTGTCCTGCTCCACTTTGCATCCTCTGAGGCACTCAGTGTCCCCTGCTGGCCTGGGTGAGCTGGCCGCCGTGGCCTTGGCATGCATCTGTGTGTTTCCCACTGCATAGGCATCGGGCACCGAGCAGTGCACTCCAAGGCCAGACCTCACGTCTTCTGATTTTCCCTGTGGTAATCAGGGTTGACACCTGCATTCCAGTTGAGGAATCCCCCAAGAAACCTCATCTGGGGTGACCTCAGACTTGACTCTTGCGTGCGCCAGCCAGTGCAGGGTCAGGTTTGGGTCACCTCTACCAGCTAACGCACATGATGGTCGGTGCAGTTGCCGAGGCCGGCCTGCCCCCAGCCCCATAGCTACAGGAGCTGATGGGCACTGCCGCCTAGCCCAGCCCACCATGGCCCTGGTGCCCAAGCACACCGGCCAGTGCTACAGCCTCACGGGGCACCCTCCAGGAACTCCCACCAGGCTGCCCCAGCCCTGGTTTTTGCGTGCGCCTGCATATGCCGTCCCCTGTCCCATCTGGCTCTTGTACTTACCCCTGGGCATCATGGCTTAGCTCAGCCTGGTCTGCCCCCAGACTCGGTCCGCATGTACGCTGATGGGTGCTGCTAAGCCCCTGGGAAGGCTTGGGTCATTCCCACACAGCTGAGGGAACACAGGAAACTCCTGCTTCTGGCATTGACTTGGCTAGATCTGGCTACTGAGGTGGCTCTCTCTGCCTTTCAAACTTGAAACAGGACCCGGCGGCGTGGCCTAGCGGCTAAAGTCTTCGCCTTGAACACCCCGGGATCCCATATGGGTGCCGGTTCTAATCCCGGCAGCTCCACTTCCCATCCAGCTCCCTGCTTGTGGCCTGGGAAAGCAGTTGAGGACGGCCCAATGCTTTGGGACCCTGCACCCGTGTGCGAGACCCGGAAGAGGTTCCTGGTTCCTGGCTTCGGATCGGCGCGCACTGGCCCGTTGCGGCTCACTTGGGGAGTGAATCATTGGATGGAAGATCTTCCTGTCTCTCCTCCTCTCTGTATATATGACTTTGTAATAAAAATAAATCTTTAAAAAAAAATTGAAACAATTTTATTACAAGTTTGATCGTGGCTGCCCTTGGGATGTGCTTGTGGGGGTGTGTCTTGTTTTTGCATTGCACCTGGCGCAGATGAGTGAGCTAAAAACAAGATGACAGAAGGCAGCTTGAGGGCTGAGTGCCCACCTGAGAAGGCTGAGGGCACGTGGTCGGCGGCCTTCCCTCCAGGGGAAGCAGGGGCTGGCACGTGGTCCTCTGGCTTCTCGCAGAAGTGGGTGGTGGCAGGGCAGCCAGGGAAGGGATATGAGGGGGACAGCTCGGTGTTGATGTCCCAGAAAGGCGAGAAGAGGAATGTGGTCGGCCTTGCCAGGCTAGGCAGGTGCAAATTATTCATAGGGAAGTATACTCACCCTGTGGAAAGAAGTCCCGGCTGGCGATGAGGAGATAGGCACGTGGCCCTGGGGAGTTCTGCTGGTCCTTGAGCCCTTGCCACCTCGAGTCTACAGGTGTGCACGTCTCACTGTCCTTCCTACCGGCCGGTGCAGAGCAGGGGCCATACCCTAGTGGGCTGTGACCTGAAGGCCTAGGGAGGAACGAGGTCCAGCCCCGGAGAGCCCCAGCCTGGAGCCCTGACCCTGCTTGTCTGCCAAGAGAGTTGAGCTGCCACCTGGGGGCTGCCCCCCCCAGTGGCTGGGCCCCCCAGGATGAGCAGGCCTGTGGCTGGCAGTGCAGGTCATTTCCCTTGCAAAAACCAAATTCAAATGCAAAGGGCACAGCGCTGCAGATGCGTCCTGGGGGCCCCCAGGGGCCTGTCCGTGGGAGCTGCCAGGCACTGGCCATGGTGGTTTTCCTCTCTCCCCCCACTACCATCAGGGCTGGTCTTGACTATTCCCAGAGCCCCCTGCTGGGGCTGGGGTGAGGTCCTGAGGCCTCCAGACCCCCTGGGGGCCCAGCTGGGGAGACTGAGCTGATCACCAGGCCACAGCCAGCGCATGCATTAGTAATGACCACTGATCCCGCTGGCCCCGTGCCCTCTTTCCAGAGTGGGCCAGTAACCTGAGCTCCAGCACCCACCCCAGACTCCTCCCTGCATGCTGCGGCCATTGGATACCTCCCCATTCAGTCCCAGTTGTTGCTCCTCCAAGGTCTGCAACATGAGGGGCTCCTCGGCCACCTCCCACAGGGGCAATGAGGACCTGCACCTGCCTCCCTGGCCCTGGGGACTCCCAGCTGTCATCAACAGGGACAAACTGGCAGACTAGACCTGGTGGGGTGCGAGGAGGATGCCTGGCAGCCAGGCGGGGAGCCCCAGCTCCCTGTGGGTGGGGGAGGGCAGGCCTTGCTAGGTCCGGGATGACTGGAAATGTCTCTCTTCCCTTCCTAGGCAGGGGTCTGGGTGCAGCGTCTCCCCAGGGACCCACCTGGCAGACCCTCCCCTCCCACAGCAGGCTGGGGCAGGTACCTTGAGGGACCCAGGGACCTGTTCCTGGCCCATCTCAGCTGCTGCCACTGGGGGGAGGTTCTTAGCTGCTCTTCCATAGGGCCCTGGAAAATCTCCCCAGGGTGAGGTCCTTACAGGAACAGGCAGCAGCCTGAGGGGACGTTAACAAACCGCAACGAAAGCTTTGGGGTGCCCAGGGGCACTGAGGGCCAAAGGGAAGGCAGGGGCAGCCCGGGCTCTGTGGTGCCCACCATTGAGTCTTGGGCAGCTCAGCCTCCTCCCTGCTTTTTCCACCTGGCCTGTGGCACCTGAGTGTCCACTAGGCCATCCTCCACTACTTTCCCAGTCCATAAGCAGGTGGGGGTGGGCCAGAAGGGACTCACCTGGGACAAAACCAATACCCACACATGATGCTGGTGCTGTGGGTAAAGGCTTAGCCTACTAGGCCACTGTACTGAGCCCCAAGTTCTTTACTTCCAACCAGTTAGACAAGAAATGAACAGATCTGTCAGCAGAAAGGTCATTAAGAATCATTTGTGATGATGGGTCACTGCATGATTTGGCTGTAACTCAGAATTCAAGGACTGGATGACGGCTGCAGGTGCAGACACACCCCTCGCCAGCTCCTCGGCCATGTGAGCGGTTTCTCCGAGCTCACAGTGATATTGTGGGTAAGTCTGTCGTCTATGAAGTTGACATGTTACATGTACATTGGTTCGTGTCCCAGCTGCTCCACTTCCCATCCAGCTCCCTGCTTGTGGCCTGGGAAAGCAGTGGAGGACGGCCCAAAGCCTTGGGACCCTGCACCCGCGTGGGAGACCTGGAGAAAGCTCCAGACTCCTGGCTTTCGATCAGCTCAGCTCTAGTAATTGCGGCCACTTGGTGAGTGAGTCAGCAAATGGAAGATCTTCCTGTCTGTTTCTCCTCCTCTTTGTATATCGAACTTTGCAATTAAAATAAATAAATCTTTAAAAAATAATAAAGTCTATTTTGTCTGGTATTGGTATAGTCAGTTACTTTTATTCTTTTCTTTAAGAGTTATTTTATTAGGGCCTGGCGGCATGGCCTAGCGGCTAAAGTCCTCGCCTTGAAAGCCCCGGGATCCCATATGGGTGCCGGTTCTAATCCCGGCAGCTCCACTTCCCATCCAGCTCCCTGCTTGTGGCCTGGGAAAGCAGTTGAGGACGGCCCAAAGCTTTGGGACCCTGCACCCGCGTGGGAGACCCAGAGGAAGTTCCAGGTTCCCGGCATCGGATCGGCGCGCACTGGCCCGTTGCGGCTCACTTGGGGAGTGAAACATCGGATGGAAGATCTTCCTCTCTGTCTCTCCTCCTCTCTGTATATCCGGCTTTCCAATAATAATAAAAATCTTAAAAAAAAAAAAAGTTATTTTATTAAAGAGGCAGTGTTACAGAGAGATCATCCACCTGTTGACTCATTCCCCAAATTGTTTTAACAGCTGGGGCTGGGCCAACTGGAAGCCAGGAGCTTCTTCCAGGTCTCCTACATGGGTGCAGGGTCTAAGGCCTTGAGCCATCCTCTGCTGCTTTCCCAGGCCACAAGCAGGGAGCTGGGTGGGAAGTGGAGCAGCTGGGACACAAATGGATGCCCATTTAGGATGTCGGTGCCACTGGTGGGGGCTCTACCCATTGTACCACAGGGCCAGCCCCTGGTCATGATTCATGATGACAGTGTGTGACAAAGATGATGTAACCCAGCCTTTGACTAGTCATGCCTAAAGCAAAGCCTGGTTTATGCTTTAGCAAGTGCCCCTGGCCCAGCCCCAGGCTCTCCTCCCCTCAGACTCCCCAAGAAGGAAAGGCTCACCTCTGACCTGAGTCTGGCCCCCAGCACCAGCCCCAGAGGGAGGCAAGGAGGGTACCAGCTGTCAGGAGCCACTCAGGGTGAGGAGCAGAGGGCTTATGGTACCGATCCCAGCAGAGGGGACAGATGCAGGCAGGGGGCCATAACAGGTGTCTGCTGTGGGCAGCCATGCTGGCCTCCCCGCCTGAGGTAAGGTCCTTAGCCCGGAGCTTGCCACAGCAAGCATGGGCATCGCTGCTGTGCTCTCTCTGGCCCCCTCGTCATCCCAATGCCCAGTGCCCGATGCTGGCCCAGGAGCTGCAGCTTCCCTCAGCCCTGAGCCCTGTGGCTGGCAACAGGCCGAGCTAAACCCTGGACGGCAAGTTCCTCTTGTAGAGGGGCCCTGGGGCCCTCCCAAGGCCGGGCCAGGCCCTGCGCAGCCTCCAGGCAGCAGCCGTAGGGCACCTGGCCCCTACTTCGCCCCTGTGGCTTGCAGGGAGCGCCTGGCATCTGCCTGTTGTGGGGACCAGGGCTGGGCTCTCGGCTGTTCTCCTCTTTCTCCTTCTTCCCAGGCTAAGAAAGCAAACCTGGGAGTCCGCAGGCAATCGAGGTATGTGGCAGGCAGTGCGGCCTGGGGGGCAGCACCCAAGCTGACAGGGGAGGACCACTCAGCTGGGCTCCCGCAGCTGAGACACGGCTTTGTCTGTCCCCCGACACCCCCTGTTCCCTAGTCAGGGAATACTGATACAATAGGACTCCAGGTTTTCAAATAGAGATTTTGAGGCTATCAAGTCTCTTTAAAGGTCTGTCAGAAAGTTTATAACCTCCCCAGCTCGAGGCCTTTCAGGGAGTAAACCAGCCAGTGGGAGATCTTCCCTGTCCCAGTTTGCTGCCTTTCTATAACTATGCTCTTGAAGTAAACAAATCTTTTTACTTTAGAAGCAGAATTACAGACACTGAGAGAGATCTTCCATTGGCTGGCTCACTCCCCAAATGGCCACATCCTGGTCTCCCGTGGGGGTGCAGGGTCCAAGCCCTTGGGCCATCCTCCACTGCTTTCCCAAGAGCATTAGCAAGCAGCTGAATGGGAAGTGGAGCAGGAAGGTTACAAACCAGCCCCCACATGGGATTCTGGCATTGTAAGCAGTGGTTTTACCTGGTACATCACCACACAGGCCCCGAATGCCAATTTCTTAACATTCTAACACAACTACCAACTGTACAAACTTTCCTATTCTCTCTCTCTCAGTCTCGGGGTTGGGAAAGATGTGGGTTTAAGATTTATTTAATTCTATTTGAAAAGCAGAGAGAGGGAGACAGAGAAAAATAGATCTGCTGATTTACTAATGGCGAGGTCTGAGCCTGGAGCTTCTTCTGGGTCTCCCATGTCAGTGCAGCGCTGAGGGACTAGGGATCATCTTCTGTGTCTTCCCCGGCCACAAGCAGGGAGCTGGCTGGGAAGTGAGCAGCCAGGACTTGAACCAGTGCTCCGTGGGATTCTGGTGTTGCCATTTATTTTTGTTTCAACAGAAGTTTCCAAAAAGGAAAGATCCACACATTGTGTTTGCGGAACCTCACTCACTTAGCGGACAGTGTGTGCTCCTGGACGCTACATTCCCCTGTCCCTGGGGCAGGGGTGGCCACGGGGCTCAGTGTGGCCAAGGATGGAAGGGGGAGGGTTTCGACTGCCCCCTGAGCACCTTTCCTTCTTCCCCTGGCTGCCTGGAACTTGGACAGGATTTCTGACGGTGCAGCGTCCATCTGGTTCCATGAGGTGATACAAATGAGGCCGGTGGGAGCGGTGGCCCCGGATTTCCCATGCCTTTGTTGTTTGCAGTCTGTGATCACACTGCTTCAGAGTAGGTTCCGTAGTGACAAACAGAAATATACCTGGGCCTGGCGCGGCAGCCTAGTGGCTAAGGTCCTTGCCTTGCATGCGCCAGGATCCCATATGGGCGCCGGTTCTAATCCTGGCAGCCCTGCTTCCCATCCAGCTCCCGGCTTGGGGCCTGGGAAAGCAGTGGAGGACAGCCCAAAGCCTTGGGACCCTGCATCTGCGTGGGAGACCCAGAAGAAGCTCCTGGCCCCTGGCTTTAGATTGGCTCAACTCTGGCCATTTGTGGCCACTTGTGGAGTGAATCAGCAAATGGAAGATCTTCCTCTCTGTCACTCCTCCTCTTTGTATATCCATCTTTCGAATAAAAATAAATAAATAATTAAAAAGAAATAAATCTTTTGTTACTTAATTTGCTTGAAAGGCAAAGAGACAGAGTGAGATCTCCATTGGCCTGCTGGCTCCTCAAGTGCCTGCAACAGGCAGGCTGGGAGCAACAGCCAACGCCCGGAGCCTGGCACTCAATGCGAGCCTGGCACAGGGGTGGCAGGCACGCAAGGCCATCACTTGCCACCACTAGACTATGCGGAGGTGGGAACTGTACCCAGGGCTGGGATGTGGGACATGCAGTTCCCTTCACTGCTGCAACAGACACCTGCCCCCACATACTGAGGCAGCAGCTTAAAGAGAGTCTCTGTCTGCACAAAGGACCGCGGTGGTAACCATCTGTCCTCCTAACTCCCTGCACCCGGACTGCCCAGCCTCAGCAAGCAGCCTGGGATTCCCACCAACCGCCCCGTTTCCGAGGGATCATGGTCCCCGTGGCTGGTCTGTGGGCCCGGCGCCCCCTGGCGGCCGGAGGGGGAGCGCGCACACACTCGGCGATGTCCGGACGGCCGGCGCCCGCTGGTCCCAAGGGCAGCTTGGGTTTCCTGCAGGACCAGGCGGAAGCGACCAGGGCTCGGGTTCAGGGCCCGGAGGAAGGACCTGAGTGCACCCTGCGCGGTGCGAGGTTCTGGTTTCTGGGCCCCGCTGCCCAACCTTTTCGGTAGCCCCAAGGTCGCACTCAGACTCCTGCAGTGGAGAGACACCGCATGGGCGGTGAACCACAGAACGACAGCAGAGACACACGGAGCATCCATCCGCCGGTCCACTCCCCGAATGGCCCCTGACACTGGGGGTGGACCAGGCTGAAGCCACCTGGAGTAGATGGTACCAACCCAGGCACTCACCTGCTGCCTCCCACCGCTACCTACAGGAGGCTGGGCTGCAGGACAGCCAGCACAGCCAACGGTAGCTTAGCTAGCTGCACAACAGCCACCCCCAAGGTGCATCCTTCCAACTGAACATTTTGTTTCTGCAAACCTGCTTTGGTTGGCCTGTATATCCTTTTAAATGCTAAAAACCTAATATCCTAATTGAGACGTGCTGTGTGGGATACACGCAAGATATTAAATATCCCATTTATTTACTATTACAGGCCGAAATGTTTGACTATATGGAGTTAAGCAAACCATTAGCTCAAGCTCTTGTTTTAAGAGTGTAGCTAATGAGGTTTTAAACAATGCAGCTCCCGTTCTGTTGCTGTGCTTTGGACTGTGGGTAAACCTGTTGTACTTTCTGACTCGGCTGCAAGCAGGAGAGGTTGAGGGCAGGGATGTGTGCAGGGCCAGGCGGAAGTGACCAGGGCAAGGCCTCGATCCTGAGGCCTGGGCAGTAGGAGGCTCAGCTCAGACAAGGGCACCTTTGACCCAGGTGGGCCTTGCGGGAGGGCCCTGCAGTTGAAGAGCTTGGTTCTGGTATGGGTGTGGCTGTTACTGTGGGGCCAAGCCGCCAGACGTCTGAGAGGTAGTTAGTGTAGGATGGGCCATCTACTTCCTGAAGAGCTCATCCAAGATGTCACCTGGAGGAAAGCATTATGGGAAAATCCTGTTTCTGGAATGCTCACTGATTACCAGTCCATCCTTTTTAGGAAATGTGTAAAAACAGATTTCTGGAAAGTGGATTTTTTTTTTTCTTAAACAGAGATCTGTCATCTGCCGATCTGGTGGTTGCTGGTTCACCCCCACATTATTTGGCACAGCCAGGATTGTGCCAGGCCAAAGCCAGCAGCCCAGAAGCCCATCCAGTTCTTCCCCCAAGGACAGCAGGAACCAGCATCCCATGCTGCCTTCAGGGTCCGCACTAGCAGGGAGTGGGGATTGATGCGGGGCAGGCGCCAACTCGGGTGGCACCCAGCGTGTCCCTACTGTACTTTGCCCACCATGGCTCCAGCAGGTGCCCAATGCCTGCCCATTGGGGCAGTGGGACAGGAGGAGATCTCGCAGAGGGCTGCTGGCTTCATCCTGGCCCAGGCAGGAGGGACCAGGGGCTGACGTGTTCTGGTGCAGTGTGCATGGCGAGGCAGCCAGAGCGGGTCCTGGGAGTCCGGGTGTGTTCCCGCCGTCTCTGATTTGGCACAAGGCGTGGGGGTGCAGCCTTGAGCCCAGACCCAGAAGTGCCCAGCCCTTGGCTGTCTGTCAGTCATGGGCAGCTGGGTTCTGAGGAGCAGTGACGGCCCCAGCCCAGACTTGTGGCACTGGAGGGCTGGCTGGGCCTCAGCTCCCACACTCCATGACTCCTTACAGACCAGGGCTGCTCGGTCTATCCCGCGGTACCAGGTGCTCTGATGGGACCACGGATGCTGTGATCATGACAATCCTCTTGTGTCTCTAGAGGCCAGTGCGGAGCGGCCAAGCCGTGGCCAGGCGTCACAGCAACTTGGTGGCAGGGACGCAGCCTCTCAGAGACAGAGAGCGCTGTTCTGGCGACTAGGACTTCAGGACTTCCAGCCCCTGACGGGTCTGCAAGGGCTGCAGGTGTCAGGGACCCCAGGTTCCCTTCCTGGGCGACGCCACTGAGAGGGAGGCTGAGAGGGACAGTGGGGAGGGGACACAGGTAACGGGGCGCCCCACCCACAACCCACTGGGGCAGGTTTTTTTGGTCAAGATTTATTTTTTAAAGACTTATTTTTATTGGAAAGGCAGATATACAGAGAGGAGAGACAGAGAGGAAGATCTTCTGTTCACTGATTCACTTCCCAAGTGGCCACAATACCAAAGCTGAGTCAATCTGAAGCCAGGAGCCAGGAGCTTCTTCCGGGTCTCCCACATAGGTGTAGGGTCCCAAGGCTTTGGGTGGTCCTTGACTGCTTTTCCAGGCCACAAGCAGGGAGCTGGATGGGAAGCGAGGCTGCTGGGACATGAGCCAGTGCCCATATGGCATCCTGACACGTCCAAGATGAGGACTTTAGCCATTGGACTACAGTGCTGGGCCCAAGATTTGCTTATTTTTATTGGAAAGGCAGATATACACAGAGAAGGGGTGACAAAGATCCTCCATTCTCTGGTTCACTTCTCAAGTGGCTGCAAAGGCCAGAGCTGAGCCGGTCCGAAGCCAGGAGTCAGGAACTTCCTCCAGGTCTCCCACATGGGTGCAGGGTCCCAAGGCTTTGGGCCGTCCTCGACTGCTTTCCCAGGCCACAAGCAGGGAGCTGGATGGGAAGTGGAGCAGCCAAGACATGTACTGGTGCCCTCATGGGCACATGTGCGTAAGGTGAGGATTTAGCAGCTGAATCATTGCATGAGCCCCCCACCCCCACCCCCGGCAGCTTCAACAGCAGCTGTCCTGGCACTTCATGAACGCTATATTCCTGCACACCCCACTTGGCTGGAAAACCCATGCACTTTGGGGTAAAACCTTTCAGTCCTCTTCCTGGAACCTTGGCACCTCACAGTTTAAAACCACAGGATTCTTTTTGAGTCCCAGGGTGCCAGTGTGAGCCTGCTCAGCCAGAGACCAGGCCAGGGAGCCGGAGTGTGGGGACTAGAACTCGGCTCTGGAGCTTGGTCTCTGAGGAGACTGGCTGGCAACCTGAGAGAACTTTGCCTTTTGGGCACCGCTGGCAGCCCAGCTGGTTGGAGGGTCTCCCTGCCACCAGGAAGGCGAAAGCTGTATCCCCATTCTCTCTGGCAGGTGCAGGCAGCAGGGAGCAGGAGGAGTTTGGGGCCACCAGGGAACAAAGACCCAGAGGAAGCACTTTCCTTTGTCTGAAGGGTCGGCTTAGGCAAACGGGCAACAGCGCCACCTGGTGGCCACCAAGGCCAACACCCCAGGAAGGAGCGGCAGTGCCAGCTGCAGGCGCTTGGCGTCCTGGGCAAAGCCCTTCTCCAGGGTGAGGCCTGCAGAGGGTACCAGTCTGGGTAGATTAGCTCTGACAGGAAGCAGCGCTACCGCTGAGTTCAAGGCCAAGCGGGGAAGCTGGGGAGGGAAGGCTCAGGCGGGGGCGGGGTGAGGGGACGCCTGAAGGTCCCGACTCTCACTGGTGGGGGGGTGGGGGGATGGCTCTGCACGGCTGAGGGCGCAGGGACATGGACGGGACTCCGGGACTCCAGCCCGGGAGTTCCTGGGACACGGACGGACGGGACTCCGGGACTCCAGGCTTCCAGCCCAAAGGCACGCAAGGACCGATGGGTCAGACGACGGGAGTGGAGGATGCTTTCAGAAATCTTTGTGACCAAGGCCCAGCCATTTGCCAAGGTATATACACATTTTATTTAAAAAAGCTTACAGTTTTCATTATACACAGCTATGAAGAGGTTATAGGCGGCGTCTGTCCTGCTGACAGGCGTGCGCACTCCATCAACACAATGCAAGGGGAAAGGGGAGGGAGGAGCAGGGCGAGGAGAAAGAGCAGAAAAAGCTTCGATTTCCAGGGCTGCGAATCCCCGTGTCTCTTCAAGTATCACACGGAATGTACCAAACACAGTCAGAACAGAACGGCCATTTCTTGCCAAGCCAACAGCCCTGGCCTCCCTCAGTGAGGCCTGCAGGCCCGAGGCCCTGCCCCCACCAGCCACCCGCAAGAGCACCGCCGAGGGGCTCAGCAGCCAGGCAAAGTACGAACACGCACTCAGAAGTCACTCCAGGCTGTGACCCCAGTAAGGGAGGTGCTGGACTCAACTCTCAGGCACGCTTAAGACACAGCAGGGCCACTGGGGTCTAAAACCAAGCCCGCGTTTGCAGTACGTGACCCGTGGGGGCGAGCCGGGGTTCTGTCTGTCCACACTCGGCCATCCCACCAGAAGGCCTGGTCAAAGGCGAGGGTCGGCCAAGGCCAGGCAGACTTCCATAGGCCAGCTGGCAATAACAGCTTAGGAAATGGCCAAGAAGTGTTGGGTCCTAGAGAGAATTTATAGTGACATGTGATAATCGTCTCACTCGCGTAAAATCAAATGCAGATTGAAACCCAACAGTGACCTCAGGAGGGTGACCACACTGCCCATGAGCCGTCCGGATGACCCGTTTGTGGCCACCTTGCTCGCTGGTGTTTGGCAAGAGCAGGTAAGCCACAGGTAGGATTTCGAAGCCAACGGGGACTAAGCAAGCCTGGGACCTGGTAGCAGGAGCTCTGAGCGGCCCAAGCGCCGTCCAGCGTGGGTGCTCAGCCTGCCCCTGGGCCCCAGGCCCTCGGAGCGCGAGCAGGGGCTGATTGTGGGCAACCCCGGGGGCCAGGCACCAGTCCAGCCTTCCGTCAGCACACTCTGCACCTGGAACTGGTCTATGCTCACCTCTCCTAGGTGCAGGGAAAGGACAGTTAGTGTATGAAAGGCTTCTGGGGCACGGTTGTGCTGGAGAGGGCAGCGCCCAAGACCTCAGGAGAAGCAGCATCCGGCACTGAGAGGCCTTCTCAGACCTCAATATACACACACCTCTCTGTAGCCTCACTAGGACCTGCAGCTGTGCCCAGGCAGGTGCCTGGGGGACCCCTGCCCCTTGGCTGTGCCCAGGCAGGTGCCTGGGGGACCCCTGCCCCTTGGCTGTGCCCAGGCAGGTGCCCGGGGGACCCCTGCCCCTCGCTGTCTGGCCCTGCAGGTGCCCGGGGGACTCTTGCCCCTCAGCTGTGCCCCTGCAGGTGCCCGGGGGACTCCTGCCCCTCAGCTGTGTCCTTGCAGGTGCCCGGGGGACCCCTGCCCCTCAGCTGTGCCCCTGCAGGTGCCCGGGGGACCCCTGCCCCTCGCTGTCTGGCCCTGCAGCTGTACTGATACATCTCCATTTGACAACACAAAGTGGATTTGGTTCAAGAATGGTACCTTGCTAACACACCGTCCGTAACCTGGTTCTAACTAGTTGTTGGATAAGATCAAATGCAATTCTCATCTGGACATTATCTTCTTGAAAGGCAATTAGAACACTACTGTTTATACAATATTGAAAAAATACAATTTATTGTTTGAACTCCAATCACCACCCAGCACTTTAAGCCTACCCTAAATAGCACCTACGGTAATGGTTCTAGCACAAGCACACAGCTACTTCAGCAGGCGAGCGAGTCGGACAGCGCCAGCAGCCCCCTCCCCCGAGCAGTGAGGACAGTGTGCGAGGGACGCATTAAAGGACACCATTACATGTTACAGAGTTAATTCTACCCTCCCAACAAGCACGAATGCTAGAGAGAACTCGGTACAGTTAACCAACCACAGCCCTACACAACTGCACTTGTAATTTCTTAATGAAAACCTTTCGCTTCATGCCCGTAATTAACCTAAAGAAATTCTTCGTCTTTTTATTTAGGAAAATAATCATGCTCAAAAGCAAGTTGTACTTTATATATAGATTTTTTCAAAGAAAAGATTGATTGTGCTTTTTGAATAAAAAGGTAGGGGACCTTCCAATCTCACTGACTTCAAGCTTGTGCAATACAACACTGAAGCAGGGCAACACCCCAAAGCAAAGCTGACCCCCGGGGACACTCAAACACTGTCTTCAGGAAGTCCTGGGACTGCCCGGTGGCTGCCGTGGGCAAGCGCGCAGAGCTGCTGCCTGGCGCACGGCAGGTGCAGCGTGGGGCCCGCGGCGGCCTGCACGCCTCGGCTCCTTTCCTCGTGACCTGCAGAGTCTCTGCTTTCAGAACCTGTCCTGCGTCCTCTCTGAATCCCTTCTTCCAGGCCACTCTCCGGAAAAAAAAACAAAACAAACTTTCTCCTATGTCGGGTCACTTTGGGTACAAAAGCCTTTATTTGTTCCAATCATCACTGTTTTACATTTGGGGTGCACGCTGGGTTGGAAACACCCGTTTCACACTCCCACTAGCAGATGACCAGGCAGCCGCCAGCAGAGGCAGCAGGAGACAAAGGCAAACCAAACCACGGGCGAGGGGGCTCAACCTGCCAATCCACACAGCCCCCAAACCCAAGAAACAGTCACCCTCAAACAGAAGGCGCTCAATCCAGGACGGTGGTCTCGAACCGTCCAGCCGAGAGGCAGGAGGGGACATAACATCCTTCCAGTCCCTGTAGGCCTGGACTACCAGCTCGGCCTCAAGAAAAACCACCAGGTTCTGCAAAGACTTCCCAAAGTCCTCCAGAGCAAACGCTGTGGCTGCAGGGCCGAGGGGGCAAAGGTCAGGCATCCACACAGCAAAATGTAATGAAAGTCCGAGTCAAAGAATCAAGTCTGAACACTACCACTGAGCTCCCCCCTTCCTACTGGGCTGCGCAGGCCAAGAGCTGTCTCGGGCGCACAGCGAGACGCAGCTCAAGCCTTAGGGGGCTGGCTCGCCTCGCTCCCGAAGCACGCTCCGCCTCCCAGCTTCTTCCTGTACATTCTGAACAACCACTGAGCTAGCTTCACGTCCAAGGGCCGGCTGGTTTGGTTTGTTTCTTTGGAACCATCAATAAAGAAGCAACTTCTTCCTGTCATTCTTACGTCTATCAGAGCGCCTATTTCTTTTGACAGTTCAGGAGCACACAAGCGGACTTGGCCAAATGGACTTATGAATGCATGCATTCAGACTGCATATTGCTACCAAAACGGAATGTGGGAATATGCTATGCACCTCCGGTTGAGAAATGACCAAGAAAATCAAGATCTAAAGGGTGATATATAATATATATATATCAATGCTATTATTCATAAAAACCTTGTTTAGTAATAAAAAAAATTGCTTTGTTTAAATATGAATATTATAGTCTGCTTCTCATGGTTAGGAAATAATAGTCTTTCTGAAAAGCAGGTGCTGTTTCTACTACAACTCCATATCCTGGGCCTCGTCTTCGGAAAAGTCAGACATGGAGCTCTCGGACGAGCTGTCCCCGGTGCCTTCTTCCTGTTCCTTCAGAGCCTCCTCCGTGGCGTACTTCTGGATGTACTCTGCAGGGCCGGGGAGAGGGAGGGAGAGAAAGCACAGGGCAGTTAGCCATGGCCACAGGCTGCAGGCTGGCCACCTACCTGGAGCACGCAGGCTGACGGCCATGGTCCCTAAAGCGGAGCCCACAGGGACACCTGTCTGGTCATTTGGCCCGAGGGAAGGGCTTATCAGGAGGGCCCACACAGAACATCATTTGCACACTTGCAGGGGAGTGAAAAAACGTCCAGGCGTCATCCCAGAATGCGAGGCACTGGGACAAGGGCACCCTCCCCACTTTTCCTCTGGCAGTAGCATGATTCATGTCGTTTGAACAGGACCGATGATGGATCCGTGCTAAATTACCAGGAAATCCCCCATCATTGCGGTTATATAATCACAGTTGGCACGGCTCTGTCACTTTTGAGGCAGGGCTTGGTCCTAGTGCAGCCTGCTTGTCAGCTTCTGGGAGCAGCTGGCGGCACCATCTCCAGTCAAGCTGTGTTTAGGGTGGTCACCACCCTCCCCCGAGGCTGTGCTGTGCCTCAGCCTCCCCTGGCCTCGGCACAGCAAAGTGACCAGCAGCTGAGAGCTCTGTGCAGTGAAGCAGGGGCCCCCACGCCCTCAGGGAGTGCGTTTTCTCCTGTGGAGGTCCAGGGACTCACTCCAACAGGAAAACTACCCCAACGGGTTGCCAGAATTGGGTCATCAGTATAGGGGGTCTAGCTGAGAATATTAAATCTTTTTTTTTTTTTAAACAATTTTTTCTTTAAGATTTATTATTTTTATTGGGAAGTCAGATTTTTTTTTTAAAGATTTATTCATTTTATTACAGCCAGATATACAGAGAGGAGGAGAGACAGAGAAGAAGATCTTCCCTCTGATGTTTCACTCCCCAAGTGAGCCGCAACGGCCGGTGCTGTGCCAATCCGAAGCCAGGAACCTGGAACCTCTTCCGGGTCTCCCACGCGGGTGCAGGGTCCCAATGCATTGGGCCGTCCTCAGGCCACAAGCAGGGAGCTGGATGGGAAGTGGAGCTGCCGGGATTAGAACCTGTGCCCCATATGGGATCCCGGGGCTTTCAAGGCGAGGACTTTAGCCGCTAGGCCACGCCGCCGGGCCCGAGAATATTAAATCTTAAAAACATTCTAAAGGTTACCAAAAAGAGAAAGGGCATTTGATGGGCAACTTAATCCCTTCAAATTCATTAGAACAGAATTTTACACTAAAGTAATGAAATTCAACCAGCCCATAACCAGGCAGGAATTCACTTTCCAGAAAAGCATCTTTTGGCCCTGTAATTTGGTAAGTACTCACCTTTTTAGCACATGCAAGGAAACAGGCCCCTTCAGAACTTACTAGAACTAGGGGGAAGTGCAGCAAGGTTATTGGAGCTCCCAGGCAGCAGCCAAGAGCGCCAGGTAGGCAGATACTGGGACCAGGCCCCGCCAGCCAGAGCAGACAGCCGGGCCAAGCTTAGCTCACCAGAGTGAAATGAGCACAACACGCAGAGAGAACTGTCTTCCTTCTTAAAAAAATTCTACAGCAAATAACGCAAAATGGGGAGGTTTTTCCATCGGGGGATGGTGATGGTTTTTCTGTAGGTTTGAAACTTTCCGTGACCAATGAAGGAAGCAGAATTCTTCCTTCATTCAGAAGTTGATGCCCTGAGAGCAGTCAAGGCAAGGATGAGTGCCCAGCTCTGTGGGATGGACACTATTTAAACATGTTTTCAAATCAGTTCCACTAAATATGAATGCCAATGTTTAGGGTTAAGACAAGACACGGGGCTCGGCACAGCAGGCTAATGGCTAAATTCTTGCATGTGCAGTGATCCCATATGGGTGCTAGTTTGTATCCTGGTTGTTCCACTTCCCTTCCAGCTCCCTACTTGGGGCCTAAGAAAGCAGCTGAGAACAGCTCAAAGCCTTGGCTCCTGGCTTCAGATCGGCTCAGCTCCGGTCATTGAGCCACTTGGGGAGTGAACCAGCGAATGGAAGATCTCTCTCTTTGTCTCTCCTTCTCTCTGTAAATGTGACTTTCCAATAAAAATAAATAAATATAAAAGATTTGCTTTTTTTTGAAAAAGAGGTCACACTGTACCCAGACGTGAGGTATTGGAACATACACGTGGAAATCTGCAGGATAAAGTCTAGGCCCAGACACCTTCATCTAGAAGTCACCTACCTTGGTCACCTGACAGTGAATAATCTCTCCAAGTGGTGGGGAGGAGGAGGAGCAGCCCAAGGAAAAATAAAGGAAAACAGCAAATAAAAAAAGAAAACACATTAAAGTGATTGAGCTGCTACTGTAACAGATTCATGTACAGGAAAGTGTTTAGGAAAAAAAAAAAAAAAAAAAAGAACAGCCAGGCTTAGACAACAGGATCCCTGGTTTGCCGAGAGGAAGGTGTAAAACAGCGAATGCTGCCGACGGGCTGCGCGGGGACCGGGCCTCCCCAGGGGTCAGGGCGCCACCAGGCAAGCGTCACTGGTGGCAAAAGACGGATGCATTTAAGCTTCTCCCTGTGAAGGTTCTCACACACAAAGGCCTAAGGACACTGACAAACGGGTATGCCCATGTGGACCTTCAGATCTCCTCTTGCAAGCCTATGTCTCTTTCAGGGAAATCCACTGTTCGCCTGTAAAGTGTGTGACACGCAGCAAACAAGGATTCCGCCTCCTAAGGAAGGTGCAAACCACGTGTTAGCTCAGCTCCCACCAAGACCGCCCCGTCAAGCACTACCTCAGCCCCAGGGGAATCTGTTTTCAGAAAAATTATTACGGGCTAAAAGGGTTTTGAAAGTCCGAAAGATCAAGTTCTTTGGTCTCCAGTTACTCCACTGCCTTCTCTTCTCACCTTTAATTTTCTGCTTGTATTCTTCAGGCCGGTGGAGGTACATGGCGGCGGCATCCCCATTGAGAGGATCGATGGGGTTTGGATAGGCCAGCAACTGGGGCAGGAAGGACTCAAATATGTTGGTAAGATCTGCAGAGACAGACAAGCACGTCATGCCTCGGAGTACTGAAGTGTGCCCACAATCTACCTGCAGTTTGTAGTCAAAAGTGCTGACCTACCTGTGTGTGTGCTCCATGCGGTTACCTACGGCATGTATTCAGGTCAATGCTAATGTGACATTGAAACAGGAGAACCATACACATAGCTGGTATTTGTCCCAATTTGAATTCACTCCATTTCCCCAACCAACATGTCATTATTCCACAACCAAGAAGAATGTATTACAACAACACGTCCCAGTGCTCCATAGCACCCTACATTCTTACAAAATGAGTAATTCTTAATGGATCACTTTCTGTAACTTCCAATTGATTGCTACTTAAAAAGAGTATAAAAAAGCATTCAAAAAGTATGCCACTCTTTAAAGAACTGAACACAATTTTACAAGATTGACATTTAATTCGATTCCCTGATTTCTAACAGAAGTAAGCAGTTTTTCAATTACCCAGAGTAACAAGGATAGGAACCTACGCATGCCTGCAAAAACACACGCTCACACACAGAGAAGACACCCCTACACAGCAAAAAGCCTGCTGCTATGTGGCGCTCTGCACAGACAGCCCCAACAGAGCCCTCCTTGGCCAAGAGGGACCAGCGAGCCCAAGTGCTTCTATCTCCACCCTTTCCAGGCTGCTTTCTGAAGGCAGTGCTAAAGCATCAACTACTACCTTTAGTTTATTCTGCCCCATTTACTAGATTCAAGGGAGGAAAAAAAAAAAGCCTTCATGAGCATGTACGACTTTCCCAAGCTGGCAATAAGTTCCCATTATGGAGTGACTTCTGCTGACTGGGGAAGTGGCACCGCCTGGAGACATGTGGCAGTTGCCAACAGGGCTGCTTCTGGCATCAGCAGGCAGGGCCAAGAAGGCTGCGCTCAGGGCAGCCCCTTCACACGCCCCACTCCTTGGATGATTATTTGGACTAAAATGCCAATAAAGCTGAGGTTCAGAAACCTTATGCTAGAGAAAGTAGCACAGACAGAGGCAAACACAACAGGTAAACAGGTGCAGCTATTGTCCAACAGGTAGCCAAAGTTTGCCTAACTTCACCTGTGAGAGGCCTTCCTTATCAGTGTAAAACTGAAAAATGGAACAAAGAATTTCCAGAATGCAAAACTCAACAGAATTTTTTGCAGAGATGAAATTGTTTCGCAACTGGCGTTGCTCACTGCCAGAGAGAGACATATGGCTGCTGGGACTGAGGAAGTCAAATTTTTACTTAAAAGTGTTTTTTCCCCTCTCTTTTATATGAAGCACAGAGACAGCCAGATGAAGACAGACGTTGCACCTAGTGACTCACTTCTCAAATGTCTCAGCAGCTGAGGTGAGCTTAAGCCAGGCCAAACTAGGGGCCCCAAACTCAATTTTACCTGGGGTGGGCTTCTGCAGGAAGCCAGACAGGAAGCTGAGGAACTAGTACCAGGCACTTCATGAACGTGTGACACCACCTACAGCTAGGAGCTTCTATGTCCTAGAGAATGATGTGCTGTGATGGTCCCACAACAGCTGGCTTGGCTAAAATACAGACCTGGGGCAAGTCCGCCCCCAGTGCTATTTCACCCTAACAAGGCCAACTCCCAAAGAAACACATTATACTAAGTTCTCATGCACCAGAAAACAAATGCTGAAATTTCTCAGCATAATTAAACAAAACAAAAACAACAAAACAACCTTTTGAAATAACCTCCAAAACTATACATACACAGTAAGATTTTTACTGCCATTTATTTATAAATGCCTTATAAAAGTGAACAACATTCAACAAATCAACAATCATTTACGGCACAAATCCTTGGCAAGTACTTTGTAAGGGATAAGGACTAGAGGGAAAACGCTTTAGTGCTTGAGCGCTGGATGGAGAAAGGCTCTATGATGGTTTATACATATATTTTCTAAAATTACAACTACATACAGAATGCATACAAAAGAAAAGTACTTAAAATTCTTCAATTTACCTCTATCTGAAAGAGACCAAGACAGATGAACCTCTTCCACCCATTGGTTCACTCCCCAGATGCCTGCAACAGGTAGCTCTGGGTCAAACCAAAGTCAGGAGCTGGGCTCCAATATGGAGGCAGGCTGAACCATCATCCGCTGCCTCCCAGAGCGCGTGTGACGCAATCAGGAAGCTAGACTGGAGGAGAGCTAGGACTGGAATCAGGCATTCTGACGCTGGCATGTCGAACAGCACCACTGTCCCAAAGATGTTCCCTCAAGACTACCATTCTTCAAAGTTATCTCAAGGGCATAGGCTTATAATTTCTTACTTTCTACACTTAAATGACATTCTGTTTTACATTTAAAAATATTTCCGGGGGAGTGATCCCAGACTCCACAGAATTGTATCATAAAATTTAAATTTTAAAATAAAAATTAAAAATAAAATAAAACTTTTCATTTATAAAAAAAAGATTTTTTAAAGATAAGAATGATACAGAAATCTTGCCCTTACTGATTTGCTCTCCAAAGGACAGCCAACAGCCAGGTCTTAGCCAAGCTCAACCAGGGTCAGGGACTCTGTCCAGCACTCCCAGGGGATGGCTGGAACCCAGACACTTCGTCCACCTTCTGCCTTCTGTGGGGAGGAAGCAGCGCGGTGCTGAAGCAGCTCCTGGGATTGGTAGGGTCTGTGGCAAGATGGTGACTGGCCCAGGGCCAGGAGGCAGAGTTGGTCTCCCCAGCAGGTAAACAGGAAGTCACAGGGATAGGCTAATGCCCTCACTGTGATGACTGGCCTATCACGTAGCACCAAGTGGACCCACGGAGAGAAGTGATTGGTGGAGAACGGTATAAAAGTAGCTGGTAAAAGCTAGGCAGGACGACAGACTACAGGGAGGACGACAACAACGAGAAAGACTGGGGCGAGAGACAGAGACTATGACGGAGAAAGATGGGACGAGGGCAAGAAGGATGGGTGGGAAGAAGGGTGGCGGAGAGAGGGCTGGAGAAGCGGGGAGGGAAAGCTAAGTCCAACGGGGACAGGGGAAGCAGAGAAAAGGATTTAAACGCAGCCGCTTTTGGCAGTGAAGGGTCCGGTTGAGGTTCTGGCTTTTCCCAGACCCTCCAGAGTATGCCTCGACATTTTAGTGTCGCAGCAGGGCGGTGGCAGCCTTCCCAGGGGCATCAGCAGGGAGCTGCATCTGAAGCAGAGCAGAAACTGAAACTAGCGCTCTGATGTGGGATGCAGGCTGCTGCAATACCGGCCTCTTTCTTTCTTCTGTATCTTAAGCATGGCATAAAACCAGAGGAGGTCTGAAAATGCTTTTCCTCTGAGTAGGTGAGTTATTAAGGCAGTGGTAGCAAATTCAGTAGTTTCACAAAATGAATGCAACCCCAGGGCAGGAAGAGTTAGTTTCTGAGTTCCGTTAGCAGGGACATCAGTCACAGTGGGTGGCAGCAAGGCAACTACTGTGCAGCACTTCCTGTGAGCTGCACACATGCTCCCATGTCAATACAGCCATCCACGGAGGTCCCACTAGCTCCAGTGTCCACGGACAGAAACAGAGGCACACAGAGGTTAGTCAAATCGGCCGAGGATGGACTTTGATGCAGGAAACGGTCTCAACAGCCACGATGGCTCAAGCTGCCCAGAGCTCTGCATTAGCACCACGCCACACGTCGAGCACAAGGCCACAGGCAGAGCCCGGAACAGAGAAGTGCAGGATCCGGGGCTGTTTCACGGACAGCACAGGCTTGTCCTCAAGCAGCTCGACCCCAGGCAGAGGCCATCGACTCCTGTATGTGTGAGCTGCTGTCTCTCCTGCCACACAATTTTGCCAGGGACACAAGCAAGGATTCGCCGTGGAGGGCTGCCACTGACTAGCAACCAACCTTGACAAGGCACAGCGCAGGCACGTGCGTAAGTCATGTTGGGAAGGGCACCGTGCAGGTGCGCAGAAGCTGTCAAGGTGAAAACCATGGGTGCAGCAATCCTGCTACAAGTCAACAGTCAGACTCACACTGGGAAAAGGTTCAAAGTGAGCATGTTTTTCTAGAATTATTAATAAAACATGTATTAGTTCAGAGTCATTTTAAAACCATTAATCTTGGCAGTAGGCATTTACACCTAGAGGCTAAGATGATGACATCAAACACTGGAGTGCTCCCGTCTGACTCCAGATCCCAGCCCTCAACACAAGCTGCCTGCCAATGCGGACCCTGGGAGGCAGGATGAGGCCAGTCCACGTGAGAACTGGACTGAGTTCCAGGCTGCCAACTGCCATCCGACCCCAGAGGCTGCTGGCATGAGTGCAGCAGTGCATGGAGCTCTGGTCTCTCAACTAATCAAACAAAACATCTTAAATTACAAACATTAATCTTTGATTTTTTTTCAAAGGGAGAGAGCCAGAAACATCACAACAGATTAGATTATGGTCAGTTGGCTGTCTTAGAGTATGGTGAAGGTTTTGTGCAGTAGCATAGTGGCTGAAGTCCTCATTTTGCACATGCTGGACCCCATATGGGTGCTAGTTAGAATCCTAGCTGCACCACTTCCCATCCAGCTCCCTGCCTGTGGCCTGGGAAAGCAGTCAAGGACAGCTCAAAGCCTTGGGACCCTGCACCTGCAAAGGAGACCCAGAGGAAGCTCCAGGCTTCTGGCTTGGATCGGCTCAGCTTCAGCTGATGTGGCCACTTGGGGAGTTAATCAACAGACAGAAGATCTTCCTTTCTGTCTCTCCTCTCAGTATATCTGACTTTCCAACAAAATTAAATAAATCTTAAAAAAACGAAAAAAAAAAACAAAAACAAACCAAACCCCACTGACCAGGACCTGGTGTAATGGCTCAAATAGCTGCATCCCATATGGCCACCAGATCTTGTCTCCACTGCTCCACTTCCCATCCAGCTCCCTGCCTGTGGCATAGAAAAGCAGTAGAGGATGGCCCAAAGCACTGGGACCCTGCATCCGCGTGGGAGAGCCAGAGAAGGTTCCTGGCCTTGAAGCGGCTCAGTTCTGACCATCGCAGCCATTTTGGGAAGCGAACAATCAGATGAAAAGTCTTTGCCTCTGCCTCTCCTTTTGTATGTATACCTGGCTTTGCAATAAAAAAAAAAAAATGCTGACCATAAAACGTCAGCTCACACGCTGGGCACACTTCCTGTGATGGCAGTGTGCTATCTACCAAATCTCTCAAAACTGGCAGCAAAGCATTGATTTTTTTTGTTGTTGCTAAGATTGAAACAGGTAAGCAGTAAGATTTTCAGATTTCCTTACGTTATTTAATAATTCACCTTCTCTCCCTCATCTAGCTTCTAAGAACTTGTAGTATTAATAACGGATTTGAAGGTTTTCTTTAATGTTTTGCTGCTTATGATCTGTGAACAAGAAAAATCAGTGAATTCTACAGAGTAGTACAAGATCTATACACCTTCATCAACAGGAGAGTGGTGCACTGCATACAACCAAGCAGTTGTTAAAAGAAAAAAATGTGGTAAGCAGAGGGACCTAAAAAATGCCGCACCCGCTACCCCAGGAAACTTCAGCAAAGCCAGTCATGGATAGTGCCCTCAGACACACAGCAGGCCAACTTCAAACAAGAAATGGTTTTTGCGCTTGATAGCAGCATTCTACAGTCAGTAGCTTGAGCCCACTCGTCTCCTGGCGCAGAGGACCTGCATGGCTGAAATGCAGCAGCCCAGGAGCCACTGAATCGGTGGGAAGGCCCGCTGCCAGCAGCCTCCCACAAGCTGCTGAGCTCAGCCAGCAGAGAGCTGCCAAGGCGACAATGTACAGCCACCAGCTAAAGGAGGCACACAGTCACCACTTCCTCTGCCAGCATTACTGATGTGTACAGCAACACTCAACAGGTGTGCCCGCCTCCGGTTCATCGTGTCCTCAGGGCAGTCCACGAGGCTCCAACAGAGCACATGGTCCCACTGAATAAGCACGCAGGCATCTCCCTCAAGGGGCAGACAACACTCAGCAAGTTACACTGCAGCCTTTGACGTCAGCTTTCCATGTGAAGCTCCACTGTCGATCCAGCTTCCTGTTACTGCGCCTGGAAAGGCAGTGGCTGCTGGCCCAAGCAGCTGTCTCCTGCCAGTTGTGCGGGAGACCCAGAAGGAGCTGCAGGCTCCCAGCACCGGCCATTGTAGGCTTAGCGACTAAAAAGAAGACATAAGATCCTGTAACTTTTCCTTTTTGTAACTCTGCCTTTCAAATAAATAAATCCTTACAAAAACCCAAAACAAAACAAAACTTGATAGTCAAGTACTGCAAAGAATATTTACAACCTGACAGGCATAGTCCAACTCCCCTGGCAGCAGAATTATACCTTTGAAGTAGTCTCAGCTTAAGACATGCCAGTCCAGGGCGAGCCTGTGCTGCAGCTCTGGACAAGGCAGCTGTAGTGCCAACGTCGCACCGAGCGCTGGCTAGGGTCCTGTCCTGATGGCTCTACTTCTGACCCGGCTCCCTGCCACTGTGCTTGGGAAAGCAATGCAAGATGGCACAACCATCGGAGGCCCTACTACCCATGGGGGAGACCCAGAAGGAAGTGCTTAGCTCCTGGCTTTGGCTCAGGCATTTGGGGAGCACAGAAACAGGTGGAAGATCTGTTTCTCCCTTACTCTCTTTATTCTGCCTTTCCAATAAATAAATCTTTCTTGAAAAACATGGACACCAAAGCCTGGTAGGACTGCAGATATCCCCAGCCAAGGGTCAGCTCCAAGCCCCCCCGAGGTCTGCAGCCACAGAATGCGGACCGCTCTAAAGCATTCCAAATCCTCCTACAGAGCCACTTCCCATCCTCTGCCTAACTGCAACCTCTTTCCCTTCGTGTATCTAAATTGCAGGGATCTAGACAAGAAAATGTGCTACTAGCTCAAAACACAGAACCAAGTTTGTTCATGGCAAACGCTGCTCTCATCACCTTGTCAACCTCCACACATGGGGCCCCACGACACCATACCGGGGTGTTTCTTACAGGTTTCCTCTTAGTGCGAGCCTGGCATGACTTTGCTTACCCAAAGACTGCAAGGTAAAACATGGTGATAGGATTTGCTATTAACCTTCTAGAAATGAGGGTAATCTGTAATTAGCTAACTGGGTATTTCTTAGTGATACCAAAAGTTTAATTACTAGAAAATAACTCAGTTACTCGTAGTGTCAAAAAAAAAAAAGTAGCAAGACACACCTTCATGCAACTACAAGTTAAGTGACCATGCACAAGAAGAGGTTACCTACACACAGGGTTAATCATATGCAAAGGCAGGAAAATAAACCCAGGCCATGATCCACAGAATCAAAGTAAGACTTGAGGCCTTCAACTCTAGTCCCAGGCACAGCTGGACAGTTCTGGTTGCCTGTCAGGGCAGGACTCTGGCTGATTCACTTCCAAAGCCATGTCTAAGCCTGATCTTAGCCAAAAGGCCAGGAAGCGATGCACAGGCATCATTCTAACATTGGTGACGAGCGAGGGTGCCATTTCTTTATTTATTGGAAGAGAGGAAGGAGGAGAGATTTTCTACATGCTGGTCCACTCTCCAGATGTTCACAACAGCTAGGGCTGAGCCGGGAGAAAACCTGGAGCCAGGAACTCACACTACATCTTCATCCCACACGTTGGTGCAGCAACCCAAGGCCTCAAGCCACTGCCTGCTGCCTGACACTGAGGCGGCACAGCCAGGACTAGAACCCCAACATGCCAACCTGGACACAGGCATCCAGGTAGTATCCTAACCAGTGAGCCAAACATCCGCCCCAGATGTGGCATTCCATCTACCTGCCTACTCCCCAGACATCTCAGAATGGCGAGGTGTGAGCCAGACCAAAGCAGGGAGCCTGGTACTCAAACCAGGTTTCCACATGGGTGGCAGAGACCAAGTCCTGAACCACTATCTGCCACCTCCCAGGATGCACATGAATACAAAGCTGGGCCAGAAACACAAAAGCTGGGACTCAAATCAGGTTCTCTTGTGTGGGATGCAGGCATCCCACGTGGTGGTTTTACCCACTCTGCCAAATGCCAGCTTTTCTCTCTCTCTCTTTAAGCATTATTTACCTTTTCCTAAACTTTCCATAAAGTGAATTTTTAAAAAAGATTTATTTTTTTTATTGCAAAGTCAGATATATAGAGAGAGAAGGAGAGAGAGAGAGGAAGATCTTCGGTCTGATGGTTCACTCCCCAAGTGACTGTAACGGCTGGTGCCAGGAGCCAGCAACTTTTTTCCGGGTCTCCCACGCGGAGGTGCAGGGTTCCAATGCATTGGGCCGTCCTCGACTGCTTTCCCAGGCCACAAACAGGGAGCTGGATGGGAAGTGGAGCTGCCGGGATTCTAACCAGCACTCATATGGGATCCCTGCGCTTTCAAGGCGAGGACTTTGGCCCCTAGGCCATCGCGCAGGGTCCGAAGTGAGTTTTTTTGAGAAACACTTTGAAAAGTCAAGACAGGGGCCCTGCTCAATACAGTTCTGACTACATCCAAAGTACTGTCTCCTGTTTTTCTGTCCTTGCCTGTGACACAATAGTGGTACACTCGTGTTATGGAGCTCTTAGACTCACACACATATGTAGTACAAGAGTCTATTTTCAGTTCACTTGGACCAATGTGGTTGAACTCTTTCTTACTGAAATGCTGTGCAGGGCCCAGCTCCATAGCCTAGCAGTTAAAGTCCTCTCCTCGCACGCGCCGGAATCCCACATGGACGCCGGTTCCTGTCCTGGCTGCTCTACTTCCCATCCAGCTCCCTGGTTGTGGCCTGGGAAAGCAGTGGAGGACAGCCCAATGCCTTGGGACACCGCACCCGCGTGGGAGACCCGGAAGAAGCTCCTGGCTCCTGGTTTCAGATCGGCTTAGCTCTGGCCATTGCGGCCACTTGGGGGAGTGAATCAGCGAATGTAATGTCTCCATTCCAATTTAAAAATAATAAAGAAATAAGTAAGTAAGTAAAGCTGCTTTGCAAGCCGATGTAACAATGCACTAGCACTTTATAAATGTGATGCGCTGAGTTGTTTTTGTGTTGGCCCTCTTCTTTAAAGTCTGTTTTGGGGACCAGCGCTGTGGTGCAGGTAAGCCACTTTGGCTTGCAAAGCTGGCATTGTGGCTGCTCTATTTCCTATCAGCTCCCTGCAGATGCCCCCTGGAAAGCAGGAGACGCTGGTTCAAATGACTGGGCTGCTGTCACCCACATGAGAGACGGACGGAGTTCCACATTTCTGGCTTCAGTCTGGCCCAGCTCTGGCCACTGTGACTATCCCAGGAGTAAACCAGTGCACACAACATCTCTTTCTCACTTGCTCTCTTCTCCTTATTTGTTAACTTGGCTTTTAAAATAAATGCTAAAAGGAAAGAAAATTAAACCGCGCTGTTTGTCAGTGCCAGGACGAAACTGCTCGATATATCTGTGAGCATCATTTCTAGCGAAACAAAGGGTTGTCACTAATTGAAAAGTAAAAAATTTTTAAATCAAATCTAGAACCTCATATACCTGTTGATGGAAATGTAAACTGGCGTAGAAACTCTGGAAAACAGTCTTCATACAGTTAAAAATAGACATATATTGTACCACCGAGCAGCTGCACTCCGGGATCCACATCCAAAAGAAATGGAAACCCATGCCCACATAAAGACTTACGCACAGATATTTATGGAAGGATGATTCATAACAGCCCGATGTCCACCCTCTTCCGAAAGGAGAAGCACAATATGGCATGTCAGTATAATGAAACATTCTTCAGTAATACGAGAAAGAAAATTTTAAAACATGTATGGGCCTTAAGAACATTATACAGAATGAAAAGAGGCCGTCACAAAAGGCCACAGAGTGTAATCCTGTTGACAAGCGCCATCCACAGACCCAGAGAGAGCAAGAGCAGCCCAGCGAGTGTCCAGAGCTGACAAGGTGACAGGGAAGGGCTAACGGGCACAAGTGTGTGTGCAGTGATCAAGGTTTTGGTTGCCTCGAACCGTGAATATGGTGAAAGCTACTCGACTATTTGTATGGTTGTGAAATGTAACTCAATAACGCCATTATTAAAAAAAAATCTGTTCTGTGACAAGAGGAGTTGAGAATCAGCAACCCTATTCTATAAAGTGTTTTCTGGTCAACAGTAAAAGCTTCGGAAGTGCAGCTTTAACTTGGCTGCAACTGGAAGCAGCTTGCACATTCGGCACTGTGAGTGTAGTGAGGGCAACATATCATGACATCAGATATTCCAGGCACGGTGCCGTGGGACATTTTCCATGCATGTACACGCACAGACACAGGAATCCATCGGAATCAGCCTGAGTCTAGGTTCGCTTTTACTACTGCACCTTACCAGGTCTTTCACTTCACTGAGGCACAGCTGAAACCTCACTGTGCACTGCGATCATCCCAAGTGTGTATGGACAAGAACAAGGCACACACCCTGCTCTTATGGGTTTTACAATCTAATTTTTTTTAAAGGTTTATTTTTTATGGAAAGGCGGATATACAGAGAGGAGGAGAGAAGAAGATCTTCTGTCTGATGATTCACTCCCCAAGTGACCGCAATGGCTGGAGTTTAGCCAATCCGAAGTCAGAAGCCAGGAGCTCCTCTGGGTCTCCCACGTGGGAGCAGGCTCCCAAGGCTTTGGGCCATCCTCAACTGTTTTCCCAGGCCACAAGCAGGGAGCTGGATGGGAAGCAGGGCCGCCGGGATTAGAACTGGTGCCCACATTGGATCCTGGGCATGCAAGGCAAGGAGTTTAACCACTACACTATTGCGCTGGACCCAAAATCATCTTTAAAATCTGATATTTACTTAATGTTCACACTGTGTTAATATTAGATTATAGGGCCCAGCGCAATAGCGTAGTGGTTAAACTCCTTGCCTTGCACGCCCAGGATCCCATATGGTTGCCGGTTCTAATCCCAGCGACCCTGCTTCCCATCCAGCTCCCTGCTTGTGGCCTGGGAAAACAGCTGAGGATGGCCCAAAGCCCCGGCACCCTGCACCCGTGTGGGAGACCTGGAAGAGCTCCTGGCTCCGGATCGGCTCAGCTCCAGCCATTGCAACCACTTGGGGAGTGAACCATCAGATCGAAGATCTTCCTCTCTGTCTCTCCTCCTTTCTGCATATCTGCCTTTCCATAAAAAAAAAAAAAAAAAAAAAAACCTTTAAAAGAAAGGTTTTAAAAGCAGGTGCTGTGCAAAGGGAGGATATGCTTTGAGACGGAGCGGCTAGACAAGGAGGCTTTTCTGAAGAAGTGATGCTGGAGGGAAGACATGAAACACACAGAGAATTCCAGGTAGAGGAAGTATTTCGGGAACGGCCAAGCCAGAAGCATTCAACCTTCCTCTAACCCCTGCTCCACAAGTTCATACAAGGATACCTGTATGGTGACTTGCAGGATGTGCCCTGGACCACTGAAGGATATTCCTGTAAAGTGATGTCTCCACCCCGGTGTGTCTCTCAACAACTGTTACCTTTAGCATTGACTCTTGTGGCCATGGTGCTGGGAGGCACTGCACTCCAAGACAGATCAGACGTGCAATCCACAGCCCTCAAGGTAGGAAATAATCTAGAACCACAGCATACATAGGTAGAAACATATACAAGGCAGAAAGTAAAAATGGACAGCTACAAACCGTAAGGTTTCCAGAGTCTGTTCCAGGCTGGAGACCCAGAGGAAGCCTCGTGAGAGGCCAGGAGAGCTAAGGCTCTGGACATGGGGAGGGGGCACGGTATCCCTCATTAACCTGAAACTGTCTTAAAACATTTTCAGCTCAAGGGGAGGAGGCCTGATGCTCTGTGATAATTAGAACAGTATGAGGGCACTTCAAAAAATTAATGAGAAATAAAATTAAAATCAAGTTTATTTAGGTGCAAAAGTTTTGAAACCCAAGCATATGCCCACAACATGCACTCTCCAGGAACTTTCTCAAGAGTTCCCGTGTTCTGCAAAGTTGGGCAATCCACCTGTTGCCTCACTGGGCAGACGTGAGCAGTCCCAGCAGGAGGTGGTGACGCCAAGCCAAGCTGCGTAAAGGGGAGGAGCTGAGGCCTCCGCTCTGCACTTTTAATTTAAGCTCACAACACATCTTCCTGGGACCTGTGCTCAGAGATTCTTTGGGGAGAGCCACGGCCACAGGAGATGAAGAAATGATGTAAATTCATTTGGAGAGTCAAATGGGAAAGCCAACAAAAACACAACCTTTGATACAGGCAATTTAGTAAAGGTAGTTTTTAAAAAGTGGACAACGCTTGTTGCTATACCACTACAGAAAATCAAAATGTCATCAAATGACTGCCTTGATGCCGCTGGCTCCCCTGCTCGCCCATGAGCACAGCGACGCCGGCCTTCGTATTTTAACACAAGCCTTCTCAAAAACCTTATACAGTTTTCTCTAACTTCAGCTGCCCAGTGATCTTTAAAATCCTGTGGAAACATTTACTTTTAACATGGACCCTGTCAGAAAATCTGTACCTTAAGGGTTAAAAAGGAACAACAAAATTCAGCCATGCTGTAAATTTACATGACAGGCTTGAATTTCTTCCACCAGTGGCACTGTAAACAGATATTTCTGCACAAGTACAGGCACACTACACCTGCATCCTTACAGCTTTGAAGGTTTATGTGAGGCATACCTAACAGTATGCTCATTGGGGACTTAAGCATGTCCCTAAGTATTCTTTTTCTCTTGCCTTTGATGTAGCCCAAAAAAGCTTTAGTTTTGAAATAAATGTGATCACCCTGTTGAGACAGACCGAGAAAGGAAGGAAGGGCTGAGTGGTTGATTCAGCACTGAAGGCAAGCCTGAGTTATTCTCAGCACGGTCAGGCTTTGGGACAGAAAACAGACGCCTGCTCTCCTCTGCCAACATCGGCTCGAGTCTCGTCCAGACCCGAATGCTCCTACACACTAATCAATATGTATGCACAACACACACATAGAATGTTCTGTGTGTATACTGTCATACACCTTCAGTTCTGAAGCTCACAGATTTATTTTAAACTTCACTGCTAATGTTCATGCTTAAAATAACTTTCGCTGGTAAGTTTGCAACCCAGTCCCTCAAATCCCTTCCCATTCCCAAAAGAATATATGAAATTAGAGAGGAAAGGCCAAACAGCATTTTTAAAGTCAATGTCTCAACAACTCCAACAAACATTCCACGGCCAAACTCACCATAGAGAGCTGTCCAAGTCTGATTAATTACATCTAGACACACAGTTCCTGACCTGAAACAGATGCAAAGAACAGCATTTAAAAAAACCAGAAAGTCATTCAGCTGCATGTTTGGCAACTATTTATCAAGAGAAACCTTTTTAGTAGCTAACACTCCACGGGGAGGAGTGCATTCTTGCAGGGCCTGGAGCGTCTCCTCCAGACATGGACAGTGGAATTCTGGGAAGAGCAGTCATTCCGCAGGGGAGAGAGCAGGCCAACCCGAGGGCCGAGGGCCGGGCAGGCCACGACCCGCTGATCTGCTGGACTGCAGGACGCGGGCCACCACCTCACGGGTTTGTGCTTCTGCCTCAGGCCAACCTCACATGTATCAAGGAAACCGCAGACAAGCCTACACTGAGAGAATCTAGATTCTTTAAAAACATCAATTTTCTAGAAGAGGAAGGCAGGTCTAAGAACTAAATTAGTTCAAAGAAACATGATCATCAAATGTAATACATGATTCTGGAGTGGACCCTTTGCTGAAAGGAGAAGCAACGTGCTGGAAAGTACAGTTCTGCTGTGTGGCAGCGCAGACTCAGAAGTGCTCATGCTCACGCGAGGCCCCAGATCCGAGCACTGAGTGTGAGCACACGAGAGAACACCCTTGTATAAAGTTCGTGCAACAGAAGGAAGGGGCGTGAACCATTATAAAACATACTCTGATGTGTTCAGAGATCCTCACATGTGGAAAAAGCACAATTGAGTGCCATGAGAAGTAAAAATAACAGTTCAAATAACGGTGCATTTTAAAAGCACCGGCAGAACAACACAGGACACAACGAGACTGGGCTTTAAAACCCCACTCATAAAGTACTGGGCATCCATAGCAGTTATTAATAAATGAAAAGGAAATATTCCAAGTACTGAAAATAGTAAATCAGTGTGTTGAAAACAGATATCTGAACCGCATTTATACAGGGAAGTTTTCCATGTCAACGGGAGATCAGGAAAAGGAGGGCAGGACCCAGCCAGCACCGCCACACAGGATCGGAACTCGGTGGTTCAGACGGTAACAGTGCTAAGACTCCGTAATTTAAGTGACCATTCATACAAAATAACTTCCCAATGAAATCCAAAAAGATCATTTAAAAAAAAATAACTGAGAGGAACTTGAATCGAAAGTAGTTGCTGCTAAAATGTAAACATTTTTAAATAGTTACTTACGCTTCATCAATGTTGGGGTGGAAAATTTTATTCATGAATCCTGTAAAAAGAGATGTTAATTAGCAGCAAAAAGTATGCAAAGAGTAGCTAAAG
The DNA here is from genome assembly GCF_030435755.1 of Ochotona princeps. Taxonomy (NCBI): domain Eukaryota; kingdom Metazoa; phylum Chordata; class Mammalia; order Lagomorpha; family Ochotonidae; genus Ochotona; species Ochotona princeps. The sequence goes on along the minus strand of NC_080856.1, from coordinate 3,233,608 downwards.
TACTTCACTGTGGCAAATGGCGATCTCGGTCACTTCCTCCCTTTCCATCTTAGTCCTCTGATTACTGACGGACTGTACTCCTGTGGCAGCTTCAACTGACAGACCCCGGGCCGGGGCCCCCAGGAGAATGTGTGATAGCAACGGCTTATAGCTAGTGTCACACTAAGGCCACGCAGCCCCACGCAGCCCCACGCTGTGACTTCTCCTTGGTTTACTGGTATCACTGGTCACACCTAGTGCGGAACATGAATGAAGCTGTTGAAATGCTAAAGGAAACACCGTCTCCAAACCACAAAGGATATCATGATAACAGTGGCCAAAATATTTCCTTTAAGTACAGGCTACTCATTCAAAGAAGCCCAGTTTTGATTAAAATTGAGGCCACCAGGAAATGAGGCAAGGAGTTTCAAAAACAATTCTCCAAGATGATTTTATCAGTGAAGCACTTACATTTTACTCCTCAACAAAAAAGTACAGAACTTAACACACTTAACTTAAATTGTAAGGAGAAATGAATCCACCCCGTGTCTTCAGCACCAGGGATTCAGTCTGCATACACGAGAACAACGATGTCTCGCAGCAGATCCACTGTGCGAGCTGTCACCTGGCCAGCTGCTATCAACTTTCATCTAGGACTCTCACTTCATTTCACATTCTCAATGAATTCCTAAGGCAACTATCACACTGCGCTGTTTTCTGGCCTGGTCCCTCGCGCACTCAGCACTACAGGTCATGGGCGTGTTCAGAGTCCAGAGAGACGGCAGCAGGTTCCTGGGGAGGTCACTGAGCAGTGAGGAACAGACGCTGCACTGCACGCAAGGCTAGCAGCGGGCGGGGGTTCACACCAGAGGGAAGAGGGAGAAGCACACTGCAGCAGGAACTCAGAGCAGCCGTGACAGAGAACGGGGTAAGTATACAAACATGTCAGGTATCCCAACCTTTGATTGGTCAAGCCAGTCCCAACACTGATCATATGCCTATTCTGTTTGTAAAGCCTTTGTGTTGATCCACGACCAACAAGAGAGCCCGAGTTACTCCAACTACTCTCCCGCAAACAGAAAAGCCTGGTGTTCGAGATCAATTTTTCATTCAGAAAACTAAGGGTGTTTCAAAGTCTAGATTTAGGGGTATGACTAAGCTGATGGAGACACTCAGGATGCCTAGCTGTTGAGCTCAGCAGTCAGGATGCCACCTGGAGCACTCCCATCGCCCGCCTCTGAGCGCCTGGGCTTGAGTCCTGTTCCAGCTTCCAGCTCATGGGTACCATGGGAGGCGACCGGTAATGGCCCCAGTGTTTAGTCCCCTTGTTCCCGTCACGGCAGACTGGCACTGAACGCCCAGTTTCTGGCTTCAGCCCAGCGCATGTGCGGCTGTTACACTGGCCTGCGGGGCGCACCAGCAGAGGGCAGCTCGCTCTGTATGTTTATGTGCCTCAACAAAGAGCAGGGTAAAAAACTACTTAACCCTGGGCACGTCAAGAACAGTCAGGATATTTGTAGCAACACTTTATCAGCTCAGATATAATGCAGCACACTGGTAATGAACTCGATTGGTATTATCAACGTGAATGGATCTAAAGCAGGATTAGGAAACACAAGTTGCAGAAAAGTTGTCTTTTCAACGTATTAAAACAAAGCAATCCTGTCTGTCCTCAGTGATAACGAATACCTAGAGGAACAACGTACTGGGTCAACACATCCCAAACCTGCAAGAGAGATTACTTCAGCTGGAGTACAGGGTCGTGGTGACGGACGGATAGGAAACCAAACAGGAAATGGTTTAAAATGACTTATCTAAGATTGCAATGCTTAAAAAAAAAGAGACCAATTGTAAATTATGTCCTGTTTTTTTGTGTACACACACAGCTACGTACAAATCTTAAGAGTGCTGGGCCCGGCGGCGTGGCCTAGCGGCTAAAGTCCTCGCCTTGAAAGCCCCGGGATCCCATATGGGCGCCGGTTCTAGTCCCGGCAGCTCCACTTCCCATCCAGCTCCCTGCTTGTGGCCTGGGAAAGCAGTCGAGGACGGCCCAATGCATTGGGACACTGCACCCGCGTGGGAGACCTGGAAGACGTTCCAGGTTCCCAGCTTCGGATCGGCGTGCATCGGCCCGTTGCGGCTCACTTGCGGAGTGAATCATCGGACGGAGCATCTTCCTCTCTGTCTCTCCTCTGTGTATATCTGGCTGTAATAAAATGAATAAATCTTTAAAAAAAAAAATCTTAAGAGTGCTGAATTATTAGTGGTGAGGGTATTTTCCCCACAAGTTCTATCACTCGTCACTATCATCCAGGGACCAAACCATGGCAATGGCAGGATGAAGGGACTAGTGTCAGGGCCAACTTCTGCAAGAAACTTTCCCATAACTTTTACTTAAAACTCTGAAGTTTCTACCGTGCACCATCCCAATAATTTTTAATCCTTTCATAAAAGGTGACTCTCAGGTTACAGGATAATGATCCTTCGAATTAGATATGGGCCCGGTGGGGTGGCCTAGTGACTAAAGTCCTTGTCCTTGCCTTGAATGCGCCAGGATGCCATATGGGTACCAGTTCTGATCCCAGCAGCCCTGCTTCCCATCCAGCTCCCTGCTTGTGGCCTGGGAAAGCAGTGGAGCATGGCCCAAAGCCTTGGGACCCTGCATCCACTCCTGGCTCCTGGCTTCAGATTGGCTTAGTTCCGCCATTGTGGCCACTTGGGGAGTGAATCAACGGAAGGAAGATCTACCTCTCCTCTCTGAACATCTGACTTTCCAACAAAAATAAAAAATATAAATCTTTAAAAAAATCAGCAGATGTGGGAACACACTGCCACACACTGCAAGGGAACTTCCTGCTGAGTGGGAGTAATGAGCCACTCATGGGACTTGATGTGTTCTTGAGGCTTCAAATGCCGCCTCTGCTAGACTTCAAACGTCAGGATACACTGAAATAGCAGAGTGATGGGCATATGACTGCAGTTGTAACAATACAGGCGAAACCAGTGGGGAGGAGGCAGTTTGGAGAAGTGGGTAAGGGGAATCCCAGAGCCTACGGAATTGCATCAAAAAAAGCTGCTTCGTTAAAAACCAGCGGCCCCTCGGGAATAGGCTACACCTGAGCGCCTAGGTTCGAGTCCCAGCCCTGGCTCCAGGCTCTAACTTCCTGCTGAAGTAGCTCCTAAGAGGCAGCAGCGATGGCTGAAGTCGTCGGATCCCTCCTGATTCTGCCCAGGGTCAGTCTCAGCCATTGTGAACACAAGGAGTGAATCAGCAGGTGGCAACCTCCTAAAACGTAGCAGAGCCATGTCTACGGGAGAAGCTCCCAAGCCGGGCCTGGTGCAGTGCGCTGCAGTAAGCTGCCACGTGTGTTGCTGGCACCCTACTTTGGAGGGTGGGTTCAGGCCCTGACTTTTCCATTTCCTTTAAGGCTCCTGGCTCAGCTGCTCCACTTCCCTATACTGCTCCCTATTAATAACGGGCTGGAAGGCAGCAAACGATGGCCCAAGTACTTGGGTCCCAGATGGGGTTCTTGGCTCCTGGTCTGGGCCTGGTCATCGCAGCCATGTGGGAACTCAACCAGTGGATGGAAGAACTGTCTTCCCTGCTCCCTCTGACTTTCAAATAAACTTAAAAAAAAAAAAAGAAAAAAAAAAGAGTAAGAAAATAAAGATTCTCATTGCTGGCTACAGTTAAGAATTCCCCTGGAGAACTTTCCGGAAAGCAGAATATATCCTATGTTTGAACGTGGGTATGTTATGTGAGAAAAAAAAAAAAAAAAAGACAGGAAGGCCAGGTGAGGGGTTGCATTTTTAAACAAGATGGCTGGGCCCAGCGTGATAGCCTTGCAGCACATCAGAGCTGGGGAGATGGAGAATGGCAGATCTCCAGCTGGTGGGATTCAGCTTCAACATCCTGATGCCACAGGGTACCTCAAAAGTCTAAGTCATGAGAAAAGCTATGGCGAAGAGAAGTTTAAATAGTTTTCAAACCCTGAAACGTTAAGAGCTTCATGCATGTGTATGCATGGTGAGCACATTTGGAATCAATATAGTTTCCACACTGTTTTCAATTAAATCTAGATTTGGGTTGGTTGAGTCCAGGAGTATAACAGAGAGGGCCAGAGAGGACCTGGTAAACATATGCTTTAGTAATTCAATGGGCTGAGCCCAGTCCCCAGAGCCTCTGCTAAGAATAACACACTGTCCAGCACTGGGACAGAGGGTCCTCTGGAGGGGCGCGGGGTCTAGCTGAGACCTTGCCATCCGCCGCAGGCGCCAGCAAACCCCTCACTTCAGTGGATGTCTCTCTTCACCGATGAAGAAAATATGACAGGCAAAATCTTTCTGTTGGAAAACACTTACTTATTTATTAGAAAGGCAGAGTGATACAGGAAGAGGGAGACAGATTTTCTAGTTGGCTAACTGCACAAAAGGCCAGCACTGTGCCAGGAACCCACTTACGTGGGCCACCTTCTCCTGCATTGGTGGAAGGTGTATTGGCTTGAACCCATACTTCACCATGGCACACTGGCATCGCAAGCAGCAGCCAAACTTGCCCCTTTCATTTCTAAGGATCTATCAGACTGAAAAATCTAGGATTTAACAACAATAGCCAAAGCTCTGGGAACAGGGGACTTCAGGGGACATAGCCAATGGCTAAGCTCTTGCAGAAAGTTAATTTTGTAAGGCAGCATTTTTAGGGATAGAAACAGCCTGGAAAGTATAAAGCTAACATGTTAGATGGCACGAAGGACCACAGAACCTGCTGACTACTCCAAAGCAGGCAGTTCAGAACCTCAAGCACTGCTAGGCCAATTCTACCCAAAATACTTTCAAAAGGATTTCTTCCAATATCAGGTTTTTTGTTTGTTTTTACTTGTTAGAAGAAAAAGAACCTATCTCCCTGACAAGTGTTTTGGTGAAGCAAAGGGCGAGGTTTCTGGCAAAGCCAATCCGTGCTGGATAAGGACGCCAATGGTGGAACTTGTGGATGGGGGGAGGTGGCCAGGATGCAGGGGGCAGTGTCCTCAGGACCTCGCCTGTTGGCCCTGCCACATTCTGCTTCCTCTTGGCAACGCTGTCACCCTGCTAATGAGTGTGGCCGTAGTGAGAGAATTTTCCCAACACCTGCTTCCACTCAACCACAAACTATTTTGAAGATATTTAAAGTGAACATATTTCGAAAACCGCTATTATGGAAACAAGAAAAAACATCAAGTCATCTTAAGCCTACATGATTTTTAAGTTTTACTCAATACTAGACATTTTCTAATGATAAATTTCAGTGACTCGACTGAACTCTTACTATTTTGGGTAAGTATTCTGGCACAGATCCACATTTGTATTTAAAAAAAAAAAGGAGGCAGAGGGAAACAGGAATCAACATCTAGGTAAAAGCTCAGCATCCCTGCTCAGAAAGAAACCAGGTACTTTCAAGCTCTGGAGATGGAATCTGTATCATGTTTAACAGGTGCATGCTCAGGCTTGTACCCTTCCAATACCCAGTTGCTCTGGGATAACATCTCTTGACCCACCGGTTCATAGGCAAAGTCAACAGCACCTCACCACAGCACACAGAACACTGGCTTTCACCTCAGCCTGCTTGCTGTGTGCAGCGATGGAAGGGGACTGTACACTCTGAGCACCTGCTGACACCGAGTTAACAGGTGAATACAAGGCAACAAACAAAACCAGAAAACCTTTCGTCAGGGTAGCTTTGTGTTCGGCAAGTAAGGCTGCAGTCTGCGATGCCAGCATCTCATGTGGTTATCAGCCTGAGTTCTGACAGCTCCACTTCACAGCCAGGGCCTGGGCCCTGTGGCTACCTGGAAGACCGGGGTGAAGCCCCTGCTCCCGCTTTTGGCCTGGCCCAGCCCCAGTCACTGTAGGGTCGGGGGGACGGAAGGACCTCCTTTCTCCTTAACTCTTTGAAGTAAATAATTAAATCTTAAATTATAAAGAAAAAAAAAAGACCCCCTTTTCCATCTTTGTTCCCTCTACTTGATTAGATGCTAATTATCAAAGCCGTGGGTAGATGAATTACCCAGAACCAGTCATCTAGCTAGAAATTTCACTCAAATCTTCGTGATAAACTAAGAGCTCAAGTGACTCCTGGAGTTCAGCCCACCGCGAGGGGAGCAGGCCAAGGGCCAGGGCCCACATGGGGGAGACAAGTCTGCACGGAAATGGTTCAGGCAGCCAGAGCTAACACAGCTGGATTACAAGGCAATGAATTCCTTCAAGAAAACAGCGCATGAGAACGTATCACCGACATCCTACCTTCATGACAAGTGCCCACATTGGCTATCCACAACCAAACTGATTAACTCAGTAGCCATATATTCAATCTATATTTAAGCTTGAACCCAGAATATAACTACTTGAAAGGCAGTAACTTGGCTCTACCTTCCTGGCATGCAGGAGGTGACCACACTTGGGCTGTTCCAGCTGAATGTGTCAGGGGAGGGGACAGCTGCATGCCATCAGGCCCTGGCTGGGCCCAGGCCTGGCCGATGTGGCCACCCAGGAGTGAACCAGCGAACGGGAGGGAGATCGATTCAGCTCTTCTCCCTCCCTGCGTCACTGTGCCTTGTCTCCCTTACAGCTCTCTTGCCCTCATCTTCTTTACCCTATTTATTTAGTTTTTTTTGTTGTTGTTGTTCAGTATTTAATGAAAGGAAGAAAGAAGGAACTAGAGGAAGAGATCTATCTTCCACCTATAGGTTCAAAAGGTCAAAAGGGCCTAACACAGCCAGGTCTGGGCCAGAGCCGGGAGTCAGGAAATCCATTCTGGTCTCCCACACAAGCAGCAGAGGCTCAAGCGTCTGCGCCATTATCCACTGTCTTCCCAGATGCGTTAGCAGGAAGCTGGATCAGAAGTGGAACAAAAGGAACATTTGGGACTTCAAGCAGTATTCAGATTTGGGATGCCAGAGTTTCAAGCAGTGGTTAACAGGCACTGCAATGCCAGCTTCCTCCCTGTCTTCTCCCTCAAGGTTTGTGGGCCATCACTGTCCTCCATGAATCCCCAGCCCTCTTCCTTCCCAAGATGGCCACTCAGCAAACCTGGAACAGAGGGGACCAACTGTTCGTGTCTGGTGCTACTAGGTAGGTAAGCACTCACTCACTCAAATATGCCAGGGAACAGGCAATGTGCGAGGTCCCAAGTTTGGTGTCAATGTTAGTAAACCATCTCAGGAACTGTTCTTGCGGGGTTATGTCTACTGAGCTGCAGGCAGGAGACACAATACACACCAATCTATCAAAATAAGCCAACCACTCATGGACTCAAAAGCACCTGCCATCTGCCTCCCCTTCCTCTGCAGATTGTTTGCTCTTCACCAACAACTGCCACATTCCACTACCTGCCTCCCTCCCTGCCTTGTACTGCCTCCCTTAATTCTTTCCCTCAGTTCTGAATCCCTCTCAATTGCTTCTTCTATTTTGGGGAATATAGGGAGGGCATGGAAATCAACTTCCAGGACCCCTCATTTCCCACCCATGAAATTCTCCTTGCACACACACTCCTTCCCACTGCCTCGAGGGCCCCCCCAGATGGTCATGCTATTTCTAAGCATCAGTTCTGTGTTCTCGCCCCAGCCATTCATCTCAAAGGCATCATTTCTGTCATTCTTTGGACTCCCAGCATCACACCAAGCTTTTCCTCTTTCCTAGGCAGCAGCTTGTAGGAAGCATTTTAACATCCTTGAAAATCTCTTAAGAAATAACAAAAAAAAAAAATCTCACGTTTTCCTTCCAGTACCACCTCATTTTTTCTTTCAACACTTACTTGAAAGGCAGAACGACAGAAGGGGGAAGGGGGAAGAGGTAAGGAGACGGAGGAACAGTGCCAGAGGGAGCAAAGGGAAGAGGGCAGAGGGAGGAAGGCATTCCATTCACTGGTTCATTCCCCAAACAGGCACAACATCTGGGCTTGGCCAGAATGAAGCCAGCTTCCAATATGGTAGGAGGCACTTGGGTCATCTTCCCCTGCCTCCCCAGGGGCATTAGCAGGAAGTCGGCTCAGAAGCAGAGTCATCAGGACTTTAACAAGCACTCCAGCATAGGACGCTGGTGTTGCAGGCAGAGGCTTAACCTGCCACCACAATGTTCGCCCTATGACTCTCTGAACACGACCAAATTTCTTCAGAGCTACTTATTATCTAGAGAACAGTCGTTGAACCTTGCAATCTGGTCCAAGCCAATAGCATCTCTTGCTTACAATAGTATTTGCAACTGTGCCTCTATCCTGGTCATCCTCTTCCTGCATGGTGGTAGAGTCATCGTTAAAGATGAAAATCTGACTGTTCGATCCTTGCTCAAAATCCTTCATTCAGGGCCCGGCGGCGTGGCCTAGTGGCTAAAGTCCTCGCCTTGCATGCCCAGGATCCCATATGGGTGCCGGTTCTAATCCCGGCCGCTCCACTTCCCATCCAGCTCCCTGCTTGTGGCCTGGGAAAGCAGTGGAGGACGGCCCAAAGCCTTGGGACCCTGCACCCACCCTGACTCCTGCTTTCGGATCGGCTCTGCTCCGTCCGCTGTGGCCACTTGGGCAGTGAACCAGCAGACAGGAGATTTGTCTCTCTTCTCTGTACATCTGCCATTCCAATAAAAATACATAAATCTTTAAAAAAAAACCAGAATATAAATGATGCAACCATTAAGGCACTATACTTTAAGAACATTTTAATTTACATCTTCAACTTTAAACACACCATGAACATACAGAAGGGTGAAACTGCTCAGCTGACCTTGGCTGCGATGACACGGTTTGGGAATAGCACTTGAGCTGCCCAGATAAAACAGGAGGACAGTTGAAGAACATCCAGGGCTGGCTTACCTATTTCTTCTGGCTAATTTTACATCTATACTACTCATAAAGGAAACCTTGCTTTTTTTAAGTGAGCCAATACTTCTCAAAAGGCTTAAACACACATCTCAACAGTAATTACATTGTTGACGAAAAGGGGTCTCCCCACACAACTGATTGAAAGCTTGCTGTGCAACCTTCCTCTGGAGGAAACAAGTACAGCACGTATACACACTTCAGCCAGATCTTCTTCCCTGACAAGGTGATGCGCAGTAGACATGGGTTCTAACAGCCCACAGAAAGTTACAGCATCATTTGTCCCAATCATTGTCATGCTGGCATTATTACTTATAGAAACTACAGGGGCTTCTTTGTGTCATTACATAAGCATTGCCTAAAGTTTAGAGTTTGCTACTTACAAAACAATGAAACCATGATATGCCAGAAAAAAGGCATTAAGACAAGGTTTGAAAAACAGTTACATTTCTACAAGATAAGCAGAAATAATTCTTATAGTGTCATTATTCATTTTACTAATTTCTACTGTTTCTGTCTAGGAACACGAGGACACAAAAGTACACTGAGCACAACAACTTCTAGTCTTCAGACAAACAGATATTAATGAAATATCTTTTTAATGCATTTATATGCTTTGATCATTCTTTAACAGCTGAAGATCACACTGCTCAACTACATGAAAGTTTAAAAATGTCTGAATAGGAAGAAGTGGCCAAAGAGAATCAGTCAGCTGGGGAGAGGCAACCACAAAACCCAAGCGCCCCCTGAAGGAGCGACCTTACATGTTGCTGCCCAGGATGGAGCTAGGGAAAGGGCTGTCACCCCAAAATGCAGGTGTTTGAGGTATATGTACTTAGCATTTGCCTCAGAAAGCTCCACATCTCACAGCCTCTTTTTACCATCCATAACTCAAATGCAGGGCCCTAGCAGCAATGATGCAATTTCTAATTCAACTATCCAGAAAATATTTTATTTTCTCAATTACTAGGCTTAGAAAACATCAAAAAAATGTACCAGTTTGTTCTTTAAATAAGCACTAAGAGCTCCACAGTCCAAGGAATTACAGACGCACTGTAGCATTTTTATACCATAGAACTCTGAAGTTCACGAGCAGCTCAGGGTTGGAGGAGGGGCTGCTCCTAAGTGGGACTTGGCCAGTGACTGCCCTAACTCACGTATGCTCCTGACCACATACACAGACGTGGGGGCCTGGAATCACTGCAGACAACTCCATTTTGTTCCACTTTAAAACAACCAAGCCTTTGTTCAGAGTAGGGATGGATGGCAAGTAGTCTAACTTGCGTTTTGAAGCTGCCCACAGCCACAGAGACGTCTGAGCATGAGGCCTGTTCAACCCAGCCAAGGACGAGCAGTGTATTCCAATGTTACTTACATTTAACAATACTTTGAAGCTGTGTATAAACTGAAATCCCTTATTTTACTGCTAACAATTGGAATGGGCAGTGGGCCTCAAAGCTAGTTTCACCTAACACCAAAAGAAAATCTAGAGACTCTGTCATTTTAATCATGCAAAGGGTGTTGTATTTAATTATCTTTTGATCACACTATGGAAGTCCTCCAAGTCACAAAAGACAGTAAAGTCACCATTTCTGGAATTAATTAATTCCCATGAAATATTGGATTTCTTCCCAAAGATAAAAGTCACATACCTATAGATGGCGATTTGAAAGGGTATTTATCAGGAAGATCCACTCTGACTTTCCATACTCCGCCTTCATACGGTGCTGCAATCAGAGGCACAGTGTTCAGGTTAATCATTAAACACTCATCTTAAGATAATCTTTCAAATGATTCCCTTGAAGAGTCGGGGATCTATTCCACCCAACAATAGCCACCATCTGGATTAAGACACTTTTCCTTTAGAAGAGAAGCCAACATTCCTTCTCTCCCCTAAGTTGACCTGACTGTCCAATGTTAAACACTGTTCAATTACTTGGAATCATTACCCTTGTTCTTTTCTCTTCTGTAGAAACAAAAACCCAGAAAGGAAAACAAGCCTTCAAGTCCCTTCCCCCAATAAAAACACAAACAGGGCTCCCGACCACCCACCGACCACAGCGCACAACCCATGTCTAATACTGTCACATCAAGACATTCAAGTTTGTCAATCCAAGCCTTTTCACTGTTCTAGAGCCCCATTACATGTAGTTTGCAAACACTCTGCATGCCGTCTTCTGGTTGATATTCCCACTGCCCAGTAACGCACAAAGACGACGGTGGCAGGGAAACACACACAGCAGTGCATTTACTTACTTCCTTGTGGTCCATAAAACTTCACTACGAACTCATTGAGTCCTCCCAGGATGGTAACTTCGTGTTTACTCTCAATGCTAAGGTGGACAGTAAAGGAAATTACACAGGTTTTTACAGTACTGGGAAGAAAACTGATGATGTCCCCGAAACACACCATTTAGAGTGACCAAAATTTGACAGTTATCAAATACAAAAAATATAACAATTCCATAGTTTAAGAGGCAATAAAAACTCATAAGCATATGAATAAGCTTTGGATTCTGAGGGTCTGGTGTTCAAATTCTAGAACTGCCACTTACTGGATCTGAGTGTAGAAGAAAAAAAATGTATTGCAGGTGGTGGCTATTCTTGCTACACCACAATGTTGGCCCCCATAAAGGAAATGTCAAAATGATCTTTATAGAGAGAAAATATAAAATTCTTACAGCTTTAAAATTGAGTATTTTGTTCTCTCCAAACCTGTGTCCTGCAGGTCACAACAAGGACTGAATGGAGCAGGATGTATTTCTGGCCAAGTCCTTACTCAACAAGTCTGGACTAGTAGACACCAAGAGGATCATCCAGTAGAGGCTGACCAGGGCGAGGGACTGCGCCGGGCCCTGGACGTGCCAGTACACACAAGAATCTGGTCTGGGAACACCTCAAAGTTTCTTTGGCGATCTCCCCAATCGAAATGCTGGACTCAGAACCCTAACCAAGAAAAGACAGAAGACAGAACAAGTCAATCAACCATCTCAGCTATATCTTGGAAGCGAAATATGGAACAAACGGAGACTCTAAGATGGACTATGTCAATCAGTGGATTCTTCAAAGACCTCATCGTGCTTGGAGTGGCAAGATTGGAAGCGATTCATAACTGGTGAACTATCAAAACCACTTGAGCAAGATCTCGGAGCATGCCCTACATCCAGGACCTGGGGAGGGTGGGAAATTGGGTCAGGCGTCTTCTTTAAACAGAAAGGAAACAATATGGGAATAATAGTGTTACCCACTTTCCTGTAGCCCTTGAACCTTTTTATCCTAATTAACTATGTAAAGATTGTCAAAAAATAGTAAAAATTTAAAAATAGAATAAATGAAAAAAAAAAAGATTTTTTTATTGGAAAGGCAGATATACAGAGAGGAGGAGAGACAGAGGAAGATCTTCCGTCTGATGGTTCACTCCCCAGGTCGCCGCAACAGCCAGTGCTGCACGAATCCAAAGCCAGGAGCCAGGAACTTTTTTTCCTTGTCTCCCATCGCGGGTGCAGGGTGCCAAGGCTTTGGGCCATCCTCCACTGCTTTCCCAGGCCACAAACAGGGAGTTGGTTGGGAAGTGGAGCTGCCAGGATCAGAACCGGCGCCCATATGGGATTCCGGTGCGTTCAAGGCAAGGACCTTAACCATTACGCTATGGCACCGGGCCCTAACCTGGTTTCATTCTTTTCTAAATTAAAATCACCTACTTCAATATCAAGCACACTAAAATGATTCCAATAGTACCCACATAGAGAAATTGGCTTCGTTTCTTCCTTGGTCAAATCTCACACATGCAGACACTTGTACTAAATTTTCCTCTTACCTAACAGCCACCCTGTGACATTCTGCAAAACATTCCCACATTAATGCTAACATAACTTTTTTAAAAAGTACAAGTTTGAAATGTTTTTAAATTTTTTTAAAAAAGCATTCTTATGTGAGAGAGAAACAAGGTCAAATCCAGGTGAAATATGATTAGAAACAAGCGATAAAACCATTGAAGGAAATAGATGTTTCTGTAGAAGCAGCTTCCCTTAGGATGACTCCACACTAGAAACCTCTAAGGCGAAGACCAGCGGTGTAAGTGCACACACACAGCCACTTTAACACAGCCACTCTAGGGACAAACGAGGGAGGAAACTGCCTTTCAAACAGCTCAATCTTCAAAAAAGAAAATTCTCCTTTCCTAACTCCTATTACAGTGGATGAAAAAAAAAAAAATCAATGCTCCTCTTCCGCCATGATCCCTGGCGCCACCCAATGGCCAGACACAGGGTGCGTCACACCATAAATTAAAGGGTTCTTATAGTTCACTTCATATGAAAAACTGAAAGCACACTGAATGAAACTTTTAAAACTTCTACCAATCGGTAAAATAAAAGGCTGTGCTAAATTTATGCTGTCTTGAACACCGAGATGGGGAAAAAAGAATTTAGGTTTAGCCAAAAGAAAAACACGGCATTAAAAATAAGCCACTCCATCACCACTGACCTGCTACGAAAATATATAAAATTACTTCACTGCTATTACCATGAGTATTTATGGCAGAAGCCATGACTTTCTCCTCCTGCCTGCAAACTCACGGGCAAAGACAGCAGGCTAAAATGACAAAAGTAACGCTCAATTTCGGAGAGGTGCAAGTCAGGTCAGTGAACTAACACAACTGACTGAAAGATTACTTGACTTTTTTTTTTTTTTAAGATTTATTTATTTCTATTGGAAAGGCAGATTTACAGAGAGTCAGAGAAAAACCTTCATCTACTGGTTCACTGCCTAAATGGCCACAACAGCTGGAGCTAAGCCAACCAGAAGTCGGGAGCCAGGAGCTTCTTCCAGGTCTCCCACGTGGTCCCAAGGCTTTGGGCCATTCTCCACCGTTTTCCCAGGCCACAAGCAGGGAGCTGGATGGAAATGGAGCAGCTGGGACATGAACCAGGGACCATATGAGATGGCAGCACTTGAAAGTGGAGGATTAGCCAGTTGAACCACCGTTCCTTTACTTTCAAGCCAGAGCTGGGATATGGGCGGGGACAGGCCAGCCAGGAGTCCTTCAGGGTCACCCCGACTACGCTGCAGTACCCACCAGTGCACATGCCTGCGGAAGGGACTCACCAGGCAGCTACACCCACTGGTTCATGAGCTCAACTCTGCACCAGCTGGCACACACTAGAACAAGGTCTTTAGACCTCACAGGTCAGGTTTCAGGGCGGGTGATGTCCCCCCCACGGGATCACTGCACTCGGTCCCTGACCTCAGGGACAATCACAGACACGTGATCTGACCCTGGCACACAGGTTGTAAGAGCGGGCACCTCAGTCCCTGACCCACACCAGGAATGAGCACAAAAGACAAGACAGCCAGTTCACCTAGGCCTCATCTAAGGCAACAGAAGATTTCAAGCACCTCATCAAAAGAGGAAAGGACAGTTTGACAACACTCCTGTCCAGGCTGTGGGCACACTGAGGCACGCGAGGACAGTCCATGGAGTTCAGAGTCTCGCACCTCTGCTGTGACGAAGCCAACAACCTCTCAGAACCATCAAAATCGCACGAATGACATTCTTGAACATGACATCTGTGAAACATTCTTCCTCACACACGGGCCTCACAAGACGGCCTCCTCCCTGAGCACTGAGTGGTGTGCCAGCAAGGAGTCGGGCACTTCCTCTCTCCCCAACACTTATCTCACAGCTCACTCCTCCCAGCCCCACCCTCTCCATCCTAACTGGAATCGAAGGCCCAAATAAGTCTGCAAACCCAGCACCTTTAATAAATATAAACTAAAGTTTTAATATAAAAAGATCCCTCTACTTTGTCAGTTTCAAAGCTTAAAACTAAAATATCACTCATAAACTGTTCAGTTAAAATTTTGTTAGAGAAATTCACATATTATAAATTGCTCCAAGTTAGTCACAAACTACTGGTTTTTTAATCCACTCACCACTTCACCGTTGAGTGTCACTATTTCAGGAGGATAATGATAAACACCCTTAAGAACCCACATCCACTCCACTTGTAAAATGCTGGCCACCCACCAGTTTATTTTCCCTGAATGTCACCACAATTACACAATCTAATATTTAAAGGTGTCAGATAACTGACACTTTTGGCCAAACTTGTCTATCACAATTTTAGAAGTGATCTTTATATAGTTTTAAGTGAGCCCAGGGCTAAATAGTACTGACAAGGACCTGGGACTCAAAACACCTTGAGTCCTCAGTTTACAGATACTGACTTTATAAAACAAGAGGGTGACCTCCCTAAGCTGTGTCTAAGAGTGGGAAACTTGGAATGTCGGTGCGTGCATGCAGAAGGCAGAATCCAGCAGCGATCTCTTTCCAACTCGCCTTGAAATTAGGCACACCGGAGAAACCAGAAACAACTTTGTAGTTTTCATTACTTTTTTTTTTTTTTGAAAATGCAGATTTACAGAGGAGACAGAGAGATCTTTTACTTGCTGGTTCATTCCCTAAATGGCTGCCAACAGCTGAAACTGAGCCAATCCAAAACCAGGAACCAGGAGCTTCTTCCCGGTCTCCCATGTGGGTGCAGGGTGCCAAGTCTCTGGGCCATCCTCCGCTGCCTTCCCAGGCCACAACAGGGAGCTGGACGGGAAGCAGAGCAGCCGGAACACAAACTGGTGCCCATATGGGCTTGCGTTGCTTGCAGGCAGAGGACGAGCTGGTTGAGCCATCATGCCATTCCCCTTACTCTTTTGGCTTAAATATACTGTGTTAGGTAGGCTATCGTGATGTAATGAATTAAGCCACCACCAGTTGACCACTGCAGCCAATTGAGGAGTGAACGGAAGACGCTTCTGCCTCTCCCTCTATGCAACTTGCCTTTCAATTAAATAAGCATATTTTAAACAATTGTTTATTTGAAAAGGAGACAGACAGACACTGATTTTCCTATCTACTGGGTCACTCCCCAAATGCCTGCAGTGGAAGAGGCCAGGCCCGGCCTGAGCAGAAAGCTGGGAAATTCATCTGGGTCTCATGCGCAGTGGGGACCTGAGGACCTGAGACTACAGTGGCTGCGTCCACAGGTGCACATCAGCTGGAAGCTAGAATCAGAGCAGAGCCAGGACTCAATGCCCAGCACACCAGTCTGGAAGGCAAGTGTCCCAGAAGGCATCCCAACTACTGTGCCAAGTGCCCATACGCCAATTTCTGTTCCACGTGAGGATTCCTATAAGGAACTAGTCTAATTTTAACAAGAGTTTGAAAAGTTTGGTAATAAATAAGATGTTTCATTTCTGATCCTCAACTCTGCTTTTTTATTTTCTAAAGTTTGTATTCATCTGACAATTCCCTGTAAGACATGACTCCAACAGTGACCCCAAGACAGACCCCACCATCCAGGATTCAGTGCCACGCTGAACGCCTGCTGACCCAGTACTACCTTATATCCCCTAGGTTTCAGTCTCCAACACCAGGTTACCCAGCACTACCATAAACTGCTAGATCTCAACCCCCTTAAAGCCCACGTGCCCAACTGAGCTTAGTGACCTTCAGGTTTAAACTGTGTGCCCCACCAATCCCGAGGCATTTGTCCCTGGTGTCCACTGACAGCCACACCTGTCAATCCCTGCCCTGGCACTCCAGACCAGCCTCTAGGCCACACCTGTCAGTTCCTGCCCTGGCACTCCAGACCAGCCTCCAGGCTACACAGATGCCTTTCCCTTTGTTCTCTCTGCTCTTGTCCTTGGCTCTTTCTCTGATCTCATGCTGTCTCTCCATTCTGCTTCTCTGCCCTGCTCCTGCTTTCTCCCTGCCCCATACTACCTCCCTCACTGAAATAAAGGCCTCTTGTGTGGCTCACTTGCTGTGTCCGAGGTCTTGGATTTGTGGAAAAAAGCTAACATATGCTACACCTGCTCAATGGTGACACTGCCAAAGAGTCATCAGTTACACACTCAGTGGAAACGCCACAGGCTTGGACTGCAACTGCCGACACACAAATGCTCAGGACAGATGACTGTAACGAGACACTGCAGCAGCAAGGCCAAGACACACGATCCCGGACAATGACTGCAAACGCTTCCTAAAAATTCATGTTTAGGGGCTAGAAGTGATAGCCCTGTGGCTAAATTGTCTCCTTGCACGCACCAGGATCCCAAATGGGCTCTGGTTTGTGTTATGACTGCTCCACTTCCATCCAGCTCCCTGCTTGTGGCTTGGGTAGAGCAACAGAGGACGGCCCAAAGCCTTGGGACCCTGCAACCACGTGGGACCTGGAAGGAGCTCCTGGCTCCTGACTTCAGATCGGCTCAGCTCCAGCTGTTGCGGTCACCTGGGGAGTGAATCAGTGGACAGGAGATCTTTGTCTCTCCTTCTCTCTGTAAATCTGCCCTTTCAATAAAAATAAATCTTTTTAAAAATTGGTAGAAAGTAGGAATGTAAGAGATACTGTAAGATAATTAAAACTTTTAGTCTTCTTTCTCTTGGGGAATTATAAAACTTTCTTAGACAACAACAATCTTTCCTGGTGCAATGCAGGCCTGGATGCAGAAGAATGAGTTCTTCTGCTCCGTTGTGCCTAATCTCAAGTGGCATTCAGTGAGGGTTGTCACACGGCCCTTAGCACCTGTTAGATGGGAGCCACAGTGTGGAAGAGACAAGCGCGGGAGACGCAGACCTGTAAATCCTTGAGGTGGAGAGCGGGATGCCATGGGAGAAGAGCACAGAAAGAACCCTATCATCCCAAAGCTGTGGCTAAACCACAGGGAGCAGGTAGCGGAGAGGAGAAGAAACACACCTGGAAAGCTCTCGATTCCGAAGTCACACGTAATTTCCCCATAAATCACGCCCAAAGTGCCGGTAATCACATCGCCCTTTGCAGAATCCTAGTGGAGCCCTCTACCTAGAAGCCTTGAACCCCTTCTCAGCTGTGTCCGTGCTTGCTCTGCTGCTCTTGGAGCTCAGGTGGAGCAGCTCCCGTGTTAACTACACTACACTGAACACGGCTTGATGACACGCACAGGTAACTGGTGTCTACCCGTTCAATGCTCTTCTCTCCTTTACAAAGTCTAACACTACTAGTCCCTTCTATCCTAAATACTTTAGGTCCCATCTTACTCCGACTGCTAACATGTAGACCATCACGTCATTCAATGTGGAATGAAGCCAACTGTTTAAAAAATCTACACCAACAGCTGTCCCAGTCAAGGAAGATGAGCATTCCCGGGAAGCAGGGAGGTTCTTCCAAGGTTCTATTATTCTTCCTAGTTACATAGTCCTTTCCATCTGCGAATCGGCAGGTAAAAATGAAGAGCAGATAGTGATATGCACTCAGCAGGTGAAGATGACCCAAGTGTGAAGTCACAGTGGACAGAAAATGAGCAACAGCAGACGTCAGCCGGCGGTCAGCCTTCCTCGCACAGCAGCCCAGGGACTGGGAGCTACTCAGGCGCCGGACTAGGGCTCAGTCTCCTTCCCTTCCCTATACAGGCTCATCAGCCAGCAGTTGCCCATCTTAATTTTTTGACATCAATAATCTAAAGCAAAATGTTTTAAAATTCAAACTCAATGCCTATAAATCCGGGGAAAACGGGAAAGGTAACTCGCATGCACACGCAGCGCTCAGTTCTTCAGATTAGCAAGCACGGCGCTGCAGCCCTGACCTCAGGCATGCACACTCCCTAGTTCTTTTCTGGAACAGCTGGCACCTGCTGTTCCCTTTACTGCACCTTCATTAGGCATAGCTGGTGTCAACTATTAAGTGGCACTAATAACAATTCAACCTTGAATTCATAAAAACTAACAGGGTGAACACACACATGCTTAGCCTTTTAAAGCAATAATGCACAAAGCAGCAGCAGGTTCAAGAACTCAACCAAGCCAGCTTCTCCTGTCCAGCTGGAAGCCATGTGCAATGCAGCAGCAAACAACTGGAATAGAGACCAAGTGCTCCCCTGCCTCTTGCCACAGGAGCGTGTAACACTTGGGACTCTGCCAGCAAGACGGCCACCGTGAGGAGATGAACACTAGCACCCACGGATTAGAACCAGGAAACACGGGGCCCTGCGCGGCAGCCTAGTGACTAAACCCTCACCTTGCATGCACCAGGATCCCATATAAAATCACTCGGTCTCAGGTATTTTGCTATGCTAATCCAAAACAAAACTAACATAATCCTCTAAACAGGGTATCAGGTGAGTTATTCCTGAAGTGGATTTGGTATTTTAATTAGCTTCTTATTCCAAACTACTTATGCTATTACTGCATACAAAACAATGACTTCGGGGCCTAGCGGCTAAGGTCCTCGCCTTGAACGCACCGGGATCCCATCTGGGCGCCAGTTCTAATCCCGGCAGCTCCACTTCCCATCCAGCTCCCTGCTTGTGGCCTGGGAAGGCAGTGGAGGACAGCCCAAAGCTTTGGGACCCTGTACCCGCGTGGGAGACCCCGAGGGGGTTCCAGGTTCCTGGCTTCAGATAGGCGCGCACCGGCCCGTTGCGGCTCACTTGGGGAGTGAATCATCGGACGGAAGATCTTCCTCTCTGTCTCTCCTCCTCTCTGTATATCCGGCTTTCCAATAATAATAATACAATCTTTAAAAAACAAAACAAAACAATGACTTCCCATAAAGGAATTACATAATTAAAATATATTTAGCAGGACCCAGCGCGGTGGCCTAGCAGTTAAAGTCCTCACCTTGTACATACTGGGATCCCATACGGGCACCAGTCTGTGTCCCTGTGGCCCCTCTTCCCATCCAGCTCCCTGCTTGTGGCCTGGGAAAGCAGTCAAGGACGGCCCGAAGCCTTGGGACCCTGCAACCACCTGAAAGAAGCTCCTGGCTTCAGACTGGCTCAGCTCCGGCTGTCGCGCTCACTTGGGGAGTGAATCAACAGACGGAAGATCTTCCTCTCTCTCTTCCTCTATATATCTGCCTTTCCAATAAAAATTAAACTTTAAAAGAGTATTCAATGACAGCTCACATGCGTGGCACAGACGGAGGACAGCAGGCTCCTAACACTCAACTACTACCTGTCACTCAAGTTTTACAAAGTACAAGTTCTACAGCTTCCCTTCCCAAAGGAAAAAACGCTCTTTTGTAAGAGTCCAGAATGCTGGTGACTGGAATGCAGGCTCACATGTTTGGATCTTTGTCTATTACTTACCTGACATATTGCCCTGGGCATAAGCATATCACAGGATTAAGGAAAGGCTCCCTACCCACCAGCATCATTGTGCCAAGAACAGTATCTGCAGATTGAACAGGGCAAATCTAGGACCGTCATCTACCTTAGTTACTAAACTACAAAGCCAAAATCACATCTCTTCAATCTTGAGAACAGTAACCTTTTGCCAAGTATACCTAGGTCCCAGCCTATTTGTATTAGCACCTGCTAATGAGGAAACTGTGGAGCCATAACTTGCTTCAAGTTCAGCATTTGACGCAACTTTCTTGCTGATCAAGCCTCTTTACACTGCCAACACCACAGAGCTGCTGGGGGAGGAATACAGCACACTCAGACCTGCTCTGCTGAATTCCAGTGAGACGGCAAAGTACAACAGGAGACAACAGAACAGGGAGACTGGTGGGAGTCACTGGTAAGGGTTGACATGCGACAGGCTGTTTCATAAGTGACATTCTGACAGCTCTGATGAACTGAAAGTATTCAACGAGCGAGAGCAAAGGCTCAAGAGTATCGGGTATTTCCGCAGTGCTAGGGGAGGACACTTTTCCTTCACCTAGCAGTGAGAGATCCAGGCAGGAGCAGCAGCACGTCTTGGCAGAGGACGGATTGAAGCAGTATGAGGTTTTGTAAGTGTGAGGTGACAAAGCATCAGACTCCTGTCCAACAGACAACAGCTAGGGCAGTAGTCACCAGAGCTTATCTAGCTATACGTCCTGCAGAGAATTAAGAGCATCAAAGATTCTAAACAAATCCTGAACATTAAACACTGCTTAGAAAGCAAGGAAGCCCATACTGAGCGCTGGCTCGGGTCCCAAATGCCCCACCTCTAATAGAGCTCCCTGTGTAAGCTGCAAGAGAACATGAGGCGGCCAAGTGCCTGGACCCATGCTACTCTGTGGGAGACCCGAGTGGCTTCACCTGGCCCAGGTGTGCGGGGTGCAGCCATCTGAGGAATAAACCAGCTGACAGACTCTTCCCCTGTCACTCTGCCTTTCAAATAAATAAATGTTGGGGGAAAAAAACCCACAGAAAACCTATTCCTTTTTTTAAAATGCAGAAACCAGTTCAGTTTGACAGAATCAGAGCCTGCATCTTAATAAGCTCCCTCCCTGAAGAGCACTTGCTTCTCCCCCATACCACAGTGACAGCTGACCTCAAAGGTCATTTGAGCATCACCAGGCAAAAATATCTGCCAACCATCTACCAAGAAACATCAGTGTCGTACAGTGTTCACTTCAGTTAATCATCTTAACAACCCAATTGTACAGGTATCACTTCCACGAGAAAGATGAAGATGCTGGGCTTGGGGGTGCGAGGTGGCCAGAGCATCCCATGTCAGAATGCTTGGGTTCCAGGCTGCCTCTGCTTCTGATCCAGCTTCCTCGTCATGCACAGGTACGGCAGCAAATGACAGACAGCTCGAGTGCTTGGAAACTCGCCATCCACGTGGGAGGCGTGAATGGGGTTCGGGTTCCAGCTCTGCTCTACCCAGCCCTGGCTGTTATGGCCATTTAGACTGAATAAGCAGATGAAAAATACTTCTCTATTGCTTGCTTTCAAATAAATTTTAAACTTGGGGTGGGGTCAAGGAGATGAGTAAATTCAGTTTGCAACACTATTCAAAACCATGCTGTTGGTGACTGCTGGAGCCACCACTCAGGTGTGTGTACATTCTGCTGCCCGTCACCTCCAACAACACGACTGAACCGAGTGTGGGGAAAACAAGACAAACCTGAGGGCAGGGAAGGAGTGAGGCACTTAGTCAACATCATCCAAAAACTCACGCTAAAAACCCAAAAGTGTAAGTAACTTGTCTGCCTATCCTAAGTTAATTTTCAATAAGAACAAACACCAAAATAACAGCGTTTAGGTGCTGACGCCATTACATAGTAGACACCCAATATGGCACTGGTTCAAGTCTCGGCTTTCCACTTTTTTTTTTTTAAGATTTATTTATTTTTAGTGGAAAGTCAGCTTTTGAGAAAAGTAGAGAGGAAGATCTTCTGTCCAATGATTCACTCCCCACATGGCTGCAATGGCCAGAGCCAAGCTAACCCAAAGCCAGGAGCCAGGCGCCTTTTCTGGGTCTCCCATGCAGGTGCAGGGTCCCAAGGCTTTGGGCCATCCTCCAATGCTTTCCCAGGCCACAAGCAGGGAGCTGGAAGGGAAATGGAGCAGCTGAGATAACAACCAGCACCCATATGGGACCCCAGCACAAGCAAGGGAAGCACTTTAGCCACTAAGCTACAATGCCGGGCCCAGCTGTTCCACTTCTCATCTAGCTCCCTGTCAATACACTTGGGAAAGCAGCACAACATGGCCCACGTCCTTGGGGAACCTCTGACCATGAGAACCAGAAGAGGTTGCTCGCTCCTGGCTTTGGCCTGGCTGTTGCAGCAACTTGGAGAATAAACTAGCAAATGGAAAATCTGTTTCGCCTTCTCTTTGTAATCTTTCAATTAATATTTTAAAATATTCATCAATAGTTATGCAGAAATAGATAAAGCAACAGAGAGTAGTGATGACCAATGAAGACTGCAATTCTCAATATGGCATCCCTGGAAAGTCTCCATACTGCTGTACTCCAGGATCACTAGGGATAGAAATGCAAGCAAAAGGAGCACCTCAAATTTAGAAACAGTCCACTTAAAGACTGAATTCTAGGTTTTCTTTCTATCATTATTTCTGAACATTAACATTCCAGAAGAGCGATGCAATGGCTCAATTGGCAAATACTTCACTTGCGAGCGCCAAAGTCCCATACGGATGCCGATTCACATCCCAGATGCTTCACTTCTGCTCCAGCTCTCTGCTTGTGACCTGAACCACTCCTTGCACCCTTGTGGAGCCCCCAGCCAAGCTCCTGGCCTCAGATCAGCTCAGGTGTGGCTGATTCAGCTCTTTGAGGAATGAACTACCCAACAGAAGATCATCCTCTGTCTCTCCTCTTTGTAAATCTGCCTTTCCAATGAAAATAGATGGCTGGTCTTTTTTTTAAGATTTATTTATTTTTATTACAAAGTCAGATATACAGAGAGGAAGATCTTCCATCCGATGATTCACTCCCCAAGTGACTGCAACGGCCGGTGCTGCGCCAATCCGAAGCCGGGTACCAGCAACCTCTTCCGAGTCTCCCACGCGGGTGCAGGATTCCAAGGCTTTGGGCCGTCCTCCACTGCTTTCCCAGGCCACAAGCAGGGAGCTGGATGGGAAGTGGAGCTGCCAGGATTAGAACTGGCGCCCAGATGGGATCCCGGTGCGTTCAAGGCGAGGACTTTAGCTGCTAGGCCACGCCACCAGGCCCGAAAATAAACGTTTAAAAAATATTCCAGAAGAGAATACAAAAACATTTAGAATCACACGCTTCAGGGGGCAGGTGTTTCAGGCAGCAGTTAAGACATTACTTGCGGCATATGCAAGTGCCTGATTCAAGTTCAGCCTCTTGCTGCCAGACCAGGTCCCTGTGACTACATGCTGTGAGGGTAGCAGGTGATGGTTCCAGTGCTTGGATACAGAAGACACGGTCTAGTTCTAAACCCTGGCTTTAGACCTGGCTGCTGCAGGCATCTGCAAAGTGCACCTGCAGGTGCAACATCTCCATCTATCAGGAACCTCAAGTTCTAACTGCCCTAACACTAACCAGCGTTTAACCTACAGGAACTGTTTTAGCAGCGGCTCACTCACTCATCAAAGCCTATAATGACTGTCTTACCATCCTCCCCTCTGCCTTTCCAGCTGTGCACCTTTCACTTCCGGAAACCCAAACACCCAAGCTCTCTTCCTCCTTAGTCCCTTTGCAATGGCTATTTCTGTTGCCCAGCCCTGACTTTCCTCTGTCTACAAACAGTATGTTTCTCCCTGCCCTTTGTGCTTTAAATGCCAAGCTTCCTCAGAGACCTTTCTGGTCACCTGAAATACACACACAACAGACTCCCCTAAATCTCCGATTCTAGTATTTTAATGTCAATATATTCACAGCCCCTCCTTTATTCTCTGCTTCAATGACCTTGCCCACCGACCTGCTGGTCTTACTAGGAGTACTATTTCTTCTGGTGATGCCCTCCCTCGCATGCAATGCAATTCAAGTTCCAAAAAGACAAGAACCTTTTCTTTGGCATTTCACTTAGCAGAGAGCTGGCCTGCTGTGGGTGCTTTACACAAACTGGTTAAACACTGCAAATTATGTTGCATCTGGAGATGGCCTGCCCTGCGCCAGTAGAAGGCTCTGCAGGCAAACAGGCATATGCACATGCGTCTGAGAGGCTAAGGGGGGCAGGCAGTGGTGAGGGAGGCCTCACAAGGCACTCTACCCTGACACAGGCAGTGGTGATGCTGCCGAGCCCTGGAAGGAGATTCGCATTTCATCTTTGCAATCTCCTCAGACATGAAATAACAGCACATCTCAAAGAGCTCAACTCCTGAGAGGAAGGGTCCAAGCCGTGTGAAACCGAAAGCTTGGTTTCCTACAATGAAGACTGAAGTATAGGTCCTGACTTAATTCACTCCCCGTGAAAGAAGCAATGGATTCTGATGTAAAGCGTCAAACCAAACACTGTAAAAGTGACAAAAACAAAGTTCCCCAATACTGGGCACAGCCCTGGAAGCAACTAGGGCGTGGAGGAAAAGGAACTCCTGCTCAGAGGTCGGTCTTCTTGTCCCAACAGCTCCCTCTGGGATGCGATGGTGGCGGCAGGTGGTGCGGGGCCATTTTATCCTTGCTCCATCTTCACTCTCTTGGTCCACGTCTTTCTCACATAACCTTCTAGTTATGGTGTTGGCTCGCAGCTACACCCCCTGTTGGGGGAGAATCCACTGAAGATGAAATCCTGGTTTTCCAGCTTCACCTTCCAGATCCATGAGCTAAGGGAGTAAACTTGGGGATAGCCGAGTAAGAAGAACTCAAGAAAGAGGTGAATCTGAGAGGCCAAGCATGATCCCAAGGTCTCCAGTTATTTGGGAACGACAGTAGGCGGGTCCCATTTAGGACAGGTGATTCCAAGCTGCCTGAAGAGCAGCTAAGGAAGAGACGCTATAGGCATTTGGCCATCCGAGACTAGAAATGAGATTTGGGATTGTGATTCTGCAAACATGTAGATGGGGAAAAAATGAATCATTCAGTGAAGAGATAAGGACATGAGGCAACAGGTAAGCACCATGTGGAACCCTGAGAAAAAAGCCGAGTATCAGCAGCTAACAGGAGCTAGTACTGGGGGGGCGGGAGCAGTGGGTTAAGCTGCCACCTGCTACATCAGCATTCCATATGGGCACTGGTTTGAGTCCCTGTTGCTCCATTTCCAATGCAGTCCAGGACACTGTGCACACGCGTATCCCCCTTCCCCTACCTCTCTGCCTCTTCCTCTTTTTTGTGCCTTTCAAATAAATTCTTAAAAAAAATTTTTTTTCAATTGCTAACAGCCAGGGCTGAGTCAAGCCAGCCCCAAGCCTGGACCTGGGATCTCATGTGGCTATCAATGACCCAGCTAGCTGAGCCACTGCATACTGCCTCCGCAGGTGCACACTAACATTAAAGCAGAATCGAGAAGGATGCTGGGGCTCGAACCGACGGATTACTGTACAAGATGAGTGTGTCCAAAGTGGCATTTGAGTACTGCACCATTGGCCTGCCCCTCACACCTTTTTTTTTTTTTCAGACACAATGCCAACTTTTAAAGCTAACAGAAAAACAATTTGCTTATAATTTAAGTTACTGAGAAAGTAAAGTTCTTTCAGAATACTGAGCAGTGGCTCCCTGGGCAGCAAGGAAAGCAGCGAGATACAGCCCTCGGAGTTCCCGCTAGTCTAGAAGCGCAATAACATCAGGTTGAAGAAAACCAAGAATGCTCTTTAAGGACAGATTCTAGAATTTTAATCCTTGCCAGAGTCTGAAGTCCAGGATGCTTATGACTCCTGAAAGAACAGTCCAGGCAGAGATACAACCTCCAGAGTGCATTCCAGGGAGTTAACACTGGCTTAGAGATAAACCACCACTCGATTCTCCATCCCTAAGGTCTGCAGAATGCCTCGGAGCTGTTCTCCCCAGCTATGTCACAGAATTGGTCACTGTGTTAGAACAACTGCTTATACGTTTGCTGTCCTCAAGAAACGCTTATAAAATGTTTTTAGCAAAGCTAAATTGGCTTCTAGAAAATTTCCAAACATCACAGTTTACACAACTTTTTTTATTTTATTTTTTTTAAATTTTTTTGTAAGATTTATTTTATTACGAAGTCAGATATATAGAGAGGAGAGACAGAGAGGAAGATCTTCCGTCCGATGATTCACTCCCTAAGCGACTGCAACGGCCGGTGCTGCGCCGATCCGATGCCGGGAACCTGGAACCTCTTCCAGGTCTCCCACACAGATGCAGGGTCCCAGTGCATTGGGCTGTCCTCGACTGCTTTCCCAGGCCTCAAGCAGGAAGCTGGATGGGAAGTGGGGTGGCTGGGATTAGAACCGGTGCCCAAATGGGTCTGTGCCCAAATGGCCTTGGGTCTGTGCACCCGTGTGGGAGACCTGGAAGAGGTTCCTGGCTCCCGGCTTCGGATCAGCGCAGCACCGGCCGCTGCAGTCACTTGGGGAGTGAATCATCGGACGGAAGATCTTCCTCTCTGTCTCTCCTCCTCTCTGTATATCTGACTTTGTAATAAAAATAAATAAAATCTTAGAAAAAACAAAAACAGATTTTGATGCACGGAGTGCCAAGGAGTGGGCATCTGGTTACACACCCCTGGGGACGCTTGCCACGCATTTCAGAACGCTTGGTGTAGTCTGGCTGGATTCCTGGCCCGTTTCCTGTTCCTGTTCATCCTGGGAGGCAGCAGGGATGACTCAGCACTTGGGTCTCTGCCACTCACATGGAGACCCACACTAAGCTCGAGGCTCCTGGCGTCGGCCCCACACGCTGTAGACAGTTGATGAGTAAATTAGCAGACAGAAAATCTTCCAAATAACTTTTAAAAATCTTAAGTGCAAAATAAGTTGTATGATGGTGTGATCAGTACAGAACATCTTGCATAAGAAAATGTGCCAGACTTCAGGAAAAGCAGGACAGTCAGAACAACAAGGACTGTGGTGATGAGAACACGGCAGGCAGGCTGCAGGCCTGGCCGGAGCCCAGACACAGGAACAGGGCCTGGAACCAGCACAGCTTCACCGCAGTAAGAGGTGCATGCAGCCAGACTGTAGTAGACGATGCAAGAAAAGCCGATCGGAAGCAAGCCGACAGGGAGTCAAGCTGCACAGGTTCACATTTCTCACACACATGGCTACCGAGGCTTTGACACACGTAGACAACAGATATGAAGCCCGTTTACTTTTTTTCAAAGATTTATTTTTATTGGAAGAGTAGATTCACAGAGAGCAGAGACAAAGATCTTTCATCCACTGGTTTACTCCCCAAACCGCTATAATAGCTGGGGTTAAGCCAATCCGAAGATCAGTGACATCACACCGGTAGCCTGAAACGAGCATGGTGATTGACTGCACCTCAGAAATCGGCAAGTACTACCAAGTAGGACCTCATCCGCACCATGGTGACTGTTTAAGGTCCACAGACACAAGAGTCGTTTCTATACAAGACCCAGAGTGAACGTGGCATTAAATGAAGAGTCTTCAATATGTTTTAACTCAAAACAATGACAGTTCTTCTGAAGTCATCTCTCAATCTTATCAGTAAATTATGAAAAGTTTAAGATTTAGGAGCCTAAAGTTCTTACTAATTTCAACAACTAGAGCATGCCGATGAATAAGCAGACACTTTGTGGTCTCAATCCAGGTTTCTACCTTTGATACAGCTTCCTGGGACTAACACCAAGGGTGATAATGCACAAAAAAAATCCTATATTTATCCCATCACACCAAGGGCTAATTCGAAGGGACTATTACTGGAATATGCTTTTCCTAGATCAAACTAGCTGCACTTCAATAAAGAGGATTCTTTGAGATGCCCTACTGTGCAAAGATGAACTTCGACTATCCACTTCTAGATACCTGATTGACATCTCTCAAGCAAAGTTGCTTCTTTGTTATTCACATTAGTAAGAAGCTGCTTACCAATAAGATTCACTCTTCAAAGCTCCAGTAAAGCACAGAGCTCCGTCTCAAAACTCAGAGGGTGCCGGCTATAAATGACAACCAGGATTCAGGGGCCCAGCGGCATGGCCTAGTGGCTAAAGTCCTCGCCTTGAATGCCCCGGGATCCCTACAGGCGCTGGTTCTAGTGCCGGCAGCTCCACTTCCCATCCAGCTCCCTGCTTGTGGCCTGGGAAAGCAGTCGAGGACGGCCCAATGCCTTGGGACCCTGCACCTGTGTGGGAAACCCGGAAGAGGTTCCTGGTTCCCGGCTTCGGATCAGAGCAGCACCAATCGTTGCAGTCACTTGGGGAGTGGATCATCGGATGGAAGATCTTCCTCTCTGTCCTCTCTGTATATCTGACTTTGTAATCAAAATAAATAAATTAAAAAATAAAAAAAATTAAAAATAAAATAAAGGATTCAAACCAGGAGCCATGTGGCATTCTGGCACTTGTAGGTAGAGAACTGGCCAACTGAGCCATCCCACCAGCCCTTGGATCTTTCCAGGGCTGTCACTGTCCTGCAGCGATGGACTTGGTGCACGGAGCCGATAATAACACCCTTGGCCAAAATTTATTAGGGGCAACAGACTTTATATGCTGAGGGTCATACAGGATTAGGGTAGAGATACTTAGTTCATCAACAGAACCATCAACTGTTTCTACGCCTTAGTTTGGAAGTCCTTTTGCCTTGTATATTACTTCCCACTCAACTGTTCTTATACAAATGATATCTCATCAGGTATACAAAAGGTAGCCATACAGTTGTTCTCATGCAAAGGATATCCAATCAGTCACACACAAGACATCCATTCAGTTGTTTATCATACAACTATTGTCCCATCAACTGTAATCCTGTCACAATGTCCTCCTACACAGGGCCAACCCATTTCTCCCAAGAATGACTGCTTCTAGAAGCTGCAGGGTTTCTGTAGCAGCAAGAGACAGGAGGCAAAGGGGGAACAGAAAGAAGTTCACATAATATTAGCGATTCACCAAGTCCTCACCAGATTTAAGTTTTGTTGCAAAAGTTCTTAAATTCATTACTTAGGACTCAGAATGTAATTTCTCAGGATAAAAGTCAACTTAACCCACACTTGTATTTGTGTTCCACTATCTTACTAAGCAACATTAGTCCTCATCTATAAGAATATTTTTACTGGGCCTGGCGCAGTAGCCTAAAAGCTAAGGTCCTCGCCTTGCACACTCTTGGATCCCATATGGGTGCTGGTTCTAATCCTGTCAGCCCCGCTTCCCATCCAGCTCCCTGCTTGTGGCCTGGGAAAGCAGTCGAGGACGGCCCAAAGCCTTGGGACTCTGCACCAGCTTGGAAGACCCAGAAGAGGCTCCTGGCTTCAGATTGTCTCAGCTCCAGCCATTGTGGCCACCTGAGGAGTAGATCAGGGGACAGAGATCTTCCTCTCCATATATGACTTTCCAATACAAAAATCTATATATTTTTACTAACAAGTATAAACATATTGTGTTCTAAATTAAATCACTAACATCCTTATTATTTGATGCTGGGGAATTGCCCCCCGCAGGTTCCAAGGAAGGCTTCTGAGGAAGGCACCAGGCACCAGGCACCAGGCACCAGGCACACTGAACAGGCAGGGAAGCATTGTAATGCTGCAGGTTCGGCTACTGCTCAGGAACCCACACTTCGCAGGGGAACAAATGGCTCAAGCCCCTACCTCTCGGCTTCTAGCGCAGCTCCTTGTTCATGGCTCAAGGGGTGGGGTCCTTGTCACTAGGGCACCTAGAATGAATTCCTCACTCCGGGCTTCAGCCTGGCCCAGGCCCTGCTGTTCAAATAAACACATAACTCCTCATGAGCACAGTGCAAAGGCTTGATTGGCTAATCCTCCCCTCGTAAGTATCGGGATCCAATAAGGGTGCCTGTCTGTGTCTTAGCTGCTCCGCTTCCCATCCAGCTCCCTGCTTGTGGCCTGGGAAAGCAGAGGAGGATGGCCCAAAACCTTGGGACCTTGCACCCACATGGGAGAGCCAAAAGAAGCTCCTGGCTCCGGATTGGCTCAGCTCTGGCTGTTTTGGCCATTTGGGGAGTGAACCAGCAAATGGAGGATCTTTCTCTATGTCTTCTCTCTGTAAATCTTTCTAATAAAAATAAATCTTTTTAAAAAAATAAAGATTTGTCTTTATTTGAAAGGTAGGAATACATACTTGCTTCTCTTCCTCCCTTGGAACTCAGTCCTGCTCTCAAAAGGCAGGCTGGCATTACCAGCGTAACGAGACCAGGTCATCATGCTCTGGCCACAGCCTCAGAACCTCCACCTAGGACAGCACTGTTGCCAGCAGACAACGCACTTACGAGTTCCAAACAACCACCTCCAACAACAGACAGTCCACACAAGTAATCAAGCCATCTGTGTGAGTCAGACATTATAGCAATGTACTCTAAGAAGTCACAGAAACCATTGGTAAAGATTAAAAGCTTTTCCACTCCAAACTGACACAGGTTCGACTTCTGGGTCCAGCATGAACTTTCTGACAAAGAACTGCTCATCTTCTCTGATCCCACTCCCTCTGGGAAATAAGACCGTCCTTGCCACACAGCCAGGGCACGATCTGTAACTTAGAGCTGAGCACGTCTGAGACGAAGACCCCAGGTTGGACAATCTCAATATATGGCCCAGCTCTGCAACTTACTTGGTGTTAGCCTGGGGCCCAAGCCTCAGGTTTCTTATTTGTGATCAGTAGAAAATAAGACCACCTACCCCTGCAGTCGTGAGGGACTGAGGCATTACTGAAGCGGTCCCGTGTCAGCTGTTAGCATCTGGCACAGGTAAGCACTCCAGAAGCTTCTCACCAGTTAAAGCTGCTGACCAAAGGACAACTTCCAGTCCTACAGGACGGCATCTTGAGAGGAAACAAGACCTGAAGCTGCGCAATTAGCTTCAAAGCCTGGACAACAATCACTGGGCCGGCTCACTCCTCTGTCAGACTGCGAGAAGATTCCTTCATCAGCTGCCTGTGACCCTGAACTACACACTACAGACAGGCTTTCAGGCAGGTAACACCTTTGCCCTCTTAAAAACTCCAGACCATCTCCCCCAAATACGGTTTTCAGAGCACCCAGAAGGAAGGCATCTGTTCAGAGGCAGAACATTAATTCTCCAGAAATAGGCCTGCCCGCATCTGCGGCCAAAGCAGAAGCAAACAGGCAAAGCTGCAGCATGAAATCTTCCAGAGGACCCCCCCGCCCCCCGGCCCCCGCCGCCCCCGGCACCCCCGCCCCCCAGGACCCCAGCCCCCCAGGACCCCGGCCCCCCAGCACCCCCGCCCCCCAGGACCCCGGCCCCCCGGCCCCCCAGCCCCCCCAGCACGGCCGCTGCCACCAAGTCCCACTCACACCTCACAAGCCACAAGATGGTGAGTTCCACAGATTTTTGTTTGAATCATTAGCTCAGGATATGGAAATAGACCAAAGGTAATGGAAAGATATCTAATCTATAGTAATAATAAATAATCCCTTGACCTTTGCCAGCCTCATATTCCTTCTGCTAAAATGCACCTCTCACATCAAGTTCAATTATTAAAAAGACAGAAGAAATCCGTAAAAACTCTGACACTAAAGCTTTTTTCAGATGCATTTTAAGTTTTCAAGTGGCTCATATTCCTGCAACTGTCAATTTCTCTTCAAATGACTTCAGCTTTTTTTTATAGGCAGATAATTAGATTCACTCCAGGGCTCTAATTTCCTAAACACAGAGTTTTAACGGGCACTGTAACTGGCTTCACACAGGAGCCCTCTGCTATGACACAGATCCAGAGCTAGGGAGCCAGAGACCAGCAAAGCAGTGTCCAGGCAGCCAGCGGCTCTTGTCCGCCACAGCGTGCACAGATCCGGACAAATCTGCTTTCAACTCCTCAGCCTTTGAAACACAGTATGCACAGGGGCTAGTGATCTGGGGTTTTCTTCTCAGGCTTTAAACACCATGCATTTATACTCAAGTTAACAGGTTTTTTGAATTCTCAGGGGGAAAATATCATGTCCAATACTACAGCCATTCCTCTGATGCTTTCAAAACAGTCCAGTTCAGACTTACCAGCCTTAATCTGTTTTGAAAGCTAAGGAGAAGGAGAGTGGTTTTTCTGTTTTAGATTCATTTCTGGAAATGGAAGCAAGGCTTCAAGGTTACCAGCACACACAGAAGATCGTGTCCACTTGCCCAAACATGTGCTGCGCATGCTCACAGCTAATGGTCAACCCACCTGCAAAAGTGCCACTTGCTCAGGCTCACACTCAAGATTACACTGCTTCACTGTTTATTTGACAACACTCACCTTGTAGCCAATTGATCCAGCCTACTTTGGTTGCCAAGGTATTAACGCCTATTACAACTGCTGAAGGCAAAAGTACATTAGACAGCTCAGCTCCTGCCTTGAGAATATATGCTACCACTTCCGCTGGCCCTCCTGTTAAACTGTTGTGCGTTCAGCCACGAATGCATGCTGGGGTCTGTGCAGACAGCATCAGCTCATGAGACCGAATCAATAGCCCAGGGTTTTTGTGGTAAGAAAGCACCCAGAAGGGGTACTGGGAAGCATCTTCTACTTTTTTTTTTTTTTTAAATCACAAACATGTTTCTCTCATTGAGAGCTTCTAACTCTAAACTAATAAAGTCTATTTTAGAGACAACATGGAGGAACTAATTTTTCAACATCAATGAGTTAGAAAAGAACTGTAAGGTTAAAGGTAATCCCCCTCTACAGGATTCTCCCAAGAACAGCATGCATGGAACGCTCAGGGTTTTCCCAGCTCCTCAATGACTCACCTCTGAGTAACACACTGCTTGAACCTAACACAAGCTAGGAGGCTGAGACTGTGGTCTAATGGGTGAAACACAAGATCAAAATTTCCTACCAAATATGCCTATGCCAACACGTACTTACTTTTTTTCTTTAAGATTTATTTGACTTGAAAGTAGGAGTTAAAGTGACAGGGAAAGATCTTCGATTGTTTTGTTCACTCGCAAAATGACCACAACAGTCAAAGCTGTGGGAGAAACTCGGAGCCAGGAGCTTTCTCCATGTCTCCTACGTGGATGTAAGGGGCCCACGGCGTTGGGCCAGGGGGTATCTAACAGCCAGGACTTGAACCAGTGCCCTCCCATGTGGGATGCCAGCACAGCAGGCGGAGGACTATCCTGCACAAGTTTACTTCTCATGCTGTGCTCTATTCTCTTAAGACACTGAGAACTTCCAACTACCACCACTCTGTCCAATTTCATCTCCTAAAAATGCTTCTGTTAAACTAAGTGCTGGCAGACACCACTGTTCAGCTCCTATGCAACACGGCTTGCAGGGGCAGGCAAGCACGTCCCTTTCCGAGTGCCTGGGCTGGTGATCTGGGGCTCCTGATTCCTGCTCATGTGCAGCTGGAAGACAACAGGCAGGTTCACCTGCATGGCTTCCTCAGGTTCTGACTCTGGCCTCAGCTCCAGCAGGGCAGGCCATTTGAAGAGTAAACCAATGGACACGAGTTTCCTAGTTTTTCTCCCTTTCAGATAAATACATAATAATTATCACCACCTAGAACTGAGTTGGTCTGAGGCCAGGAGCTTCTTCAAGGTCTCCCGCATGAGCATGGGGACCCAGACAGCCAGGCTGGGCTATCCATTAGCAGGGAGCTGGCCAGGAAGCAGAGCTTCTAGGAGTTGAACAAGCATCATGTGAGAGGCCAGCATGGCCGGTGGTAGCTTTATTGGTCATGCTACAATGCCAGCCCATCAATCAAACAAATCAGAGATTTTGCTAATTAAGAAAAAAGCAAAATTATTGAGTATATATAATGCTACTTAAACATGTGAAATACTATACATTATTTATGGCTGCATATATAAAAAAGTTAAAAGCTACAACCAGGGTCCGGCGGCGTGGCCCAGCGGCTAAAGTCCTCACCTTGAACGCCCCGGGATCCCATATGGGCGCCGGTTCTAATCCCGGCAGCTCCACTTCCCATCCAGCTCCCTGCTTGTGGCCTGGGAAAGCAGTTGAGGATGGTCCAATGCATTGGGACCCTGCACCCACGTGGGAGACCTGGAAGAGGTTCCTGGTTCCCGGCATCGGATCGGCGTGCACCAGCCCGTTGCGGCTCACTTGGGGAGTGAATCATCGGACGGAAGATCTTCCTCTCTGTCTCCTCTCTGTATATCTGACTGTAATAAAATGAATAAATCTTTAAAAAATAAAAAATAAAAAAAAAAACTACAACCAGAGTCCATTTGAAGAGAAAGGAAGTGGAAATAGGAAAAAATTCACAGGAAGCTTCAACATAACCTCAGGTCTTATTTTCTAAAAAGGAAAAATTAATAACAAGGAGAATACTTTCTATAGAAAACAAGGCCAGTAAGCTCCAGTAATTGGGTAACTCATGTTCCTTCTATGATGCACCTTCATTGCATCTTGTAATGGTGCTTGGGATGTTTTTTTTAAGATTTATTTATTTTTATTGGAAAGTCAGATATACAGAGAGGAGGAGAGACAGAGAGGAAGATCTTCCATCCGATGATTCACTCCTCAAGTCAGCGCAATGGGCCGGTGCGCGCCGATCCGAAGCCAGGAACCTGGAACCTCTTCCAGGTCTCCCACGTGGGTGCAGGGTCCCAATGCATTGGGCCATCCTCAACTGCTTTCCCAGGCCACAAGCAGGGAGCTGGATGGGAAGTGGAGCTGCCGGGATTAGAACCGGTACCCAAATGAGATCCCGGCGTGCTCAAGGTGAGGACTTTAGCCACTAGGCCATGCCACCGGGCCCAAGATGTTTTTATTTGAACACATGAAAAAAAATTTAATGAGTAAATCCTAGGACACAGAAAAAAAAAAAAAATCAACCTTGAGAAAGGTCCAGTGTTTTTTACTCCAAATCAACATAAAACTCACTCACATGGTATTTTTAAAAAGCTGACACTGGAAACTTCTGTATCAGCCCCTGTGCTAACCAACAGGAACACACTCTCACCTCATTAGACAACAACCCTTCATGGCAGCAACTGTCATTTTTCTACTTGACTGATCTTTAATTCTTGCAGGTCTAGCTGCATTCACCATTCTGTATTTCATAATGCTAGAAATTGGGACCACTGCAACTCTGGGATCTTTTAAAACAGATTCAAACCGAAAGCGCTTCCTTCATCACTGCAAAGAAACTGAATAATTTTATGCAACTGTAATTTCACTAAAATGTACTCTATCTTCCGAGACGGTAAAAAATAAACACACATACAACAAACACCTATGTAGGCTCTATTTGGCCCCCCTGCTTTAAAATGAAGGAATTGGGCCCGGCATGATCGCCTAGTGGCTAAAGTCCTCACCTTGCATGCCCGGGATCCCATATGGGCGCCAGTTCTAATCCCAGAAGCTCCACTACCCATCCAGCTCCCTGCTTGTGGCTTGGGAAAGCAGTCGAAGACAGCCCGGGACCTTGGGACCCTGCACCCGTGTGGGAGACCTGAGGAAGTTCCTGGATCCTGGCTTCGGATCGGCACAGCACCAACCGTTGCAGTCACTTGGGAAGTGAATCATCAGACAGAAGATCTTCCTCTGTGTCTCTCCTCCTCTCTGTATATCTGCCCTTCCAATAAAAAAATAAATAAAATCTTAAAAAAAAATCCATTGATTGTTAAAAAAAAATAAAAATGAAGGAATTCCTGGGGTGAAGTACTGGGGACTCCCACCGCCAGTAGCACAGCACTGAGTTGAGTCCAGCTACTCAGCTTGCAACCCAGCCTCCTGCCCACGAGTGTGATGGCCCCACATCTGGGCTACTGAAGCCACACAGGAGACCAGGATGGAGTTTCCCGGCTCCTGGTTCCAGACTGCCCCACCTCTGGCTGTTGCCACACATTTGGAGAAGTGAATCAACAAGATGGAAGATCTCTGTGTGTTTCAAATAAACAAATTCTTTCTAATAAAGGAATTCTGGGGTAAGCATTTAGTGTACAGTTAAGACAGTAATATCTCCCACATGAGTACCTGGATTAAAACAACCAGCTGTCATAGCCCAGTTTCTTGATAATGCACTCTGGGAGGCAGTGGTGACCTTTCAAGTAATTGGGTTCCTGCCACCCACATGTGAAAACTAAACTGAGTTTCTGGCTCCTGAATTTATCCTAGCCTGTTACAGGTTACAGGTATTTGGAAGTGAACCAGCAGGCAGGAACTCAATCTCTCAAATAAAACAAAAATGAAAGAATTCAATACAGACCGTCTTTAAGTATACCTTGTGTTAACTGCTAAACTTAGACAGCCACAACAGTAAACATAAAGCTTAATACAACAGCTGACTTCATAAATTAGTAGAATGTATAAAAACCGTCTTCCTCACAACGACAGCACAGGAGCTTATCTGTGTCTTGTTTAGGTTCTACATGGGAGGATAGAAAAGAATCCAGAAGAAACGCTGGTCTTCTGGGGACAGAACCAGCGGATAGAAAAGCTGTCCCTCCCTCTCTATTCTGTGACTTTTCCTTTCAAATAAAAGAAAGCAAGTAAGTCTTACCCAGACTTATTAATGCAATTCATCAGTAAGGACTCTCAGAAATGTTCCTTAAGAAGTCAGAGAGGACAGTGTGTGAGTGGCAGTTTTTAACCCTTTCCTTACCCTTCTTAACCTCTGCACCACAGGTTCCTGTGACGGCAGGAGTGACCCTTCTGGAATACAAACAACAAGCAGCAAGAGGGCTTCTTACGCAAGAAGGAGGCATCTGAACCCTATGGACACGAAACCTGCATGTAACCTCCCACTACAATTATCCTGTTTCAGAATTGTAACCTGCAGTCAAACACATTCCTAACCTAGTTCCCCACTGACCGAAGAGGCAGGATGCAGTCACAGACATATTTCATCTAATCCTCAAAGACAAGTTGCAAGTATTTTCTGTTCTTGTTGGGTGAAGAAATAAAACAAAGGCAGACGGAAATCCAATTTTGCGCCTATACTTGTTTCACTATATTTTACTTCACCAAATATAGCACATACTGAAAAACTATACACATTTCAAAATATTATCTTAAATCATTGGCATGTCATAAATCCATGCCATCTTCTATTAAAACCCTCAAGCTCCTGATCAGATTTCAACACTTCTGCAGGCAAATTCTGCGGCTAGCCCCTCCCTCAGGTGACCAACGAGAGTTCACAACACTAGAGAACGGACAGGTGTGGCCCCACGGATCCCAAAATGTCTTACATCATAAAAAGCAAAAAGCTCGGCCAATTCACGTGCAGCAACCCACACCATCAACTGCGCATGCTGTACTCTGACCGTGCACGCCGACCACCTAGTGACTCATTTACCAGCTCCGATCGGCTCCTCACTGACCACACCACCAGCCCATGAGTGCCTTCTCGCCTCCACCACAGTCAACTTCCTCCAAGAAGCCGGAAAGACTCAATTCCATATTTCTCCAGGACTCGAAGCCCTTTTGAAACACGTATTTAGAGAGCCTACACTTTATACCTGTCCATTATCTTTGCATCTCCACATTATGATCTTACTTTTCATACAAAGTAAAACAGTGTACCTCTAAGCAGCAGGATGTGAAAGAGTAAAAACACCAATGGAAACAATTTGATCCAAAAGGAAGCAAAGCTCCAAATATTAAAAAACAAGATTTATAAATTTTCCTATTTTAAAAGGCTGACTTCAAGTACTGAGGTTTAGTTTTCTAGCTTAGAATAAAGATAACTGCTTTATGATGGAATATTCCAACAATGGGGACACTGTCCACTGCCCAAAGTCAGCTCAGTGGCTAATAAGAAAGCTCTAATGCATAACCTGCAGCTCAAGCACTGAACCGTCTCCACTGTTTCCTCTTCACACACCAGGGACTACCGTAATCCACCAGCTCTCACGACACCCCGCCTAATGAGAAATCATGAAAGAAAACAGCTCCCAACTAGTCTGTGATTCACCACCAACTGCAAGACGTCGCAGGATGTTAACACGTACAGGGAAAAGGCTCATCATCTATGCAATGAGATATAGAACGATACTGTTTACTAACAAAAACAATTGCCATCTTCACACAATACTCATTTTCCTTCTCGACTACATATATATATGTGTATATGTATATATATATATATATATATATATATATATATATATATATGGTTTATTGCATAATCCGATAAAACTGGCTCAACTATTAAAGAAATCTACTAATGCTCCACAAACTATGCTAGGTGCAATTAAAATATGTCCTAAACTGGGTAACAGTGTGACAACTTCGATTCCAAAAAGCTTTTGCTTAAGTAGTAGCTCCCAAGCCTTCTCATCCTTGAACACTCTGAAATACTGAGGATTTCAATGAGTTTTTGTCATGTGGGTTTTAACTAACAATATTTATCATTTTAGAAATTTAGGACCCGGTGGCATGGCCTAGAGGCTAAAGTCCTCGTCTTGAACGCCCCGGGATCCCATATGGGTGCCGGTTCTAATCCCGGCAGCTCCACTTCCCATCCAGCTCCCTACTTGTAGCCTGGGAAAGCAGTCGAGGATGGCAAAATTAGGATCCTGCACCCACATGGGAGACCTGGAAGAGGTTCCTGGTTCCCGGCATCGGATCAGCACAGCACTGAACGTTGCGGCTCACTTGGGGAGTGAATCATCGGACGGAAGATCTTCCTCTGTCTCTCCTCCACTCTGTATATCTGACTTTGTAATAAAAATCAATAAATAAATCTTTAAAAAATGTTTTTCATAATCTCTCCTCACAGAGTACAGGTGAAAGATAAAAACTAATGCAAAAGGGGCTCGGCAGCGTGGCCTAGCGGCTGAAGTCCTCACCTTGAACGCCCCAGGATCCCATATGGGTGCCGGTTCTAGTTCCTGGCAGCTCCACTTCCCATCCAGCTCCCTACTTGTGGCCTGGGAAAGCAGTAGAGGATGGCCCAATGCATTGGGACCCTGCACCCACGTGAGAGACCTGGAAGAGGTTCCTGGTTCCCGGCCTTGGATAGGCGCGCACCGGCCCGTTGCGGCTCACTTGGGGAATCATCGGATAGAAGATCTTCCTCTCTGTCTCTCCTCCTCTCTGTATATCTGACTTTGTAATAAAAATAAATCTTTAAAAATTTTTTAAAAAGTGATAGTACATACTGTAATAATGGTATGCAAATGGTATGAAAGCATTTTTCAAAGTGAGTGCTGTTTGGAAGCCGTGCGTAAAGCAGCAGCCGTCATCTGCATGCCCAAGGCCACGGCAAAGCGCATGGTTCAATTCCTGACTGCCCCACTTCTGGCCCAGCTGCCTGTTACTGCCTGTCCTAGCGGGAGTGCTGGCTCTAACAGAGAGTTGCCACACATGAGAAACCAGGATGTTAGTTCCAGGCTTCTGGCTTCAGGCTGGCCCAGCCCTGCCTACTGCAGGCATTTGTAGAGTAAATCAGCAGATGGAAGATTATTCTCTGATTTTCAAATAAAATAAAACAAATAAAAGTAAGTAAATACATGTTGGCATATTTTTTAGGAGTACTAACTCTGTTCACTGAAAACGGACCATCAGGATGTTCAAATTCAGGAAGCTGAGCCAAGACAGCACCTGCTTAAAGGAATGCCTGCTCCGAGTCCTCCATCAAGAGGGCGATGAGCTGCACGCCACACTGCTCAGAACACACCACATCAATTACTAAACCCCAAAATATCAGCTAACTACCAGCTAAGGAAAAACCCCAGTGTTCTCATGAACAGATACATAAATCCTAAACTGCCCTCAACTGACACCACGCCCATAACTACTAAGGCATTTACCATCAGTATCCAATTTCCACATTTCTTCACCATTTTCAAGGATGTCACTAAGAGAAAAACACTTTGGTTTAACTTTTTAGCCTAGAAATCAAGCTGTATTGGCCAAATTATAACCTGAAAACTTCCTTCGGGCCTAGGGAGGAGAGCTTTCTCTGGTACTTACTTAGTTCCAACTTTGGATCCCCACTCTCCTGCAATGACCATCAGGGTCGCTCTGGAGCCACCCACCCCTCCCCCCAAAAAAATTAGAATAGATCGACAGAGAACAAGGAAAGCTTAGAACCAGACAGGAAACAGTCAGCGTGGATCCACATATACCTCACTAGGTAGGACACAAAGATCAGTTACTCCTCACTAGGGCATTGAAGATTTCTCTGCACACCCCTCCTAAAACTGTTCTGCACCTCAACTATTGACAAATGCCTTGTTAGAGTTTATAAACCAGTTTAGACTACCCTAAAATTTGCCAAATTACACTTCAACACTATAATCTGCTAAATACTAAAATGAAAATGGACACGAGACACCTGAATAGTACCCTATAGCCACTGTGAGGTGTATAGCAGCCGGTTCTATGTATAAACAAAAAATGAATGTCAATGAAGTAGTCACAGGAGGTGGTTAAGAACTTACATGGTTTTAACATACTGATTATTCAATACCATGTCAATTAATTCCATAATGTTGTAAATTGTTGTTGATGTTGTGCTGGGGCTTTCAATTGAGTGGGATGATATTCTGCCAGCTCTACCTTTAGACCAGAGATGGTCTCCCCAAGAAACTGTTTAATTTATTTGGACAATAAGATGCTGGACTCTATGCTTGGTATATGTTTGCACAGAAAGAATATGGACTTAATTTGATCTGTAATACTACAACAAGGTGGAGGAATCCACCATGGGGGAAGGTACGGGGAGGGGTTGGGGGAATCCCAGAGCTTATGAAACTGTGTCACATAATGCAATGTAATAAAAAAAATTATAACCTGTTACTTCTCCATAGCCAACAGCATCAAATCTGTTCACGAAACAGTGCACACATTGTTAAGGCTGCCATCACACAAAAATCAGTTCTTAGGGGAAAAATAAGTCATAAATATGCAAACAAATCTTTAAAAATCTTATAAGTCATTCTTACTTTCTTTAGGAGCTGTATAATGAACAGAATTAACCCAGACATTATTAGGTTCTGCTCTAATCCTTTTCCATACATATGTGACTACTGACTGGTAAAACTGAAGGCCAAAATGATATGGCCTAGAGAAAAATAATTATTAATTTCACCCGAGAAGTCCTTAGATTCGGAAACCAACCACTATTTTTTTTCCCCAATCGTTGCTTTGTAATACTATTATTTGCAGCCCAGGTTTTCTCTAAGTATAAAAAAAGCAAGCTAAAATCTAGGCAAGTGCAATATCTACTGAGATTTAACTTTAAATAAGATGTCATCAGAACTTTATCACAGCTGACAAAACACTTTAAGAATGACAGCTAAGAAAAGAACAGCCAGAACTAGCAGACTAAACCTATAATACTTTCTCCAACTGATTCTAATGAGTAACAAGCTCCGATCTAAAAACATACAAGTCATGTACCAATTCCTGATTGTATAAAAATTAGAATTTTCTAATTCTGTGTCCTATCAACTAGAAAGATATGTATGTCAATTGCATTAATCCAGTTCAAAGGCATGAATATAAATAAACCTGGCAACCATCTCCTACCCCTCCCCCTAAAAATGAAAAAAAAAATCAGAAAAACCTAGGAGGGCAGGTATTCCATTGATCATTTAACCCTAACGGGGCTCAAGTTGGTCCTGGGAACACCCCCACGGGGCAGGGGGCCACTTCCACTTACCTCACCCAAACAGAACGGAATGATGTTCAGTATTCAGAGACTTGCAGATGTCCTACCTGAGCACTCCAATACAGTCAGTGTGCAGCTTCTGAATCTCACACTGACCACACTGTATAGCTTAGCCTGCTATGTTCGCATTCCGGGGATATAGATCATTTTAACCTAACTTCCAGTTTGTCACATAACTGCCAAAACACACAAACTATAAATTAACAAGTATACTTTGATTTTCAAAATTCTACAACAAAAAACCTGGCTTTACTGGTTAAATAAGCTTGTATGTAGGCAATGTAAAGAATATATAAGCATCTTCTCTCCAAAGGGAGGGGGGAGAGGGAGGGGGAGAGGGAGGGGAGAGGGAGGGGGCAGAGGGAGGGAGGGGGAGAGGGAAGAGGGAGGGAGGGGGAGGGGCGGAAAGGGAGGGGAGGGGAGGGGGAGGGGGAAAAGGAGGGGAGGAAAGGGGGGAGGGGGGAGGGAGGGGAGGAAAGGGGAGAGGGGGGAGGAGGGGAAAGGGAGGGGAGGAAAGGGGGGAGGGGGAGAGGGGGAGAGGGAGGGAGGGGGAGAGGGGTTGAGGGGGGAGGAGGGGA
Source organism: Ochotona princeps (assembly GCF_030435755.1). Classification (NCBI taxonomy): domain Eukaryota; kingdom Metazoa; phylum Chordata; class Mammalia; order Lagomorpha; family Ochotonidae; genus Ochotona; species Ochotona princeps. The sequence goes on along the minus strand of NC_080856.1, from coordinate 3,191,344 downwards.
GAAGGGGGAGGAGGGGGAGAGGGAGGTAAGGAGAGAGGGGGGAAGAGGGGGGAGGAGGAGGGGAGAGGGAGGTAAGGGGGGGGAGAGAGGGAGGGGGGAGGGGGAGAGGGAGAAAGGCCAATCTAAAAGTATTCCCTACCAGTGAGTTTAACTGTCTAGATTCCTAAAAACCAAAGAACACTAACAGAAAACAGACTTGAAAACACAAACTACAGGAACCTTCAATAAAGTCTTCCTGTTACTTAACACATCATGGTCTACCAGGTACTCAACTCTGCTACATCTCCAACAAAGGAAATATCACCTTCATTACTCAAGGACAGACTCTGGCTACACAAAGTCTAATCCAAGAGTTGACAGAAGCAAACAGCATGACGGACAACATGGGAACATACACATAGATGTCATCTGACCAGCAAAAACACAACTCAGGAGCTTCCAGAACAGAGCAGCAATCCAAACTAAAAACATACTCAGAGGTCTGCTTACTCTCCTAACATGAAATCTCCTTATTTTTGTCATTTTTAATCTTTGAGGACACACATGAATTGAAGGGGAAAATATAGGATTTTGTCCTTTATTCATTATGCAGACAATGGCTGTGGAAGTTCGAAAATCCAGCATTAAAGTTAACAGACACTGGTGACACCATACATCATGACCATTAGTACTGTCCTTCCAACTCACCTGATAATCGTTATCAAACATGACGTTCTCCATTAACATCAGTCACTAAGATCATCATCAGAAAACACAAGCATGTAAAACATCTGTTCATCCACGTGAATACAAAAATAACTTGTAATAAAAAGCCAAACTGTCCAAGATCTACATCATGAGACAATTCCAGTCTAGGCTCTTCGGGTTGGTGTTAGTAATCTGACCAAGTACCAATTCACAGTTATGAACCCAAGTCCATTTTAATAGACTGTTCATGGAGAAAAAAAAAACAAAAAACAAAACTTTCTTCAAAATAACAAGGGTTATGTAGATTCAAACTTTCTTACTAATTTATTTACAGGTTTTTCAGGACTAGCCCAAAGGTACTAAACATCCAGCTGTCCAGGGTAAGAACATAGATCACATGCAGGCACATTACACACGGTAATATCTGGGCATAATTCGATCAACTTCAGAGCTAAGCAATAAGACAGGTTTACTGAATCCGGAATTAACCTGTATTTCAGGAACTGCCAACGCAATACAAAGTCAAGTGATTAAAAGCCACCCCTCCCCCGACTCAGCTGTACTGGTACCATGATAAAACCACCCAATTTTTCACCAGGCTGAGTGGGAGCCCAACTGCTCCTGAGCTAAAATGAACCAGGGACACTCTGTATTTAACCTCCTATATAGATTACCTGGTGTAAGATTCTTAAAGACAAGAAACTTTGACAAGTATACAAGATTGTAAAAAGGGAAAAATGTTTGCCAAGCATCAAAAAGAAAAAGAAAATGCATAACCCACACTGTTCATATGTAAGAAATATCTCTACTTTCATGCATAAATGTTCCTTTTTTATTTTTATAGAGTTTACATTATTTTTATTGAATAGATAGATGTATAGAGTTTACAGATTTACAGAGACAGAAAGATTTTCCATTCACTGGTTCACTCCCCAGGTGGCCACAGCTGCATTCCTCTGAAACCAGAAGCCTCTTCCAGGCCTCCCACATGGATGCAGGGCCCCAAGGCTTTGGACCGTCCTCTACTGCTTACAAGCCACTAGCAGGGAGCTGGATGGGAAGAGCAGCAGCCGGGACACGAACGGCACCCACGTGCAATCCCAGGCCTTGGATCCCATATGGGTGGGGTTCAGGCCATCACACCAGGCCCAATGATATCTTCCGAAAGTTAGTCAGTAGTAGAGGTAACAGATGTGGAGAGCATCCGTGCAGCACAGCACGCAGAGATGCTACTTGGATTGTCTGCATCCCATAAGGTAGTGACTAGTTCAAGTCCTGCCTCGACCTCTGATGCAGCTTCCTGCCAACGCACTCCTTGGAAGATGGTGGAGGATGAAAGTGCTTTCGGTCCTAACTCCACTTAAGAAACCCAGACAGAATCCTGGGTTCCTGGCTTTCACCTGGCTCAGGCCGAGCCACTGCAGACACTTGCAGAATGAACTAGTAGATGAAGTCTCTCAGACACTAATACTCTGCCTTTCAAGTAAACTTAAAAAAGTCAGGAGGCTGGAAAAAGCTATAAAGTTTCTATTTCCAATCAAGGAAGTAAAATTCTAACTCAAAACATGATTCTCCACTGCCATCGCCCAGGGACTGACTCCCAGCCACGCCTGCCTTGGCCAAGTCCAGTCAAGCCTCACCGTAACAGGAGTTTCCTCTCCCTGAAGTCAGATGAGCAGCACTCACTCCAGCTGCCTGACACCCAGGGAAGTTGGAAAGGGTCCTACCGCCTTGGTGAGCACAGAGCCATTCCTAGGACTTTCTACCCAGCTCTGGAAGGTCTAGGTCCTACTGGGCATGAGCAGATATGACCACATCACAGGCACCAGCCTGTAAACCACCCACTTTCCTCAAGCATCTGGTAACTTACACAGAATAAACCATCTGCCCATAAAAACACAATAGTTCTTCTCAAAAGTGATATCCAATTGAGAACCACTAATGCAACCACAGCCACACAAAAGCATGGACTAACTTTTCAGTGTTTTCAAACATTTCAACTTGGCCCTTTATGACACTGTGTGATTAGAAGTAGACCATCATCTACAGGCTTACAGCACCATCCCCGTGTCCGAGTACAGAGACAAAGCCTGCTCACAAAACACTCCATACTGGGCTCGGCAGCGTGGCCTAGTGTCTAAGGTCCTCGCTTTGATCCCATATGGCCGCTGGTTCTAATCCCAGCAGCTCCACTTCCTCTCTGTCTCTCCTCCTCTCAGTATATCTGACTTTGTAATAAAAATAAAATAAAATAAATCTTAAAAAAAAAAAAACACACAAAACACTCCATACTGTGGTCAACTTCAATTGCAACAGGCAGAAACCAGATGCTTTTTCTTGTTAACCAAACTAAAAGCTCCAGCTGTCAGCAATTTTTTTAAGCAATAAAAATATAAATACCCAAATATAAATTCAAGTGTTTGTAATTTCTCAGAAAGTATGACTGTAACAACCATTTCAAAGTAATGTCTTCTTTTATTTATTTGAAAGAAAGACAAGAGAAACGGGGAGATCTCACATCTGCTGGTTTATTTCCTAAATACCTGGAACGGCCAACACCGGAAATCCCAGATCCATGTTCTGCCTTGAAGGGGCCACCATCTGCTGCCTGCGGACGGCACACGAGCAGGAAGCTGAATCAGAAGCAACCTGGGCGTCACAGCAGCTGCTCTGACATGCGGTGGAAGGACCCCAGATGGCAGCTTGACTCACGCTGCCAAAACACCCACCACACTCTCTAATGTTTCATTATGGCAAAATCAACTGACCTATTAGATAACTCATACAGATTATATATAAATATATAAAGTCGTATATATGTACACTTTATACATATATAAAGTTTAAATTTCATTTTATTAAAGTGAATTTAAACTTTCAGAGGAGCATATTGCGGGATGCCTTCCTGAAATCTGACTGCAGGAGCTGGCACTGTGGCCCCAGCACCCCAGGCGAGCATCAGTTCAGTCCTGACTGCTCCGCTTTTTTCTTTTAAAGATTGATTTATTTTATTACAAAGTCAGATATACAGAGAGGAGGAGAGACAAAAAAGGAAGATCTTCCGTCCGATGATTCACTCCCCAAGTGAGCCGCAACGGCCGGTACTGCGCCGATCCGAAGCCAGGAACTTGGAACCTCTTCCAGGCCTCCCACATGGGTGCAGGGTCCCAAAGCTTTGGGCCGTCCTCGACTGCTTTCCCAGGCCACAAGCAGGAAGCTGGATGGGAAGTGGAGCTGCCAGGATTAGAACCAGCGCCCATATGGGATCCCGGCGCGTTCAAGGCGAGGACTTTAGCCACTAGGCCACACCACCAGGCCCAACTCCTCCGCTTCTAATTCAGCTCTGGGAAAGCAGCTAAAGGTGTCCCGAGTGCTTGAGTCCCTGCCATAAATGTGAGGGACCCGGATGTTACAGGCTCCTGGCTTCCGCCTCGAAGTCCCAGTTACTGCAGGTATTTGAGGAGTCAATCAGCAGATGAACAAATCCCTCTCTCTTTGCCTCTGTCTACCTTTCAATAAGTAAATGTTTAAAAAATTGCAACAGGGCCCTGCATAGAAGCCTAATGGCTGAAGTCCTCACCTTGCATGCAATGGGGGTCCCACACGGGCGCCAGTTCATGTCCCAGTGGCCCCACTTCCATTTCAGCTCCCTGCTTGTGGCCTGAGAAACCAGTCACAAAGCTTTGGGGCCCTGCAACCACGGGGAGACCCAGAAGAGGCTCCAGACTTCTGACTGGCTCAGCTCCAGCCGTTGTGGCCACTGGGGCAGTGAATCCGCAGGGAAGATCTTCCTCTCTCTCCTCCTCTCTGTATATCTAACTTTCCAACAAAAATAAATAAATCTTTAAAAAAGAAAAAAACAATCATGTTCCAGTTCTGTCCCTGAGCTACTGCTGGTTTTTTACCTGAGTCCTAACCATAAGAAAACTGTACACATTATTCACATCAACAGAGTGGACTATTTTTAAATTGCTGTAAATCTCACTACAGGTGCTAAGGAAATGTTATGAATCGAGTACTTGGGCTCAGCCCACCTTGTGGGAGACCAGGATGCTAATTCCTGGCTCCTGGCTACAGCCTGGCCCAGACCTGACTGTTGTGATCATCTGGGGACTGAACTAATGAATGGAAGATCTCTCCCTCTTGTCTCTCCTCATTCTGACTTTTAAGTAAGCAAATCAATCTTAAAATAAAGATGATCCTCAGTGACCAAGCAGATCACCAGTTGGGGAGGAGAGAGATGACGACTTGGGGAGGGCGAGTACATTCTCTATAATGTGCAGACACAAGGTTTCGTGAGTGACACATAACATCAAAGCAAATGTATCATTTTAAATATGCATAGTTTACTGTTTACCAGTTATACTTTAAGTCAAATCTATCTACCAGCTCACAGGAGGCACTCTGCAAAGTGTGGACACAGGCCTAGCCTGAGGATTACTGGATTACCACAGCCAGGCATGTTTCAACCTCATATCGAATCACTGTGCCAGGCTGTCCACTTCGGCCTCAAAGGACACCAACCCAAAAGCAACGAAACAGAACAAGGTTCCACTTGAGTATGCGGCCTCATATTTTAATTCACTATTTAAATCCAAATGTTCACTGTTTTCACGCTACAAGCCCAATTCTAGAGAACAGAAACAACTCAAAATGTATAGAAGATGCTACTTCAATCTCATCCAAAGGCAGATGGCCAGGAAATCACGGGCACAGCAACATGAACTACTGTGTCTAGCTTTAAGATTTGACATGCTGAATGACAAAGATGAGAGATTTTCCATCTGCTGGTTCATTCCCCAAATGGCTACGACAGCCAGAGCTGGCCAGAACTACAAATTCCACCCGAGTTTCCTTCACAGACAGCAGGAGTTCAAATTCTTGGTCCACTTTCCACTGACTCCCAAGGTGCGTTAGCAGGATAGCGGATCAGAAGTAAAACAGCCAGGACTCAAGCTGACATTCCATAGTGGGATACCAGGATCACGAGCAGGGGCCTACTCCACTCTGTATCTGCTATTTTAATTTTCAAAAAACTTATCAGAGAAACAGATTAACAGGAGAGTGCAGCGTCAGCTGCTGGTTCACTCTCCAAAGGGCCACAGCCGCAGGGGTGGGCTAGGCAGAAACTCAAGCCAGGCCTCCCACAGGGATGCAGAAAGCCACCAGCAGCACCTTCCCAAGTGTTCACCAGCAGGGTGCCAGAATGAAGATGCAATGAGCGCATCCCAACGGGACTGTAAACACACAGGCCCCAATGTCTGATTTTGTTTTGTTTATCTGGGAAAAATAATTGCAAATATATTCAACAAACACAGACCACGTGCCTAGAATAGGACTCAACAGGTTCAAACAATGTATCTTGGAAAGACTAGCGAAAAAAATACTAGGAGTTAGCATTCAGGAACAATGTTCTCCACCTGCAGTAACCGCCCGGATGGAGCCTCAGCATCACCTGGGAACCTCTTCAACACAGTCCACCCTAGCCCAATTGAATCGGAAACTCCAGTGGGCAGACAACAAGCCTGCCAGACGATCACGTTCCAGCTCAGCATCACTTCTTACAGCGTAAGGTCAGAGGTTACTGCTTTCCTCTTTGTATGTGAATTTTATCTTCCTCAATTATGACTTGAAGAAGATACACACTCCATGGGGTCCGCAGGTATCCAGCTATTGTAATACAAGGTCTGAAATGCTTTCGGCAAAACCCAGAGGATCTTAGGCCATCTAATGCAAGATGCCAAATTCCTCTCTCCTTCTCTCAGGCTCACACACCCTACCCCCAGATGCTAGGAACACAGCAACACGAACACAAAACAATCCAACTTGTTCTCTCTCTCTCTCTCTCTCTCTCACACACACACACCAAGAGACGAAAGGAACCTTTACGGGTGACATCTGAAAAACATTTTTTCCCTAAAAAACTGCATTTTGAGGCTCGTGTCTAATTTACTAGAAGCACATTGCATGAATCGGATGTCCTGAAGCTACGAATGCTTCCTCATACAGGTTCTTGCTTAATCCAAGCATCAGTGTGTTGTATGTGAACCAAAAGCTAGGCAGGGAAGGCGAATTCAGAGTTGCCAAAGCTTCAACTTCTAGTTTGAAACCCTAAAGCCATATCACGCTTCCTTCTGAGCAGCTCATTAAAACAGAGGCCCCTCCGAAAAGAAAACAATAAACCCCAGGTTCCAGTCAACACTGCAGAATCGCTCACACTGTGAAAGCAGATTAAAGAGTAACAAGCTAGGCACAGAATTAACTACTGATTAACACAGCCTAACACCCGAGTGGAAGTCAAAAACAAATAGCTATTTTCACGGTTTTGTTTTAAAAAATATCAAATACAAGGACATAAATTCCTATATATCTGACATCATATAAATTCACTTTCCAACCATTATAGAGCTTGAGAACTCAACTGAAGAAATAAAGACAAATTACTCAAAAAGCAAGGTGATACATAGTGGTGTAGCACTGACTTGACAAACACAACCTGATTTTTCTAACAAAAAAAAAATTAGTAAATTATATGAACTCCATGCAGAAGATCGGTACTCAAACATCTGATGGTTTGAACTGCTGCACAAAGCCCTGGAGCCCTGAACACTCCTGCAGTTAACAAATTTGATGTACAATGGCTCTCAAAGCACTCACTCCTGAAGCTTTTGAACGGAATCCTGACATTCTGAACGCCAGCACAACAGGCAGTCACGGATATTTAAAGTGATACATCCTGTGGGCCTCCCTAAGTTCCCGAAACTTAACTTCAGTAACAAACAGGGTGTGTGCCAAGTTATTAAGAGACCCACTTCGCTGATCTGACTTTAACTTTTCTGCACAAGTCTTCTTCTTGAACAGGTCAGACCTGTTCAACCTCCTTCGACCCCCTGAAAACACACTCAAGCCTGTTAGGGCCGTGCACGGGCCCTCCCCAGCCCCCACCTCTTTAGTATGTAAACACACTTCTCTGTCACACACTCCATCAGCTGTTCAGTAAGCCCCACCCCTCCTCCCTTTCCGGGTAGTAACAGAGCGGCCAATGAGCAGAGACTAGCTGTGCCTGCGGCCTTTCGCCTGCTTACGCTTTTCCAAAACAGGCAGCTGTAGCCTTCAACAGGGGCCACTGGTTCACAGGAAAGGCTCACCAGGGCTGTGCAACGGGCAGAGCCAAGGAACCCCCACCAATAAGGAAACCCGTGTAACCTGAGCTGTTTGTTCCTCCACTAGGGAGAACTTAAACTGATATTCCTCTAGGGCGAATCACGCTTTAAGGTCACTTAGAGCCCCAGTTCTCAGACCATCTGAACAATCAGCTGCTTGGAGATGGAAGCCTTTGGAGGCTGCCAGGCTGTAAGCAGCACAGGATTACCCAGCTACCTGCCTCTCTGCAAACAGTGGCACAATTCCAGGCCATTCCACAGCATTCAGGCTAACTCCAAGTTTGGGGTTTGTGTTTGGGGGGGCATGGAGACCATTCCTACAGGGCCCAAAAGCCATGTAAATCAGTTTCTAAGCTCCTGGGGAGGTTTGCACAACCCTTAGCAGAGGATCAGAAGAGAAACAATGAATGAGTCAGAGTTTCAGATTAAATGCACTGGTGCACAATGCTCACTCCCTGCATAGCTCGGGAGTCGGCTCTCCTCCCGCCGGCCCAGCACAACAAAAGAACTAGCCCTGACGCCCCACGGCCAGCCTGTCTCCAACGAACCTAGCAAGGTGACGGGAGGCAGCACCAATCAGCTCCACAGCCTCCTGCTCTCACCCTCCACCGCTACTTTCCTGGCACACAGGTTCCCTGCCAGGCTGTAAAGCCTGCTGGTATAATTACGCTCAGGAGACATCCAAAAACGGGCCGAAAGGGGAGACTGCCATGACAGCAGTTACCAGCTTCCACCCCAAGGAAATCACCCAGGAGCATGGAGGAGAAGCAGCACACGTTCCTCCAGGCCCTTCCTTCCCACTCCCTCTCAAGCCCTGCCCTTCACACAATCACACTCATTTTAGGACTGGGCTGGGGAATTTTCCTTTAGTTTTTGCTAAATATACTTTACTCTAAAAATTGTTGGCTTCCTTGGGCCTGCCAGTGTGAATTCAACAGAGAAAGGAGGCCACAAAAATCCCTTATCCCAACAACACACAAAGGAAATCCAAGAATTTTACCTTCCTAACTACATTAGATCAGAAGGTAACACAGGATACAAAGATAACCTGTGGCCTCCCGCACTGCCCTCCTGCCCGCAGATCCTCGGCTGCAAAGCGCCTGTGCCTTCTTTTGTCAGCAAGCAGGAAGGTGGGAAAGCAGCGAAGGCCAGTCCGCCTTGGCCTGCCTTCATCTGGTACTAAAAATAAGCTGTGCAATAAGCCACTTAGGGAGTAAAAAAACACCCTCTGGTCTTTGTCTGTGTCCCCTTCCCGCCCCACTCCTAGATACAGCAATCATCCTAGACGCGGACAGGAACAAAAGGCACCGCACAGAAGACAGGTCGACTCGGGCCTCACCCTTTCTCCTCCACCTATTCCAAACCGACCCAGGGCAGCATCTGAGGTGCTGACATCCACCGCAAACAGCTGGGACGCTCCCTCCCCCAGCCCAATCATAAATCAGGTAGAAATTTGCATTAGCTGTGACAGTAACTCTAAATTCAAGATAAAAATAACTCCTGTCTCCCACCATGTCATTTCCTAGCTCCTAAACAAAACAAGAGCTCAGACTGCCTTATGTAAAACGTACACACGGTCATCCGCGCCAGGTTTCTCCCACCCTTCTGAAAAGCCAATCCACGAACTCACAGAGCCATCACAGCCCCACAGCTCCTGGTATTATGTCCCCATTGTACTTCACCACTTGTCCCAATCCCTACCCCCACTCCCAAATCCTAAACTGTTTGCAATTCTTACCCAAGTCCTCCCAGAGTGAGTTTACACCTCACTTCTGAAAAGACTATGAAAAAGTCGTAACAATAATTATAGCCTCTTGCCCAGGCAACTTCCCTCCCATCCCCCACTTTCAAGCCATATGCAAAAAACTACTTTAAAACTTCGGCAAATTCCGTAACTGAGTACTAGACAACCATCCACCCTGACAAGAAATGGGACAGTAGATCAGAAAAGGCAACAAAACAGCAAGCAGGAATTCACCTGAAGAATCTAGCCCTGAGTTACAGCAACAAAACCCTCCTAACAGGGGAAGTGGAGGGGGATGGGCCAAGCAAAAAGAAAAACACTTTTTTGAAAACTGCCTTTCACACCCTACCACTCACTCCCTACGCCCAAACCTCCCTCTCCAACAGCAGCTGTTCCCAACACTGGGTTCCCCTAAGTCTCTAAACGACCCTCCTCAAAAAGACAAGAGCACTTGATTTGTCACTGGAACTTTCGCGAAGGTCTGGAGCTGGTCATGAAACAATCAGTGTGGACTCCAACCCAAACCCTTGCCTGAAGGACTCTTATTCGTGAGAGCTTTCCAGCCGGGATGGATGAAGTCGGGGAGGGGAGGGGGCGGCAAACGAGGGCAAGATGGGGCCAGCTCTCCGGCGGGGGGGTTTCGCCTAGGTGCGCGGTCCAGGGGCTCTGTCCCCCAGCTGTCACAGCCACACTAAGGAGGGTGGCCGGCCAGGGAGGGCCTGGGGTCCTTAGCCAAGCACGAGGGTCCCTGCTAGGGCCGAGACTTGAGAAACCCCACACTGAGCTCTCTGCACACAGGGGGCCCTGCACCGACGCCTCTCTTCCTAATATAGAAAGGAATTAGGGATAAAGAAGGGCGCTCGAGTTACCCCAGTTCAAGAGGCACTGTGCTGGAGAGGGGCTTTCTCCAGGAGCAGAGAAAGACTGACTCTGGGCAATTTCGGCCAGGAGTCTCCAAAATACAGCGCGAACAAACATGGGAGAAAAAAGAAAAGAAAAAGACCCGATCCTGGGCCCAGTGGCCGAGAGAGTAAGGGGGCCGGCCCGGGAGGAAAAAAAGAAGGAGAAGCCGCCGGGAGCCCAAACGTCGAAGTCACGGGCACGGGTGGGGGGAGTGCAGGAAGAGTCAGGAGCTCCGCGTCTTTCGGGGTGCTGCAGATAAATGGGGAGCGGAGAAGGCCCTCGCTTCCTGGGAGGTGCCGAGGAGCCGCCGCGGGCGCTGGGGGAGGAGGGGATCGTGGCCCGCAGTGCCCCAAGGGCCCTCGCCCGGGCTCCAGAGGGCTGTCCCCGGCATGCCCACACCGCCCACCCCCCAAAAAAACACAACTCCCCGCCTCCAAGGATACAGCTTGACCACGTCCGTGTCCATCCGCCTCTTGCCCGGGCTGGGGGATGACATGGTGTCGCCGCCGCCGCCGCCTCCCCGTCGCCTCCCTCCGGTCCTCGGCCCGCCTCTGAGGAGCCCGCGGCCGCGCCGGTTCCTCGGCGGAGGTGCCAACACCCCCGGGGCCGTCGGGGCCCGTCGGTCCCGTCAGCCGCCGCCGCCCCCCGCACGGGGGAACACCGGCCCGGTCCGGCCGAGTGGGGGTGGGGCCCCGGCTCCGCTGCCCGCTCCGGCTCGGGGCCTCCTCGGCGCCCCGCCGCGCCCCGCTCCTGCGGCCCACTCGCGCTCGCTCGCCGGCCCGCCGCTCGCCCGCGAACCCCTCGCCGACTCCTGGCAGCCTCCACCACCAGCGGACGACTCCTGCTCCGCGGCCTCTCTACCCCAGCCTCGCTCTGGGCGCCGTGACGTCACCTCTGTGACGTCATCCGAGAGGCGGGCCTGGCGGCGAGAGGCGTGGGGCGCCGCCGCTCCGTGCGCTTTCCCGGGGACTTCTGGGAGTTGTAGTTCCTCTTCTACCCTCCCAGACCTCTGGCCCCCTCCCCGAACTTCCCCACACGCTTCATCGCTCAACTGCAAATGTGTTATCACCATCACAAACGCTAATAGTAAATTACAGCCACTGTTATCACATCCGAGTGTTTTTTGGGGCGTGAGGGTAAAGAATCTCTGACTCACACGTCAGCTTTAAAGGCTGTTTATCTGATTTGGGGAAGGCCAAGGTGGCAACTACTCAGGCAGGCACCAACACCTGGAATCCCCCACCCTCCGCTCCCTGCGCAGGTGAAGGGAGTGTGCTTGCAGAGCGGAGCGGCCAGGCTTCCCCGCAGCTGCAAATCATGGTTCATGGTGGTTCACTGCCTTGCAGGTGTACTGGGCCACCATGTCAAGGATCAGCGTGGAGGCTCAAGGCAGGAAGGCCAGAAACCGCTCAGTGCTAACGCCCTGGTCCTACAGAACGAGGCCACTTTACACGGTGAGGAACGGCTCCAATATACTCTTAGTACAAAAACTGCAGTGCCACCCAGACCACCACCCAACCTTAGAAGCAGCTGGATGCTAAGCACCGGCTGCCTCCTCTCGCTTTGCTGGAGACCAGGCTACGGCAGGGAACCCGAACATGCTGCATTTGCACAGCCCTCCCAATGTGGTCCGTCATCCACAGCTGCGGCCTCACCTGGGAGCCTGTTAGTGCTGCAGACCAGAGCTTCCACTCAGACTTCCAAAATGGGGCTCCAGGAAAAAGTCAGAATAACAACAAGGCCTCCAGGGGCTTCCTGTGCAGTCGAGGTGGAGAGGCAGTGGGGAGCAGAGGAGAATGTCCCAGGTTTCTCTCCTATTTAAGTCAGATGTTCACCCCCACTGATCCTCAAAGAAGCTTCCTGGATCCCATGAATCCACGTGCACTTTGTCAAGCCACGTGCTGGGAGCTGTGTCCTCTTCCATGACACACACACACCGGGCCAGCAGATGTTCACGAAGATTGCGTGTCTTTGCTTTGATAGTTCTACCCCTCAAAAGGACTGGCTGTTGCTTTCAGGGCAAGCTATACGTAACACAGAATTTAGCTTTGAGGGGTGTGAGTTGGATGCCTGCAAGGTACTCACCAGGTCTGCAGCCATTGTGGCTATCCGCGTCCGGGACTGTTGGACCACGCCCAAGATCAGCTGTGTACCCATTACACAGCAACTCCTCATCCCCTTCTGCTCGGCCGTGATGACCTACCTCCCTTCTGCATGCTGAAAAGGAGGAGCCCCGTGCACTGCTCCCAGCGGGAGTTCATTGTTCTTTCTTATTAGACACAGCGCATGGATTGGAGGAGGACTGGGCCAAAGGAAGAGACTCCCAACCCCTTCTCCGACCCCTCTGTTAACGGGAGACAAACCAGAGCAGGGCTTTGTCGGCCAGTCTGGCCTCCACTTGGCTTTCTGGCTTCTGCTTGCTGCTGCTCTCTATTGGAACACCCTAATCTGGCTGCCGTCACCTCATTAAGCCCCACTGCCTGCCACGCCCCTGGAGGCTGAAGCTTGCTGTTTCAAAGTCACCTACACAGCTCGCGAAACTCACCAGCACCCCAGGGCCATCCCAGTGGATGATTCCGAATCAGAAGGACTGCCTGGGAGCGGGACATCACGTGTTCAGTCAGCTCCCCATGCAGTTCAGATACACAGCAAAATGTGAGCAGCGGTCGGCAGCATCGCCTTGGAAACACCTGCCTGACCTTTCCCTGGGAGGGCCTTCCAACAAGGGAGGGTCAGAACGTCTTCCAGTGTTCCCCAGCCTGTGAGAGACAGGGCCAACCTCAGAAGGGACAAAGGTGTGATGTTCAGAGGTGAGAGCGGCGTACAGGCCAGCCCTGGAGGATCATGTCAAGCAAGGGTGAGAAAGGAAGGCTGGAGTGCGAGGCTGGGGATGCTCCCGGGCGGCCCTTATCTGCCCTGGCATTCTGACTGCTATGACCCACATTCTGGATCAGGCATACGAGGCTATTTAGTCAGAGAAACTTGGTGGGGACTGAAGGAGGGAGGGCTGTCACCTAGACACACTAGGGAGACAGCCCTCCGGACTGCATTGAACAGCAGTCGAGAGAAGTCGAAACAAGGCCGACAACATCCCTTGCCAGGCCAGCACCCCATCTGGGCACCAGTTTGACACCTGGCTCCTCCATTTCCTCTCCATCTCCTTGCTAATGGCTTGGAAAAGCAGTGGAAGACAACCCAAGTGCTTGGGTTCTGCACCCATGAGGGAGACCCAGAAGAAGCTCCTGGCTCGCGGCTTCAGGTGGCTCAGCTCTGGGCGTTGCGGTCATCTGAGGAGTGGACCAGTAGATGGAAGAACTCTCTCCTCTCTCTATAGATCTGCCTTGCTTTTACAAGAAGAGCTTCTGTGTCTTTGGCAGGTGTCTAAGCTTTGGGTTACTGAAGGGTTACTGCCCTTCTCATAATTACGCCTGAAGTAGTTGGATGTGTCCTGCCTGAGTCCCAGTCTTCTCAGCTGTACAACGTGGCTTGTTCAGGTGGGTTGCTGTAGGAAGTGGGAGGATGAGCGTTGAAGTGTTGCATGCAAGGTGATGGGCGGCGGTCCTACACGGCTGTTAGCATCAGCCTCCCGTTTGTCCCGCTGCTTAGACGCAGAGTGTCGGCGCAGGAACGGGGTGCCTGTCTTCTGGAGATGTCCTGGCATCGTCCTTTGAGAGGTGAAGACACAGGAGGGAAGCGAGGGAGCTCATCAGGGCCGAGCAGGAGAGAATGAGGAGCTGCTGTGTAAGAGGACACAGCTCCCACTCCTCAAGCTGCACCTGACTAGAAAAGTCCAGGGGCTGGCCCTAAAGCAGCACTGACTGGGGTTGGCATCCTGGTACAGTGGATGAAGCTGTCACCGGATGCCAGCCTCCTGTATTGGAGCTCGGTTGAATCCCTGACCGCTCTGCTTTCCTCTTAGCCAGCCCCCTGCTAAGGTTTCTGGGACAGAAGCGGAAGATGGCCCAAGCGCTTAGCTTGTCCTGACTCCAACCTGGCTGTTGCAACCATGTATGGGGGTGAGCCATCTTTCTCTTCTTCCTTCCTTTCCTCTCTCATTCTCTCTTTTTCTTTCCCTCTCCCTCTCCATCACTGTCTTTCAAATTAATAAACAAAACCTTAAAACAAAATAAGATAGCAGCCAACTGACAGCCTTGGTTCTCCTTTGCTGGGCCCCACCTTAGTGGAACCTCATGCTCTCCAATGCTTTAGCCATTCAGAACGTCAGTAACGGACCTCTAGACAATGTGGGCTGTGTGTGTGTGTGTGTGTGTGTGTGTGTACACGCTCGTGCAGTCTTGGGCACTGTGCTGGCATGAGCTGTGTTCTGCCTTATCAGGTACAACCCAGGGCTGCTTGCCCCGAGCAGCTGGCCAACCCATCCTGACTCACCCAGTGTTGCAATCTGGGAAATGTGCGTGGGGCCTGTTTATCTCTGCCCAGCGCAGGGCCAGGCTTGACCCTTGGGGCCTCTGAGCTCAGAAGCAACTAGTCCAAGGCAAGAAAACAGGCTTGGAGGGAATAAAGTGCTTGAACAAGACGCTGAGAGGGAGTCAGAGGAGCCAGTTGTTGGTGGAGTGGCAGAGCCAGCCCAGAAGCTGAGGTGCCCCTGCAGTCACCTGCTAACCCCACAGCTCTCGGAATGTCCAGGATTTTGTCTGAAATGTATTTGTCTGAAAGGCGGAGTTAGAGGGAGACGGGCTGACCTAGAGGGTGCACTTCGTCCACTTATTTACTCATCAAATGACCTCAACATTTGCCAGAAGCGTCTTCCAAGTCTGCCACTTAAGCCATCCTCGGCTGCTTTCTCGGGTACGTTAGCAGAGAGCAGGATCAGAAGTGGAGCAGCCAGGGCTTGAACAGTGCCCACATGAAATGCCAGCATTGCACGCGGTGGCTCAACCACGCGGAGCTGGCCCATGATTCTCAGACTCTTCACCTGTACAACAGGCAGGGTAACTCCAGGCTAGCCAGGTCGGTAGGTTTAGGAAGCAGGACTTGGCACAGCAACTGGAACAGAACAGGCTCTCAGTAGAGAAGGCTTCCTGCTGCTCAGAAAAGCCCACCGTACACGCCTCTAAGTGACTGCTTTAAGCTCCTTATCTTTTGTTGCCTCTGTAGCCGGAGTCTTCCTCCATCCATTCAGTCTTTGAACACTTACTGTGGATCACATCCCGACCAATCAAGGCCTTGGTTGTATGGCTCCACGGGAACAGACAAAAACTGGTCTTCATAGGAGAAGACAGACGCACAAGTGCAATAGAGTATATGAGCCAGAGTGAGCCCTGGAGAGTAAAACTACCCAGAAATGGGGAGAGGAGGAGCTGGGGTAGGTGTGGGGATTGGAATTTTAAATAAGGTGCTCAAGGAAGGCTCAACTGAGAAAGTGGTATTTCAGTGAAAGCCTTTAGGGACCAGCCCAGGTGCTTACCATCCAAGGCTTGAGTGGCCTAGAGTACGAGCAGGAGTGTGCCTGTGTAGAGAGGAGTAACTAGCAGGTTGTGCAGCGGAGGCTGTGGCTGCTTTGGAAGCCTGCATGGCCTTGGTCTTCAGAGAGTCCAAGCACTGGGGCCACCCTGCACTGCTCTCCCAGGCACATGAGAGCTGGATTAGAAGTGGAGTAGCTGGACTGGAATTGACAGCCATGTAGGAAACCAGTGTCACGGGCAGCAGGTTAACTTGCTATGCTGCAACACCAATCCCGCTATGAACTTTCTGTAAAACTGTATGTATCTGAGAGACAAATAGAGCTCCCATCTGCCCAGGTACCCTCAACCAGCTCCAAACCACAACCAAGGTGGGAGGCTAGAACTCCACCCAAGTGTCCCACGTGGCCGGCAGGGCATTGTTCTGTGGAGCCAAGCCACGCAGCCCAGATCCCCAACAGGGACTGCAGGTGCCTGAATCAGCAGCTCACCCCTCAGGCCAAACACCTGCCCCCACACAATGTATTTTGATTTTATGGCGCTGTGGTCTCCTGTGATCTGGAGCAGCTCTCTCCACTTCTTGCTTTCTTGTGGCCTCGATGTTCTGAAGTAGCAAAGCCAATGGTCTTATAGCCTGTCATTAAGTAATAGTTTGTTTGGGCCCGGCGGCGTGGCCTAGCGGCTGAAGTCCTCGCCTTGAAAGCCCCGGGATCCCATCTGGGCGCCGGTTCTAGTCCCGGCAGATCCACTTCCCATCCAGCTCCCTGCTTGTGGCCTGGGAAAGCAGTTGAGGACGGCCCAATGCATTGGGACCCTGCACCCGCGTGGGAGACCCGGAGGAGGTTCCAGGTTCCCGGCTTCGGATCGGCGCGCACCGGCCCGTTGAGGCTCACTTGGGGAGTGAATCATCGAACGGAAGATCTTCCTCTCTGTCTCTCCTCCTCTCTGTATATCTGGCTGTAATAAAATGAATAAATCTTTAAAAAAAAAAGTAATAGTTTGTTTGTAGTGTCTTTAAAATCAGGAATTGTTTGAAAAGCAGAGAGGAATCTTCTGTCTGTTGGTTCACTCCCCCAAAATGGCCACAACAGCCGTGTCTGGCCAAAGTCAAAGGTGGGAGCAAGAGCTTCCTCCAGGTCTCCTACTGAGAGCAGAGATCCAGGCACTTGGACCATCCTCTGCCGCCTTCCCAGGGAGCTGGGCTGGGGCCGGGGCCAGCACCTCCGTGGGATGGCAGCTAACCCTCTTTGTGGTGAGTTCTCCTACTGGGAGCAGAGATCCAGGCACTTGGACCATCCTCTGCCGCCTTTAGTTTAATGGATGGACTTCAGGGTAATGACCATTTGTTCCTCTTAGGGTTACGATTGACTGGATTGCTATATGGTCCTGTGCTTTGCTATTTCTAATGGGCCCTGTATCACCAAGCTTGGTTAATAAAGTCTCCTTAATAAACCTTAGATATGTCTGGCGTGATCTCGCTCGTACCCCACAACAAGAGCAGCCGGAATACAAACCAGCTCCATATGGGATCCAGAAGCATGCAAGAAAAGGACTTTAGTCACTAGGCTACTGTGCTGGACCCTCTTATTCTCTCTTAACCAAGGAAAAAGTAAGACTGAGTGAGAGATCAGGAGTCCAGTTTCCTTTCCCTGCCTGCTCTCATTCTGTCTCTCAACATTTCTCTGGCCCACTTGGCTTCCGTCTGGGTGCTATCCTAGTCTCAGCTTACGAGGGTCTCTGGCCTTACCCGCAGTCACTCAACCAACTACCCAAATGTGCCCTGGGCTCTTGGGCCCCGGGGCCAGCAGTGGGAGGGGCAAAGGATCGGGATTGCCAGCTTCTCGGATCAGTGTTTTGATTCAAATCACATTCTAGTTAAAAACCATGGAGCTGGCATTGTGGCATTCTCTTTAAACTGTTGACGGCTGGACCCGGCGAGGTGGCCTAGCAGCTGAGGTTCTCACCTTGCACACACTGGGATCCCACATGGATACTGCTTCATGTCCCAGCGGCCCTGTTCCCACCCAGCTCCCTGCCTGTGGCCTGGGAAAGCAGTCGAGGCTGGCAAAGCCTTAGGACTCTGGATCCATGTGGGAGAACAGGAGGAAGCTCCTGGCTTCGGTCATTGCGGCCACATTGGAGCCTCGGACTGAGCGGTGCCTGGCTTCCGCCTTGCTCAGCTCTGAGTGTGTGAGGTGTGTGGGGGACTAAATCAGAGGACAGAAAATCTTTGTCTCAGTCTCTCTGCCTGTGTCTCTGTCTCCCTTTCAAATGAAATGAAGATAGTAATCATGTTGAAAGCGCCGCCCAGGCCCTGGGCTTGGCCGCCTGGTTGTGTTTAGGTCAGAGACCCAGGCCTTGTCGGCCCAGCTCCGGTTCACAAGGCCCCGGGGCCCTTGCAGACAGTTGCATCATTCTGTCACGACTACAGAACACAGCAAGTCACTAGATTCAAAGGCTTGAAAAAAAAATCTAAACACAATAGGGTTCACCAAAGCTGTGCTCACAATACACCCCTGCCCAAGCACCAGGGCCTGCACGAATTCAGAATCAAGACAGCTTCCTTTTCTTGTTGTTCTCTGTCAGTTTTTGGACCTTCACACCTACCTGGACATACTAAGCCTCGCTCCTGCCTGAGCCCGGGCTCAGCCTCAGCCTTGCCCTGCGTCCCAGCTCGGTCCCTTCGGCAGGTCTGTGGTCATGGCTGTGATCACGACATTGCTTCATCTCTTCACACCCCACGTGCCAGGTGCAACAGCTCCAGCACCCAAGCTCAACCTGAGTACACTCAAGGGTTTCCTGCGTTCCCAGCAGTTGCTCAGAGGGACCTAGGGGCACAATGAGGCAGCCGGGAGAATCACGTGCCCGCTTGCCTCCTCCCTGATGGTGTCAGCACTGGGCAGCATCCTTGGGGGGTCAGCCATGATGAGGACATGGGCCTGTGGGTTGCCTGTCTGCCTCGCCTGTGCTCCCCTCCTCCCTCAGTCTCCTTCCCTGGCCGAGCATCATGCACAATCACCCATTAACCCCCGGGCCTTGCCTCAGCCTGGTTGACAGGAAGCCAGGTTAGGACAGCAAGCTCTGTTCCTGCCAGGAGCCTGGCAGGAAATAAGGCTCTTTATAAGCCTTCAGGCACAACATGATTGTCCCATCACCCTGGCATACCTTCTCTGCCTCTTGAACTACTGATGTCCACTCTCAGAGCGACTGGAACTGGAAGCATCACTCCGCTTGGTCCCCCAACCTCCAGCTGTCCCCAGTGTGAGCCCAGGCCTTGGCCATTCTCCAGCGGCTTTGCCTGGGACCCTGGGGCCACGTTCAGTTCTGGAGGTGAAGACATGAAGTCCATCTGCAGGGTGTAAAAACCAACAGCATTGTCTCTATCCTAGCTTTGTCAATAGCAAAGCTGTATTTCCGTATAAACCCTGCTGACAGACCTTGCCCTCACTTCGTTCAGAGCTTGTGTGGTTTAGGGAACAGGTCGTGGTTTTAACAGCGTTACACCTGCACGCCTCCTCTGCTAGAGGAGACGTTGAGGGACCCCCAGGCCCCCAGCGGCCCCGGAGCAGGCAACTTCCTGCTGTCGGCACACTCTAGGTATAGTCCACATATGGCAGACAGAAATGTCACGGAAACAAGCCCAGGAATGGAGGTGAGGGTGCCAGAGCAGAACAGCTACATTTCACTTTGGGTGTGCGTTTGGACTGAGTTCACACTCCTTCGGTTATGTAATTTCTCTCTTTCTGGAATCGCTGATCAGAAGTGGAGCAACTAGGATTCAAGTCAGTGCCCATATGGGATTTAGCATCTCAGGCAGTGTCTTTTTTTTTTTTTTAAAGATTTATTTATTTTTATTGGAAAGTCAGATACACAGAGGAGGAGAGACAGAGAGGAAGATCTTCCGTCCAATGATTCACTTCCCAAGTGGCCACGACTGCCAGAGATGAGCCAATCCGAAGCCAGAATCCAGGAGCTTCTTCCAGGTCTCCTACATGGATGCAGGGTCCCAAGGCTTTGGGCTGTCCTCAACTACTTTCCCAGGTCACAAGCAGGAAGCTGAATGGGAAGTGGAGTAGCTGGAACATGAATTGGTGCTCATATGGTATCCTAGAACTTACAAAGGGAAGATTAGATGATTGAGCCATCGCATTGGGCCTGTAAATATAATTCTAAGAATAGGATACTCTCTCCCTCCCTTTCCTCTTTCTTTCCTCCCGTAGTTTAGCAGGAGCCAAGACTTAGTCTGGCCTGGTGTATACCCACACCGGCTCTCACGGGTACCAGTGGGAACTAGAGTCAAACCCAATCTGTCGATCTACTGTCCCAGGGCACAAGCGCACCAATGCAGTCTGTAGCCATGCACAGCCACGGCAGTGGGAACCTTAACCCAGCTGGGGGCCCCCTTAGCTCCCCAGCAAGGCCTGGCCCCATTCACATTCTTGGGCTAGCCAGCAGGGATTGCAGTTCCACAGGGTGAACCCACATTACTGCCACAGATTCTGCTATCAGACCAACTTCTCTCACTCTTGTTCTCCCCTCCAAAGCACTTCGGTATCGGTCCCATACATACATACACATGTCATGGACTTATCAATGCAAGTCCCTCAGCTTTAATTCCTAATCTGGGCATAAAAAGCACAGGTCATCTCCCACTGCCACCTGTGCGATCCCATCATCCCCCTGTAAATCAAGACTCTTTAACTGTGAGGGTGGGCCCCTGGGCCACCAGAGGGGATTTGCCCAGCACCTTTGGTGCCCAGACCACCTGCCTACAGGTACCCATGTGTGTCAAAAAAACACCAACCTCCAAGATGGGGTGGTCCTGGAGGCCTGCCAAGCCTCCCTCCCCCAAGGAAGCCAGTGTGCTCAGCTGTTCCTACCAGTGCCGGCGTCCCCCAGGCAATGTCTTAAGCCAGTACTCTACAATGCTGGCCCTCCATGCTTTCCTTAAGTCAAAAAAAAAAAAATCTTGATTAATCTATAAATCAAGGGAGGCCAAGTCTGTTCACTGAGTGGTGAAACTGGTCTCACAAAAGGCTAAGATTAGGCCCAGTGTGATACCATAGCAGCTAAAGTCCTTGCCTCGAACGTGCCAGGATCCCATATGGGTGCTGATTCTAACCCCAGCGGCCCTGCTTCCCATCCAGCTCCCTGCTTGTGGCCTGGGAGGGCAGTTGACAACAGCCCAAAGCTTTCTGGCCCTGTACCCCTGTGGGAGACCGAGAAGAAGCTTCTTGGCTCAGCTCCAGCTGTTGCGGCCGCTGGGGGAGTGAACCATCAGACAGAAGATCTTCCTCTCTGTTTTTCCTCCTCTCTGTATATCTGCCTTTCCAATAAAAATAAATAAATCTTTTAAAATGGGGGGAGGAAGATTTCTGTTCTTTTTGTTACTCTGTTGCAAGCAACGGGAATGGAAATTGATTTATTTCTTTGTCAAGGAGAGCTCAGATTCTCTGGTTCATTCCCCAAATGCTTGCATTGGTTGAGGGGCCAAAGCTGGGAGCTGGGAACTCAGCCCAGGCCATCCACGTTGGGGTGCGGGGGGTGATGCTCAGCTCCGAGTGCCGACCCCTGTGCTGCCCCCGCACCTGCAAGAGCAAAAAGCAGGAACAAGAGCTGGAGTGGCTACCAAGCCCAGAGACGCCAGTGTCAGCAGCTCTACTGCTAGGCCCAAGCAACAAAAACGTGACACGCTCTGCCGGTCACTAGGTTTCCATAGGCAAAGAAAAATGCCAAAGCCCTTGGTATTTCAGCCCGATGATGTAGCCAATAATTACATTATACTGTGAATGCTGCTCTGCAACAGTCAATTCATGTACTTATGCCGCAATCAGTAAGCGACTGCCCTGAGAGTGCAGGGATGACACATTCGGGGTACTTCTCCTTAAGATGTAAGTGAGAAGCCAGGAGCCTGGAACTCCTTCTGGGTTTCCCACATTGGGTCTGCTGCTGTTTTCCCAGGTGTATTGGCAGAGGCATGGATCAGCAGTAGAGTACCCAGGACTCCAGCAGGTACCCACATGGGATACTGGTGCTGCAGGTGATGGCGTAATAGGCTCTATGACAATGTTGACTTCCATTGGCTTTGACAATGTTGGCTTCTATTGGCTTTTAATCACAGAATATTCATACCAGATGCTATAACACAGTGTAAAACTTCAATAAAAACAAACAAACAAACAAACAAAAGATGTAGGTGAGGCTGGTAGAGACAGAGGCATGCAGAATTATAACACACCGAAGCCTTGTTCCATCTTGGTTGCCCATTACTACATGGTTACGACGAGTGCCCTGAATGGCATGTAGGCCATTTGGTTTAGAAATCTACCAACGCGTTCATACGTCTGCTCTTCTCTACACTTGTATTAAATCTTCTTCTGCCCCAAATGCCACAGTTCCTTCTGCTCCCTGCCACTGACCACAGACTGTCACACATGTTGGTTCTGTTTCCTGAGTCAAGGAGAAGAAACCAAGCCCTGCCCTTGACACCCAAGCATGTTGCTCTTGCGGTGAAGCACCCCATTGCATCTTCACTTCCTGTTGTCACTGTTGACATCATATTGCATCACTTCCCTTAGCATAAAACCGCATGATGACATCACTTCTCTCGAAAAGAAAAAGCAAGCAAAGTCTTCCTGGCTACCAACTCCATTCCCTAACGTCCTCCAGAACAAAACCCCTTCAATGTTGTTCCCTTTTGTGTCTCTGTTTCTTTTTTTCCTTTCTTCCTTTATTTTTATTCAAAATGACAGACAGATTTATGGAAAGGAGAGACAAAGATCTTCTATTTGCTGGTTCACCTCCCAAATGGCTTCCATGGCTGGAGCTGAGCTGATCTGGAGCCAGGAGCCAGGAGCTTCTTCTGGGCTTGGTCCCATGATTTTCCTTGATGACTTTCCCCAGGCCGCAGCTTTGGGAGCAAACAGCTGCCCTCACGTGATGTTCAAATCTGTGTATCTAACCTGACCTCTTCCTGGAGCTCCAAGCTCATAAATTAGATTATTTCTTTTTAAAAAATTATTTATTTTTATTGGAAAGGCAGATTTACAGAGAGAAGCAGAGACAGAGAAAGATCTTCCATCTGCTGGTTCATTCCTCAAGTGGCTGCAATGACCAGAGCTGAGCTGATCTGAAGCCAGGAGCTAGGAACTTCTTCTAGGTCTCCCATGTGGGTGCAGGGTCCCGAGGCTTTGGGCCATCATCGACTGCTTTCCCAGGCCATAAGCAGGGAGCTGGATGGAAAGTGGTGCAATGGCTCAGTGGCTAATCCTCACCTTGCAAGCTCATCCTTCCCAGCTGCTCCACTTCCCATCCAGCTCCCTGCTCGTGGCCCGGTAAAGCAGTGGAGGACGGCCCAAAGCCTTGGGACCTGCACCCGCGTGGGAGACCTGGCGGAAGCTCCTGGCTCCAGATCATCTCAGCTCTGGTCATTGCAGCCCCTTGTGGAGTGAATCAGTGGATGGAAGATCTTTTTTCATCTGTCCTTTGTGTATGAATCTGTGTTTCCAACAAAAAGAGAAAGAAGGAAAGAAGAAAAGAAAGAGAAAAAGGAAGGAAGAGAAAAAAGAAAGAAAATAAATCTATCAAAAAAACTCATTTCCTAAATGCCTGCCACAGAACACCAGGGCTGGGCCAGGCCAAAGCTCTGAATGTCCCAGATGCAGAGCAGGAAAGCACTGTGTGAGGTGTCACCTGCTGGTAGCCCCTGCTGGCCTCCAGGGATAAGAAGCTGGAACTGGGGCTCCCCCTTGGAGGGAAGGTTGGGGTGTGGATGGCTGCCCCACGCCTGCCCCAGGTGAGGTGTTCTGTGTGCAGTCACTTTGCATCCTAAGGCTCCCTGCTGCCTCAGACCTGCAGTCCCCGTTCTGGCTGCCTAGCTAAGGGTGCAAAGTCATTTGCAATCTGATCCCACCTCGTCTTGCAGCCTCCCTTCCCTGCTGCTCCCTCCATGCTGTGTACTCCGAACTGGCCAGGACCTGTTAGGAGAGCTGGCACTTGCCCCCGCTATTCTTGGAATGCCCGCCCTTCCCCTCTTCCCTGGCGGATGACTTTTCCTGACTCTTCCAGGCCTGCCCTCAACGACACCTGCTGCCTGCCATGACTGGCATTCACTGACTATCCACTGACTGTAGTCTGCTGTGAGTGACATTCCTTGGCCTTTCTGCTTGGTGAATCTCAAAGACCTGCCCCCTATCCCCACCCCCAACAGATGCTGGGCAGCACCTGCTCCAGTAGCCACTGAAGGAGCCCCTAGTCTGGACAAGACTCTGACCCTGCGCACAGCTAACTGGGCCAGAGTTGGATGCTAAACCAAGTAGGACCATTTATAGACTATCGCACAACCTGTGACTTGCAGCTGCCTCAAAAAGTAGCCGGGACAGACGTTTGGCCTAGAGGCAAGCAGCCTGTTAACTTCTCCCACATTGGAGCACTTGGGTTCCATTTCTGGTTCTATCTGTTGACTGCAGTTCCTGCCAGTGCAGATCCTGGAGCAGGCATGATGACTCAAACAGTTGAGCCACACACGGGGCTAACCACACACGGGGGAGCCGTGGGTTGAGTTCCCTGGCTCCTGCCCTTGGCCTGGCCCAACCCCAGCTGTTACAGGAGTTTGAGTTGTGAGTCTCAAATACATACAGTTAACAAAGAAGAAGGAGGAGGAGAAGGAGCGGAGAGGAAAGAATTATCATCAAGGGAAACAGGCAGAGTAGGAGAACCACTGTGGTTAAGGTGGAGCCGTGTCGAGGTCAGGCGACCTTGGGTACAGGAAGCAACTGCGGCAGTACATCACTCGGCAGTAACTGCCAACCTGCTCGTGGGCCGGGGCGGGGGGCAGGTGCATTAGGCTCTCTCGGTGATGAGGGACAGGGCCATCAAGAGAAGGAGGTGGAGCGCAACCCCAAAGAGGCAGTCCCTCCCCTGGGTCCCTGGGGGCTGCCGTCTCCCTGTGTCCTCATACTGTCTCTTCACCCGTCCGCCCTAGCCGCCTCCTGCGGGATTGGGACCCGCCCCTATGACCTCATGTCGACTTAATTAGCTCTTCAAAGGCTGTTTCCAAATACTCTTCTGTGGAGACACAGGAAGTGGGCGTGGAGTGGACACAATTTTCATTAAGTCAGTGCAGTCGGTATTTTGTTCAGTGTTGATGAGACATCTGGGCTTAATTACTGTCTGAAATAATTTTATTTATTGGTTTACCTGGTGACTGGCTTGTTTAGCACAAATGGGCAGAAGACACTTCAAGGAGCCAGATTTGTAGAATCACATGGTAAGCCACTGCCTGTAACTGGCATTCCATATAAAATACTAGTTTGAGTCCTGGCTGCTCCACTTCTGACCCATCTCCTTGCCAAAGATACCTGCAAAGAATGTGGAAGATGACTTAGGTACTCAGACCCCTGCCACCCACATGGTATGGCTGGATGGGGGTTCCTGGTTCTTGGTCTCAGCCTGGTCCAGCCCTGGCTGTTGTGAAAAAGGAAGCGCTAGGCCCAGCACAGTGGCCTAGCAGCTAAAGTCCTTGCTTTGTACGTGCCAGGATCCCATATGGGCCAGTTCTAATCCCAGCAGCCCTGCTTCCCATCCAACTCCCTGCCTGTAGCCTGGGAAGGCAGTCAAGGACAACCCAAAGCCTTGGGACCCTGCACCTGCATGGGAGACCCGGAAGAGCTCCTGGCTCCTGGCTTTGGATTGGCACAACTCCAGCCATTGTGGTCACTTGGGGAGTGAATTATTGGACTGAAGATCTTCCTGTCTCTCCTCCTCTCTATGTATATCTAACTTTGCAATAAAAACAAGTAAGCCTTTTTCTTTTTAAAGATTTATTTATTTTATTACAAAGTCAGATATACAGAGAGGAGGAGAGACAAAAAAGGAAGATCTTCCGTCCGATGGTTCATTCCCCAAGTGAGCCGCAACGGCCGGTACTGCGCCGATCCGAAGCCGGGAACCAGGAACTTCCTCCAGGTCTCCCACGTGGGTGCAGGGTCTCAATGCTTTGGGCCATCCTTGACTGTTTTCCCAGGCCACAGGCAGGGAGCTGGATAGGAAGTAGATCTGCCGGGATTAGAACCAGTGGCCATATGGGATCCTGGGGCGTTCAAGGCGAGGACTTTAGCCGCTAGGCCATGCCGCCGGGCCCAAAAGTAAGTCTTAAAAAAATAAAAAATTCTAAAAAAAGAAAAGAAAAGAAAAGGAAGTGCTGGGATGAAAGAGGACATGGCAGAGGATGGCTCACTCCTGTCCTTTGGGGAGTGACCAGAAGATGGGAGGTCTTTTTCTCCTTGGATCTCCCACTGTCTGCCACTCTTTCTTTCTCTTTCCTTCCTTCTTTTTTTCCTTCCTTCCTTTTTTCCTTCCTTCCTCTCTCTTTTTTTTTTTCTCTTTCTTTTTTGACACATTTATTTATCAGAGAAAGAAAAAGACAGAGAAACAGAGAGAGCAGGAGAGAACTTCTACCCGCTGGTTTATTCTCCACATGGCCACAACAGCCGGGTCCGGGCCATGCTACAGCCAGGAACCAAGCACTCATCCAAGTCTCCCACGTGGGTGGCAGGGGCCCGGGTGTTGGCACCATCCTTCACCGCCTTCCCAGGAGCATCAGTGCATCAGCGGGCAGCTGGGCCGGAAGTGGGCAGCAGGTGCTTGGGCCAGCCAGCACCGATAAGGGATGCCAAAGTTGAAGCAATGGCTTTCCTCACGGGCCACAATGCTGGCCTTTCAAACGTAAAACGCCAAGTCGCCTCCTCAGACCCCATTTCTCTTGCCAACACCACTCACACTTTATATATGTTTTAAATCTTTATTTGAAAGGCAAAGAGACAGCTGCAGACCTTCCATCCACCAGTACTTTTCCGAATGCCCGCGCTAGCTAGGAGCAGGCCAGGCTGAGGCCAGGAGTCCTGAACTCCATCCAGGGTGAGAACGCAGGGAGCCAGCCGAAAGAGCCACCTGGTACCACCCAGGGTGCACATGACCAGGAAGTTGGGCCAGAGCAGAGGCAGGACTTGAACCCAGCCGCTCTGATACGGGATATGGGCCTCCTAGGTGGTACTCTGAGGCAAGTCACTTGATTTGGTATGAAAAAAGCAGAATCCAATATGCGGGAAGTGCCAGACCCTGGGCAAACAGCAAGTCACCTTTCATTTTGGAGGTGTCGCGTTTGCATAATTGCAATGGAAACAGCAGCAGGAACAACATGGGCTCCCCTGGAACTCCCAGAGAATTCTAGTTTCAGAGGAGGAAGCAAGAGCCAGGGGTAGGAGCGGTGTGCATCAGATTAAACCACCGCTTGCACTCCCTCCTCGGAGGGCATCTCTACTTCTGATCCAGCTTCCTGTGATGCAGCTGTTGGAGGCAGCGGAGATGGTGACGTGCTTGGGACCCTACCATGCACACAGCAGAGCTACAGCTCAGCTTTGGCCATTGTGGCCACTTGGGCAGTGAACCA
The DNA here is from genome assembly GCF_030435755.1 of Ochotona princeps. Lineage (NCBI taxonomy): Eukaryota > Metazoa > Chordata > Mammalia > Lagomorpha > Ochotonidae > Ochotona > Ochotona princeps. The sequence goes on along the minus strand of NC_080856.1, from coordinate 3,163,975 downwards.
GTGGACGGAAGATTTTTGTCTCTCGTTCTCTGTACATCTGCCTTTCCAATTAAAAACTAAATAAAAATAAATCTTTAAACAAAAACAAATAAAGAGAATATGACGGGTGATGAATCAGAATCCCCAGAGATCTTATCTGTAAGAGTCACGCACCTGGCTGGACCCTGTAAATGCTAATGAATGCATTTAAACTGTGGCCCAAGCATGGGCCCTGCTGACAAGCTACCCAGGTGGTTCTGACGCCTTGTGAGCGTCTTAGGGGACTGTGCCTAAGGCTGCTGAGGAAGGGGTGTGGGGGAGGAAACCTCCAGTGGTGCCCCATGGCTGCAGGCCCTACTGGGGAGGGGACGGTCCTTCCCTGATGCTGAGCCTAGGCAGGACCCACAGCTGTCTCTCTGGGGAGGCTCCTGCCAGGCTGACCCCGGGACTGAATCAGGCACAAAGAAGTCCGCAGGCCGTGTCCTGCCTCTGAGAGGCAGCTACGGAATAACCTGATCCCCTGTTCTGGGACTGGCTTGGTTTTTACTTTTGTATCAGTTCTAGGGAGCAGACAGACCTGACCTGAGTTGCCAAACAAAACAAAACAAAACAAAACAAAACAAAACAAAACAAAACAAAACGAAACAAAAACTCTGCCAGGAGTTTGGGAGTGTGCTCAGGACTGACTGAAGGTAATCCAACCTACCACGGGGCCTAAAAATAGAACCCAATCAGCTGGTTAGGGAGCCCAAGGCTGGTGATGAAGAGGCCTCTGCGGTGCCCATGGCTGCCCTGGGGGCCCCAGGCCCTCTTTTCAGTCCTCCCAGCTCCCACAGGGCCAGGTGGGGAGGCAGGTGGGCGGGTGCAGGTCTGGGCCCCAGTGCCTGCAGGTTTCCCCGCCTGGCCATCAGCAGGGCGTTATCTATTTTAAAACCTGAGGGTCCCAGCAGAACAGCTGAGGCCAGAGCTGAAAATAGACGGAGCTCTGCTGCCTGCGCCCCCCTCCCCCCCTCCCCCGCTCACCCAGCTTCCCACACCCCTTTGCTGTGTGCTTGCCAGGGAACACAGAACTGCCTCTGAGGCTTCATAAAACAGGGAGCCACAATGGAATGGACATAGCCCATGAGGATGCCCGCTGTGAGTGCTGGTGTCTGTGCAGATGTAAAATCTTGGAGGGGTGCACTGTTTGTGCTTTATTCTGGAATGGTTTTTTTTTTTTTAAGTCACTTCCAGGGTCAGTTTTTGAGCAAGACAAGAATTAATCCCTTGGGCTAGTATAATGATTAAATTGTCTAATCCTCCACCTGCAAGTGCCAGGATCCCACATAGGCGCCGGTTCTGATCCCGACTGCTCCACTTCCCATCCAACTCCCTGCCTGTGGCGTGGGAAAGCAGTGGAGGATGGCCCAAAGCCCTGGGACCCTGCACCCACCCGTGTGGGAGACCTGGAAGAAGCTCCTGGCTCCTGCTCTGGACCTGCCCTGCCATGGCTGTGAGTAAACCAGCATGTCCCCACTTGGGTGCAGGGTCCCAGGGCTTTGGGCAGTCCTCCACTGCTTTAATACGCCACAGGCAGGGAATTGGATGGGAAGTGGAGCAGTGGGGACTTGAACTGTTGCCCAAATGGGATGCCAGCACTAACAGGTAAAAGATTAGCCTATTGAGCCATGGTGCCAATCCCTCATGTCACTTCATAGCCAAAGTCAAGCCCCTTCTAGTCCACCTTGGCAATCCTCTATTAGTGTCTGCGCCACCTCTCCCTGTGTCCTGCCCTCCTCTCACCATTAGGCTACCAGCCATGCCCTTCAGACTCCTCGTAAAATAGGTTCTCTGAGGGGCCAGAATGAAAGCTTTGGCCCTGCGCCAGGGGTTGCCAGACCGAGTTAACTTTGCCTCCAAGCGCCAACACTCACCATGAACCCGTTCTTGCATTTGTCCATTTAGGCAACAAGTAGTTCCTGAGCAGTGTCTTCTGGGCCGGGCCCTGGGGACACAGTCCAGGAAAGCGACTTGAAGCAGAAGGTGGTAGGGCTGTGGCCAAGCTGAGCGCAGAGTTCATCTCTCACACACTCTCACGTCTTGCCCTATTCCACCTGTCTCATCATTCCTTCTAGCCTCGTGTCACACAATGCTCTGTAGACACACAGCCCTATGCTCAATGAGCCCCAGAGAACAATCTAGAATGGCTTCTTGTCGGAGCCCTTTTCCTGCAGAGCTCCCGTGTACACCTCCCAGACACGCTGTTCCTGCGCCAGAGGATAAGGCACCCCCACTGACCCTGTAGATAAACAGCTAGAAGGAGACTGCTGTCTGCGCGCTGGCGCGTGCTGCTCCGCTCAGCTGCGGCCCTGCCTGCCCCTGCGTGGCCTCTGCCGCTGCCTCGGGGCTCAGAGGCGGGCACAGCCCCAGAGCCTGAAGCTGGGCTGACAGGCCTGCTGTGTCACTGCAGGACAAGGGTCACCAAGTCATCTCTGGTTTATTATTATTATTATTAACGAAGTATTCATTTGAAAAGCTGAGTGACAGAGAGAGATGGAGAGATTTTCCACCTGCTAGTTCATTCCCCGAGTGGTTGCAACAGCCGGGCCTGTCCAATCTTAGCCTGAGTGAATAAAACCACCCTTCCTCCCCTCTCCTGCCTGCCTGCCCTCCCTCAGGGCCCAGGCTGTCCCCAGGCTTGAGGGGTTGGGGGTGGCAACGGGAGCTGAGGCCTGTTGCTGCCAGGGGGTGCCAACCACCACCGGCCTGTGAGGACCAGGGAGTAGCAGCTGGGGAAGGGGGACCTGGCTGGAGATGCGCAGGAGGCTGGGAGGAAGGTCCAGGAGGCTGGGAGGAAGGTCCAGGAGGCTGGGAGGAAGGTCCAGGCAGGCCTCCCCTCCAGGCCCCACCTCCATTCCGCTACCAACTCTGTAGGACTAGTGTCTGGAAGGTGGCCCTCTCAAGGAACCAGCTCCCTCCCTGCACTTGATGGTTCTAGGCAGCACCCATTTGCTTCCCCCTTTTACACAGGGGAAAACCTCCACTGGTCCCCACTCACAGCTCCAGGGCTGAGCTGGCTGGAATGCAGCCCAGCCTCTCCCCGGGAGCAGCTCAGGGTGCAGGGAGAGGCTGGGGGAAGCTGCTGCCCTGTTTGCTCTCTGCCTCGCAGGAGTCATTTCCCGACTCCAAAGCCTCTGCTCTTTTTCTGTTTGCCCCAGAATGGGCCCTGGGCTCTCTGGCTGTTGTCAGGTCCTGGGCCAGGTGCTCTATTTCAGGTCAGGTCTAAGGGTGGCTGAGTTAAAACTGCATCAGTCTGGCTTTTCTGAGGTGGGCAGAACAGGAGACCACTGCCGGCTGGCACAAGCCCAAGCTGCAGGTGGAAGGCTTTCTAGACTCCAGGCAGCCTGCTGCTCTGGCTCCGGGCCCAGGTGGCTGCAGACTCTAGGAGAGATGACTCAGGTGGGCTGTGCTGGACAAACAAGCCGGGATTCTTAGCGCAGCAGGGAAATGCCTGCCCCTGCCTCTCCTGACAAGGGCAGCCTGGCTGGGCCTGGAGTCAGCGCTGGAGGGGTGATGGTAGGTGCGCGATTGCGCAAGGTGCTTCTGACTACCTGCATTAATGATGGTGCCTGGCTGCCAGATTAAACCAGCTCTTCCTGGAGCAGGGATGACATGAGGAGGAAAGGCTGACCTTCCTCCCAGCCCTGGGCTCCCTTCTGGAGGAATATCTAAAAAGCCAGGTGGGCTGGAGTCACCTGGCCAGGGGGACCACATGCTGCAGCCAGCAGGGCAGCTGAGCGGCAGTGTCTGTCTTGTTTTGAAGAGGATAAACAGGAAGTGGGGCAGATGTTTGACTCAGGGGGTAAGTTACCCTTGGGCCACCCACATACCATAGCCATGCCAGTGTCAGGTGTCTGCTACCAGTGAGCATCCCAGGAGGCAGGAGGCGAAGGCACAGGTGCTTTGGTCCTTGCCACCACCTGCACGGGAGACCCGGATGGAGATGCTGACCCCTCCCCACAGCTGTGGGCAGTGGGGGATGTAAGAAGAGGACAGAGATCTCTCTCTCTCTCTCTGCCACTCTGCTTTATTTATTTATGAAAATAATTAAAATGAAACAAAAATGACCAAATAGGTAACAGCACTCTCCACGTGCGGGCACTGTCTTTGTATGTTTGTTCTTAAGGTTTCTTTAGTTATTGGAAAGGTCAAGTGACAGCAACTGCTCGAGTGGGCTGGTTCATACTGCAGCCAGGAGCCAAGAGCTTCATCCAGGCCTCGCGCATGCACTTGGGCCGCATTCCGCTGCCTTCCCAGAGACACTGACCAACAGGGAGCTGGATCCAGAGTGAAGCAGCTGGGACTTGAACTGGTTTATGTGGAACGTCCGTGTTGCAGGTGGCAGGCCTGCGTGGCTCTCAGCGGGCAGACGGAGAAGCTTAGACCCCCGGCAGCTGGCCCAGCAGCACGCAGTCAGTGGTGAGCCCAGACTCCTGGATTAAGCCCATGTTGCTTCCTCTACCTGCCAGCTACTGGGTCAAGAGCCAGTGTCCTCAGCTCTCCCCGCTCTGCGCTGTCACTGTGAGCTGAGCGCCAGCAAGGCACGTGGTTCAGCCTCCACACGCCGCGTGATGGCACAGATTCCTCACTGCAGCACGCCAAGAGGGTTCGTTTACCCCACACGTGACCTTGGGTGCCCTTCCCCTCTTGCTATGGTCTGGCCCTGTCCCCAGTGCTTGGTCCTGCCTGTCAGAAGGACAGTGACCGGTGCATGACCTGGTGTTACTGATTCATGGAGCCACGCTGCTTCCCCACTCCACACCACAGTTTACCCCCTCAATCCAGGGGCCTCCTTCTGCCCATCGCTGCCCTGAGTCAGGGTCAATTAGTGTGAGTCACACGCTACGGAATCCTCACCAGCCAGGGCCACCTGCCAGACCTGCTGTGGCCTCAGTGACACACTACTCCAGCCCGTGTCCTGCAAACACGTCCTGCAGGTTCATTCCTGGCTGCTGACTCTGCGGTTGGCCGCGACTGGGCACCAAGATGACCACCTGCAAGGGTTGCCCTGGAACTCCGCCTGCCCCAAGATGGCTGCTGCTGGGGGTACTTCGGAAATCTGGTATCAGTATCCCATACAGACTGCTCCACTTCTGATCCAGCTCCCTGTTGTTGGCCTGGCAAGCAGTGGAGGAGGGCTCAGGCTCTTAGCCCCTTCCATCCATATGGGAGACCTAAAAGCAGCTTTGACTCCTGGCTTTGGACCAACTCAGCTCCAGCCAGCAGGGTCATTTCGGAAGTTAATCAATGGATGGAAGATCTTTCTTGGTCTCACCTTCTCTGTAACTCTGCCTTCCAAATAAACAAATCTTAAAATCAAAAGAAAAAATTCATTAGGAGACAGTTTATTTAGGTGCTGACACATGTGAAATCCACACTCATTTTTTCATGAACTTCTTGAAGACTTTGTACAAATGGCCTCCAAATTTTTTGTACCAAAATGCTCTCTTTAACATATTTTTATCAAAAGGTTTATCTATTTGAAAGGCAGAGGGACAGGCTCCCAATGCTGGCTTGTGCAGCAATGCCTGCTCCTGCTTGGCTGAGCCAGCCCAAAGCCAGGGGCCCAAAGCCAGGAGCCAGGGGCCAGGAGTCCAAAGCCAGGGGCAGGGTCCCAAAGCCAGGGGCCAGGGTCCCAAAGCCAGGGTCCCAAAGCCAGGAGCCAGGGGCCAGGGGCCAGGAGCCCAAAGCCAGGGGCTCCATCTGGGTCAGCCACGTGGAGGGACAGGGACCAGTGCTGCTTCCCAGGGTGTGCATTAGCTGGGAATAGGAACTGAGAGCAGGAACAGCACTGAACTGGGATGCAGGGCTCCCTAGCTGCTGTACCCGACACCCCTAAACTTATTTTGACTTTTCTTTTTTTTTTTTTTTTTTTTTTTAAAGATTTATTATTATTGGAAAGCCGGATATACAGAGAGGAAGAGAGACAGAGAGGAAGATCTTCCATCCGATGTTTCACTCCCCAAGTGAGCCGCAACGGGCTGGTGCTGCGCCTATCTGAAGCTGGGAACCAGGAACCTCTTCCGGGTCTCCCACGCGGGTGCAGGGTCCCAAAGCATTGGGCCGTCCTTGACTGCCTTCCCAGGCCACAAGCAGGGAGCTGGATGGGAAGTGGAGCTGCTGGGATTAGAACCGGCGCCCATATGGGATCCCGGGGCTTTCAAGGCGAGGACTTTAGCCGCTAGGCCACGCCGCCGGGGCCTTGACTTTTATTCTTCTCTACTTTTTGGAAGCCCCATGCTTTGTCCTTGGGAAGTCCCTGTTCAGCTGATTTACCATTCTTCTGGTTCCTATCCTTGCTTGTGTCTTCCTAACCCTGACCTTGAACCTTAGAATGATTTCAGTAACTTCTTTTCTCTAGCCCTCTCCTGGAGTATCCCTTTCTCCCTAAGGGCCATCTCAGCTTTCCATCTTTCTGTCCCTGCATTAGTCTGTGAGAAGCAGCAGGCAGCTTCAGCCTCAAGGAGTCTGATTCGGGTTAGGAGGGGGCAAAGAAAGAACGAGATGGACGCCAGGATAAGGCTTTTGCAAAGCAGCTCTTTGGGGCCCATGGCTGTCCAGTCTCTGCAAGCCACGTTGCCCAAGGCAGTCGTGGAACACTGGCGCCACCTTATGGACATGGCCGGTACTGCAACCGTTGCTGCTCCCAGATCTGGGGAGACCTGGGTGATGCATGACCCTTAAGGAGGGGAGACTTTCTAGTCATTTCCTCTCTAAGAAGTCACGTATCCATTGGCACCTGGATTTTCTACAGCAGAGAGCCTCCCTTCTGGCTGCACATTCATTTGATCGTCATGTATTGGAGAAGGAACAAGTCTCCAGACCGCCCCTCACGCCCCTCTGCTTCCCTGTCCTCGCCCTTGGCAGTCAGTCCACTGTTTGACCACTTTAGGCTCCTCATGTGAGTGCGGTCATGCATTTGCCTGACACTTTGCTCATGTCACTGAAGAGTGTCTTCAAGGTTCACTCACATTGCAGGAAGGCGCAATAGTCCTTCCTTTTAAAGATGGAAAACGGGGCCGATGTGGTGGTATAGCCACCTAGTCCTCTGCCTGCAGCACCAGCATTCCATGCGGGTGCCAGTTCGAGTCCCGGTTGCTCCCACATCTTGGCTACATCACGGGTGTGCACTCGCATTTGTTCCTTGACAACTGTAAAGAGCTCCAGCTCAGAAAAGGGCTCAAGGAGGGTGGGCCTTGTGGAAAGCCACATCCCGTATTGGAACACTGGTTTGAGCCTTGGCTGTTTCACTGCTGAGCCCACTTTCCTGCGGGGACAGAGTGGAAGTGCTGAATGAGCAGATGGGGAAAGTCTCCCAAGAGAGCATTCCACCTGCTAAGTCTATTAAAAGTTGGCTAATCCTATAGGAGCTGGGAGCAAGACCCCAGGCTGGGCAGCCTCTCTCCTGTGAGCCCTGAAGTGCAGCCCTGAGCTGGGCTGGGAAAATCACCATGCCGGGCTTGGAACCGCAGTGGAGACCGGGAGGCTGGGTTTCCATGCAGCTCTGCCACATTCTCACTGGATGACAAAGCTAATTCCTCAACCTCTTTGTGGGCCAGTGTGTTGGCACAGTGAACCTGCTGGCTTGATGCTTGGCTTCCCTGCTCTCTGTGATAAACCTTGGAGACGCAGCGCCAGGTAAGTGGCCTCTGCTGTCTGAGGGATGACCTGTCCCGGGATCTTGGTTTGGGCCTGGTCGAGACCTGGCTGGTGTCTACCGTTAAAATGAGTAAACATATTTTTGAATACCTTTGAGCCTCAGTCTTTCTGTGGGTAAAAGCAAAATCTATGGAGTATACACCAAGTTAAGCCTCTGCCTGTAACGCAGGCATCCCATATGGGCACCAGCTTGAGTCCTGGCTGCTCCAGTTTCCATCCACTCCCTACTAACGGCCTACCAAAGCAGGAGCGCGGCCCACGTGCTTGGCCCTTGCACCCACGTGCTAGATCCAGAGCCAGCTCCCGGTTCCAGACAGGCCCAATCTGGCCATTGAGGACCTGTGAGGCATGAAACAGCGGACAGAAGATCTCTCTGTCTCTCCTGATCTTGTTTTAGGTCGGAGAAAGATTACAGCTCTCAGACTAGAATCACAAGTAAATTCAGGTCTGGAGTCGACCGAGACCCAAGGTTTGACCGCCTCACGTGCAGCTCACCGGGGAAGGGGCAGACAAGCCTGCGCCGGTAAGAAGCTACAAACACTTTATTAGTTCACACTGTCACACGGGGGTGGGCAACAGTGCTCAGAACACGGCCACGCGCTGAGGCAGTCCACGCGGCGGGCAGCCCTCGGCCTGTCCCGGGGCAGAAGGGGCTTGCTGCGCCGGTGCAGTGCCAGCGCTCCGCCTGGCCACGCCACGGGGGAAGGCAGCCGCGGCTCCCCCCGAGGGTCCAGACTTCCCTCTCCGCAGTTCTCTCTGGCAGGGGCTGGAGCAGCTCAGGACGAGCCTAAGGACTCCCACTGTCGGAATATCCGGAAGACTTTCCTTGACTTGTCAGAGAGACTCTGTGGGCAGAAAGGCTTAGGGTCACACACAGCAGACAGCGCTCACCTACGGGGCTCTGCCACAACCGTCCACACATGCCCAGGACTTGGATTCATTTCCCACTGTGTGACATCTCTGAAGGCCTGTCCCCTGGGGCCTCCCACGTCTCCTCTTGACCTCTGGGCTCCCTGCTGGCCTATGAGGACACGTCTGGCCCCCCGGGGGAGTTGGCACCTGTTCCATGGAGAGGCCCAGCCGCGGTCAGCAGAGGGACCTAAGGCCAGGCCAGAGCAGAAAGCCGCCAGAGCCCTGGGAGTGTGCCCATGGCCTCGGCCACCACGGCAGAGCTGCTCGCAGGGAGCTCACAGCCCGAGCGGCCCCAGGCTCGTGGGGGACGCAGAGACCCTGAGGACACGCACGCCCGGTGCCTCTCCCCACTGGCCGCCCCACGCAGAGGGAGCATCAGCCACGGGATGCACACGGGTGCCCAAGGGCTCTCATCTCCTTTGTGGAGGAGGCAAAGTTGAAGCTCTTCCTAATGACCAGGAGGAATTTAGTTAATGATGGTGTGGAAAGAAAAGTTGAAAAAACTAAGCTCATTCTTGTGCCAACTTCAAGATCCTTTGCCATGGTCTCATCAGGCGCTGGCTGTCCCTGCCAGCACGGAGGTTACATGAGATGCCAGCAAGGGCATCGGAGCCCCAAGCCCATCAGGAGGCCAACCAAAAGCAAACGGCCGGAACCAAACGTGCGGCCTTGGGAGAATGATGGTGATGGGGGCAGGCTGCAGGCCACTACGTCCTCAGCTCCAGTTTGGGTCCAGCACAGATTCAATCAGCCCTGCTGAGAGGTCAGACCCTGGTCTTCAAAGAGCTTTAAGGATTTTCAGAAAAGAAAAAGGCAGGCTTTGTGTCTGGTAAAGCTGAGAGAACTTGCCCTGCACGTTTACTCTGGCCATGAAGGGATGTTCCTGAGCTTTGGGCATCTCCCCACTCCCCCAGGGGGAGCCCCGCAGTCCCAGGGGGCCCGGGCATCTCCCCGCTCCCCCAGGGGGAGCCCCGCAGTCCCAGGGGGCCCGGGCATCTCCCCGCTCCCCCAGGGGGAGCCCCGCAGTCCCAGGGGGCCCGGGCATCTCCCCGCTCCCCCAGGGGGAGCCCCGCAGTCCCAGGGGGCCCGGGCATCTCCCCGCTCCCCCAGGGGGAGCCCCGCAGTCCCAGGGGGCCCGGGCATCTCCCCGCTCCCCCAGGGGGAGCCCCGCAGTTCCAGGGGCCCGGGCATCTCCCCGCTCCCCCAGGGGGAGCCCCGCAGTCCCAGAGGGCCCGGGCATCTCCCCGCTCCCCCATGGGCAGTGCCGCAGTCCCAGGGGGCCCGGGCATCTCCCTGCTCTCCCAGGGGGAGCCCCGCAGAACCAGGGGCCCGGCTCGGACTTGGAAATCTGACAGCAAGGGCAATTCATCTTGTCCTTGGAGGGCATGGGCTCAGAAACTGTTACACTTCCACCAGGCCACACAGCCGCTCCGGGAGCTGCGTCCACTCCAGCACGCCGCCGTCTTACAGACGGCAAATGATTCACTTGCACTGCTTGGTGCCATGGTGGCTCCGAATTCTCCCACACTGGAAACCCCCAGCAGCCATGACTGCCATAGTGCGCAGGCCCAGGGCGGCCGGGGCTGCAGGGACAGCCAGGGGACGTGCCTGCAGGTGCCAGAGTCCAGGCCTCCGACAGCTAAGTGCACTGGCCAACCTCCAGATGCCAGGGCCGGCTCCTGAGCAGACAGCAACCCGAGGTGTCCGTCTGTCTGTTTGTCTGCCTTCCCTACTTGGGAGTCCTCTTAGCGGGGCCAACAGAGAATGTGTCGGCCCTGGACGGGTGCAGGGGAGTGGACGGCGCCGGGACAGCTAGCTAAGAAGGGCAGGCAGGGTGCTCCCTACACAGCTAGCTAAGAAGGGCAGGCAGGGTGCTCCCTACACGGCTGGCCCCGGGGCCTCCGACTGCAAGGAGCGGGTGCCACGCACACACAGGACCACGGCTCAACTCACCATGGACTCTGCCTCCGTGGTCTGGCTGGACTGCCTCTGGGCCAGCAGGAGGGCCAGCACCGCCTTCCAGCCTGGCTCTGGGGGGGTAGCGCCTTCGGGTTCCATGCCACTGCTTTCCTGGACAGCTTTGCCAAGCGTGAGGTTCACCCACGGGCACCAGTCTCTGTGCTGGGAGGTGGGCTCGAAGAAGCTCCGGGAAGATGTGTCCTGAGGGAGAAGCAGAAGACACAGTGAGAGGCGTGTCGTCGGGAAGCCCCGCTCTCGGCCCACGCTTCCGGCTTCCCCCTTCTTTTTCAGCTTTCACACACACTACAATGACAGTGTGTGCGGGCTGATGCAGGTGACAGACTGAGCCAGACCGCGCACCGCTGGCACACACGGGAGTCAGGTCAGGGACCCTCAACTGACCTTTGGGCTTAAAACTCCAACCACGCGGGAAATCAGAGGATGTGCGTTCTGACCACGCGGTGCATGCGTCAGAGCGAGGCCTTCTCAGCTGCTGAAGCCCGTGCAGTGGACAGACCGCACAGCTGCACTTGGGGGACATGGCAGATCACTGAGGCCTACAGAAGATGTCTAACACCAGGGAGGGCAGAACAAAACGGACGACACTCCTGACCAAGCTTCAACAGCAGGCACCTGGGTGAGTCGAGACTCTGAGGTGAACTGTGCCAGCCAATGGGCTTTGGGGGGATTTCCTCAACCTTGGAGCTACAAGGTCAACAGCATCTCAGAATTATCAGAACGTACTCCACATCTGGGACTCTAGGAAGACATCAAGTGGCCGTCCCGCATCCTTGGGTACCGGTGTGGTCAGGCTGCTGGCAGCGGCCCTTCCCTCCTCACACTCCCTCCACCCACCCACCGAGATACAGGACAAATAGACAGCGAGACCGAAAGCAGCTGTGTCATCCACTCCCCCATCCTTTTGACCCTTGCCATCCTAACTGGTGGTCCACATGGGCATGCATCCTTTTCAACTACGTAATCATCAAACATTTCTAAAAATCTAATACCAGGAAAAATAAGATTTTTATTATGGGGGCTGCTGTGATGGCTCAACTGACTAATCCTCTGTTTGCAAGTGCTGACATCTCATAAGCTGCTCCGCTTTCAAAGAGCTCCGTGTTTATGGTCTGGAAAAGCCGAGGAATATGGTCCAAAGCCTTGGGACCCTGCACCCACATGGGAGACCAGGAAGAAGCTCCTAGCTCCTGGTTTTGGATCAGCTCAGCCATCCGGGGAGTGAACCGGTGGATAGAAGATCTTTCTGTCTTTCCTTCCCTGTATAAATTTGCCTTCCCAATAAAAATAAATATTAAAAAAAATTCCTAAACCAAATTTTTACTATTTATTTAACTTGAAAGAGTTACAGAGAAAGAAAGATTTTCTCCCTGTTAATGGGTACAGGGTCCCAAGGCTTGGAAGTAGAGGAGCTGGGACACAAACCGGCAGCGATATGGGATGCCAGAGCTGCAGGCAGAGGATTAGCCCTCTGAGCCACCACACTGGCCCCTCATTCCTTTCGTAGTAAGCAAACTGATCCTGACCTCACTGCTGTCCCATCTGCCCAAGAAAAACATCACCTCTCCAGAATCCATCCCAAAGGAACAAAGGGGAAAACCGAATTCTTGCCTTTGGCCAATACACCGTCTTTGACTTAAAACTCACTTCCAGAGTCCACTGCTGGCTGCGGGACTGGCGAGTGGCTGGTGCCCACTTCCCTGAGCTACACAGCAAGGGCCCAGCATTCTCCTGGTGCCTGGCCACTTCTCCACAGGAAGGAAGACTCACCGAGCTGCTGGAGGAGCAGAGACGAGGTCGCTTGGCCCTCCGGAGGGGGCTGGACGGAACTTCCAGGCCAGCGTTGTCCCCTGGTCCCATGCTCCGCGTCACTGGGCGGGTTCTGGCGGTGGGGCTGGCTGCCTCCGACTCTGCACGCTCAACGGGGCTGGAAGAGTCCAGGCTCCGAGTTCGGCAAACAATGGAACCTGGGCTCTTTTCAGACTGAAGGGAAGGGAGAAATCAGGGCAACAAACCAATGCTGTTACTGATTACGGCCAAAGTATTTCTAGAAATAAGTTCAAGCCAGTATCTGGCAATCTCTGCAGAGTGCTACGGCGCTAGGCCAGTAGCCTGAGCCAGCGTTCCTGGGGGGGGGATTTGGTACCCACTGACGGCCTGTGACGTTGCCAAAAACCTGCCTTCAGGCCTAGTTGGTCCCAAGTGCAGCAGGATCCCAGGAATCGCAGCCTGGGGTGGGGGACGTCCTTGCATGAGAGCACACGGTACATGTCACACTGACTCCCGTGCAGGACAGATGATCACGCCAGGTGCACAGGAGTGAAGGCTCAGCTGTGCTGTGAGCCGAGGTCCTCGCATGCTACTCGCAAGGACAATAGGAAGCCGCTGACTTCTGAGTGGTGACGACGACGCAGGGCACACAGCCAATGGCAGCGACAGGAATTTCTCTGGCTCATGACGACTCAGATGAGATGGGGAGAGATTTCCAAACCTGGGACATGCAAGGCCTACACCCCTCATCAGCAGGAATCAGCTAAAGAAGAGATGATTCTACATCCTTCAGCAACTCTCAAGAACAGGGTCAGAGGGCCTGGCGGGGTAGCCTAGCGTTTAAAATCCTCGCCTTGCATGTGCTGGGATCCCTTATGGGCGCTGGTTCATATCCTGGCTGCTCCACATCCCATCCAGCTCCCTGCTTGTGGCCTGGACAAGCAGTACCAAAGCCTTGGGACCCTGCATCCACGTGGGAGACCCGGAAGAAGCTCCTGGCTCCTTGCTTCGGATCAGCTCAGCTCTGGCCATTGTGACCGCTTCGGGAGTGAATCATCAGATGGAAGATCTTCCCCTCTGTTTCTTCCCCTCTCTGTATATCTGCCTTTCCAATGAAAATAAATAAATAAACAAACAAACAGATCAGGGTCAGAAATCTGAGGGAATGAAATGTGACACGCAGGTAGTTGCTTTGGAGTCCCGAACCGGAAGTCATACCTCCCCCAAATTCTGTGACACAGTCTACACATCTGTCAGTCAGAGGAGCACCCTCCCCAGCATGGAACCCCCTCACCCGGGTCTGGGGGTGCTATCGTGGAAATACTCCCCTTCCCAGGCCCAGAAGAAGCCAGGCAACAGGGAGGGGTGCTCTCCCTTCCTGTGGAGACAAGCCGGAAGCAGAACCCTCTCCCAGCTTCCCTTCCCTGCCCCCCTATCCCTGGGTATGGTCCTCCTGTCTGTGACTTCCTTACTTTTTAAATAAACTTTACAAAAAATGTATGTGATTTTTGGGCTGCCTGTACGATTAAACTCTTCAAAGAAATACATATATATATATATACATATATAAAAATTATATTCAAGATTTATTAATTTATTGGAAAGAGGATGACACAAGACAGAAAGGGAAACAGGGAGGAAGAGAGAAAAGGAGAGTGTGAGAGAGCTCCCAGTGTCTACAGCAGCCAGAGCTGGGCCCGGGTGAAGCCGGGAGCCTGGAGCCTCACCTGGGTCCCCGCGTGGGAGGCAGCAAAGCCGTCACCCACCGCCTTCCCAGACGCACTGACAGGGAGCTGGATTATAAGCAGCAGGGAAGCCAGAACCTGAACTGCCACTGCAGCACGGGGTGCGAGACTGCAAGCAGCCACTGAACCGACTGCGCCACAGTGCAGGCTTCTGAAGTTACATTCCCATGCTGAGTTTTTTCTTTTTGAAGTATTTACTTATCTGAAAAGCAGAACTAGAGGGACAGAGATGGAAACAGAGGTATTTCCCAGCTGCTGGCCCAAGCCCTGAGGGGCTGCTCCAGGCAGTAAGCCAGGACTGCAGTGCCCGTCCAGGTCTCCCACAGGGTGCTGGGGGCCAAGTCCTCTGCTGCCTTCCCAGGCACATTAGCCGGGAGCTGGAGAGAAAGTGGAGAAGCTAAGGCGAAAATCAGTGCCCGCACACAGGACCCGGCATGACGCTGTGAGTCCAGATCACACCGCGAGCCTCCACGCTGAATTCCTTTTTTTTAAACCAACCAACCACGACCACACTCCTTGCCAGAGTGTGGACAAGACATGTGGGTTTTATTTATTTACTTATTTTTTTAAAGATTTATTTATTTTTATTGGAAAGTCAGATATACAGAGAGGAGGAGAGACAGAGAGGAAGATCTTCCATCTGTTGATTTACTTTCCAAGTGACCACAACAGCTGGAATTTAGGGAATCCAAAGCCAGGAGCTTCTTCCAGGTCTCCACGTGGGCACAGGGTCCCAGGGCTTTGGGCCGTCCTCCACTGCCTTCCCAGGCCACAGGCAGGGAGCTGGATGGGAAGTGGAGCTGCCGGGACACAACCCAGCGTGTGTAAGCCAGGATCCCAGCATGTGCAATGTGAGGACTGTAGCTGCTAAGCTACCACGCCAGACTCCATGCTGAATTTCTATAATCAATTTTTGAGCAGTGTGGGTAGAAGTAAGGTCTGCCATTTCAGTTACTCCCTTTCAACCAACACTACTTCTGGAAAGAACGCTGTTAAAATCCCACCCCGAAAGGGAAGCTGCGACGCTGCTTGGAATGCCGACAGCCCATCCCGGCGTGCTCGGGCCTGGCCTGCTCCGTAGCGTCCTGCTGAGGTCAGCAGGGAGGCAGCAGAGGGGCCCCGGATCTGGCCTGGCCCAGGCTCACCTGCAGACCTTGAGAGCAGTCAAGTAACAGAGGGAAGATCTCCATCTCTGTTGTTCCGCCTTTAAAAAAAAAAGTCCACCTTACGGAACCCCCGTCTGTACCTGCTCGGAGCCTGGGGGGCCCGTGGCGTCCTGGCTGCGGGTCATCATCCTTCGAGGAGATTCTGGCACTGCAGGGAGGCGCTCTGGCCGCACGTCGGGACCCAGGGTGGGAGAGCCGGCCAGGCCAAGGGAGGTGTCCAGGTCGCCCACGGATGACTCGATCTGCTGGAAGCCCCACAGTCCCACCTTCCTCACACACTGGGAACACGTTATCAGCGAGAGCTGCATGGGTTCCAAAGAGGAGCTACACAAAGGAGAGAAGGAAGGGGAGAAGGAGTTTCTCAAAGTGACCAGGGGTAACGATGCCCCGGTGCTCCCATCTCATCCAGAGGATCCCTGGAACAGCCTGGAACAGCCTGGAACAGCCTGGAACAGCCCGGAGCACCGGGCACCGTGTCCTCTCGGCCGCCGCCTCTGACGGCAAGAGCCCAGGTTCATCTCTCACAGAGTCCTTACACAGAGGCAGGGCTCCTGGAGAGCTCTGCACAGCAACCCCCCTGTGAAGGTCTTACACATTTTTCCTGTACTTTTATTTTTAAAGATATATTTCATTTTTCTTGGAAACTCAGATACACAGAGAGGAGACAAAGAGGAAGATCTTCCATCATCGATTCTCTCCCCAAGTGGCTGCAATAGCTGGAGCTGAGCTTCTTCCGGGTCTCCCACGCAAGTGCAGGGTCCCTAGGCTTTGGGCCGTCCTTGACTGCTTTCCCAGGCCACAAGCAGGGAGCTGGATGGGAAGCAGGGCCACCGGGATACGAACCGGTGCCCATATGAGATCCTGTCGAGCAAGGCAAGGACTTTAGCCACTAGGCCACTGTGCCAGGCCCTGTACTTTTTTTTTTTTTTTTTTTTTTTTTATTGGGAAGTCAGATATACAGAGAGAATACACAAAGAGAAAGATCTTCCATCTGCTGGTTTACTCCTCAAGTGGCTGCAGTGGCTGAAGCTGAGCTGATCTGAAGCCAGGAGCCAGGAGCTTCTTCTGGGTCTCCCATGTGGGTACAGGGTCCCAAGGCTTTGGGCCGTCCTCGACTGCTTTCCCAGGCCACAAGCAGGGTGCTGGATGGGAAGTGGAGCTGCTGGGATTAGAACCAGTGCCCTTACGTGGCGTCCTGGAGCAGCCAGGTCTCTATGCTCCCTGCAAGTGCTGGGATGAGTTCCCGGCTTCTGGGACTGGTCAGGCTCGTCCAGGCTATTGTGTGCACTGAGGGAGTGACCAGGAAACAGATCTGTCTCTACTTCCCAAGCCAATCTTACACAGAGAAGCTTCTGACAGTCCTCCATCCCAGGGGAGCCTGTGCCCAGCAGCAGGGGCTGCAGGCACAGCAGGGGGCCCAGGGCTCTAGTGGGTGGTCTCTTCAGCGGTTATATAATCAAACTGATTTTTCTTCTTGACAGAAACTTGTTTTCTTTAGGAACGCTACTGTTTACAGAACACCAATTCCCAGCTGGAAAGTGACAGGACAACAACAGTTAACAAGTAAACACGGGGGGGTGTAATGGTGAAGCCGCCTCCTGCCAACTACCCTGTGCCTGTTCAAGTCCCGGCAGTTCCGCCTCCCATTCAGCTCCCCGCTCCTGCATCTGGGAAAGCAGCGGAGGACAGCCCGTGTACTTGGGTCCCTGCACTCGGGAGCTCCTGGTTTCACCATGGCCCACACTCTGCCACTGTGGCCATGTAGGGAGTAGGGCTCCATATGCAAGCTCTCTCTCAGGGCCAGTCCAATAGTTCACCATGGCCCACACCCTGCCACTGTGGCCATGTAGGCAGTGGGGCTCCATATACAAGATCTCTCTCAGGGCCAGTCCAATAGTTGAGCAAACTAAGCCCCAGCTCTAGGATTAGAGGACCCCATACAGGTGCCGGATCATGTCCCGGCTGCTGCACTGGAGGATGGCCCAAGCCCTCGGGCCCTACATCCACACGGGAGACTCAGCAGAGGCTCTTGGCTCCCGCTGCCGCGGCCACTTGGGAAGTGAACCAATGGATGGATTTCTTTCTTTTTCTCTCCTCTCTGTGGATCTACTTTTCAGTGTAAGGTAAACACCAAATATTAACTTTCCTGAGTTCTAATTCTGGTTTTTTTTTTGTCACTAGTTCTTTTTATTGGTATCTATTACCACTCCACATTCCTCTTGTCTCTGTTTACCTCTGAGGAAGCACTGCGCAATTTCTAGATTCTGAGGGACTTGCACTGTCACCGCCTTCGGGGCCCAGGACGTGCTCACTAACCTACATGCCCAGCCACACACGGCGAGAACACAGGCAGTGATGCGGACTTGGATGTCTGAGCCTAACTTGGTGGCTGCTTTTTTCTCATCCTTTTGGTGGTCAAGTTCATCTTCCAGTAGGTGTAGCAGAAGACTGATCTTGTCCTCAGTCAAAGACTGCAAAGGAACAAAGACGAGTTCAGTTTAATCATCATGCCAAGGAAATTCAGACAACATGACATACCAACTGTTGGATTATTTTTTTTTTAAGATTTATTTATTTTATTGCAAAGTCAGATATATACAGAGAGGAAGAGAGAGGAGAGGAAGATCTTCCAGCCGATGATTCACTCCCCAAGTGACCACAATGGCTGGTGCTGCTCTGATACGAAGCCAGGAGCCAGGAACTTCCTCTAGGTCTCCCACGTGGGTGCAGGGTCCCAAGACTCTGGGCCGTCCTCAACTGCTTTCCCAGGCCACAGGCAGGGAGCTGGATGGGAAGCGGGGCTGCCGGGATTAGAACCGGCGCCCATATAGGATCCTGGCGCATTCCAGGCGAGGACTTTAGCTGCTAGGCCACTGCGCTGGGCCCTGTTAAACAGCTTTAGTAACAAAGATACAACTGAATTCATGAGCTTGAAAGAATCGTGCCTATGTGTTTAAGTGAAACTCATTTAGTCGAAGCATCCAAGTCATCTCTCAGGCGGAGACTGAAACAGGCCAGCTGAGAGAGACCTTCCCTTCCAAACTGTCTGCATCTCGTCACGCAAAAAACTGCGCTTTACACAAACATGTACGCAACAAAGTGACACGTGGCGGCCCCACAGCCTGGCCCAGACAAACTCACCATGCCTTTCAAGTCCTCTGGCCTCAGGGACGGGAGCTGCAGCTCCAGGTGACAAAGGCTCTGAAAGCGATCCAGGAACTCACTTAGCAGGACAGCGGGCTCATCCAACGGCAACATCCCAAATCGGTCTATGAAGAAGTCAACAGAGACCGCCTCAGCGGGAAAGCAGTAACACGCGCATCTGTGATGCCTGGGGAAGTGTCAAAAAGCTGAGCTGCTGAAGTGATACTGAAAACCTCCGAGAGTGGCCTTGTGGCGCACGGCGTTGAGCCCCCGCCTGTGCGTCAGGCGGAAGTCAGCAGCCAGAGGTTCTCCTTGGCTGCGGGCTTGAAGCACTTGGGCCCACCCTCCCCTGCTTTCCCAGGCCACAAGCAGGGCGCTGGATGGGAAGTGGGGCCGCCAGGATTAGAACCGGTGGCAATATGTGATTCCATTGCTTACAAGGCAAGGCTATGGTGCCAGGCCCCAGTTTTCTTTTTTTTTTAAAGATTTATTCATTTTATTACAGCCAGATATATACAGAGGAGAGACAGAGAGGAAGATCTTCCGTCCGATGTTTCACTCCCCAAGTGAGCCGCCAACGGGCCGATGCGCGCCGATCCGAAGCCGGGAACCTGGAACCTCCTCCGGGTCTCCCACGCGGGTGCAGTGTCCCAATGCATTGGGCCGTCCTCAACTGCTTTCCCAGGCCACAAGCAGGGAGCTGGATGGGAAGTGGAGCTGCCGGGATTAGAACCGGCGCCCATATGGGATCCTGGGGCTTTCAAGGCGAGGACTTTAGCCGCTAGACCACGCCGCCGGGCCCCCCAGTTTTCTTTTTTAAAAAAGATTTATTCCTATTTATTTGAAAGACAGAATTACAGAAAAAGAAGTAAATCTTTTTTTTAAATGACTGTGAATAAATTTATCTCTTATTCCACTTCCATGGACTAAAGTACCCCCGTATTTTTGGCTATCCACCCAAGAGTTAACCACCTGGCTCCCACCTTTCCTTCCCCCAGTGACTTCGGGCAATTCCTGGTAAGTGTCCACTCACCACATTTTCAGCATTGGTCTGGGCAGAGACCCCTGCAAATGTCCCTAAGAAGGGACATGTGACTGAGCCCAGGCAGAGGGCAGGATGGGAATGTGCTGTGACCTTCCACCACAGACCATCTGCATGTGACTCTACAAACTGCTGTCACCATGCAACCCTGGAACACCAGTCTAACCAGCTGCCCTGCTTCCTGGAAGAGCTGGGGACTTGGTAACATCACTGAGCCAGTAAGTTAACCAACGCTGGACGAACCTACCTTTGGACGTCTGTAGGAAATACAACACTTTTTCCTACTGTTTAAGCCAGGGGTGGGAAACCCTTTTGCTGCCAAGGGTCACTTAGATACGTATAACATTGTTCATGGCTCCTACAGAACTGTCAGTTTAAAAAGTAGCCTGCTGTGGGGTTGGCACGAGGGCTCACTGGCTAATCCTCATTTGCAGCAGCATCCCATAGGGGTGCTGGTTCGTGTCCTGGCCTTTTCACTTCCCATCCAGCTCCTTGCTTATGGCCTGGGAGAGCAGCGGAGGACAGCCCAAGGCTTTAGGATGCTGCACCTGTGAGGGAGACCCGGAAGAAGCTCCTGGCTCCTGGCTCCAGCTCAGCTCAGCTCTGGTCACTGCAGCCCTCTGGGAAGTGAACCAAAAGATATAAGATTTCTCTTTCTCTCTCTCTCTCTCCTTCTCTGTCTTTAACTCTTGCAAATAAATCTTTTTTTTTTTTTAATTGGAAAAGCAGATTTAGATCTTCCATCTGATGGTTCACCCCTCAAATGGCTGCAATGGCCGGAGCTGGGCTGATCCGAAGTCAGGAGTCAGGAGCTTCTTCTGGGTCTCCCATGTGGGTGCAGGGTCCCAAGGCTTTGGGCCATCTTCAACTGCTTTCCCAAACTACAAGTAGGGAGCTGGATGGTAAGTGGAACAGCCAGGACCTCAGCACACGCAAGGCAAGGACTTTAGCTGCGAGGCTACTGCACCAGGCCCTCAAATAAACGAAATCTTTAAGAAACTACCGAAAGTCTTTTTGAAAACCTACACAGTATTTTAAGAACCTTAACTTCCACTCTTATCTACCTGAAAGGTAGAGTGAGAGAGTTGGCATCTCTAGCTGCCAGTTCATTCTCTAAACGTCTGCATTGGCTCGGGTCAGGCCAGGCCAATGCCCGGAGTCCAGAACTCCATCTGGTCACCCCCGGAGGTGGGCAGGGGTCCAAGCACTGCAGTCTCTCAGGACACACTAGCAGACTAGTAGGAAGCTCAGTTAGAGGCAGAGTGGCCAGGATTTAACTGATGTGCAGGTACGGGACGTGGGCGTCCTGTGTGTGATTTAGACTGTGGGTTGCAACACTGCCCTCTACAGGAGAGAATTCGTGCGGAAGGCAGTGACAGAGAGACCTTTGGCATGCTGATTCAGCTCCCAAGTGGCCACGACAGCCAGCACTGGGCCAAGGCCAGGAGGAACTCCACCCGACTCGTCCACACGGGGGCAGGGCCAAACAGTCAGGCATCCTCCACTTCCTTCCCAGACACACCAGCAGGGAGCTGGATCAGAAACAGCATTGTCTAAGGAGCACTGGCAACAATTGTGGCAGTTTAACCCACGGCTCCACAGTGCAGCTGCTAAAAAACTGTTTTGGTAAATACTTATTTGCAAGGCGAACAGGGCAAAGGAGATGGAGAAGGTCTTCCATGCACTAGCTCACTCTCCAAATGGCTGGAACGGCTGGAGACGAGCTGAGCCAGAGCTGGAAGCTGGAGCCAGGAGCTTCTTCCAGGTCTCCCACTCTGTGCAGGGTCCCAAGGCTCTGGGCCATCCTTTATTACTTTTCCAGGCTACAAACAGGGAGCTGGAAGGGAAGTAGAACAATCGGGACATGAACCAGCGCTCGCATGGATTCCAGTGCCTGCAAGGTGAGGATTCAGCCATCAGGCTACCGCACCGGGCCCAGTGGAGGATTAGTTTTTTGAGTCACGGCACCAACCACTATCCTAATATCTTTAAAAGAATCACTTCTTGGGGGCCTGGCATGGTGGCCTAGTGGCCAAAGTCCTCACCTTGAACGCACTGGGATCCCATATGGGCGCAGGTTCTAATCCCAGCAGCTCCACTTCCCATCCAGCTCTCTGCTTGTGGCCTGGGAAAGCAGTCAAGGACGGCCCAATGCTTTGGGATCCTGTACCCATGTGGGAGACCTGGAGGAAGTTCCTGCCTCCTGGCTCTGGATCGGCACAGCACCAGCCGTTGCAGTCACCTGGGGAGTGAATCATCGGATGGAAGATCTTCCTCTCTGTCTCTCCCCCTCTTTGTATATCTGACTTTGTAATAAAAATAAATAAATCTTTCAAAAAAAAAAAAGAATCACTTCTTGGGAGCAGTGTTGTGGCATAGCAAGTTAAGTCACCCCTTTGACACCAACATCATAAGTACTGGTTTAAGCCTCGACCAGGAAAGTAGTGGAGGAAGGCTCAACTGTCTGAGCCCATACCACCTGCATGGCAGATCAGCATGGGGTTCCTCACTCTGGGATTTGGTGTGGCCCAGCACTGACTTTTTGGCCATTAGAGAAGTAAACCAGTAAACAGAAAATCAACCTCTCTCTCTCAAATAAACAAGTAAGAATATGGGCAAAATGATCATAACCAACTGCTGGATATTAACCAAAGATTTGAAATCATATGGAAAGATGCCTTATTCATGAAAGGTAGCTGGATCTTGCTAAAGATGAAGAATTTTTTAAGATTAAAAGATTTATATTTATTTTTATTGGAAAATCTGACGTACAGAGGAGAGAAAAGACAGAGAGGCAGATCTTTCGTTTGCTGATTCGCTCTCCAAGTGGCTGCAACAGCCAGAGTTAAGCTGATCTGAAGTCAGGAGCCAGGAGCTCCTTCTGGGTCTCCCACGCAGGTGCAGGGTTCCAAGGCTTTGGGCCGTCCAATTGCTTTCCCAGGCTACACCAGAGAGCTGGTGGCTAACAGACATATGAAAAGATGCTCAGGCTCCCTAGTCATCAGGGAGATACAAATGGAAACCATGTTGAGATACCACCTAACTCCAGTGAGACTGGCCTATATTCAGAACTCAACTAACAACACCTGCTGGCGTGGATGTGGGGAGAAACGCACCCTCCTTCACTGCTGGTGGGAGTGTAGGCTAGTACAACCACTGTGGAAATCAGTATGGAGAGTGCTTGGAGAATTGAAAATAAACCTGCCATATGACCCAGCAATCCCGCTCCTAGCAATATACCCAATAGAAGTGAAATCTGCCTATGAGAAGGGGATCTGTAATCCTGTATTTACAGCAGCACAATCTACAATAACAAAGACATGGAAACAATCCAGATGCGCGTCCAAAGAAGAGTGGTTAAAGAAACTGTGGTACATCTACTCCATGGAATACTATTCAGTTATTAAGAAGAATACAATTATACTATTTACAACTAGGTGGTCCCAACTAGAGATCATTATGCTCAGTGGAATGAGTCAACCACAATTATATAAAGAAACCAGTATGGAAAGTGTAACTTCAATAATCCGATCCATGCTGTTTTGTGCTTGGTTTTTTGGCTGTATCCCATGTGTTTTGCTGTTTTTTATTTCAGTTTTGTTTATTCCAAATAATTTCTTTTCTCTTGTTGAATTTGTCACCGGCTCATGGATTACACAGTGGCATCACTTTCCCCAAGACTTCTGTTTCCTTTTCGTCACTCATGTGTTGGTTGCTCAGTGGTGTGCTTTTTCATGGCGCTGTAATTTGTTGTTGTTATTGTTGTTGTTTTGGCTGTTCTAACTCATACCAGTTGCTGACCTTGTTTCATGGCTTCTCAGTTATGGAAATGCATAGTGATGGAGTACTGGGGTCTATCATATACAGATGTGGGGCTACAATACAACATGCATCCCTGCTTCCAGATGAAAGATGGATTCCCAATGAAACTGTTGGACATGTGTAGATAAATTCTTCTGAGGTGTTCTGTGTACAAAGCAGTGGTTTCTATTCCAGGCACTGTCCTGCCTTCGTGCTCGTACAGGGAAGAACTGGGAGCTGGCCTCTTCAGACCCAGGCCAAGCTCTGGAGTACAACCGTCACTTGGGCTGCTCTTCGGATCTGTACTCACTGGCCATCTTGTCTGGAGACCCTACTGAACTACCAGTGACGTCACCAGCGCATCCTCTACAGATCAGATCTGATTCTGGGGCTGGCATGTGACTCAGCAAGTGAAGCTGCCACTTGTTGATTCGAGTTTTGGCTGTTCTACTTTGGGTCCAACTCTCTACAGGGAAGGCAGTGGGAGATGTCCAGTACTTGGGCCCCTGCCACCCACATGGGAGACCCAGATGGGGTTCCAGGTTCCTGCCTCCAGTCTGGCCCAGCCCTGGCTATTCAGTGGTATGGGAAGTGACCTGCTTTCACTCTGTCTTTCAAATACATAAATAACCCCCCCTCCCCCCACACACGTCTGGGCTGGGGGAGGAACAGCGCAGTGGCAAAACAGGAATCCCACAAACACACCCTCTGTGTCCTGACTGCCTCACTGCTGATCCAACTCCCAGCTCATGGCCTGGAGAAGCAGGGCAAGATGGCTCAAGCCCTCAGACCCTGCACACATGTGGGAGACCCAAAAGAAGTTCCTGGTACCTGGCTTCAGATTGGCTCAGCTCTGACCACGGCAACCATTTGAGGAATGAGCTAGAGAAAGGAGAATCTCTCGTCTCTCCTTCTCTCTGTAAAACTGCTTTTCAAGTAAATATAAAGAAATCTTCAAATAAACAAACAAACAAAAAACCCTGATTCTTAATTTCCTCACTTAAAAAATTGGGGCTGCTCAAAGCATGCATGAGACTGCGTTTGGGAGCGGGCTGGGCCAGGCTGGGCCAGGCTGGGTCAGGCTGGGTCAGGCTGCAACACCCTCTGGTACAAGCAGCAGCAGGGGCTAGGGCCTGGCAGTGGCACGCATGGCACTCAGCAGCACACACGACAGGGAATCTAGGTAGATATGGATAGCAAACAGGACTTGGAACTCATCAGAGAAAACAGTGCAGATGGGGCTCGTCACCTCGTGCACAATGAAGCCAGCACCCTCAGAGTGACCAGCAGGCTGGCAGGAATGCAGCAACGGCCAGCGAAGGGAAAGCCCCCAGCCCACGGCAGGGGTCCAGAGACAGGGGCGGAGTCAGGGCAGGTGGACTGCATGCTCAGGCCACAAGCTCCAAGTCACGCCAACCCTCCCCGCCTCCACTCCCGCAACACCCCAAGACATTCCTTCTCTCTGGGTCTCTGAGGCAGTGGCCCCCATCCCCGGCACAGCTGTCCTCTCACAGCAAAGAGGGGCACGCCCTGTTCTTCTCCCCCCAGCCCCGGCTCTCCCAACGACACAGGAGCAAAAGCAGTCATTTTCCTCACCTGCCTTCCCACAACCCCATCCTTGTCCATGGCCCACACTGGCCTGCAGGAATGAACGTTAGAAACTTCAAAGTTTAAAAAACAAAATTGGGTTGCTATTATCTACCTCCTGGGGCTCCTGTGATAATTAAACTGTAATAAACAGTACATGGCAACGCCACTGGCAAATCAAAGGCACTTAATAAGCAAAAACAGAAACTGTAACCACATGGCAATATCAACAGTATTAAAAATGCAATGGGCCCAGCGTGGTAGCCTAGAAGCTGAAGTCCTTGCCTTTCACATGCTGAGACGGGCTCTGGTTCATGTCCTGGTGGCCCTGTCTCCCATCCAGCTCCAGGCTGTGGCCTGGGAAAGCAGCAGAGGATGGCTCAAAGCCTTTGGACCTTGTACTCACATGGGAAACCCAGAAGCAGCCTTGGGGAGTGATCCAAGGAAGATGGAGGATCTTCCTCTCTGTCTCTTCTTTCTGTAATCTGACTTTGCAATAAAATAAATCTTAAAAAAAAAAGAAATGTAATACCGAGGAGTAAGAGCAGACAGGAACACTGGGAAGCAAGTACCTGGCGAGGGGCTGTCCGGCCAGAAACAGAACTTCTCATGGGCGGAACACAAGGACTTCTTCAGCTCCACACACCGCTCCTTATCTGAAATCCACAAACACAGCAACGCCTCAGACACCACAAAGTCAAAATCGAACGCCAAGAGCCTCCCAGCCGCGCAGGGCCGAGTTTAGCGCACAGGAAGTGCCAGCAACCATTTCTGCAAGCAACTTCCACATCGAGATCTTAGGTTCAACAAAGGAGACGTCAGGTACCTCGAAGGCTGGGCTGCCCAAAGTGGGACCCCCTCACCCACCCTCTGTCTCTTCATCGCAAAGTGCACATTTTGGAAAGAGAGAGCGGATATGCTGTTGTCAGTCACCTACATTGTTACAGTAGCTTAATTATAAATAAAATAATGAGATCAGCTAATGATGGGGGTGAAGGCGCTCGCACATTCGCTTTCTTGTACACTGCCGCACACACTCCTTACTAACGCATGGCTGGCGCTGTCAGGAAGCCAGCTCGCCTCTGCCACACACAGCAGGACGTGCTTGGAGGCCATACTTACACCTGTCAAGGTCCAAGGCTGGCTGTAAGGAGGCGCAGAGGAGGGCCTGGCAGCTGGGACACTTGAGCAGGTCGCTGTCCACCGTGACCCAGCCGTACTTGGCACAGACCAGAGGTGACAGCTCGGGGGGCTTCCCTGCCCATTTCAAACAGTGCTCACGTTAAGAAAAACAATGCTGCAAGTAGACTAAAATAAACACAGCAGAGATTAGAGCCTGAACTCATCATGACAGACACAGCCAGGATGAGACTGCATTAACAGGAAGAGCAACGAGGCACACTAGGGACTCCTGGAGCAGACACCCGCCTCAGGCTGCAGGCCCTCTGAACGCCAGGCACCAGCCCTTGGCTCCAGCTAATCCTGTGGCTTCAGCAGGCCACACGCTAAATCGGACCTAGCTGTGGGTAAGTCTAGAAGCCATTCACTTCTGTTCAGTCTGTAAACTCAGCGACACAGGGAAAGCACCCGGACAGCCCTTGGAAGGAGGCAAAGACGGAGTACTTCTCATCACGCAGCTGTGGTCTCCTATTGTACCACATC
Organism: Ochotona princeps; assembly: GCF_030435755.1. Lineage (NCBI taxonomy): Eukaryota > Metazoa > Chordata > Mammalia > Lagomorpha > Ochotonidae > Ochotona > Ochotona princeps. Next base: position 3,137,492 of record NC_080856.1, on the reverse strand, counting down.
ACTTACCTTCCAAAGAATAAAAGGCAATAAACAAGCACTACTTTACATTACAACTCCCAAATACGAGTGTTATATACTAACAGGTCTGTGTAGGTTTATGTCAAGAATATCACTAAGTGCGTATTTGGGAAGGTGTCCTGAAACAGTCACAGATCCGTAACAGTCAATGGTCAGGGTTTGTTTTGACTAAAACAGCTCCAGCTGTTCCTGTCACTTGGGGAGTGAATCAGTGGGTGAAGATCTTCTCTGTCTCTCTTCCTCTATGTATATCTGACTTTGCAATAAGAAAAAAAATCTTTAAAAAATGTAATCAATTTATAACCAATGAGAACAAAAGGAAATTGATCCTAATGCTATATCAAAATCAGGATTTAAACTCACTATAAACAACTGCCCAGGTTGCATTGTACCTGAGCAGGTGTCACAGTGCTAGGAGAAAAGCAACCGTACCTGGAAGGCATCCTGGTCTTGGCTGATGCCAAGTCTGTGTTAACCATGGCAGTGTGCAGGCACAGATGCCTATCCGAGTTTTTTAATCTATTTAATTTTTTATAAGATTTTGTTTTTTATTATTAGAAAGGCAGATTTACAGAGAGAAGAGACAGAAAGATCTTCCATCTGCTGCTCTGTTCCCCAAATGGCTGCAACAGGCAGAACTGAGCCGATCTGCAGCCAGGAGCGTCTTCCGGGTCTCCTACACAGGTACAAGCTCCCAAGGCTTTGGGCCGTTCTCTGTTGCTTTTCCAGGCCACAAGCGGGGAGCTGGAGGGGAAGTGGAGCAGCTGAGAAACCAACCGGCGCCCAGACAGGCTCCCAGTGCTTGCGGCCCGAGGAACAGCCAGCTGAACTACTGCACTGGTCCCTATTTGGTTTGGTTTGGTTTCAAAGATCTGGAGGAAAGGGGGCGAAGTGCTCACTGCGCCACCATGGGCGCGCGCTGGCTTGGGCCCCTCTGCCTTTGAAATGCACACAGAGGAGCTACGCACTGCTAGAATCACACAGGGACAGGTCGGAATGGGGGCCTCTAAGGGCTTCTTTGACACGTATGATTTCTGGGGGGCTTCCGTGTACTGGGCTACTGCATCTGCAGTTAACTGGGAGGGCTGAGAAGGGGTAAATCAGAAGGGAGAATCCCGAGGGACCACCTGAGTCAGGCCAAAGCGCCCGCTGGTGCACACAGGAGCCGGGGCTGGGGGCAGACCAGGACAGGCTAGGCTGCAGCTCCTGCAGGAAAAACAGGACTGGGAGGGTGTGCTGCACTTCCTTGTGGTACTCTTTGTTGCTCACTATGATGGAAGTTTGAACAATTCCTACAGAGCAGTCTCTGTTGCAAGGAATTAAGGCAGGGGAAGGGGTCTCTAGCCAACTGCCAGAACAGAACTGAGACCCTCAGACCAACAGCTACAAGGAAGTGAAATCTCCCAACGATCACATGGATGAACTAATGCAATAGTGCTTCCCTTTGTGGTTGAGCTCCGAGAGGAGTGCCACACAAGTTGAACTTGACCGCAGCCCGGGAAGGTCAGGACCCTGAGCCAGATAGCTCCACAAGCCTGCGCCTGGATTCCCAATCCCCGGAAACTACGGCATGATAAATGTACACTGTTTTAAGCTATTACGTTATAGAGAAAGCTGCTAAAAAACATCTAGAGAGAACAAGGTACTCAGGTGTTGAAACTTCTGGGCTCGGCAGCGTGGCCTAGTGGCTAAGGTCCTCGCCTTGATCCCATATGGCTGCTGGTTCTAATCCCGGCAGCTCCACTTCCTCTCTATCTCTCCTCCTCTCAGTATATCTGACTTTGTAATAAAAATAAAATAAATCTTAAAAAAAAAAAAAAAAAAAAAAAACTTAGTAGGCTGACCTTGGCAGATCATTTAATCCACCTGAAACTCTTTTGTACAATGGGCACAATCACTTATTTTCAGAGATTTAAGGTGAATATCAAAAGGGATAATACATGTGAAAATACTATACATCAGTATTAATTATCATTCCTGCTCTGCCCAGGCTCTAGTTTGTTTGTTTTTTTTTTCTCTCTGTAAAAAGTGAAGATTAGATGGTTTCAAACGCCCTTTGGAGGGATAACAGATTACCACATCAACTGTCTTACAATTTTTCTTACCATGCCTGATTCTGAAATGTAAATGGAACAATACACCGGAGGAAAGAGAATCCTAGGAGAGGCAGGACGTGCGTCTGAGGTGAACCGAAAAGGATATAGAAAACGTTTCCACCCTGCAGAAGAAGGCTTCTTTGCTGGTGGATTCCAACGCAGGCTCCTCTCCCTGGAGGGATCCGGGAAGTGACTGCAACGCGGCCGAAGAGTCCTTGCTGGAACAAAGCAGCAGGCACAGGTGACGCCCTCGCGGTACAACTTCGCCCACAGATCTTGTATCTAGCTTTTCTTCGGACACTATCAGGTACACCAACAATAAATTCCAACCTTCCTAAACAACATTTCATCGCATCAGTCCTCAGCCACTAAAATCCAGTGGCTTCATAATGTTATCAAATAGAATCCAAAGCTAAAACTCTTTGCAATTCAGTCATACCTAACTCACACCAACTTCTCCCTCCACAAAGCTCCACTGTACCAAAATACTATCGAGTCAGTTCACTCAATGTTCTTACATGGGATTTTTTTTTAAGTGAAATTGCATTTTTTTCAAGGCTTTTTATTAAAGGTTTATTTATTGTTATTGCAAAGTCAGATATACAGAGAGGAGAGACAGAGGAAGATCTTCTGTCCGATGATTCACTCCTCAAGTGATACAAACAGCTGGAGCTGCGCCGATCCGAAGCCAGGAGTCAGGAACTTCTTCCGGGTCTCCCATGTGGGTGCAGGGTCCCAAGGCTTTGGGCCGTCCTTGACTGCTTTCCCAGGCCACAAGCAGGGAGCTGGATGGAAAGTGGTTCCGCTGGGATTAGAACCGGCGCCCATATGGGATCCTGGCACATGCAAGGTGAGGACTGTAACCACCGGGCCATGGTGCTGGGCCCTCCCATAGGATTTTGTATAGTTTTGATAAACACAAATTAAGGGTCTCTGGTTTCGGTTAGGGAATTTGAAACAGTTCAGAAAGAAGCACTTCGAACTGCAGATTTTTTTTTCTACCTGAATTGAGCCTTCTCTTCTACTTCTTTAAAAAACAAAAACAAAACAAAACACAGAGAAAGAGCCAACTACAAAATTTAAATCAGAGTAAAATAAAGATCTTTAGAATTCATGAAACAAATCTGTAACACGGGGCAACACGATGGTCTAGTGGCTAAGGTCCTTGCATATGCCAGGATCCCATATGGGTGCCGGTTCTAATCCCGGCAGCTCCACTTCCCATCCAGCTCCCTGCTTGTGGCCTGGGAAAGCAGTTGAGGACGGCCCAAAGCCTTGGGACCCTGCACCTGCATGGGAGACCTGGAGGAAGTTCCTGGCTCCTGGCTTCAGATCTGCACAGCTCCAGCTGTTGGGTCCATATGGGAAGAGAACCAGTGGATAAAAGATCTTTCTTTCTTGTCTCTGATTCTCTCAGTAAATCTGCCTTTTCAATAAAAAATAAACAAAGCAAAAAATTCCACAACAGTACACGGTAACAGTAGCTGTGAACTTCTCATCAACAGAAATCACTTTCTCACTCCATGGCTACTACGCATGTTTTGAAATAATGTTTTCATTGACTATGATCTCAAAAGTACGGTGGCTGCATACTGCTAACAGTTACTAATTCTTTAATCCAAACATGCTACTACATGACTCCTCTCCCGCATGAGCCTGATAACACCATCCCGACGTGTCTGTAGTAATTTCCCATTTTCTACATAATTTACTCAATGCACTTAAAAGCATTGTCCTTTGCTCTGTGTATTTCACTTTCCAAGAAAAAAGTGATCTTTACACACACAGAGCACTCTGAAAGGGTTCACGTGGTCATCAGAGCGCCGAAAAAAGGTTCAAGGTAACAAAAAAGGTTAAGAATTCCATCTTCAGGTGCATTCGCTCAGCGCTCGCTCTCTGTCTCCTTTCTTTCTTTCTCTCTCTCTCTCTCTCTCACCCCGGACACCCCCGAACACACCGAGGCGGACTGCAACCCCACAGACTGCTGTACCCCCAAAGCAGCCGTGCCCACCGCCCGCGTCGCCGAGCCCAAGGGGACCCGCCGGCCCCCGGGTTCCCCGCTCACTCACGCGTCGGCGCCTCCGTCCTCAGGGGCAATCCCCTCGTCTATCAGCTGCCGTACTTTCTGGGGGGTCTCTTCCGGGGAGCGAACGCCCGCACCCCAATTCTTTTCGACTCCCGCGTCAAACGCGGGCCCCTCACTGGGCGCCGCCATCTTGGTCCGCCGCCGAATTGCTTCCCCGCGGCTTTGAAGACTCAGGAGCTTGAGAGTTCTGGCCGGAGTCGAGCCACCTCCCGAGGGCGCCACCCGGCGGCGGCGCGAGAGAGCGCGGCGGCCATCCCTGGCTGGGCGTCGGACGGTTGAGCAGAACTGTGGTGTTAGCACTCCAAAGCTAGACGAATCGCTTCTTTTGTTTTCGTTCAAGCACGATTTTTAGCGCAGTAGCTGCAAATTCAGCGAGGAAGTGGGGTCCGGCTCAGGTCCTTCACCGTTTCGCAGCTGCCACACAAAAACAAACACTAGAACCCTCAGATTCCGCGCTAGAGGCGGAAGTAGCTCTGGACAGGATGGAGCAGTCTTTCCTCTCCTTTGTCCAGCGTTTGTTGACTGTGTCTAAGCACTTGGCGGTGACCATAAGGAACCAAGGAAACACCGGCAGTGCTTGTGCAGTTAGGCATCAAGCGCACGTTCTTCTATACTTGAGGGGGGAAAAACTGTAAGTTTGAAGGCACACAGAGACTTTCCACTTACTAGAGCTAGGCTGGCTGGAGTTAAAGGTAGGAACTGAGAATTGAGTCGGGGTCTTCTGTTTGGGACCCAAGTACTTAAGGCACTATCTGCCATCTCCCAGCTGGAATTGGAAGGGGAGCTGGGCCTCAAACCCAGGCACTCTAATGGGGAATGTGGGTGTCCGAGGAAATGTTTGAGCTCTGTGTCAACTGTCTGCCCCTCTAGTTTAAAAATCATGAGCCTGGCACGGTAGCCTCACCTCACCTTACATGCACTGGGATCCCATATGGGCGACAGTTTGTGTCCTGGTAGCCCCGCTTCCCATCCAGCTCCCTGCTTGTGGCTTGGAAAAGTTGGTGAGGACATCCCAGAGCCTTGGGAGCCTGCACCCGCGTGGAGACATGGAAGAAGCTCCTGGCTCCTGGCTTTAGACTGGCTCAACCCCGGCCATTGTGGCCACTTGGGGAGAGTCAACAGACAGAGTATCTTTCTCTCCATATCTCTTTCTCCATTTTTAAATCTGTCTTTTCAGTAAAAATAAATAAATCCAATAATAATAATATTCCTGGGAAAGCAGTGAAGGATGGCCCAAGACTTGGGACCCTGCATCCACGTGGGAGACCTGGAAGGAGCTCCTGGCTCCTGGCTGTGGCTCAGCCCAGCTCCTGTTGCTGTGGCCATCTGGGGACGAACAGCAAAGACAGCTCGCATTCTCTCTACATAACTCTGTCTTTCAAATAAATAAACATGTATATTTTGAAGTTATGTATTGATTTTTAAAAATTGTACTAAAAGAAATTTTAAAAAATTAATCAAGCTATTTAATAGGCAAGCCATAATTTAGTCTGAATATATTTATTGGAAAGGCAGATGTACATAAAGGAGAGACAGAGAGAAAGATCTTCCGTCAGCTGGTGACTTTTTTTAGGCAGACTTGTCTGCCATTACTAATTACACAGAGATGTGCAGTGAGTCATTGGACTTCAAAGGAAAGTGGCTAGATCCCAGCTCATCTTACTGCGCATGCTCCATGCACAGAGCCTGAACGTTGTAAATACCAGGCACTGCCCACCCTCCCCCCCCATATCCCCAGGGGCACGCAGGCCATAGCAGAGAGTGAGCAGTGAGGGGCCCCTGCAGAGCTGGGGTGCAGTCGGAGCCACCTGCCCTGTGTGCACACACGTGCATGCTTGCCCACCAGGCAGGCCACCAGAGTGAGTCTTGTCCTGCTAGATGCTTGGATCCAGACCCCGTGCGCCAAGTTCCTTCATGTCACCTTCCTCTTCCTCCTCCTTGTTGGTAGAGTTCCATAGGAGGGCTCTAGAAGGATCGAGGACATTCTGTTTCGGGTCTGCTGATTCCCAGCACATTCTTGCTTGGCTCCTCTCTCCTAATTCAGCCACACGCTCATCCTTGTTAGCTGTCCTACAGGTTTGGAAAGAGCTGCGGAAGTGCCCTCTGTGAGTTCCTGCCAGTAGGCTACGTCCTGCACCAACGCAGTGGCTTCATGCGTGTCCATGCTGTCGTGGGCAGCCCTCACAGCCTTGACACCAGGCCCATGCTCTTGAGCATCTCGGCATTGGCCCTGGCATCCTCCAGGGCCTGCCGCTGGCACCTGTTGGTCAACAGTGTCCCGCTGGTCAGTGCCTGCTCAGGCTTGGCCCTTAGCGCCAGTGCCCACTGCAGCTCAGGCTGCTCCTGCCAAGGACTTTAGCTGCTAGGCCACCACGCCGGGCCCAAATAAATCTTTTCAAAAAATGTTCACTGGTAGATTCTGAACTCATTTGTATTGCAAAATACTCTCTCATTCCTTGGAACACTTTTAAAAAGACGAAAATTTTCCTCACCTAGTACTTTGTTGGTCAATGCTAGAGCCCTGGAAACACTTCTACCTTTCCTAATTTTGGTTGTTTTGGGTTTCAAATACTTTCCTGGGCAGTGTGCTGTAGTGCTCGGTTGTGAAAGCATCTCTTCAGGGGCTGGGGAGCAGCAGGGGCTGCCACAGCCTACAGTCCTGGCATCCCAGACGGATGCTCGGCCAAGTCCCGCTGCTCCACTTCCCAGCCAGCTCCCTGTACTGTGCCTGGGACAGCAGTGGAGGACCGCCCAAGGGCGTGGGGCCCTGCCACCCACCCTGCAGACCCTGGCTCCCACCTGGCCCTTTTGGGTCTTTGCAGCCATTTGGGGAGTGAACTAATGGATGGAAGCATCTGTTTTTTTCTCTTTATAGGTCTTTAAACAAATCTAAACAGAAACAGCAAACCCTCTCCAAGCCTACAATCGGGGCAGAGCTGGCGCCACTAGCAAGGTGCAGTGTGTCCTTCATTTTAGGAGTTTTTCTTTTTTTTCTCCCACATCTAAGATTCTCCTAAATGAAGCATTCTAGGGAAAAAAAGTGCCCACTAAAATACCCGATCAGTTCTAAGACACAAAGGACTCTTCCTTTTCTGTTAGGAAGTGAAATCTCTCGCTCTCCTTTTTACTTTTTAAAAACTTTTCATTTTTATTGGAAAGGCAGATTTACAGAGAGAGGGAGAGACAGAGAAAGATCTTGCATCTGCTGCTTTGGTCCCTAAATGGCTGCAATGGCCAGAGCTGAGCTGATCTGAAGCCCGAAGCCAGGAGCTTCTTCCGGGTCTCCCACGTGGGTGCAGGGTTAGGGTTAGCTGGATGGGAAGTGGAGGGACATGAACCTGCGCACATATGGGGTCCTGGCACGTTCAAGGAGGGGATGGTTTAGCCAACTGAGCCATCGCGCCCAGCCTGGAATCCCTTCTGACCAACACACACAGCAGTGGACAGTCTGTGTCTTTCCTACCCCGTGAAGTTCAAAGGCGAATTTCCTGTTCAGTTTCTGAGCAGCAGGACTTTTGGTGTGGACATGCAGGTTTTCTTTGACCTTGATCTCCGGTACCAGCCATGATTCTTTCCTTTCTTCTTTTTTAAACACTTCTCCTTGATTGTGAGACAGTATTCACTGGGAAAAGGAATGTGATTGAATAAAACCACTGGCAGTAGCTTCTCGGCCCTCTACACCCGGTCCCAAACAAGGCGGAACCGCTTTCCATCGGGGTTTGCTGCTTTGTAGCGATCATATTGTATATATTGTATGTTGACTGGCGAGGCGGAAGGTGTTCTCACCCATGTCAACCCGCTTTAAGAACTGATGGTTGGCCCCGTCAGACTGAAACACCACGAACCAAACCCAGGACTAAGAGCTGCTCGCACGGGGGCTTGGCGGAGCCTTCTATTTCCCCAGCGCCCACAGGCGAGCCCTTTGTGCGGCCAGCGAGGACGCGGTGGCCTGCCGCGTGGAGGGGACGGGCGTCCCTCACACTTCCTCAGAGCCCGAGCCCGCTTCCGGCGGCCACGTTCCCACCAAGCCCGCCAGCCTGGCAGGGCTCGGCCTGCGACCGGCCGGCCTGAGCCCTCGGCGGGCGCGCGGCGCGCTCGAGGCGAGCGGAGAGTGGCTGCTTCTGCCTGCCTCTCCCCCGACTCCCCATTTTTTTTTTTTAGGCTTAGCTATGGTTACCACGTCTCTCCCCGCCTCCCGCCACGGCCCAAGAAGACGCCTGGCCATTGGCCGCCTGTCAGCAAGGCGCGCGGCCATTGGCCGGCTCTCCTGCCCTCCCTTCCCCCTGTCTCCCCGGTCTCTGGAGGAGCCCAGGAAGGAGGCTCCGCCGGTGCCTGCCAGGTCAGGGGCTGCCGGGACCCGGGCCGTCATGTCGGCCGCGCAGGGCTGGGACAGGAACCGCCGGCGGGGAGGAGGCGGCGGCGCGGCCGGCGGGGGCGGCGGGGGCAGCGGGGGCGGCGGGGGCAGCGGGGTCGGCGGGGGTCGGGGCGCTGGCCAGCTCAACCGCTTCGTGCAGCTCTCCGGGCGGCCGCACCTGCCAGGTGAGTGTCGGGGCGCGGGGCGGGGACCCCGGCCGGGACGAGCCCGCGGAGGAGGCGGCCCCGCACGCCCCGGCCCCGAGGCCGCGCCGCCTCGGCCCCCGATTGCTTGCTGAGCTCGGAGAAGGACGGGGCGCTGCGCGGCCGGGCTGCGGGATCTGACCCCGGCTCCCCTCTCCCCGCCCGCAGAGCTTTCCAGGAAACGATTTTGTTTCCCAAGAGTGAAGCGTTCTGACAGGAAAGAAAGGGGCGGGGGCGCTGTACCTGGAGGGCAGGGTGTGGGACAGAGCACCCCAGAGGGCTTAGGGGAGACGGGTCGAGTCGATCCCATAGTTTGGAATGTCTCGAATGGATATTGACCCGGCACAGACGGCGGTCAAGTGCACGCCTGCAACATCCGAGCTGGGAACCCGAGCCGGTGCAGCTGTTTCCCGTGTTGGTCTGGGTCGCCCTGTCTTTATGTATTAGCGCGACGCTTGCCTGGCCCTTCGGTGCAGTCGTGCCAGGCGGCCACAGGACACTGGGCAGCGTAGCTTGCCGCGCAGAGCGCTGTCAGCACGGACGCGTCCTGGGTTTTGTTTTGGTGAGCAGTGCTGATTTCCCTGTATCAGCGGTCTCTTTGTTTGCCGGTGGACTCTCGAACGAGCTGGATTTTCTTGTCGCTTAGTGCCGTGGCTTGTGTTTTTAAGTGCTCCAGAAATCATGTGGGTCTTTTGAAGGCAACAAAGGGGATGTTTGCACGTCTGTGATCGCTTGTCGAGGTGTGTGCCACTGAAGTTAAATGGAGGCATTCGGAAGTCATCAGCTGTGTCGTTAGCACCAGTTGGGTTTCAGATGATCTGGTTCGACTGGACCTCCTAAAACTGCTAACTACATGATCGTTAACATTAAAAGCGGCGTGTGGGGGGAAGAAATCTTTGTTTCTGATCCGAGATCAATACCCAGCACGTTTTTGTGCGCTGCCCGCCTGGGGCCAGCATGTTAGCGAGCACTGTGCCTGGGTCTGGAGGGCTCGGCGCACTTCCTCGCCGCCACCACCGGGTGGCAGGCCAGGCTTGCTGGCTGCGGGCGCTTAGGCGTGGTGCGCTTCCTGCATTCCCTCAGCATGCGAGGCCCGGAACAGCCATTTGTCCAGAAGTGAAGATAAAATTCACCTCAGCTGTAGAATTCACGAGCTGGAGCCTCAGCGTCCTGGTTGACACCGTTCCTCTGTCCCCACAAGGGTGTTCCTGGCTCTTTTCCTGACCGTCCAAACGGGGAGACCTGGCATGCAACCAAGACCTTGAAATTCTTTCATATCAGTTGTTGATTCTCCCAGGCCTTGTAGTTTAAGATTCTTTCCTTTCTATTTTGAGATTTGGAAAAAGAATTTTATGTGCCAGGGAAGAATAGGAATGCCCAGGTCTTTTTTTTTCTTTTTTAAGATTTACTGCAGCTAACTTTCTCCATTGACCCCTGACCCCTGACCTCGTTTCCTATTTTTCATCCTTCTCTACCAAGAATTCCCAATTTCGAACACCAAGAACCCTCTTCTTGCTGCATTTCGACCCTGCCTGCGGCCCCAGGGCAGCAGCTTAGTTTTCCCAGATGTCCTGTTTGAGGGCCGAGCCCCATGGTTCAGTTGGGAGCGCTCACTTGCTGGGTGTTAGCTCTCCCCTAGCCCCACCATCGTCTGTCACTTTGAGCTTCTGCAGTGAGTTTTGTAAAAACAGTCTTCTGGGGTTTCTTCTCTTGCTTTCTGATCCCTAGGGACAGTAATCTTTTTACAAGCACACATGTGTACTCATTCCTGCACAGACATTTTCCCTGTGTGTGTGAGTTGCTGCTCTTAGGGTAGGCAGGAATCCTCACCGTGGCCTAAAGGTGCCGGGGGCTCTGACCCCTCTGACCCAGACCCCCCTAAGTGGTGTGTGCTCACCCTTGGGTTGGTTTTAGCTCCGAGGCATCCCTGGACTTGCTCTTCCGTCCGCCGTCCAGGAATGCTCTCTCCCCTCCTGCTGTGCTTTGGGGTGCCGTTCTCGCCCTCGGCTCTGCTCAGGCTTGCTCTTCTAGAAGTGTTCTCTGGCCATTCTGACTCGCATGGTGTTCTCTGCACGCACTCCTGGAATGCTTCTCACCTGCCATTTGTATGTGATTCCTCAATAGCCTTTTTTTCTAAGATTTATTCATTTTTATTGGATAGTCACATTCACAGAGAGAAGGAGAGACAGAGAAAGATCTTCTATCCGCCGGCTCACTCCCCAAGTGGTCGCAATGGCCGGCGCTGAGCCAATCTGAAGCCAGGAGCCAGGAGCTACTCTGGGTCTCCCACACAGGTGCAGGGTCCCAAGGCTTTGGGCCGTCCTCAACTGCTTTCCCAGGCCACAGCAGGGAGCTGGATGGGAAGTGAAGCAGGCAGGATTTGAACCGCTGCCCATATGGGATGTGGTGTGTGCAAGGCGCTGAGCCATTGCAGCACGCCCTGGTTTAGTATTCTTGATACATATCAAGTTCGTGTGTGTATACCAAATGTATTTTTAAGTTCTGAGTGTGTTGGCATTCTGTCTTTGGTGTCCTACCGTGCGTCGACCCTGCGCAGAGGTGCAGCTGAGTTCTTCAGCCTGCGGACGCCTAGGTCTGTGGTGAAGCCTTGAGCAGCTGTGTGCCTGTGTGGTATTTTTTTTTTTTTTTTTTTTTTTTTTTTTTTAAAGATTTATTTTATTTTTATTACAAAGTCAGATATACTGAGAGGAGGAGAGATAGAGAGGAAGTGGAGCCGCCGGGATTAGAACCAGCGGCCATATGGGATCAAGGCGAGGACCTTAGCCACCAGGCCACGCTGCCGAGCCCAGCCTGTGTGGTATTTTAACGTGTAGTGCTCACTAAGCTGACAGGCACAGCTGCTTGGTCCTGGATCTTCACCAGCTCCTGGCGCCTGCGCCCCCGCCCCGGGTAAAGCCGGCAGCAGTGCTGTGTCCAGGTTAGGGCTGCAGAGGGCACCTCCGAGCAAAGCAGCTGGCAAGGTGAGGTTGAGTTAGGGCTGTGGCTTCCCTGGGGTGAGCTTCCTTAGAGAGGCATTCCTGGGAGAACAGCAGGTGTGCTTGTTAATACAGATGCTGGCGATACTTTTAATAACTGATAAAGCTGGGTGCAAATCATGTCTTACGGTTTTAAAATAAGCAGTGTGTGTAGAATACAGACGGTACAGAGGAGCCCTGCTGCTGGCCTCTCCCCCGAAGCAGCCAGTGAGCCACGCCTGCTCCTTCCAGAGAAATGTGTGTGGGCAAGGGCGTCAGGCCAAGGGGGCCACCCGGGCATCTCTTGCTCTGTTCCTGACTCCCACCTCCTGCTCATGAAGACCCTGCGGGGTGGCAGCGGGGCAGGCGATGCCCCTGTCGCACACATGACTGCGCTGCTTGGCCCAGCCATGGCGGACACGGGGAAGCAGCCAGGTGGGTTGGAGCTGTACTCTCCCTATACTCTGTCCCTGGCAGATAAGTACGCCCAGGGAGTGACATGTTTCCAACCTCCTGATGCAGTGAGTGTGTATATTACATTTTTACACAGAGGAACTTGTAGGTTACACTGTTACACTGTTACACAGAGGAGGCTATGGCTGAGGATAGGTTCCTAGTGGAATTGCTGCTCAGAGGACAGGCCCCGGCTCCCTTTGGTAGACACTGTCCACTTGCCCTCTGTGGAGACCACACAGGCCATCTTTCCTGTGGACTTGGCAGTGCTGGCGACCCCTTGTCCCCTTGGTCCAACATGGGGCATCAGACTGTTTTAAGATTCTAAAATTATGGGAGTATTTTTCTTATGTATTTTCTCAAATAGATGTGAGCCATATTTGCTTCCTTTATAGTATCTGATTACACTTTTATTTATGTTGTTCATTTGTCTGTTGTGATATTGCATATTCTATAAGGAACTTTATATCAGCATTTGTTGAAGAGACCATCTTATCTCCCTGGATTGATTTTGGTTCGCTTGTCAAAATTAGTTGGCTGAGATGTATGGGTTTATTTCTGGAGTTTCTGTTCCGTTCTATTGATCTTCATGTCTGGTTTTGTACCAGCTCCAGGCTGCTTCGAGTGCAGCGACCCTCTAGTACATTTTGAAGTCTGGTACGATGCTGTCTCCAGCTTGGTTTTGGCGTTTAGGATTGCTCCAGCTGTTTGGGGTCTCTGTGTTTCCTATGCATTTAGCATCTAGGGCTGAGAAGAAGGTTAGAGATATTTTGATTGAGATCTCATTGAATCTGTAAATTGCTTTTGAAGTGTGGACATTTTTTAAAAGAAAGACTTATTTATTTTTGTTGGAAAGGTAGATTTACAGACAGAAGGAGATACAGAGAGAAAGATCTGTCCGTTGAGCCAATCCGAAGCCAGGAGCCAGGAGCCAGGAGCTTCTTCCGGGTCTCCCACGCAGGTGCAGGGTCCCAAGGCTTTGGGCCGTCCTCCACTGCTTTCCCAGGCCACAAGCAGGGAGCTGGATGGGAAGTGGGTCGGCTGGGACATGAACTGGCGCCCACAGGGAATGCTGACACTTTCAAGGCGAGGATTTAGCCACTGAGCCACTGTTCTGGGCCCTATCTTTCTTCCACTTTCTTTTTTTCTATCCTTTGAAGCACAAGTTTTAAATTTTAATGAAGTCTAATTAGCTGCTTTATTCTCTTGTTCATACTTTTGATGTCACGTGTGACAACCGTTTATCAAGTTAAGGTTATGAAGGCTTAACCTCTTCTTTGCTGAGTTCTGAGCTTTGCTCTTACATGTCTGTCTGTCTTCCACACGGGTGCAGGGTCTCAAGGCTTTGGGCAGTCCTCGCTGCTTTCGCAGGTCACAGGCAGGGAGCTGGATGGGAAGTGGAGCTGCCGGGATTAGAACCAGTGCCCAAATGGGATCCAGGCGTGTTCAAGGCAAGGACTTTAGCCGCTAGGCCACTGCACCAGGTCCTGGAGATGTATTTTCTAGTGAGGTCTTTTGCGGTAGAGGCTGGTGATGTGGGGTGGTCAGAAGTCCCTGCTCCCGATAGCTCCTGCTCACCCTTGGATCTCTTGGACTTCCTTATTTTTTTCTTTTTCCATTTTTTATTATATTTTTGACAAGCTTTGCATAGTTAATTAGGATAAAAAGGTTCAAGGGCTACAGGAAAGTGGGTAAGACTATTATTTCCACATTGCTTCCTTTATGTATCTGAGGTAAAGGGAGTTTTAAGGGAGAAGCCCCACCCAGTCTCCCACCCACCCCAGGTCCCGGATGTGGGACATGCTCTGAGGGTCTTGCTCAAGTGGTTTTGATAGTTCACCAGTTCTGAATCGCTACCAATCTCGCCACTCCAAGCACAATGAGGTCGTTGAAGAATCCACTGATTGACATAGTCCATCTTAGAGTCTTCATTTGCCCAGTATTTAGCTGCCAACATATAGCTGAAGAGGTTGATTGACCTGTTCTGTCTTCTGTCTTTTCATGCTTAGGGTTCTGAGTCCGGCAGTTTGACTGGGAGATCCCCAAAGAGACTTTGTCTGAGGTGTTCCCAGACCAGATTCTTGTGTGTACTAGCAAGTACAGGGCCCGGCACAGTCTATCGCCTCGATCAGCTGGTGGTTGCAATTGCTGGGTCAGTTCTGTTTCCAGCGCTGTCTTCCACGCGAACCAATGGGTGTTGCAGACTTTCTTATTTTGTTTTACCTGCTTTTTAGTGTTGAAGTCCAAGAGTATATCTTGTGTTTGTTTGCTTTCCGTTCTTACTCCTTTTTCCTTAGAAGACCCAGGTCTATCTTGAGCTGGATCTCTTGTCCTGGCTGCTTTGCCAGGAGCATTAGAGATCTCTGTGTGCTGGCTGCTCAGAGGAGGGCGTCAGGCGGACTCCTGGGAGTGCCGCGCTGCCCCTCCGCGCTTGAGGGCGCCCTCTTCCTTGCTCGCTCTCCGTTTGTATCTCCCCGTGTCTGTCTTCTCATTAACACACATTTCAGGTCTGTAGACGTATTTTTAGCTGCCTTAAGTTCTTCTTCGAACAAAGCATTGTGGGAGAGAAAAATGCAAGACTGGTCTTCGAGTACCTTGCAGTGCTGCGCTTGTGTTGTTGGCCTTACCATTCCGGCTCCCTGGAGCGCCCGGCCTTCTCACTGTCTTCTTCTTCTTTTTTAAGATTTATTTATTTTTATTGCAAAATCTGATAATGCAAAGAGGAAGAGAGACAGGAAGATCTTCCATCCATTGATTCACTTGGCCGCAATGGCTGGAACTGTGCGGATCCGAAGCCAGGAGCCAGGAGCTTCTCCCGGGTCTTCTACACGGGTGCAGGGTTCCAAGGCTTTGTGCTGTCCTCGACTGCTTTCCCAGGCCACAGGCAGGGAGCTGGATGGGAAGTGGAGCATTTGAGGTATGAACTGGCTCCCATAGGGTATTCTGGTGCATACAAGGCGAGGACTTTAGCCACTAGGTTATCACGCCAGGCCATCAAGTATACTGTAATGTATTCAGTTATTTTTTTTTTTTTTATTCCCTTTTAAGGCAGCTGGCTTACATTTGTTGAGCAGTAACTGTGAGTCTGGCCGCTTTGAAGACATTTCCAAGCATTAGTTTACAGAGTAGCCATGTGGAGTGAGTCGCTTTCACTCTCTTAGAAGACCCGTGGACTCTCTGGAACTTAGAGTTATGTAAGCTCACGTCAGGCTGTGCTTGGGGGTCAGGCTGTGCTTGGGGGTCGGACCAGGCCATGCCGCCACCCTGCGCCCATACAGAGGATCACTGTACTTACTCTGGATCTCAGTTATTTTCTTCTAGACTGCTTGCTAGCCCTGGACTCCTTAAAGGCAAAAACAATGTCATGTGCTCTGTTATTTGCTATAGACACTGGAATACTGTCTGCCTGCCTCATGGGAGGCGTTAATGAGCGTTTATTGAAGGGGTCACTAATGGCCCTAGTAACATGTGTTACTTCGTGTCTGTAGTTACTCTTACAAGGGGTGATTTTAGGCTCTTTTGCATCACCTCAATTTATTTATTTATGTATTATTTTTAAATTTTTATTTTGAATGATGCTTACATAGTTGATCAGGGTGGGAAGGATTGAGGGTTATAGGGAGACGTTGGAGTGATCATTGTCTCCAAGTTTTCCATTTCTCCTCCCCATATCTGGGGGGAGGGGGAGATGGGGGAAGCCACACCCAGTTTCCCATCTGCCCCAGCACTCGGGGATGGGGCACGGCCACCCAGTGTTGACCCAGGGTCCTGATGTGGCACACGTGCTGAGGGTTCTGCCCAGGTGGTTTCCATAGTTCTGAAATGTTGACCTTGCCGATCCAAGGTTGAGGGAACACTTTCAAAGTGCCTTGGCTGACATAGTCCACCTTAGAGTCTGCATTCGCACAGGTGTTTGCTGTCATCATTGGGCTGGGGTAGTTGTCCATTCTGTTCTTTTCTCCTGCCTCTACTGTGGTAACAGGTGTCTTCTGAAGGCCCCAATGGGCTACAGTGTCCTCTATGGGATCTGGGCCAGCCATCCACGACTCCGTCTTTTCCACTGAGGAAGACCAGTTCTCACAGGTGGGCCCAATGGCCCAGGCCAGGTGACCCAGACTGCCAGACCCCCTGCCCCCAGGCTCATGAACCCAGCACCCACCGTGCATAAGACCCAGGTATTACAATTATAAATTATTTATGATTTATTTGAAAAGCAATGTGACAGAGAGAGAAAGGGATCTTCCAGCTGTTGGTTTGGTCCCCACATGGCTGCAACTCCTGAGGCTGGAGCAGGCTGCAGCCAGGGACTCTCACGTGAGTGGCAAGGGGCCAAGCACTTGGGCCATCTTGTGCTGTCCCAGCCACGTCAGCAGGGGCCTGGGTGGGAAGCGGAGCAGCCAGGGCTTGACTCGGCAGCCATATGGGATGCGGCTTGCAAGTGGGTTTAACTTGCCCCATGGCGTAGGAGGTTAAGCTGCTGCTTTCGGTGCCAGCATCCCGTGTCAGAGTGCAGGTCTGAATCCTGGCTGCTCCACTTCTGACTCAGCTCCCTGCTGCTGGCCCTTGTGCTTGGGCAGCTGCCACTCACGAGGGAGGCACAGAATGGAGTTCCTGGCTTCTGGTGTCATCTTGGCCCAGGTGTGGTTGTCACAGCCACATGAGGAGGGAGCCAGTGTGTGGGTCTCTGTCATGTTCTGCCTTTCTTTCTTATCTCTTTTTTTTAAAACAAGTTAGCACATTATAATTTTATATTAAGTTAGGCAGTTTTATAAATACTGACCTGATTGGCCCAGCGTGATAGCATAGTGGTTAAAGTCCTCGCTTTGCACACACCAGGACCCCATATGGGTGCCAGTTCTAATCCCGGCGGCCCCACTTCCCATCCAGCTCCCTGCTTGTGGCCTGGGAAAGCAGTGGAGGACAGCCCAAAGCCTTGGAACCCTGCGCCCGTGTGGGAGACCCGGAAGAGCTCCTGGCTCCTGGCTTCGGATTGACTCAGCTCCAGCTGCTGCAGCTGCTTGGGGAGTGAACCATCGGATGGAAGATCTTTCTCTGTATCTGCTTCTCTCTGTAAATCTGCCTTTCCAATAAAAATAAACAAATCTTTAAAAAGAAATACTGACTTATGACCTGGTAGGTAGGTATTGCCTTTTTTTTTTTTTTTTTTTGTGGGTACAGAGCTGAAGGCCAGACGATGAGGCCTTGGCCGAGGATGGGTGGTTATTACAGGACACTTGGCTTCGGACCTAAGTGCTGTGGTTCAGCCCCTGGAAGCATGGTGCTGCGCGCCCTGCTGTCCTTCCTGGCTTGTTGTGCCCGCCTGCGGCTGTCTGTGCCGAGGGCGTTCCTCTCCTGCCCAGGCCTTCCTCCTAGTCCATCCGCTTGTTGAAATGCCATCGGCCCTTGGAAAGCATTTTCTGTGCTCAGTGCTGCCCGGAGCCTCTGTGGTCCTGGGAGCGCCTCGGAGTTTGCCCCACTTTTACCCGCGCTGCCTCGCTGGCTTCTCCGTCGGCAGAGTGAAGCAGAAAGTAGGATGAACTAGCAAGAAAATGAGTTTGTAAAGAATCTGAGGAGTGAAATAACAGGTTTCCTTTGAGCAGTTTCTTTTTTTACCCACAGTAGCTCCTGCCATATGGTTCCTACAACATGGTCAACTCAGTTAATTAGAATCAATGTGTAATTGATCAGATGCTAACCACAAATATCTTCATGTCAACAAAAAACAGGTTCCTTAAAATACACATGCGTGCAAATCTGACGGAGGAGTGTGAACTTGCAGTGACATTCTGCGGCTCAGAGTTAAAAGAAGTAAATGTGTCAGCTTTAAGTCCATGTGCACATACAAAGCAATTCAGGTGGATACGTAGCTTTTTTTTTTTTAAAGATTTATTCATTTTTTTATTACAGCCAGATAGACACAGAGGAGGAGAGACAGAGAGGAAGATCTTCCATCTGATGATTCACTCCCCAGGTGAGCTGCAATGGCCGATGCGTGCTGATCCGAAGCCGGGAACCAGGAACCTCTTCCGGGTCTCCCTCGCGGGTGCAGTGTCCCAACACATTGGGCCATCCTCAACTGCTTTCCCAGGCCACAAGCAGGGAGCTGGATGGGAAGTGGAGCTGCCAGGATTAGAACCGGCGCCCATATGGGATCCCGGGGCTTTCAAGGCGAGGACTTTAGCCGCTAGGCCACGCCGCTGGGCCCGGATACATAGCTTTTTAAAAAAGATTTATTTTATTTTTATTGAAAATTCAGATACACAGAGAGGAGGAGAGACAGAGAGGAAAATCTTCCATCTAGTGATTCACTCCTCAAGTGGCTGCAATGGCCAGAACTGAGCCAATCCAAAGCCAGGAGCCAGGAGCTTTTTCTGGGTCTCCCAAGCAGGTGCAGGGTGCCCAAGGCTTTGGGCCGTCCTCGACTGCTTTCCCAGGTCACCAGCAGAGAGCTGGATGGGAAGTGGGGCGGCTAAGATATGAACCAGCACCCATATGGGGTCCTGGTGTGTGCAAGGAGAGGACTTCAGTCACTAGGTCACTGTGCCGGGCCTACTGCTATTATTTTGTTACTTACAGTGACTTGCTATGGTTTTGGTCGTCACTGAGGTGATGGTATATATGATAGTGCAATAAAAATATACTAGGCCTTTGGAAGAGAACAGCTCTTCTGGAAATTGGGAGACGCTATGACTGAGAATCACCACCTTGGTGTACTTTGATTCACTCAACAATTATGTGGTGAGAACCCCTTTTGACTGTGTCTGTTTAGCTGCTAGCTTTAATCACAAACCTAGAGCATGACTGCACGTGAAGGAGAGTGTTTTAGGTCCAGAATGCAAAAGTTGAAGTTAAAGAGGCTTCATTTGTGTCCATTTGTGTGAATTAAGATCCCTGTGCCAGTGTTGGCGTGCTGACGCTATCCGTGAGGGGCGCAGTTGAGAGTTCTTGAGACATTACGGATGTGTGTGCAGCCGTGGCAATTAAACTCGGACACGGGATAATATGGCACCGTAATATATTTAAATTTGCAATTACTTGTTCACTGCTCATTTCAGAAAGGGTTTGAGACGTAATGAGGCCTCTGAGTCCGCTGCATGCTGCACACAGCAGAGCGCACTGTGCAGATTCTCTTGTATTGAAATGGAAAACATAAAGACATTAATAATGAGTGTATTTGAATGCTGGGCCTGGAATCAGCAAATGTGCTTCTCCTCAATGTAAAAGACTGTCCTGAACAGGAGGCTCACTATTAGCCCAAGGTTTGTGAGACTTGCAAAGATCCTCTTCGGATGAACTCTGCTCCATGGAACCATTGGGCACAAGAGGGAAGCCAGACCCGGGCCAGCTTCGACCCTCGTGTGCTGTGCAGTCTCCGAGGGTAACATTGGTTCGCTTTCCTTTCAAACTTGCGTATCGTGGGCCTAGCTGCTTAGTTCAGAGTCCCTGTCAACAGTTAAAATTACGTTTGTAGTATTTTAGATACTTTGGTTTAAATGCGCTCTGTTCCCATTGACGTTCATTTTTTTTCCAGATTGGCTTTGATTTCATTCTTACACTTTTCTCCTTAGAGATGCTGTGGTCCACATGTAGCTGTAAAAACTAATACAGAGGGCCCGGCGGCGTGGCCTAGCGACAAAAGTCCTCGCCTTGAACGCCCCGGGATCCCATATGGGCACCGGTTCTAATCCCGGCAGCTCCACTTCCCATCCAGCTCCCTGCTTGTGGCCTGGGAAAGCAGTTGAGGACGGCCCAATGCACTGGGACCCTGCACCCGTGTGGGAGACCTGGAAGAGGTTCCAGGTTCCCGGCTTCGGATCAGCGCAGCACCAGCCATTGTGGTCACTTGGGGAGTGAACCATCAAACGGAAAACCTTCCGCTCTGTCTCTCCTCCTCTCCTCCTCTCCTCCTCTCTGTATATCTGACTTTGTAATGAAAATAAATAAATCATTAAAAAAAAAAAAAAAACTAACACAGAAAGAGGTCTGCACGGTGCAGACTAACCCTCTGCCTGCGACTCTGACATCCCCTGAGTGCCACCCTGAGTGCCCGATGCTCTCTGCTCATGGTCAGGGAAGGCATCAGAGAGTGGCCAAAGTGCTCGGATCCTGCATCCACATGGGAGACCCCAAAAAGTGGGAGACCCCAAAAAGTGCCTGGCTCCAGGCCTTGCACTGGCCCAGTTCTGACCGGTGTGGCCACTTCCTGAGTGAACCAGCAGATGGGTGACTGTCTCTCCTTCTCTCTGCAGCTCTGCCTTTCAAATAACAATAAATGTTAAAGAAAGTAACACCGAGTCAGGTACCCCTCCCTGGTTTGTTGTTACAGTAACATCTTGTTACTTCTGTATAGCAACACAACCAAGCAGTTGGCAGGAGTAGTTTACCAAGAGTCATTCGTGGCAGTGTGCTCATTTGTGCTTGTGTGTGTGTTGAACTTCTGCACACAGCCACCTGTGCGCGCCACTGTCGGGGTGCAGCACTGAGCCGTCACCAGGCCCCCTTGGGCTTCCTCCTGGGCAGACCCACAATCTGTTCTCCACAGCTACAGTTTTGTCATGAGAAGAATGTTCCATATATAAAACCTACAGTATGTAGTCTTCTGACTTTCTTTTTTCATTCAGCTCTGACTTTCTTTTTTCATTCAACTCTTAAGTGTCATCAAGTTTATTGTACCTTTTAGTAGTTCAGGGATGTGTGAAGTCCTTCATGTTTGGGGGCGTTATGAAATAAAATTGTTATGAACATTTGTGTCCAAATACCTTTGCTTTTTTTCTACTGGTAACAGTCACCTTCAGCATGCTTTAATGAGCAAGGCAAAGACCAAAGACTTTTTCTTCTTCCCTTGCTTCCAACCTCCCTTTCTACACATGTAGTTTATTCCTGTCTGTATGATCTGAGATTGTAGGCTTTTGTTATTTGAAAGTATTTATTGGTTTATTTATGTGAGAGCCAGAGTAGTTCTTAATCCATTGGTTTACTTCCTAAATACCTACAGTGGTGAGGTCTGGGCCAGGCTAGAGCTGGCAGTCAGACCAGTCAGTCTCCCAGGCGTGTAGGCGGGGCCCAGCTTACCACCTGCTGCCTCCCAGGGTGCGCACCAGCAACAAGCTGCCATGCAGCGGAGCTGGGAACCCAGGCATCCCACTGGTGGCCAGGCTGCCACCACTGAGACTGTGAAGTCGGTGCCGGTGGGTGCTGGTTGGATTTGGGGTTATTTTTCTCCCCCAGTCAGTAGTTTTTTTTCATTCTTCAAGGTTTTCCTGTGTCTCTGATGTCCTCTTCTCGTGTCTTATTTATTGTTTTTGGATTTTTAAAAAATATTTTTGAACAATGTGTTCATCAGAAGTGTGAGGGATACAATCTGTGTCCTTTCACTCTTTTTTTTTTAAAGATTTTATTTATTTTATTACAAAGTCAGATATACAGAGAGGAAAAGAGACAGAGAGGAAGATCTTCTGTCCGATGATTCACTCCCCAAGTGAGCACAACGGCCGGTGCGTGCCGATCCGAAGCTTGGAACCAGGAACCTCTTCCGGGTCTCCCATGCGGGTGCAGTGTCCCAATGCATTGGACCGTCCTCGACTGCTTTCCCAGGCCACAAGCAGGGAGCTGGATGGGAAGCGGGGCTGCCGGGATTAGAACCGGCGCCCATATGGGATCCCGGCACGTTCAAGGCGAGGACTTTAGCAGCTAGGCCAGGCTGCCGGGCCCGTCCTTTCACTCTTCAATGAGAAGGATTTGATGGATGAGGAGTTCTAAGGTTAAAGGTGTGTCCACTTGTTGCCTGGCCGTTTGTTGAAAAGGTAGTTCGTTTACCACTGACTAGTCTTCACCCTTCTCAGCAATCTATGGAGCGTGAATACTGGGGTCACTTCCCTTGTCTTTGTGTCCTTCATGATGCCAGGAACACAGTGGTTTGTAAACTGTATCCTTGTTGTTAAGTTTTGAAAGCAGTGCGTGTCTTCTAACTTAGCTCTCTTTCAGGATTGTTTTGGTATTTAGCAGTTCCTTTTGTTTCTATATGACATTTTGGGATTAGCTTGTACATTTCTGCAAAGAGAACAAAGTTGGGCTTTTAATAGAAACTGCTAAATTCTCTTCCGTGTTGTAACATTTTATGTGGTTTCTCCTCTTTCATGTTTGGGTCCTCTGGAGGTTTTTGGTGGCTGTCCTGTGAATGCTGTAGTTGTTTGTACTGCCCCGGGTCCTCCCTGATTGTGCCTAGTTACACAGTGGTGATGCCAGCTTCTCCACTGTGGTGCCCCCTCTTCTGGGGGTTACTATTCCCTGATTGTGCATAGTTGCCTGTGGTGCCCCCTCTTCTGGGGGTTACTACTCCCTGATTGTGCGTAGTTGCCTGTGGCGCCCCCTCTTCTGGGGGTTACTACTCCCTGATTGTGCGTAGTTGCCTGTGGCGCCCCCTCTTCTGCTGGGGGTTCCTATCAGCTCAGGCCCCTGGCCTGTCGACTCCAGCTGTGTCTGCTCTGCTCCTAGCTGGTAACACTTTTAGCCCAATGTTCATATCTGGGAGCCAAAACCAGCAGGTGTGTGGGAAGTGCTGACTTGCTTTTTCACCTTGTGCTGTGTTTGAGAAATGCTCGCTGCTTCCTGTAGTCTCCCGTCTTCAGCGTTAGTTTCGCCCCAAGCGCTGCTCCCCCACTCACTCCGTCTCTCCGTCTACATCTGTGGGACCATGGCTTACTCTTGTAGTCTGATCCCGTCAACTTTTCATATTTCATGATTCCTGATAGCTCTAGTCTAATAAGGGCTTCTCTTGGTTTCTTTGGATTGTATATTTTTGAAGATATGTCTGTGTTGTCTGGGAGACCTCGGGGAAAATGAGCTGGCTTGCTTGTTCACCTGCCGGCTCAGTTTGGTTAATGACTAGTAAAAAAAGGAGAAAAATTTTAAAAGCCAGCCAAAAAAAGAAACGATTGAATAAAATAAGGGCTTTCGTTTGTTTTGAAGATTGCTGTTAGGCAGTCACTGGTGACGAGGGCAGATGGAACACGAGGAGGTGGAATAGGAGGAGAATGAATGTCAGTGAGGCAGATTCAGACTAGGAAACTGAAATGCAGTGGAGAATGTTGTTTTATCGTGAGAGCATGCGCATTTGTTGGTGTTCTGTTGATGTCTTGCTGGGTTTTCCCCTGTTCCTCTGGTGAGGAGGAGAGAGGTTTGGAGTCAGTGCCTTGTAGAGACATCCGCCTGCGCTGGCCGTGCTGTGGGTCCCGTGCCGCACCGGTGCTGTGCGCGAACATGCGCAGTGTGACTGGTAGCAGCCCGACCCGGTGATTCTCAGTGGCACGCCCTCAGTGTAGTGCTGAAGCAGTTTTATGCTTTTTCATTGTAACATGAAAATGTATATGCCATGTATAACATAGAAGATCTAATTACCTCAATCATAACTTAACACTTTAGTATGTTTGTTTCTGACGTTTATAAATTGTGTATATATGTGTGTGTATGCATGTACATGTGCGTATATATATATAATATATATACACACATATCATTTTTTTTTCTAAAAGTGGTTTGCTAATTGGTTTTCTTCCAACTATGGCTACTCAGGACGGTTATGACATCTCGTTTAGAGAGCTTGGGACAGAGACCAACACAGAGGCAAAGCGGAAATCACTAATAACCAAACTAACTCGAAATAAATGTGATGTGTGTCCTTTGGGTGTTTTTAATGAATATATGTAGATATTCTTTTCTGCTGAAATAATGTCTTATCTCATGCTGTTATACCTTGCATGTTTCATTTGTAATATGTTGTGACTGTGTTGTCACACTAATAGTCTAACACTCTTTAAGTGTTACGTGGACTGTGAGCACATTGAAGTGTGTTTATTTAGCATCCTTACTCACCCATCTCCCTGTCACTGGACATTGAAAGTGTTTCTAACTTTTTACTGTTGTAGGTAATCCTATACTTAATACCTTTGTCCATACGTCTTTC
Organism: Ochotona princeps; assembly: GCF_030435755.1. Lineage (NCBI taxonomy): Eukaryota > Metazoa > Chordata > Mammalia > Lagomorpha > Ochotonidae > Ochotona > Ochotona princeps. The sequence goes on along the minus strand of NC_080856.1, from coordinate 3,113,345 downwards.
CTTGCCATCTATGATTGTTTCTTTAGGAATAGATTCCTAGAAGTGGAATAGCTGGGTCAAAGGGTATGTACATTTTACTGCTTTTAATAAAGATGTCAGATATTAAGCTAATCACTTGTTATATTTTGTCGTGTATTGCTAATTGTTTTATGTGTCTGTCCTGTCTCCCTAAATAGAATGTAAGTTTCTTGAGGGGGAGGGAAGCTTCTCACAGGTCATGCATCCTTTGGCGATGCCGGGTGTAGCCCTGGACTCAGGGGTCACTGGCACATAGCGTTTCATTCAAAGCAGTGCTGAGACTGCACTCTTGGTGATCCCAAACCTTTGACATTTATCTATGTGTGTGTGTGTAATATATATATGTGATATCTGTAATATATAGTATATATATGTGTGTGTGCATATATACACACACACACATTTTTAAAGTGTAGATCTAGGCTTTTAAATTTTCTGTTTTTCATGAAAGGTTATTAAGAAGCAAAGCCAACTACCATTTCCTGTCCTACCATCCCATAAAGAATATGTGGCAACAAGATATTCAGATCTTATTTTTTTAAAAAAGACTTTGAATGGAATATTTTTGTTTTTTGAAGAATCTACTACCTTGTCCATATTTGCTTTGTTTTGTGTCAGCCTGCTGGCTCTCTGCCTTAGCATAACAGTGGTCTGTTGACTCCCATTTGGGAACCACTGGTTTAAAAGGCTTAGGATGGCCTTCCTGCAAGGTAAAGAACATTTCACCTTGCTCGTGAGTCTGTTTTGTCCGTGGCGTTAAGAACACACATGAAAGCAGTACCTTTTCATTAGACAGGATTTGTGGATTTGTACAAGGTCTGCCGCAGGTGAACTAGTCCATGATGGTGAATATCTAAATATAGTGCCCATTGCCTAAAAGGAAACTGATGGTTTCTGGGCATCGGAGAGAGGGTAAGTGTGCTGTAGCAGAAGAAGGTCAGTCCATGTCAGAAGGCTGCTTCGCCTCTAAATTGTGTTGATTACATCTTCTTCAAAGTGTTTTTATCGCCCGTCACAGTTCCTTCACTGTGGTGTAGTGAGTGTTTGCACACGTGCCTGTGAGCTCTCGGGGAAGGAGTCACAGCGTTCTTCTCCGACTTTAGAGCCTCGCTGAGCGGTCCAGGCACGGCAGGTGTGTGATGCAGTGACTTGCATCAGCAGAGGACTGTGATGATGATCATAGAAACCAGTGTCTGCGGAAGCTCTCTGTAAGTTTTGGGCGCCCTGTAAATGGTTTTATTTTAGTGTCAGAGCTGCCTTTGGGAGCTGTCGAAGCTTCATGAAGAGAGAAAGTGATTGCATTTAAACATTTTATAAATTCATTACATTTTTTCTTCTACTTTAGAGCTGTTTTATTTGAGGTTTACGTGGGGCCAGTTTGTAACTGGGAAGGTTCATGAACTCCCTTTACCTACAGAAGTGCCACAATATTAATTGTTTTATCTGGTTGCTATCCTAGAATTTTAGGAATAGGAATTTCAGCTTATTTCCTGTTTAAACAGTATTCATTGGTTTATCCTGTTAACCATATAACTAATGAAAGAAGGCTAGTAAGTTTTTAACACAACACAGTCCATGATCTGCCCAGTTGGTTCTGGTGAACTCCTTTTTTCATACTCGTTGACTTTAAAATGTCAGCGTTTTAAAAGATGTGTTTGTAGAACTCTTGGTGAATTTTTGCCACAAGATGGCATTGGTGATTATTGAGTGTATATATTATTGAATCAAATTCCAAAAAAAGTACATAAAATTGGATGTGAACTTTTGGGTTCTTTTGGTGTTAAGAGTTAAAACGTCATCACTGCTTATATATTTACTTAAAATTTTTTACTTCCCAGTTAATTGCTACTTTATGTCACCTCCTTCTGTATTCAAGTGTTGTTTTGTTTCCTGTTTTTCTGTCTTTATAACTAAAGTAACTATGTAGTATTTGCCATGTGTTGTATGTGTCTGACTTACTGCTGATAATTGTGGTAACAGGTAAGAAGAAAATACGATGGGACCCAGTTAGGAGGCGCTTCATTCAGTCCTGTCCCATCATAAGGATCCCTAACAGGTTTTTGAGAGGTGGGTGACAACCAGCAAGAGATCTGTGCTGCGTGTGGGTTACAGAGAACTTTGAATGAATTTCCTAAACTTTTAAACTCTGGTTTCTTAAAATTAAGGAGGCAGCTAAAATTGGGGCGATCAAAATCCAGAACTTAATTTTAAATATCTGTTTCATGTTGACTGTTGTTGGAATTGCGGTTGCAAGTTTTGGGGAGTTGGAACCACCTAGTGTGTATGAGATGGTAGAAGCAGTCACCCCATTGCTGTCATTGGCATCCCGTCCTAACCTTAGCAGAAAGACCTGTGAGTGAGTAACTTGTAAACCATGGATGTGGTAGGAATTTTCTAAATGTGATTGTGAGGAAGAAATAAAAAATATATGTAATGGTATAAAATAAAAAGTCTTTTATGTCAAATACCACAAATAAAACAGAAATAAACAATGGAATATTTGTAACAAATATTTAATATTTAATATTTAATTTCATGAATATATAAAGAGCTCTTATAAATCAATAGGTTAGAAGCAAATATCCCCTAGAATAGGTAAAACATTGTAAGTAATGAATTTGCAAAACAGAAACACATTAAACATGGGCAAATATTGATGTCTACTTCTATTAAAAACATGACCGTTTAAATATGAAGACATTTTCGCGTGGTAAGCAGGCAGAGACTCAACGTGAGACTGGACAGTGTTGAGAAAGCAGGATAAACCTGTGTGTTGAGGGAAGTGTAAATTATTTTACAGATTTTCTGAATCCAGTATCAAAAACCTTACAGGGTTCATGCCCTTTGACCTTGCCATTCTTACTTTAACAATCTTGGGTTCCTTTCACTTTGATTTCTCAGATTCAAACATATCCTAAATTGAAAAAAGGAACTGTGAGAAGAAAGTTGAAAACTTCCATCCACACTGTCACTGTGCATATGATGTTATCAAGAAAGCATGTTTCACGTTGCAGTTTAGACGGTGTTAATTCATAAGCCAATGTATCTAATTTTAACTGAAGAAGAAATTTGTAAAACCTAGATTAAAAATCCTGTAGCTGATACAGCTGTGTCTGCATCTGTGCCTAACCTGCCCCCACTGGCAGTGCAGCACGCGCAGCGTAAAGTCAGGCCTCAGCCGAGGTGACATCAGTGGGACGGGGCACCGCCTTGTCACCACCTTTTATTGATAAAAATTGAGAGTTTTATGTGACAAAAAAGAAAGAAAGATAAAGAAAGGCCCCCCAGACCCCAAAAAGCATGTGTGTGTCCAAGCAGGCATTTAAAATTCTTTTCTTCATTTATAAATTAGAATCTGATTTATTAATTTACAATGAGAAACCTAACTTTGAATAAAACACAAATTAAGATTTACTGTTCAATGTTCACCAAATATACTTAAATTATTTCAGTGGAATACTTGTTATGTAAAAGTATAAACAACAGACCAAGGAAATAGTAAAATAATTGGTTATATCTAGATGGTGGGTTTTATTTTGTAGAGTCTGTTTTTCAGTTTTAATTGTGGGAAAAAAAGATTGCGCAGGTAAGTTCCATCCACTGGCTCACACGCGGGCTGAGCAAGCTGGTCCCAGGGCTGAGAAGGGCGGCCGAGTGCCCTCCCCACGGCAGTGCCCATCCCAGCCGCCTCCTGTGCAACCCTGGCCTGTCCCGGTTCCCAGTGCTGTGGGTTGCCCTGGACGCCTGTCGTTAGCTTCTCTCTTCTTTTGTGCTGCTGTACAGTCCAATGCTGGATGTTCTCTTCCTGCCTCTGATTGTTCAGTCTGTGCCTCCATGACCTTCTTTCCTCCTGCCACTCAAGATGGGTGTGCCTCCGTGCTCTGTCCCTCTTCATATCATCTCCTGTGGTTGTCTCATCAACTTCCACACGGTTACCTGGCTTGGTTTGTTTGTTCATTATTCCATTATTTTGCTATTTCTTGATTGTTTCCTATATGCCAGGCGCTGTGCTAGTGTGATGGTCTGCATCATAGGTAATGACGCAAAAAGCCAGTTGCAGAACAACTTGAGCATAATTCTTTGTGACGAGGGTCCTGATGGAGTAGTGTGACAGGGAGCTCATGAGGAGATGCCCAACTCAACTTGCTGGGACAAGGGTGAGAAAGGAGTGTCTGTGAGGCTGAGGAGCTGATGGCAAGGAGGCCTGGCGACCGAGCAGCTGGAGCAGACGCATCGAGATGGCGAGGGACACATGGCTCTTGGAGGTCGTAGGAATGAGGCGACGGAAGAAGCTGGAGCTGGCCAAGTGGTCCCCGTGCCTAGGAAATCTTCAGGATCATATCTCCAATTGGTAAAGAGATTTAACTGAAAGACTAGTTAGGAGATTATTATAATTAGCAAGCTGAGAAATGTTAGAGGTTGAAAGGTAGGTAGTTGTCCTAGGAATGAAAAATAGGCAGTTGATTGGAGATATGAAGTGGATTTCAAAAACACTTGATGACTGATCAGAGAGGAGGAGGAGGAGTTAGACCTGACTTCCGGCTTCCGTGTGGAGCAGCAGCAGGTGTTGTGTGGATGAGCACGTGGTTTTAGGGAAAAGATGGTAAATTCATTTTAATCTTTTCAAAGTAATAGCTTATCATCTAACAGTTTAAAAGTGATTTTCAGGGAAATCTCTCTGGCAGACCTCTTTCTTGTTTGTCCTTGAATGGTTTGTCATGTTCAGGGAGACTTGCTTGGCAGGCCTGTCTCCTCTTGGTTCTGGTAGAACCTTCTGAGTGCCTGCCTGGGTCACAGCAGTTAGCGTTAGAGTCACTTGTTGGCTCAGCCGGTGTTCCATTAGATTGTAAACTCTGCAAGACCAGGGCGAGGAGGAGAGAGCCTTTCACTGCGTTCACCTCCAGTGTGTGTGGTAGATACATGATTTTGAGTTGGATGGAATTATTGAGAAGCCACAGTCAAGGAATTGGGCAGGATTAAAAAGTTCTGGTGTGTTCTCAGCTTCTCTCTGGAGGCAGTGAGAGGGAACTGATGAATTATTGAAGGGGGTGTGATGAAAACAATACTGTATTAGTGAAAATGGTGGCTTCGCATCAGGAAATGGTGCTCTGAACATGCCCATTTACCTTCCCCTGTTTCTCAGATATCACTGAAAATGGAAAATGGTAGCAAGTCTAATTCCATCAAGAAACACAACCAGGAGGCTGCGAAGCTGACTTGCTAGTGTCTGAATTCAAGCTTTGCTGTTTGCCCAATGTGTGTGATGTTGGGCAAGTTATACTGGTTTTGGGGTGTGTTTTGGTTGTTGTTGGTGATGGTTTGTTTTTTTGCTTGTTTCCTAAGCAGTAAAAATCAGGCCAATCAAATTCGTTCCTACTAGTACGTGGTTCCTAGAGTGACTGTGACCTTCAGGAGAGTGTGCTGTACACTTAGCAGTTTTCACATGTAACCAATATGAATTCATCTTAGTAGTTATCCTTTTTGCTGTTTAGTGGTAGAAATTTTGAAGAATTCCAGGATTATGAAAAGCAATTGAAATTGTTCTGATAGAAAAACCAGCCCAGAATATGGTACTGTCCAAATAGGTACTGCTGCTGGCCACAGGAGTCAGATAGTTTTCTCCTAGTGTTTTGTCCTGAAACTCCAAGCTGAAGTCTGCAAATGTAAGAAAATGGAGTGGCTTTGGGGACAAGGAAAGTGACAGGGAGTTAGTCACTTACTCCCCTGCCCTCCTCTCCCTCCCTCCGTGTGAAGAGCTCTAGCAGTGGCATTAGTTGTCAGAATAAAGTTTTTCCAGTGGAGGCAGGGATTTGTTTAGGGAGGTTTGGGCAGACACGGTGAGCATGGGCTGAGATTGGAGAAGGGCAGTAAGCAGAGCCTTAGGTGCTGGACCTCACGGTAGGTTGAAGAGGGCTGCGTGGAGGGTGGAAAGAAAGGGTGTCCTATGGAGGAATGGGGTACAGAGAGGGGTCATACTGTCTGTCTGCATCCTTTTAATGTTGCTGTAACGAAATACCCAAGTCTGGGTGCTTTGTGAACAAATGTTGAGCTCCCAGTTGTGAAGTTAGTGAAGGTGACATCAGCTGTTAAGTGTGGCTCCTGGCGAGGTCCTCATGCTGTGCCATTCCATGGTGGGAAAACAGAGGAGACACTGACAAGCTTCGGTTTATTCACCCTCCCCCCAACTGAAACATTCCTGAGGAAACACAGCCCCTTGAGAAGGGCATGACCCACTAAGGAGGGCAGTATTTAGTCACCTCCACTCCCTCTTACAGGCCCCACCACCTCTCAGTAACATTATGCTGGGTCCAAGCTTCCACCACGTCAGCCTGTAGGGGACCATATGCAGTCACAGCATGTCGCGGCAGCTGCCTGCTTGGTAATGAAGCCTTCACCCTCCAGGAGGAGGCGTCCCACTTCCTGCAGATTCTGTCAGACAGACCTCCTGTCAGAAGGTCTTGGAGACAGTCCAGGCGCTGAGAGGCCTGTCGCATCACCAGCACGAAGCCCTGTGCTTGTTGAGGTGCATAGTGACCGAGCACCCGAGGGAAGTCAGACTTGGCGGAGTGTAGCTCTGATGAGTAGCAGCAAGCGCGCTGGTCCCCTGGTGGGGTTGAGGTCAGGCGGAAGGGAAAGTTTTAGGAAGTGTACTCCAAGCTGAGTGAACTGGACACAAAGTTTAAAAGCAGCTTCCTGAAGAAAGTCCTAACTGGTAAAGTGGCTTTTGTCGAAGTGTTGATTCCTAAAAACAAATTCAGTGTAGGGTTGACTATTAGACAGCCTTGGGACCAGTTATCTCATGAAAATAGAGGAAGTGTGTACACTGTGAAGTGAGTAAACCAGTGGATAGAAGGGAATTTGTACTTTGAGAATAGCTCGGAATGCCCCAGTGTTCGTTTTGCGGTAGCTCTAGAGGGAAAAGAGCAGACAACAGAATAGACAGAATAAAGAAATGAAGAATGTTCCCTGTAGTGAAGACTGAGTTTTCAAGTATAAAATATGTGTCAAGGACCAAGCAGAAACAAAGCATAAAAACCAACCTATGACGCCCTCCAGCTCAAAGAAAGAACCCAACTCAAAGGTCTCCTCCTGTAGAGCACTGAGCTACTCTACGATTCTAGCAGGTTCCCTAGAAGACACCGGCCTTGGCCTCATTGCGTCCTGTCTCTCTGGAAGAGAAGTGCTTTCAGTGTTCTGAGGGAAAACTTTTTTGAAGGTAAATTCTATATCCATAGGTTCACTAATGTTTATGAGGGATCAAAATATAAAATCTGAAAGTTTGTGATGTATACCCATTTTGAGAAAATTCATTGAAGAGTGATTCCTAATAAAGTAACGAAGAGGAAGATTTGGATGTAAGAAGGAATAGTATGCACAAAAACCAGTAAAACTTAGATAGAACATTCTAGAAATTTGGATGTAGTACTGAAAGTCTTAGAACTCTGCATAACTTACAAGTGTAGGAGCTACTTATTAAAATGAGTATTCAAATAATATGAGAACACATGGGATGAGAAGTGAGGGTTGTTTTCCCAAGGATATATGACAGCTCTATACAAAACAGTTTTTAAAGGATGTCTTAACAATGCCCAAGTATAAGAGATTTGAGCAGGCATTTCCCAAAAGGAAAAATCCAGATGGCTGATAAACAGAAAGCTGCTTAACCTCATTAGAAATGAGAGAAATGCCTATTAGAGACCTGAGCTGCATCTGCAAATCCACAAGAAACACTAAGTTATAAAGATTGCCAGTGGCCGCAGCGAGATCGGCACAGCTGCGGCCAGCACTGCTGGGGCTGCAAGTGAATGCAGGTACAGAAATGTTCACGGCAACATTTAGAGTCAGATCAAACAATCCAAGCATCCGTCTCTGGACTTAGAGTGCTGATCAAGTTGTTTGTGTTCAGACATGGCAACTGCCTTTCACACTGAAAGTGCATCGACCAGCTGCAGCATGGCCAGGTGGACTGGATCTTGGAAACTTAGATGTGAAAGGGACAAGGAAAGGAGATAACCATCAGTTCACTCCAGATGAAGCCGAGTGAACAGTGTTGGTTTCGGTCCATGCGTACGTGCGGTGCGAGGCCTGTGGTTGCCTGCAGTCTGTAGTTAGATTTGCAGGTGAAGGAGTGGCTTGGAGGGAGTCGTGGTGCTGGCAGCACCCAGGGGGACAGCGGGGACGTGGCCAGCTGCTACGGTGATGTGATGGGCTGTTTCTGGACTCGGGTGGTAGTTCCACGTTCCCTTTGTAATCAGTTGTTAGGTTCTGCTGATGTACGTTCCTGTGTTCTAGTTCACAATAAAAGGAGTTAAAAAGCAAAAGCCGTTTTCATTTCCACTCAGCTTGTTCCTCTTGCCAGGGGTAACCACCATTAATAAGCAGTTTTTTTTCCAGACACAATTTATGCTTCATCTCAATTGAAAAAGAAAAGCTTGTTTTTTAGAAAGTATTAGGGGTAATAGGATGATGAGGGGAAAAGATTATTTCAGTGAAATCAGGAAAGTGGAAAAATTACAGCATGGTACGCTGTGTGTGATGGGGTGAAATTTAGAAGGAGTCAGGGTCAGGCAGGACTTACCTGTCAGTGTGTTTAGTTTGCTGCTTTAGTAGGCTTAAAGGAAGAATTCTGATTTTCCTGATAGCAAAAGTATTTAACAAAATCTGATACTTACTGTGCTTATTTTGTTAAAATACAGTGAATTGTAAACTTAAATACCCATTTATGTTACATTTCAATGTAGATTATATATTTTTAAGAACTCACACCAATTCCTGCTAAGAAAAAAAATTAAGCATCTAGAGATGAAAGATCATTTATATTACTGAGAGTAATCTACAGAAGTAGCAAACAGCACGTGTACACACACACACACACACACACACACACACACCCACCCCGACCTGGTCTCCACTGTTGCAACTTGCCCTGGAGATTGCAGACCAGGAAAAGAGGTGCACACGTCGGAAGGGCAGGGCTTTGTCGTCAATAGCAGACGATCTGCTCAGAGTTCAGGTGAAATGAAATTCAAAAGAAGTATATTGGAGTTCAGAAAATAAAAGGTAGGCAGTCACAGTTGTATAGAAATGTAGAAAGTACTTAGAAGAGAAAAAAAAATTGGTGGATATTTTTAAAGAAATGGCTAGAGATTGTGTTTCTTCAATGGATACCCCAAATAAAATCCCCAACCGGGCCCGGCGGCACATCCCCAACAGGGCCCGGCCGCGTGGCCTAGCTGCTAAAGTCCTCGCCTTGAACGTGCCTGGATACCATGTGGCGCCGGTTCTAATCCCGGCAGCTCCCCTTCCCATCCAGCTTGTGGCCTGGGAAAGCAGTCAAGGATGGCCCAAAGTCTTGGGACCCTGCACCCGCGTGGGAAATCTGGAGGCAGTTCCTGGCTCCTGGCTTCGGATCGGCTCAGCTCCAGCCATTGCGGCTGCTTGGGGAGTGAACCATCGGACAGAGGATCTTTCCTGTCTCTCCTCTTCTCTGTATCTGACTTTCCAATTAAAAAAAAAATCTAAAAAAGAATATGACCAGCAATTTCAAAATAAGAACTATAGATGGACTCATAAACATGGGAACTGGTAAGAGCAGGGCAATTAAAATTAATTTAACACCAGTTCTGCCCACCAGATTGGCACAAATGAAGAGGTTAAAAGGGAGTGTGACCAGGTGCTTCCACACACATCGCTGGCATCATAGATTGGTCCATTTTTTAGAAAGAGCAATATTGTGTCTAATAATTGTATTAAGTTACCTTATGGAGCCACCACCATGGTGAAGCCACCTCCATGGTGAAGCCACTACCACGATGAAGCCACTACCACGATGAAGCCACCTCCACGGTGAAGCCACCTCCATGGTGAAGCCACTGAGCCTCTGCCTGCAGTGCTGGCGTCCCATCTGGGCACCTGGTTTGTGTCCCAGCTCCTCCACTCCCATCCAGCTCCCTGCTGGGGTGCCTGGGAAAGCAGTGGAGGACACTCCAGGGCCTTGGGACCCTGCACCTGCTTGGGAGACCTGGCCTGCCAGCCAGCTTCAGATCAGCCTGGCTTTGGCCATTGCAGCCACTTAGGGAGTGAACCAGTGGATAGAAAATTAATTAATTTGGGCCCGGCGGCGTGGCCTAGCGGCTAAAGTCCTCACCTTGAACGTGCCGGGATCCCATCTGGGCGCCAGTTCTAATCCCGGCAGCTCCACTTCCCATCCAGCTCCCTGCTTGTGGCCTGGGAAAGCAGTTGAGGACGGCCCAATGCATTGGGACACTGCACCCGCGTGGGAGACCTGGAAGAGGTTCCTGGTTCCCGGCTTCGGATCGGCGCGCACCGGCCCGTTGCGGCTCACTTGGGGAGTGAATCATCGGATGGAAGATCTTCCTCTCTGTCTCTCCTCCTCTTTGTATATCTGACTTTGTAATAAAAATAAATCTTTTTTAAAAAAAAGAAAATTAATTAATTCCAATTAATTAATTAATTCGTTCTTTCTTTCTCTTTCTCTCACACACACATGCCACATTCCCCCTGCCTCCATCCGTCCCTCTCTGTAACTGTACCTTTCAAATAAAAAAGTAAGTCAGTCTTTTTTTTTTTTTTAAGGGGAGAGGCACGAAGATTTCCCATGTGGATACTGGTTCACTGCCCAGATGCTCACAGCAGCCAGGCTGAAGCCAAGGGCCAGGGACTCAGCCCAGCTCCCCATGGACGTGGCAGGAGCCCCAGGACTTGGGTCATGGCTGTCTTCCCAGGGTGCTCATCTACAGCATGCTGCAGTGAAAAGCAGAACTGGCACTCTCCCATGTGGGATTCGGGTTTCCCAAAGGATGTTTTTAACTGCTATACCAGCCCATAACAATTTTTTAAAGATTTTATTTATTTTTTATTGGAAAGTCAGATATACAGAGAGGAGGAAAGACAGAAAAATCTTCATTCCACTGACTTGCTCCCCATGTGGCCGCACGGCTGGAGCTGAGCCATGCAAAGCAAGGACTTTAGCCACTAGTCTATCGTGCCAGGTCCTAGTAGTAGGTAATTTCTAAGAAAAATTTGTAGGGTGAATTTGGAGGCCTCACAGAGCTGCTTTAGTTCCTAAAGCCCATTGCATTTTTGTCTAGGTTAAGGAATCTATGCTGTATTCCACATAATGGAAATTATTGCATAGTCTGCATTACCTAAGTCCTGACAGAGCCCCACAGCTCACTCAGGTGAAATGTCTTTCCAATGTATTAGTCACCCTGAGCTATAAATGTGTGAGGAAGGAAGCTGTAGTTGCCTGCATGAGCGAGGAGCTACCTCAGTCCTTCCCGCTGTAAAACTCCTTGACAACGGTGCTTCATGTTTATCAGACATTGATTAGATAGTTTTTACCCAGTGGTTTAATTTGCATTAGTCCTGAAATTATTAGCAAAAACCAGCACTAGGCCTAGACCATTGCTATCTGTCAGAAGCAAGCGAACTACAGAGCTTTAAAGTTTCAAGTAGCCACAGTGATTGAAAACGGTGACATTCCTTGTCATCTGTTTTTAACATGCTGTAATAAAAATACCATTTATCATATAATCAGTATTTAACAAAGTGCAGCCCTTTAGGGTCTTTGGGTTCTTTTTTGAAGTCCGTGTATAAGTATGGCCATCTTCTGTATCAAAGCTTCACTGTGCTCGGGCCAGCCGCATTTACAGTGCTGCAGTGCCACAGCGGCTGGTGACCACTGCACCTGCCGGGCCAGCCTAGCTCGTGGGCTGCAGTGCTGCAGTGCCACAGTGGCTGGTGACCACCGCACCTGCCGGGCCAGCCTAGCTCGTGGGCTGCAGTGCCGCAGTGCCGCAGTGCCGCAGTGGCTGGTGACCACCACACCTGCCGGGCCAGCCTAGCTCGTGGGCTGCAGTGCCGCAGTGCCGCAGCGGCTGGTGACCACCGCACCTGCCGGGCCAGCCTAGCTCGTGGGCTGCACAGGGCTGATGTGATTGTGTCAGGACTAGATCAACAGCGCTAGGTGAGTGAACTAATGGGAAGTGTGTGACTCTGCCAGCTGCTGAAGATGTAATTAGGTGAGTCCCTCAGTGTAGAAAGAGTTCGGAGCACACCTAGAACACCTTCCATGCTGCGTAACTGGTAAAAACTCAAGGAAATACTCTGCCTTCCTGTTTGCCTAACAGCCGCTTTGATGTGTCGGTGCCAAACAACACAGCCAGTGACCAGAGATTCTCAAGTTGCTGTCAAGCACACTCAGCAACTCTTTGCTTTTTTTCTTGAAAGTTGCCTTGCTCATTCTTCGAGGCATTCGTGTCTTAAAGAGACTATTACACATTCCAGCACATGTCCCCTAAATCATGTCTCTAAAGTACACTAGTAGCCAAGTCCAAGTTGGGCACTGTTTGGATTATCCCTGTTACTGTCTTCCTTGACCTGAAATTCAAAGTCAACAACACTGTTAATACCCACTCTATATCCCCAACTCTTTGAGGTATTGTGGCTGATACAATGACTGTTGCACATGGTCTGTTGCCCCCTGAAGGGTTTATCATCTATTTGAAAAAGAGACACAAATTGATTAAATGAGTAGAGAAAAGTTAAATGTCAAGTCAGTTGAATCCTAACTTTGTTCAGTGCCTCCCATGTGTTCCCGGCTTGATTATGGGACATTTAATACAAACACACTCCTCTTCCTCAGATAGCTGGCAGCCTGCTAGACAGACCGTGTGTAAACCAATAAGCCTGTTTTAACTTAACAGGTGTATGAAGAGGTGCGGTAATATCCCTACCTCCAAATGAGCTAAGACTCAGTGAGGGTCAGCGACTGCTTCCAGGTTGTGATCAGAGAGAACCTGGATTCAAGCCTAGATATACATAGGAGCCCTTGCTCTGCTGCGTGCCACCCTTTGTATTTCAGGAGTCCAAAAGGAGAAATTGAGGCCTCTACTCACGAGACCTAAGCTCACCAGCAAATTTGTCAGCTCACTTTAGTTTGCCTAATGCGCTGCTGTGCTTAGTTGTGATGCAATTATTTTGTTGACTGTGCATGTGTGCCTTAATAATTGGTTAGTGTGCCTCTGACGTGGAGGAGCCCCAGGGCTGCGTAGGGTAGACTTGATGGAGGCACTTCTGGGTCGAAGGGGACATGGACAAGGCCAATGTTAAAGGAAGGATTGGCCTTTCCAAGTAAAGACCAATTGTAAACAGGCTGGCAGTGAACGTGAGTGATACATCAGACCAGGTTAGCAGAAGTCTGTAAAACATGGGGCAGAGGACTTGGCGCTTGAGCAATAAGCACGCATGGACTGAGGACTGGCAAGGTGGACGGAGTGTTTCAGGGATTCTCTGTTTTTTCTTTTCATTTCTTGTTTGATAATGTAGCCTAGAGAGTGGGACTTTTGTTGAAGTAAACAGGTAAGGCCTTCCAGTAGGTGGGTTGTAAATGTTTGCACTGTGTTTATCAGGTGCCTAGCGTTGTCCTGGTATTCATTAACAGCACACTAGTATCTGTTTCCAGCACACAAAAATAGATGCAACTGCATTGGCTCCTTGTTTCACCCAGTAGATGTCGAAGCGTCTTTGGATCTGTAGCCATGCAAGGCTTGGCTAACCTGGCATAAAAAGGTGTAAGCATGATGGAGATAATATAAATGTTGTCTTGTTAGTCTAAAATAGCCCTGAAGTGATTGTTAGTAAGAGTTGATGTAATTTAATCTTCAGAGGGCTTTCAGGTATAAGTTGTAGAAAAGCTTTTCTTAGCAAAGTTCTTAATTGGATGAAAACTGTTCTTTGAGATAAGTGTAAGGATCTTCTTTGTTAGTTGCCGTGTCCTAAATGGTATTTAGATTCTGAATTTTGGTGTAACTCTTTCACAGCCAGTTTCTTTTTTTAAGTATGTAATTGTAGAAAAATCATAGGTTTTGTTTGTGTATTTTATTTGTGATTGTGTTTATGTAGTTCTCTAATATTCAGTTTAATTTAGTTGATGTGTGCGTGTGTGTTTAAGGAAATAAGAAAATTTGCGCTGCTAGCTTATAGATTATGAAACATTCCTGTCCTCCTGTCCCTACTCCTCCTCTTCCTTTTCTGAGTTGTTAGCTCTTTTCTTGACTTTATCATCCTGTTTTGCCTCCCTTGAGAAGAATGCTTTTACATTTGTCACATCTAAAAGTAATTATACAAAATGGAGATGGAGCCTAGCTCCTTTAACCCCTTGAGTGATGTTTGTGGGCGTATTCACTCAAAGCATATAGAGTCCACACCTGTGAGGATCACCCCGTCCCCTTCTGTAGTTGAAATGAGTGTCCCTCCTTCGTGTGTGCCACCGTGAGACGCTGTCCTCTTCTCTCCTAGGCCACAGACCTCCACCAGCACGAAGTGGACACCGCTGTGTGGCAGACAATACCAACCTCTATGTGTTTGGAGGTTATAACCCAGACTATGACGAGTCAGGGGGCCCAGATAATGAGGACTACCCCCTCTTCAGGGAGCTCTGGAGGTATCATTTCGCTACAGGAGTATGGCACCAGATGGGCACTGATGGCTACATGCCCCGGGAACTGGCATCCATGTCACGTGAGTACAGCAATTCTGAACTTTGGATTTTGTGAAATGGCTGAGAGGCCAAGTTCGGAGCCATGTGCTCCTTGTAAATACTGTATAATACCAGCTGGGATCTGGGTTTGAATCCAGCCCTGTACTGTTTGCTTACCACTTTTGTGTTAGCTTTGACTTCTTCCCCTGGAGAATGGAGTTAATAATGTCTCAGAGAGTTCTGTGTATTCGATCATACATCGCTCGTAGATCAGCAAATGGGGTTGGTTGCAACAGTGATTAGTAGCCGAGGAGCAGAGTACCTCTCATCCACTATGGAGTTAGTCCTCCCAGCTACTCCATGATGCAGGCCCTGGAGGGCCTGATGACGATGAGGAGATGGGGCTGAGCACCTGTGGGCCGGGGCTGGGTGTGCGGTGCCTGGGGGGCTGTGGCTGGGTGCCGTGGTCCTGGGGGGCCGCGGCTGGGTGCGGGGGCCCTGGGGGGCCGTGGCTGGGTGTGCAGGCTCTGGGGGGCCGTGGCTGGGTGCGGGGGCCCTGGGGGGCCGCGGCTGGGTGTGCAGGCTCTGGGGTGCCGTGGCTGGGTGTGCAGGCTCTGGGGCCAGATTGCCTGGGTTGAATCCCAGTTGGGCAAGGTTCTTCTAGGAGACCCTTAATGAGTATTTAGCCCACTCTCCACCTCTGCTTCATGGTTTATAATAATAGTTCCTGCTGTGTAGGATTGCTGGGAAGATCACTTAAGGAAGGTTAGGTAACTTTCCTGAGGTCACACTGGCATTGCAGCCCACAGCTCCCTGTTTGCAGAGACCATGCTGTTACCTACAATGCTGTAGTAAAGATTCAGTACTTTTCCTTAAACCTACTGAAACAATATAGTGCCAGTATTTTGTAGAAGATATTAAGCGTGTGTGTTTTGTGGTGTGTGTGTATGTGTGTGTTGGCAGAAGCAGAAGATACAGAGAAGGGGGCTGCAAAGCTTCTTGCATGTTGCCTTGTATCAATTCCTTCCTGAGTGCCTGCTGCCCTTTGCCAACAAGGCACGTCTGGTGCTTCATGGTTCTGTGTTTGGCTGCCTCCTTGCCCTGCGCTGAGCAGCAGTGCCATGCCCTGGCTCATAGAGCCCCGGGTCCTTCACGAGTGGGTGTGGAGCGTGAACCTCGCTTGTGTGCACTGAGCCCTTTTTCTGCAGAACTTTCCCTGGATGCGCTTGGAGCTGTCTTCCGAGAACAAAGCAACAGATGTTTTTGAGTTTTCAGATCTTCTGGTTTACGTGAGAACACGTTGCAGGAAGCCAGCGTGTAAGTGTTGTTTGTGCTTCTCTCTTCAGTTGTGCTGCATGGGAACAACCTGCTAGTGTTTGGAGGAACGGGCATCCCGTTCGGGGAGAGCAACGGCAACGACGTGCACGTGTGCAATGTGAAGTACCGCAGGTGGGCGCTGCTCAGCTGCCGCGGCAAGAAGCCCAGCCGTATCTACGGACAGGTACCGTGGCCGCGGCCGCGCCCCTCGGGTGTGCTACCCCGGATAACTACTGCCAATGCCAAAGTATGATTTTAAAATCTTGTTGGTGATGCAATTTGGAGTCTTAACCTAGTTCTTATTTTAAGATTTATTTATTTATTTATTTATTGGAAGGAAGATTTACAGAGAGCAAGAGATACAAAGAGAAATATCTTCCATCTGCTGGTTCACTCCCCAGGTGGCCACAACGGCCAGAGCTGAGCTGATCCAAAGCCAGGAGCCAGGAGCTTCATCCAGGTTTTCCATGTAGTGCAGGGTCCCAAGGCCTTGGGCTGTCCTGTGTTGCTTTCCTTGGCCACAAGCAGGGAGCTGGATGGGAAGTGGAGCAGCCAGGACTCAAACCAGCGCCCAAAGGGAATCCTGGTATTTGCAAGGCAAGGATTTAGCCACTAAACCATCATGCTAGGCCCTTCATCTAGTTCTTTCATCTATTTATTTATTCATTTAATTTTTATTGGAAAGTCAGATTCACAGAGAGAAGGAAAGACAGACATTGATTCACTCTCTAAGTGGCCACAGTGGGTGGAGCTGAGCTGATCCAAAGCCAGGAGCCAGGAGCTTCTTCCAGGCCTCCCACGCAGGTACATGGTCCCAAGGCTTTGGGCCGTCCTCGACTGCATTCCCAGGCCACAGGCAGGGAGCTGGATGGGAACTGGAGCAGCCAGGATATGAACCAGTGTCCAAGTGGAATCCCTGTGCTTGCAAGGTGAGGACTTCGTTGGACCCTAATCTATTTCTAAAAACAGGTGTCTTTAAGTGTTAGAACCATGTCTCTGTCCCCCACTCTCACAGAGAAATTGGGCTCTAGTACGGTGCAGTTTCCACCCTTTTCAGAGTGGTAGGATTCTCTGTAGAACTTTCTGACATAATTAGTAAAGTAGATGGTTCCTGGTTTGAAAAGCTAAACCCACAGGCCAGCACAGTGGCGTAGCAGGTTAATCCTCCCCCTGTGGTACCCTCATCCTGTATGGATGCCAATTACGGTTCTGGTTGCTCTGCTTTCAATCCTGTTCTCTGCTTATGGCCTGGGACGCAATGGAGGATAGCTCAGGGCCTTGGATTTCTGCACTCATATGGAAGACTTGGAAGAAGCTCCTGGTTTCCAGTCTGGACTGGCCCAGTTCTGGTTACTGCAGCTATTTGGGAAATGGATCAGCAGATGAAAAACCTCTCTGTCTCTACCCCCTCTGTATAACTGACTTTCAAATAAAATAAATATATCTTTTTAAAAAAGAGGATAAGACAGGGAGAAAACGAAAAGTTATGGATCTGGCATGGTAGCTTAGTGGCTAAAGTCCTTGCCTTGCATGTGCTGGCATCCCATATGGGCGCCGGTTCTAGTTCCGGCAGCTCCACTTCCCATCCAGCTCCCTGCCTGTGGCCTGGGAAAGCAGTCGAGCACGGCCCAAGGCCTTGGGACCCTGCACCCACATGGGAGACCCGGAAGCTCCTGGCTCCTGGCTTTGGATCAGCTCAGCTCTGACTGTTGCGACCATTTGGGTAGTGAACCATCAGATGGAAGATCTTTTTCTTTGTCTCCTCTTATTCTGTAAATCTTAAAAAAAGAAGAAGTTACATCCAGAAAGATTGGGAGCGCTCTTAGGATCAGGCTAAGCTTAAAATGACCAAATGTTGACTTCCTTCTCAATGAGTTCATGTTAGTACTGATAAACAGCTGGTGAGCTCTTACTCGGAAGGTCCTATGGTATCTTAGTTCCTCTGTCCTCCCCAGGAGACATGTGAGCTGCAAGCATCATCGTGGATAGCTGAGCTTACACTGCGGAGTCAGTGGCAGGTGGTCAGTGCCTCGGGTCGATGCCTCCAGGCTTCCTGCTTGCCAGGGGCTGGTGCTTGTTGTCCTGTTTGCTTCCTGTTAAGAGCAGCTTGTCTGCACAGAGCTTGGAAGGAGAGGTGGTTTGCAGTAGAGGTGTTTATGTCAGTGTCTGCATCCTTAGCTGGGCAGGCCCCTAAGGACCATGTCTCCCCAGTCCTGGGTAGGTAGAACTTGTTTTCCAGTTGATTAAAGTTTTACCTTTCCAAAGGTCATCTCCAGGGTCTAAAAGTAATGTACAAGTCCTCTGATATCTTTAGTCTTTTTAAAAAGGAGACCTGGTATTTTAAAACGTTAAAAAGAACTAAAGAATTTCATCAAACCTGACTCGCAGTATCTGATAATGAGCAAAGCACATTTTAAAAAAAAAATTTTGTTTTGATAATCTTTACATAGTTGATTAGGGCACATAGGGTTAAGGGCTACAGGAAAGTGGGTCAGACCATTGTTTCCACATTAACATTTTTTTTTTTTTTTCTGTATCTGGGGTCAGGGGAGAAACAAAGGGAGAAGCCCCACCCAGCCTCCCACCCACCCCAGGTCCCCGACGTGATGTGAGGCATGCTCTGAGGGTCCTGCTCATACAGTTTTGATAGTTCAACAGTTCTGAATTGCTGCCAATCTCACCGTTTCAATCATGATGAAATCTATTCAGAATTTACTGCTGACATAATCTCTTCATGGTTGGGGTTCTGAGATCAGCAGTTTAGTCGGAGGGATCTCCAAAGAAACTTCGTCTGAGGTGATCCTAGACCTGATTCTCATGTGTGTTTGCCCGTACAGGGTCTGGCACCGTCTGTCGCCCCAGTCAGCTTATGCACATGCTGGTGGTTACATTTGCTGGGTCATTTCTGTTTCCAGGCCTGTCTTCCACACAGAACATTGGTGTTGCAGTCCAGCCTGATTCTGCCCAGCACATACTTGGCCTTCCCGCAAACCAGTGGGAGATGCAGTATAGTCGGAGTGACCCACAGTAACCCCCACCGTGCCTTTCCCTGCCCTGGCTCCCGTGCAGAGCGCTTTTCAGTCAGCACTAACAGGTCCGTCTTGCTTACCTCTTCTCGCTGCGCAGGCCATGGCCATCATCAACGGCTCCCTGTATGTGTTTGGAGGGACAACCGGCTACATATACAGCACCGACCTGCACAAACTGGACCTCAACACCAGGGAGTGGACACAGCTCAAGCCCAACAACCTTTCCTGTGACCTGCCGGAAGAGAGGTGAGCGCTCTGCTCGCTGAGACTTGACCTTCCACGTGTTGATAACATCAGAGACCTTCGCCCTTAGTCAGAATGGCCCCAGTCAGCAACAGGAGGTTTTCTGATGAGAAAATGGTATATTCACCAGAACTGTACAATTTTTTGGTGATATTTCCTCTTATATTTCAGTCTTTAGAAAGATATTAACACTTTGGAGAAGAAATCAAATTGTATTTGGTAGATAGAAAAAATTACTTTGCACTTGCTGTTTTATTTCTTTTAGTATTTTGCATATTAGTGTTCTTTGGGTTGTTTACATGTCCCCGGAACTGGTCACAGTGCTACACCCACAGTGATGCTTGTGGAGCTGGATGCTTGGGTGGCAGATGGATGCATGCATGGGTGGGTAATGGGTGGATGGATAGATAGAGGGGTGGGTGGGCGGATGGCTTATGGGTGGGTACAGGGTGCCTGGATGGGTGGGTGAAGTGGGTAGTCAAGCAGGGCTAGATGTGTGGCTAGTTGAAAAGGTCACTGATTTTAAATGCTCTGTTCAGCGTTCGAGCATGAAATGGTTCTGTCTAGTTGCCTGCTAGTAAGAGTCCTAGATCTTGTACTTTTCTTTCTAATACCAGTAGCCTCATTTTAAAATATAGCTCAGGGCCCGTCGCAATAGCCTAGTGGCTAAATCCTCACCTTGCATGTACTCAGATCCCATACACGCACTAGTTCTAGTTCCAGCTGCTCCACTTCCCATCCAACTCCCCTGCTTATGGCCTGGGAAAGGAGTAGAGGATGGCCCAAGGACTTGGGTCCCTGCACCCGCATGGGAGACGAGGAAGAAGCTCCTGCAGCCTGGCTTCAGATCAGCCCAGCTCCAGCCATTGAGGCCACCTAGGGAGTGAACCAGCAGGCAAAAGATCTTTCTCTCCATCTCTCCTTCTATCTGTTTATCTGCCTTTCCAATAAAAATAAATAAATCTCTTAAAATAAAATTAATCTCACTGAAAAACTTGAAGAGATTTTTCCCCCTATAGGTTAAAAGCAAAACCAATAAGCAAATATTTACTCTCTGTTTAGATTAAGCCAATGATTCTGGGTTGTCTTGAAGCCACATGGCATGTGAGTGCTAAGGCAGGATTTGCCTTGGCTGTAGCGCAGTGGTGGGCTGTGTTTGCAGGAGCGCCAGGAGAGAACCTAGGAGGGAGCGGTGTGGAATCATTTTGATGTAATTGCTCTTGCCGGCAGTAGGGCCTTTAGGGAAGGGAGGAAACAGGGTGAGTTTTCAAAGCATTTTCACTTGGTTGTCTTCTTTGAATCCCTTTGTTGACATTTGACGCAGTATTCTGTGTTGTTGCAACTTGCTGTGCATGGTCTAGCTTCCTCCCAGACGGCTCACTTGAAAGTTCCTGCAGGTCTTTTTTGCCGTAGTCACTGCCCCGTGTAGCATGATTTTCTGCTAAATATTGGGGTATTTCAAAAAGTTTGTGGAAAAGTGAAATTAAAAGATAAATTTATTTGTAAGCAAAACTTTGAAATATGTGTAAATTTCTTCAAATATACCTTCTGTATGAATTTTTAAAGTTCCTACCGAATATCTTCCTTTGAAAGTCCCGAATCTGGGGTCTCTAATTACAGGTAATCAGATTGCATTTTAAAGATTTATTTACTGTTTTTGGAAAGGCAGATTTACAGAGAGAAGGAGAGACACAGAGAGAGAGATCTTTCTATTGGTTCACTCCCCAAGTGGCTGCAGCAGCCAGAGCTGAGCTGATCCAAAGCCAGGAGCTTCTTTAGGTCTTCCCCGATGGGTGCAGGGTCCCAAGGCCTTCGGCTGTGCTCAGCTGCTTCCCCAGGCCACAGGCAGGGAGCTGGATGGGAAGTGGAGCAGCGGGGATTAGAACCAGCACCCATATGGGATCCCGATCCGTGCAAGGCAAGAATTTTAGTCATTGAGCCATCACGTTGGGCCCATCAGGTCACTTTTGAGAACTGTGATAGTTTTCCCACTTTATTCAAAGTTATCATAAAAAATGATACAAAATCTAGAAAATACAAATAGGCAAAATGAAGAAAATGACAAAATCTAGACTCAGAGATAACCAAGGTTAACATTTTAGATTACCTTTTGTAATTACCTTCTGTGCGAATCTTGTGTGTATGTCAGATGTTAAGTCGATGGCTTATATGCGCTTACGTAACTGATATTTCTTACGGTTAATGATACAAAAAGTTTCTGAAGTAGGAGAGGGGAGAGAAGCAGTTCTCAGTGTGCTAACCCTTTATGTCTGTTCTTACGGTGTCACACTAGGCCATTTTGTGCGTATTCTGTAACTTAACCATTTCTCTGTTGTTACCACTTAGACCATTTCTGGTCATTTATTATTACAAATAATGATGCATGGAAAAGCTTAGGGGTGTCCATTTACACTAGTGGATCTCATGTTGTATGTAGTAACTGGATCTGATAGCCATCCATCCACAGGGAACACATGGATTGGGTGCCTGGTTCCCGGCCTCAGCCTCGCCTGGGTCTGAGCATTGCAGTCATCTGGGGAGTGAAGCAGTGAACAGATCCCTCTCCCCCTCCCCCTCTCCCCTCCCCTCCCCCTCTCCCCCTTCCCCTCTCCCCCTCCCCCTCCCCCTCCCCTCTTCCTCCTCTCCTCTCTCCCCTCCCTCCCCTCCTCTCCCTCCCCTCCTCTCCCTCCCCTCTCCCCCCTCTCCCTCCCTCCCCTCCCTCTCCCTCCTTCTCTCCCTCTTTCCCTTCCTCTCCTTTCTCTGTCTCTTCCTCTCCTTCTCTCTTTTCCTCCTCTTTTTCTACCTCTTGTGGTGCTGTGGGTTCTGCTGCCACTCCAGCATCCCACATCAGATGGGAAGTTCACGTTCAAGCTACTCTGCTTCCCAGATGAGCTTGGGGAAGGCAGCGGAAGGTGGCTCAGGGACTAGGGCCCCGTCTCCCCCACAGGAGACCCAGATGGAGTTCCTGACACCCGGCTTTGGCCCAGACCTGGCTTCTGTGGCCATTGGATGGGAGATGTTTCTGTCTCTGTCTCTCGGTTGCCCTGCTTTTCAAATAAAATGAGTAGACATCTTTAGAAAACAAGCTCTTAGAGCAGAATTTTAGAGAAGTTTTCACTTAGTTATAAACATTTTGTTGTCTATTTTTAGATACAGACATGAAATTGCACATGACGGTCAGAGGATTTACATCTTGGGAGGCGGCACGTCCTGGACAGCTTACTCCTTGAACAAGGTACGCTTCCAAAGAGCAGCGTCTGCTGTGTCAGCGGCGTCGTGGCTTGGGAGCCCACGCCCCGTGTGAGAGGGCCAGGTGTGCGTCCCGCACCTCTGTGATGGTTCAAGTGCTTCTGTTCTGCTCCCCCACCCGGGGACCCAGCTGAAGTTCTGGGCTCCTGGCTTTGCCTGGCCCGGCCCTGGCTGTCGCAGGCCTTTGGAGAATAAACGAGTAAATGGAAGCTGTCTTTCTGCTTGACTTTATTTTCTTTCTTTCTTTTTTTTTTTTTAAGATTTATTTATGGGCTCGGCAACATGGCCTAGTGGCTAAGGTCCTTGCCTTGATCCCATATGGCTGCTGGTTCTAATCCCGGCAGCTCCACTTCCTCTCTATCTCTCCTCCTCTCAGTATATCTGACTTTGTAATAAAAATAAAATAAATCTTTAAAAAAAAAAAAAGAAAACAACAATTAGTATATGCCCTGTCCTGTGTATTTGCTCTATTTTAAAAAAAAAAAAAAAAGATTTATTTATGTTTATTGGAAAGTCAGATATACAGAGAGGAGGAGAGACACAGAGGAAGATCTTCCGTCCGGTGATTCACTCCCCAAGTGAGCCGCAACGGCCGGTGCTGTGCCGATCCAAAGCTGGGAGCCAGGAGATTCTTCTGGGTCTCCCACACGGGTGCAGGGTCCCAAGGCTTTGGGCCGTCCTCTACTGCTTTCCCTGGTCACAGGCAGGGAGCTGGATGGGAAGTGGGGCTGCCGGGATTAGAACCGGCGCCCATATGAGATCCCAGCGCATTTAGGGCGAGGACTTTAACCATGAGGCTACGCCACCAGGCCCTTAATGTGAATTTTAAAAATTGCAATCATGTATGTGCTTTTAATCTTCAACCACCTTATTTAATTTTTGGTCTCATTTCAGAGTTAGAAAAGGTCACAGAAAAACAAAAGCAAAGAAGGAAGACTTTAACCAAGAGTGCATGTTTTCATACACTGTTATTTGAAGTCCAGTTTTCTATCACGGAAATCTTTGTACTTTCTTTTCAATTTTGCTATGAACCTAAATGGGCTCTAAAATTAGAATTTTTGTTTTTTTCTTTTTATTTTATTTGAAAGTCAGAGGGTCCAGCGTCGTGGTATAACAGACTAAGCTTCTTCCTGGTATTTGATGAGTTGCAGACTGCTGGATTCCATCTGGCTCAGGCCCAGCCGTTAAGGCCATCTGGAGAGTGAGCCAGCAGGTGGAAGATCTCTGCCTCTCTTTTCTCCCTCTCTCTATATGTAACTTGGTCTTTTAAATAAGTAAAGTAAATCAATTTTTTTAAGGAGATGATCCGTCCACTGGTTCGCTTTCTGAAGGCCAGCAGCAAGCAGGGCTGGGCCAGGCCGGGGCCTGGGAGCCGGCACTCTGTCTCAGCTCTGTCGGGGGCAGAGACCCAGGCCCCGGAGCCCTCAGCTGCTCTGTGTCTGAGTGCTAGCTAGTAGGAAGTGGAAGCAAGCCAGGTGTTCCTGGGGTGGCTGCACCCCAACCGCTGTGCCATGCTGCACCCCAACTGCTGTGCCGCGCTCCTGCCCCAGAACGTGGCAGAAAGCCATTGTCCAGGCTACCTCAAATTACAGTTATTTATTTCTGTGTATATGTTTTTTTCCCCGTCAAGATCCACGCATACAACCTTGAGACAAATGCATGGGAGGAAATTGCAACAAAACCCCATGACAAAATAGGTAACTGTAAATGATTGATTTATTTTTAGCATGTGTATTTTAAACTTGTTTGAGAGATGGAAAAAAGTGATTGGAGTTGGCGAGTAAAATATCTGTTGAACCGGTGTTGGCAGTTACATTCCTTGAGCCGCTTCACATTCTTTCTCAGTGACTGAGCAGAGGGCCTAAGTGTGGAACTCCGCCCGGGGTGGGAGATGGGAGCCCTGCTCAGTGCCTGCCTGCGGCTCCGAGGGCTGGGGGCTCCTGGTGCCTGCCCCCCGTTTCCCTGCACTGCTGGACGGGGCTCTCAGGACTTCTGAAGTCGGCACTGTTGGCTTACTGCAGCGGAAGGATTGTTCTGAGTTGTTTTTTACTATGACACATTGACGTGATTTCCAGTGTTTCTGTGAATAACAGAATCCCTGTGTCTGTGTGTTCGACAGGGTTTCCTGCAGCCCGAAGGTGTCACAGCTGTGTTCAAATCAAAAGTGGTAAGGATTCTAAAGAACATTTTGATTCCTCTCTGTAACCGGGCCTGCTGGGAGTGTCCTGTCTTCTGGTTACAGCCTCTCTGAGGAGGAGTCTTGCCCTGAGACCTTGGTTCTGCTCCCTAACCCTGAAGAGAAGCCCAAGGGACCATGCGTCTCTTGCATAATGCAAACCAGTGCGGACGCGGGTTTTATTGCATCACTGAAGGTCTGTCCGCTCCCCCGCAGGTGTCTGTCTAAGGTCACAGTGCTAATCATCTAGGCATGGCTACAGTGGACACTTGAGGGACAATGGATCCAAATCCTATAACGCCTTCAGCATGTTTCCCCAGAGTTTATCTCTGTCTGATGCCAGGTGGAACTCTTAGCTCCCTCTTTGGCCGTGTGACAGCAGAGGCAGTGTTTGGCTTCAAAAAGCAGCTGCAGCCAGTCTTGTAACATGATAAATGACTCTCCTTTGGATAACCTTCCAGTCTGTTAATTTGTAGCTTATTTTATGGTTTGATATACTGACTGAAGTTTTTCTGGGAGGGAAGTGTGTATACATGAGTTTGATAGCCCGTATCCTTTTTAGAAGATGCGTTCAGATTTAGCTAGGATTATGTTGCCATTTCTAGTACAACGAGACTTTTTGGATAAAATTTATACAAAGTGTTGCTTAGTTCTGCAGCTCTGAAAATGGAGCTGTATGTTAAAATTTTGCTCGGATCGTAACCAAGGGAATTTCTGGTGTCATTCCTGAGTTTAATTAAGCATTGGCTCCAGCTCAATCTAGACTCGACTGAAGACATGTGCTCATTGGGTTCTGAGGCGAAGCACCGTGCAGAGGGAGTACCACCTTGGTCCTGGGCACTTAGCTGGAAAGTCCCCAAGCCTGGGTAACATAGTTACCTAATGACTTACATCCAACTGCTTTTACAACAAACCAGCCAGCGCCTTGCATCTCCCGGGGAATTGGATTCCTGACCCAGAACTGTGCAGGTCGCGTGGAGCTTCAGATCCTGCTCTTTAGGCTGAAGGGCTGGAAGGACCTCTGTGCTCCCAGACGGACTGCGGTAAACGCTGCTCCTCGGGGTGCTTGTCTCCATGGAGGGCATTTATCTCTGTGAGCAGATAAATGTGCGTTCTTCCCGGCACCTTAGTGCAAAGGACAGTTTGCAAGCCTTTAGAGGTGTTTTGTTTAAACTCATGTGTGTATTAAGCTTTCGTTACGTTAGTGGCTAGTGTTCAGAAAAACAAAACAAAACAAAAACCCTTGCTTTCCAGCTTCTCTGTAAAAAAGGGAAGATGTGGCCATTGGAAACCTTCAGTCCCTTGAGGTCGCCGTGGGCGCGAGCTCACGGGCATCGCCTCTTGGGAAGGCTGAGTGTTCCTTTCACCTTCCCTGGGCTCCCTGGCTCATTTGCCTTCTGTGCCTGGAACCTGTAGCTGCTTGACTTGGAGAGCCGGGATACGAAGCCTCCCCAGAGGCGCGCCGCTCTGACTTAGTGTCCCAGTGTGGTGGGGGGACATGCCCGTAGGGTGGCACACCACACAGCTGAAGTCCTGTGGTGTGGGCTGCTCACTGCCCTGGCCGGCCACCTGCCAGCTGTGTGGGGTACTTGGCACTTTACATCCTGTTGTGATCCTGGCTCTGCTTTTTGTGGTAGATGTGTTTATCTGTGGAGGCTATAATGGGGAAGTGATCCTGGGAGACATCTGGAAGTTGAACCTGCAGACTTTCCAGTGGGTGAAGCTGCCAGCCACGATGCCTGAGCCCGTGTACTTTCACTGTGCGGCTGTTACACCTGTAAGTGTTGGTTTTCATGTCTTCCTGTGTATCTACAGACGCTGAGGAAATCTTTTCAGGCAGATTAGCAAGGAAAAAAGATCCTGATGTTGCCAGACTTTGGATCACAGTTTCTAACCTTTGCAAAGCTAGGTTTTCCTCTGAGAAAACGGAAGGGAATGCTCCATCCAGCCCTGTTAAAAAAAAATTAAACCTAAGAGAAATGCTGCTTGCGGCATTTGGACCCTACCACTGAGGGCAGAGGTGCACCCTGGAAGGGCAGAATGGTCTCCCCCCCTTGATACTGAAGTCGAAGATCCCACTAGACAGTTTCATTGTGGAAGTCCCAGCACTTGGCGCCTGGGGCACTTCATGTAGTTTTGGTTTAATGCTGATAAATAGAAAGTGAGTTGATCACGGAGTGTGGGGCCGGGCTGCAGCTTTTCCCAGGTAACTCACTCGTTGTTTAAGCCCTGTTGATCCGTCTCTACACTGTGTCCGGAGCAGTGAGAAATCCTTAGGTTTTGTCGTCGCGATTCGGCCTACTGTGCGTTGTTCTGGCCGGGTCTTCAGCGTGGGCGCGTGTTGCTCCATCTGAACTGCCCTGTCCCGACTGCTTCCAGGCTGGTTGCATGTACATCCATGGAGGAGTGGTGAACATCCATGAGAACAAGCGGACTGGGTCGCTGTTTAAGATCTGGCTGGTGGTGCCGAGCCTGCTGGAACTGGCGTGGGAGAAGCTCCTTGCGGCCTTCCCCGACCTCGCACACCTTTCCCGAACGCAGCTGCTACACCTCGGACTCACACAGGGACTCATCGAGCGCTTGAAATGAACACTCGTGAACTGCTCATCGCTTCTGGAAATGTTAATTTAAAGAGACTCCTTTATTTATGGGCAGTGTAGAATGTGCTACAAAGAGGATTGGTTACCCTGATCAAGGCCTTATTCAGAAAATACATCAGATGCCTTTCTGTACGTTGGTTTTAAGTTGATGGCCATCACACTTCCCATGCGCTTCTCCTGCCCAGCACACACGCCCGCACACACACGCACGCACACGCGTTGTCCTTCCTTCTCAGTGAGGCTGAGGGGACTTGTGCAGGGACCCTATCATCAGTAAAACTGAAGTAATTTTAAAATCCGGCAGCCACAACAAGGAGGGGTTTGGAGGACAGGATGAAGAAGCTGAGCTTTGGAATCTTGAAGGCTGCTGTGAAAGCCGAGTGTTTAGCCAGGTGTTGCCGAGCTGCGTCTGCGCAAGGAGGCAGGGTTGGCGGCTCGTGGCACAGGTGGATCCCTGGGGCTTTGGAGGAAAGCCGAGCAGCTGCGAGTGCTCGCCAGTGTCCCCCTTGCCTTGGTGGTGGCAGCAGTGGTGCCAGCGGCCTGCCAGGAGACACGGGTGCTCCCAAGCCTGTGCCCTCGGAAGTGACGGCACCACGGTGTTTGGAGTTGGGGAATAGCAGTGGCCAGAGCTGTTCTTGTGCAGTAGCTGTGAAGTGCTCCTGGGCTTGTCAGCAGTGGTAACGGCCTCTGGTTTCTTCATAGGGGATGCTAGACCCTCACTGCGCAGCCTCAGGTCTCCCGATGCCAGGCCAGAGGAGCGCAGAGCGAGAGAAGGTGCTCCTGCCACGGCCCTGCTGCTCTGGCTGCTGCCTTGGCTCCGACCATCTTTTGCACGCCTCCTCTTGCGGTCTCCAGACCGGGTCATCGCCACTTCCGGAGGCAGCCATCCTTGATTGCTCCTAGCTTGCTGCATTCTCTCCTCTCTGCTTTAATGTGCACGAGGCTGTGAGTCTAGTCTTTGGTCCAGGTCTTGCAGGGGAAGCCAGAGATCACCCTGAAGAACACCGTGTTGTTTGAAGATCAGCACCAGGAAGGGAGGACAGTATCATTTGCCTTTTGGTATGAAACTGTAGTTCTGATTTGTGTGTTTAGCAGCTTGGCCACGGATGGCTGGAGGCTGAGGCGCCGGAGGCCACAGTCCAGGGCGTGCTCAGGGCACCAGTGCAGGGCTGCCCGCAGTCCCCCGCAGTCCCTCGCAGCGGGGACGCCTGTGGGACGGGAGCACAGCTCTCCTTTCAGTGTCTCCTCTTCACCTAGCTCTGCAAGTCACTCTTCTTTTTCCTGCGTCTCAGAAGAGATCTCTTTGGCTTATGTGTGGATTTAAAATCACCTCTGAGTCATGGCTGAAGTGTTACCATCCAGTGTCAGTTCTAGGGAGGGCAAACTCTTGGCCTGCCTCCCAGGCCACCTCCTGGGCCCTCTGCGTGCCATTGGTGTGGGCTGGAGTTGCTGGAGCCCTCTGGAGAGAGGCAAGGAACGGCAGCTCCTCTTTCCCCGACCTCTTAGCAGCCTGCACCCCTCGCCACCCGCTGCCTAGCCTGGCTTGCTCAGGAGCGAGTCGGCCTGAGCTGCGCCCTGAGCTGCACACAGGATGTGGCTGTTTGGTGGGGAATGATCCAAATCAGGGCGGCCTTGCAATAGGAGGTAGAAGAGGCGTGTTGTCAGGGATTTCTGTAGATGGGGCCGCGGCAAGTCCTCGGCCTGTAGGTTGTCGTAGTCCCTGGAGTGTGATCAGGCCTCAGGCTGTGCTGCGCCAGGAAGCTGGAGAGAGGGCCTGATGCGGTTCAGTCCGTGCTTGCTGACACCTGACGACCTGCCAACATCCTCCAAGTGCGTGTCCTCGGATGAGGATGTCTGTTCTGTCGCCCGGTACTGGTGACAGTGGTGTGGTACGACCAGCTTTGAGTGCTCTGGGCGCACACGTGCGCATGTTCTAGATGCCAAAGGAAACTGTGTGTGGATGACGGAAGGTACTAGAAGGGTCTCCTGACATTCTCGTCCTGCTGCAGCCAGCACTCGGAATCCCTTGCACTCTGCTGCTGTGATCTGGGAGAGTTGCTGCCTGCGCTTTCTCTGCCTCTTGGAGAAACTCCAGCTGTGTTCTGCAGCCAGCACTCGGAATCCCTTGCACTCTGCTGCTTTGATCTGGGAGAGTTGCTGCCTGCGCTTTCTCTGCCTCTTGGAGAAACTCCAGCTGTGTTCTGCAGTCCTGCACATTGAAGTGCAATGTATAGAAACACAAACGGATAGAGATTATATATCGAACTATACAGGTGAGGTGCGGCTCTGAGGCAGGCGGGCTCCACTGGGTGTCTGTCCTGAGAGATGGAGTGTACCAGGCCTTTTCCGGGTCACGGACTGGCTCTTGGGGAAGCTGGGTTTTCAAGGCCATGTTCTCTTGCTTCAGATCTTGAGAGCTGCTGTCCCGTGGGCGCCTTAGGGGGTTTCTTTCTTTTTCTTCTCATCATCTTTGTACTGTATCATGTTTGCATGCTTTGCCTTGGAATAGGAAGTCTACCCTTAAGGAGTTTCCTAAATGGAGAATTGAAATCTAATATATAATACTGTCAGGTCACCCTTGTATGTACTAATTTATCTGGGAATGTCAGTACTTGATTAAATGAAGAAAATATTGATTTCTTCGTTTAATAAGATGTTTTCCACATCTTGTGAAAGCTGTAAGCCGAAGCAGAATACTCAAATTTTAACCATTCTTCAGGGGCCAAATAAAACCCTTTTCACTGGCAGCACCTTTTTTTTTTCTTTTTTTGTTCAGACCTGAATAACATGCTCTAAAACTTATTATTAGATAGCGAGGTTTAACGGTATAATGTGTAGCACAGTGACATTGCTGAGCAGAAGGTGTGTTAGCAGGGACGCAGCAGCTGCCAGAGTAGCAACTGTAAAGCACAGATCCTTGAAATCCATGCAAAGTGTCTCTACTTTTCTACAGAGCAGGTGTTTCCTCCCTGCTCCAAGAGCGCAACTCTTCCAGTCGGAGAAGGCGATGGATATGTTACAGAAGGAGGAAAAGTCCCAGAGGGGCTCGAGCCGGCGGACAGCAGCCTGATGAGCTGTGCTTGGCCAGTGGTGCAACCCTGAGCCTTGGAGGCAGGCTCCCTGCCGGCCCTTGCTGGCCCCTGCCCGGCCCCTGCCAGCCGCTGCCCGGCCCCTGCCTGGCCCCTGCCCGGCCCCTGCCCAGCCCCTGCCAGCCCCTGCCAGCCCCTGCCGGGCCCCTGCCACCCTTGCCCAACCCTGCCAGCCCCTGCCAATCCCCTGCCGGCCCCTGCCCGGCCCTTGCCCAGCCCCTGCCGGCCGCTGCCCAGCCCCTGCCCAGCCCCTGCCAGTCCCTACAGGACTCCCAGCTTCCGCGGTGATGTAGGGGAGTCGCTTCACTTGAACATAGTGTGTTGACCTTTAGCAGGTACTTGATTTTCTTGTGATCTTGTGGGGCTTGTTTCCTTTAGTCACAAAGCTTGGTGTATAGAAAGGCCGGATTTGTCCTCTAAGATTATGTTGGTGATCTTACCGTATAAAGCCAGTGTAATTTTGTGTGTTCTTACAGATGTTTGTGAAGTAGCACAGGTTATTGGGTTGTCTACTGCCAGCATTCTAATGTAGCACAAAAAAAAAAAAAAGAAAGAAAGAAAGAAAGAAAGAATGAAAGAAAGAAAGAAAGAAAGAAAGAAAGAAAGAAAAGAAACACAGCAACGATTTTCCTTTTGTTCCGCCCTCCCCTCATTTCCCGGTGTTGAGCTCCTGGCGGGTGAGAGTTCTGGGCCTGTGCTCATACAGCACCCTGAAGCTGCCATTGTTAGCTCAACTGCTGTTGCTCCCAGCGCCCTGGGCCTCTCGGGGCGCCTCGGGGCACCTGCCGCTGGCTCCGCGTGCCCAGGGCGTTTCCCTTCTGTGGGCACTCGGGTCAGTGGGCAGTCACCTCTTCCCAAGTCCTGAGT
Organism: Ochotona princeps; assembly: GCF_030435755.1. Lineage (NCBI taxonomy): Eukaryota > Metazoa > Chordata > Mammalia > Lagomorpha > Ochotonidae > Ochotona > Ochotona princeps. The sequence goes on along the minus strand of NC_080856.1, from coordinate 3,082,254 downwards.
TGTGCTTCAGAAGTGATACTCATCTTTTTAGTGCAATTTTCATGGTTTTAATTTTTTAAAAAACTTTGTAAGAAGTGTTTTAAAGGCCCTGCTGCATCAGCGTGCAGGGTGTCAGAGGCACTTTTCAGAGAAGAGGGTGATTTCACTCGGCAGTAACTGCTCACCCACAACATGAACGAGGCTCCCTTCGCGTGCTGGGGAGTGAGGGGTCTCCCTGTGAAAGCCCCCAGCAGTGGCAGATTGCTGGAGGGAGTGAGGCGAGAAGGGCGGCCTGTCTCGCACGCACTGTGAGGGCCCAGCACAGGCCGCTGGCTGCTGGCTTTTCTGGAGAGCGCTTAGCCATGGCCCCGGGAGGCGCGTGCACGTCCCTTTGCCGTCTGGTGTGCATGCCGTAGGATCAGGACAGCTGTCCCACTTGACCCGGTTTCCCACAAGCCAGTAGGAAACACAGTGAATTTGCCCCAAAACGTCCAATCTGTATTTATGTACCTTGTCAGTGTTTTGCTGTTGGTTTTCTAAAAACAGTCTGATCAATAAATCTTATCCAAATCTATTAGACTCAAGGCTACCTTGGTTGTCTGGTGTTAATCTGAGCGTGCGTGAACTCACGGAAGCGACACAGCGTCAGCCCCAGCCACCTCCCATCAGCTCCTCCATCCTGCCCACCCCGGACTTGCCACCGAACACCTGTGGCAGAACAGGGCTCCCTGTTAGGACATCAGCCTGGGGGCAGGCCATCCTCCTCCTGCCTGTCCCATCCCATGGTCCCCTGATGGCCACTGGACAAGTTTGTGTGGGGGTGTTAGGACCTTTCTAAAGTACTGAAGAGGCACCAGGGGATTGGAAAACAGAACCTACACTTGACAGAGGCAGGTGACTGTATGATCCAAGGGCAAGCCCTCAGAGGAGTCCACGGGCTCTGTGTAGGATCCTCTGGGGAGAAGACCACAGCTGCTGGCTCTGCCTTGGCGCTCCAGATGCTTCCCCCTCCAAAACCTGTTGGGTGACACGTCACCGCCTGGTACATCTGCCCAGACAAGGCAAGGGCATGCCAAACCTGGACCCCGCCCCCGACTTTTTTATTAAAAAAAAAGTTTTTATGGGCCCGGCGGCATGGCCTAGTGGCTAAAGTCCTCGCCTTGAAAGCCCCGGGATCCCATATGGGTGCCGGTTCTAATCCCGGCAGCTCCACTTCCTATCCAGCTCCCTGCTTGTGGCCTGGGAAAGCAGTCAAGGACGGCCCAATGCATTGGGACACTGCACCCGCGTGGGAGACCCGGAAGAGGTTCCAGGTTCCCTGCATCGGATCGGCGCGCATCGGCCCGTTGCGGCTCACTTGGGGAGTGAATCATCGGACGGAAGATCTTCCTCTCTGTCTCTCCTCCTCTGTGTATATCTGGCTGTAATAAAATGAATAAATCTTTAAAAAAAAAAGTTTTTATTAGAAAGGCTGACATACAGAGGAGGAGAGACAGAGAGGAAGATCTTTCGTCCAATGATTCACTCCCCAAGTGACCGCAATGGCTGGAGCTGAGCCATTCCGAAGCCAGGAGCCAGGAGCTTCCTCCGGGTCTCCCACGCGGGGGCAGGGTCCCAAGCCTTGGGCCGTCCTCGACCGCCTTCCCAGGCTACAGGCAGGGAATTGGATGAGAGGCTGGGCCGCTGGGATTAGAACCGGCGTCCATATGGGATCCCGACGCGCTCAATGTGAGGACTTTAGGCTGCTACGCTATCGTGCCGGGCCCAAAGATTATACTTTAAAAGCATTTGCTATTGTCAGATTTATTTTAAAACATTGAATGGCAGTGAGAATGTGTGTGTGTGTGTGTGTGTGTGTGTGTGTGCACCCATCCTCCACTGGCTCACTCAGATTCCTCTAAAGGCAGAAGCCACCAACTCTCTCCACGTCTCCCATGTGGGGAACAGGGGTCCAACTGCTGCTGCTTGAGTCAGGAGGAGAACCAGGACTTGACCCCCAGGCACTCCGGTGTGGGCTGCAGGCCTCCCAGCCAGTCAGCCACTGCTTCACACATCTGCCCCAGACAAGAGAATTCACCCGGGTGGGCCGTGGGAAAGACCAGAGGAGGTCTGCTTGGTTTTCTCTTTCCCTATCGCAGGCAGACTCTTCACAGCGCTTGGTCCAGTTCCGCAGAAGCTCGTGGATCCCGTGTCTGATGAGGGCCGGCGGTGACGGTCAGGGGTTCACAAGGGATGCTGGAGTGTTAGCATCTCTGAGTTCCTCATCCTGGAGGTGCATGGGGGCAGGGAGCTGACCTGCCGCTTGGGCTGCCCCACCCCTTTCCCGGTGCCTGGGTTTAGTGTGGCTCGCATTGCCTGCAGGTTCCTACTGATGACACACCCTCAGTGCTGGCTCGGATACTTGGGCTCCTGCCCCGCATGGGGAGCCCTCAGATTGAGTCTTGTCGCCTGGCTTTGCCTGGCCCAGCCTCAAGCTGCTGTGTTTGGAGAGGGAACCATCAGATGGAGAAATTCTCTCTCTGCCTCTAATTAATTAATTGGAAAATGAAGCCCAGTCCTGGATGCCAGTGAAGAGAAACTTGAGGCACTTTTCAAAAATCATGCCCACTCTGTCGAGGTGTGAGTGTGGCTTGTATCCTGTCGCCCAGAGCCTGTCCCCACCATCCTGTCCACTCAACACGGAGCAGCGACATGACTGGCGGATCTCACAGGCAGGGGAGAGGCGGTGAGGGTCTGAGTAACAGACCTGGCACACCCAGCAAGTCCCCGTGGGCGGTGTGCACAAGCCTGGCATCCAGCCTGCAGTCCCAAATGCAAAATGAGCCACTTTCCTCAGGTGTGTGCAGCGAGCCAGCAGGAGGGCCTTGCAGCCCTGGCCAGGAAGGCAGGGCAGCTAAGCCCGTTACTCAGCTCCAGGGCCAGGGAAGAGCAAGGCACCGACAGTGTGGGAGCCCGGGACACAGCCAACCTGGGCCCTCAAGCCAGGAGCTTTACGGCAGTACGGCAAACTGGCACCTGTCAGAAGCAGGTTAACCGGCTGTTCCTGCCAGTGTCCTCCTGGAGCCGAGAGGGACTGTCACCTGACAGCCAAGGGTGTGCACGAACTCTGCACACCCAGGTCCACGGGCACCTGGTGCTCAGCAGCTGGACCTCATCCTGAGCAGACCAAGGGCAGGTCATGGTTCATGTTCGCATCCTGCACTGCCCTCAAAGATGTCACCAGGAGCTTGTTGAATAGCAGGGCTGCTCAGAGCTGCCCCTGCACTCCCTGATGAAAATAACCTCCCCACAGAGCCAGCCTTTGCCTGCCTGCCTGCCTGCACAGCTCACTTTCTCTTCCAAACTTGTATTGGTCTTATACCCATTTCACAGAATTTTGGTAGGTCGAAGCAGCCTGAGGTAAGAGGCTGGCCCAGGAAGTCACCCAGACCCTCCAAGCCGAGAAAAAGGCTGAACATCCCTGCGGTCCTGCAAGGGGTTCTTGGCTAAGGTCCTCCACGGCCTTCTGCTCCGGATACCCCAGCCTTCTCTGAGGTCCAGGGGTCTCCCTGACAGGACCTTCCAGGTCCTGGAGAAGCCAAGTCGCGGCTGGCGTGAGGAGGCTGGGGACCTGACGCCCAGACCTGCAGTGGCTTGCAGAGGGCAGCAAGGTGGCCTCCAGCTGGCGCTCAAGCATCGCCAAGAACCGCCCGGGCGGCCTCGCTACCTCCCCCTAGCGGGCACTCGGCCAGGGCCGGACCGTGACGGGGCCGTGGGCATCGCGACTGCAGGGCTCCGCCCGCGGCATGGGTGCCCCTGCCTTCAGGAAGCTTCCACCGGGGAAAGCTAGGAACTGCGAACCCAAGCAGAAGTTAGGGGTGGCCTGGCCACCAAGAGCGTGGCTGTGTGCGCGAGCAGGGGTTGTGTCCCCGTCCAGGGCAAAACTCAGCTTCTGGAAGGGGAGTGACCACGTGGCAGGAGATGGCGGAGCTTGGCAGGGGGGTGTCGCACCAGTGTCCCCGGCCGAGGGCCAGGTGGGAGTCTGGGGGTGCCCTCGCAGGGCTGGGACCCCCTCAGCGCTGTGCCGGCTCCGGGCTGGGGGAGCCGCTCTGAACCGGAATGATCTGGTTCCGAGTGGCCTGGCTCCCCGCCCACCACGCTGGATGCGACAGACAGGCTTTGCCGCAGTCCCCGACCAAAGTAAACAGAGCGGGAAGGAGGAGGAGGGAGCGCTGTTTCTATGGCAACCCGGAGGGGCGGTGGAAGTGGCTTGTGGGGATGGAATTGCGACTTCAGAGGTTGTGCGGGGTGGGGGAGGTTCCCCCAAAAATCAAATGGGAGGGGAGGCCCATAGCCCCGGGCGTGCACATGGGGACCACCATGGAGGAGAGGTGCAGCAAGGGCCTGGGGCCTTGGGGGTCCCTGGACAGTCACCCAACCCATAGCTGGCAGGCCCTTTCTGGGAAACCCACCTGATGGGCAGTTGACACACAGAGGGCTTAGGCCCCAAAGGTCCCACGAGCTGCTCCTGAACCCCGCCCACCAGCCGCGCAGATTAGCATCTCTGCGTGGCCCTAGCCTAGGTGCGGTGGACGCAGGGTGTGGGGGTTATGAGGACTGTGCCTGTCAGCTCTCGGGGAAGCCATGCTGCAGCCCACCAGAAACCTGGGTCTGAGACTTTGTATCAGATCCTGAGGGGTGCCTTCTGCCCAGCCATCAGCTGGCCACTCCTGCCAGGAGAGGGTAAGGATGGGCGTGGGTGTCCCTGCCGGGTGGCTGTCACCTGCTGAGGGCTGAGAGCTGTGCCGGCTTGGGGGGAAGTAGAATGGAGGGACTCCTGCATCTGGCTTCCCCAGGTGCCTCCAGCCCAACTCCCCTTTGGGGCCTGCCTCCCATGCTGAAGGCTCCGTCCTGAGCAGGATGACAGGGTTGGGGGAGGACAGAACGGCCTCTGCCTGTTCTTGTCCTCATGCCCCCCCTGGCACAGGGACTGTGCCCAGTGCCCCGTGCTGTTCACCAATGCTCCCTTAAGCAAGCTGAGAAGGGGGCTGCTGCCCAGAAAGAGCAACAACAGGTACTGCCGCCAGGTTTCCGCTAAGCAAGGTCCCCACGGAAAAGACAAACACGGGTGCTGTGGTGCAGGGGGTCAGGCTGCTCTGGGCACGGCTCCCTCCTGGCTGTTCTCCTTCTGAGCCGCCTGGGAAAAGCAGGGGAGGATTGGAGTATCAATAGGAGACGCAGGGATTTTGGGGGGTAGGGACCAGAGAGAAAGGACAGCCTCTGAGATCTCACTGCCTCTGCTCTTAGGCAGGGGTAGGGACACCCCACCCCCACCCCACTCCGCACACCCGTGCCCTCCGTGGGAGGCTGCTGCTGGGCCCTGCTGGGGCTAACAGTGTTGAGTCACCTTCAATTTCCTGCCTACCTGGCCGAGCCGATAAATTCAGGACAGCTTTTATTGCTTTTGGCCAAAAAAAAAAAACAAAACAAAACAAAACAAAACAAAAAAAACCTCTGCCATTAAGATTTACGGAGCCAAAAGCTGGTACAATATAATCTTCAGATTCCTCTATCCAGTCAGTTTCCCAAGACGAAAAGTTAGCATTTCAGAGGTAATTTCATAAAAAGGGTGATCAGATTAATCATGATGTCAATTTAATAGTAGTGTCTAAAATAATTAATTAGCTTTCTTGAAGTCAGCAGTGCTGAGGGACTCTAAAAAGAATACAGACGGCTGTGTCAGGCAGTACATCTCTTTGGGCAATAGATCTTGAGAGAATCCTTGTTGGAAATCGTCCCGTGGGAAGCCTGGCATGGGCTCGTTGGCGCCGAGACAGGCTCAGATGTGACGGGCTCCCCTGACACCCAGCCCTCCAGGACAGCCCTTGGCTGCGACTGGGGGCAGTGTGTCTGCACTTGCTGAGTCCAGGCCGACCCATCACGTGTAGAATTGTCTTGCGACGCCTGGGAAATGTGTGTGCACAGGTGACTGATGGGACAGGCAGGTGTGAATTGCAGTTTGCTTGTGAAAGTACCTGTGAGGGCGCCCACCTGGACCCCGTCACGGCTGTGTGGGTGGCAGTCCCCGCTGCTCACAGGACACAGCCCAGGCCCGCCGCCCTGGCGTCCTGTGAGCAGACAGCACGCTTCTCGGAAGAGGGACCTGCAGCCCTGACCCCAGCACCCACAGCGTGAGCAGCTGGAGGTGAGGCGTGTCCAGAGGATGGCCCCTAAGGCGTATGCCTGGTGTCCTTCTAGAGCAGGAGGTCTTGGGGACACAGGTGCAGGTGCAGTGGGGCTCAGAGCAGGGTCTCTAAGACAAGGAAGAGCCAGAGAGCAGCGGTCCTGGAAGCTGGGGGCCTGGAGCGCACGTCCTTCCGTCTCTGCTTGCCTCTGGAGCGCAGTCTCCAGGTCTGTGAGAGATACACTCCCGCTGGTGAGGCTGTATGCTGTGTGCTGCTTCACTGGGGAGCCTGGGGGCTCCTATTTCTAAGATTGTTTTATTCTTACTTGAAAAGCAGAGAGAAAGAAAGATCTTCCATCTGCTGGTTCATGCCCCAAATGGCCATAATGGCTGCAGCTGAACCAACTCAGAGCCAGGAGCTTCCTTCCGGTCACTCATGTGGGTTCAGGGACCAAAGGCTTTGGGCCATCCTCTGCTACTTTCCCAGTCCATAAGCAGGGAGCTGGATTGGGTGTGGAGGAGCCTGGACACGAACTGGTGCTCATGGCAGACGCTGACGCTGACAGGTAGCGGAGTAAGCCAGCAGAAGTGGCTGGGCTGTCAGCTTCTTCCAGGATTGTCCCGAGGGCGACTGCTGGATCCCTGACTTGGGCGTGGAGACAGAGAATCGGAGTAGCTGTCCTGTCTCCCACACTCTTCCCCAGGAGGAGCTCCTAAGGGCCCTTTCTGTGTACTGTGTACTCCGTTCTGCCGTGCAGCCCTCGAGGTTGGCCACCCCGTAAGAAGTGAAATCTGGGACCCAGCGCCGTGGCCTAGTGATTAAAGTCCTTGCCTTGAACGCATCAGGATCTAATCCCAGCAGCCCCACTTCCCATCCAGCTCCCTGCCTGTGGCCTGGGAAAGCAGTCGAGGACGGCCCAAAGCCTTGGGACTCTGTACCCGTGTGGGAGACCCGGAAGAGGTTCCTGACTCCTGGTTTGGATCGGCGCGCACCGGCCTTTGGGGTTCACTTGGGGAGTGAACCATCGGATGGAAGATCTTCCTCTGTGTCTCTCCTCCACTCTGTATATCTGGCTTTCCAATAAAAATAAATAAATCTTAAAAAAAAAAGAAGAAGAAGAGAAAGAGAACTCCGGGGCTGGTGCTGTGTGGCAGGCTGAGCCTGTGTCTGCAGTAGCAGTACCCCATATGGACACTGGTTAGCTTCCCAGCTGCTTCACTCCCATCCAGCTTCCTGCACATGGCCTGGGAAGCAATGGAGAATGGTTCAAGTCGTTGGGGACCCTGAACCCATGTGAGAGACCAGAACAAGCTCCTGGCTCCTGGCTTCAGATCTGGCCATTAAGGCCATTTGGGGAGTGAGCCAGGTCTTACTCTTTCTGTAACTCTGCCTTTCAAGTAATAAATAAATAAATAAGTATTTTTTTTAAGGAAGAAGTGAAGTATATTTTGGCTCGTGGCTCTGGAGTGCAAACAGCGGGACACGGGCTCCAGTGAGAGCCCCGCTGGGGTGCTGCCTAACCTCACAGAGCCACCAGGACTCAGCATGGGAGTGCTGCCCCAGGGACCTGATCCAATCCACACATTCCCCAAAAGTCCCATCGCTAACCCCACAGAGGGTTTAAATTTTCATCCTGTTAATGCCATGAACCTAAGACTTTAGAGGTGTTTTTTTTAAGATTTATGTGTGTATGTATTTGAAAGTCATCTTCCAAGCCCTACTTCATTCCCCAAATGGCTGTTAAACAGCCAGAACCGGGCCAGGCTGAAGCCAGGAGCCCAGAGCTGCACCTGGCTCTCCCACATGGATGGCTCCAGTACCTGAGCCACCTGCCGCTGCCTTCCTAGACACATTAAGCAGGGAGCCGGATTCCAAGTGGGGCAGCCAGGATTGGAAACAGCACACTGATACAGGATGCTGGCTGCACAGGCAGCAGCTTGTACCACTGTACCGCAACGCTGGCCCCTGGGTTTGAATTCTTGCATTAGCTCCAAGGGACAAGGCACTCTGAACTTGCTTGCAGTGGGGCCAGTGGAATGCTAGAAGCCAATGGCGACTTTAGCTGTAAGCTGGCTCAAGTGTAACTTCTCTTCATCTAGGGGGTGACTTTTGGTCAATTTGGACCCTGAAATGGTGTCATCGCTCATTCTCCCGGGGAGGGGAGTCAGCCCGGGTGGCCTGTGCCGCGTTTCTCATTCTCTCTGGCAAGGTCAGTGTGAGGGCAGTTGGTGGCTTCCTGGTGGCTGTGAGGTCACCTGGTTCTCAATCCCCCGGCCTCTCAGCAGGCGAGAGGAGCCAGTGGCATGACCCTTTTGGTTTTCTTTGAAACGTCAGGATTGGGAGCAAACTCGGATGGGACGGAGATGAAGCGGTTCCCAGGGATCCCGGGACTTGTCGCTGGGAGCCTGGCAAGCCCAGAACGACGTTCAGCTTCCTCCCTGCGGGGAGCATCAGCCTCTGGTTTTCCAGATGATTCTTGTAATAATATCTACAGGACTTCGTGCTTCCCAGGCTTCTTACGAAGATTGGACTCAGCCTGGGAGTCCCTGCTGCTCACATCACATCCTGCAGGACTGGTGCGCCTGGGAAAGCAGAGGAAGACGGCCCAAGTGCTGGGGACCGTGCATCTACGGAGGAAGCTCCTGTCTTCAGACCTGCCTAGCCCCCGCAGTGGATAAAGATCTCTCCTCTCTCTGTAACTCTGCCTTTCAAATACAAAATAAATAGATCCTAAAAACAAAAACTAGTTTCTTTCATAGAGCCGCGGCGGGGGAAGTACCATGAGTGTTGACCCCGTAAGGGTCCCCCGTGAGATGGCGTGGTGGCCGGAGCCTCACTCCCCCGGCCATTGTCCCTTTTCTGGCTCCTCCGCTAATGGGCCTCTGAGCTCAGCTTCGAGATTTATGGATCTCATTTTGAAGGAGAAATAATGGACCCAGCCAACGTGAGGGCGGCAAGGGCCTTGGGCACACGCAGGCGGCCAGGGAGGCAGGCTGAGGGCTTCAGCACCCAGGGCTTCCTCCTGGGCAGGCAGCGGCGCCAGGCCTGGGCCCTGGGTCATCCCTCCCTGCCCAGGGGCCGGCAAGGACAGGCCTGGCCGAGGGGAGCAGCTGCCAGCAGTGAGTGTCCCGGTGGGAACGCCGGCACAGGCCGGAAGACCACCCCCATGCTTGGAGAGACCACCCGGAGCCAGCCAGGCTCTGAAAGGCTGTGCAGCCCAAAGCTAGGGTGGAAGCCCGGGGCAGGGCCGAAATGGCCCTTCCCACAGCTCGCCGCAGGACCCCAGTAGAGCCCCAGCTGCTCACCGGGCTCCTCTCGGACCTGCTGGGGGCCTCTGAGCAGAGCTGAGCCAGGAGGAGGCAGACAGCTCCTAACAGCATCCTGTAGGAACAAGAGTCGGGGATCCTGCGCAGCATCCATGCTGAGGGACCAGCTGGAGGCTGGACAGAGTGGGGGCTGGCCAGGGCCGCTGGTGGTCACCCAGCACCTGTGCCCGCTTGGCCACAGGGGCTAGGATCTGGCCTGGCTTTGTTCTTGACTCAAAGCTGCTGCCCCAGGTGCTGCAGAGGTGGAGGACACAGGGGCCTTGGCCACTGCTGCTGCCCTCCGGGCCCCCGGGTGATTTAGGAACCAGAATGTGTCAGTTTGTGGCCAAGGACAGGGTGGGGGGCGCTGAGAGGCAGGCAGGCTGGCCCGGGGGAGCCGAGATCACAAGCGACTGTGGATCAAAGCCAGGAGCAGGTGTGCTCTCCGCCTCGAGGTCCCGCAAGAGCCCTGGCACCTTTCCCATGCCAGCTGTGGAACCTGGCCCTGAGTCTGCACCCAGGAGAGCCCACGGCAAGCGCAACTGGCCCCAGGGAACTGGATGCGTGACTGCTTGCTAATCACTTGGCTCTCTTCCACCTCACTCCTGGCCCAGCCCTTGGGAAGACGTGCCCATCTGATGCCTCGCCTGCCCACCGGCGACACGTGCATCTGTCCTCGCCACTGGCGCCACCTCAACAGTGTCCACCTGCAGCCACTTACGCAAACCTCCTCCTGGACAGGGTGCGCTCTTGCGCCTGGCTGGCAGGCCCCCATTGGGCATCCTCTCCAGGCGTCTTGGCCCTGGGTTACTGCAAAAGCCGCCTCACAGGCCTCAGCCGCTGGCCCAGCTTTGGGCCACCCTCGGGCTGTCTTCCGAATCACTGAGGTTAATCTCTGCTTGGAAAATGTCAGGGTCAGGTCTGAAATCCCCAGCCCAGCCCAGGACCTGCCCGCCCCTCAGGCCGTGTCTTCCCATCCTGTTTCCTGAAATGCACAGTCACCTCTCCCCCCAGCCTTCTCTACCCTCACCCTATAGCACCTGCTTGCACTCTCGCTTCATCCTGGACCTTTGCAATGATAAGCACAGGCTGCCGGGGAAAGTGCTTCCGGAAACATTGAACCAAACGCTGTCGGTGGTCCCGCCTCAACGGGGAGCTCTGGGTGGGGGTCATCCGGCCTGGGGCCGTGCCCACAGGACGCGCTCACAGCAGACACACAATCGCATTTGTTTTTGCTTGCAGCCAACATTCCCCCATCACTTTACGCAGCCTTTTCAAGGGCAGGAGTTTTTAATAAGAGGTCAAAATGGTGGGTAAGCATTTCACTGTAGCGTCTCAAGTTTTCTGAGTGGCTGTACTTTATTTGGTCATTTTGTTACTGCACATTTATTATTACGATAGGTTTTGTTATTGTTTTAATTCCATATTATGAACATCTTTACCTTTTTAAAAAATCAAATTTATTTTTATTTGAAAAGCAGAGCAACACACAGAGGACTTCTGTCCACTGGTTCACTTCCCAAATGCCACATTCTTGTTTCACGGATTAGAAGTCATTGGAGGGAAAGACATTTTAAATGTTGTCTGTGTTCCTTCAATCACTGATTATGGAGTGGGTGGATGAATACATAAATGAACAAACACATACAATGAACACCTTGTAACCATTTTTTTTCTGTTGAATATTTTTTTTTTTGAAAAAATTTTTTTTTTTTAAGATTTATTTTATTTTCATTACAAAGTTAGATATACTGAGAGGAGGAGAGATAGAGAGGAAGTGGAGCTGCCGGGATTAGAACCAGCGGCCATATGGGATCAAGGCGAGGACCTCAGCCACCAGGCCACGCTGCCGAGCCCTTTTCTGTTGAATATTATGCCAAGGTAAGTATTCCTGGGATCAATGAACCAATAGAGTATTAACGTATTTTCGCATTGCACGTGACACGCTGTATTTTCTGCAAATGGCAACCTCAACTCACCTCCACGCTGTGATATGGTCTTGCTCTATGGAGCGGTGGGGTCTAGGGTCCACCTCTTGCAGCTGCCTTGATTAACAGTGACGAGGAAGCCCAGGCCTTGGGGGGAGGCCAGCTGCCCGTGCTCTTCAGCTGGCCCCTCCTGGGCCCCGAGGCAGTCCAGCGTCTGCGCCAGACCCCGGAGTGCGCAGGCCTTCCCAGTAGCCATTCAAGCCCGATGCTGTGCGGGGAGGAGCCATCTGCACAGCACTTGTCTACTTGCCCAACCCCTAGAGGGAGACACTGAGCAGCCATTGCCATCAGCCCCTTTCCAGGGCACACGAAGGGACTGTGGCTCTCAGCTGGCCATCATGGGGTAGGCACTGCAGCCATGTTTGCACACGGTTGAAGAAGTACAGACCACAAGGGTAGGCACTGGTGAGGCTGGACTGATTGGGACAGACTCTGAGGAAAAGGGCCAGAAGGAGGCCATCTTGGTTTCCTTGCCAGAGAAGTTAGAAAGATATGTGGGCCCACTACAGTAGCCTGTGGCTAAAGTCTTTGCATTGCATTTGGCAAGATCCCGTTTGGACACCAGTTTGTATCCCGGCAGCTCCACTTTCCATCCAGCTCCCTGCTTGTGGCCTGGGAAGGCAGTCGAGGACGGCCCAAAGCCTTGGGACCCTGTATCCATGTGGGAGACCTGGGGGAGGTTCCTGGCTCCTGACTTTGGATTAACTCAGCTCCAGCCATTGAGGCCGCTTGGGGAGTGAATCATTGGATAGAAGATCTTCCTCTCTGTATATCTGACTTTTCAATAAAAATAAATCTTTTAGGCAGAATTAGAAGGGGACAGAAAGAAACAGAGTGAGAGGGATCGTGCCTCTGCTGATTCACTCCCCAAATGGTTGCAACAGCTGAGGCTGGGCCAGACCAAAGCCAGGAGCCAGAAGCTTCAGCTGGGTCTCCCACATGAGTAGCACAAGACCCAGCCCTTGAGTTGTCCTCTGTTGCTTTCCCAGGTGTCTTAGCAAGGCTGTGTCAGAGGCGGAGCAGCCAGGGCTTGGGCTGCTGGGCTTCAGGCAGCGGCCCCTTTGCTGTGCTGCAATGCTGTAAACAATCACCCCCAGGGCCCAGCGGCGTGGCCTAGTGGCTAAAGTCCTCGCCTTGAAAGCCCCGGGATCCCATATGGGTGCCGGTTCTAATCCTGGCAGCTCCACTTCCCGTCCAGCTCCCTGCTTGTGGCCTGGGAAAGCAGTCAAGGACGGCCCAAAGATTTGGGACCCTGCACCTGCGTGGGAGACCTGGAAGAGGTTCCAGGTTCCCGGCTTCGGATCGGCGCGCACCGGCCGTTGCGGCTCACTTGGGGAGTGAATCATCGGACGGAAGATCTTCCTCTCTCCTCCTCTGTGTATATCTGGCTGTAATCTGTCTCTCCTCCTCTGTGTATATCTGGCTGTAATAAAATGAATAAATCTTTAAAAAAAAAAACAATCACCCCCAGTCCAACTAGACCGACGCTTGCAGCAAGGACAGGTGTTTCAGGAAACAGGACATCCTGGGAGGGTCAGAGTGTTGTCAGCCTTCACTCTAACACCCACCCAACACAGTTCCAGCTCCGAGGCTGGTGAGCTGGCACCAATGTGCATCCTGATGAGAACTCTGGACAGATCCGTCTCGAGCAGGCCTTATCCCTGCCAGTCACAGGCTCTGCAGCTGAACCCACTTGCGAGCAGCCTGACAAAGAGCAGCCCAGGAAAACGCGCAGGGCATGGACTGCCATTGACAACTCGCTCTTTTCTCTCTAAATACATTTTTTAAAAGATTTATTCATTTTTATTGCAAAGTCAGATTTATAGAGAGGAGGAGAGACAGAGAGGAAGATCTTCCGTCCAATGATTCACTCCTCAAGTGACCACAGAGGCCAGAGCAGAGCCGATCAGAAGCCAGGAGCCAGGAACTTCCTCCAGGTCTCCCATGCGGGTGCAGGGTCCCAACGCTTTGGGCCATCCTTGACTGCTTTCCCAGGCCACAAGCAGGGAGCTAGATGGGAAGTGGAGTTGCTGGGATTAGAACCGGCGCCCATATGGGATCACGGCGCGTTCAAGGCAAGTAATTTAGCCATTAGGCCATCATGCTGGGCCTGAAATAAAATAAGTCTTTAAAATATTATACTCATCAGATAGGCAGAGATAGGGAGAAAGAGAGAATTTCTGTCTGCTGGTTTATGCCACAAACAAGTCCAGTGGCTGCTGAACAGGGCAGCTGGGAGCCGGGAACTTGGATCTCTGCCATAAACCATTGTCTTCCACCTTCCGGGTCTGACTTAGCCGGAGCTGGGACTGAACCCAGGCACCAGGACAGAGGACACAGGCATCTTAAGCCCTAGGCCATTGGGACAGACTTCACTGACAAGCTCTTCCGTTCACGTCCCGGTTAGCGTGGAGGTGTGAAAACGATCTCCATCTGAGCTCTGAAGATGAACTGCCTCGCTAGGCTCAGCCAGTCAAGGCCAGCATTCTCTGGCCAGACCAGCTGCAGAACGCTGTCTTTGGTGTGGGGGCAGGAAGGAGGTAGGTGTGTACAGAGCTCTGCCCACAGTGGTGCCAGGGATTGCCAAGTATCCCGGGCTCCCAAGCTTCCCTGGAGGCGCAGCAGACCCACACCTCGCTGCTCAGCTCAACTCTTCCTCAAGCCTGATGGAGACGACCTGCCTGGCAAGATCCATGGCCTGTCCCACACACACTCCTGACGGTGTAGGGACCCCTGAGGGCACGGCACAGGGTCAGACCCAGCAGAGCCCAAACGGGCTGGGCACAGGATCTGGATGTGCGATCCTGTCTGGGCCCAAGGAGGCAGAGCAGGAGCCACGTGGTCCATCCTAGGAGCCTTGTGCCAGGGCGCCCTCAGACGTCAGCCCTTACCCACCTCAGCGGCTGCTGCAACGGATGCCACCGGGGTGAGACCGCAGCCAGCCAGCCACTCCTGCTCTTCTCCAAGGTCCCCGGGTCACTGGGGACAAGGCACCATTGCACAGGGCAGTGGCCTGTCTCCAGCTCAGTGAGGAAGACCCCCGGCGGCAGGTGAAGCGAGCTGTGTTGCTCTCACCCCTGTCCCTTCTCAAGCAGACCCAGCCAGAGAAGAAAGTGGTGTGTGTTTGGCTTCAAAGCTCTTCAGACGCCATGCCAGTCCCAAAAGGTGCCTGCTGGTGCCACTGCCTGGGTTCAAACAGTGCAATTCTTGTGTCAGGATGGGATGAGCCCTGCCAACGCTGACCAAGTCCCGTCAGAGCCCTTCCCTCGGCAGCTGAGTGCTAGAGGGCCCAGATCGAATCACTGCGGGGCTTGCCTGCCAGCTGGAGTGATCAGGCCCAGCTCCAGACTGCAGGCTTAATTACAGTAAGTCTCAGATGGGAGGGGGTGGTGCTCCGGCCGGGAGGGGAGTCCCCAGGGTGTGATCAGGGGGAGGCCAGCACTAGGGGTGCAGCCTGCATCGGCTCGAGCCCAGGCTATGGGAACGGGAGGCCTGGCTGAGGCCAGATTGCAGAGGGCTTTAAATGTCAGGCGAAGGAATTTATCAGGGGCATGAAATGATCAAACAGGTGTTTCAACAAGATAAATTTGAAGAGAATATGCAGGATGAATTGGAAAATCTGGCAACAGTTAGGAGGCTGGGAGATTCATTAGGCCGTCGCAGTGGTCCTGGGTGAGTGGAGTGTCAATGAGCAGGGCTGTGGCACATAAGGAAGGGGACAGCTGCGAGCGACGCGGTTAGCAAAGGATGGATGAGTCCACTGGCTGACTGGATCAGGGCCGCAGGGAGCCCAAGGAATCCAGATGACTCGAGCTTGGGGTAGGGCTGCTTGGCAGTGGAGCCAACAGAACAAGGACTGGAGAAGAGGGAACTGGGTTTATTTATTTATTTTATTTTTATTGGAAAGTCAGATATACAGGAGACACAGAGGAGGATCTTCCATTCAATGATTCACTCCCCAAGTGACCACAGTGGCCGGTGCTGCATTGATCTGAAGCCAGGAGCCAGAAACTTCCTCCAGGTCTCCCACATGGGCACATGGTCCCAATGCATTGGGCCATCCTCGACTGCTTTCCCAGGCCACAAGCAGGGAGCTGGATGGGAAGTGGAGCTGCCGGGATTAGAACTGGCGCCCATATGGGATCCTGGTGCGTTCAAGGTGAGGACTTTAGCTGCTAGGCCATGCTGCCGGGCGTGGGAGCTGGGTTTGTAGCAGCTGATTTCACTGTGGGTGCAGAGCGAGCAGGACCCCCAGCTCATGAGCCCCGTCAGCAGAGGCGGCACTGTGCACACAGGCCTGCACACCGGAGGCACACGGCAAGAAATCTACACGGAAACTTTTTTTTTTAATTTGGAAGCTGGAGTTACAAAAAGAGAGGGAAAGACAGGAAACTTTGTATCTGTCGGTTCACTTCCGGCGTGGCTATGACAGCTGGGGTTTGGCCAGGCCATGCGTCTCCTGCGTGGGTGACAGGGGCCCCAGCACCTGGGCCACCTTCTACTGCTTCCCCAGACACATTAACAGGGAGCTGGACCGGAGATGGAACAGGTGGGACTCAAACCCCTGCTCGCTGGGCTGCTGCTGCAGCAGGTGGCAGCTTTAGTGGCTGTGCCACAACCCTGGGCACCATGTGCTCACTGCTGAGGACAGTCCATTTCAAGGATTTACATCACAAACCCGAGTTGTGGCAAAGTGGGTTAAGCTGCCCCCTGCAAGGCCAGCATCCCATGAGTGCTGCTTTGAGTCCCGGCTCAGCTTCTTGCTAACATACCTGAGAAAGCAGACGACCCCAGTTCTTGGACCTACACGGGAGACCCATACGGAATTCCAGGATCCTGGCTCTGGCCTGGTCCAACCCTGGTGGACCAACAGATGGGAACTCTTTCAGCCTCTGCTTTTCAAATACACAATGAAAACAAGACAAGACATGCCGCCCCAGCTGCTGCTCGTCTGCCCTGGGTAGAAGTCTGAGTCAAGAGAGCCTCCTCACGCCACGGATGGCTCTGAAGGAAACGTGCCTTAAGCCGGGGCCTGCAGAGGAAAAGCTGAGCCTAACCTAGCTCACAGTGGCTTCCAGGAGGGGCTAATCAAGCACCGAGGAGCACAGCTTTGACATGCATACTGACAGAACATTCACAGATATACACTCATTCTGCCACAGGGTTTCCCCAGATCTGCTGCATCTGCAATGTACTGCTTTCCAGAAGAAAAATTAAAACTCCTGTGCTGGACCTGGCACAGCCCAGTGGCCAAAGTCCTCACCTTATACACGATGGGACCCCATATGGGCGCCGGTTCTAATCCCAGCAGCTCCACTTCCCATCCAGCTCCCTGCTTGTGGCCTGGGAAAGCAGTTGAGGACGGCCCAAAGCTTTGGGACCCTGCACCTGCGAGGGAGACCCGGAAGAGCTCCTGGCTCCTGGCTTCAGATGGGCATAGCACCGGCCGTTGCGGCTCACTTGGGGAGTGAATCATCGGACGGAAGATCCTCCTCTCTATCTGCCTTTCCAATAAAAATAATTAAAAAAAAAGTTAACAAAGGAAAGCTACCCAGACACAGAAATCCACACCTCACTTAGCACACAAGCAAAACTTCTCTGGTTTTTCAAGTCCTTTCTTGGTACACTGTATTTTCAGATAATCAGCTAAAACATGATAGCTTGAATTTTTGAAATAAAAGCTACCTTCAGTTGCTCAGGTAAGCTTTCTGAATATTTTTAATAAAGTACACACAACCGGACAGCACAGCAACTGTTACTTCATGACATTGTTAACTTCTGAAATATCTGGGCCAACGTATTTAACATATGTTAAAAGATGAGAGATACGAAGTTCCTTTTTAAAAAAATAGATCAACTTTTAAAAAACAGGGATACCCTTATAAAAATCAGAATTTACAAACTACACAAAATGGCGCGCAGGCACAACACTGTCCCCTGTGGGCTGCTGTGTAGCAATGACAGCTGGCACCCCGCCAGCGACGGGCCTGCCCCTGTGGCTACGCCAGCACTCACAGAAACAAGGGTGGCACCAGCCCAAGGCACGGCCCTCGTGCCTCCTCAGATACTTTGAAGAGAATCCACCTTTAAAAAGCTAAACAGACATGGCCTCCGTATGATCTCACAGAAAGGAGTTCTAAAAATAACACTGCATGGACAACAATGAAACCGAGTTCTGAAGCCAGGGCCGCGCACTCTTTGGTGCTCTCAGATGTAACTCCAGTAGTTTATTTCTGCCAGTGAGACTGAACCCAAGGGGGGCTGAGAAGAGAGCGTGCACAGCCTCTTTCAGTAGTCTTTTAAGAGTATACACCACTTCGAAGTCAGAATCCCTTTTCTGAACACAGGACTTGGGCATACACACACAAACCCAGGGAAAACAGATGGAAACCACTCAACTCACAATTCTGTTCCTTTTGAAGTACTTAGAGGACTAACTATAAGTTTTTTAAAGTTAGAAGCCTCACGTTCTGTGATGACCTGAAGGGTCAAGTGGACCATTTCATGTGGGGATTACGGTTAAAGAGGGCGCTCCTGAACTCAGGTTAGCACAAACCCCAGGGGTGCGGTCTGACGGTCAGCTCAAACTTCTGAAATGCAAAGAGCATCAAGGTGACACGGCCAAGCCCCAGTGTCCTCTGGCCAAGGGGCGGAGTGTCGCAGGGAAGCCGCGGCGTGGTGGCAGGCTGGACACACAGGCAGTGTCGCGCAGAGGCTCAGCTCAGCTTCCTGCGTCAGTCCGCATGTTTGGAATGAAATGACCCGCTACTCGCCGAAAATCCACAGAATGTTCACACCGGATAAACCAAGATTAACTCTCCTATAAACAGAAAGAAAAAAAAAAGTTTTACTAGAATTTCTTGCTAAGCATTTAAGGTCTTGCTTCCAATAATGAAAACGAGAAACACTGAAAGGAAAACATGCTTAATTGATGACATTTAATATGATTCTGCAATGAATTATGTTACACATGGCTTATCAGGTGAATTCTACTAACACTAATTATGTTTTGAACTGTGCTTAAAATCTGCATTTAGAATAATAGATTTATGGAAAGTTGGAATTTTTCAATGGACTTTGAAACTATTATACCAGACAACAGACAGCACTAAGAGAGTACTTCCAGTGAGTAAGACGAAAGTGAAAGTGTCAACTTGAAACAATGTAGAATACAGGCCTCCAGGAGCCGTCTTCACCGGGGCTGGGAACTTACCAAGGAGGGGCGTTGTGCTGGGCCTCCTATGTATTTTATGAACATATCTTCAGCTAAACCACACTGCATATAACAAGACAAACCGCAGCAGAGTGGCCTGGAGGTGCTGAAGGCAGGAAGGGAGGAGAGGTGGGGACAGCCCGTCCCCAGCCAGCGAGCCAAGATCCACACCGAGCGTGGGGCAGCCACCCTTCACCCCTGGCATTGAGTCACAGTTCCAAGTTTCTGCCTTGGCAAAGAGGGCACGCGGGACACAGGCAACTAACTGTTCGCGGGTCATTTGACCCCAGGGTTTTTTCATATGAGGATATAGTAACTTTGATTAAAAAATTTAACCACAGCTATACTGCCAAAAATTCCCTTCAAAAATTTGGCAATTTAGGGGGCTGCAGGAGACAGCGTCTTGCTCGGATCCCGATCCCAGCCAACATGTGCTCATGCTGAGCTGGGCCCGGGCCCACCTGGATTCAGGGGCTGCTTCCTTTCCGATTGTCAACAACAATACAATAAAATAGATTAAAAAAAAATTGGCAATTTCTGTCAACAATTTATCCCATTTTCCCCCTCAGTATTCTCACCAACACTGGAAAGGATTAATTCAACAGAAATCGAATTCTGGCCTGTGTTTAGTTACTAGGGATCTGCACAGTGCTGTTCTGGGAAAGTGTCTCGCTCACTTGCCTGTCTTTCCTTCCTGATGTGCCCTTTTGTGACACAGATCATGAAGTGGCGTTTGCCATCTAGGTCTGTAGCAGGCTTTGGCTCAGTTGATCAGCTAATATTAAAGTTGATTTATTTGATGATCTTTTGCTGAACAGAACATCTGAACTACTGTGGAGTCCAGTTTTTTCTTCTGGAAGTACAATACCCAGCTAATCTCATAACTGTATAAGTAAACCAATACTGTATTTGAATCAATCTATTCTTACGGTTGTGATTCCCAATAAACTCTGAGACACTCCGTTTTTCTAAGCTACAAGCACGATAGCTTGTTTTAGAATATTGTAAAGATTAATCAGCCATATTAAAAGGGTAATAATTCTAAAGTTTTCCCTCTTGTTTTAAAAGAAAACCCCAAACAAAAAACACATTCACTTTAGTCTAAAATGTTTCATTTGTCACATGTTAGTTGCCCATTAGAAAAAAAGGGGCGGGCAAATGAGTACTTTCCAGTTTCCTGAGGTGGGTACTGGCCCAGCACGTGGGGTTTTCATCAGCGTAGCTGGGTCGGATGCCCTCCGCTGCAGCCTGACTCTAATGATGGATCTAATGATGGAAACTGGATTCTTCCCCGCCCTGGCCCGGCCCTGGCAGTCAGGGGCACCGGACCGTGAGCCAATCCATGGGCTTACTCTGGTGGCTTCTCAAAAAAAAAAAACCAGAACAAAAGAAAACCAAACCAAACCATTCCTGAAAAGAAATGGGTAAAACTAACTCAAATAACATATCTTATTGAATCCACTGTATCCAAACCAGTATTTCAGTCCAATGTACTGCTCAGTCAGACCACTGGCTTTCTGTGTTTCTCAGTGTCCACCGGCCGCAGGACAAGCCTGGGGCACAGTGTTCAGAGCGCAGAGGACAGTCACAAAGCAAGTACGGGGTCAGGAATGCCGCACCTACCCGAGCATGCCTGACTCTTTGGTCTTTATGATGTACAGGAACATCAGCAAAGTATGAAACAAATTATTTCTGCCCTGGAACAAAGACAAAAAGGAAAACAGCACTTCAACCAAACGAACAAGCTTCCCCCAGCAGGTAGTCACAGGCGCCCTCGTCACATGCCGCGAATCAAAGTGCCCGAGGCTTGCGCTGGGAGGTGGGTGAGAAAGGAGCCATGTGGCCAAGGAGCTTGAAGCTGGCAGGAAAGGTAGACGGTGAGCCGTGAAACAGAAGAACCTGTGACGAATGTTAGTTATGACAGGTGTGGGATGCCAGCGGAAACATAAAGCCATCTGTGCGTGTGTGTGTGTGTGTGGTTTTAAAGATCATTTTTTATTTATTCAGAGAGAGTGAGACCGAGCTACTCCCGCTGCCTATTCACTCCCCAAAACAGCCATAGCAGCTGTGGCTGGGCCAGCCCAAGAGCCCGGGCCTCCAGCGGCCTCCCACAAGCACTTGGGCCGTATCTCACAGCTTTCTAGGTGCACTGGCCAGCAGCTGGACTGGAAATGGAGCAGCTGGGACTGGAAAGCCTTCTACTTGAGACATTGGTGCTACACACGAAACACCACCTCACTGTGCCCTACAGCTGGACCCTTAGCCACCTGCCATTCTGCAAAAGCAGTTAATTCATATTTTCTTTTTTTTTTTATATTATTATTTTGTAAAGTCAGATATACAGAGAGGAGGATAGACAGAGAGGAAGATCTTCCGTCCGATGATTCACTCCCCAAGTGAGCTGCAACGGCCGGTATTGCATCGATCCAAAGCTGGGAACCAGGAACTTCTTCTGGGTCTCCCACATGGGTGCAGGGTCCCAGAACTCTGGGCCGTACTTGACTGCTTTCCCAGGCCACAAGCAGGGAGCTGGATGGGAAGTGGAGCTGCTGGGATTAGAACCAGCGCCCATATGGGATCCCAGGGCGTTCAAGGTGAGGACTTTAGCTGCTAGGCCACGCCGCCGGGCCCTAATTCATATTTTCAATTTGCTGATTAACTTCTACCTGTTTGCCCTGACAAGAGCTATTACATTTATTTGAGAAAGCACAGAGACAGAGCTCCTACGCACTGGTTAACGACCAGAATGCCTGCATTAGCCAGCAGTGGCCAGGCCAAGGACGCAGCTGGGAGCACAACCCAGCTCCCCGAGCAGGCGGCAGCAACCCAACTGTGTGAAGCCCTGGCACCTGATGCCTCCGCAGGGTGACAGAATCAGGAGTGGAGCTGGGACTCAAACCCGACACTTGGTTCATGATTTCTATGAGAAAGGGGTGAGCACTGTGGGACCCCTGGGTCCCAGTCCCAGCACTTCATTTCCAAGCCAGCTCCCTGATGATGAACCTTAGACACCGGGAATGGTAGCTCAAGCCTGAGTCTGCCACTCGGGTGGGAGGTCTGGATGGAGCCCAACAGGGTGTTGGTGTTCAGGCAGCAGCTTAACCTGATATGCCACAGCACAGACCCCTAGATGTGGGTATCTTAACTACCAGCTTAAACGCCTGCTCTAAACAGATGACCAGAGGAAGCCACTGGCGTCATTCTCTGAGATACCTTTGGAAGATTGTAGACATGGCGCTGGTAGAGAAGCTCGTAGTGCGGAGGGTTGATGGTACTCTGATAAATGCAGAAAGTGTTCTCGTTTGTCGCATCTGTAGAGGAAACACGCTACAGTCAACAGCTGCAGCAGGAAAGGCGTTTCCCGCACTGTGACCCGCTCTGGAGGAGCACGACACCTGGTTTGTTGGGGGTCTGCACAAAGTGCTGCGACGTGAACGTCTTCCCGTCAGGGTACTTGGGGTGCGGCGGCAGCCGGGAGTCGAGGTAGGTGCAGAAGACATGCATGATGACCTAGGACAAGAACGGCCGGGTCAGCGCGGGGACCTGCCCCAACACCACTCCAACGGAAACACTCTTCCCTAAGAGAATCAGCCAAAATGCCTTCAAGTGGTTCTATTTGTAAGATGAAAAGGATGAAGAGATAAAACACATAATTTTGGCAATATATCAATTTTAATCAAAAGTGTTATTCACATTAACAGATGGAATTCAACAGTAGAATCTCTTTAATTGTAAACGAATTCAGAAGTTTAAGCGGCAAGATCAAGTTTAACTCAGATAATCCACTTAGAATCGCAACAGACTATATTTTGCCAGCAAATCAATCTATACTTTCATGACATTTTCTTTTCAAATTGAAAAACTTTAAAAATACCCCAACTTGTAGAGTTGCTATTTTGTGTGTGTGTGTGTGTGTGTGAGTGAGTATACGTGTGCTGGAACAGCTTATCTACAACCAGGATTTTACTCTTTAAATATTTAACATTTATTTTTGGTTTTTCGTAGCAAGCCTAGAAAAACAACAAAGTGGAATGAATCATTCACACCCACAGTTAATCAACAGCAAAACCAAAATATACAAATTCAATTTTAATTAAATTTAGTTTTTATCCATAATTATTACTAGAAAAAAGTAGGCTAACCTAATCAGCCTACAGAAAAATGAAACATGCATGGTCTACCTTGGCATAATTTTTAATGAAGAAAAATAAATTAAAAAACCCTCCCCTGACCACAAATTTCCTAAATTTTTAGGCCTAGTATAGCAAAGTGATGGGGTCTTGGAAAAAACCAGGCCAATCAAAAAACCAAATCTAAAAGAAAAATAATAGGATACACAGTTTCACAATTTTACGTACAGGACAACCACAACTGTGATAAAAACACTGAAAACGCCACCACCTTAATAAAGGAAAAACGAAAGTACACAGAGATACTAACAGCCGCTGGGCTAAGAGCTGGCAACATAAATTACTTCTGTCCTAAACTCAAAGTTCCTTTTTTTTTAATAATGGAAAACTGACAGCGTGACCTAGCGGCAGAAGCAAGGCCAAGGGCAGGACTTACGGCCGAGTCAGTGGGCAGGTCGGTGTCCCACGTGCGTCCTTTGAAGCCGCCGCCCCCGTTCCAGCGAAAGGCGCTCATGCAGCCTCCCTGCGAGAGCTCTGGATGGCAGAGAAACAGACCGGCCACCCTGAGGGCTCTGATGCGCAAACGCAGGACAAGGGCAGCGCGCGACAGCACTTCCAAGCGAAGAGGACGATGAACTTGAATACTGAGCCATTTTATTTCTAAAACTTAGCTTAGTAATGAGGAAATTTTTCCTGTTTATCCAAATTGAGAGGCATTTAACTTCCTGAAGCAATGCCACGCAGAGAGGCGGTGCGGGCAGAGGTGGAGGGGCCAGCCTCCTGACGGTAAGAGGCAGGAAGAAGCAACATAGCAGATGGGAACCTTACAAATGCCAGAAACGAGGCCGGGCTTGCTCTGGGCGCCCACGGGTCCCACTCTGAGCAGTCTCCGCCCCTCTGAGGCCGGGCACACACTGCACATTCCCAATACGTGGCAGCATAACTACTATTTTAACATTTCTTTTTTTTTTTTTGTTACATATAGTATTTTTTATGATGTTTACATAGTTGATCAGGGTTATTTTAACATTTCTTAGCACAGGAAATCCCAAAGTTGTTCAGCTATTTTAGTTAAGCCATACTTGAATGTATATTTATAAAGTGTAAGGTCATAATTATGCACTGAATTTTAAAACAATGTCTGCTCCTTGTCATCCTGTACTCATAAGCCCCAGTGCAAAGGGAAACCTCCCAGACCATCTCCTTCCAATCAATACGGACCTTTGATCCTTTCGAACAAGTACTCCTGATTGGGTGTGAGGTCCAGATACTGCACGATCGTGTTCAGAGTTGGCATGAGAGGGGCTTTGACCAGTGCGGCTTGCTTCAAGCTGGTAATGCTTGCCTCTGTTGGAGACAGACAGACGACACGCTCATCCCCCTGAGGACTCCTAGCACAGAGCAGCTCTGCCTCCTCCCGGCCCGGCCGTCTCCGTGTGCCTTCAGTACACTCCCGGGGCTCAGGAAGGCCTTCCTCGGCCTCTCTGCCTCAAACTCCAGCCCGCTTCCTGCAACCGGCAGAGCGTCACCTTGCTGTGGGTCTGTCCCGAGCACTGACCGCTCCACTGTACTTACTGTGTCTTCTTTCTCATCTGTCTTACTATCAGGAAGAAAGCCAGGATGGGGCACTGGCCATTCTGCTCACTGTTGCACCCTCAATGCCTAGTGCAGTATCTAGCACATGGCAGTCACTACCTACTGCAGAAAGAAATGAAAGCAGCGAGAATTTCTGTTAACTTGCACTGCCTTACTCATGGTGGATTTCTAAGGTGTATTTATTTGGAAGGCAGAATGACAGGGAGTGAGGGAGAGCCAGAGAGATCTTCCACCTGCTGGCTCACTCCCTTGATGGCACAATGGACAGTGCCCCACCAGGCCAAAGACAGGAGCCAGGCGCTCCAGCGTGATCTTGTGTGTGGACGGTGGGATCACGCACCTGGGCTACCTTGTTCTGCCTTCCCAGGCACATTACAGGCAGATGGTTCGGAAGCACGGCATCAGGGACTTACGCTGGCCCTCCACTGTGCAACAATGCCAGCGCCACAGAGGCCACATTTGCACTCATATGTATACACATCCAAGGAACCAGCCAAATAAACTGGAAAAATAAAAATTAATGAGTGCCGGGTCTGGCGCAGTAGCCTAGCAGCTAAAGTCTTCGCCTTGCACATGCCAGGATCCCATTTAGGCACCAGTTCTAATCCCGGTGGCTCCACTTCCCATCCAGCTCCCTGCTTGTGGCCTGGGAAAGCAGTTGCACCCTGCACCTGCGTGGGAGACTCAGAAGAGGCTCTGGGCTCCTGGCTTTGGATCAGCTCAGCTCCAGAGCAAAGTTGCAGAGCGAACCATCAAATAGAAGATCTTTCTCTCTGTCCTTTGTATATTTGACTTTCCAATAATAATAATAATAAGACAAACCTTTTAAAAAAAAGAGTACCTTTTGATTTAAAATCAGAAAATTAAACACATGTCCTGGTAACATTACAAAGACCGGAAAAAAGCCCAGTGGAGCCTCAGAGCCTGAGGATTTTAACGGATCATTGTACTTGGTAAGTTACTTAACTTCTCCACATCTTAGTACCTTTATCCATAAAATGAGGGAGTAACAGCTGGCTTCCCAGGGCTCATGACAGACTCGGACACTTCACTAGCCAGGCGCTGCAGGGACGCACAGGTCCACACATCGCTGTCCCTGCAGCCGCTCAGCAGAGGCCGTGAGCGAGCGTCCACGCAGGAATGCGTGAGTTCCCCTTCACGGGCTCCCTCCCTGAATGCCCACGGTGCCCGTTCGGTCTGGGACTGGGTCAGACCTAAGCTAAACGCCAGGCCCTTAACCCAGTCTCTTAGATGAGTCGCACCAACTCAATCCGCAGGGCCATCACCACGGCTCCCCAGGGCTCCCATGACAGGAAGCTGTTTTCACGAGCCGGAGCTGGGAACTGAATAAAGGCTTTTCGGTGTGGGACATGGATATCTTATCCAGTGACTTAAGTAGACATTTCTTAATCCGTACAACAAAGATTAAGATACCCAAGTTAGAGGCTGCTGCAGCGCAGTGCACACGAAACCACTGACTTCAAGCCAGCACCCCATCTGAGTGCTAGCTAGAGTCCCCGCGGCTCCACTTCTGGTCCAGCTCTCCGCCAATGCACAAGTGCATGGACTCTCCACCTGTGCGGGAGACCCGGATGGAGCTCCCGGCTCTTGGCTTTCGCCTGGTCCAGCTTTGGTCGTCCACCTGGGGCCTGAGTCAGCAGATGCAAGACCTTTCTCTTTTCCTTTGTAACTCTTTCAAATAAATAAGCAAATTAAAAAAAAAAAAAAAGGAAAATAGAAAGTGTGATTGTGCAATTCATACTGGAGCCAGCGTGCACAACAGGGGCACTGTCAAGGGCAGGAGGTCTCTCTTTTTTGGGTGATAAAAATGTACTAAAAATGACTGTGGTGACAGTCGCACAAGCCAACTGCTGGACCGCACACCCGGAGAACTGTGTGGTACCTGAACGGCATCTCAATCAAGATGGCACAGCAAAAAAAACGGATTACAAACATCGCGTCTCTCCTCACCTCTGGACAACAGAAGCACCATTAAACAGCACACCACAAAAACAGCTTTTTCCTTTGCTAGATTTATTACGGATAATGGATCAAGCTCAGGGTTCTGTTTCCACGTACCTCCTATCTGCAGCTCTGGACAGCCTATCCGTCTCATCTGGGTGCTCACGGACTCCATCTCCTGTACAAGCGGCACTAATATCGTCTCACTGATCCACTAGGAAGAAACGAGACATCAACTTTGCACACATAATTCCAAAAGGCTCATCAAACCATTTCCATTTCTATAAGCAGCTCTAACAGCGTCTTTTTCACCTTTTTCAAAAAAACTATATTTCCATAATTACAGTTCCCTCATCTTAAAGATTTTTTTTAAATTGGAAAGGCAGATATACAGAGAAGAGGAGAGACAGACAGGAAGATCTTCCATCCACTGATTCACTCCCCAAGTGGCCACAATGGCTGGAGCTGAGCCAATCCGAAGCCAGGGGCCTGGAGCCTCTTCCAGGTCTCCCACACAATTGCAGGTTCAAAGCTTTGGGCCGTCCTCGACTGCTTTCCCAGGCCACAAGCAGGGAGTTGGATGGGAAGTGGGGCCATCGGGATTAGAACTGGTGCCCCGATGGGATCCTGGCATGTTCAAGGTGGAAACAGTAGCCGTTGAGCTACCGTGCCAGGCCCTCTTTTTTTACACTTATACTTGAAAATTAACAGAATCATACAGTTAAACAGAACAGAAGCCAGAGTATTTGAAATCTACACTTGGTCTTGGCCAAAAGGACGAGAAGTGACAGCTGTCTGAAGTCTAGAAAGAATTAACATCCAAAGAATTAATCCTTAACTAAAGATTAAGAATCAAATATGCCTGGAGTGTAAAGCAAATTACATTCCTCTTTCTTAAAAGATATTAGAGACAGAGCGTCCGTGTGTTCTACCATCCAGACACCGCTCGAGCCAGGGACGGGTCAGAGACAGGGACAAGGAGTCCAATCCCCAGGTCTCTCTTGTGAATGGCAGGAATAAGACTCCCTTGGTCCCCAGGCTCCCTGCCACTGTACACAGCAGCGGAGTCTGGCCACAGGGTCAGAGCTGGGACTCAGCCCAAACGCTTCAGTGTGCCGTGCAGGTAGCCCAGGCGCAGGCAGACCACTGGGCCAAACCGTGAGATCACGGCTAACTTCAGGACATACAATGAGCAGGACCTCCTCGTCTGTCTGTGCTGCTTCCTGAGCAGCCTCAACCAGCCTTTCCTTTCCCACTTCGAGCCATAAAATGAAAGATTAAACAACGTCTGAGATAAAATAAGCTCACAATTCTTTATAAATAATTTTGAATTCAAAAGCCTATAAAAACATACAAAAGTATTTGTAATCTATGCTGTAATCAAAAATTTAATATATTTTCAAGAGCTGAGCCGAGTTCACGGGATGCTGCCTGCAGCCCTTCTCCCAGCCAGGCTGTTCAGGTGCTGACTGCAGGAACGGTAACCATGGCCAATTACTGCAGCCCGCACACTCGGCCAGCGCTTCACTACACTGTATCCTACAGATCTGAATTGTTTACATTTTTTTCTAAGCAGCTAATATTCCTAAAGGACTTGAGATTTTATATTTTGTATTTTTTACTAACTCATGATATCACCTGGCTCACTCGTTTTCCCAACGTGTATTATACTCACCTAGCTGCCAGCCTGTCTGGCTACATCAAAGCAATGTAAACAGTCAGGAGACGGACCAACTCCAGCCAGTGTTAACTGAGCAGTTCTGGGCTGAGCTCAACAGTCTTAGTATGGACTGACTGATTTAAGATTTCTTTAACTTTTACTGGGAAGGTAGATTTAATTCTGATATTCTAATCAATAACAGCTCTGACCACTACTCTGATAAGATGCTTTGCATGTCCGGGCACTAAGTGTCCGCGGGGCAATGTTAGCACTTACATTTCTAAACTTGGCCGTCCAGGAATCCATGTGATGAAGAAGCTGCCTATTCATGGCCACTCTTGCCCAAACCTGTAAAAAGTGCGTATTTAAGATGGACAGTCAGCAGGACAAACTTGTCAGAAATCATCAATCATTCCTCCACTCGCAAAGTACCTGATGAGCTTCAAAAACCACCTCAAACATTAATATTCATTCAACTTCCTTACTACTCGTTTATGATTGCTGTTCAAGACATGTTTTTAAAAATTTGTTATATTGGTATGTTTAAATAATTCTTGCTTTTACGAACAATAGCAAAATCTGGTATTTAGCTTTAAACCGGTGAAATCGCAGATTAGCCAACATTCTGATTTACACGTGTTTTAAAAGCAGGAGTCTCACATACTGAAAGCACAACAATGTTCCAGGCAGGGCACTCATGTCAACTATCCACCGTGGAGAATGAAACGTGGACCATCATTCAGTTCCAGATACACAACGTAAGAAGAGAGCCTTTCCACTGTTGAACGCATGCTAGACTGGCCTTGAGATCCAGTGAAGGTCTTAAGGGAGCCCAGGAAGAAAGTGCTGCAGAAGCAGAAGGCAAGGCCTTCCAGACACCTCCAAGCCCAAACCGAAGCCCCAACGAAGCCCCGTGCGTCTCCCGCTTACCTCCTCTGCGGCCTGTTTCGAGCTGAGGTCAGCTTCATCCTTGCTGGCACTCGGGGCCTGAGACCTGCATGCCAGCTGATACTGGAACTTCTTCAGTGTCTGGGCGTAATCCCCCACGGAGCGACTGTAGTTCCAGAAAGTGGGACTGGAGGAAGAGGAGGTGGAATCCGGGCTCCCTACAATCATTCAACAGTCTGTTTGTGGTCACGCATTCACACTGGGTGTCCCAGCACCGAGCACGGCAGCCAGAGTGAGAAGCCAAACCCTCCCAGAGCGACTCTCCCTCCTCAGCATCTTCCTCTCTTCGCCCAATTTGGGCTACTTGCACCAAAAATGAACAAGGACGGGCACTGGTGTGGCGGGGACTCCTCCCTCTGTGGGGCTGGCATCCCACACGGCCCAGCTCCTCTCCTGGGAGACCAGCAGAGAACAGCCAGCTCCGCAGGCCCCGCAGCCGTCGGGGAGGCCCCACACCGACAGCTCTGGCCTTGCTGACCATCTGGGGACTGAACCAGAGCTCTTTCTCTAACTCTTTAAAATCTGTCTTTCAAACAAAAACAAAGACCACCAAAAACTACAAAAAAAGAAACAAGTTAAACTGAACACTTCCTGGCAGTTTCAACTAAAGAGCCACAGGAACGGTAAGCAATAAAAATAAATTTTGTGGCAAAATAAGGCTTGTTGAAATAACTGGGTTAGAAACAGCAAATCTCTTCAGGAAATAAACGGGTGACACACAGCCTTGCTGGGGCCTTGGAGACTCGGGGTGGACCTCCCCAGCCCCTCCCCAGGCCCTCCCCGCTAGCGACCGCTGCAGGTTAGCGTCACTTCTCCTTGAGCCACACTGTGTTTCATTTACTAGTTTACTGTAATCCCTGTGTTTTATGAAAAGACCACCAACTGATTACACTACTAAACCTACAAATTCCTATTCAGGAAATGTCCACAAAAAGCACCATCAGCGATCTATTCCTACAGAGGCCTTCACCGACCTCAGCACACCTCAAGCTGACAGTGTGTTCTCTCACACAGAATCTGCACCCCTCAGGCATGGACCATTTCCCCCCGCAACTAACATAGTACTTTGTTATTTTTTAGTTAAATAACAAATTCTCCATGATAAGTTATGATAGAAACAATACAGTTTGCTTCGGTATGATGTTTATAGGCACAATGGATGAGAAATCACGGAAGGGACGTACGGCCAACACCTCGGTTCACCACCACCATGGCGTTGGCCAATCTCGGGCTTGCTGCTTTGGCTAACACAGTGTTTCATCCAAGCACACGTGAGAAAAACAGCTCTGTGCAGTAAAGAAACATCAGACGTTGGACGAGGTTAAACTTCCAAGTAGGACTTCTGACAAAATGGACTTGTAGGAATGAATGAATATCAAGAAAAGAACTTGTAAGCCAACACAAGCGATTTGATAAACAGGGAACAGCAGAGGAAGATGTAAAATAGGTGAAGACAGAGCGCAAGGTTAGCCTGTCTTCATTAACCAGCTTGACCATTAGCTCAGAGAATGATAATTAAACTTTCTGTGAAAACATATAAACTACAGAAACATTCCAATGAAGACAGGTTTTAGACAGCGAAGAGAGACAGGACACTTTAACCCTTGTTGGTGCGTTTGGCACACTGATTAAGATCCCGTATCAGAGTGCCGAGCTCTGCGTCCCAGCTCTGCCGCCAAGTGCAGTTTCCTGCCAGTGCGCACCCGGAGCAGCCTATGTGGCTCAGCACCAGGGTTCCTGCCACTCCCGCCCAAGAGCTGGACTGTGTCTCTGGTCCCTGGCTGTAGACTGGTTTCACTGTGGCTCATTCACTGTGGGAATGAGCCAGAGTATGGGACTCCTCCCTGTCTTTAACAAAAATACATGCATAGCAAGTAACAAAACAGGAATTCTCCATTATAGCCACTACAACCAACAACGGAATAGCCCCATACCTATACCTGCATAACTTCAACAATCTAAGAATGAAAGCACACATCAATTTAGAAATCTGACCACAGAGCAAATGAGGTAACTTAAAATACCTCCTACTACAAGTATCTGAAGGATTTCTGGGGTCCGAATTTTGGCACAGTGCGTTAAGCCACTGCTGTGACAGCATCTGCTTAAGTTCCCACCTGTCTGCTTCTGATCCAGCTTCCTGCAAATGTACCAGGGAAAGCATATGAACATGGCCCAAATGCCACTCACATGGCAGACCCAGAGAAAGTTCCAGGCTCCTGGAGTAGGCCTGGCCCAGCCTCAGCAGCTACTGTGGCCGTCTGGAGAGCGAACCAGTAGATCAAGAATGCTCTCGGTCATGTACCTTTCAAAAAAAAAAAATAACAGTAAATAAATATTTTTAAAGAAATGACAGACATGGGGTGGCATGGTGCAAGCCAATCTTCCACCCGGTGTGCTGGCATCGCATATGGATGCCACCTGGAGACCTGCACGCTCTACTTCTGACCAAGCATCCTGCTAATGACCCGGAAGAGTGGGGACCGATGGCCAAGTGCTTGGGTCTGTGTATTTACCTGAGAGACCCTGAAAAACCTACTGGTTCCTGGTTTTGGATCAGCCCAGCTCTCGCAACAGAAGCCAGCTAGGGAATAAACCAGTAAATCATGATCTCTCTATGTAATTATGACTTATTAAATAATAATAAGTAAAATAATTTTTAAAAATAAAATAAAATTTAAAAATCTAAGAAAAAAATTAGAAATCACAGATCAAAAAAATTTTAAATGAAAGAACTAGAAAGACACTCGGGCTGGCGCTATGGCTCAAGAGGCTAGTCCTTCACCTTCAACCATCAGTATCCCACATGCGCACTAGTTCATATCCCGTCTGCTCCACTTAAAAAAAAAAAAAAAGCAGTGGAATCTGGCCCAAGGCCTTGGGATCGTGCACCTACATGGGAGACTGGGAGCAAGCTCCAGGTTTGGACTGGCTCAGTTCTGGCCACTGTGGCCATTCTGAAATGAACCAGTGGATGGAACATTTCTTTCTCTGCTCTCCTCTCTGTAAAATCTGCTTTTCCAATAACAATAAATAAAGCTTAAAAAAAATTCTATATAACAAGGAATATCTTATAAAGAATCAAATAGAACTGAAAAGATAAAAGAAAAAATCCCAAATGAATGAAACATAAAAACTCAATTAGCTAACAACAACTAGACTAATGCTAAAGACAGAGCCAAGCACGAATCCAAGCTGACTGAATGCGGGTGAAGGGAGGCGGCAGCCCCGCACGTCAGGAGGGAAGCCGAACCGTGAAATGCAGCAGAAACGCAAGCTTAGAAAGAGGCCCAGTTTGCAATCACCTGTGTTAACTCACGCATCTCACCGTGACCAAGTGAGCAGCCCATTTCACAATACCAACCAAGGCACAAAACAGCGTCACACAGCTCCTGGTCTGACACACGGGAAGGAATGTTCCAGCATCTAAGTTAGAGAACACTTAACCTGAATCTAATAACGAGAACGCGATCACACAAATCTATGATTGCAAAACAGCAGCCTAACCTCTTCAAAATGGAAATGTCATAAGGGTCCAAAAGAGAAAGCAAAACACACGAACATCTTACAGAAAACAAAAAGTGTGAAAACGAAGGGCAACACATCCAGATGCTGCACGAATAAAAGCTGCAAAGGTCACAGCGAGGTCAGCGAGGCCATGCAACAACCGACAGTAGCAGCGAGTACACTCAGACTGTAGTCAGAAGGAAAGCCCTGGTCTGGGGAGACACACATGAAATCCTGAGCCATGGATGACTTTCCTTTTTTTTTTTTTTAAAGATTTATTCGTTTTATTACAGCCAGATATACACAGAGGAGGAGAGACAGAGAGGAAGATCTTCCGTCCGATGATTCACTCCCCAAGTGAGCCGCAACGGGCCGGTGCGCGCCGATCCGATGCCGGGAACCAGGAACCTCTTCCAGGTCTCCCACGCGGGTGCAGGGTCCCAATGCATTGGGCCGTCCTCTCCCGCTTTCCCAGGCCACAAGCAGGGAGCTGGACGGGAAGTGGAGCTGCCGGGATTAGAACCGGCGCCCATATGGGATCCCGGGGCTTTCAAGGCGAGGACTTTAGCCGCTAGGCCACGGCCGCCGGGCCCGCCATGGATGACTTTCAAAGGATTCAGCCAAAAAGGAAACCAAAGGGTATGTGTGAAGCACACGTGAGCGAGACTGAGGCGGGAGCAAGAACGGACTGGCTCGTTTGTTCCCACCGCAGAAAGGAGCTCAGGTACACGCAGGCGGAGCCGGAAGGGACACCAGCCGAACGGGAACTGCAGGTGTTAACACGAGCCACTTCGTCAAGACGTCACCGTGAAATGGCGTGCCCAGCACCAGACACGTTCCTAACTACCCTTCTCCGTTAGCGGAGCTCAGGGCCTACAGAGCGACTCCAGAACCAGCCAGGGAAGCAGATGAGCCAGGAATACTCTGCTGACACTAGAAAGGGTTAAATAGCACAGACTGCTGACGCCATGTCCACAAAGGCTGGTCGAAAGAGACCCCACTACCCAAACCGGGGACAACTTAAACACCAAAATCCACACGTCACAGAATCTGGCAGAACAGGGAAGCATGCTGTGGCACCTGCAATGCTGGCATCTCATACAGCTGCTGGTTCTAGCTCCAGCTGCTCCACTTCCGGTCCAGCTCCCTGTTAAAGGGCTAGGAAGAGCAACAGTGGGTGGTGCGTGTGTTGGGCCCGCCACCCACAGGCCGCCCCGGGAAGCCCCTCCGGTGTGGGCCTGGCCCCTCGGGCTGTCTGAGGGTGAGCCAGCAGGTGGAAAATTCTGTCTCTCCCTTTCTCTCTGAAATTCTTTTTTTGTTTTTAAAGATTTTTTGGTTTTGTTTTTATTGAAGGTAGGATATACAGAGAGGAGAGACAGAGAGGAAGATCTTCCATTTGCTGATTCACTCCCTAAGTGGCTTCAATTACCAGAGCTGAGCTGATCCAAAGTCAAGAGCCAGGAGCTTCTTCCAGGTCTCCCACACAGGTGCAGGGTCGCAAGGCTTGGCTGTCCTCAACTGCTTTTTCAGGACAATCAGGGAGTTGGATGGGAAGTGGGTCCACTGGGATTAGAACTGGCGCCCATATGAGATCCCGGTGCATGCAAAGTGAGGACTTTAGCCACTAGGCTACAGTGCTGGGCCCAATACTTTCTTAGTAAACTTGTTTGCTTAGGTCAAGCATATAAGAGAAAAATTGAGGGCGAGGACCCGGCATGGTAGCCTAGTGGCAAAAGTCCTTGTCTTGAATGTGCCAGGATCCAATACGATTGCCGGTTCTAATCCCGCAGCCCTGCTTCCTTCCCATCCAGCTCCCTGCATGTGCCCTGAGAAAGCAGTCGAGGACGACTCAAGGCCTCAGGACCCTGCACCCACGTGGGAGATCTGGAAAGGGTCCGGCCTCCTGGCTTCGAATCGGCTCAGCTCCGGCTGTTGCAGCCACTTAGGGAGTGAATCATCCGATGGAAGATCTTTCACTGTCTCTCCTCTCTGTATATTTGACTTTCCAAGAAAAATAAAATAAATCTTAAAAAAAAAAAAATCCCAAATTTAGAAATGTTCCTTTTCTCTATAAGTTTTATTTATAAATAAATTTTATTTTTATTTATAAAGTTTTTATTTTATTTATAAAGTTTCTATTTAACATTTACTATTTATTTATTTATTTACAAAGCTCCTATGGGATCTCCCATGTTGGTACTGGTGCCCAAGCACTTGGGGCACCTGCTGCTTTTTGGGCAGCTAGAACTCAATGGGCACCCACGTGGGATGCTGGCGAGGCTGGCAGAGGTGTAACCCAGAGGCTTGACTTGTCAGCCACAACACTAGTTCTCACATTCTTTCCAATATATTTTTTGCAAAAACTGTTCATAAAAAGTGATCATATAACTGGACTGAAAACAAGAGTTTAAAAGTCTCAAAATCTGTAAGTACAGATCAAATTTCTAACCACAGCATAATCTGGGGAGGGAAAAAAAAAGAAGATAATTAAGAATCTTTTCAAGCTTGAAAACTCAAACTGACACCAGTAACACTTTCAAAGAATAACAATTATCCCAAGTGACTCGCAGGTCAAATACACAAGGGCCTGAGGACTGCGCTTTGTGTTACACCCCGTGCCGTTTGTAGCAGATTTCAAATATTTCAATAAAGAAACACACATGCGTAGAAAATCACAAGAGGCCATCAACCCTTCCCTTTGCCACCTGCAGCCCCCGGCCTCCCTCGGGAGATCCGAGCCGTGGCCTCTAGTGGCTTCCTCGCTCCGGCTGTGTCCCAGCACCTACCGAGCTCCACCGTCAAAGCTCATCACCAGGAAAATCATCACGCAGCTCAATAACAATTTGGTTTCAAATAACTGACTTGGTAATTATTAAACGCACCCCACACAGATTAAGGACTGCTACCTTTTTTTTTTCTAAAGGGAAATATTATATGCTTCAATAAATACTAAAAGGCAAACAAAGAAGTGTTTTGCAAGACAGTAGCACTTAAGACACACTGAGAAAAGAAACAAAACTTAAAGCAGTGAACACACGAGGCAGAGGGGAGGGCAGGCGTGAACACGGTACCCAGCTTGGCTCTCTGCTGCTTCTCCTCCTGGCTCCGCAGGAACGTGCCCAGCGCCCGCAGGTCGGTCATGTAGTCCTCGCGCTCGGCCGGGGAGCTGTAGACGCTGGGCGGGGAGCGGTAGCGCGCCCTCAGGCCGCTCTCCGCGGGCCCCAAGGTGGCGGCGTACGGGGCCGAGGGCGAGGGGCTCAGACTCGCCAACTGTGCAGAATAAAAGAACCTCAATTACTTACTTATTTTTAATTGAGTATACAACAAACAGTGCTGGTGAGGCTGTGGTACAAAATGTACCATTTGTGGCTGGCAGGATGCCACATGGCACAGCTTCTTCTCAAAGGAAACCATTTCTACTCCTAACCATTCAGCAGTTGTCCTCCTTGGCACTACACAGAGGAAACTCACACACAAACCTGCAAGCAGTGCTTACAGTAGCTTTATTTCCAACTGCCAAAACCTGGGAACAACCAAGATGTCCTTCAGTAGGTGAATGGATAATAAAAATGCTACATTAAAAAAATATTTTACTTATTCAAGATCTTTTTACTTTTATTGGAAAGTCAGATATACAGAGAGAGACAGAGAGGAAGATCTTCCATCCACTGATTCACTCCCCAAGTGGCCACAGTGGCTAGAGCTGAGATGATCTGAAGCCAGGAGCCAGGAGCTTCTCTGGGTCTCCCACGCAGGTGCAGAGTCCCAAGGCTCTGGGCTGTCCTCCACTGTTCTCTCAGGCCACAAGCAGGGAGCTGGATGGGAAGCGGGCTGCTGGGACACGAACCCATATGGGATCCTGGCATGTTCAAGGCAATGACTTTAGCCACTAGGCTATCGTACCAGGCACCTATTTATTTTTAAATCTTCAAAATATACATGGCTATGTCACTTTATTTTCATTTTTATGTGACTGAGACAATACTGGTTGGCTTTGTATCTTTAAGTTAACCAAACTTTAAAAAAATCCTTTAAAAATATTTTCATACTGGCTATGTATATTTCAAAACGAGAATATATCATAATTTATATTTTCTTCTTCCGCACATATTGATTGTCTGCAATTTTTGGCTACTGAAAATAATGTTGTTACGTACATAAATCTTTGCTTGAATTTGATGATTGATTCCTAAAACTATTAAGTCAAAGCATATAAGCATTTAAAAATACATATTCTGATCAATTTAATAAAAATGCTACATTATGTTAAACTGCTAGAAAAAAATGGATAGGAGCACCTCGTTTGGTATAGTAACATTACTATTTTAAAATATTTATGCGATATAGAAGATTTTTTAAAACAGTACTTTTGATTTACATTTCCTGTAACTTACAAAGCTAACCACTATATTTTATTGATCAATTACTAGTATTTGAAAAAAAAATTTATTTATCTGGAAAGGCAGATTTAGAGAGGAGGGGCAGAGAGAAAGATGTCCTATCTGCTGGCCCACTGCCCAGGTGGCCCCACAGCCAGGGCTGGGAGGTCTAAGCCAGGATTCCTCCAAGAACTTGCCGTGTATCAGCGGGCGCTGCAGCAGAGGCGGCTCGGCCAGGGCTTCAGCTGGCACTCGCATGACGGCGCTGCGGCTCATGGCTTGACCTTCTGTGCCGACACACGGACCCAGCGGACAGCATGCATGCTAGCACTGTCACCAAGGGCAGGCCTCCCTTCACTAAGTATCTCGCAAATTTCATGCTAATACCATTGTTTCCATTTGTTACCTATTCCTAAAGCTTCATTTTCGAGGCAGCAGGTGAAGTATGGAGAGCCTGGATCCCCTTCCCTCCTGGAAATCCAGCAGGACTTGTGGGCTCCGGGCTTTAGCCCAGCCCAGGCTCGAGGCTGTGAACATTTAGGAAGTGAAACAATGAGTGCAAGAACTCTCTGTCACCGCGGGCCCGGTGGCGTGGCCTAGCAGCTAGAGTCCTCACCTTGAATGCCCCGGGATCTCATATGGGCACCAGTTCTAATCTCAGCAGCTCCACTTCCCATCCAGCTCCCTGCTTGTGGCCTGGGAAGGCAGTCGAGGACGGCCCAAAGCTTTGGGACCCTGCACCCGCGTGGGTGACCTGTGGAGGTTCCTGGCTCCTGGCTTCGGATCAGCGCAGCACCAGCTGTTGTGGTCACTGGGGAGTGAAACATCGGATGGAAGATCTTCCTCTGTCTCTCCTCCTCTCTGTATATCTGACCTTGTAATAAAGTAAATGAATCTTTAAGAAAAGAAAAGAAAAGAAAAGAAAAGAAAAGAAAAGAAAAGAAAAGAACAGAACTAAGGGGGCAGGGGGCTGGTGTGGCGGTGTAGCGTGGTAATCCTCTGCCTGTAGTGCTGGTATCCCACAGCTCCTGAATCAAATCCCGGCAGCCTCGCTTCCCATCAGGCTCCCTGCTTGTGGCCTAGAAAAGCAGTCAAGAACGGCCTGAAACCTTGGGACCCAGGACCCTGCACCTGCGTGGGAGACCAGGAAGAGGCTCCTGGCTTCAGATTGGCTCAGCTCCAGCCACAGCGGTCACTCGGGGTGTGAACCAGCTCCAGGCTCCAGGCTTCAGATCAGCTCAATTCTGGCTGCTTTGGCCATTTAGGGAGTGAACCAGAGGATGGAAGATCTCTGTATGTCCTAACTCTGCCTCTATAACAGCAACAACAACAACAATAATAAAAATGTTAATTCTTAAAAAGAGGAATTTGGCTCTTAAGTGAGTGATCTGGGAAAGTTAACATTTTTCTCACTGATAAAATGGAAAAGAAAAAGTTGCAACACACTAGATGCCTTTAATATGACTGGCTGAGAAGACGGTGGTTACCTTGTTATGGCCACTGCCCGGCGTGTAGGTCACTCCGGGACTGTAGGACGCACCGCCGCTGGAGGAGAGCCCTTGCAGTGGCGGGCTGTACCCAGCCATGCAGTTGGGGAACTTGGGGCTGCTGCTGGGGGATCGGGACGGACTGTAACTCAGCACACTCT
This sequence comes from Ochotona princeps, assembly GCF_030435755.1. Classification (NCBI taxonomy): domain Eukaryota; kingdom Metazoa; phylum Chordata; class Mammalia; order Lagomorpha; family Ochotonidae; genus Ochotona; species Ochotona princeps. The sequence continues at coordinate 3,043,775 of NC_080856.1, read as the reverse complement.
GCCCCTGAATGGAAGGGGAAGGTGGAGAGGGCGGGACCGGTGTGGCTGTCACATCACGTGGAGGAGCAGTCTGCACAGCTAGGACAGGGAAAAGGACATCAATACACGTGTATAGGCATGACATCTGAGCACAGAAATGCCGGAAAACACACAGTAACAGACCGACCTGAGTGCTCCCAGAGGACACCCGTTAGGTGCTTGCCATTTCTACTAAGTTCAAAATAAGAAACTGGTTTCAAAGTCACAAATTTGTCACTTCACTTTAATTCAACAACGGCACGGAACGTCGGTGAGGTCGCTGGACGTTCGCCCCATTCCGTGTATACAATCAGGAATGTTAATTACTGTCCTTAGGACAGTTCACTACAGCTCAACCAGATGGACTTGGAAAGCCCCTTCTGACCTTCAAGCTCATGACAAAGGAACATAACTTTAAGGCTTACTGCCAACTTTGCCACACCTTTGTAAGACACAAAACACTTACCAGCCGTTCTCAGCCCTAAAAGTGCCTGCTGTCCAGGACTAGCAACCAGACTGGTTGGCGCCACGGTGTATTTGAAATATCTCCAAAAATCAAATAAGGCATTCAGGCTGAAGAGAGACGCCAGGGCGAGCTCTGCAACAGAATGGCAGGGCATTTTTCCTTAAAGGGAAGAGTGCACACTTGCTGGGGTTGGGAGCCTACTGTACTCGAGCAAATTAACAACAAAGTTGGCAACTACCTTCCTACCCCTGGTTGACAGCCACGCTTGGTGACTGTCTAGCACACACAGGCTTTTTTACACATGACTGCAGAGAGGCAGCAAAGGGGAGAGGATGAAGAGAACAGGGCATTGCTGGGCCGGAACTCTGGGCGCTCCAGAAAGGCGAACTCGGACCCAGCGAGGGCAGCGAGGGCGGGTCCATAGGGCAGTAACCACCAAGCTCACCGTCCACACTGTTTACCTCACACTGTGTTGTTTAGTTCGATGGTCTTGTCTTCCAGATTGCCCCTCCCCTAAGGGCATGTTCTACCTTGTCCCCTTCAATTATGGGGACAGAGCAGGCACTCAATGCTTGTCGAGTCCCAAGTTAAATACTTACCAATATACCAGAGGGGCCAGAACGTCACATTATAATACGAACTGATCAATTTTCCAGTCCTGAGGAAAAAAAAAATCAATCAAAATCTTCACTAACTTTAAAGGCACCAGCCACCAGCTTCTTCCTTCTCGGCTTTTCTGGGTGATGAACTTACATTTCTGTATATATCATTCCGGCCATGGACACATTGAGGAGTCCCCAGGCCAGGACCACCTTTCTAGCCTCTGCTTCCTTCCTCATCTTGATGGTGCAGTCAATGAGAGACGCACTGGGGCTGGGATCCCTCTGTGTCTATTCCAGGCAAAAGGCAGAGGAGTTAATCACAACAAACTATTTCTTCAGAATTCAAACTCTCACGAAGTCGGAGCTGCATATACTGTCCCCATCTTTACAATCTTCCCCACTCTTTACTGTTCATGTAGGAAAAAGGGATTTCGTAACTCCTTTGCTGCCATAGCAGAAGCAATGGAGATTGCGCCTCGGCCTTTTGGCTAAGATCAAGTGTGGCAGTGAGTGCGAACCGGCTAATGACTTCAGAAAACAAGTTCCCACGTTCAGTACCCGCTTCATTCCCCAAGGGAAGGCCTCGCGACAATGTGCAGTGATACTCCTTCATCTCTGGAACGTGTCCCAAGGGTTGGCCACGTCTCCCATGCCACCCTGTGTGCGGCCTCCCTGCGCACGACCCTAAGCAACTGCAGTGGGGCCACCGGGTGCAGGAAACCCCGCTTTCTAGCCGGCCGCGCGAGGACCTGTGTTAGGTCGGCGTTGCCGTCGGCGGGGAGCACGGGCCCGGCAACACGTGTACTCCGAGGGGCGCGCACCGGCATTTCACTTCATTGCTTTGTTGCACTCATCCCTCGCAGGCAAGCAGGGTCCTTTCCCTCGGCTCCGGGGAGTCGTGGCCCAGAGAGGACACCCTTCCTGCTCCCAGCCCCATGGAGCTCTCCCCGGTGCGCAGCCTCCCGCCTCGGCTCCCTCAGCACCAACTTCAGCAGCCTCTACTAGGGACGGGAGGCTTAACCCACATCCTGCCATGGCTGAACCCCGGGCAGCTCAGCTGGCGCGGAGCTCCCACAGCCCGTGTGGACTCCACATTCAGGAAACACACAAAAAATAACCCCGAAAACGCACCATGGTCCTGCGCCGGAAACTGCCGCAACGCGCCTCTCCTACGGCACATGCGCAAAGGCCGGCTCTGAGGCGGCCGCTGGAGACGGGCGGAAGTACATTGTCCGCCTCTTCTCGCGAGAAGTCGGGGAGGCGGCGGGAGGAGTGGAGTCGTAGCTGCGTTACCAGGGAAACGGCTGTCTAGTCTGGCTCCACTTGGCTGAGGGAAAAATCTGAGCGATAATATTCAGACCAGATTTTGAACGCGCACAAGGAGTAGTGACTAGAACAAGCCGGCTTTTGTTCATGCTAATGTTGTTTTAGAGACCCACCTTTGAAGCCGACTTCAGACTAGAATTAGAGGGTGTGAGACTGTGTCCAGACCCAGCCATGACAAAACATTTCTTTTTCCTGGATGAAGTCGATGTATTTATTTCAAGGGTTCTGATCGAGTGTAAATCCTAAATACCCGTGTGAAGAGTGCAGCTCTCTTCATTAGGTCAGCAGGTGCAGTAGCAAGGCAAAGCGAGGTGACCAAGCAGCGCCTGAGGAGACAGGTGGACCCCAGTCCAGCCCTGGTGGGCTTCTTGGAGGTGGCGACACTGGCTGAGGCTAATGCCTCAACTGGACATTGAGGGCTGTGGACTCTTCCAGTATATGCTCCCTCTAAAGACTAATGATCGCAGTGACATTGTATATGCCCAGTGATCAAAATAGTCCTAAAATCATCCCAAATAAAATAGAGGAAAATGAAATTTCCGTATAACATTACTCACTATTGTTGAAAATCTTAAGGTATGCTAGGGTCTTGGAGATCTTATTATTATTTTTTAAACATTTATCGCTGTTACAGTGTCAGCAGCAACGTTGTTTCACTCTAGTTTTTAACTCATTAGAGTTGTACTAACTTGAAAAATATACAACACTGATGTCATCTTTTAATTTTTTAATTTTATTTTTTTAAATACTGTGTACATAGTTGAGAGGGATGCATGCCCATGTGGGCCTCTGGGATGGGGAGGGTCAGGTATGGAGAAAGGTGGGATGGACACGTGTTTCAGTTTTTCTTTTGCTCCCATGTCCACAGGGGAGGGGGATAAAGGGCCGCTGTTTGCTGCCAGACTCCGTCAGCTTCGGGATAGGAGAGGTTATTTAATGATGCCTTAGGGACCCCAATACGGGAAAGTATTCCAGGTGTTTCACTTGATGGTTTCCATAGCCCTGAGACGTTGCTCCAGATTTTTTTAAGAAAAATCTTTCTAAGGTCTTTTGATCAACAAAGTCCACCTTAGTGCAACCACAGACCCAGGAACATGCTGCAAAGCTTGGCCAGGAGAGTGGTCCAACCTGTTCTGCTTTCCATCCTCTAATGAGGCTAGGTTCCCTACGGGCCTAGAGGAGCTGGTTGTCATATCCCACAAATGCATCTGAGCATGCTGCCATGACGGTGTCTGCAAGATGGCTTCTCTCAAGGCTTGTTTCCTTGACCTGCAGGCTGCCTTCTCTGTCCTCACACAGTCTTTACTTTGTGTTCTCAGGAGTCCCTAGTGTCGCCTCTTCTTTTATTATTATTTTTAAAAGATGCAGTATTTGTTAGAATGGCAGAGAGAGAGAGAGAGAGAGAAAGACCCTCCATCTGCTTGTTCACTGCTCCAATGTCTGCAATAGCCAAGGCTAGATGAGGTCGGAGTTGGGAGCCAGGCACCCCATCTCAGTCCCTACTTGGGTGCCAGGAGCTCAGGTACTTGGGCCACTTTCCTGCTGCATTTCCAGGCAGTTTAGCAGTACTCCAACTAGTTCCCCATATGGGATGCCAGGGCTGCAAGCAGCAGTTACACTCACTCAAGCTGGCCCCTCTTCCTCTTAGAAGGACTCCTGTCATATCGGATTAGGACTGCACTCTTATAACCTCATTTAACTTTGATTGTCTTTTGAAGAGGTCCTACCTCCAAACAGAACAAATTGGGAGTAAGGAGACCAACATGAATTTTGGGGATTACAGTTCAGGCCATAATACAGTAGAATGGTGTATGTTAAGTTACAATGATCTATATATAAAAAAGACTGAAAAAAGGAGATAGCTTATGCACTTAGATTTTGAAAATTGTTTGTTTAGTTTGAATAATAGAGAACTCTCCCATCTGCTGGTTCACTCCTCAACCTGGCAGTACCAGGAGGTAGGGAGTCAGTCTGAGTCTTTACTCGGGTGGCAGGACCCATGGCCACTGTCCCCGGAGTGCTCCCTAGCAGGGCACTGGAAAGAAACGGAGCCAGGCATTGACCCAAGGCACTCTGACACAACACACAGGTGTTTCAAGGGACTTCTTCACTATTATCCCAAAGATCCAACACCCCACGTAAGATGTAAAAACACAAAACAAACTGAACTCACCCAAAACACAAAATAAAACAAAACACAAGTCCCTGACTTTCTACATGTTAATCAACCACACATCAAAAATAATTTTTAAAAACTTGTGTCTATACTGAGCATGTGCGAACTTTTGTTTCCTCATTGTTCCCCAGATAAGAGTATAAAATTATTTACATTGGATTTCCGTTGTTTTAGGTATTATAAGTCATCCCAGAGATGGCTTAAGGTTGTATGCATTAGGCTGTATTAGGCTGTATGGAAATACTAATGCCATTTGATATAGAGGAAGAGAGGATCTGTGGATGTTGGTGTCCCTTGAGGTCTTGATTTGATTCTCCCCAGTTGCTGTGGGGTGAGTGGGGACACAGTTCTCAAGTGGAAAAAAAAAGGTGATAGTATATTGGACCATAATTGGATGTGAGGAAAAAGATCACAGACTTCCCCAGAACTCATTTGGCTCAACCTTCTAAAACCTTAGAAGTTGGAGAAGTGTTTGTCAGTTCCTGTAATGGTTACTCACGTGTATGTCACAATGGGTTGCCAAGGAAGTTGTCATATGGCACGGAGTGAGGCAGTTCTCAGTCACCTTCATCCCTTTGAGCATGTTTAATTTGCTAAGCAAGAAGCCGTCATGGGAGACCTGTTTTCCTTGTTTTGGGAGGTGGATCCATCCCCCATCCCTTTAAGTCTTACCATTCCAAGCCAGGAAGCTGAGTGCGGGAAGGATGACTCTTGTGGAACCATAGGGAGCTTCTTGCTTTGGTATTTCATCATCATCTTGGTCCTGATGCTCTGCTCCCGCGCCTCCATCTGGGTAGGATGTCCTTTTTCTTTGAGTGTACTCTAAAGGATCATTCCTGAGTTCATTGTACTGCAATGGAACACTTAAAAGTCTGCATTTTTAGTCTTAAAAAAAAATATGGGTTCATTTTAGAGACTCCAAGAATGTAGAAAAGGAAGAAGGGGAAAATTTAAACCTACTGTAATCCCATTTCTCGGAGATAATCACTGTCACTGTTCCGGAGTATGCCCTTCTTAGGATTGTTCTTGTTCTCTATCCAGTGTTGCTGTCTGTCGGGCCTTGCTCTTTCATGGTTAGTATTTTACTGTATGTATTTTCAGGTCTTGCTTCAAACTGATTTTTTGTTCGTTTGAGAGGCAGAATACACAGAAATAGAAGCTATATGGATGCATGTATAAATGTATGTGTACATACATATATATATATAGAGGGAGAGACAGAGAGCTCCATTCACCTGTTCAGAGCCGACTGCACGTGATGGCCAGCAGCTTTCCGGGCCTGGGTGGCCGGGGTCATGTTACTTGGGCCATCACTGCTTCTCCCAGAGTCCACATTAGTAGGAAACTGAAGTCGGGGGCAGGGAATCAAACCTGGGCATGTTGTGGTGGGATGTAGGCATCTTAAGCAGCAATTTAAAACATGATTATGTACTCCGTCTGGTTTCCTTTGTGGACCATCTTGCACTGCTTTCCCAGGTGTGTTAGTAAGAAGCTAATCAGAAGCCAAGCAGGTGGAACTCAAGCCACTGCTCTCCTATGGAATGCTGGGATTGCAAGTGACACATCACATTGTGCTACAATTCAGGCCCTGTCACCATGTAATTCTAACCAAAGATAGAAAAGTCACTACATTGGTTGGTAGGAGATGTGTGAACAGGGCAGTGCACCTTCCATCCAGAGTCAGATGCAGAAGGAGTCACACCTGCTACTGGCACAAGAAAACACCGTCCCGTTACCGTGGAGCCGTCCACTCGATCAGGGCTGTGTAACCAAGCCCCTAGGAACTGCTGACATGGAATCCTTGCTGGCCCTTAGCTAAGTCGAAGCACATCATGTAGCCCTGCACTGGCAGTGGTCAGCTAGACAGCTCTCCCAGCTCTGGAGAGAGAAAGGAGGAGTGTGTTCTGCCTGTGCCAGCTGGATTCCATTCTAATAATCCAAGGCCCTTCCTCCCACCTCCCAGCCAAGAAGTTCCAGCTAAGGTCTAAACGCTTCTTAAGGTAAATATTGGCCAGCAAAGATTTAGAAGAATGATAGCTCAGACGAGTTTTAGACTCCCTGGTTAAGTCTACCTTGGCAAGAAAATTTGTCTACCTTGGCAAGAAAAGCTACTTTAGAGAATTAACAGAAACTTGAAATTGATCACTGGCACTTTGATGACCAACATGGCTGAGGAGGTCTGAGCTGTTGCCCTGCAGTGTGGCATGCGTCAGCTGCTTGGCGTCATGGGAGCCTGAGCTTCCAGGTTCGGTGGGTAAGCATGGAAGACCTTGCCATCCACTCTCCTCTTGTCATTGATGAGGCCTGAGGACTTTAGGTGACTTGTCCAACGTCACACAAGTGGTTAGTGACAGAGGGGAGAACAGACTGGGATTGCCTGCTGCGGTATTTGTTTGCTGCAGAACGTAATTGGTAATGTGGGTTTAAACCTATTCTGGACTGATTAAAAACTTAGTTATCTTCAAGGTTCCGAATTTCACTTTGAATCCTTGTGGCAGCTACAATTGGCCCCTCCGCTTTTGGCCTGAAGGGTCCCAGATTTGAAATCTGAGAACCATATGAGCGCTAGTCAAGGAGAAGGACATTTTCCCCTTCACTTTGAACTTGTTCATTTTCTCTGCTGAACTCTGAGACTTTATTTACAAACTTTGAGTAATGGGAAAAGCTGATGGGAAGGTGCTGGTGGTTATCCTGCAAGGTGAAGCGCCATGGCTTGCTGTAGATCTGCCACTTCGGAGGTGCAGCCACCCTGCTATGGTCAGCTATGGTTAGCTGCTGTGTTTGTTCAGTGTGGATTCAGATAGCTACTGCTGATATTTTCCGGACAATCGAGGCCAAACTCTGGACTGTACGCATGGAAACTGAGCTTGAAGGAAGTTGTTGAGCGGCTCGATTGATGAGTGTCCCCAGCCCCAAGGGCCCTGCTGCTGCTTTCCCTCACTGAGTCACACACTCGCCAAGGCCGGCTAGTCAAGTGCTTCTTGTCACCTCAGTGCATATGAGTCCACTTAGTTTAACGCAAAATCTTTCTTTTGATTTTGTACTTGGATGTTCATCTGGCATCAAATGTGGGATCTTTGTATGAGCATGACATAAATCCAGCAAGTGTTTTAAACACCTTCTTCCCCCATGGCAGTAGTAATGCTTTAAAGAAAATGTGGCACATTTTATAGACAAAATACAATGACTGCAGATTATATAGAAATAACCAACTGCAATTAAATTTAGTCTCATAAACTTCCAATCTTTTATTTATCTTCTGTATACATAATTACAATATCTAAGGCTTCGCCCAGAGAATTTTTTAAAAGAAGCATCTTTTTTTCCTGCTTTAATTTGTAATTTTATTTTAGTTTTTATTACAAAAGTGAGGGGGTTACAGACCCATGCAGGCCTTGGGTTAGGGAGAAGGTGCGTGAGTTATTGGTTCAGTTTGGCTCGCGTGTCCACTGTGGGTGAGTGGTGCGGGGGGAGGGAAGGTATTGCCTCTGGCTGTCAGACTGCAGCTGACAGACCATGATGAGGCCAACAATGTTCTGAAGGCATGACTTGGGTGTTCTTCATTGTTCTGAGAACATGTTGGCTTCTGTTGCACAGAGGTGAGGAATTCTAAGGCCTCTTGGCTGTGTGTTTGCCTCAGTGTGCCCACTAAGTGCTTCCTGTAGAGGCTGGCCTCGAGTCTTGTTCAGTCTGTCCTTCTTCCCATCCTTTGAAGAGGTCCTTCAAGTCCTCTAGAAAAAGAGGTATCTGAAGAGAGAACTTCATTTTCAAGATTTTTAGCCAATGTTTCTGAAATGCAAAAGGCACAGAGGCCCCTCGTGAGAGACACTTGCCTGCCGTTGGAGAGGTCAGATGTTCCAGGAGTGTGCCAAAGAGCTTAGACTAGAGTTACAAATCCGCACAGAGGGCACTGTGCAAACAAAGGATGCCTGATTTTCTACCTACATTCATTAAAAACAAAACAAACATTTATTTAGTTATTTGAAACCCAGAGTTCCTCAGAGAGGGAGAGAGAGAGAGAGAACCTCCATTCACTGGTTCACTGCCCAAATGGTGTCAACTGCCAGAGCTGGGCCAGGCTGAAGCCAGCAGCCAGGAGCTAGGACCTAGGAGCCAGGAGCCAGGAGCTGCATCTGGGTCTCCCATGTGGGTATAAGGACCCAAGCACTTGGGCCATCTTTTGCTTCTTTTCCCAGGTCATTAGCAGCAAAGTGGGTTATAACTGGAGCACCTGGGACTCAAACCAGCACCTATATAAGATACTGTCATTGTAGGCAGTGGCTTAACCTGCTATGCCATGATGCCAGCCCACATAAATTTATTTTTTTCTAACTATAGGCAATTCAAAAAAATTAAAGGAAAGAAAAAATCAGCTTCACTACTTAAGATTTAAAAATTTAATGTATCTTTATTTTCTTAAAAAATATACAGAGATCTTCTATCTGCCGGTCTACTCCCCCCAAATGCCCAGAACGGTTGAGACTCTGTCAGGATCCATGTGGCGGAGAGCCCCAAGCCTGTGAGTCACCCGCTGCCCGCTGCCTCCCCGGGAGCCGGCAGCAGGAAGCACTTCTGGACCAGGTGTGGGCATTCCAAACCAACCACATGCCCCAAGGCACAGCGCATTTTAAATCAGCTATTCAATGAAATTCATTTCTTTTGGTTACCATTGTTCACAAATAATAGCTACATCATGTTAATATTTTGTAGAAAACGTGTGAAGGATTAAGGAGCTATTGAATCTATGAATTCAGATAAAGGTCTCCAGAGATGTGTTGATCAGACATTGTAATTTAAGAAAAATATTTATTTTCTTTTTATTTGAATGGAAGAAAGAGAGAAAGAGAGTGGGGTGGCAGAAGTGCACGCACTGAGCCGTCCTCTGTGGCCTCCCAAGGAGCTTGTTTGAAACTGGACTGAAAAATGGGGAGCTGGGACTTGAGCCCGGCCTGCTGCTATGGCACAGGGGCATTCTTAGAGCGTCTTGTTGGCTGCACCACACTTGCACCCTTAGATATCTTTTTAAAGAACTGTCATAATGATCAGTCTCCTTTAAGAATCAAATTTAGACTATATGAGTACTGTCACACATGTTTCTCAGTAATATATTTCTGTAATGTAATTGGGCACAGGAAAACTTTACAAGCAACCTATGGCCCCTGATCAACATTGCCTTTCCGTTCTCTGCCAACCTGCATGGTTCAAATCGTTTTGGCAGGTTCTGTTATCAAAGCCTGGTCTTCTAAAGTAGCTGGGGGAGGTAGGCTCAGCATAAGTGGAACCCCAGGAGTGCTTGCTTAATTGCACTGCATGTTTCCAGTTAGGGTTTGTCAAGGTCATCAGATGCCAGTATCTCCTAACAGGTAAGCATTCACGAACAACAACTAACTGAGATCCCCCTTACCTATGTTTCTGAAACAGATGTCTGAGTGTAAGAAGAATAAAGATGCTGGGACGCGCACTTCAGTAAGTAAAGGTGAGAGCAGGTGCCTTTGGTAGCTGTGCTTAAATGCTGAGTGTGGGAGGTACACAGGGGATGGGAGCAGCCAAGGCTTTTGCAAGGCCTCGCTGTGTGGGCAAAGTGCCCTGGGCTTCTCTGTCCCTTCAGAAGGACGGCTCACCTGTCTTTAGCAGAGCCACCACAGCTAAGGACCACTGGTAGGTGGGGCTTCCTTCACCCCTTTGTCTCCTTCCCTGCCTGGGAAGGGACAGTGAACTGTAGGTGACCTCTGAGCAGAAGCTCACTGGTAAATGTTTGACAAATGGCTCTCTGCAAACATACGTGTATACGTGTTCATTAAACATTTTGCTAACACATGATGCATTGTATGGTATTCTTTATGTTAGATTCCATTTAGCAAGTGAATTCACAAGAAATACCCGTGGATTTTGCCAGACTCTAACAGCTTTAGCTGAACTGTGCCTATGCATCATGAACAAGAGCAGTTCTAGTACAGATTCTCAGGAGTGAAGTAAAAGTGAGCTGGGAGATGCGGATTGGAGCTTCACTTGTCAGTGATGCTAGTGACTTTGTTGGTGAATCAGCTAGCACTTTTAGGATGCTAGAAGAATATTTCATTTTGGGTCTGTTCCCAGTGTAGTGACTGTAGTTGCAATGCTGATATGTAATCTACATGAGCAACAGGGTCTCCGTCACTTTCTTAAGTGTAGACCATAAACACAACCATAAATCAAGCCGTAATCTTTAAAGCTGATGGTCTTGGTATCTGAATTCTCCCCAAGGCTGAATTCCAGCTTAGCAACACGATGTCACTGAACCTGAAGCCGGAGAGAGGAGCACAGCAGCGCATTCTCACACATTCCCAACCTCCAGACACAGCAGGTGCAAACAACTGAGCACACACAGCAGAATAAAACGTGGCAGGGTAATTAAGAAGTAATGGATTTCAAGTGTTCATTACTTTTTTTAGTAAATCGATTTAATTATAAGTCTGCATAATTTAATTTTTAGTAATGACTGTTTAAACATCTCATAAAATTCCTGAAAGTTCATGCGCTCTTGTGAGCTGGTACAGCCAAGAACAGCACACCCTGTACAAAGAAAAGATGCTTCTTAGTTCTTGCTACTCAAATCACATTCATATATAGACTTGAACGTGTAAATCTACCAGGTCAACGAAACAAGGGTCTTTGGAAAAATCTGGACCTGTCCGTTTGATCTATACAGCTTCAAGTCCCTGACTCCTGTGGTGTGTAGGAGAGTGCATCTTACTGGAAAATCAGTCAGCTGCCAAGATCTGTAACTGACCACCAGAAAGTAGTGTCAGCTTGAGCTCCCCCATCCTATAGGCTGTCTTAGGGGATGGAAAGCTCCGGTTACAATGCACCTAACTCACTGCTTTGTTCTGTTGGTTGTTAGCAATCAAAGATCCTCGCTGTGAGTGGCAAAACAAAGATGGTACCTGGCTCTCTTCACAAATGATGAGGAAATCACAGCAGAGCCAGTTCACCCCTGTAACGGACTCAGAAGTGGCTTTGATCAATGCCTATCTTGAAAAGAAACGAGCCAAACTCCATTTTCAGTTCAATCAGGTGAACCAGAACCATCGCGACAGCGACACCAGCGAGTGCGACACTGGAGAGTCTGACTCGGGCGCCTCCTCGTGGAAGGAGAGTGAAAGTGAACGACCCCCCTCACCAGGCAGCATTACCAGGAGGAGGAGGAATCTGGTTAGTTACCAAGTCAGGGAGAGGCCCTGCCTCCACTGCAAGGCCATTCGAACCGATGAGTGGCTGACCCGCCATTTCCTACAGAACAACCTGATAGCAACCCCCATGAAGGGGGATACTCCAGAGGAGGCTTCCAGCCCTGAAATTAACACAAAATTCAGTAGTTTTTGAGTTTTGATCAACTCCTAATCTTACTGGAAGCCAATTAAAACAGATGACTAAAACACGAGAACTCACCACAGCCCTGGGAGGGAGAGACTTGCCATGAAGTCTCTGTACTAGCCGCAAAAACATGCTTGAAGCCCAAGAGGTACAATCTCAGATGATTTCTTGTTCCAAAAAAAAAACAAGCAAATTTGTTCATGGCACCATTGGAACATCAAATGTCTGCTTCCACTAGCCTTTGTTTAAAAGAGCCCAAGACAGATATTTTATACCTTGAGTATATGTATTTTATTTATGTCTGTAGTTCAAATAAGGAAGCTCCTTGAAAATATATTGATTTTGAGAAATCATTTAAAGTTACTCATATGTTTTTCTCCTCTGACTGACTGCTTGAGCTAGGTGAGGTTGCTTGGAATTGGCCCATTGTCTCGGTTTCTGTGTTCAGGTGGCTCTAGCACAGTGCACAGAAGTCACCCGGGGCTGGCGAGGAAGAGACGCTGCAGGATACCTACAATGGGGGCGGGTGTGGGGGCGCAGGCAGTATGACCCAGCAGGGCAGCTGGGTTGTGGGCTGTCCATAGTTTTTGGTCGAAGGTCATGGCAAGTGCTAAAAGTTAGTGTGACACTTGCTAGAATGGTGTGAAGACATTATCCAAGACTATTGCAATAAAGTTCACAGGGTAGATTAAAAAAAAAAAAAATGGAGCTCAACTCCAAAACCAGCAAGAAGGACAAATGGAGATGTATAGCCAAAGGAAGGGACGGAAGCAAGTGAGAACAGTGCTGGAACCTCTTGGGCCACTAGAAGGTGCGGCTGAGGCTGCCTAATCGGAGTTCCTGGCAACACTTCCTCTTCCAGCTTCCTGCCGGTGTGCACTTTGGGAGACAACAGGTAATGGCCCACGTCCTTGAGTCCTTGCCACTCACGTGGGATTCCCAGCTAGAGCTCCAGACCTTGGCTTCAGCCTTGCTGAGCCCTGGCCACTGTGGGCGTTTGGGGAGTGAACCAGAAGACGGAAGATCTTTGTCTCTGTTCCATTTTTTAAAAAATAAAATAATATTGAACTGTATTATTATGATTAGGAAGGCAGATACACAGAGAGGAAAAGAGACAGAGAGGAAGACCTTCCATCTGTTGACTCACTCCTCAAGTAGCTGCAATGGCTGGAGCTGAGCCAGTCTGAAGCCAGGAGCCAGAAGCTTCCTCTGGGTCTCCCACACGGGGGCAGGGTCCCAAGGCTTTGGGCCATCCTCAACTGCTTTCCCAGGCCACAGGCAGGGAGCTGGATGGGAAGCGGAGCTGCCGGGATCAGAACTGGCACCCTTATGGAATCCCAGCATGTACAAGGTGAGGACTTTAGCCACTAGGCTACTGTGCCAGGCCTGTCTTTCTTCCTTCCAAATAAAATAGATACATAAAACATCTTTCAACAAGAGCAGAATGTAGGTGTCAGTGGATGAAAATTACTCAAAGGAGACATCAAAAATGGGGGAGGATTCCTGCTGAATTGAGCTAACAGTTTTTCTAAGGCCACTCAAGGACTTGTGTATCAAAGGTCGGGAATAAGGACCTTGATCAGCCAGTGAAGGTGATCATGTATCAGGAACTCTAGTTGGACGAATGCTTGTTAACACTGGGTGTAGGGGATGGTCGAAGCTGCCTAGATGCCACTGGGATGCCCGCGTCTCATGTCAGAGTGCCTGGGTTCAAGTCCCAGCTGTGGTCCTGACTCCAGCTTCCTGCTGGTACTCACCCCAGGAGGCAGCACGCCATGGCTCAGCCACCTGGGTTCCTGCCGCCTTCTGTGGGAGACGCAGAGTGAGTCCTGGGCTCCTGGCCTCAGCTGCGCCCTGTCCTGGCTGCGGTGTACATTTGGGGAGTCAGTCAGTAGATGAAGGATCTCCTCTCTCTGCCTTTCAAAGAAGTAAAAACATAGTTGAAATGTGGTCTGCACAGGCCAAAGACAGGGTGGAGCCAAGACCAGAGGGTTCCAAGGAGCCCGAGCTTTAGTCCAAGTGAGAGTCTTTGGGATGGTACCTCTCTCTTCTCTTGTCCTCTGTCACTTTGCCTTTCAAATAAAACACATCCTTTTATTAAAAAAGGAAAAAAGCAAGATTCTTTGCCAAACAAGTTAGCCACAGTCCAGGCTTGGCCGGAGCTAGGCTCTCCAGAAGAATGTGTATGCCAGCTGTGGGCAATTCAAACAGGCATCAGAAGTCGGCCTGTTCTGGAGGTCCCTGTATGGGCCTGTGTGACCTGGCCTCAGCTGCAGCACCAAAAGCTCACGTCCCAGAGAGGGCTGGCTAGGGCACAAGAAGGCCTTGGGGAGCCCGGGCACAGGAAGGACACGAGGACTATGCTGAGGATGGAGCGTTTCATGAAGGGCAGGGAAGTAACGGAAACAACAACCGGAGGGCTGGGGTTTCAGGACAAGGAGTCATTTCTGGTAAGAGCCAGTTCCTCCTCTGATTGCAACAAGGAGTTCTGGGAGGCAGGGGGGAGCCCTAAGCTCTGGAGTAGACTTCCAGAACTTAGGACTTGGGGGACACGTCTGAGCCTGTTTGCGGCGACTTTGTCTTATTCTGATTACCTCAGGATTGACACAGAGCTGAGGACAAAGGTGAGCAGCCGAGCGACTTGGCGATTCAGCCCGAGCACCACAGCCTTTCACGCAGACTTTCCTTGCCTTGGCACCCTCCCTCAGCTCGGTGCATCGGGTGGCACCTGCCGGGCCCTCCCTGATGCTCTGGTGTGTGCCCGTGGAAAAGCTCTGTGTCTCAGTGTCTAACATTTTGACCAATGTACTCCTATGTGTTGCAAGTGTCTGTCCCCTATATAAATTCATCCATCCTCAAGACAGAGTCCGTGATTTGTCATTTTTGTATCCCTGGGGCCCAGTACAGCGAGCAGCAGGATGGACAATGGATGGGGCCGAGTCCCTGCGCACAAAGGGGAGGAGCTGGACAAGGGCAAGTCATCCTGACACTGACAGCTTGGTATGAACAAGAAGGCTAAATTACCTGTTTACATAGTAACCAGCCTGCCCCCAACCCCCCAAAAAAACCCCAAGTATAAAGTTCAATCGTAAGCTGTAGAAGACAGAGTGAGATCTGTCATCCGGCTTCAGAATGCGGGCTCTTAGTCACTGCGAGCGTGGTTGTGCTCCAGATACGTGGGAGCCCAGTTTGCTTCCAAGGTAAGTTAATCACTGCTTCCCACAGTGACTTAGATGCCAACGAGATGCCCATGCCAGTTTTCAGTGATGCTCAGATGCGCCTCACCAGGCCTACTGGGAGAGTGCTCACATTAGTTAAGGCAGCATGTGAACCAGTAAATGGCCCAGAGAATCGCTCGTGGCACATACAGCTACTTTCTCTGGTCTCAGCATGGGCTGGAAGAGACCACAGATGTGGGGAAAGCCTGCCTAGCGGGAGGAATCAGGGTGAGGCTTAGGGATGGGGATTAACTAGGGTCATCTTTGAGAGTGTTATACCCAAAACAAAGGCTGAGTAAAGCTGGAAGGACATCCAAAAACCAGGAGAGACGGATGAGGCAGTGAGAACGAAGTGGGATGAGAAGTCCAGGTGTGGCGCCCACTGATGTGTGAAGTGCAGAAGCGGTGAGGTGGGAGACGGCTGCTGAGATCTGGGCTGTGGACACGATGGGCGCTGGCCGGTGCCTGTGTGCGGAGCCCTGACTCCAAACTCACCTGTGTGGGCCAGCTGACTTGTGGGCAGGAATGGGCTTCACAGAGGAACGGTGTGGCCCTTCCATGCAGGTACGTCTCAGAACTTTCCTCTGTGGCAATATTCCTCCATCAGGCACCACCACTGTGATTGGGACCTGGGTTGCAGGAAGGACCGCGGGATTTAGAGCAGGGGCCGACTGGAACGGATACAGTGGGCAGAACACAGGGTACCTTCCACATCCCCCAGTTCCTCATCCCAGGGTCAGCCAGCCATGAATTTTGATCATGGTTATGGAGTTAGGCACAGTGATGGCTTCACTACTAAATAGATACAGCTGTTTTTTTTTTCCTTTCCTGTCATGATAACATGACAACTATGTTAATAGCAGCATTGTATTAGGTCAAGTAATCTAGAGATGATTTAAGTATTTTTCTCTTTGTTGACATTTGTGTTATGGGTTTCCATTTAAGGGGATGTATAGTAACTGTGTAGTAGAGACCATCACATACAGAAGTGAAGATACAATGCTGCTCTCTTGCTTTTTCTGTGTTTCTGTCTTACAAATCAAATGAACATAATATAAATTTTATATAAAAAAAGACTTTTCCAGAACATCACACATAAGCGTCAGCATTGTTTTTGTTTCAGTGTGTGTGTGTGTGTGTGTGTGTTCTGAGTTGTAATGCAAAATGTGCTGCTTGCGCTAGTACAGTCAGGAAGCAAGGGTTGCCGCGCTGGAGTCATTTTCTTGATAGATTTCCCAGCTGTAGCTCCAATCAGTGAAGGCAGTCACCCCGCGTTTGTCATCGTTTTCTGCTACTCATCAGTCAGTGGTTAGCCCACACTTCAGCAGGAGCCCGCTGTCACGGGAATAACTGAATTACATTATTTTAAAAGGTCTCCAGGTTTATTATTTCCAAATACAGTGCTTGGAAGCAAACAAATCAACTGTTGCCTGGCACACAGGGGTGAGTTTTGCCTGGTGAATGGACCAGTCATTTATAACTGACATTTCAAAGAAGCCTTAGACACAGGCCAGCCTTTGTTTAATTCATAATTACCCTGTTTGTATGTAAAAGGATACTTCTAAAGCTTTTCAAAACAACTGGCTCTTTTAAGTAGATAATTATTCCCCCTGCAACCTTGTTTACACTATTCAGAACTTCAGTGAACTCTGTTTTTTTCATAGCTAGTACAAAGGTTAACTTCAGCCAGTCCTTCCTCAAATTATCACAAATTCCCAATTAGCGAATTCTAAACAGGGCTTTCCCTCTAACAATATGCCAAAGATGGTGTGTGATGTGTTCTTTATTGCTTTGAATAACATCTGACAGGTTTCCAAGTACCAGGCCACCTGGATACTCTCCTTCTGTCAGGCACACGTGGTTCTAGGGGGTGCCTGGAGGAGAGGGCCGCAGGGGCTCACGGGGGAGGCACAGCTGCCCAGGGGCACTGAGGGCACACGGAAGGGAGAGGATGATTCTTGACACAGGCAGCACTTCCAACTGACTAGCAGCTCTAGGCAGGTCTTGGTATCAAGAAGAGCTGCACCGAGTATCTCAGTTTAACAAGCAGGACATGCGCATAGGAAACAGGGCTTTTCCTGTGTGCAGACTGGGAGTTATCAGGCCCAGGGAGGTTGTCAGCAGGAAGATGCAAAGGAAGTTATCTTCGTCTTTTTTTTTCATATAACTGATTGTTCCCTGCAAATGTCCACGCAGTGCACCAAAGGAATCCCACGCAATATATATATATATATATATATATATACATATATATATATATACACACATATAATGCAAAAACTATGGATGCCAGGGCAAAACTGCTTTCTAGTTCTCACTGGGTGTTTTCTGTGCTTGGTCTCTTAGGCTGTTCCTCAGGCTGCCTTGTGGGCAGGGACCTTGTTTACTGGGTACTCTGTAACTATGAAGTGTCATGGGTTCAAAACCTTGATTTAACAGCATCGGACGCCACATGGGGAGATGACTCTGCTGCTAATTAGTATAACTCAAGAAGGGAAAGTAGGCAGATAAAAACCAGGTTCTTTCAGAAGGGTCTACGGTTAGAGCTGACCACCTGACTGGCAGCCGGAGACCTGAGTAAGATGCCAAGTGGGCCTGCTGAAATTTCACTTGCAGCCCGAGAACTGTCCTGCCCCTTTTTCTGATTGTACATTTCACACACAGTGCAACAGCCTCCACTGATGGCTTGCTTTCTTCTGTTCTAGCATTTTCCCATGTTTGTTCAATTGTTTTTCCCTCTCTTTCATGACACAGAATTGGGTGATCCTTGACTTAAGTCAGTCCCGGTTAATGAATGCCCCAAACATGGGCATGCCATTCTGGAAGGGGAAGTTCGGATTCTGAGAAAAGTTTCTTCAGTCTTAACAATCAGCAGAGAGAAGTCCCTTTCAGGTGTGTGATGACCTGGACTGTGACATCCAGCTCATCTCTGTGAAGGCTTCAGTCTCAATACGATCCCTGGGTTGCTGAGTAAACAAATCCAGGAAACACCCTCGTGGTGTGTTCTCACTGGACGACACTCATGTGGTGAGGGATACACTCCATCCAGGGGCTTGTCTTATGCAGAGACACACACACTAAGCAGGGATGCATGTCGTGTGCAAATGAGATTAGTTTGTTTGGCAGTGAGGGGATAAACACAGTCACAGGTGCGTTTGGGCCATCCCCCACAGAGAATACCAACATGAGCGAGGCAAAGAGTTGCCATCTACTAGAGCAAAAAGAAAACTGAAAATGGTGCCTGTAATTGAGAGTGGCCTAGCAGGAGCGGAGAAAAGGCACAGGCCGGCTCTGGGGTTGGGAGTGGTGTGTCCACGGGCCCCTCTGTGGAAAGACGGCCAATGGGAGCAGTACCCTCCAACCAGGCAGGGTTCCACTTCTTTTTATAAGGAAGGCAGTGGCACCCCTGTTGGATACGCAAAGAGTGTGGGATCTTACCATGATGCACCTTGGTCCTGGACACAGCAGGTGCATTCTGGGTAGGTGGACATATCACATAGGCAGTGAAAGAGATGGTATCAATTTACATGGCTTGCATTCACAGCTAGTTTCCTGCATATTCATCCCACATCCAGATGAGTCTCCTTACTGTTTAAGTATGGTAGGTTGGTTTTTCTGCCTCTTGCAGCTGATACAAGGTTTCAGTCATCTTACCCTCTGTGATTTCTCGAGTAGATCCTCCTACCTGGAAAGTGTCCCATAATTTCTAGCTATGAAAGAAGTAGATGCAGGGAGAGCGGCCCTCGGGGTCTGCTGTGCATTGTTTTTTTTTTTTTTTTTATTAAATGTATTTATTTTTATTACAAAGTCAGATATACAGAGAGGAGGAGAGACAGAGAGGAAGATCTTCCATCCAATGATTCACTCCCCAAGTGAGCTGCAACGGCCAGTGCTGTGCCGATCCGAAGCCGGGAGCCAGGAACCTCTTCCAGGTCTCCCACGTGGGTGCAGGGTCCCAAAGCTGTGGGCCGTCCTCAACTGCTTTCCCAGGCCACAAGCAGGGAGTTGGATGGGAAGTGGAGCTGCCGGGATTAGAACCGGCGCCCATATGGGATCCCGGTGACATTCAAGGCGAGGACTTTAGCCGCTAGGCCATGCCGCCAGGCCCTGCTGTGCATTGTTTGCAGGCCTCCCAAAGATCTCCAGATGCCCAGATTGTCAGTCCTTATTCAAAACGCTCCAGTTTTTGCATAGAACCGATACATGTTCTCACATATATATGATACATGGAGAGAGAGAGAGAGCAGAGCTGGGACGCAGTCCCGGTACAGCTCACGCCTGCCTCCTCCCACACAATGGAAATCCTTCTTGGATTACTTCTAAAACCTTACCCACATGACTGCTCAGTAAACCCTTGTTATGCTGCATTTTTAGGGGACAATTCCCAGTTAAGACAGGAGTCCCTGCCTGTTCAGTTCGTTGTTGGGCTGCTTGAGTGTTCGGATGTGGAAACTGCAGGTAGGGAGGCTAAGCTGTGCTCCTTTGCTGGAGCCTGGAGCCTGTGGTAGGACTGTGAGAGCTACTAAGAGCTGAGAGAATGTGCATAAATGTCCTGATTTTTCTGTGCTGACTGCCTCATCTCTACTTTTCTCAGAGCTTCTCCTTTGCCCATTTCTCATGAATGCTGGTGCAGAGTGATCCTGTCCACTCCCGCCTCACCGTCACCAGGCACTGACTGCCTTGACCCCCTGTCTGAGTCCCTTCCTGAGTAATTGCCACTGAAGTCAGTGAGACCAGGCTGGGCCTGGGGGGCTGCATCGGGAGCGGGGGCCACATTAGCCCCAGGCAGCTTGGAAATGGGAGGAGGCAGCGCGTGAGCAGCAAGAACTGGAGACGTAAACAGAGTTCCGGCGGGTTTCAGATCCCTGGCCCCAGATCATTTCCAAGGCCCAGCTGCTTACTCAGTCAGGGGCACCATGACACATCACCAGCAGGGTGTTTTTTTTTTTTTTTAATTTATTTATTATTAATTGAAAGACAAAGTTGCAGAAAGAGAAGGAGAGAGATCACCTATCCACCGTTTCACTCCCTAATGGCCACAATGGTTGGAGCTGAGCTGATCCAAAGTTGGCAGCTAGGAGTCTTCTCTGGGTCTCCATGTGGGTTTCAGGAGCAAAAGCCTTGAGACATCCTTTGCTGCTTTCCCAGGCCTTGAACAGGGAGCTAGATCAGATGTGGAGCAGCCAGGATAAGAACCGGTGTCAAAATGGGATACTGGCACTGTAGGTGGAGGCTTAGCTTGCTATGCCACAGCCGGTTCCACTAGCAGATTCTTATAATCAACTCTCCTTTTTGAAGCCTAGTGCTAGCTCAAGTGGTTATCTGGTGCGTGTTCCTGGAAAAACACGCTTAACAGCCAGCTGACACACATTCCACAGTTGGCTGATTGCAGGTTCCCACAGTATGGATACTGGCACTGTTGCTTATCCCAAGCTACCAGAGTGACCTCACGGAACACGGGCATGTTGGCTCTTGGCAGGTTGCTCTGAGGTGGCTGCACGTTGTCCTCCTTCAGCAGCCAAGCACCCAGTGCACTTCTCAGCTACACAGCAGGGTCAGGGACAGCCATGAGTGGCAGCCAAGTCGGGAATTCCGGTACAAAAACCTTTTAATTAGTTTCAAATGTGGAGGATCTTGGGGCTCAGCGAGCAGAGGAAGTAGGATTAAGCTTTTAAATCATACTGAACTTTTCATTCATTTTTAAAGAGAATGCAGTTAGCTGTGTGTATGGGGTCGGGGGCAGGTAAGGGATTCGGACAGAGGAAGATGTGGAGGAAGGTGAGCTCCAGGTCCCCACGGAATGGACAGGGTCACCTTTCTCAGGTGGGAAGGGGCGTTCTGGGCCACCACACCAGCTAAGGACTAAATGCTGATGATGGCAGACCCTGGCTGTGGAGTAGGAAAGGGCGAGATGGGGCAGGGCCCTAAGGAGTCGTTCCGTCCCATCAGCGCCGCACGCTGGGTCCTTCTGATGCCAGAGCAGAGCTCTGGACCCGTGCTTCTGAAGTGGAAGCTGGCCTTGATTCTAAGACTCCCCTCAAAGCATGTCTGCTTCTAATATTTCTGTTCCCCAAGTCAGGGCCATGTTATAACTGATCACTTTACGCGGTAATGAATGCGGATCCCTCCTCTCCTATGCTTGATGTTCAAGTAACTGGAGTCACTTAGACTTTTACACAGTTCACGTGGTGCGGTTCCCACCATTAGAGTTTGTGTACGTGACCTCATCAACGAACACTTCAAGTAAGTGCATCGCTTAACTTCCACAGCATCAATATCTGTGAGCACTGTTTGTCCATCGCTGGAATATTTGCCTTGGCATTTATACATGGACAAGGAATGCGCTATGTTAGTGATAAGAGGGGATCTCGTAAACTCAGCTCACTTAAGACAAAGCTGGAAATCATTAGATGTGAAGCCTGGGGTGCCTTTCAGCTTCAATCACATGTTTTAGGCTTAGGCTTCTTGATTCTGTTTGTGAAAAAAAAAGCCATCAGCATTAAAAGAACACGTATCAACTGCTGAAAAATATAACCCGAAAAATCCTTCTGGAAGATGATGTAAACTAATTTCTTACATAGCAAGTAGTTCCAGATGGAAAGAAATTGAGAGCTAAAGCAAGAAATCATAAGTGCACTAGAAAAAGAAGCCTAGTAAAAAATTTTCTAATTTCATTCACAAACAGGGGAGACATTTCCAAGTACAATGTAAATAAAGAAGCCTTAATGAAAAAGGCTGATACTTAGAATTCATAAAAATATTTAAACTTTTGTAGACAGAGAAAAAAAGCTCGGTAAACAAAGCGTAAAGAAGAACTGGAAAGAATTTTGGCGCATGAAATAAGGGCAAGCCCCAATTACCCTAATGTATAAAGAACATCAGAAGGAAGTGAAAACCAAACAACTCAGTAGAAATGTGGCCAGGACAGGTGGGCAAAATGTTAACAAAAGAGAAGTCCCAAGTGATCAATAAATACCTCACAAAGATGCTTGACTCCGTAAAGAAATGTGAAGTCGAACAAGGCAGCGTTCTTCAGGCTTTAGACAGGTGTAGGTACGATTCCTGACGTCAGTGTGGGATGCTACGGCAAGAGGCTCTTTCCCATTTTGGCGGGAGAGGAAAGTGTTTCAGCTTCCTTGCAGATTAATCTGGAAATGTTAAGCATGTCACATAGTCTAACCCAGCAAGCCCAGAGCGAAGAATTTACCCAACAAAAATGTACTTTCAGATGCACACAAAAATATATACACAGATCCAAGAATATTTACTTCGGTACTGTCTATGGTTAGGTTTCCAAGATTCCAGAATCTTTTTCTTCAAAATGACATGTCTAATCTACTGTGTTCTGTTTAGAAACATCTGTACACATTATGTCCAAAATTAAAATATCACCCTTACATTAATGTAAAAAAGAAAAATTTACCCCAAAGATGACTATTACCGATGGTCACATATATCTCACATATAAGCCATTTTTGTGAATAGACACATGTGCTGTCTCTGAATTCGGTTGGATTCCATGGACCCTGGATGACTGACTGTGCGACCTGCTGGACCCTGGCAAAGGACCTGGACGACTGACTGTGCGACCTGCTGGACCCTGGCAAAGGACCTGGACGACTGACTGTGCGACCTGCTGGACCCTGGCAAAGGACCTGGACGACTGTGACTCTGTGCGACCTGCTGGACCCTGGCAAAGGACCTGGACAACTGTGACTCTGTGCGACCTGCTGGACCCTGGCATTCGGTCCAGGACAATGGCTTCCTCCTGTAGGCTTCACTTCACAATGTGTGTCTGAATGTTCCTGGTAAGAAGACTTTGACATAGTGAGGGGTGGGCGTGGTGTGTGGTGGGTTGGGCGGCTGCCTGCAGCACTGACCTGGCACGTGGAGCCAGTTCAAGGGCTGGCTACTTCACATCCCAGTCCAGCTCCCTGCTAACGACCTCGGAAAGCTCTGGCGACTTGGTGATGGTGTCAGGTCGGCCCAGTCTGGGCTGTTGTGGCCATCTAAGCAATGAATCAATCATGTGGCTAGTTTCTCTCTCTCCCACTCTCTCTGTAGCTCTTTCAAATAAATGGATGGAGCTTTCTTAAAAAAAAAAATCTGTTTTTCTGTTCATTTGAATGAAAAGATGCCACTCGCACCATCTTGTTAGGTTTCCTCTTTTGGAGTCCCCCTCCCACTGCGGCTGGGGGTTTCTGCCTGCTCTCTGAAAACAAGCGAAAATCTGGAAGCCATAAATAAAGGATTGGTTAAATAAATGCCAATACGCTACTCCCCAGGCCATTAACAGGAAGCTGGATCAGAAGTGGAGGGAGACCCCAGCCCTCCCGAAGTGCGCCAGTGTGGGATGCAGGCACCACAGCGTTCACTCTTAGAAGGGAATCCGTCCCTTGTAAGAGACAACACAGCTATTCTCTCCTGTACATTGTTTGTGTATGTGGCAGACCCAGGCATCCCTGAAGCCGGCTCTGTCTGCCTGTGATGGGAGGTTCTGCTTCATGTGAACTTGGAGCACATTCCTGCAGCCCCGCAAAACCCCAGTTTTGCATATTTTCCCCATCAGAGCACTGAAGACTAATCTGAATCGCTTGTTAATGTTGCTACAGAACTTGTCTTAGGATGAGTCGACATGTTTGTGCCCACAAAGGCATTTCAAAGCTTTGATTCAGAAGGCTAAACTTGCGTGATTCTTTCTCCGTGGGCCCCTGCAAAGTCCTACTTACCCTGCTCAGACCATGTCCACTTCTGCAGCGTGAGGGTAAGAAGGGGCATGTGCTGATGGCGTGCCCGGGGGAGGCGCAGCGCCAGCACAGCTCTTTCTCTTTCTGAGTCACAGCCTTCCCAGGGATAGGCTGATATGGAAGTGCCGTTTCCGTGTAGATTTCCCTGGGATACCTGAGTGTGGGGAGCGGGTTGCTGAAGAAAGGCCCGCGGTGGCAGCTGCGGCCAATAACCCAGGACAGGCAGCTGCTCTGCCAAGTGGAGAGACGAGAGCTGGTCTTGCCAGCAGGTGAGGCAGATTTGTCTCCTCTCCAGGGCCTGGCCAATCAGGTAGCACCCAGTGGACCCATGGGAAAAAAGGATATATAAGCAGCCCGCTGTAGGCAAGCTAGAGAGAGCTACAGGGAGCTACGGAGGACGGACGGATGGGATAGACGACGACGACGAAGAAAGACTGGTTGGAAGTAAGGTGGCTCTTGATACAGAGCCTGGAATGTCGGGTGATTTCTTCCGCGGGTACGGGAAACCCCGGGGCACCCGATACCTGAGGAACCAGGCAGTGCGGGAGTGGCAGTGTGCAGTGGCGCTTGGAGCCCAGTTCCAGTGCTGGCTCTAGTGAGAACTCACAAGCTTATATAGAAGGGGGCAGGCAGCAGGGTGGTCCCGACTTCCAGCCAACAACACTGTGACTGGCTAACAGATCTGTCTATCTCTCTGGACCCTCCAATGAAGTTAAAGATCAGGAAGCCCAGGGAGCTGTGTCTCAGGGCTGACCGCTTACCTGCTGAGAAGCAGGATGAATGGAACATTTGACTGCCCACAGCTGTTTACCGAGAAAGTCCTAGCACAGCTCGTTAAAGGAGCACAGAGGAGAGACGGGGGTGCAGCCCATCACCCTTGCTGCGTGCCCAGTGAACAGGCCGTGTTAGGGCCTCAGTTGCTGGGGTCCGTGCAGTGGGTGTGGAGGACACGAAGGTGTGTGGAGAGCTGTTTCAAGGAATTTCCCGCTGCAAGGCAGGGCCGAGGGGACGTCTCTACAAACCACCTGAGTGCAGCTCCACCTCCCTTTGCATGGACGCCGGGCCACCCTGTCCAAGAATTCTGTAATCTCTTCAGGCATTGTTTGCTGCTGCGGAGTTGGTTTTTCACTATCAATGAGCTTGGAGGTTAACTGTCAAAGGGCACGTTTACAGGCAGCTGAAGCAAAAGCAGAGGCAGGACTGGCTCCCAGGCAGTCCCGTAGGGGATATGGGTATCCCAGATGACAGCTTGAGGCCACAGCCCCCGCTGCTACGGGCGGGCGATTTCTTATAAACAGCAGAATTAGGTCAATGCTGATCTGGAAAGATTACTTTTCAAAAGAAAAAAAAAATCCTTTGTTTAAGAAACAATGTGTGGAAAAAACTACTTGGGGCAGGCATTTTGCACATTGGGTTAGACATCGCTTGGGCTGCTCATGTCCCATGTGGAGAGCTGAGCTGAGCCGCTTACACCTGACCCGAGCTGGCATGCACCCGGGCGGGCGGCAGGCGATGGTTGCAGTACTTGGCTCCTCATTTCCCATGTAGGAGATGTGAATTGAGTTCTGGACTCCTGGCTTCACTTACGTACAAGTTTCTAAAAAAGAGCGATGAACATCCATATGGCTTTTAGGCATCATATATGATTTGTAGTGTTTAAGTGTGTGGAATGTCCTCTGTTTATAATTGCTGGCCTGTTTTTACTCCTAGCACTTTCTTCTTCTTTTGATGATAATGTTTGACATACTGTGATGTGCTAGAATTCCATAGGGGACAGCCAAAGCTTCCATACAAACTTGGAGATCAGGACTGGTGCTGTGACACAACAAACTAGGCTGCTTGCAATGCTGGAAACTCATATGGGGAATTCTGTTGGGGTTCCTTGCTGCTCTGCTTGCAATGTGAGCTTTCTGCATAGTGGCCCCAGGACTTGCACCCATCCCCCCTAAGTCAGAGCTTTAGTTGGGTTCCACGCTCCTGGCTTAGACGTGTCCCCCGCACTCTTCAGCCATTTTGGCCATTTGGGGGAGTGACCAGCATTTGGAAAATCTCTTTTTGTATGTCCCTTTCTCTATTACTTTGCCTTTCAAATAACCAAGTCTTTAAAAAAAGCCGCAGCTGTTATAAGTATTTGGGAAGTGAACCAGTGGATAAAAGATTTCTGTCTCCATCCATGCCTTTCAAAGAAACAATCATAAGAAATGAAGTCTTTTTTTGTTTTTTTTTTTAAGAAGTAGAGAAAGTCTCTGAAAGCTAGGCTCTGATTGGTTTACTTTGGATGAATTGTTGGTGATTATAGAGAATACTTCTTTTGAATCCAAACTTTCCATAGCCAGCCATGTTACTGTTAAAATTGGAGAGAGGTTTTTCATTTTGGGAAAAACATAGGGATATCAATTAGGTGCAAATGCAGGCAGATCACTTTAGAGACAGAGCAAAATGGAATATTCCAAGGGCTTCTGTGTTGTTTGCAGGGCGAGGACTGGGACAGGCCTATCCACGGGACCCTGCGCAGACCTGCTCATTACAGTGTTTCAGGGTAAACATTATAAAAATAAACAAATGACCAAACTAATGGATTGTGATGGACAGGATGCCTGAGTAATTGCCATGAATGCTTCGCCTTTTTCTTTTTGTCAGAGACCCAGAAAGGACTTTAACCTTGGATCTGTTAATCTGGCTTCCATCACGGTGAAGCTAGTGGCACTTTGTGTTCTCAATCATGAATATCTGATTTGCCCTTGGTAGGCTCTGGCAATTCTGTTTTCTTTCCCATGAAGTTTGTTGTCGCGCTCCAGCGATGGGAACATGTACAGATGGCTGAGAGCGCGAAGGTGGAGCTCGCACCTTGACGAGTGGAGTTCCCACCTGTCAACACAGGTGGGAATTGACTTGGGTTCTCGGCGGGCCAACAGGTCAACCTGCGCTGTCCACCCTGTAAATGAAGTCCAAAAGGGCTGGAACCTGGCCTCTGGGAAAAGCCATGACCGTGAGACTCATCCTGCTTTTTGCTGCCCTTTGGGGACACATCTACTGTCGAGAGGCATTTGTGGGGTAAGTTAACTGCTGCTGGGGCTGGCTGGAATTGTTCTTAACTGATTCAAAGGATTTCTCACTTGCTCCTTAGAATTTTCAGAGTTGTTTCCTTAGACTGAACAGGGGTGAAGTCTTGGGAAAGGTAGGAAGTAGTCCATCAAAGTAAAAAATACAGAGGCGCATCGCCAGGGGAGGAAGTTGGTTTGGAAAGAAAGAACACAATTGCAATCACGGGCATACAGCGCACAAGCCAGGGTGGGCTCTGCGACACGCCGAGAGTAAAGGACAAGTTAGGGGTTTTGTTAGGTGAGCGCGATCTGTGAATTCACTCTACTGGCTGCCTGCAGCTGGCCAGCCATCGTCTGTGAAGTTACACTGCAAACCACAGCTGGCAGTGGCTAAGTGGAATGTTCTTGAGGTTGTGGCTGTCTGGCCTGTGAGAGGCTTCTGCATGGGCTTTCTTCCCCACGGCCCCTCTGCGGCGTCCACTTGACCACTAAAACAATGTTACATACACCAGTGACAGTCACAACAGAGTTTTATTACAATGAGAGGTTAGCTGACCGACAGGCCAGCACTAACACCCCCCAGCAGAGTGCGTTCCCCGAACGGCACGTTGACAGAGTTTTTATAGGGGCAGTTTACAATGGCTTGTTGTGGCTGGACAGTTGTGTCGGTCTCTTCTCTGGTCCAGCAGTTAAGATAACCAGACTCAGGCCTTGGAGCCACCTGTGAGATAACCAGACAGGGAACTCGATTCCTGGAGCTGAGATTTGTGCTGAAGGCCGTAGGAGTGACCTCGCACAGTCTCACACAATTGTACAGCCAAGCAAGCAAAGCAGAAGTTACAAAAGTAAAAAGTATTGCAGTTAGCAGTGAGCCATTTACTCCATTTGTGGCTGGATTCCACGCCTCGACGCCATGCGAGTGGATGTCACAGCAGTAACTCCGTTTTGGATCATGCATTGTCACAAGCCAGGACACACCTAGCCCCATGTTCCTCTGATGCTCAGAATGTGGGGACGTCCAGCTCTCTGCCTCCCTGTGCCAGGCGTCAGTGGGTTGCTCTCTGCCTCCCTGTGCCAGGGTGTCAGCGGGCTGCTGTCCTTTTACCTGAGTAGGGCTCTAGGCTTTATGCTGCAGCTCAGCACGGCTCCTGCCCCAAGTTGAGGCCCCTAGGCTACCACGCCTGGCTCCCAATATAGTTTCTTTTTAAATCATAAAACCCTTATCTCTTCCCTTTTTTTGCTGAGTAGCTCAGAGAAACACCTGCTAATCCTGAGAGCACACACCAGGATCTACTAGCCTAAAGCATTGCTTGAAGAGTATTCTGGGGAACTATCGGCGCAGCTGAAATTTTTGATCCAAAAAGCTGGGTGATCAAATACATTTGGAAATCCAAGGAATAGAAAAATCACAGACTTTTTAGAACTTGGGCTTTCTGGATTAGGGTGCTCCTGTAAAGAGGTGATCTAGGTTCGAGCATGGACCCCAATATAATTTTTTAAATTTATTATCTTTTTAATGGTGTTTTTTTAAAAAAAATTAAAATTAATTTTCACTGGAAAGTCAAAATTTTTTTTAAAAAGATTTTATTCATTTTATTACAGCCAGATATACACAGAGGAGGAGAGACAGAGAGGAAGATCTTCCATCCGATGTTTCACTCCCCAAGTGAGCTGCAACGGGCCGATGCGCGCCGATCCGATGCCGGGAACCTGGAACCTCTTCCGGGTCTCCCACGCGGGTGCAGGGTCCCAATGCATTGGGCCGTCCTCAACTGCTTTCCCAGGCCACAAGCAGGGAGCTGGATGGGAAGTGGAGCTGCCGGGATTAGAACCGGCGCCCATATGGGATCCCGGGACTTTCAAGGCGAGGACTTTAGCCGCTAGGCCACGCCGCCGGGCCCTGGAAAGTCAAATTTTACAGAGAGGAGGAGAGACAGAAAGGTATGTCTGCTGGTTCACTCCCTGAGTGGCCGCTGTGGCCGGAGCTGAGCTAATCCTAAGCCAGGAGTTTTTTCCAGGTCTCCCATGTGGGTGCAGGGTCCCAAGGCATTGGGCTGTCCTTGACTGCTTTTCCCAGGCCACAAGCAGGGAGCTGGGTGGGAAGTGGAGCAGCTGGGACGTAAACCAGTGTTCATATGGGATCCAGACACATGCAAGGCAAGAACTTTAGCCACTAGGCTACCATGCCTGGCTCCCAATATAGTTTTTTTTAAAATCATAAAACCCTTATCTCTTCCCTTTTTTTGCCGAGTAGCTCAGAGAAACACCTGCTAATCCTGAGAGCACACACCAGGATCTACTAGCCTAAAGCATTGCTTGACCCAGGGCCTTGCCGTCTTATAGGAGGCCACGCAGGAGTCCAGCGTAAAGAGACTGCAGTGAAAGAACGTGGACGGATACGTGCAGGCGGCGGAGCATCAGCCTGGCTTATTACCCTGATCCGTTCTCCCACTGTACATACGGATGTGGTCGTGACTTGGGAAGTCACCTGGTTTAGAGGAAAGGACGGAAGAGACTAGCATTAGAAGTCTGTAAAATGTGCGCAAACTCTTCCAAAGGCTGGTTGCCTTGTTTTCAGATTTTTTCTGCCAAGGTGTTCCTAATATCCTTTACTGTGTGTGTGTGTTTGTATGTATGTGTGCAACTGTGTACATCTGTGTGTCCCTGTGTGCGTCTGTGTAGAGACACATACTCTGATTTGTCTGGGTACTCATTGCACCCTAACCATGTCCCACATTTAGGCTACAGGAATGGGGTTAGGATATGGAACGTTGATACAGTGTCATTTGACAAAAACAGTTAAATGTACAAGGTCTGGGAGAACTTCCATGCCTATAAAACTGTACCATGGTAAATAACAAATATATTAAGAATAACTATATTTGGGTTATATAAAGGAAGAAAGCACTACAAAAAAGACACAACATCAGTGAACAAATTAGCAAATGGATCTTTATCAAAGAGAGGTCTACCCAGGTATGAATTCATTTCCTCTTGCAAACAGTAGATGGATGATTCCTCTTTGTATTAACTTATTTCTGCAAAACAAGAAGAGGTGTCTTAAAAGCTGTTGCTTTATGAACAGCAGGTGTTATTTGACAAATACTCATTAGGCAGAGAGGTGGTTTTAATGGCAAGCCTCCTGCTGGGAGCCAGCAGGCCTCTTAATCACTATTTAGATAACGTCTCCCTGTGGAAACCAAGCCGTGTGCTCCTTCCCCGTTCTGGGTATCCAGGTCAGTACACTCTGAAAGTTTCTGCGCGGTCTAAGAGACGTCGACTAGCACGCTGGTCTTCCAAGGCGAGGCTGGCAGGAGCAGGCAGCGGGCAGAAACAGCTTTCTAACCATGCTTCTAAGGTCACGTTTGTGCTCCCTGTGTTACAGAGACCAAGTTCTTGAGATCACACCAAGCAATGAAGAAGAGATTCAGAACCTGATGCAGCTAGAGGCTGAAGAACATCTCCAGGTCTCCAGCCTTGCGTGGCCCCTCTGTCCTGGAGTGAGAACTCCAGGTCTCCAGCCTTGCGTGGCCCCTCTGTCCTGGAGTGAGAACTCCAGGTCTCCAGCCTTGCGTGGCCCCTCTGTCCTGGAGTGAGAACTCCAGGTCTCCAGCCCTATGTGGCTCCCTCTGTCCTGGGATGAGAACTTCTTGGGTAGACAGGGTGATTGAGCTGTTTTTGCATGTTGAGTTCTCTGGCACAGTGCGGAATGTGAACTTGTGAGGCGGGATTTTGAAAACCTGGGCTCTAGGTCCACGTACATGGCATGGGACAAGTTCCCCCACCTCGGCCTGTACCTCACTGTCCTATTCAGAAACAATACATATACTATTGATCTAGCTGTCGGGTTTATTGTCAGAATGAAAAGGGATCAATTGTGAAAGTTACCTTGGAACGCCATTGGACGCTTTGAGCACATTAGTGCTTTCCTAAAACATTTCATAATGTTTGCATTTTACGAAAGGAAGTAGATCATTTGTATACCAGCTTTTTAAAACATTGCCATAGTTTTGCATCTTTTTCTTTGGCCCTTTTTAATATCTAACCATAGAAGGAGGCACTATGACACATTTACGGATGCTTGGGTATTTAAAAACCCTGGTTGTGCTGTCACAGCAATTTCACAATTATTTTAGCTTCCGCACTCAAGAGAAAACAGCAGGGATTTCTTGAAATCTATCTGTGCTGAGCTGCTCATTCCCCAGAGTGACCTACTCCTCGCCTTGGCTTGGCTTTCTAGCCTGTGCAGCTTGACGTCTGGAAATCACCCACCATCCCAGGGGCCGCCGTGCATGTTCGGGTTGCCTGTGTCAGTGCCCAGGCCGTCAAAGTTTTCTTGGAGTCCCAGAGAATTGCTTATTTCATGATTGAAGGTGTTCAGGTAATTGCACCGTGGGGAAGCCTTCCAAAGTTAGCTGCTCTGCACGAACTGTAGGTCCGGTGTGGGGCACCTGCCAGCCCTCTGGGTTCTCCATGGACTGTAGGTCCTGCGTGGGGCACCTGCCGCCCCGCTGGGCCACCCTGCCGGGAGGAGGAGATGATATCCACTTTGCATTTGGTACCCCTGGAAAGGAAAGGACAAAAGAGGCAAGAGTGGCATTTAGAGTGCAAACTGAAGGGTGTTAGCCAAAACAAGAAGAAATAAGATGAGCTGAAAGTGATTTATTTATTGGGGAGTCACGAAGAGAGACAGAGCGTGGCCATCTGCTAGTTGTCTCCCCGGATTTCTGCAGCATCCGGGGCCAGGTCAGGCCAAGCAGGAGCGAGCACCCAGGAAAGGTGACTAGGTCTCCCGCCTGGCGAGCAGGGACCCAACACCTTGAGCCATTACTCGCTGCCTTCCAGGGTCTACTTCAGGAAAAAGCCCAAGACAGGAAGTGAAGCGTGAATTAAACCCATCATGGGACATGGGTGTCTTAATTGCCAGGCCAAATGTCTGCTTCTGTTTCATTTTAATTAGAGGTTAGCCTGGGTCAAGAGTTCACAGAAATGTAGCATGGGCCGTGGGAGTGTACAGTCCCTTTTCTGCCACACTTGGCTAGCTGAAAGTCCAGTTCATACAGCTGCCAGATAGATGACAGACGGGACAGGGAGAGGAGGGCTGGGTATAGGGACCCGAGAGACACTGCTGCTTTCAAAGCTGTTGACTGAAATACATTAATGTGAACTAACCAGGTGCAGAATGGGTTTATCTTCGGTTCTGTTGGACAAAGAGAACAAAGAAATGGAACTGAATCGGAGAAGAGACTGGAACGGGAAGTTCAATTTTGGTGTCTACCATACCTTGGGAGAGGTAGGTGTTTCAAAATGGACATTTCACCGTGAGTGGCAGAGAAATGGGCCACTTTCTTCTGCCAGTCAGGACCACAGGGATGATAATCACACGACTTGGCAATCATCTCTAATTACTCTGGAATTCCTCCAAGTTTCCTTAAGTTACCCTTGCCAGCGTTGCGGTCACTGACTTCCGGCAGGACTTGAAGTCCACCCAGCCTCCTCAACAGCTAGGCACTTATTTTTGAAAGTTCTGTGGATGGTCTTACATGACCCCACAAATGGTTCCTGTTCTTCTCCCTGACCTAACTAATTTTTTTAAAAAACATTTATTTATTTGAAATGTAAATTTACAGAGAGAAGGAGAGACAGAAAGAAAGATCTTCCATTGGCTAATTCACTCCCCAAGTGGTCACAATAGCTGGAGCTGAGCTGATCTGTAGCCAGAAGCTCCTCTGGGTCTCCCACATGAGTACAGGGGCCAAGGATCCAAGTCATTCTTTGCTGCTTTCCCAGGCCATAAGCATGGAGCATGATCAGGAGTGGAGCAGCCAAGACATGAACTGGCACCCATATGGGATACTGGCACTTGCAGCTGGAGGATTAGTTGATTGAGCCACCATGCTGACCCCTCGTGCTATGCTCTGACCTGTGCCACTCATCAAACCAATGGACTGATGTTGGAGTCAGGGAGCCCCTGGACACCTGTTGCCATGTCTCAGGGTAGAAAGCCCTGTGCTGGTACAGTGGGGTAGAGGAGGACAGGCAGGGGGATGGCTGGAGGGGATTAGCAGTAAAGGGAGGAGGCAGACAGGCACTGCAGAGAAGGCCACAAGCTTCCAAGTCAGGCATTTAAATATTTTAAAGATTTCTGAAAAAAAATGTTTCTCCTTAATTGATTTGGGAGTTCAACATGATGTGATCTAAACTGAGCTGGGGGACAACATGTGAGCTGACTCGTTAGCTTCTTTCACGGCCAGACATGCTTATGTGCTGGAGGAGAGTCAGACTGTGTGATATGCAGCATAGCCTTCCAACTGGTGTGGACAAAAATCCCCCTTCCAAAAAAAATCTGGGTTTGAAATATGTACAGCTGCAAGGGTTTCCATCCGGCCTGCACAGAGCCAAGAGCAGAAGAGGGCAGGGAGAGAGCATCGCGCTTGCTCCTCCCCTGCAGTGCCACCTGCCCCAGGCCCTGGCTGCTAGCACAGCTGGACCTGCCTCTTCCCCAAGTCAGTCCTGCAGGCCAGGCTAGGTCCCAGCCTGGGCACAGCTGGGCATCCTTGGCAGACAGGGGGCAAGGCTGCCCATGGCTTTGGCATCCCTGTCCAGGCTCCTGTCCCAGGAGTCACTGCTGTTTGTGTCCTTTGCATGGGGGAGAGCCTGAAGCTTTTAAGATGGAAGAGGGGCTGAGCGAAGCCAACCAGACAGCGGCAGAGCGGCTTTGCAGAAAATGGCCCAAAGCAGACTCCGCAGCAGCAAAGTGGCCTCTCGCTCACAGCCCTGCAGATGCCCTGCCGCCAGCCTCATTTCCGGGTGGGGGGTTCCATGAGCCCTGAGAGGGGGCATGCCACGTGTGGGCCCTGCGGTGCCCACCGGGGGCCAGAGTGGACAGAGGGAGAGAAGTCAGTAGCAGATGGGTTTGATCGTTTGCAAATGCCTATTCGTTTGTTTGAAACATTGCAGATTTATCAAGAAATGAACAACCTTGTGGCGGAGCACCCGGGGCTAGTGAGCCAAGTGCGCATTGAAAACCGGCCCTTGGACGTGCTCAAGGTGCGGTACTGTGAGGCAGCTCTGGCATCGGATGCTTGCAGAACTCCCAGCTTGGCCAGCAAAGCAGGTCTTTTTCTCCTTTTGGACCTTGCTGGTTTTGAGCGGTCCTCCCGCTGCACTTCTTTGGCAATACTTCTTTCTCTTTTCCTCTTTCCTTGCACAGGCAGAAGCTGGCTGTAGCAATGAATTAACGCTGGAGTCCTGACGGATGCATGCTCGCAAGGGAGGTGGGCGGGAGGACCGGGGAAGCCGGGCTGGTGTGTAATGCATCAAGGCAGGAGCCCTTTGCTTCCTTTTTGTCTTTATCTTTGTCTCCTCCTTTTCTAACCGTTAAAGAAAAGCAGGAAAAAACCACCCCAACAGCACCAAGTAATTGCCCGAGCTGAGCCGCATGAAAATAAAAGATTCTGCAGCGTGCAGGATGTGAGCCAGCTAGACCGCAGAGGCAAATCCCGGCCCTGCAGCCCAGGCAATCAGGATTTATTTAGGTGATCGCCGGGTTAGTGCGTGTCACTGCCGACAGCCTTAAGTGCGGCCATTTCACGTTGTTCCGCTTGGCCCTGAAAAAGAATGAACATTGTTTCCCCAGGTTTCCTAGAAAGAGTTTTTTTAAGAAAAAGAGAGAGGGAGAGGGAATGTCGCAACTCGACTAAATCTGGAAGTGTGTGGCTGGGAACAGCTGTCTCACTGGGGCACATGGCTTTCTGTAGGGCTTTTTCCCTCGGAGCGCCCTGGCAGGAGCAACTGGCTTATGAAACCGGGCTGCGGTTGCTCCCCTCCTTTCTGTTCCCTCTTCTCGCTGCTCCTTACCACAGCCTCCCTTCCTGCCCCCAGCCCCAATTTTTCTGGCTTTCCCTCCTCCCCCGGGGTGGTCTGGTGGTTGCCAATATCACGCGGTTTTGAAAGTTCTCTGCTTTTTCCGTTGGAGCTCTTTGGAGGAAAAGGCACGGCGCGCTTTCTGCTCAAAACCCGTGAAATGTAATTTTTAAGCAAAGATTTGCATTTCTTGTTGGCCTTATCTACTGTGTTTAAAAGGCTGTGCAGATAGAAGCTGATGGTGCAAAAACCATCTTTTCCTCCCCCCTTGACTGTTCCAGCTAAGACGAGTCCCCTGGCTCAGTCTCTCAGCTCTGCAAAGCTCCTCCCAGCCTGATGCCCGTGTGCAAGGACTCTGAAGGCCATTGCTAGCATTTTTAAAAACCATGACACACATCTGGAAAAGAGGACAAAACCAACAACAAATCCCCGTAGTTTCCGTTTTTCTACAGGACAACAGCTGGTATAGTTGATTGTCTAGTTTTCGACTGCTTTTTCTGTTCCCTCTCCCTTCTCATGTGTATAGGTGTAAATACAGGAGTGTAGACATGAAATATTTTAAAAATAAAAACCTGTCTGCTTCCCATTTACAACCTATGAACACATTTCATATCATTACAGCAGCCATCACAATTGCTCTTAAAAACAAACAGCAAGGGAGGAAAGCCTAGGTCCCTCTTGTTAGCCTGTGTCTAAACTTGCTGTGACAGAGGAGGACTAAACGAATACCTGTCTTTGATAAGACAAAGTCATTGACAGTGTCAGCTGTGTCATTCCAAACCCATCAAGGGCAGAGCAGCCGGAGGTGGAGGTGCGGCTGGAGGGGCGAAGTGGCCGGGCCAGGACCGCCTGGTCAGTTTGTCGTGCTTGTCTTTCAGTTCAGCACCGGAGGTGACAAGCTGGCCACCTGGCTTGATGCGGGGATCCATGCACGAGAGTGGGTTCCACAAGCTACTGCGCTGGGGATAGCAAATAAGGTTATCTTGCCCCCAAATTCCTAACTGATTTTGTCTGTCTGAGGTCAGGCTCACCAAGCACACAGTCCATGCGGTCCTGGCAGCCGTGCTGTGGGCCACGCCTTCTCTAGCACACAGGCAGGAAACAAACCCACCCCGCCCTTTTTGGTATTGCCCCATCCAGTGTCCTGGCACTCTGCCATCACTGGGAACTCTGGGGAAAGCCACAGCGAGTTAGGCCAGATCCCGAGAGGCAGGGCAGGGCCCCACGAGTCTGAGTTCAGGGGAAGAATAGGTTTGAGAAAAATAACGTTGCTGCCCGCAGCTCTGAGGGCTGCGGCACAATGAGCCAGAAATCTAAAAAATTTCAAGGGAGGATTAGAGAGCAAAATAGAAACAGGTGTGAAAAGAGCTTCCTTTGACCCAGAGATCAAAAATGAAATTAGTTAAGGGTGTTTGGGTTGCTCTGAAAATTTCCCAAATCTGATTTTGAAGTCAGGATGTAGCAATTGCTGCCTTCCACTTATTCACCGGCATCAGTCAGGACAAGGAGTTGGTGTGACCTGGTCTGGTATTTCTTAAGTAGTTCCAAAATGACATGCTATAAATCAATGTTAATTCATGAGCAAAGGAAATCAATCCACATCAGATTATTCAAGCATGTACAACCACGTGCATACCTACTGATATATTTTTCCCTTCAATTAAAATGCGGTTACCTTTAGGGTATTATGAAATGGCTATTTAACAGTTGAATAATAATGCCTGAGGATGGCTGAGCACAGGAAATGAATACATTTTAATCCAGTGGAAACTTCAACACTACTGCAATTGATTGCAAGTAAAAAAAACACAATCTAATCCCCCCAAATGGAATTTAAGCAGTGGTCTGTATCTCTAAGCAGAGCCTAAGTGTATTTCAGTACATCTGATATTGGTCATGAGTTCTTCTGGCAAGCTGCTGTGTTTGTGTGTGTGTATGTGGGGGAGGGAATGAGGGAATATTAAAGAATATTCTGCCATATATCAGAAAATCTCTGGCACATGGCGCTACATGAGCGATGACCATGGCCAATCACTGCGGAATGCCTGACAGAATGGATAGCTAGATGGTCCCTGCTTTTCCTGCTTTGGGTGAAGAATGGATCTGCGAGCTCTAATCTCCTCCTCAGTAAATGATGTTGACCAGAAATAAAAGTATAGGCCCAGGCACATCAGGCTCATGAGCACTGCAGGAGGCTGGACAGCAGCTTCTCGGGGTCAATAGCAGCGCTGCTGCCCAAGCAGAACCATCGCAGGCCTTCCCACGCTGCCCGGGCTTCCCGCCGAGGGTCAGGGGTCGTCTGTGTGTGCTCTCCGTGCAGATCGCCCCCGACTAGGGAAGTGACCCATCCGTCATGTCCATCCTGCACACCCTGGACATCTTCCTGCTGCCCGTTACACACCCTGACGGCTATGTGTTCTCGCAGACCGAAGTCAGTCCCAGCTTCTCAAAACAAACCAACCGCAGTCGTCTTTCTGCCAAACAGAAGGCCTGCTCTCCCAGCGGCCCAGAAGCGAGGCACAGCGAGGCGTCCTGCTCTCCGCAGGCCAGCAGTCCGCGCCTTGCCTGCCCCCATCTCAGCGGTACCGGCTGCTGGAGCCCAGCGCCAGCCGTGCGTCACCTCGCAGATTGGTTCCAATTACCCGGGGTTTGACGGGAGAGCGGAGCGGATGTTACCTGCTGACAATTAGGTCACAGTGGGATCTGGGGAGGCAGGGCCACGCATTTAGCTTCCTGTTGGAAGAAATCTGCAGTGTCACTAAAAGGGGCCGTGGAGTGGGCTTCTGTCCCCTACTCCCCCTTTTAAAATCTCATTACGAAATGCCATTGTGGCAACCGTGACCCCGCGTCTATTGAACACCAGAGCTTCCGCGCTGTTTGGTATTTGGTAAAGCTTTCGAAGAAACCAGTAATGCTGCTGGGGAGATGGCTGGCTTAGAGTACCGCGGCCAAACACGGGAAACGCCGCCCACTCGACGCCCTCCTCGCAGGGCCATTAAAGAAACAAGCCGAAGCCGGCCGGAGTGCGTGGACGAGTCCCTGGAGGGGTCTGCCGCGTACTCCCCGGGGAGCCGCACAACTTCCCAGTGTCCCCCGCCCGCGTCTCACAGAATGGGGTTCCCTGAACAGGCACTCGTTTGGGGGTGCGGGTGGGCGCCCTTCTCCCGTCAGGAGAGCCGGCGGGCCCTGAACCCCGCAGGCGGGCCCTGAACCCCGCAGGCGGGCCCTGAACCCCGCAGGCGGGCCCTGAACCCCGCAGGCGGGCCCGGGGCTGAGCCGGCTTTCTCCCCCTCGCCGCTCTTTCCTTCTGCGTCTTGGATGTTCCAAGAATCGAATGTGGAGCAAGACGCGGTCCAAGGCGTCCGGAAGCTTTTGCGTCGGCGTGGATCCTAACCGGAACTGGGACGCGGGATTCGGAGGTGAGGGGCGGCGGGGCGTGCAGCCCGGCGGGGTGAGGCCCGGAAGCCGGCGTGTGAGGGCCCTGCAGGGCGCCGGGCCTCCCACAGGAACAGCCCCCGCTCCGTCCTCGCAGGAGCGCCGCGGCCCAGAGCTCCGAGCGGCGCTGCCCCGCGTGCCTCTCCCCTCTTTGTCTTCCTCAGGGTCTGCCCCGCAGCCCGCAGCCCCAGTGGCGGGAGCCGCCGCCAGAGGGCGCTAGCCCCTGTTCGCGGGCGAGCAGTGACATCACGCGTGGACTCTGGGAGAAGCACAGAGATGGGCACATTCGGGGGAGATCCCGGTGTCTGTGTCCCCGGCCCGGCTGGCAGGCGGGAGGGCCCGGCGGTCGCAGAGGGGACG
This sequence comes from Ochotona princeps, assembly GCF_030435755.1. NCBI lineage: Eukaryota > Metazoa > Chordata > Mammalia > Lagomorpha > Ochotonidae > Ochotona > Ochotona princeps. The sequence continues at coordinate 3,005,164 of NC_080856.1, read as the reverse complement.
CTGGGCTTGGCCTTGCTGGCCCGTGCCGGAGGCCCGGAGCTGCCGCCCAGCTCAGAGGGGCAGCGGCTCGGTGTTTGTAAAGGAGCCGGGAGACCAGCACAGGATGGCCTGGAGAATTGTAACAGCGTATGGGTGAGGACAGCTGCCTTCATTACCATCACATTTTTTTTAAGGATAAGGAAGGAAAAACAAAATTAGCGCACCAGACTCAAAATATTGAACAAAACCCAGCCACTGAATGCTATTTCCCCTGCCCACACCCACAACTGTTATCCTGTGAAATTATTTTAGCATAAGGCAACAGATGTTGAGTTTCCATTTTCTGAAACTTAGAGAGGGGACACCCAGCTCTCACGGTGCCCTTGGAGGTACACCAGGACAGCCCCTCCAGGCCCACGGTGACCGCGCAGCTGCACCTTGGGCCGCTCGGAGTCAAGGCAAAGGTGGCTGGGCCGAGCAGCTGCGGTTTCCTCTTGGCAGGAGGACGTCGGAGCTTCCTGGCGTTGGGCCTTTGTGACTTGGAGCCTGGATACACATGAGCCTCTCCCCTCGGACTCTTTATGAATTGGAAGAGATCCCAGCTTATGAACTTAATGCAACTCCCACCCAGTGCAGGAATTCCATCTATAAAATGAAACCTCGCTTTGCTTCCAACATCCCTCCCAGAGAGAGGCGGTGATTTGAATTGGATCGCCCTTCAGCCATATGGAGGAACTATAACTTATTTGTTCATGGTCATTTTATCTGAAAGGCAGAGAGAGAGAGAGAGAGAGAGAGAATGAGAGAGAGAGGGAAGGAGAGACAAGATGGAGAAATTTCCATCTTCAGGTTCACTTCCCCAAATTACAGGTTGGGTTGGACCAACCAAGCCAGGAGCCCTGACTCCATCCAGGCCTTCCAATCGGGTGGCAGGGTGCCAAGTGTTGGAGGCAGCACTCGCTGCCTGCCGGGGTATGGAGGGAGGAAGCTAGACCACAAGAAAAGGAGCTGGGACTTGAACCAGGCACTGAGAGAAGGTGCCAGCATCCCAACCAGGAGCAACCGTGGTGTCACATGCCCACTGTAGAAAGCATATCTTTCTTCCTTCATTTTTTTAGGAAAAGTAATTAGCCTAGGTTCACTTCCTTTAAGGGTCTCCTGGCTGTGCCCTTGGGAAGACGCTAGACGTAGAACAGTGCGAGTCTTGCTCTGATTTCCAGAGGAGGGGCTTGCGGGTCTGCAGAGGTTTCTCGCTCCCATGTCCTCATTGGGCTCTTGTGCGTCCATCAGGCCCTGGAGCCAGTAGCAGCCCCTGCTCTGATTCCTACCATGGACCCCGGGCCAACTCGGAAGTGGAAGTGCAAGCCATAGTGGACTTTATCCACTTTACTCCTCACCCTCCACAGCTATTCCCAGCTGCTGATGTTCCCTTACGGCTGCAAGTGTGCCAAGCCACAGAGCTTCGATGAGCTGGTGAGTTTCTGAAATTTAATTCCAGCTTGGCAACAGGACAAAACAGGTAATTCCAGTTTTGTCCAACGCTTTGTGGACAAGTAAGTTTCCACGATAAGGTGGGCGCTGAGAGGGAGGCATGCCGGCCACAGGTGATCAGGGGAGCACAGCATTAGTGAAACCCAACCCCAGGCTGCTGAGACGGTGGTGTGGTGTGGCGGGTGGTGTGGCGGGCAAGTGCTTCAACAGTGGGCGACGGACCTTCCCTGTGAAACAGAAATCAAGCGATTCTTGTTATCTTCATCTTCATGAACACAACCCTCGTGATTTCTGGAATCTTCTTTTTGTTGCATAGGGGAGGAAAAAAAAACCCGCTTGCATTGGATGTGAGGCTCTTAGGTCGGTGTGCTTGCGCCTGGGACCTTTGGCTGTGTGACCTTGTGGCAGTCTGCCCGTGTGCCCAAGGCCCAGCTTCCCTGCCCTGACTTGGTTCCTTTCATTATTTCTCTTGTTTTGGGCATGGCGCCGGGCAGCAGCCTTGTGTCAGATGATGACAGATGAGCTACGCCACAGCTCTCCCCAGCGGAAATCAGCAAGTGGTCGTCCTTGGGCTCCGAGGCGTGCTTCCTTAGATTCTGAACAACCTCAAACATTTTCTGGTCGGCAAGCTCCTGCAGAAGCAGAGCCACGCGTGTCTTCCTCCTCAGCTGCTGCGTTGCTGCCTGCTGGGGCGGTTTTTAGAATTTGGATGGCAAGTGTTACTCTTTCAGGGCAAATGAGACCGAAAGGAATAACAGGCTTGGAAGGAACCTGTCGGGTTCTTTTCAAAGACCTTGCTGATCTGTACGTTGTGCAAACCTGTGGCTCTTTACTGCGCCGCCAAGGAGCCTAGCATGGGAAGGCTTCCTGTTGCCGAGGGGACCTTATCCATGGGGCGTATTTCGTCACTAGGGCTTCTCCTTACAGCCCGCCGAGGGTTTTTACCAACCTGGTCTGGTTTATCATCTGGGGCTACTGAGAGGTTTATTTTTGTGTGAGAGGTGAAGCTAGTCATTACTCAGAGCCCAGTGACTTGTACTCCCTAAGTGCTCTCTGTTCCTCCTAAAACAACAAACACAAAAGCAAACCCAGTTCCTTTCAGTGCCCGCTACGTGGGTCTGTTCCCTCAGCATCCCGGCAGCTGTGTGCTGCACGGGTCGCTTGTGGAGGTGGGTGACACAGCATGACCACCTCTGCCCCCTCAGCCTGTGCACTATGCGAGGGTCACCGTAGATTTTTTTTTTTTTTTGGCAGAAGCAGCGCAGTGCTGTTGACTCACTTTGGGCTCGTTGACAGCTGAGACCCCCAGCCTCCCCCAGACCTCTGTCGAGCCAGGCTTTCCTCATCTGGTGATTGTACAGTTGTTTTCCTCCTGGCCCCAAGTTCACGACCTTACATTTATCCCTTGCAAGGACAGTAAAGCCTCAGTCAGTCAAAATTGGAACCCTCAAAAAACGGAAAGTATTTTGCTGAGCTCTGCTTCTTGGAAAAAGTCAGTCACAGGGAAACGAGCCAGTGTCGGAATGTAACAACGGCAGTAAAAGAATCAACTTCCTGAACACCTCGTCAGGAAACGATCTGGTTGGTCCTCTCTGTGTGCCCTTCCTGAGCGAGGAGAGCTGGTGGCAAAGATGAGCCGTGGGCTGGGGCTCTCGCCTGGATGCGCCACATCGTGGCTTCCATTGTGCGCAGCTCTCAGGGAAGCTGTTGAAACAAGGGTGCAGGCTTCCACCTCAGATGCTCAGGGGCCAGTTCACTAGAGCCTTTTCAGTCCATGTTCTGTTATTAGGCAAGCAATCTTCCAAGAGAAAAGTGTTTTCCATTCATCATTCTATGGTTTTCTGCTTCTAGAATGAAGTAGGCAAAAAAGCTGCCTAGTTGCTGGCCAGCCTTGTGGTACCAAGCACGAAGTGGGACGGATCTGCTCAGTTGTCTGGAAGTTCCTGCTGTACTGACAGTTTTGTTTTGTTCTTTTCTACCAATGATCCACTAAGCTGGCAGTCACCCAGTCAACCCAGCTCACAGCTTTTACAAGTCTTGGTGTGGAAGGGACAGACTTTCATGCATGGAACTCAAGCTTTCCCCGGTTTCCTCCATGAGACGTTTACTGTGTGAAATCTAGAACAAAGAACCCTTCAGCGTGTGAGCTGTGGAGGCTAATCTTAGGCTTCTCTGGATGCTGCTGGCTGCTCATGGCATGCGAATGTCCTTGCCTATGAGTGGGTGTTTATCAAGGCCTAACCCTAAGTCATGTTCTCTTACCAATGTTTCCTTTCCTAACTGAGAGGTCCGGAGATCCTGAGCAATCCAGTGGGCTCTATGTGGGGACAGAGTGGGGTGGTTGGTGGTTCTGTGGGTCGGCTCTGTGAGAACCGTTTGTCTGTGCAGCATGTGGGGTGAAGGGAGGAGGGCAAGTTGAAAGTAATGGCCATGTCGGGAGTAAATTTTATTTATTTTCATTGGAAGAGCAGAATTAGAGAGACAAGGAGAGACAGAGAGAAAGATCTCTGTTTGCTGGTTCACTCCCCAAGTGGCTGCAATGGCCAGAGCTACACTGGTCCGAAACCAGGAGCCAGAAGCTCTTTTGGGCCTCCCATGCGGGTGCAGGATCTGAAGGGTTTGGGCCGTCCTCGACTGTTTTCCCAGGCCACAAGCAGGGAGCTGGATGGGAAGCGGGAGCCCTGGGACGCAAACTGGCACCCATATGGGATCCCAGCATGCAAGGCGAGGACTTTAACCACTAGACTACCATGCCAGGCCCTTGGCATTCAACTTTTCAAGAACCCCTCTTTTCCAGTTGAATGGAATAAAAATAAGCAACGATTGCAGCGTTGTGAGAAACCCAGTACACACAGTGCTGACTCTGAATCCCTCAAAGGCACAATCCCTTCCTTATGGGCAAAGCCAGAAACTTCGGACCACTGAGTTGAATGTCCAGGTGTTGCCTAGTGCTTCCATGCCCAGGGAACCTTTAGAAACCAGTGTACGTAGCAGGCTGCCGTTCTGTCCAACACTGCTTCATGCTGAGTTCTAACAGAGAGACACAGTGAACCCACAAAGAACTCACTTTTTGATAGAGATGAACCGGCAGACAGGATTTTATATGAGACGTGCAATGGTAGGCTATTTGGGATATGAAAGTATTAGAAAGTTAAGGGCATTTGACAGTTGCTGGGTCAGGAAAAGAGTCCTTTAGAAAAAGGGCGGGATTTGAAGATTGATGGTCTGGTAGCTAGGGGAAAGCGATAAGACCTTCTGGCTAGTCACATGCAGCACATGCATAGGCACAGAGCATGAGCCAGCAGGATGGGTTTGGGACTCCTGATAGGTTTGGAATGGTTGGAATTAAAAGGTCAGGAGGGGGTCTTGGAGAATTCAAGCTTTTGTGTGCATTACGAAAAAGTTTGGGTTTGATCTGAAGGATTCTGGAAGCCACTGGAGTTTTTCTGCAGGGCAGCGAGTGAGTTGAGGTGCTGTACTGGGACATGGCACGTTAGCTGCACTGTGGAGGACAGAGTGATGGTGGCCATATTTTGTTGTGTCCCAGGCACATCACCAGGGAGCTGGATCAGAAGTGGAGCAGCTAGGGCTGTAACCAGTGCCCAAATGGTGTGCTGGCATTGCAGACGACAGCTTAACCTGTTACACACACATAGTGCTAGCCCTTGCGTTCAGGTTTTTTTTTTAAACATCATTTCCTGTATAGTTTAATTTATTTACATTTATGCATTTGGTTGTTTAAAAATATATAGATATTTTTTATTTACTGAAAAGACAGTTGCAGAGAGAAGGAGAGATAGATCAATTGATTGATCTTCCATTCACTGGCTGACTCCTTAAATGTCGCAATGGTTGGGATTGGACTAGGCCAAAAACAAGAGCTGAAGCATCCTCTGAGTGGCACACACAAGGCATCACAGGCCCCAAGGATTTGTGCCATGTTCTGCTGCTTTCCCAGGGACAGTGGGAGGGAGCCGAATTGGAAACAGACTAGCCAAGATCTGAACTGGCACTCCTGGGTGAAGGCTGGTGTTTCAAGTGGTCTCTTTGCCCCTTGGGGTGTTTTTTACTCCATTGTGTTGCATACCTCAGGTCCCAGGCCGTTGGCTTGCCCCAGCTGTTTGCTAAACCATGCTGCTGCTAGCACGTTTGCACAAACTCCTTTTCCAACTAGATGATCTTTCTGGAGGATGTTCCCACGACCAGCTCGGCTGATCCAAGGCAGGGCCGGCTTTGGAGCTCTGTTTATGTCTTTTTAAATGCTTTTCCTTAAGAAGACTTCTTTGTTTATGTCCGTTGAGATATGGGACCTTTTAAACTTTAATCTAAGTGGGATTACGCTCATTCCCGTTGGGAACATTCCAGTGAGGAAGGCCCTGCTAGTGTCTCACGACCATGGTGGCAGCCTGATTGGAATGCAGGCCTTTGCTTAGTTGGATTCTCAGACTGGAGTCCAGCGTGTGAGCCGAGTGGTGCCAGTCACCACCTAGACTCCCGCATGGGGCTCAGCGATTTTATTGCCAGGAATCTGGGTTTTTTTTTTTTTTTTTAAACCTACTTTACCTAGAGGTATTTACCAATAAAATAGATCCTGGAAGGCTTGGGCTGTGTATATTTTCCTTAGTGAGCTCAGCAATATTGAAGAGATTTCCAATAAGCAGATAACAAATGAGCATTATATCTTGGAAACCGCCATTAATCACCAAGCAAGTTCTGATGGCCTCCCTGCCCAGAGCTGACTCTGTCAGCCCGGCTTACCGCACCTTGGCGCAGCAGTGGGATGCCCCAGGCCGGATGCTGCTCTGCAGGGAGCACTTGCTCCCTCCGCCCCGGACGCTCCTCTCTGGATGGGCTGTGAGACGCCTCCTGGGCCGCTGCCCGCACAGAGCGCTCAGGGTTTGGCCTGAGAGGAGTTGTCTCATGAGTTCATTGTCAGGGAGGGGTAAGGGGAAAAATACCCTTGACCTTGGGCCTAGAGATCTTGGGTTTGGGTTCTAGTTCTGCCACAATGACACCAAGTAATTTTGGGTAGCTCGCTCCTTCCTCTCTTGGTTTCTTCAAAGATTTAAAAAGATAGTATGTGGAATACGACTATGCTTAAGCACTACGCAGGATTGGTAGTTTCTTGATGAACTGTTCTGCTCTTGGTAATTCTGATCTGTCATGTGGTCTTTCTGAGAGGATCATAATTGTTTATTGATTAATAATATCTATGATCATAACTCACATTTTTGCTATTCTAGCTCCTTAAATCTATGGAAAGTGTCCTTTGCCTTGTTGCAGCAGCCGCGCCCCACACCCAGCAGCACTGATGTCATCTCTGTTGCCAGATGAAGCACCTGATAGGGTGATGCATGGCTGCCGTGGTTCACCCTGCGGGTGATCTTCAGGGTCGCGAGTTCATCCTGAGCCTGTATTGTGTCCTCTGTTGACCTCATGGTGGGACTGTGTCAAGGGGGTTGGTTGTAGCCAAAGTTAGTAATTTTGATACCCAGCCTACCAGGAATGACCAGAGCTGTCATGGCTGAAAGCTTAGTGGACTGGAGGTCCCTAACCCGCAAATCCTCCGAACTCTAAAACTATGTGCCAATGTGACCCAAGTGGAAAATTCCACACCTGACCACAGTCAGAATACGTGTGCCTGGGAAGTGTTACGTACAACCCTCTGCAGGCTGAGTACACAGTTGTCTATGGAACGTAAATGAATTGTGTGTTTGGACTTGGGTCCCTCGGATGTCTTATGAAGTAATACTAACATTCTAAAGTCTGGAAATAGCTGTCATTCAAACCCCTTCTGGTCGCAGGCATGTCTGTTTAGGTGAGCCTACCCATAACTCTTACATCGGCCTCGAGGCCCGCCCCATCTCCTTTGTTTTCCCAGGACTGTCCTTAGGAAGGTGGCCGCTCTCCTTCCTGCCTCAGCCTGGCCCTCTGTGTAACCTCCACCTGCCCTTGCCAGGAGGGGCCTCAGGGCAGTCGGCTGAGTCATGCCTGTCCTTGAGCCCCATCACCTGTCACATCAAAGGCCTTACGTGTCAGGTGCACTTACTGGATCGCTTCAAGCGCCTGAAGAGACCCCGGGAGTGCTACTTGGTGTTGGAGCAGAGTCTGCCCCACCCTCAGGCAGAGAGTCCTCTGTGTGCAGGCACTTAATCTGCACTCCGTTTGTAACCCTTCTTTGGGGAAAGCAGTGTGTGCACCTCCAAAGGGAGGACGTGGTTGCCCTGAGCTGCAGGGGAGGCCATCCAGGAGAGCAGGCAGGGTTCCCGGGATGGGGAGAGCCAGAGAACACGGAGGGAGACTGAGCAGAGTGGCCACATGTGTGCACCTTTTGCTTTGCAAATTATCTTCCGAATTTTCCTAAGCATGGCTTTCTCCTCAACTGGCGGCCGCCCTGCAGCCTGCGCGGCCTCTGGTGCCAGGGTCTTTAGCACGGGGCCAAGTGTCTGTGAGGAGCTGGCAGAGAATTCTCATTTGCCTTTCAGACCAAGCCAGTAGCGGAAGCATTGACTGGTCCTATGATTTTGGCATCAAAAACTCATTTGCCTTTGAGCTGAGGGACACGGGCCACTATGGCTTTCTCCTGCCAGCCACGCAGATACTGCCCACGGCCGAAGACCATTATGGAGCATGTGCGGGACCACCCCTGTTCAGGCTGTGGAGGTGGGCACAGGATCTGCAGCTGAGCGGGACAACGGTCGTTCCTGCTGGGATGCTCACCTGGGCCCGCTGGTTCTTCTGTTTTTGCAAGCCACTCCACTGTTCCCCTTCATCCCCCCCAAAAAAAAATATAAAGAAAAAAAAGTCATCCCAAGTAAAATGTTCTGATGTCCTTAGAAATTTTGTTGTTGTGATACATTATGCATAACGTAAAATTGGTCATTTTGATTATTTCATGCGGGCTGGCATTGCGGCCTGTGAGCCAGTGAGAAGATGCTCATTTTGTTGTGGCACAGTGCATTAAGCCGCCATGTGAAATGCTGGCTTCCCATATTGGAGTGCTGGTTCCAGTCCTGTCTGCTTCCCAGACACTGCCTGCTGGTCCACTTGGGAAGGCAGCAGGTGATGGGCTCCACGGTGGGACCCCCGCCAGCTGCCCAGGATGAAGACCCATTTGGATGAAGATCCTCCCCGAGGATGAAGCTCCTTGCTTTGACTTGGCAAGTAAGCACGAGGGTGGACTATCTTTCTGACTCTGTGACTCTGCCTTCCAATAAATATATAAATATTTTCTAAAAAGAGAGAGAGAGAGATGTTCCGATAGATCTAGATTTTCTTCTTGCTGATGGTTTTCCCTGGAGAAAATGCAGGAAGTTGATTTCAGCTTGCCTGGAGTGTTTGGTACTTGAATCTTTCACTTCAAGTCACTTGCAGGTCTGGGTCTCACTTGTTCTTGTTGCTAACTTCCAAACGGCTAGTTATGGGCCCCATGAAGGCCAGCGCTGCGGCGCACGCGGCGGGCATCGGGAGGACACTGCAGCCCCGAGGGAAGCAGAGGCCGTGGCACCACGACTGCTGGCAGAGGCCTGCTCCCGACCCTGCTGCCGGCAGAGGCCTGCTCCCGGACCCTGCTGCCGGCAGAGGCCTGCTCCCGACCCTGCTGCCGGCAGAGGCCTGCTCCTGGACCCTGCTGCCGGCAGAGGCCTGCTCCCGACCCTGCTGCCGGCAGAGGCCTGCTCCCGACCCTGCTGCCGGCAGAGGCCTGCTCCCGGACCCTGCTGCCGGCAGAGGCCTGCTCCTGACCCTGCTGCCGGCAGAGGCCTGCTCCCGACCCTGCTGCCGGCAGAGGCCTGCTCCCAACCCTGCTCGGGCTCTGTGACCTCTTGTTGACAAGCTGATTCTGGCTCCTGTGAAAGCCAGTCTTAGCTAAAACTCTACTGATCATGACTTGCCTCCACACTCTGCCTTTGATGTAACCATTCTCAGCCCATTCTCAGCCCATCTTTGGTGACAAGCCCCTAACCTCCACATCTCCTCTTAGTGGGGATCCCCTCACGCTGAGCCCTGAGTCTGCAGTCTTTGCTATATTTAGAATAAATAAGTAATAAATAATTTTGTATAAATTCTTCCCTAATATTTTAAAAAAAGTATTTGAAAGGCAGAATGACAGAAGAAGATACAGAGACAAAAATCTTTTCCATCAACTTGTTTACTCCCCAGATGGTTGTCATGGCTACGGCCCCCTCTGCCGCATCCACAGGGAGCTGCATTGGACGTGGACCTGCTCTCTGACATGGGATGTTGAACTCCCTGTGTCACAGTGCCAACATTATTTAGTATTACTGCTTTGGACACTACTCAGAAAGCTCCTTGTTGAGTCAGAGAGTCAATTTATTATTTGTTTACCACAGAGAAAAAGAGAGTGCATTGTGTCTCGCTTCCCAAATCCTCACGACAGCTGAAACTGGGCTGAGCCGACACCAGGACCAGGAGTAGGGAATTCACTCTACACCTTCCACTTGGGTGCCAGGGACCCAGCCACCTGAGCTACTGCTGCTGTTTCCCGGGAGCTGGAACTGGGTATCCAACCCCATGTGGTACTCCGACCTGGGCGGCAGGCATCTTAGCTGAGGCTCAAATGCCCGTTCTTCATGAACACTCCCAGCTATGGCACTCACTTATGCCCATCCCCACAGTGGGATGGGAAAGTCTTCTGGAGCTGGCTCTTCCACACTCCAAGGCCCCGGGTCACCTGAAGGAATCATAGAGGTCACGCGTTTCTTCTGTTTTATTCTGAGAGAACACCAGACTCACAGTCTAGCAAACCTAAGAGAGGCTTATCAGTGATTCCATCAAGCCATATCTATACTTTTAACCCTGAGGAAAACAGTTTATTCAGACTAGCTCAACCTTCCATCATATTTATGTCATGTGTTTTTATTTTCCTAATGGAATTATAAGCAAAATGGGGGCTCAACTCCAAAGCTCTCCTCATTATGACCCACGCTGGTTAAATTCTTTATCAGGGCTTACCAAGCGTGTGGTCTTGAACTTGGCTCTGATAGTCTTCATGTTTTAGTCGCCTTAGCAGAGGTCCCTCCATTTCGGGCTGACATTCTAGCCTTTCCTATCGGTACAAGTCCTACACGCCACTGTGGGACTTTCTTACTGACTGACCCAGCCATGGCGCCCTTGAAGCAGCAGGAACCTGTGGGGCTGGTTCCTGACCCTGCCCAGCAGGAGGCTCGGTCTTGATCATTGCCAAGGAATGGCACAGCAGGGCCTGCCTGCTGTGCTGTCAGCGTTGCATGGGTGCTTGGGACGTCAGCATTGCTGATGGCATGAGTGTACCCAGACTCCCTATAAGTACAGCTTGACTCAGCCGTGCTGAGACCGACACCTGGGACATGAGGTGGCTCTTGCTCTTCGGGACCCTCATCGGGTCTAGCATCTGTGTCCGAGAGAAGTTTCTAGGGTGAGTGCCTTTGGACTTGCTCTTTGGTTATCTCAGAGATATGGGAGCTAATGGAAACGGGTGGATCATGCCCCAGGGAGCAGGGTCTTGGGGGGTGTGTGTGTTGTAGGGGAGGTTTGTGGGGCAGGCTTGGGGCTTCCTTCCCACTTTGCCTGGTGTCATCCTGAGTAGATCACTTCTTCCCCAAGACCTGACTTCACTGGCCGATTCCTTCACATTGTCCATGTTCCTGCTTCCGATTTGTAAGGCGGCTGTCAGGCTTCTGCTGCCTTCTTGGGCCTATGTTTGCTACCCCGTGTTGATTTTTATTTCTGCCCTGCTTGGGTGTGGGGCTTTCTGCTTCTTCCGCATTCCTGGCGAAGGCTTTGCAGAGCTGCTGCTTCCTCACTGTTTCTGGGACGTGGCGGTTCAGGAAGTCCTTGCCCCGCTCCAGCTGTGAGACCCATACACTGGCCACGGGTACACATGTGTGTGCCACACAGCGTGCTGCGAGGCTGGTGGGAGGCAGGTGCTCCATGGGGAGGAGCCGGGGAGGGGACGGCTCTTGTGCATGGTGCTTGATGTTTGCTGGGAGACTGGATGTTAATCCCTTATGCCTGCCTAATGCTGTGCTGTGCGCATCATTTTGTGGTTGTGCAACAGATCCGCCGTGTGAGTGTGTGTTATTTCCCTCCATGCAAACACGGAAAAGGCTCAGCCTTGGAGAGCTTAAGGAACTGCCCAATGTGCTGAGCTGCTGAGCTGCTAAGCAGGGGAACTGAGCCTCTTTGGTGCGATACACCTTCATCTCCAACTTGAATCCTCCTCCTGGCAGGTCCATCCCAATTATTAGTCTCCAGTATACCACCTGGCTAGAGCGACTTCGGGGTTATTTATTGAGGCATTTGCTGATATGAGGTTGAGTCATTTTCCTGGGGATGACTTCTGTTCACACCTGTGTCTTTCCTGTCAAATACCTCGGAGGGGTTAGGCGGAGCCTGTGGCCAGGGAGGGAGCATTTTTTCGCGACTGCTCAGCAACAGGTATGTCCAAACTGCACCTGCCTCATGCTGCGTGGGCTGACGCGAGACCAGTCATCTCCCGCTGCAGCTGCTCGGGTGCCTCAGCTACCTGTTTGTCGGGGTCCAAGCCTCTCTGTCACGGGGTGGGCACCTGGCTAGGCCCACAGTGTTATGGATAGAAGAGCTGAGGGCCTGAGCACATAGTTTCTTTAGCCATTGTGTCCTCCTTCCCAAATCTCTTCTCGTCTCACAGTAGGGGACCTGACAAAAGGGTAGAATTTGTCCCTGGCATAGGAGGGGAAGGGGAAGGCCCATCGATGTTTGCAGACTCCCAGCCCCGTGTGCAGCTAGAGCGAGGGGAAGTGGGCCTGGGCATTCCAGGGGCCAGGAAGCCAGGCCAGGGACCGGCCAATGGAGATGAGGATGACAACTCTGTGGGCCTTTGCCCCTTCTACCTCAGGCCTTTCTTGCTCCCCTGCCGTCTAATGCTTTGTTCTTCAGGCTTTAAAGGATGGGCTGGGAGCCATGATGCTTGGACGTGCTGGGTGGGCAGGGGACAGGAAGTGGCTACAGGATGGTTGTAGCTTCTACAGTAGCTGGCAGGTGTCTGGGTGTCCCATGAAACTGCCACCATCAGGTACAGAAGCTGCTGAGTCTGGCTGGGGACGCAGAAGAGACACAGAGAACAGGCCTCGCTGCCTGTGTGGGACAGCAGCTCAGTCACAGAGGCAGTTTGGCTTGTCCAAAAAATGGCATCAGGGCAAGGGGGATTCCACAGACGAAACTATATCATGAAAAATAAAAATTAAAAAAATCTTAAACTAATAAAAGAGAGAGAGAGATTGGCATGGAGGGCGAGGAAAAGGCGGCCTTGCTTTGGCACATCAGCCCCGCCCATCCTCTCTGCGTTTGGGTCTCGGGATGCCTGCATGCCCAAGAATGGCGTCACTGCAGACCGTGCGCTGGCTGGGGGAAACCTTGTGGGTGACGTGACTTGGTTCTGAAGAGCAGGTGTACATGGGCAACTTGGGGGCTCAGTGGGACTGGAGCCGACAGGGGAAGCAAGAGGAGGGGAAAGGTAGGGGAGACGGACAGAGATGGGATCCCTCCTGGAGCAGTCTGGCTGCCTGAGCTCCGTGGACATTGCTTCAGCCCATGGAGCTTGGCAGATGAGTGGTGGATTTCAGCTTCTCCAAGGCCCTGCTGTGCCTGTGCCAGTGGCCTGCAGGCTCTGCGGTGGAGACAGCGCCATGGCCGCCGCGGAGTGCACGCGGGAAGCAGGTCCCTGCTCTTGTTTGTGCTCTCAGTTGTTCCTTCTCCCCATCCCTCTGTGATCATTTACGCCTAACTTTGCCATTGGAGACACTGACACACAAGATCTTTCTAGATTGCTCATTCCTTCTCCCCCCCCCCCCCATTTTTTTTGTCTATTTATTTGAGAGGCAGGGAGCTGGAGAAAGAGAGCTAGGGAGAGAGAGAGTTCCCATCCATTGGTTTACTCTGCAGAATGCCTACAGCCACCAAAGCTGGACTGGCCCAAATCTGAGAACTGGGAATTCAGCCCACGTACTTGTCCCATGTGAATGGACCCAAGTATTTTAGCCATCATCTGCCGTCTCCCAGGGTATGGATTAGCAGGAAGCTGCAGTTGGGAGCAGAGCCAGGACTCAAATCCAGGCAATGTGGTATGGGATGTGGGCATGTTAAGGATTACCCAAACTCCCATCGAATACTCATATGAAAATGTATTTATTTAACTTATTTGAGAGAGACACACAGATATGCATACACAGGGATGATTGAGGCAGGAGCTGCAGCTAGGCAAAGAGGTCTCCACATGTCTCCACTCTGCAAGGGCCATGGCTGGGCCAGGCCGGAACCAGAGCCTGGAACTCAATCTGGATCTTGTGTGTGGGTTTCAGGAACACAAATACTTGAACTAATATCTACTACCCGCCCCCACCCCATCCCCCAAAGAGTGCACTTCCGTGGGAAGTTGGGATTGCAAGTGGAACTGGGACTCCCACCCAGGAACTCTGCCATGGGCAGCCTGTGCGTAACCACTGCACCCAACGATTTCTGCAGCAGGCCTGCTGTGAAGTCCCCCTTTCCTGGCATCTTGGAGGTGGGTCATGACAGAGTATGGGTTTGGCAGGCTGACCCTCCTCAAGTCGGAGTAGGGCTTTCTCTTTGGCTTTAAGTCCCCCCTTGTGGCGCGGCTGCTTGCTGGGGAATGCGGTTGGATTCCCACCTGCCCAGGGCCAGGAGCCAGGTGAGGTCTGTAGTTTTCTATAGCAGTGACAAAGGACCTGAGACTATAATGTCAGGGAGGTTTGTTTAGCTTGCAGAGGGGGAAGCCAGAAGTCTACAATTAGGCAGCTCGGCTCTCGGGCTGCCATGAGGAAATCCCTTGGTTGCACATCAACATGGCAGTGGATGGCACTGTGGCGTGCTGGAGAGAGGGGGGAAGCCAGAGTAAGAGGACTTGGGGCTTGCTCTTTTATGACTGCCTGCTCCTAGGGGAACTCGCCAGGCTCCCCTGAAAACTTTGCTAATCCTTGCCACAGCCGGAGCTGAGGACCTGGCAGCTTAAAAGCTCCTCCACTGCTCACCATTGCCCAGTGGGCACTCAGCTTCCAGGGCAAGAGCCCTGGATGAATACATGGAGGTCTTATCCAGAGCCCGGCAGGTTCAGACTGACTCCTGCCCAGGCCTGCTTCCTTGGGTCCTCGGGGAGCTCTTGGGGGGCAGCAGCGGGGTGGGGGCAATGAGCGGCAGACCCCTCAGCCCCAGTGGGATTTGGGCTGGTATAGCAGAACTTGGCACCTCCTTCTGCCACCTGTCATGGAATCAGCTCTGCAGGGCATCTTACCATCTTGGGGGCTGGCCTAGACCCTCTTGGGAAGCTTCCTGAACCTTCCACAAGCAAGTGGAGCCTTGAGGGATCCATCTGGATCAAATTTTTGTCCTTTCTTTTTCAATGAGGAGCAGCCACTTGAGGCTGCCAGTGTAGCTCCCAGGGACAGAGCCATTTACTCTGTCAACAGGTGCTCAGCCCGCAGCCGCCTGCCACAGCCCTGCCCGCATTCACTCATGTCAAAGGATGACGCATGTGACAGTGCGGATTCATTTGGGCTGTCACCTAGCAACGGCCTGATGGCTGCCCTGGCTGCCTGAGCTGGGCTGAGAGCACAAAGGCAGCTTTTCAGGCCCAGCCTTCTTCCACCCCCACACACAGGACTCCGGTGGGGGCTGGGGCTCTACCTCTGCCGTGGAAGGGAGAGGAAGTGCAGGGCAGCAACAACGTGGGCTCACTGGGTGACAGGGTGCCTTCTCAGGGCCCCGTGTGGGAGGGCACATTCCCAAGTTCAGCCCCAGCCCTCTGGGCCACTTGGCGATGCCAGTGTAATGGGCGTTTGTGTAGGATTCTGGGCTGACAGCTATGGAGCAAGGCCCTTGTGTGTGTGTGTGTCTCCTCCCTCTAAGAGGACGGCAGCCAACCCTCCCAGGATGGGGATTCTGCCAGAAGTTTCCGTCCTCACCCTTGACAGTGAAGAAGTGCTTCTTTATGTCTCCAGTTAGCTTTGCCTGTAACTTGGGAACATTCCTTTCTGAAAAATATATATGTTTTTCATTATAAAGTAATATGACTACATTACGAAAAACAGATATGGGGGGAAGTGTAACTCATCCATAATCCCACGACCCTAAGCGGAGCGCTGTCAGCATTTGGTATATTTCCGTCGTCTGTTTTCTTGCAGTACATCTGTTTTCTCCATGCTGACACTCAGGGCATGCATGCAAGCCTGTGTCTTGCTCTTTCACTTAATATTTTCCTTACAGTTATAGCATAAGCACTTTTTCATATTCGCCACGTAGACTTATTTTTAATGGCTATACATTATAACCAGAGACTAGACCGTTTCCTCTCATTGGGCCCAGTTCTGTCTGTGAGAGGCTGAGGGTTTTGTTTGCCAGCTGAAAGCTCACCAGAATCTTATGGTTTTTTTGTTTTTTTCTTTCTTTCCTCCTCTAGGGACCAAGTTTTTAGGATTAATGTCAGAAATGGAGACGAGATCAGCAAATTGAGTTGGCTGGTGAATTCGGACAACTTCAAGGTACCTGGAGTTTCCTTGTCATCTCCAGTAGTTTCTGCCGCGGGTGGGAGAAGACCCTTGTGCCATGCGATTGTTATTTTTATTTCTAAAGCTCTTTCCTGTGTGAAGGCACATCCGCAAGTTCACCAAAAAAACTGCTGCAGTAAAAAACCATACAAAAGGGTCCTTTTTAAACCCATGTAAACTTTCCTTTTATTTCTTTTTCCTTTTTTTCTTTTTTAAAGATTTGTTCAAAAGGCAGAGAAGCAGAGAGAGAGAAGGAGAGAGAGAGAGAGAGATCTTCCATGCACGGGTTCACTGCCCAGATGGCCATGAGGCTGAAGTCAGCAGCCTGGAATTCCACCTGGGTTTCCCAGCGTGGGTGGCTCGGGCCCAGGGACTTGATGGCTGTCTGGTGCCTTTGCGGGAACATGAGCAGGAGGCTGGGCGGGAAGTAGAGCAGCTTGGACTGAAACTGCTGCTCCAATATGGGATCTGACGTCATCGTCAAGTGGCAGCTTAATGCACTGTGCCGTCGTGCCAGCCCCTCAGTTGTCATTCCAACTTCTCACCAACTCTTTGGAGTCTCCGGGCACATGCTGTGTCAGTGAGCACGCTGCCGGCACATGTGCGTCTAGGTGGGCAGAAGAGGCGTCTGAGCTCATGCCATGTGGGCCTGGGCAGCAGGCTCTGCCCTTCCAGCTGCCATTGGGTTCCCAGCGGGCCTGATCAGATGCAGTGGTGAAATGGACCATGTCTGCCCTTGGGTGGAACCTGGCCCCTTGAAGGTCACCCTGGCTTTTGGGGGTAGTTCTCAAAGAGTGGGCCCATTGTGCCTCTCATCTGAGCTGTCTTTTTAACCCACTTCGCTTTCTATCCGCTTTCAGCTTGATGTCTGGAGATCTCCCTCGACCTTTGGCCGGCCAGTGGACGTCTTGGTCCCGTCTGTCAGTTTGCAGCCAGTCAGGTCCTTCCTGGCTTCCCAGGGTTTCGAGTACTCAGTGACAATCGAAGACCTACAGGTGGGTGGGCTCTGGGACTCCTCCCTGGTCTGGCCCAAGCTTCAGGTTCAGAGTGGGCCCATTTCACAGATGAAGGACTGAGGCAGATGGAAGGAGAGTCCAGAATTTTTCTAAGGAGCCACATGCTGAAGGTGAAAGGGCACATCTTGTTTAGGGAACACCACACATCTGCATCCAAGGCCCCCTCCAGCCCTGCACTCTGCTCACCACCAGTACCTTCAGATGAGCTGTTAACCTACCGTGTCTCCATGTAGCCATCAGTGGTGTGGTGATAAATAGTGGTACCTACCTCATTGAGAAGATGCGATGATTAGATGCAGACAAAATGTCCCCATAGTGCCTGGGGCCTCACAGACAAGCTGTTAAGTGAAAAAAATGCCTCTCTCTTGTTATTTACCTTTTAGTTTTTCAAAGTCAGGAGGCAAGAGCAGAGTGGGGGTGGGCTTTGGAGACCAATCTAGGAAGCCCCCCTGGAGGAATAGAAGGAGTGTCAGCAACAGTCCCTCTGGGCGGCAGGAACATGGCCCTGCAGCCTCACAAACTGGCCTAAACGGCAGGCCAGTGTCCAGCTGCCTCCCTCCTCTGCCGAGGTGGGTTAGGGACTGGTTGGAGATCTGGCCCGGGAGTCTCCTGATGGCGTGACCAGCTGCGAGCTGATTAATCATCCCCACATGTCCCAGACGTCTGCCAGGAACCTTCAAAGCAGGAGTGGTTATGAGCATCTCTTTGTTTCAGAATGGTGTCCCAAGCTGTGCGCTATGGATGCCCTGGCTACCAGATGTGGGCTGACATCTGAAGGGGTCCCACTGCAGAATAACCAAACAGCACACGTGTGGCTTCTGGGGAATGCTTTTAAATGGAGGCATAGGAACTGAGCAGCAAGGAGTGCAATGTCACAGCTGGAGGAAGGAAACCCAAGCCCCGCCCTTGTGAACCTGGGCTTTGGTGCCTCTCGACGAGCCTGAGGGCAAGGCCATGTCGGCTGGCACAGCACCAGGAAACGTGAGCCTGCCTACCGTGGGTCATGGGACAGAGCGGCCGTGTGTGGGTGTGTGTTTTCAGGCCCTTTTGGATGACGAAGATGAAGAAATGCAGCACAATGAAGGCCAGGAACGGAATGGCAGTCACTTCAACTATGGGGCTTATCACTCTCTGGAAGCCGTAAGTGCCTAGGCGCAGGTTGGAGGGCAAGGTTCTCCATCCCTGGAGGCTGCTCCATCCCTCTCTGTTTCCGGGGGAGTTATCCGTGTCTGGTGCGAAAGCACCTCCCTGAGGGCTTACAAGGGACAAGCTTCACTCCTCTCCATCTTGCGTGAACTCCCACCAGCCCCCTCAGAGCACGAGCAGAGCAGGCTACACCTGCTGCCCCGACCCACACAGCCTTCTCTGCGCAGGCAAACCCTGTGGGAAAGCTGTGACATAGTCCTCAGCACTTCCAGTCCTTGCAATTCAGCCTTCTTCTAGCCACCATGATCCCTCACCCAGAATAAAGTGTTACTTGTTCCAGCAAATGGACAAGTGGTTATTGGCAAGGTTAACCATGTCTTTCCACTCAGTTATCCTGGTTACCTCTAACGTACACTTGTGCTGTGGTGCATTTTCGTGCTGTGTTCAGTTAGAAGCCCATTTTATAGAGATGACTTTCAAGGTAAGCCAGACCGTTACAATGAAAACACTAGAGCAGAAACCATTACGGGCAGTCCTGGAACCTGAGAATCGAGGCTGCGCATCCTGCGCGGGCCGTCTTGGCCTCCTCTGTGGTGCTCTGCCACCTCTCGGCTGGCCCTGCGGCCCGTGTGCTCCCTAGCGGCCTCAAGAGAGTGCTGTGCGTCTTGTGCAACATCGTGTTCCTGGTATGCTTCTCCCAAGACGTTGGGTTGCTTTTCTTTGGAATGAGGGATTGTCACAGCTCTTCCCACTTCTTTCCCGACAGCTGTGTTCGCTCTACACACTTTGAGCCATGCTGCTGCTTGGTCCCGCACTGTGGCCAGTGGCATCCATCTGCAGAACAGCTGCATGAAGTTAGGAGTTGAGGCTCAGGCCATGGACGACAGCAGGGCTGGGGGGCCACACTGGGATCCAAACTGCGATGTGAATGGGGTGTGGGCCCCCCGCTTCGCAGACTGAGCCTGTGCCCGGCTGGCTGCTGGGCCTTTGGTCTCTTGTCCTACCTGTGCTGGCCCTGAGCTTGGGTGTCCTTTGGGACGGGCATCACAGCCCCCTCTTTTTCCCTGGAGGCCTCTGGGTGTGGTGTGCCATCTCTCACTGTCCCCTTTTCTGGAAGTAGCTCTGAAGAGTTCGCGGCCTGCAGCCCCCTCTCGTGAGAATTCCACGTTGGGCTCAGCCAAGGTTTTTATGACTGGTTCCGTGGTGTTGTGTGCCCCTCTCGGTTTGGTTTCTCTAGCCCCAAGGTAGTTGGCAGTGTGCAGCTGGACCCCATGCACCTGCAGCCAGCATGCTGTTCTGCCTTTTCTGGGGCAACGCTTTCCTCTTGTGACTCAGGCCAGCCCCCCTGCTGCTCCTCGCGCCAGGGCCCAGTAGGGAGAGTTTCCAAGTCCCCCCCCCCCACCTTTTTTGAGGCCAGAACTGCCAGTTCCCAGCCCCTTGCAGCACACCGGGTCCTGTGCCTAGTAGTACTCTCTCCAGTTGGCTTCTGTCCTGAGAGGCCGTGCATAGATAGCTCTGTGGCTGGGTCCCCACCCGCCCGACTCCTGCAGCTCCGCCTCTGCCCTGCAACCCACACCCACTCGCCCTGAGCCTTCAGGCTTGGCTGGGAAATGTTTTCATTGTGTGTTAGCTACTGGCCTGTGTGGGAATGGGGGTGGGGGTGGCTTCCTGCTTCTGCAGCCGCATTCCGTGTCAATTTCACATCTTTCCGGTCCTGTGATTCCTTCTTCCTGTGTTAAGGACCGAATGTAGAAGCTTGAGCAACAACAGTGGATGCTTAAATCTTTTTTTTTTTCTGTTCTTCCCTCTTTTCCCCCCAAAACAAATGGGAATGCTCTTTGTAGTTCTTTAGTTGTTTTCACAAAGCCTTTAGAGACATCATCTCTAAAGGGGGTGCTGTGTCTTAGGGCTTAGACAGTATGGCATACTAGGAGAAAGAAGCTCTTACACCTTCTATTTTTACTCTGCCTGTATTTATATCATTAATGTAACCTTTTTTTTCTGTTTTATAAGATTCATAATACATTTGCATGATAACCTATTAGCATATACCTGAGGCTATCTCAAAAAATTTGTGGAAAATGGAATTGAAAGTTAAATCAATGTTGATGCAAAATTTTTGAAATTCATGCAAACAGAAGCATTTTCAAAAAATTCATTGGTAATACATATTATTTAAAAGATGCATGTAGATTTTAAAATTTCTTGGCACCAACACAAATTTATAAAATTAAAAAGGTAAATCCATTTTTCATGAAGTTGTTTCACATACAGTCCAAACGAATTATTTTTTGGTGGGCGATTTACTGCTATACACACAACTGCCTTTTAAATAAATAAAAGTTTAAAAATTAAAAAATGGTCACAAAACTTTGAAGAGTCTTGCCCTTGGCAGGCTCGGCGGGGTGAGCACTGGCCCCCTGGTCAGCACAGCAGAGTGCCAGGCTTCTCGCTGGGAGACAGCAGGTGCAGCGGCTGACTGGTTCCTGCTTCTCTCGCTAGCGACCTGGAAGGCGTTTCTAGCTCTCAGCTTCAGCCTGGCCCGACCCTGGCAGTGGGTGCGTTTGGAGAGTGGCCAAGTGAATGCAGATCTCTTTCTCTCTCTACTAGTCCCTCTCTGCCTTTTAAATAACTAAAATTAAACTTAAAAAGATCCTTGATTGAGTGGAGAGGTTGCTGACCATTCGGTCTGATGCAAAAGCCCAAGTGTTGAATCAGTGTCCATGCGAATCTCTCCACTGTGGTTCCATGAAGGATAAGTCTGGACAAATAAAGCATGCCATACCCTAGGTAACCATAGAAAAATACTGTCCAGGCGGTTTCTTGTCGTCAGCACTCCCAGCTGGTAACACAGTCAACCCCACGGCTGCCAACCTAGAAGAAACCATCAGGGCCGACAGAATCAAGACCCCCAACCAGAGCTGAACACACTTTAGAAATGTCCCTGGGTGCCCTCTTTCATTTTGCAGATTTACCACGAGATGGACAGCATTGCCTCCGACTTTCCTGACCTGGTGAGCAGGGTGCAGATCGGATGTTCGTTTGAGCACCGGCCGATGTACGTCCTGAAGGTGAGGTGCCGACAGGGTGCGAGTTCCACCCTGAGAGCGCCAGACAGTAGCTGTCTAAACCCTTCAGGCTTCAGAGAAGAGAGCGAGGTTGGGCGCGTCTCACCTGTGGTGACTGTGGTCTGGGCTGAGTCCCTTGCTGTTGTCTAACATGGGGGAATTTGAAAGAGCACATCATTTTGACTGTGAGACAGGATCAGGGGGAGGCAGGTGGCACTTTCAGAAAGTTCTCGAAGAGGACAGAGTATTGTCTTTGTCGCCACCTTCTATAAACAGCAAGGCTAGCAGGGGTGTGTACATACAACTCTTTTTGCTGTTAGGAGAAGCAGCCCAGGGAGCTGAGGTTAAAATTGATGTCATTCTAAATCTAGCCTTGGATGCTTGGCTGCGTGAAGCCTAATTTCCAGATATTTCTAAGATTCAGTCCCTTGGCAAGAGAGGTAGACAGTGACGTAAATAATCCAGCAGATGAGCAAAAAGGAATTTGGTCTTATGAGCCACAGAACCGCTGATGGTGCTAGGAATTTGCCAGGCCCTTAGCTCTAGCTAAGCCCCAGTGAACCCAGGTTTTATAATGATGGGCAACTGCCCAGCCGTAGGGGAGGGCTGGCACTGAGCTGGTTGCTCAGAAATAATTACATTTAGATGACTTGCCCATCTGATGGAGACCCTGACTTCATTAGTACCAAGCTTGGACCCAAGGGACCCTAAAAGCAGTAGCCAGAATTCATTACTGCCACTTACAGAGTTAGAGTGGACCCTCCCTTCTTCCCTAATTTAAAACCCAGTCTTTTATTGTGGCGGCTAGATCAGCCTGGCCCACGTACCCTTGCATCTCTGTCTCTGTTGGGATACCATTTGGGGTCTTTCAAGAGACATAATATTCTCCCTCATCACACAGGCACTCTAATCCACAATCACAATGATCTCTCCTGCCCATTTGCTGGAGAGGCTGAGCCTCGGCCGCTGAACCTGCAGCCAACCAATTAAGCTCCCCGGTCACAGAGCAGCCTGAGAAATAGATGGGGCCCTTAGGAACATTTGCTCTCTGAATCATCTTAAATGAATTAAATGAATAGGAGCTAGCTGGGGAAGAGGCGAGGTGAGCGTGAGGTGGGCAGGCAGGTCACCGCGGGCCTCTTTTTCCCTTTTGCAGTTCAGCACCGGAGGAGAGCAGCAGCGGCCAGCCATTTGGCTGAACGCAGGCATCCATTCCCGCGAGTGGGTCTCACAGGCCACTGCCATCTGGACGGCAAGGAAGGTCATGTCGCCTGGTGTTAGCCAAAGATGGGGCGGGGGTGGGCAGGGGCTCTCGGCAGGTCCCACGAGGCGGAGTGCCAATGGGAGGTGGGCGAGGACTCTGCACAGACTCCACTGGCTAGCTCCCTTCAGGCTGGATTAGCAAATGGCCAGGAGCCTTTGGGCGGGCCGCCGAGGCTGAGTGGCCGGGTATGTCCGGGGAGGTCGAGGCAGTTGTGGGCCTGAAGAAAGGAAGCACTGTGGAAAGCAGCAGCCAGCTCCATCGGCTTTCCCTGCCCAGGCTCCCGGGGACCTCCTGTGTCTCCAGAGCCTTCTGGAAAGTCTGTCTGCAGCTAGCGCAGGGAGAGGAGGGGTGATGCCTGGGGAAGACACACTTTCTTAAAATCTGCAGCTCCCTGCTCTTGAAGGGAGTAAGCCAGGTGGGTGCCCCAGGGCTCACTGTGCTCTATGCCCATGTGGCTCTGCTGGGCACTGATGAGAGAACTAAGCTTAGTGGGCCATAGGGTGCTGTTGCAGGGTGGGTGCTATTCCGGGAGCATGCGATCTGGGTAGATCCGGCGGCACGGGTAGGCGTGGCCGAGAGGGGGGCACCCAGCCTGATGAGCCCCTTGTCTCTGCTTAGATTGTCTCCGACTACCAGAAGGATCCTGCCCTCAGTGCCATCCTGGAGAAAATGGACATCTTCTTGTTGCCTGTGGCCAATCCAGATGGCTATGTGTACACACAGACTCATGTGAGTGAGCCGGGTGGGCTGGCCTTGGGCGAGGCTTTGCTTAGGGACTGTGGAACTCGGAGGGAATGCTCACACTGGATGCACTGTAAGCTCCCCTGTTGAGGGCTGAGCCACGCTAAGGAGCTCTTGTTCGTGGAAGGATGTATGTTGAGGAGCTCCCTGGCTCTGGGTCCTGAACGGTTCCCGACACCTCCTGCTCCCGCGTTATTTTAAAACAAATCCCAGATGTTGTACTATTTTACCCGGAGTTGCCGTGGTATGCATCTCTAGTGATGGTTAAAACAAAACAAAACAAAAATGTCAAACACTACACCACTATTTCCTTTAAAAAATTACTAGAAGTTCTTTAACATCATCAAACACTCTCGCTTGCCTTCAAAATGTGTCTTACGAGTCAGTTGGTTCAAGTCAGGCTCCCACAAGGCCTGCACACCACATACACATCTGGTTGCCCTTCTGTTCAACCCCAGCACCACCATGCCGCTGTTTGAATGTTATTCCTTTTTGGAGGAAGCAAGTGATTTCCGGTATGAAGTCACACATTCCTATCCTGGCTGATGATTGGTTGCTTGTGCAGTTGGATCTGGCTGATGATTGGTTGGTTGTGCGGTTGGATCTGATCTCTTCCCCATATTCGCTGTTGGCTGGTGGTCTGATCCAGGGGTCAGTTTCCTTCAGGTGACTTTTAGATGCAGAGAAAATGCTCAGAGATGCTGTGCACTTGGACTTCACTGGGGAGCCTGTCGCTTGTTGCTCGGAGGGTTAGGTGGCATCAGCCTGGCTCTCACATAGGAAGTTCTCATGGCCAGGATCTCACAAGTTCCTCCCTGAGAGGCGAGAAGGGATAAGCCTCCCTTCCCAAAGGATCACGGGGCCCAATCCACTGTGTCATCTCATATTCACCCCCTGTGCCCTGACCTGCCTTGGGTGTTTCTTCCCACGGTGGCTTTTTATAGAACCGGATGTGGAGGAAGACACGGTCCCTCAATCCTGGAAGCCTCTGTGTTGGTACGGATCCCAACAGGAACTGGAACGCCAGTTTTGCGGGTAGGTGGGGAGATATTTTTCCAGTCCTGCGAGTGCACGTTGAGTATCCGCTTGTCTATGCTGCAAGCTGGACGTCAGGGGGCCGGCTGCGCCCTGGCTCCATGGCTGCCCCACTGGGAGATGCAGCATCCCTAAGAATTCTGTTTTTAGTAATTAGATCTTAATCATTAAAATTTTACTTACTTTCACTTTGAAAGGCAAAACACAGGTATAGATAGACAGATGATAGATTATAGTTAGATCATTCTATGATAAATAGATAACAAATCTCCCATCTGCTGTTCACTGTGCAAATAGACCCATAAGAAACAGGGCCAGGCCAGGCTGAATCAGGAGCCTGGAATTCCAGCTGGGCTGCCCCACACTGCATGGCAGGGACCTGAGTGCTTGAGCCCGCCCCTGTTGCTTCGCAGGGTGCCTGGTAGCAGGCAGCTGGAATCAGACGTGGAGGAGCTGGGCCCTGAGCCCAGGCAGTCTGAGACGCGTTGCGCATGCTCACTGCATCCTGGATCTGCAGCGCTGGGGCGCTGGTTGGGAAGGAAATGCAGCTCAGCCGCTCCTGTCCTGAGTTTGTGCGCCATAGCCGCCCTACCCTGCGATTACAGTCTACTGTGGCGGTTGCTTTCTGTTTATTTATTTTTATCTGAAAGGCAGATTTACAGAAGGAAAGACACACACACACACACACACACACACACACACACACACACGGGGGAAAAAGAGAGAAAAAGAGAGGGGAAGAGAGAGAGACACACACAGAAAAATCTTCCACTACTGGAAAAGCTGAGCTGATCCAAGACCAGGAACCAGGAGCCTCCGCCAGGTCTCCACATGGGTGCAGGGGCTGCTGCTTTCCCAGGCCATAAGCAGGGAGCTGGTTGAGAGCAGAGCAGCTGGGGACACAAACCGGTGCCCATAAGGGATGCTGGCACTAGCAGTTGGAGGATTAGCCAGTTGAGCCACTGCACCAGCCCCTGTACCAATACCTTATACCTATACCAGTGTTTTTAAAACCAGTCTCTCCTTAGATGTGGTCTTATCTTTCGCTGTCCCAGTGTTACCTGGGCAAGTTTTGGGCAGGCTGAAGAGCCCCTAGTGGCAGCTCTTAGGAGAACAAGCTCTGTGTAACCCCAACAGGCAAGACGGTCTGGTAAAACTTACACTCCCCCAGACATGTCAGGATGAACTTTAAGAGTTCATGGCCATAGAAAGGGAGCTGGTCCTGAGTTCAGGTGTCTGAACATCACCCTTGACAAACATGTCAGCTGGCTACAAGGATTTTCCATGCGTCTTTATGCTTCTCACCTAGTGAATGTCATCATGTGAAATGAGACAGCTGATTCTCAGACGGAGCCAGGAGCCAGTTAGACGCAGGGCCTGCATTCCCTCCCAGTCCCAGAGCGGGCGGTGCCTATCTTGTTCTGAGTGCATGTCCTTCACTGAGGGAGCTCACAAAAGGCACCAGGGGAAAGGAAGGGGCTGATACAGACGTGGGAGGCTGTCAGAGTAAGGTCAGAGGTTCCCATTAGTGGAGTGCTTCCTCCCACACACCACATCTTCATACCTCCAGTAGCTATCCTGTGAAATAACACAGCAAGTAATATTTCTACATATCTGTCAAACCAAGAGACGTGCCCCCAACAATAGATTATTTTTGGCAGCAGTTGGTCATTAAAATCTAAACTCGGAGAATAAGTTGACACCAGAGTAAGTGGAATTGTTTTAATTATTTATTGATATTCATATTAATTACCCAGAATACTTATTACCACTCATTCGTAACTATGATATTAATCATTTATGCCAACTGCTCTTGGTACAATATGAGACTGACTCCATCTGCTTCAAGGATGTGGAACGGTTACCATCCACGCCCGTGGCTGATCTGGCCCCAGGATTTCCTCTTGGGCCCTTCCCCACAGTCCACACAGAACCCCAGTCAAGTCCCTACGGGTATCCAGCAGCGGCCTGCCTATGGCCAGGCCCTCTAGTCCCTCCTCTGGGCCACGTGTCCTGCCTTTTCTGTTTTCTTGGCCTATGGGTTAATGCTTCTTTGTACACTGTACCTGCCCTCTCTCCTCCCAGGACAGGGAACCAGTGCCAACCCTTGCTCTGAAGTGTATCATGGCCCTCATGCCAACTCGGAAGTGGAGGTGAAATCAGTGGTAGAGTTCATTCAAAATCATGGGAATTTCAAATGCTTCATCGACCTGCATAGCTACTCCCAGCTACTGATGTACCCATATGGGTATACTGTCAAGAAGGCCCCAGATGCGGAAGAACTGGTGAGTGGGGTTGCCTTCTGCCCAGCCCGAGGCTTGCTGGCCCTTGGGCAGTGCCAGGCGGGCTGTTCTGCAGTGTTGGAGGGGAAGCAGGGCACCTGGGCATGCTTGCTTAAGGGCCGAGTCTTCTCTCCTCGCCCCTTGGACGCGCCAGCCGACTTGGTGGGACTCCCTTTCTCCTGCTCGTTTCTCTGATTGAAACTAGTTGTAGACCGCAGCTTGTACCTGGTGCCAAGGTGTGCAGGGCAGGCGAAGGTAGACTTGGAAGAGGGTGGAGGCCACAGCTTAGGGGTGATCTGTCATGCCCAGAGACTCACCCCAGAATGTGTGGTGTGGGCAATTGCTGCTTGTGGGGGACTGCCGGAGTGCACCCCCCGCAGCTCTGTGTGCCCCTCTACTCCAGGAACCCACGCTCTTCCCTCGTGTTCCTGAACATGGCCTCGCCTTTGCTCAGGATGGACAAAGGTGCTGGTGCCTTGAGCAGACCCCTAAGGGTCGGTAAGCCACTCTTAGTGTATGTGAAGGTCTAACACACTTGCTCTCAGAGTTCTGTCTTCCTGTTTGCGCATTCCTTTCTGCCTCACACGGGAAGCAAAAACCTGGGGATGCGGCAGGAGATAGTCAGACGACCCGTGACTCAGAGTCAGGCTTCCGCTCCGAGGAGGCAGAGCTGGAGATGCCACAGGAGAGGACCAGAGAGGGAAGAAGAATCTCCTGAATCGTCACGGTGCAGAACAGCCGGAAAGGGCTGGCTTCAAGTCCCATGCCTTCTCCCTCTGCTCACTCTCTTGCTAGGATGAGGTGGCGAGGCGTGCAGCCAAGGCTCTGGCTTCCCTGTCGGGCACTGAGTACCAAGTGGGCCCCACCTGCACCACTGTCTGTGAGTACTTTCTGTGTTTGTTGGTTACTCAGTGCTTTGGGAAGAACCTGGAAATGGAGTTGGAGGAGAGCTGCAAGATAAGCTTTGCTACATGGCTGCCTGATCGTGTCACGTAGAGCCTGTGTGATAACAGCTGGCATGGCCACCATCTCCGCTGGCGTCACTGCTTCTCTCACGTGCTCAGTGTGAGTGCATGATGGCTGAAGCCCCAGCAGCATTCCCTAACTTATACTAAAGTCTCAAACACAGTTTATTACAGATTTACATAGCTCATCATCCCAGCTTCAACAGAAACTCACGCTGGAATTGGCGAAACGAGGGTGGTTGTGCTGGTTATGGTGGTGGTGGTGTGTGTGAGGACTAAGTAAGTCCCAGAGTGTGAGGAGCTGGTGTAAGAGTCTTAACAGCAGGGTACCTGCTGGCAGACAATTTAATCAAGCCCCTGGGTCCAAGATCCACTACCTTGTTTTAAGGAAAAGCCCGTGTTGGTCTCCAATGCCGTGTGACATCTGAGCAGTTCTCTCTGTTCCTGCCGCACCCTGCCATCCCCTCCATCCCCGTGTTCTATGAGTCTGTCTTTATTTCTGGGAGGAAATGTCCTATTTCCAAGACCCTGGCTGCAGTAGGAAACAAATGACACATGGAAGGCACAGCTGTGCTTGCCCTGGAAGCAGTGCTGGCCTGGTCTGCCTGCTGCTTCCCTGGTAAGCACAGGGTCCCCTCTCAGACCCCCTGCATTCCTGCTCATCAGCCCCTTTTCTCAATTCTGCCTCTCGGCTCCCTTCCCAGCTGGTGCCTGCTCTGCTGGGCCTGGTGCTCCTGACCCAGCTCGGTCCAACGCCCTGTCTCCATTCACAGCCACTGCAGACGGCAGTGAGCCGGAGACTTGGCGTTTGTGTTGCTAATTGCAGCACAGAGTCATTCATTATTCATGGTTTAGTGTTATTAGTGTTGTTAAATGGGAACTCCTCTGAGAGCCCGGCAGGAGACTTAGTCCACCCTCTGTTTAATTAGTCACAACTGAGTCAGGGACCAAAGAGAATGAAAGGCCCTCTTCTGAGGAGGTCCTCTCCAAGGATCTGTGTGGGTCACCAGGGTCCTGGGCTTGTGGGTGAAATACCAGTGTTAATAATGGCCTGTCCTCCACATCAGACACATTCTTCTCACAGCCTGAGCTGTTCCAACACCACAGTCCTCATGAGATTTCCCCCGCGGACGGGGGAGGCCCTCCCGAGGGTCACGCAAGAGACAATTTCTTACCCTTTTCTCGAGCCCGTCTACTGTCTTAGGCCATCTGCTCGCGGTGCTTTCCAGACAGGCCACTGCTCTTTGACGTCCTGCATGGGCTCATGCGCCGGGCTGCAGAGGCAGCTGACCTTCTTCCTTGCGAGTGTTGGCCTTATCTTTAGATTTGCCATTTTAGATGAAAATCGTCCTGATAAAGTGGATTTCACGCTTCCCTGCCTTATTAATGAGAGCGTGAGGGAAAGATCTAACCCACTGTGTGGTTTCCTGGTCCCGGCAGCCTCAGCCTGTCCTGTCTTTTCCCCAGTGCCTGGCTAGCTCCCCTGTCACACAGAGGTGGCTAACTGCTTGCAGGCCAAGACGTCTAGCCGCCCTCTCCGCGCCACTGATTCGGATCTCTAAGGTTTTGCACACTAAGACCTTGCGAAAGGGCTTCGTGGGCGTTTGGCCCACAGATAAGTCATGATAGCATATTTAGAGTCACAGGAGGCTGGTCAGCACCTACAGTGGCTCCCAGGGTGGTGCTGGGCAATGCACGTCTGGTTCATTCATGCAGCGGAACACGAGGCAGCCTGTAAGTGAACACGCTGTATGTGTTTGTGGTAAAGAGAATATTCTTCAGTGATTAAAAACAAAAGGAAGTTGGAGGCAGGAGCTGGAGCTGGGAATTGACCCCCCACACTCCAAAGCAGCACATCTTGACCTCTGGCCTCTGAGCCACCGCTGGCCTCTGAGCCACTGCAGCTCTGCCGTTTTCCACCCGTGTTTGTGCCGATGAGCTACCCGTCTGAGCCTGATGGGCTCACCTGTGAAACAAGGACAATAATCCTGCTTCACTAGGCCTGCAACACTGCGAGTGTGATGATGGCTCGTGACAGTGCCTGAAGAAATAGCTGTTATTGATGTCATTGTTTTATTATTCAATAGCATCTGCATTTCACACTTTTAGCCATATCTGCCCGGTCCTAGGAGGCCGTGACTTGGAAGGAACAGAAAGACAGTTCTGTTACCTTCCTGAAGCCTTTCGGCAAGGGGAAGTCCCAAGGATGGCTTCCTTCTAACTTTATATCTGTTAACTCTTGCCATGTTCAAAGCCTCCCAAGTGCAGCAGCTTAAGATCAGCAGTGACCTTGCACTTGCCTCATAGACTAGTGGCTTGGTTGGTGGCTCTGGCTCAGTGGGGCCCCGTCAGGATGTCCCCCTGGGGTGGGCAGCCAAGTGCTCCCCAGGGCTAGTGGCTTGGTTGGTGGCTGTGGCTCAGTGGGGCCCCATCAGGATGTCCCCTTGGGGTGGGCAGCCAAATGCTCCCCGGGGCTAGTGGCTTAGTTGGTGGTTCCGGCTTGGGAGGCCCCAGTCAGGGCGTCCCCCAGGGATGGGCAACCGAAGGCTCCCCTGGGCTGCAGCATCTGCTCCCAGGGCAGAGGCCTGGCATGTCAGAGCTTTCCTGGCAGACTGGCTTGGGGACTCACCTTGAACCCCTGCAGAGGGCTGTCTGAGTGTTTGTGATGGCCATCCAGACCATGTGATCTGAGAGGCCAGTGTCTTTTTTTTTTTTTTTTTTTCATTTGAAAGGTAGGATTGCAGAGTGAGAAGGAGAGACACCCACAGAGAGAAAGATCTTTCTTCTGCTGGTTCACTCCCGAAATGGCCACAATAGCCAGAGCTGGTCGTTTGAGGCTGGGAGTTAAGAGCTTCTTCTGGGTCTTCCATGTGGGTGAAGGGGTCCTAGGACTTGGCCAGCCTCTGATGTTTTCCCAGGTACATTAGAAGGGAGCTTGATTGGAAGTGGAGCAGCTGAGACACAAACTGGCACCTGTATGTGATGTCAGCACTGCAACAAGAGGCTTAGCTTACTATGCCATGACACTGGCCTCCAAACTAGTGTCTTTTATGGCTTAGATCTGAGAGTCATACAAACTTCACATCTGCAGTAACCCACCAGTTACAGGACGTTAGGAGAGTGTAGTGTCCTGAAGACAAGGATCCTTGGCGCTATCCCGGAGGCTGGCTGTCTCTGTAAAGACTGGTTTGGGTCATCGTCAGGAGGGACAGAGTGCGTGAGTACAAGAACAGAGTAAGCGTAGTCATCCCTTGGCAGCGCCAGGCCAGTGTCAACGTGTCAGTCACCGAACTCTGGACCTCACGCAGGCCAGACTGCTTACTCTTAATCCTGACGGGAACGAGGCTTCAAGGGGTCTTCTCTTCTGATTTACAGACCCAGCTAGCGGGAGCAGCATCGACTGGGCGTACGATAATGGCATCAAGTACGCCTTCACGTTTGAGTTGCGAGACACCGGGCACTACGGCTTCCTGCTGCCGGCCAGTCAGATTGTCCCCACCGCGGAGGAGACCTGGCTGGGGCTGAGGAGCATCATGGCGCATGTACGGGACCACCTCTACTAAACGAGGACATTTGTGCCCATTCATGCACATGCCGGACTTCATGCCAGAGCTGGAGCCCTCCTGGTTTGTGGGGAGCCCAGGCCAGGCCGTTCTCTGGAGCGGGTGCACCCTGGCGGTGCGGCTGCGCAGAGGCCTCTGCAGACGCCTCCTTCGTGGTCCTGCTGTTCTGCTGCGCCTCTGCCTCCACACGGCTGCCCGGGAAGGCTCCGCTCCGAATCCTCCCCTGCCCGGTGACACATCTCTACCTCATTTTTAGAGAAAAATAAAAAAAAAGATCTCCCATGGCTTCCAGGCCCCCTCCCCTCTAGCCAGCCCAGGGACTCTGCTCTGGTGGCAGACAATGCTTATCCTTCAAGGGGTCCCTTTAGCTTTCTCCTTCTGGAATGCATTTTTTGGGGCAACAAATCCTGCAGGGTCACAGTGTGGGTTTCTCTCTAACCACATTTTTCTGGTGGTTGGAACGTAGAGTGGAGGCTAAGTTCCCATCAGTGACCTCCTTGTCTGACTGTGATGACAGGCGCCACGCTGTGTCCCCACAGGTGCTATTTGCCCAGGGGTGCAGGGTGGAGCAGCGGTCCAAATCGCCGCATTGCGGAGTTCTCCCCATCTGTTTGGAGTGCCTTTTCAATGCACTTCAAAGAGCATGCCCTCGTCGTACAGGCCCCGAATCACCGCCAGACCCAGTGCGGTCCTGTGGGCTCTGCTCTCCCCCGGGCTCCTTCCTTCTGTTTTTGCATCCTGAACTGCAAGTCCCCAGGTATAGCAAGAACTCATCATTCAGACTCCCTGGCTCAGTTTCCCCTCCGTGGAAACCATCTGTCTTCTTGTTGTTTTGCTTTTGTGTGTGTGTGTGTGTGTGTGCGCGCTGTTTTTTTTTCTTTTCTCAAACGTGTCTATAAATCTTAACCTTCTGCCTAGGATTTGTGCAGCATCTGGTGTGTGCTCATAGGCCAATAAATATTCAACATGAGTCTCATGATCATGCGCTAGTCTTCGTCTTCACCTGAATGGAAGCAGGCCATGGTTTTGAATATGCTGCTCTTGATAATGTCAAAAGTCGATTTTAATCCCAGTCCGTATCGTATGACATGCAGGAAGGCCTAACTCATCAGGCCCGGGGCCTCGTGGGCAATGTTACCTTGGTGATTCACTCTGGGCCGGAACTCGGTCCTTGGTTTTTCAGCCCGGAAGCTTGAGATTCTCTGTGTCTGTGTTGATTAGACTCAGGGATGCTGACTCACGCCTACTGCGCTTGGATGAGGCAGATGATAAAATTGGAATACGAATTTATTAATTTTCATCGTGGCATGTAACTGTTTAATGGTTTGGATCCTCACGTCAGCCTGAACAGTACATTCTCTCCCTGTAGGCAAGATACATGGGAAGCCAAATTATAATCAGAAGGTTGCTTAGTGAGCGGGCGTCAGAGCAAGGAAAGTTAATTACAGTCTATGATTAGAATTTTTAATGATGCCCAGCTCCTCTGGTGTGAGGTATGCAGTTCTCACCCAGAACACACCTGCCAGCCAGCCAGCTGGTCACTTGGGCTGGCTGCTTAAGGCTCAGATGGAACAACACCTCTGCAGGTGTGACCATGACCTCTGTGTCTTGCCTGTGACCTGTCCCCATTTGTGCCTACCCCCTCAAAGAGCAAAAATGTTCTGCTTCCTTTAAGGAACTTTCTTAAATAAGGTATAAAAAGAAAAAGAATGATGATTGTGACCAAGGAAATCAAGAACTTCTGCTTGTTCAAAGAGCCCATCCGGGAAGGTATTCCGTTTGGTGGCCAGGCTGCTGGCTAAATGCCCGTTTCCCACGGATCACCTGGGTTCAGCCTCAGCCCTTCCCCAGACTCCAAGCTATCATGCTGCAGGATATTTGGTTTGGTGGTTAAGCTGCTGATTGGGACGCCAGCACCCAACACTGAAGGGCGCTGGTGGAAGTCTCCACCCTTCTCCCGACTTCCGCTTCCTATGGCTGTGCACCCTGGGCGTCGGCAGGTGGCGGCTCATGTCACTGGGCTCCTGCACTCAGGAGGGAGGTCGGGGTTTAGTTCCCTGTTCCTCGTTTTGAGCATGACCAGCCCCAGCCACGCTGGGCATTTGAGGCGTGAACTGATCGATGGAAGCTCAGTCTGTTTTTCTGTCTGCCTCTCAAATAAATAAAAAATCTGTAAAGAAAAAAAGAAGACACCATAAAATAAAAACAAAACAAAACAAAACAAAAAACAAGCTACAAGCTAGGAGAAGATGTTCAAAATGTTGATAATAAACACAAAAGGCAAAAAATATATCAAGGAATTCTTCAGACCTATGGAAAAGCACAATAGCTCCGTAGAAAAATGGGCAAAGAATGTGAGGCAGCCTTTCGTGCCAGAGGAAGCAGGTATATCTGATGATACGGAAGGCATGCCTGCAGAGCGCAGTGCAACGCTATCATGTACTCATTCATCGATAAAGTTGGAGAGGATGTGGATGAAGGGTCGCGTATGTTAGGGTGTACAAGTGAGTGAGGAAAATCACTCTGACATTGTTATGTCAAGGTCACTCCTGCCGTTACACCCCAACCATAAACTAAGAAATTCCTGCAGTTCGAGACTAGGTGACATATGTGAGCAATATTGTCTGAACTAGCAAAGACCCAAAGGCAGCTCAGGAGCCCGGCAGCGGGAGGGTGCTTTGCCACTGAAGCAGTACGTAGCAGTCCAAACAAAAGGTAGACGGCTGCTTTTCTAGAACCTTCCAACAACTGCATGATTTACTGAAGACCTACAGATCTCAACATGACTGCATGAAAATGGAAATGAGACCTAGAGGTTGGGTGCAGACTCCCAGCTTCCAAGGTTCCCTCCCTTTCCTCAACCAAATAGGGACTGGCTCAGCCAGAACAGTGTACTCCTCTCCCCCACCTATTGCCCCAATGACTGCCTAAGGGCACAAACAGCTAGTTCTTCACCTCAAGTTGGGGGTCGACACTTGGTGCCAGTGTCCTGTAGCATCCTGCGGGCAGGCTGAGCCAGTCTCGGGCTCATCCAGGCACGTCATCCTGTGCAGCTTTCCACAGACACGCTCATTCCCTCCCCTCCCTTCCCAGAACAGACTTCTTTGGCAGATTATTTGTAGAAGTCTTCCCTCTGCCCCAGCCCCAGCCCTGTCTTGGACCCTGCTTCTAGGGAGGTGAGCCTAGGATAAGAAATGACAAAGCTGAGATCCCAAATGCCAGGGACAGGCAGGCAGGTAGGATGGGAGACAGGCCCTGGGGTCAGATGTGAGGGACCTTAGACTTGTCTCAGGTTCTAATTTGTCAAATGATTCTGATACAGTTTTTAAAAAGGCCTGTTTGAATAGCTAAATGAATAATAAAAAGAGGGTTGTGTGTGGATCAATGAATGCTATTAACTAAGGATAATCTTATCTACGAGCTCAAAATACAATTTAAAGATATTTATAGACAAAGGTTTTAATGCAAACCGTTTAGCCATTCAACAAGCACTGGCTGAGGATCTGCACGAACCAGCACAGTTTTAGAGGGGAACATTGCAGCATCAGTCGGGAAGGAAAAAAAAATCCCTTCCTTCACTGTCGTTGGGGAGAGGCAGACAATAATTAAGGAAACAACTTAATTAAAAAGTTAATTTGAGGAATGAGAGGTGATACAAAGGCAGGTGGCCGGCCGTAAGAGCGTGGAGGACGGTGGTAGGCCCCTCTAGACGGGGACCATCAGAGATGGTTTTTGGACACATTACACATTATTCTTAATTTTATTTTTGGTATTCTTGGTGCACATTGTGAAAAGGTGGGCTCAGTTTTATTATACACATTGTGTGGATGGAAAAATCTCAAGAGAAGTCTGCTTCTCGCCCAAGATGATGAATAATTAAAGCGAAGACCTCACAGGAGAAACCGGAGCCATCACTATTGGTGGGCGTTAACATCTCTGCAGCACCGAAAGTCTGACAGCTTGTCATGCCTCATCCATTAATGAGTTATACAAGGAAGCGCATGGAATTGCCTGCCGATAAGGACATCAAGGAGGTTGGAAGAGGGGCAGCCCAGCGACGGTGGGAACAGTGAGTCACCAGTTCTCTTCTCTGCAGTCTTAGGAGGAGTTTCTCTAAGCCACCCTCGCCCTTCACTGCCCTCTTGGCTATCAAAGAAAGACTTTGGGGGCCAGCACTGTGACACAGTGGGTTAATCCACGGCCTGTGACACCGACGTGCAGTGTGAACACCAGTTCAGGGTTTGACTGCTCCCCTGAACCCCAGGTGATGTGCTGCGGAAGGAGTTAGAGGCTGGCCCAACCACTCACATGGGGAACCAGAATGGAGCTCCAGGGTCCTACCTCAGCCTGGCCCAGGCCTGACCACTGTGCCCACTTAAGGGAGCAGACCAGAGGGTAGAAGCTCTCCCTCTCTGTTCTCCACCTTCCGCTTATCGCTCTGTAACACTGCCTTTCAAATAAGTGAGGAAATCTAAAAATAAAAGACCTTCGTGAGATGACTAGCAGGGGAGGAGTAGAAGCTGTGAGGATGGAGGATTACCTGTCACTTGGTGGTACGCAACTTGGGCGCCGACGACAGGGGCGCAGCCATGTCTGTGCTCAGGGTCATGGTGGAGGGGGCAGCAGAGGGCCTGACTCTTCCCCTAGCAGTGTGACCATGCACTGCACTGTGATGTGACCTCGGGCAGCCGCAGCTTCCCAGTGTCAGGAGAGGAATGACAGACGGCAATGATCCGACATGGGCATTGAGGAAGGTGACAGGTGCAGTGTCTCACCTCGCTAGAGAAGCACTCAGTGGGAGAACTGTCCTTGATGAATTGGCTCACTGGAAATGGCCCCAAGTGGGGAGACTTAACGTACTTGAAATGGTTTGCAAGACTTAACGTCAAAGCTACCAACCATTCACAGAGCCACCACTGCCTGGATGTGGTTGGCATCAGTACTATTGGGTTTTGAAGTAGTGGCGTTCTCTTTTTGGACGCTTTCCCATGTTACTTAGGCATTGAGGCTGTTTAAACCAGGTGGAGACAACTGACCCTTGCTGCAGCTTCCAGAAGTGCAGCTTTCAGGCCTGACCACAGTGAGCATCGGGGTCACCTCTGAGTTTCACGGGCTCTGAGAGAAACCTCGCTGTCACTCAGTTTTGGGTGATGCGGAGGTCCATGCCAACATGGGAGTGTCCCACGCAGGTTGCACTTCTTTCATGTGACTATGTAAAGACCAACTATGCGGAATCATTATATCAGGATCACGGTCGTCCTTATCTTTCTGTTTGATGAGGTCTGGAATTTTGCCAAACCAGGCATCTTGGAAAATAAATTCTCCCTGCTATGTGTACTGAGCCTTAAATCATGACCACCAGCTGCTTCTCGTGTCTGAAGGAAAGCTCGGGGCTCCAGGTGTTTGGGGAGCACAGGCAGCTTGGTCCTCCTCTAGGAAATATGGGGACTGTGCGGGGAGCTGGCAACTTGCTCCTTTAAGGCAAAAAGGAGAACTCGAGCTTTGTGTGGTATGTCCTACAAGGCTGAGCTCATCAGCGTATAAGTATTTGCTGATTTGATTTGCTGTAGGGCAACCCAGGAACAATCCCTGTACTCTCAACAAGTTAGGGCAGCAAGAAAAGGAGAGAACTTCTCCCAACAAATATCATGAGGAGAATCCTGGAAAACAGACTGGAATGTGTGTCCCTAAGTTCTGAGAGAGACGGAGCATAAATTAAACATTTAGAGATAAGGGAGACGTGAGCTGCTAACATTGCTGGCAGTTTTGCAGTGACTTACAGCTTCCAAATGCCTTACAGATAATGGATAATTAAATTATCGCAACCACCTGGTGATAATGCAGGCTGCATTCTGGCTTTTTTCTTTCAAACTAAGAAGGAACCCGAAGCCTTAAAGGGGCCAGGAAGCGATGCGGCTGAACTCGCATGGATAGAAGCGGTGAGGCAGATCCAGATGCTGCCAAGAGTCCAGCCGATGTGTGCTGGACTTTGGTTTGAAAGAGAATGTCTTGGGCCCGGCGCCGTGGCCTAGTGGCTGAGGTCCTCGCCTTGAAAGCCCCGGGATCCCATATGGGTGCCGGTTCTGATCCCGGCGGCTCCACTTCCCATCCAGCTCCCTGCTTGTGGCCTGGGAAAGCAGTCGAGGACGGCCCAATGCATTGGGACCCTTTACCCGCGTGGGAGACCTGGAGGAGGTTCCAGGTTCCCGGCTTTGGGTCGGCGCGCACTGGCCATTGCGGCTCACTTGGGGAGTGAATCATCGGATGGAAGCTCTTCCTCTCTGTCTCTCCTCCTCTGTGTATATCTGACTTTGTAATAAAATCAATAAATCTTAAAAAAAAAAAAAAAGAAAGAGAATGTCTTTTAGAATGCACAGAAATGGTGAGAGGTGTTCAGAAAAGTTTATAAAAAAGTAGGAATGGAAAGATAGCACGCATTTTCCCAGGAACTTTTTGGGGCCTCTTGTAGCTCCTGCTGCCCTGTGGCCTCACGCCCCTCAGCTACATGCCCAGTTCCGTAATCTTTGAGTTGTCAGTTTTGAAGCCATGAGAAGGGATGCTGGGAGGAAACAGGAGCCAGGTCTGTCTAGTCAGCTGCCAGCTCTGGCTGAAGACACTCCATGGCCCCCGAGGTCTGCGCCCTGTGGACCCGTGCTCCTGTCTGTCACCCGGCGAGCAGGAGGACACATGCTCCGGATGGAACCTCTGGCACCAGCAGCTCACAGAACCACCTGCCCCCATCTGGAGCTTTTACCTTCTCACAACCTTGGGTGGAAATGTCCACGTCTGAATGAGTGCCTGGATAGCTCTGTCTGTGTGTGGCTGCAGTCTGGCCTGACCCTAGACACCATTCACTCGCTTTTGGGCTTGTACCCCCTTCACAGGCAGAGCCAAGGTCCTAGGTCCTAAGCACACCAGTGGGGACGATCACAAAGACATACTGAACACCTGCCTCCTAACAATTCCATAGCTGGGGCAAAAGAGCCCACCATCACCTCCCCTCTTGGCCACCGCCGGCAGCAGAGGGCCTGGCCGGGCCTGCCTCTTATCTGATGGGTGGGAGAAGCAGGGGTCAGGGAAAGCCCCTTGGTTAAGTTTTGGCAGAGCAGCCAGGCCTCCTGGGAAAGCGTGCGTCATTTCATCACTGGGAAGCGGTGCAGCTAACGCGCTCCCGGAGGCAGCAGGTGGGTGGACAGGCATTAACTTGTTTGAGAAGGCATGTCAGAAAAGCCGGCGTCTCATCTTCCTCCTGCCTACCTGCCTCAGGGCCGTGAGTGGCAATCAAGATTGAGCAGCTGTGCCTCTGTCTAGCCTTGGGCTCCCTGCGCCAATCTGCT
This sequence comes from Ochotona princeps, assembly GCF_030435755.1. Lineage (NCBI taxonomy): Eukaryota > Metazoa > Chordata > Mammalia > Lagomorpha > Ochotonidae > Ochotona > Ochotona princeps. The sequence goes on along the minus strand of NC_080856.1, from coordinate 2,966,737 downwards.
GTTCGCTCTGGAAAACATGGAGGACTCACAGAGCCAGAGATGTTTGCTCGCACCCGGAAAATGCAGACTGCTATACTGGGAGGGGTCTCTCACGGGAAGTCCAGAGGCAGGAGTCCACCTTTTGCTGATGCAGTGATGGGCAAGGGTACAGGTGTGAGTGCTGGGCCAAGGCTTATCCTGACCTCCAGACATGACGTCAGGAGACTGCGAGGGAGTCCCGAGATGACTCGCCCTCCTTTTGACAGGAGCAGAAACAGAAGCAAGCCAACCTGTGTTTTGTTGGGTTCTTGATGCTTGAGGAACCTTCTCCTCATTCTTCTGACACTTGGGCTTGAGTCTTCAGACAGTGCTGCCGCCCATACTCGAGCAGTGTGAGTCTTTGTTCCAAGCCTGCCTTCCAGCATGCCCAAGTGTCCTTCAGGTTCGTCAGGACCTCCACGCGTGGTGTTGCTGGGGACCCAGGGCAGGTCAGGCTTCACGCTCATTGCGAGAATCATCTCTCAGAGTCACACTACCTTCCCTTTGCAGAGACCACAAGTTCCCAACCCTGTACCCCCAGACTGAGGCATGAATGTCCACTGGTAGGCCTGGGTTCTAGTGCCAAGCTCATTTCCCGTGAGCCAAGCCTGTACTATTCCAAGCAGAATGGCAACTCCAGGCAGCATCAGGGCACTTGTCAGAAACAGGATTTCTGGCCACACTCCAGACCCACTGAGTCAGAATCTGATTCAGAAGGTAATTCATACGCAAAATGTGACAGGCTCTGAGAGTTTAAAAAATATATATAGACAGATAGATAGTTAATTATGTCTTATCTTGTCTTCTTTTAGACAGCTGGGCTCCGCAGCCGGCCACGCGTCAGAATCACACCAGAGATTTTACAAGCTAATGATTTTTGGGTTGTACATGCCCAAACCAATGAACGTACAATCTCTGGACACTGGTTTTGTCAAAAGCTGCCGAAGTGATAGTGCTGGACAGCTGGGCTGAAGACCATTGTTAGACGTTAGAAGTTCAAGTTTCAGTCCCCGTCGTTTTTATGTGTCGACTGGGAAACAATTCTCCATGGATTTTTTTTTTTTTTTTACATTTCTGCATGTCTAGATTAGCCCGCATTATCTTCCCAAGTATGGGAGAACAATAAACAGCCTTGCAAGATGGAGATAATGCTTCCTTGTGGACTGAAGGGCGGATACACTTACGCCTGGTGTAACAAAAACAGCGTCTCCGTTGGCTGCAAAGGGCAGTTAGGTTCACTGGCCCTTATGAAAGGTTCAGCGACTTCTGCTCCAAGCTCTGACACGGAAAAAGCCTGGAATGCTAGAAACTTGTCCCTCCTGCTCTTTCAGCAAGGATAATGCTGAGCAAACTAAAACCAGTGAGAGCGAAGGTCATGGGTGAGCTGCTGCCCTGTGCTTCAGCAGCAGGCAATGCGTCACAGCTGGGAGCTGTTTACCTGTGCGGAGCTGCTGGGGCTGAACTTAGCAATGCTTACATCCACCTGGCAGTTCGGAAGCTGGAGGCTGATCTCTCTTAGCAACCTCATGTCAGTGACCTCATCTTTTAACCCTGATGGCGATGCCTGCTGCCCCACTGCGGTGCCCAGGGAGGACGGGGCAGCCAGCAAGTTCAACTGCTTGCTTAAGGTCATCCAGCTTTGGATGATTATCCGAACTGCTTCACCACTGAGAGCAGAGAATGTGGGCTTCAAGCAGGTGCAGCCCGTTCACATGCCCCTCTGAGGGACACCTCAGCGGCTAAGGACAATCCAGAGCATCTGGGAGCACCTAGCCCTGCAGAAACTGTTGCCTGATTTTGGGGGGATGTGGGCTTTCTGTTCATCCTGGATGACCCCTCTGAGGTCAAGGACATGCTGGTGGCCAGTCAGGTGTCAGCTTCCACCTGCGCTGGTGCCACTGGCCCCGGGGACAGTCACTGAGACAGCACAAAACAGTGTTCTGGGGCCACAGAAGACCCCCTTTCCAGGCTTGTGCAGCACCCCGGCATTGTCCAGGGCACCCGTGCAGTGCTGAGCGAGGCCCAGTTGGTCAGGCCTGGAGACGAAGTGGGAGCCGGCGGAGTCAGCCTGCTGGCTGTGCTGAGCAGCCCCGCTTCTCCACTGCGCTCATCCGGCAGCACCTCCAGGCCCCTCTGCGTTCTTCCTTCTGGCAGGGCGTCTGCAGTGCTGTCACCCTGTGCCTACAGATGACACCCAGTGGCAGCAGGATCCCGTCTTATCAATACTAATATCAACATCAATAAACAGAGCATGTCCTGGCACTGTCTTTGGAAAACCACCACCCATTGCCACTTACTAAAAAAGGGCCAAGACTCTTGGCTGATTCAAGGGCATGTGTGGCTATTCCAGCTGTGGTTGCTGCCACTGAAGCTGCAGCCAAGTTCAAAGCCAAGGAAGAGTTCAAAAGAGTTGGAAGACGACGTGGGATTTGCTTCTTTAAACGACCATCAAGAAGCAACTAATTCAGCCATGTTTGTGAAATAAGGAAATGAATATTCCTCCTTAAAAATAAATAACTAAACAGGATGCCGGGGCGGGGGGAGAGGGGGCTGCCTGAGAGAGAGCAGCTTTCAAGTGTCTGCAGCTTCCCTCCAGGCGCCCTACCAACTTCTCCTGGAGAAGCAGCAAGAACAGTTATCCAGCATTTTGGCAGGGGAGAGATAAGCGCTCTGAAATATGTCCAGAGGATCATCCGTAACAGAGCCCCGCTGACCGGAGAGAGCCTTATCTAACCGGAGGAGGGAAATGACTCAACTCCAGCCTTGTCTGGTCTTCCTGTCTCTTGTGAGCAAGGGAAAACAAAAGCTTGAAACATGTGTGAAGGTCAAAGCCCTGAGAGCCACGCAAGCTATACAACCCAACCAGGAGGGTACTAGTGTTACAGCAGGGCGGATGAAAGCTGGGAGAGCTTCAAGTTCAGAGAGCCAGAGGGACAAAGGCAAGGATGCTTGAGGGATTTGAGGCCTCTGGCACCTGTGCCGGTTAGTCACAGTCCAGCTCCTGGTCAGAGTAGTGTGAGACCTCACACTTTGGCTCCCATCACTCCTATCACTCAGTACATCATGTTCTACCTTTAGCAAAGAATTACACAGCACGCCAGCAGGCAGGAGAACACTCTGAAGAGACCAAGCATGCAACAGAACCAAACTGCTCCATGACGTAGCTTTCACAGTGAGCACATGGGGGATTTGAAATAACAACGATTGCTCTGCTAAGGGCTCTGGAGTGAAAATGAGAGAATTCGAAAAGATATGATAAAAATCAGAAACACTAACAGAAGTGAGGCATGCCTTTGCTGGATGCATTGGTGGCAGCCTGCACGTGGCCAGGAGAGGAATCAGCTGCTGAAGACAGACGGGTACAACTTGTGACACTGAAAAGAGTGACAAACAGAAGCACAACAGCCTGGAACCGAGCGTCCAAGCGTTGGACACATTACAAAGTCTAACAGACTGTCAGAAGGAGAGGCCGAGCAGAGGAAATAGTAACGTGGCTGACCAAGCTCCCACCTGGAGAACTCAGAGCCACTGTCTAAGCTCTGCCTGTTCGTGATCACCGAGCTAGCTACGCAGAAGGAAGCATAAGGGCTCCGGCGTACTTGCTGGGAACTACACCAGCAAGAAGACAGCAAAGGAACCTAGGCCAGACAAGGTCTGGACCCACCCAAGGGGACCACAGGTGGGACTCAAAAGTCAGTCTATCTAGAGCAGGCTGATTTTTTTTGGATAGGTTTTGTTTATCATATTTAACTTGGAAGAAAAACCCAATTTGCCGTAGAAAACATAGGGACAGTAAAGCTCTCGTTAAAACTCCAGAAGATTTCCAGGGTTAGAAAGTGCCTCGTGGCGTGGTACGTTCCTGGAGGGCATTTTGGTGTGGTAGGAGTGACAATGGAGATAATATTTTGTTTTTAGCAACCAAAAGGTACACAGGATAAAAGAGAGAAATTCGATTCCATGAATTTGCACTTATCTTCTATTAGATGCAATCTTGATTTTTTAAAAAATAATCTTACTTAGTTGATTAGGGCACATAGGGTCAAGGGCTATAGGAAAGTGGGTAAGACCATTGTTTCCACACTAATATCATCATTCTCCCCCCTGTATCTGGGGTCAGGGGACAAACAAAGGGAGAAGCCCCACCCAGCCTCCCACCCGCCCCAGGTCCCTGATGTAAGGCATGCTCCGAGGGTCCTGCTCAAGCAGTTTTGGTAGTTCAACAGTTCTGAATTGCTGCCAATCTCACTGTTCCAATCACGATGAAATCTCTTCAGAATCCACTGGCTGACATAGTCTCTTCATGGCTGGGGTTCTGAGATCAGCAGTTCAGTTGGAGGGATCTCCAAAGAAGCTTTGTCTGAGATGAGAGCAGGCTGATTTTTAAGTTGACAATTTTGTGAGGCGTGTGAGAGATATTATAAACATTCATGTGGTCCTTGGCAGAAAAAAACAAGTTCCCATCCCTGATTTAAAGTGTTGGAAATAAAAAGCCAACCGAGAGTCTTGGTCCCATGAGGTTACCCTCCAATAGTGATGAGCAATACTTTCTCAGATGAACAAAAATGGACAGCATTCACTGGATCTACTCTGTAATAAATAGGAAAAGTGCTTCGGGCCCAATGCGGTAGCCTAGTGCCTAGGGCCTTGCCTTGGACGCACCGGAATCCGCATGGGCACTGCTTCGCAACACAGCTGCTCCACTTCCCATCCAGCTCCCTACTTGGGGCCTGGGTGAGTGGTGGAGGACAGCCCAACGCCTTGGGACCCTGCACCCACATGGGAGACCCAGAAGAGGCCCCGGGCTCCTGGATTTGGATCGGCTCAGCTCTGGCTGTTGTGGCCGATTGGGGAGTGAATCATTGGACGGAAGATCTTTCTCTCTCTCTTCCTCTCTGTGTATCTGCCTTTCCAATAAAAATAAATCTTTTAAAAAAGAAAAAAGAAGTACTTCAAGGTAGGAAAATGACACTACTGATTGGTAAGGAAGACAAACAAATGAGGGTGAAATAGAATATTTTGTTTTCTTATTCAGAATTGATCTAGAAGATAGTTATTTAAAGCAAAAATGGCAATAGAATCAGTGAGGCGAACCTCAGCAATGCCAGAGGGCCTGTGTCCCAGGCGCGGACTGGAAGCACGGACCCCCGTGCGCGGGGCTGTGTCCCAGGTGCGGACTGGAAGCAGGGACCCCCGTGCGCGGGGCTGTGTCCCAGGCGTGGACTGGAAGCACGGACCCCCGTGCGCGGGGCTGTGTCCCAGGAACAGACTGGAAGCAGGGACCCCCGTGCGCGGGGCTGTGTCCCAGGCAGCACAGTGCTGTTGGAAGGTGAGCTGAGATGAATGCGCGCTGCGTGCCCCAGGGCAACGGCTACTTGGAATGTCAAAGAACGTGAAGCAAAACCCGTTAGACCCACAAGGAGGAAAAGACACATCCACTATTACCGTTGCAAACTCCAGAAGCCTTCTTCAGTCATTTATAGGTGAAGCAGGCAGAAAATCAGTAATAATAGAGTTGACCTGAACAGCACCATCCATCAGCTTGGCCTAATTGACATTTATGGAATAATCCATCCAACAGCAATACAATACACATTATTCTCGAGCTCGCATAGAGCCTTCATTCCGAGAGACCACGTCCTGGGCCATAAACAATAAATTTCAGATTTCAAAGAATATAAATCATAAAGGGTTGTAGGTTCTTTGTGCGCGGGTTTGCTTTCCTGTGAGCCGACATTCTGCCTGTGCGCATGTCATCTGCCTTGCAGAGGACGGGACTCAGAGAAGCATTTCTGATAGCGCCAGGAGTGCTGACGTCCTAGTCTCTGCGGGTCTGGTGGCATTCCTGGGCGGCAGACTAACTCTCTCCTTAAAGCCCGCACGGTCCCTGGCTGCATCTTTCCAGCTCCGTCGCTTTCCCGTCCGGTCAGCATCTGGCTCCCAACTCAGCCCAGAGGGCGACTAAGTGAGGTGAATAATTTGTTTCTAGTATGCTTATTTCCATCTTTATCTCAGTTGCATCAAGTTAATCTCAACAGTTTAATTACCAGCACTAAAAATTTGAGTTATCCATTTTCTTTTTTTTTTTTTTAAGATTTATTTATTTTGATTACAAAGTCAGATATACAGAGAGGAGGAGAGACAGAGAGGAAGATCTTCCTTCCGATGATTCACTCCCCAAGTGAGCCGTAATGGCTGGTGCTGTGCCGATCCGAAACCGGGAAACAGGAACCTCTTCCAGGTCTCCCACGCGGGTGCAGTGTCCCAATGCATTGGGCCATCCTCAACTGCTTTCCCAGGCCACAAGCAGAGAGCTGGATGGGAAGTGGAGCTGCCGGGATTAGAACCGGCGCCCATATGGGATCCCAGGGCGTTCAAGGTGAGAACTTTAGCCGCTAGGCCACGCCGCCGGGCCCGAGTTATTCATTTTCTACTAATTTTTTTGCATACATGCGAAAATGCTGCTGCTTAGAGAATTGGCTGACAGAATTCTTGACCTGTCCGTTGTTGTGTGCAAGTTGCCTGAGCTCAGGGAATATTTCTATTTAGTTTATAGAAGTTAGGCCCAGCCTGAAGTCCACACAGTAATTTGAATTCTTGATCGCAAAGGTATGCCTTACGGGCAGATTGGACTGCAGGTCAGTAAGGAGTAGCAAAGATTCAGACGTTCCAAGCAGATCTGGGCCGCACAGCTAAGTCCCCACTCACAGCTAAATCCCCACTCACAGCTAAATCCCCACTCACAGCTAAGTCCCCACTCACAGCTAAGTCCCCACTCACAGCTAAATCCCCACTCACAGCTAAATCCCCACTCACAGCTAAGTCCCCACTCACAGCTAAGTCCCCACTCACAGCTAAATCTCCACTCACAGCTAAATCCCCACTCACAGCTAAATCCCCACTCACAGCTAAATCCCCACTCACAGCTAAGTCCCCACTCACAGCTAAGTCCCCACTCACAGCTAAATCCCCATTCACAGCTGCCCTCAGGACATGGACCCCCCAAGCCCCATAGATTTTAAGGCTAGTGAAATTCTTCCAGGTCTACCAACACTGAATTAAGTAATTTTCCAGATTTTACCCCCCACCACTATGTGTGGAAAGAGGTACTTTCAGAAGCAAAGGCATGACGGTGTGAGGCATTGCAGGACAAACTCACGTGACATTGTTGGGCCAGCAGTCATTCACTTTTTTTTTTTTACTCTGGACCCTATAATTTAAAAAATTAGCATGTCACTTTCAACATATGTAATTACATATTTTAAAACTGTAAAATACCAATTTCTTGTGTGTATTTTATAAACTATAAACAAAAATTGAAATTTAAAGAAATGAGAGACACATATGGTATAGAAGTCCCTAACAGCTCCTTCGTTTATCTTGCGTAGAATCAATGCGTCACTGTGGAGATCGGAATGAGGCTGAAGCATGGCTCTGCCGCTAGGCCACGCTGCCGGGCCCGAGCGAGCGTCTGCGCTTCAGCCAGGCCCGGGGCAGGGGGAGCAGATGAGACCTCGTGTTCACATAATTCTGTATGGCCCTGCAAGGCAAGACTGGTTTTCATCATTTTAAGTGTAAGAAGAACTCTTCCGTGAGAATAGTTTGTATTTTTTTGAAGATCTTTTTTTATTATTTGAAAGGTTTACAGAGAGAAGGACACACACACACACACACACACACACACACACACACAGACTGCTCTTGCATTCACTGGTTCACTCCCCAAATGGCCACAACAGCCAGAGCTGGTCTGATTCAAAGCCAGGAGCCGGAAGCTTTCCCCACGAGTGGCTCCCTCGTGGGTTCAGGGCCACAAGGACTTGAACCATCACCTGCTGCTTTTCTAGGCTTTAAGCAGGGAGCTGGAGATGAAGTGAAGCAGCAGCTGGAACATAAACCGGTACCTGTATGGGATGCTGACACTGCAGATGGAGGATTGGTCTGTTATGCCATCACACCAGTCCCATAGTTGCTATAATCTCACCTGTCACCCTCAAAGCCCAAAATATTTACTCTTCGGAACTTTCTAGAAAGTTTGTTGACCTCCTGCCCCTCAGACAGGGACAGTGTGTGGGTCACCTTTGTTCCTCTTCCACACACACACACAGCAGGGATCTCGTTGTATATTGCTTTTTATGCTCAAGACTGTAGAGCCCCTTCCTCAGAACAGGAAGTGGCTCAGTGGTGACTGTAGCTGACTGCCTTGCTGGGAGCAGACTCCAGGCCTGTGGTCTTGGGTGCTTCACAGTAGTAATGAGCTGGGTCTCGGGTGCCCAGACCTCCCATCAGGGGGTAGCAGAAGGGACTGAAGGTCATGTCTGTCAGTGGTCAACCCCCCTTCCCCCCAGAAACTGGGGAGAAACAGACAGGCGCTGGGTGCTCTCCTGGTGGAAGATTGGGTGAACTGAAGGGGGTGAGCGTGGTGGCACAGTTTGGAGGAAGAGTTGGGTTCCTGGGAAGGGGGGCATCATATGGCAGAGGGTGGAGCCCTGTCATCAACTGTTGGGCCTGGGTGGAGGATGGGGAGCCGGGCAGCAAGAGCCTGGTGTGGGGGACCACCCTCAAGGATGACTCTAGATGGTATTGCTGGCTGTGAGGGGGCAGGTGGGAGTCCAGGAAGCGAAAATGTGGACTAGGAGCCACACGGATGTAGAGCTGAACAGAGCAGCCCAAGGCCTAGACAACAAAGATGGTCTTCCTAAGCTTTGGGGCGTGATTCAAACAAGACAAGCAACAGATCAGCTAGCTCGGGGTGGCAGCTGGCCACCCAGAGAAGGAGGAGTTCGCTTCCTGTGAGCAGGAATCCACAGTGATCATGGAGGACGGTGGGGCACAGACGCAGCTGAAGACGGAAGGCATCCCACACTGGACGCTGGCATCCCACACTGGACGCTGGCATCCCACACTGGATGCTGGCCTCAGTTCCAGCTGCCCTGCTAGCATCCAGCCTCTTGCTAGCGCACCTGTTAGGCAGCAGCACACTTGAACCCCTGCCTCCCATGTGATGGAGCTCCTGTGCTTGGCTTCAGCCCGGACCAGTCATGGCTGTGGTGGCCAACTGGGGAACCAACCACCAAACACAAGAGCAGTCTCCTTTTCAAATAAAAATAAATAATAATTTTTTTTTTTTTAGAAAATGTGACTCCCCTGTGGAGGACATAAGCTTCAACCAAGTCCTCAACGGATTTTCACAGATAAATGTTCAAAGAAACGAGTAACTCCAAGATAAATGGCCCAAGAAAACAAGGCAGCAGGAATAAGAAGTCACAAGAGCCACACAGCCGCAGACTTGCACAGCACTCAGGGATTGTAATGATCTGACACAGGACACAAAAGAATTGCCTTACAGGTTTAAAGAAATAAACAAAAGCGCTAAACTAGGTAAGAATTTCAGGTCAAACAGGAATGAAAACTGAATGCCATATTGCATTGGCTATATACAATATTAATTATAAGACAGTGTAAATTTATGAGACATTAAAAACACTGCCCATTATCACTGCGAGATACCACTGGGTGTTAGATGCATCCTGATTTCAGAAATGTTAAACTATGAAAAAATAATTTATTATTAATGAACTGTAGTAATAAAAACTTAAGTTTTGGACCCGGCACGATAGTCTAGTGGCTAAAGTCCTTACTTTGAACACACCGGGATCCCGTATGGGCACTGGTTCTAATCCCGGCGGCCCTGCTTCCCATCCAGCTCCTTGCTTGTGGCCTGGGAAAGCAGTGGAGGACAGCCCAAAGCCTTGGGACCCTGCACGTGCGTGGGAGACCTGGAAGAGGCTCCTGGTTCCTGGCTTCAGATTGGCTCAACTCCAGCCGTTGCGGCCGCTGGGGGAGTGAACCATCAGATGGAAGATCTTCCTCTCTGTTTCTCCTCCTCTCTGCATGTCTGCCTTTCCAATAAAAGTAAATGAATTAAAAAAAAAAACTTAAGTTTTACCACATTAATATAATTTCACATTAAATCTAGCTGATGAAAGAATGTAAACTTGAATAAAGAAACAAAAACATCCAGCGATCCCCAATGCAGGTGAATTCTCCACAGTGTGGCCTGAGGAAGAGTGGACGGCCAGGGAGAGGGCGACGTGGCCTGCACCGTCTAATCAGATCTTCCGGTTGAAAATGACAGAACCAGTGGGATAGAGGCCGCATGAAAAAAGTAGACTCTCCCAGGAGGAAAGCAAGAGCTCCGTGGTCTCCCCTCACGAATGCCTCCTCACCTCGGGGGGCTCTCTCTGCTCTTGTTGACTTCCGGGGTCCACAGGTTCTTTAGAGATGTTGTTGCCAGGAATATTTTTTCCTGCACTTGAGCTGTTTCATCTGGACAGGGCTTTTACCTTCTCCACACGCAGGAAGGGTTTTCCAGTGACGTTTCCTGAGGGAACTCCGCTCAGTGGCTGGAGTCCACGGCCCCTGCTTGTTGGTCCAACGTGCACCCTCGTAGCACAGACATCGGCCCCTGCTTGTTGGTCCAACGTGCACCCTCGTAGCACAGACATCGGCCCCTGCTTGTTGGCCCAACGTGCACCCTCGTAGCACAGACATCGGCCCCTGCTTGTTGGTCCAACGTGCACCCTCGTAGCACAGACATCGGCCCCTGCTTGTTGGTCCAACGTGCACCCTCGTAGCACAGACATCGGCCCCTGCTTGTGCACGCACCTGCGTTTTCTTGAAATTACTTGTTGACTTGCCCCATTAGCAGTGTGAGGGCCAGGTCTCCAATGCACTCCATTTGACTCCAGACCTTAGCAAGTGCCTGGCTCATGGAAGACACTCGGGACACGTTTACTGAGTCCATGTTCAGTTGTATAATTAGTCATGAATGGGAAGGCAGGATGAGGTACCAGGTCAAACACATCTGTAGTTCTCTGCTTCAAACTTGGCTGCTGTGGTCTGTGTGTTTTAGGGTTGGTGAACTCCCATGTAACTCCTCCGTAGTTTAGTATGGTATTCATCAGCCACATGTAGCTATTACATTTTAAAGCTAGATGAATTTAAAAGTCCACTTCCTCAGCCTGACCAGCCCCATTTCTAGTTGCCAGTGACTGTCCTATCAGCCAGTGTGAATATAGAACATTTCCATTATCACGGAAAGTTCTACTGGAAGTGCTGCCATAGGAAAGCATTCTGGACGGTTCCTCTCGCTTTCTCTCTCTCTTGTTCTCACTCTTTCTCTTTCCCTCGCCCCACCGCTACCAAGGGGGTGGTGGTCTCGTTAGCAGTGACTTAAATGGATGCTTTGGAACCAGAAGACGCTGGCTGGTTTTGATGACTAGCCCCGTCCCCTCGTTTTCCTTTGACAATTCTGAGCTCTTGTTTCTTAGCGCATTCTTCTACTCACGTTGTTACTAAGTCTGAATGTTGCTTGGGTGGAAAGTGTAACTACTTTCTTTTCTGGGTCCTTAAACCCTCTGTTGATGTTCCTGTCTGAGCATGCCCAGAGCCAGGGTTCTAGGAGGGTTGGGCGCCTCTGAACAGCTGAACCATGAAATAATGGAGTAGGGCCGGAGGGGGGTGAGCAGCACATTCTGTCGATAAAAGAGCTTTCCGTCTCTACACGCATGGCCAGTTAATTGGCCATTCTGGGAAAGTCCGGATGGGAAGGGGGGCTTCTGAGAATCGCTGGTGACAGTTAAGTGGCCTTTTGTTGACACTGTCTGCTGAACAACTTTGTTGAATTTAGTCTTGCCTTTTTCCCACCTGCTGTGGATTTTCTGTTTAGGTCATCATTTGTCATCCAAGCATCATCTCCAACTTTCTCCTCCTAATACGAATGCTCTGTGTGCTGGCTCTGTTTTCTCCCTACTATTCCCACACCATGAAGGGGGTTGTGTGAGAAAGCAGCTCTGTTCTATGTTGAGACCTGGAATAACTACCAGGGTGGCCTTCCTGTCCAGCAGAAAGTGCGTCGGTTGTCCTAGCCTTTGGTGACTGCCTGGAGACAGAGCCCAGGGCCTCTCAGCTGAACTGCTGCTCACACAGCACATAGTCCCTTCAGTCTTCCCGTCCGCTCTCTTCTTCACCCGATCTGCCCCTTGCGATGGGAGGACTGAGCTAAAATGCAGCGCTGACGAGAGTCAGTGCCTTTGAAATAACGATCTATTACATTTTGCAGGCTTTGTCAAGCCAGTTCACCAAGCTGTCTCATCTACTAGTCCCCAAGCCTTGTGAGGTAGGGAGAGGGTGTATCATCAGCCGGGTAGGCTGAGGTTACAGAGGCTCTGAGCTTCTAGACAGGAATGCGGCATGCGGCTGGCTCTTGGAGGGCAGCGGGCTTTCAGGGATGCCTGTGCCCGGGGACAGGGCTGGGAGACTGGGAGGGAGCTCACTGAGCAGGGAGGAATGGCATGACTTCTTGGAGCCACCAGCCACTCCTCTTCATCTGCAGGCCTGAGGCTGGCTCTGCCAGGGCCCCTACTCCCAATAGGAAGGGAAAGCAGAGGGCCTTGTCCCCCTGCGTCTGCGTTCCTCCAAGAGACGAGAGGGGGAGGCTCTCACTCTCCCAAGGCCTGGTGTGAGGGAGAGCCTGGCCCCTGTCTCAGGCCAGCCCTCCCGGTCTTTAGGTGCTGCGCTGTGTGAGGCCGGGCCATGCCTGAGCGGCAGGGGAGGCCCTGAGCGCCTGCAGGAAGCAGCATGCAGGGCCCTGCCTTGCCTGCCACCGGCCTGGGGCTGCCTCCCGCGCACGCCGTGCCTCTCGTCTGCGGCTTCCTCTTGGCAACAGCTTTGGGCCAAATGAATTTCACAGGGTGAGTGGTGAGGGGGAAGAGGACAGGGCAGCGCGGCCAAGGGGAGAGGCCACTGTGTGGCTGGGGCCTGACCAAGGGGGAGACACAGTGGCTCGGGTTCCCATCCTGTGCCCACTTCCAGCTCTGGAGCTTCCTTCCCGGGTGCTGTGTGGCAGACTAGCTGACTGTTTACAAACCTCTCAAATGCAAGCTCAGGCTGCAGGTCTCCCCGAGTGCCCCCAAACCACTGGCAACTATTTCCAGACATACATTTTTTTGGGGGGGAGTGAAGAGTTCAAACTTCTCCTTAGATTATTAAGGAAGTTGGTAAAGCCTCAACAACTACTTATCCCGGCCAAAAATATTGTCTTCTCTCCAGGAGTAGAAAGTTCTAGAATGACATGCTTCCCCTGGGGAAGGTCCCAGAGCAGAGGTCGACACAGCTTTGAGGGGGTGCTTGCCCTTGGGGTCTGAGCCAGTCAAGGGTCTACCCTGGCCCTCATTCTGCATGGCTCTTGGTTAGACAGGGAAAGGACTCAGCTGCCCTTTGATGAGATGGAGTGGGATTATCTGGTCTCTCCTTCTATGGGGTTTGGACAGAGCATGACCTTGGGGGCCCATGAAGAGCACTTGGGGTCACTGTTGACCCTTCCAGTCCCATGTCTACTCTGTTGTTGCCCTCTTGTACACACACACACACACACACACACACACACACACACACACCTGTTACCCTGCACCACACTCGTTCCCCATCCTCCTCTCCCTGTCCTGGCTTTTGGCTCAGCAGTAGCACCAACAGGCTTTATTTGCTCCCCTGGGTGGTTTGTCCTTGGGGCTCTATCACTCCCAGCCTCTTGGGTCACTCCTGCCTTCCAGAACTTCTTGCCAGTCTTCTCTCCCGAGCCAGCCGGCCTGCCAGGAAGCACCTGCACAGCATCCATGCTTCTCTCTGTGTTTTTCCAGAGACCAGGTTCTTCGAGTCCTGGCCAAAGACGAGAAGGAGCTTTCGCTTCTTCGGGATCTGGAGGGCCTGAAACCCCAAAAGGTGAGGCCTCCCTCGGGTCCCGGGGACCCCCACTTGGCAACTGGAGCTGCTCTTCCCAGCCCCCGACCTCTGCCCTGTTTGTGTCTTCTGCTGAAGCTCACAGAGCTATGGGAAAGCCACACATGGTTCCTCTTCAGGAATGCCCGGAGACACCTGCCGGGGACCCAGGCAGCCTTTCTGGCTGTGTATTTCAGTTTTCTCTGCTGTCCTGGGTAACGGCCCCTGACTGGGAGGCTGCTCTGTAAACAGCAGGAGTGTTCACAAACCACCTGGAGACACGTATGTTCCCGAGTGAGATAGCGTGTGGCTTGTAATGGACTCCCCCGTCCCCTGCTGCAGTGGCTCATCTCATTGTTGGGTTTGTCTCCATCAGCTTGAATGTTTGTTTCCAGGAACATTTTGTTCTCTACAAGTTTCGCAATGGAAAAAAACCATTTTCTCTATTACAATGCGGCGGGGAGGGCAGCAGTGTCTGTGAGAGAGCTGTGGGAATGACCAGGTGTTCTGGACATGGCCTCAGCCCTGACGCTGCTGAGGAGTGTTCCTCACAGAACGCGCACAATTCCTGTAATTCTCTCCTTTTCCCAAACTGGAAAGCTTGGGCAGAGCGAAGGACAGGGTGGGAGCCAGGGCAGTCTTCCCTGCACCTGCTGGGGCTAGGCGAAATGCTGGCAGCTCTTCTTCTTCTGTATTTTTTAATTAATTTTTTATCTGGAAGGCACAGTTAAAGGAGGCAGAGAGACAGCGGTTTTCTCTCTGCTGCTTCACTCCCCAAGTGCCTGCAACAGCCACGGTTAGGCCAGGCTGGTGCCAGGAGTCGGGAACTCTGTCCAGGTCTCCCACAGGGAGACCAAGTACTTGGGCCAGCACCCGCGCTTTCCAAAACTGGTAGCCACAATGAGACGCCAGCACCACCAGGAAGGGCTTGACACGCTGCAGCACAGTGCTGGTCCTGGCATTTGCTCTTGACTTGGTTCTTGTCTGTATTGGCATCTCCGAGGATGAGTGTTCTTCCCTAAGCAACCATGTAAAGAACCTCTGGGGATCCAGGCACTGCCATGTGTGAGTGAGGCAAAAGGTGCCTGACATTAGACAAAGAAATTCCAGGACTGGGCCTGGCACAATGGCTCAGTGGCTAAATCCTCACCTTGAACACACCAGGACCCCAGATGTGCACTGGTCCGTGTCCTGGCAGCTCTGCTTCCCATCCAGCTCCCTGCCTGTGGCCTGGGAAAGTAGCAGAGGACGGCCCAAAGCCTTGGGACCCTGCATTCATGTGGGAGACCCGGAAGAAGCTTCTGGCTCCTGGCTTCAGATTGGCTCAGCTCTGGCTATTGTGGCTGCTTGGAGAGTGAACCAGCAGATGAAGAGCTCTGTCTCTCCTTTTCTCTGCAAATTGACCTTTCCAATAAAAATAAATAAATCTTAAAGGAAGAAAGGAAAGAAGGAAGGAAAAGAGAGAGAGAGAGAGAGAGAGAGAGAGAGAGAAAGAAAGAGAGAGAGAAAGAAAAGCAAGCAGCAGACTGTCTGGTGTTGTGCTTGGCTCTCGGACTGTCAGTCCAGGTCCAGAGCCCTTCTGTGTTTGGAAGAGAAGGTCACTGGCTCTCCCCAGGATTGTGTGTCGGAGTTTGCAACCCAGCTGTTTCTGTTTCTTTCCTTTGTGAATGAGGTGGACTTCTGGCGTGTCCCAGCCAGACCCAGCCTGCCCGTGGACATGAGGGTTCCCTTTTCTGAACTGAAGGACATCAAAGCTTACCTGGAGTCTCACGGCCTTGCCTATGACATCATGATTGAGGACATCCAGGTGAGGCGCCCCACCCCCACCTGCCGTTCTCCCCCCAAGGCTGAGGACCGCCCTCCATATTTCTTCTGGGTGCAACATGGAGGGAAAACACACAGGTCTAAAAACGGGCACTGTGTGGCCTGTATTTGTGAGCATGAAAGCTACGCTTCTCAGAGAATAGTGGGGCCCAGGCCGGAGCTGGTGAGGCAGGAGGCACTCGCACAGTCACGATGGTAAGGAGCCTAATGTGGACTTCCTTTGGCAGGGATTGAGAGCCAACAGCAACGCGGTAGGCCAGGGGGCCAGGGAGGGCGACAGTGCGGCAGCTGCGAAGGGTCTGGGAACCATTCGTGCAAAGGTATAGCAGTAAGCTGTGCAGAGTCCACACTTCAGCACAAAATAAACATGTGTCTCGGAAAGGCAGAGTGACAAGAGACAGGAATAATAAGACAGAGATCTTCCATCTGCTGGTTCACTTCCCAAACGCCCACAACAGCTGGGGCTGGGCCAGGCCGGAGCCAGGAGCCAGGAACTCCATCTGGGTTCTCCCACCTGGGGGGCAGAGACCCCACGGCTCGAGCCATCCTCTGCTGTCTCCCAGCTGCATCAGCCGAATGGCAACAGAGCTGGGACTTACCCAGGCACTGGCAGCTGTCTGTCCCGGAGGGTCCTGATTCGACCCTCTCAGGGAGGCTGCTATCTATGACCCTGTCTGTGTTCAACTGCAACGACTTAACCCTTCCACCTTCTCCAAACACCCTACAGAAAACCTGCAGCCTAAACATCCCAGCCTCCCTGCCCCCACTCTATAAGATACTTTATGGGGTCTTCTCTGAACATCATGGGATTGTACTTTAATCGTTTTGACCCAAAGTGTCTCTGAACCCAAGCCTTCTTCCTCCTTGCTCGTTGGGGACGCCTCTCTCCCAGGATGCTCCTCCTGGCTGGGTACCTGTGGGATTGTGTTCACACGGCCTCATGGCCAACCACGCTGTCCAGCTCCACGCTCCTGCAAGGGCTCAGAGTGTGGGAACACAGTTTTCTGGAGTGCACACTTGACACTGCATGCCAAGGGATAAATGCATTAGGCTGCATTCCTTTCCCAGACGCAAGGGCCGGGCTCCTGGGGCCACTCAGAGGCGGCTGCCCCTCCTGAGGCACAGCTGTTTCCTGCTCAACATGTGGGAGGGGACTGCTTCTCTAATTAAATCCCCCACCAGAAAAAAAGGGGGTAACTCCCACAGACAAAAGAGGCCACCACATCAAAAGAAACAGAACTGAATTCTCCTGTTGAGGCCAGACTTCTAGTTTCCAGTTCACATCTTCTGGCTTCTGCCCCGCCCCGGGGAACCCCCGCAGCATTTGGCAAACAGATTCGCAGAGGTCTGCAAAGCCTTTCTGCCAATCTCCCTGTCAGGGACAGCCCTGGAGTCACCTCTGAGCCCCAGCCCCCACCCTCGCCAGGCTGTCCTCCTTCCTCAAGTCCTCTCCAATGGTGCTCCCAGCCCAGCCCAGCCCAGGAAAACATCCTCTCAACTCTGAGCGCTAACCTGGTCAGGAAGGGCGGTCTCCAATGTGCTCTGCCCTGCCCTGCTCCAGGTGACAGGGCAGGCAGGGGCTCAGGCGCTGCACGGGGCAGAGGCTGTCCTGTGGGGTGGACTTATGGGGTGACGGGGGCCCAGTCCAGAGAGTGGAGCTCAGGCTGCTGGCTTGCAGGTTGGCTAGGGCCTTTGCGCTGCGTGGCCTGTCAGCTGCGGGCTTCTAAATGACACCCAGGCCTGGTTGCCCTGTCCTCTGCTTGCCTCTGTCTTGGCATCTGGCACAGTGAGCTCTCAGTCACTCTGTGGGCGGAGTTCACCTGGTGGCCATCTCAGGACAAGTATGTCCAGGGAGGGACCTTAGTGGACAGTGCTTTTGGCTTCCAGGGGCCCCTGGCTCCAGCAGGGGGTGGGGCCAGGACCTAGTGTGGGGGATTTTAGCATTGGTGGACAGGAGATGAGGAGGGGAGGCTGGCAGGGCGGGCTGGGGGAGCAGGGAAAGCAAGGTAGCTTTCTGCTTGGACGGCGGTGGCGGGGAGGTGATCAGACCATTCATTCCTGGCCCAGTGCAGACACGCCTACTGTGTGCTGCACACGGGAAGCTGCCAGCGACTCAGAGAAAACATCAACACCCCTATCCAGGGCGCCTGGGGGCCTAGTGGGGGATGGGACCGTGGCAGGCAGGAGGAACCGGGAGCTGACAATGGCAGGACGGAGAATGGGGATGGGGGAGAGCGGTTGCCATGGAAGCACATGGAGAAAGCTGAAGAGGGGCCAGGGCTGGGGAGCGCAGCCCTGACTGGCAACAGGCTATCCTCGCGCTGCAGCAAGCTGGGGCTTTGCCACTGACCACCGGCAGGGCCCCCGGCAGAGCCTGGGCACAGTAGGACCTGCATTTCACAAACACCATTCCCACAGTGACAGCACTGAGCTGGCCACGGGACCAGGGAGGCTGACAGGCGGGAGGGCGCTGAGGAAATCGCAGTGGGCCAGGCAAGAAATTATCTGATTTTGAGTGAGTTCTATTTGCATTTCATTTTTCTTTACCTCCTCCTTCTTTGAAGCTCCTTGGTGTTTTTTTTCCCCCTAGGATGAGTCACTATGGAAAAACCTCACTTGAGCAATTAGCTCTGTGGATTTTAATGGCTTTTTTTTCTGATTACAAAATTAATAAATATTCATGTTAGATAATTTGGAAAATAAGGAAAAAGTACAAGAAAAAAAAAAGAAACAAAGAAATCACCCAGGCTCTGGCCATCCTGAGTGGAATACAATTTTGTGTAAATATTGCTTCACCAGCCCCTCTCCCAACTGGCTGTCTCCCACCAGCATGCAGAGGTGTTTACCCCATCATGAAAGTCATACCTGGGTGTCTTCCTGGCCCCCTCTAGCCACCGTCCCTCTGCTTCCCTGAGAGCAGACCTCCACGCAGGACCGACCCACTTGCCATGCCCTCCCGTCCTCTGTGCTAAGTCTGTCTAGCCCTCATTTCACCAGTCAGCTTCCGGAACGTCTGCTCTGGCTTGGTGGTCATCTTTGGCCAGCACAGCTGAGGCACGTGCCCTGTCTGGCGTCCGGGTCACTGCTCTGCCCTGGAGGGTGCTTTGCTTGGTTCCCACGTCCGGCTCAGCCTTGGAATTCTCTTCCTTGCCCTAGCCCAGGATCGCTGTGTTCTGACCCCACACCTGCTGACGACTCTCATCTACGCCTCCATCAGCACCTCCTTCCTGACTCCTGGATTCTTTGGGCTTACCCCTGCGCCGTGTTCCCATGTGGTGCCAGCTGGGCATCTCGGACTCGACAAGTCCCAGCAAGCATGCCCGTCTCCCACGTGCTCCTGCACAGCTGCCCCCAGCTCAAGAACAGCAGTGCCCACCTTTTGCTCAGACAGGAAACTTGTAGCCATTCTTTTATTTTTAAATTTTTAAGAATTACTTATATCGGAAGCAGAGAATCATACATTTTCTAATTCATTTCCCAAATGCCTGTACCAGCCAGGGACTGGACGTGCAAGGCAATCCGCGTCTCCATACAGGCTGCAGGGGCCCCAAAGCCGCTGAAGCCGTCAGCTGCTGTGTCCCAAGCTGGAGTCAGGAGCAGACTTGGGTAGCGAACGAACCTCATCACTCTGACGGGGGACACAGGTGTCCCGGCTGCGGGGAGAGACATCTACTCCTGCTTAATGTTCACACACCTTACATCCCACCCATCAGTAGAGCCCGTGAGGTCCCCTGAGCTCTGCCTTCTCAGCGTACCGAGAGCCATCCGCTGGCCCCGCTCATCTCGCGTACTCCGGCAGCGCTAACTGTCCACCCCCTCCCTGCTCTTGCTTCTGTTTTGTCTGGTTTCAAAACAGCAACCTTGAAAAATATGCAGGTTCACTTAGAGTCACTTCTCTGCTTCAAGACCTCCAGTGGCTTCCATGGCAGGAGTGAAAACTACAGTGCCTGAGATGGCTCTGAGACCTCGTCGCCTGCGCCTTCCCCTCCTCCTCCAAGGCACCAAGCATCCCCTCGCCCTGATCCACTGATCAGGGTCCCTGATCAAGGTCCCTGATCAAGGTCCCTGATCAAGGTCCCTGAGGCGGGACCTGCCTGGCCTGTTCCTGCCTTAGGCCCAGCACTGGATTCCCACGTCCGGGCTTTGGGCTGACTGATCCCTGTTTCTGAAATGCTGTTCCTGTACACGGCCGCATGGCTTGTTTTCTCGCTGCTTTTCCAAGCCACACACATGGCATCTTCCCCTTTGTTTTAAAGTATACTCTCATCTCCTTCACTGACTCAGTTCCTACTTCCCTTTTCCTGCCGGACTTTTCTCCCCAGCATTTGTCATGTTTTAATATCCTCTTCTCTCACTTATTTTCTGCCTTCCCACTAGACTTAAAGCTCCACGTGGACAGGCAGTTTGTTCTGTTGGCTGCTGTATGCTCAGCACCTGGCACATAATGTGTGCTTGACAGTGCTTGCTTGTGGGATAGCAACGGGTTAAACCGGAAGTGCTGTGGACTATGTCTGGCCGGGTGGAAGTTCTAGACAGGAGCCAGGAGAGCAGGCAGGACCAGAGAAGGCTGGGAAGAAAGGGGCGGTCATGGCGAGACGAGGGGCCCACGAGAAGTGGGCACTGCGCTCAGTGTTGTTGCCTGCTGTCCAAGTAGCTGGGATGCCACGCTCTCTCGGGAGGGTTCCTGCAGAGCCTGGAGCATCCCAAGGTTGCTACTGTTAGCATTTACGACCTGCTCAACAATGTTTGAAGTATTTTGGAAGTATTATCCTTCCAACCCTGTGGAAGCACTTTTCAGGGTTGGCTGAAACATGTGATAACGCGGTCCTCACCACTGCGAGGAAGCTGAAGCCTGGGCACGTTAGTAACTTGCCCCAGTTGGTGGCACTATCAGGGTTGGGTCTGAGACCCCAGACCCAGGCTCTCTGCCTTGGTCCCGTCGCCTCCTCAGGGGTCAGCACTGGCTTTTCAGCAATGTTGTACTTTTACTCGGCCCTTCTGAGCAGCGAGCCACGCTGCAGGGGTCAGCCTTGACATTGTAAGGACATTGGTTCTGGGCTGCCTCCGTGTCCAATGGCAGCTGCTGCAAACGTGGGGCCTGGAGGAGAAGGCCTGAGGTGCTGTCCAGAAGAGACCACCTGGTTGCAGAGCTGGCACTGCACCCTGTGTCCCCATGTGGTATGCCTCATACCCATGGCGGGAGTTTGACTGGCTGTCCAGGCCTCAGCTTCACCTGGGGAGGGGTGCAAATTGCCCTTCTTCCCCACCCTGGGGCTGCTGCTCTCTGCCTAATGCCCTCTTCCTTCCTGTAGAAATGATCTCACACAAAGCCTTTACTTCCTCTGTCTGCGGCTTCCAGGGAGGCAGGTGGCTGACTTCTGGGCTGGTTGAGTTTTTCCTGCAAAGCCCTGCATGGCTGTGATGACCCGCTGTGCTTGGGACCACTGTTGCCTTCCTGCTGCCTCTTGGGCCTGAGCCCTGGGAAGGCAGCACACGTGTGTGCTTTTCTGGCCAGAGTAGATGAATGTTCCTGGGCTCGGGGCCCAGCCGTGAGGCCCGAGGCCCCAGTGCGTGAGAAGCTTAAGCACATCCTTGGGGCTCTGAGGGTGTATGGGAAGCTGTCTGCATTGGGGGCTGACTTCCCATTTGCCTCCCAGCTCCTCTTCCTGTGGGGGTCCCTGGGGCTGCGGCTGCGTGGGAAGGACCGTTCTCGGTTTCCTTCCAATTTCTCATCAAACCTTTGGAAACTAGACTTTGGGGCCCTTTCACTTCAGCCTGCCCTGGCTCCCTGTGCCTGGCCCAGCTGCTGTCCCCCTGCAGCTGCTGCCCACAGCTGGTGATATCAACCCCCAGTGGTCACGCTGGACGGCTAAGATTTGGGGCGGTTTTCTGGGAAGAAGACAGATTGCTTTTATTGGAGCCTCCCAGGGTGGTGCTTGCAATCGCTGGTGGGAAGCAGGTCACTTCCAGCCATGTTTGTCTCACCCAGAAATCCCAGCTTTGCAAAGGAATGCTCGCAGTCCAGCCAGTCCGGCTGGAACTCAGTGCATGCACGTAGTCGGAGCTGCTTCCAAGTCCCTCCTCACTGAAGCAGGAGGAACACAGAACTCAAGTGTAAACATTAAGAAACAAAAATTGCTTCAAATCCTAATCTGTGGTATACGTTGGGTGCAGCAGAGGTGCCTACAGGGCGCCTGAGCACCTCACAGAAATTCAAGCTGGGAAAAGGGTCCCAGGGTGTCTGAGCAGTGAGTGACTGACCCAACACCAGGCCTTCCACTGTCCTCCCTGTGGCCTGGGGACGTGTCAGGTGAGGGCTGAGTGCAGACATGCCCAGGGCAGACTTTCAGCACTCCTGTACTTATGTTTAGGAAGCATGTGACTTGATAAATGGGGGGGCCAGCAGCTTAGCATGGTGGGTAAAGCCTCTGCCCGTGATGCCACATGGTGCCAGTTCACGTTCTGGCTGCTCCACTTCTGCTCCAGCTCTCCGCGAACGCTCCTGGGAAAGAAGTGAAAGATGGTCTGCGTGGTTGGGCCCCCCGGGGAGACTCAGATGGTCTGCGTGGTTGGGCCCCCCGGGGAGACTCAGATGCCGCTCCTGGCTAATGGCTTTGGCCTTGCTCTGCACTGGCCAGTGGGGGGCCATCTGGGGAGCAAGCTAACAGAAAGGGGATCTCTCTCTATGTCTTTCCCTCTGTCTCTGTGACTGCCTTTCAAACAAACAAATCTTTAACAAAGGAAATGAATGAGCAGGACTGGCTCTGGCTTGGATGCCAGTTTCTGGGCTACTTCCTGGTAGTGGAGTCGATGCTGCTGTTTGGGCAGCCCTCTGCTCCCAGCCAGGAGCTCTCTCACCCACGTGGTTCCACCTGGCCCTGACTGCACTGTAAGCAGTGTTGGCAGCGGAACCGTGAACATCTTCAAAACACCTTCCCACCTGCTCCTCCCGTTTACTCTAGGCGCTAGCAAGGAAGATGTTGCTTTCCCAGTGTTAAAGCTGAGGAAGCCGCAGGAACAGACATAGGACCTGGCTCTTTGCCCTGCATGCCCCGGGCCCCTGTGGGAAATGGCACCTGTCACCCCGTCTGCTGCAGGGGCTCGTTTTTCTGTGTTGACACTGTGTCTGCACAGCCAGCTGGGGTAGCGTGCAGAAGGGGCTGTGCTGGAGTGCTCCAGCCCTGCCTTGCTGTTCCTGTTCCAGTTCCTGTTCCAGTGCGTGTTCCAGTCTATGTCCCTGTCTCCCAGGTCCTGCTGGATGAGGAGAGAGAAGCCATGGCAAAGTCCCGCCGGCTGGAGCGCAGCACGAGCAGCTTCAGTTACTCCTCTTACCACACCCTGGAGGAGGTGGGTCTTCCTCGACCATGCTCTTTCGTCACTTGCTGTGTGTTCCCTTCAAGTCTCTGGTCTGAGGGAGAGACCAGGGAGGACTCCAGGGTATGGGGGAGCCTGTGGGGGTGAGTGGCAGACAAGAAGTGACATTCGGTTAGAAGGGACTGTGGGTCAACAGTACAAGCCTGAGGCAGGTACAGGACTCAGCAATGCCCTGTGATAGGCCAGCACGGGGCAGCGCGGAGGAGGCCTGCTGACCCAAACCTCTGGCTAGAGACCTAGGGGTCTCAACCTTTCCAGGACCAGGGATGGCGCTCAGTGGCCACAGCTGTGACTGCTTGAGGGTAAAAGGAGCAGGAAGCCAGGAACGCCGGAGAGTAACTCCCATGGAACTAGAATTGTCTTCATTTAGAGAAGTTCGTGGGTATAGTTACAGCCAGCCAGGGAAGGTGAGCAGCTGTGGCTTGTTTACACAGGAGGGCACGGGGACACTCATTCTGAAACAGACCGAAGGCACACTTGATGCATGAAGCAGGACACTCTTGGCACTGTCCACTCTGTGACCCTCACCACGATCCCCCTTTCCTATGACCTGTCCTGGAGGACTCGGTGTCCTCACATAGATTGGAAGACAAGGAGCAGGAGTAAGTCTGTCATTACTTAGTGATGTCTGAAGTCACTAAAGCCCGAATCCTGCTCGTGGGGGACCCTGCCAGCGACAAAAAGGTAAAAATAGATTCAAGGCCTGTGCGCTCAGTCAAGCGGCCTGCATGGGCCAAAGGCTGGAGAGCATTTCCAAGCAGAGGCACTCAGGCAGCGCGTCCTGGCTAGCCGAGCAGACTCAAGGGACACAGAGCCTGGGACTCCAGGCTCACCACACTTGATGCCTTGGACAGCTTGGATTTTGTAATAAATTTTTCTCTTTTTTTTTCAAGGAGTTTGTCTAAACGTTTTTTTAAACTTTATTTGAAGCCCTGGCATGTGGAGGGAGTTGAGGAGACGGGGAGAATGCATGGAAGAGCCATCTCATTCTCTAAATGCCCTCAGCAGCTGGGGCTGAGTCAGGCCGAGGCAGCAGCCCGGAACTTCATCTGAATCTTCTGCGTGGTGGCAGCAACCAACTGTTTGGACCGTCACCTGCTGCCTCCCGGGGCCCACAGCAGCAGGAAGTTGGGATGAGAGTAGATACAGGAGGTGAAGTCAGGCATTCTAATACGACCCACAGGTGTCCCAAGTGGTGGCTTACCGCTGCACCAAATGCCTACCTTGATTTTTAAAATTAAGTAATTAACTTATTATTTTTTAAAATAATGATTACATGGTTCATCAGGGTGGGAAGGATCGAGGTTTAGGGAAAATAGGGGGAATTCATTGCTTCCAAATTTGCTATTTCTTCTTGTTCCCGGGGAAGGGGAGAAACAAAGGGGAAAACCACTCACGACTTTCCACACGTCCAGTGCCCAGGGATGAGGAACCCACCTCATGTCAACCAGAGGCTCCACGTGGACATACTCCGAGGGTTCTGTCCAGGCCGCTTGGATGGTTTTGAAATGCTGCTGATGTCACAGATCCAAGGATGACGTCACCCTCCCAATGTCCACTGGCTCCACTCACCGAGACTTTTTTGCTGTCATTGTTTGTTTAGGATAGTTGTCCATTTAGTTCTGTTCTCCTGCTAGAGCACCAAATGCGCTGCCATATTCTCCTTTTACAACAGGGCCTGGTTGGTTTCTCTTCAGACTGTATAAATCTCTCGCCTGTTACTACCTTGATTTTTGAAATTTTCGATCGCTGTTCTTTCAGACCCGTGGGAGACGGGAGCACGTTGAGTAGCATGCACTGAGGAGAGCATTCAGAGAGGGCTCGGGGCCACTTTTCTCCCTGTTGAATGGCTATGTCACAACAATATCATTGGTTTCAGATATATAACTGGATCGACAATTTTGTCACTGAGCATTCAGACATCATCTCAAAGATTCACATTGGCGACAGCTTTGAAAATCGCTCCATCCTTCTGCTGAAGGTAAAATCTCACTGTCAAGTGGCAGTTCACATGGTGAGAGCCTCTGTGGCAAGGTCAAGCTCCTGGCAGGTGGTGGCCAGGTTGGAGCTGTGGGGAAAGGCAAGGTGCATGTGCAAGCTGTAGGATTGTGGCAGTAAGGGTCCCACCCTTGTTGTGCACGGATAGGTGACAACGGGATTCCCACCAGATTTCTGTGCTCATTGAAGAAGCACTTAATGTGCTTTCAACCCTAGGAAGTGCTGAGCTCCGCCAGGCTCATTCTACCCAGCACGTGTGCCACTGCAGGGCCAAGGGACCTCACATCTAGGCACAACACAGGGTGTGCGGAGGCCCCTGCATGCACACTCTCTCAAGCCAAGCACACTAGGTCTAGTGGTGAGGAAACCCCTGGTCTCCTTATGCTCAGACCCGGACAGACCACTGCTGCCTTGCTTAAACTTCTCTCCTCCAGTTCAGCACGGGAGGTTCTCGGCGTCCGGCCATCTGGATTGACACAGGAATCCACTCCCGGGAGTGGATCACCCATGCCACAGGCATCTGGACTGCCAAGAAGGTCAGGAGGATCTGTAGCAAAAAGCTGAAATGGGGCCGGGGGGGCGAAGGGGTGGGGGGCTGCCTGCTCATGTAAGGGCACTCACTGTCAGCTGAAAGATTAGACTGAAAGGTGAAATGTAGGGCGTTTAGTCCCCTCCTGCCCTTTAGAACAGCCACCACATGCAAGCCCTTCTGCAGCACAGAAGCCACATAGATGCCTTCCAGCTGTTTGACAGCCAAGTCTTTGGACCTGCACAAAGGCTGTACTTGACAGCCTGTTGCTGCGTCTCCTTGGTGCCAGAGGCTGTGCCTGTGTCCTGCTCCGTGTCCGGGGAGAGCCCAGAAGAGCCTCCTATCCCTCAAGCTTTCTTGCAGATTGTCAGTGAATACAGAAGAGAAGGTGTGCTGATGGAGATCCTGAATGCCATGGACATCTTCATAGAGCTTGTTGCCAACCCTGATGGGTTTGCTTTTACCCACAGCATGGTGAGGGCACTGGGATGCATGGTGGGCAGGGGAGGTTCCTGTGTCCTTGTGAGCCAGCTCCTCCAGGGCCTTCTGACAGACAGCCTCCTGAGGGTGGGAGGTCCTGCAGCTGTAGCCTCTTGGCTTCCGGCCCCCTGCCCAGGGAAAACTACCACTAGAGGTCTGTGACACGGTTTCTCCCCAGACCGACTTCAACCAAAAGTACCTGCTCTGCAGCCTGGCTCATTCCCACGCCATCCCCAGCCTGTCTCTAGAGGGTCCTTCCCTGCCCCACCAACCCCTTCATAGGCCAGGCTGTCAGAGGCTCCTAGCCCTCGGAACCAGCCCAGTGGTCACCTGACCTGGGCTTTCTCAGAACCGCTTGTGGCGGAAGAACAAGTCCACCAGCCCTGGCGTCTTCTGCATTGGTGTGGATCTCAACAGGAACTGGAATTCAGGCTTTGGAGGTACAGTGGCTGCTTGTCCTGGGGGCAGGCCTAGAGTTCTTGGTGCTCGGCGGGCTCTCCCACATAGTCAGATCATGTTGACGCATAACTTGGAAGGCACGGGACGAATGTCATCGTTAGCTAATCATGTTTGAGTCATGGCCCAGGACAGGCGAGCACGTTCCTAAGATTGGCGTGGGAGGGGCGGAGAGGCAGCACGTGTGTTCTACATGCAGACTGCGCACCACCTCGAGGGAGCTCCCGGCTCCTGAATCACCACAAGCTGCAAGGGTCAACTCCTAAATTCTGCAGAGTGACGTATAAGGAAGCATAATGCAGTCTTGCCAGTTGTTCAAAACCAGGAGCTTACAGTGCCCCAAAATGCCTCCAGCCCTTCCCTGAAGAGGATACCACATGGAAATGCCTTGCAACTACTTTCCTTTCGGGAAGCTAAACAATCGTTCAGCCTAGAGTGAGTCAAATCCTTACCGTCAAGGCTGCTTTGACTCTAGCTTCCATTACAAATCAGTACGTACTTGAAGGGCTGTGTGAACCCAACGAAGGGCAGGCGGCTTCCTCCTGGGCTCCTCGTGTTCCTTCCTGAGGGTCTCATGCAGGGGGCACAGGACCAGCCGGGAGACTGACAGGTCCATGGGCTCTGGAAATGCAGCAATGTGATGAGTAGATGGGTCCAGCCAGGAGGGAGTGTCCAGAACAGCCACAGCTCCTGCCCAAGAGGTGGTATTCACAGTCCCAAGACCACAGTGCCATTCTTTGGACAAGCAGATCCACAGGAAGGTGGCCAAATCAGGGCAACAGCATCAGAACATTCTAGATCCGGTTGTCCATTGTTTTAAAAATTTGGCTTCTTGGGGCTGGTCTATAAAAAAAAATAAGGATGGTCTGAGGGCATTGGGCGTGAGGCCCTGCTGCAGGGCTGAGTGTGCCCAGTCATGGGAGGGAGACGGGCTGCCTCCACATCACCACCACATCTAAATGGGCCGCTCAGAGCTGACTGCACTGAGTGCCCAGAGGTGTACCAGCTGGCAGAAAGACAAACTACCTCTTAAAGAAAATAACCCTTGTGGACCTTTTCACGGGAAAAAAATCCATGTGCACACACTACATAAAAAACAAATACAGCAACAAACCAAACCAAACAGTAACAGAACAGAAAAGCCCAGAGGGGCCCAAAACGTCCATGCTTCCATTGCAAAGGTCACTGCTTTGAATAAGTCACCATGTCCTTCCAGAGATTTCCCCTTGCTACAAATTACATTTTTAGAGAAGGAAAAAATAAATAGCTAATGAATCCATTAGCAGGTACTTGTGAAAGAGGCAGGCTCAGAGGAAGTTGACTGTGAACGTCAGGGAGCCAGGCAGCTACCTCCCATCTGGTCAGGGGAAGATTAGTTTACTCTGCTTAGCCCGAACCAGAACTAATGGCCTGAAGTGCTTCTCCATATTTGGACAGAGCCACCTGGTCATTGGCAGGGGAGCTGTTTTCTGTGTGTGGGCTGCAAACGCAGACAAAGCTCTCAGCCTTTCCGCTCTGCTCATCTGTTGCTCTCTGTCATGCATCGAGTGTAGCAGGTGCAGAAGCTCCCAGCAGACACAGCAAGCAAGACCACTGTCAGCTCGGCCTACTGCAGCCTGAGGGGCTGCCCACTACCCCGCTCTCTGCAGACACATCCCCTTCAAGCCTGGATCCCCACTGCAGGCAGAGACAGGCAAACCAGGAAGGGGCACTCCTGGTGACAGACTGGCCTCTGGGCCGGCTGACGGCCAGAAGTAGTGTGTGTGTGCCTGGGCTGGCGACTCGACGAGGAAGATTCTGTTTATTGTTTTAATATTGCTTTAATTTAATTGCTGTGAACTTGTGTGTAGCCCATCTTTCTCCTTCATGCCCAGCCTTCTCCTGGGGGAGGCCAGGTTGCTGTGTCCCCTGCAGCAGGAGCTGAGCTGGCCTGTGGAGCAGCCTGCTGTCCAGGCTGGCTGAGGCCAGTGCTCTGGCTTCCTTGGGAGGGGACGCTTCAGAAGTTGGAGTGTTTGGCTTGGCAGTTAGGATGCTTGAGTCCTAGCTCCACTCCAGTTCCAACCTCCTGCTAACACAGGCAGGGAGGCCGTGGCAGCTGGCTCCAGTCTTCCGCGTGGGAGAGCTGGACAGAGTTCCTGGGTTTTGACTGTGGCCTTGGCTGTTGCAGGCTTTGGGGAGTGAACCAGCAGAGGGAAGGTCTTAAAAAGGAGGCAGGCATTTGACACAGTGGTTAAGATGGCACCTAGGTCGCCTACACCATCTATCAGAATGCCCGGGTTCAAGTTTAGCTTCTTGCTAGTGTGTACCCTGGGAGGTGGCAAGTGATGACTCAAGGACTCACGTCCATGCCGCCTACAGAAAAAACCCAGATGGAGTCATCCTGGCCCTTCCCTGGCTGTTGTGGGGATCTGGGGAGCAAACCAATAGACAAAAAAGCTTTCTTTGTCTCTCTGCCTCTCAAATCAACAGTAACAATCAACTGAAGCAGGAGCTGGGGAAAGCCCTGACCTCTGGGCCGGGCTTGGCAAGAGGCAGGAAAGGAGGAGCTGAGATGGCTTCTCCCGCTACTCCTCTCGTCTGAGCAGCCCAGCCCAGCCCTCCATAGCAGGAGAGGCGGGCAGCAGGAGAGCTGAAGAGGCAGAAAGGAGGTGGCAGAAGCAAAGGCTCAAGGAAGAGATAGTGACAAACTGAGCCCGTGCAAGAAAGCAGAAGCCACAGCACCCAGAGCAGGTGCCCAAGAAGAATTGGCACACCTGTCTGCCTTTGTGGCTCCAGGCCAGCATGGAGCAGCCAGGGAGATTTCCCTCTTCTCCTGGTCCCCAAATCCTCGGAGCTCCTGGGACCAGACCTGTGCAAAACCCAAGCAGACACCACATGTGAACACTCGAGTGACAGTGAACCCAGGAAGGTCAGGTCAGTAGGGCTGCTGCTTAGAGGCAGAAGTGGAGACGGGAGAGGCCTCGTCTCCTAGTTCGCCTCCTGGGGCAGGCCTGCCGTTCTACAGAGTCTCAGTGAGGATTTGACTGAAAGAGCAAGCCAAGCAAGCTCCCCCAGCGCTCTGGAGTTGCCGGGCTGTGAGCGGCCGCATGCCTGCAGGGTGTCAGAGTAGAGTATGCAGCAATAACCAGTAGCCTTCCAAACCCAGGGACTTCCCCGTGATAAGAGCTTAGTTTGCATGCATGCAGAGTCCAATGGGCCTGGGTAACTGTCGTGAGCAGCTCTGTTCAGGGACGCCAAGGGGTTCAGGAGGCTGCTTGGACCTAACATGCTCTGCTCCACCCACACAGGGGAGATTGTGCAGAAGTTACCCTTGGTTGTAACAGTCAAAACCCGGCACGACGTCATCATTTCTGCTCACATTTTCTTTTCTTTTTTTCTTTTTTTGAAGATTTATTTATTTTTATTGGAAAGTCAGATATACAGAGAGGAGGAGAGACAGAGAGGAAGATCTTCCGTCCGATGATTCACTCCCCAAGTGACCACAACGGCCAGTGCTGTGCCGATCCGAAGCCAGGAACCTGGAACCTCTTCCAGGTCTCCCACGCAGGTGCAGGGTCCCAAGGCTTTGGGCCGTCCTCGACTGCTTTCCCAGGACACAAGCAGGAAGCTGGATGGGAAGTGTAGCTGCCGGGATTAGAACCGGTGCCCATATGGGGTCCAAAAGCGTTCAAGGTGAGAACTTTAGCCGCTAGGCCACGGCACTGGGCCCATCTGCTCACATTTGTATTGGTCCAAGGTAGTCACATGACCTCTGCAAACTGCAGAGCAGCCTGGGAAACATGGGATCTTTTGTGAGTCCTGAGTGTCTCTGCCACACTCAGGAATTGTGAACTTTTGGGTGGTGTTCTTTTACTTTTAGGAAATGGTTCTAACAGCAACCCCTGCTCAGAGACTTACCGCGGGCCTTTTCCTCAGTCGGAGCCGGAGGTGGCTGCCACTGCGAACTTCATCACCAGCCACGGGAACTTCAAGGCCCTGATCTCCATCCACAGCTACTCGCAGATGCTCATGTACCCTTACGGCCACACTCTGAAACCCGTCGCAAACCAGGAGGAGTTGGTGAGACTTTGTGTTCTGGATCTGGGGGAAAGGAGGCCCCGTCCCTGGAAAATCTGAATGTATCCGAAGCCCAGAGACAGAGGCCAGGGCCCCCAGACATGGCAGAAGGCGGCTGGAGGCTATGGGCCGCATAGCAGGTGTGACGCCAGGGCCCTGGCACATGGAACTCCCAAGGCTCACTCTGAGGGTGTGGGGACGTGGCGCCCCGCCCTGAGCCCATCCTCTCAGCCTCTGGGTGTCTTCTTTGCAGTTTCAGCTTGCCGAGGGCGCAGTGAAGGCCCTGCATGAAGTCCATGGCATCGAGTACATGTTTGGTAGTATCAGCACCACACTGTGTGAGTGAGACTGCCTTCGCAAGTGCTCCAGACCCCACAGGCACCTGGGGCTGGGGGCACGGGGCACATGGAGGACACCTGGGGCAGCTCCAAGCTGCCCGTCAGTTCCCTGAATCTAGCAGGGTGACCAATGCCTTCCACACCCAGATAGAAGGATAGACGATGGCTGTTCTGTGCAGCATGAACTTAAGGCTCCTAGTTCCTGTCTTACTCTAAAATCTATTGGGATGGGGGGGAGAGGCTTTCTTTGCATAGAGTTCCAGGTGATCTGGATGGTCAGGGTGTCATCCATGATGAGATCCGAGCTAGGCAGTGGGGTACAATCTGGGCTGGGGGGTTGGCTCCAGGACCCCCTTACACCATTTGGGGTGCATCTGCGCCTGTAGCTGCGCCCTTTTCTTTCTCTTGGGGGCACCTCTCGGCCCTTTCTAGATGTGGCCAGTGGAATCACCGTGGACTGGGCTTACGACACAGGCATCAAGTACGCCTTCAGCTTTGAGCTACGAGACACCGGGCGCTACGGCTTCCTGCTGCCGGCCTCACAGATCATCCCCACGGCCCAGGAGACGTGGCTGGCGCTCCTCACCATCATGGAGCACACTTGGACCCACCCCTACTAGCAACCCTGCCCAGCCCCGAGCAGGAGGGCTCCTCCTCCCCTCCTCCTCCTTGGGGCAGGACTCCTCCTGAAACCCAAGCTTTACAGCCTCAGCCCACACCCTTGCCTGGACCCCATAGGAAATAAAACACAGTTTGAACATGCTTTCTAACAGCTTGCCATTCCTGTGGGCTTAGAATTGGAAAGGACACCAGGTTGGGCCTCACTCCCCGGACAGCTTGCTGTGCCTGTGGAAAGCACTTCCCATCAACCTTCTCTCCATCTCTGCACTGCCCCCGACCCAGGACAGAAGTTACACCCCAGGGGCTTCCCGGCTGCAGTTGTCCCAGCGGTGAATCATGTTTGCTTTCCACTGGGGGAGCCAGATCCTTTTTGGCAGCCTCCCTTCCTCCTCCGGTCTCCCTCACGAGGGAGGGGCAAGGGTGCATTTCAGGGGGCTGCACTCAGAAGATCCCTCTCCCAGAAGGAATGCAAGCAAGTCACTGGTCCACGAGCTCCTCCTGCAAGGTCCCTCAAAGGCACCCGTGGCCTTGGGAGCACTCATAGCAAGTGGGTATAAGGAGTTATTGGAATCTCCCACCCTGGACACGCGCCACTTCCTCTTCCTCACAGCTCACGAAATTCGCGCCAGTCCAGCTGTCCACCAGTCAGGCGTTTCACCTGAGAATCCCACCCCCAACCCTACAGCCCCTTCCCCAGTTCCGCCCTCTTACTAATCATCCTTAGGCAATCACCTGTGACAGTCCCAGGCACCAATCCCCTGCCCTCAGTCCCTCCCAGTCCCGCCCCCACACCTTGTGGGCGCACCTGAGTGACAAAAAGACCCCCAGGTGCGGCTCTCTCTTCTCCTTCTGGCTTCCCCCACCACCACTTCACCTCCCTTCCTCCTCACCTCCCCACTACCCCATCCTGTTCCTGCCCCGCTGGAATAAACCTCCTAAGATACCTCGTTGCGTCTGGTGTTTTTGGCTCACGGTAAAGAACCAGGCTGTGGGAATTAACTGCGCGTAATAATAACGTAAAACCAGAACTTTAACTTTTTAAAATACCTAGCAGTGGGCGCCAGCACGGCGTGCACCACTGTCCTCTCCCTCCTCTTCATCATGGCGGTCATCACGGCCGTCACTTCCGCAGCCGCTGTCCCAGGCCAGCCCAGGTGCGAAGGGGCAACTTTGCCTAAGAGGGTTAGAGGGTGCCACTCTGAGGGCCAGTGAGGCACCTTGTGGCACTACTGGTTTCCTTGGGCCTTTCATGTTCCCCATCCTTCAGAAGCAGGGGTGTAGATCTTTGCTCTTCCCTTAAAGGTGGGGGCTGGAGGGGTAAGGAGAGAAACTCCTTAAATCCCTAAATGCAAGTTGAGGAGCTTAATGGGCTTGTGCAAGTTTGAGGCACAGTCTTGTAAACAAGTCTTTCCTTGGGCCAGGCTGTGTGTGTGTGTGTGTGTGTGTGTGTGTGTGTGTGCGTGCGCGCGCACACACTCCTGGGCCTGGAGGACACAGCAACAAGAGCAAAAGCAGAGAAGAGGCACCAGCTCCTTTCCGTCGTGACCTATGACAGGAGAACACCGTTGGGCCACTTGACGACGGACAGGCCGGGCAGATGATCCAAACCCCGTCTTCAGCCTGGCACCAAAGCAGCATGATCTAGCACAGGTTGTGTGCTAGCCCGGGCTACAAGGACGCTGGGTGAAGATGAGGACTGGACCAGATACGAGAGGCAGCCTGAAGAGCTGGGATGGTTCTGCCGGCAGGTGAGGAGGCCTAAGGCAGAGGCAAGAAGGCCAGGCAGGTGGTACCCAGGTGTGGGCTAGGCCTGGAACCACACAGGGCTGGCTTCAAGTGCTAAGCATGTGCTGGGGACCAACCCCTGTGGGACTCGGTTCAGCTCCTGGGGAGGCACAGGCAGCGGATCAGAGTTCTGCACTGGTAGGAGTGCTCCCCCAAGAGAGGCCATTTCCTCAGGGCTGGACGTGGTCTGAATGAGCTCTAATTTCCAAGCTGTTAGTGGAAACATGACGTTATGGGCTAAGTTAATATAAGCTATAGACAAATAAAGCAAGTTATGCCTTTGCAAACTATAGTCTGTGATTACAACTTTGATGTCCTCAACGTAAATATTTTCTTTTCATCCTTATGAGGAGGCTATTACTGGCATTATTAAGAAGTTCATTTTTCAAATAAGGCAAACAAGATCTGGTGTTTCTTTTTTAAATGCAAGGGTTTCTTTTCCCTCTTTTTTTTTTTTTTTAAGAAAGTAGTGTGTTTTAAATATTTAGGTTGATTTGTTTATCTAAAAGTCAGGGTGACGAAGTGAGAGACAGTCACTTAACTTACTACACTGCCTGCTCTTGCAGAAGCGCTAAGGGCCACGCAGGGCCAACTTCCATTTGCTTTAACTCCACAGGCATGATGTCTCTGTTCGCTCCGGTGTGGCCTGCGCCCAGCCAGCAGAAGCCATGGACACCTGTGTAACGTGTAGGGTCTGGGCTGCAGCCCAGCCGGAAACAAAACGGCAAGGACCAGTGCCCAGCCGATTCTCTGGCCACAGTGAAAACTGCCTCCCTAGAGGCCCAAGTCCCTGGACTCCTGTGGCCACAGTGAAAACTGCCTCCCTAGAGGCCCAAGTCCTTGGACTCCTGTGGCCACAGTGAAAACTGCCTCCCTAGAGGCCCAAGTCCCTGGACTCCTGTGGCCACAGTGAAAACTGCCTCCCTAGAGGCCCAAGTCCTTGGACTCCTGTGGCCACAGTGAAAACTGCCTCCCTAGAGGCCCAAGTCCTTGGACTCCTGTGGGTTGCCCAGTCCCAGGGACAATGACCTAGGACAGGCTGCGTGCCAGGCTTGTTACTGGCACGATGCAAACCCAGCGCCTCGGCTCTTCTGTCCGAAGTGCTGGACACTCGCTCTCCTTATGGCCGAGGAAGAGGCTCCGGTTCGGAGAACATAAAACCATTGGGTGGCCGCAGCCCGCTGTCTTCCTTTAGACTCCAGGGGCCTCTGGAAGCCTCTGGAAGACTTGATTCATGTGCCCAGTCAAGCTGGCAAGATTGTCTTGTGGCCAGCTGGCCCACAGAAGCTGGGGTGAAACTGTTTCCCACACTGAGGTCTTACTAAAAGGCAATGGCCCTCTAAAGCTTTCCGTGCCTGAAAACTGGGTCCAAGCAACCTGGCGCTGTCTACCAACCCTACTGTGCTTCAGTATCGCTTGCCTTCCGCTCACCAGTTCCAATCTCGGCA
Source organism: Ochotona princeps (assembly GCF_030435755.1). Classification (NCBI taxonomy): domain Eukaryota; kingdom Metazoa; phylum Chordata; class Mammalia; order Lagomorpha; family Ochotonidae; genus Ochotona; species Ochotona princeps. The sequence goes on along the minus strand of NC_080856.1, from coordinate 2,932,034 downwards.
GTTCCTTGCACAGTCTAGCTCCTTCACAGCCTTTGCAGATGCTGCTCCGGTCCGTCTGGAACCTTCTTTCCTCCTGTTTCTTCCCCCAACCCCCAACATTTCCTCAATAGTCCTAGGATCACCCAGCAGATGTGGATCTTGAAGTACTTTTTTCCTTTCAGAGCAAAATCAGCAATGACTTAGGTCAGCACTGTGGCACACTGCGTAAAGCTGCTGCCTGAAGTGCCAGGATCCTGCGTGAGCACCAGTTCAAGTCCCAGCTGCTCCAACTCTGATCCAGCTCCATACTTATGGCCCAGGAAAGCACAGGAGGATGGGTCAAGCCCTTGGGACCCTGCACCCACGTGGGAGTCCCGGAAGAAGCCCCTGGCTTCAGCCTGGCCCAGGTCTGGCTGATGCAGCCATCTGGGGAGTGAACCAGCAGATGGAAGAGCTCCAATTCTATGTTGGTCTCCCGGAGCAGTCCAAGTGCCTGACAGGAGGGCAGGGTTCTGCCCAGCGGCTCCCCTCAGACACCCTCCCTCAGCCTCCTGCGCAGCAACGCTGGTCTTGCTGTGTGTGACCCAAGCTCACCTTTCTGTGGTTTACCCGCTCAGGGGGCTGTTGTCAGGCAACAGGGAGAAGCTCACACACTGGTTGGGAACCCTTCTGCAGCCCGATTCTGTCACCTCCCCGCCAGAGAAGGCTGCTCGCCCGCTCTGACTGAATTCCAGGCAGGAAAAGCCACTGGCTGGCAGGACGCTGGGAGATGGCCCTGCCGCCCCCTCGGTGAGCCCAGAGGGAGCATGCATTCTGGGAAGGTGGCCTGCAGTGTTTGAGGGGTGTGCTGGGATGAGGGGGTGTGGTTTGCACTAGTTCATGAAGTGACTTAGAGAGCCAGAGAACTTTCTAGAAGTTTCAGTCCACCGCGTGTGTGTGTGTGTGTGTGCGCGCGCACGCGTGTGTATTCTGCACTAGTTCATGAAGTGACTGGTTTAGAAAGCCAGAGAACTTTGTTCTGGGCTGGCTCTCCTGTCCTCCCGCCCGTGTTTGGGCGGTGCTCCCAGCCAGGCCCCTGGGAGAGCCCTCAGCGCCCTGCTGCTGCCCGAGGCCGAGGGCCAGGCGCCCCCGATGCCAGGGGCAGCACCGGCCGAGGTCTGAGGGCATCCATCAGTAACAGCAGAGACAGCCATGACGCCCCAGGCTGCTGCCCGCCTGGCTACAGCAAAGCTCCAGCCTGAACAGGAGCTCAGCTTCTCTGCATTCTGCCTGGTGGCTGCTTTTTAATTTTCTTTTTCTTTTTCCACACACTGCTCTTTTTAAAATGTTTTTTCAACCATTTCACTAGTAAAATTTATGAGCATTTATTTAAAAGAAAAAAACCCACTGGAAAAACTGAAGAGAAAGAGTGATATTACATATGGAGAGCCATAAAGAACCACAGTGAAGTTTGCTGTGGTTATTGCTTGCTTAAAAAAAACAGAACGCGGCCGGGCGGGGTGGAATGCAGACCTTGGGCCAGGGGCCGCGGCCAGGGAGGCCCCAGCAGCCGCTAGCTGACGGGAAGAACTCCATCCAAGATGCAAGTTTTAAAATACTCTTTTGGGGAAGGAAAAAAAAAAAAAACCCTGAAGATTCAGACCAGGCTGGGAGAAAATCCCGAGGCAGCCCCACCTGGGAACGCTTCATCAGCAGGGCAGAGTCCAGCAATGCAGAGAGCAGGACCGCCGGGGCAGCCCAGCAGCGGGAGAGCAGGGCCAGCGGGGCAGCCCAGCAGAGGGGCTTTGTGTTTGATTCCCAAGGCTTATGCCCCCACTTCTGCCTGGATTTGTTTTTCAGGGTGCTCCCTTGCTTCCCGGCCCCACACACATGCACACCCCCCACCTGATGAAGCTAAGGAGGCTCTCTGTTGGAGAGTGAGCCGGCTCCTGTGCTGTAGCCTTGGCGTCTACCCATGCAGTGACCAAGCTGCCAGCCTCCTCATGCCCCTACCTCGGTGTGGACTGTCAGGCTTGCCCCCATTTCTAGTTTAGATGGCAAATCACAATTTGGGGGTGGGGGACAGATGTGATCTTCAGAAGTTCTTGTCCCTCCCCCTTCCCCTGCACCCATGTTGTTCAGGACAAGCCTTGCACACGGAAACAGGTAAGGCCCTTCTCTCTGGCCTGTCCCTCACCAGCCTCCCGTCCCAGGCTCTGCAGTCTAGCAGCCACCTGCACCAATGCCGCGTCTCCACCCATCCCTACCCCCTCAGCTCACCTCAGCTCAACACCGCAGGGGGTAGCGTGCTGAGGGGCTGCAGAGAGCATTTCTCTAAGTTCTATTTAAGTTCTATTTGGGGAATAGAAGGGAAATTCAACATAGGAGGGTACCTCAGAAAGTTCATGACAAAAATGGAGTTTAAACAAAAGCTTTGGGCCCGGCGGCGTGGCCTAGTGGCTAAAGTCCTCGCTTTGAACGCCCCACCCCTTTTGGGCACCAGTTCTAATCCTGGCTGCTCCACTTCCCATCCAGCTCCCTGCTTGTGGCCTGGGAAAGCAATGGAGGATGGTCCAAAGCTTTGGGACCCTGCACCCACATGGGAGACCTGGAAGAGGTTCCTGGTTCCCGGATCGGCACAGCACCGGCCGTTGTGGCTCACTTGGGGAGTGAATCATCGGACGGAAGATTTTCCTCTCTGTCTCTCCTCCACTGTGTATATCTGACTTTGTAATAAAAATAAATAAATCTTTAAAAAAAAAAAAAGAAAAGCTTGTTTTGGTGCAAAGGAATTAAGTTCATGCGTAGTGTACTCATAATATGCATTTTCTGTAAACTTTTTGGAGGCCCCTCGAGAAGATGGAAAATAACCAGACTTGGATTGTCTCTGGTGTTGGAGGTGGGGGTGTGTGTCCCTTTGCCTTTCTGGCTTCCACAGTGTCCTTGACCTAAAGCAGTGCCCCCCCCCCAGAGGCCCGCTGACCTGCCGGTCCGGGTGCATTCCAGCACACTGTTTTTAGTGAGGGGCCCAGAGTGTTAACCCCACCTGAGATCCAAATTCTTCAGCCACTGGGCTGCCAGTTTCCTGCCAGTGCTGGCTCCAATTTCACCTTGCAACATTGAATTCATTTTTTCAGTTCTTGGAGAAAGCTCTCCCATGGCTCGAGGCCATCCTGGAGAGAGGATGGCTGGAGGCAGAGTCTCTTGGATGGCTGGCACCCTCCTCCAGGCTTGTCCCTTTTCCTGGGAACCTAACTTTCCCAGAAGCCAGTCTGAAGTGTCAATGAAAGGGCCCTCAAAGCAGAAGACTGCCTTATATTTGGAGAAACTTGTTTTGATAACTAAGAGAGGCTCTCCAAAGCTCCTACCCCGGGGGCGAACAGATCAGAGAAGCTGTGGTGCTGCTAAGAGGTGGGAGTGGCTCTTGGCCTGAGGAAACTTGGAGTGTTGTTAGATGAGAAGAACCCTCCAGGGATGGTGGAGAAGTACACGTTTCTGTCCCTGTCTGGCCACTTTCTGGGGAAGGTCTTCCCAGCGCGTCTATTGCTGTGTGCCGTGGTATGTGAATCCAGAGCCCAAAGGAGTTGTTTTCACAGCCCTAATGTCCCCTGCACAGCTGGTCCTGCGGCAGCTTCAGCCTCTTGGAGGACCTGTTGGAGAAGTGACAGATTGGTTCCTTCTGCGTTCCCTGTGGAGCTCTGACCTCCCTGAAGCGATGGGCCAGTCTTCCTTAGGCAGCATGGCAGGTGGAGCCTGGCAGCTGGCCCAGAAGTGTGCACGCGGAAAGGGATGGGCTTTCGGACAAGGAGCAGGCAGGTGGGAAGGGAGGCCGCTGGATGAAGCTGTGGCGGGGAGGGGGACCCCTGCCTGGCTTTGGGCACAGCCGGGGCCTCCAGAGTAGGCACTCTAGGTCCGCTGATGACTGAGTCAAGTTTTCAAGGTCTTCTTAGGGTTGGGCTCAGGAGAACTGTGAGTAAATAGAATGGAATTGTTCTGCCTCGGCATAGGAGGACCTGCCGGGTAAGAATATGAATCAGGAAAGGCCGCCTGGGCTGTCACGCGCGCCAAGCCCACGGCTGACACAGAACAGAGCTCCCATTGCCATGGAGTGTCCATGGCGTCTCGTGGGCCTCCAAGGGTCAGGGTGGTCTTGGGTTGAATGTGCCCTGAGGAGTGCCCAGTGCTAAGCAGGTGTTGCTTGGTGAATTTCAGCTTTGTCTGCCCTCGGGGTAGTCAGACACCCGTTCGTTCAAAGGTGTCTGGTTACAGTTCTCAGCATGGCACCCCGATCCCAGTGAAGTGTAGGGCAGCTTTGCTGTGAACCGTCCCCGGGCACAGTTATTGGTCTTCCAAGACTGGTAGGATTGGTGCTGGAAACTGCCCTTCAGTAACCTGGGCCCAGATGGGGTTGTGGCCTTGCCCAGGGCAGGGCAGCCTGGATAAGCTAGGGCAGTGAGGAACCGGACAGAGGCAGGAACTGGATAAGACAGAGGGCCCCGGCTGGCTCTGTCTGAGGAAGGACAAACTGACCTGCAGGAGTGTGGGAGAGGGGAACACCTTGCATAAGGACCCTGCAGGTGAGGCCACTTGGAGTCCTGGCTTTCACTGCAGGGTCAGTAAACAGGACCTGACACAGGTGACTGGGTGTGTGGGCTGGAAGGCCTGGCTTATCACCCCAGCTGCCCTGTTCCCTTGACGTTATCAGGCAAGGGCGAGAAGGTGGCTGAGTTCAGCACTGCCGCTCCCCTCGCTTTGGGACAGGCCCAGGTGCACAAGCGGAACAATTTCCCAGGCTTAGCTGTGCGATGTCTGTCCCTGGCCAGTTTAAAAAGGCCCCACTTCGGCCCTCTCCCAGTCGGACTGCCGTAGCCAGCTGCAGCATGCTGGTGGTGCTGGTTTTGAGTGTGCTGCTGGGGCCTGCCCTGGGCAGCGAGAACTTTGTGGGGTAGGGAGAGAAGAGAGATGGGGTGCGTGGGGGTCGATGGGGAGGAGCTGAGTGCTGGGGGCGTCTAGAGGCGATACACAGGAACACAGGAAGGAAGGCTGGAGCAGCAGGGCCTCGAGGCAGGGCTGGGGCGGCCATGCTGGGGCAGGGTTGAGTCTCAGAACAGTGACTTGAGCCCTGGAGACAGCTTAGCTTCTCAGGAGAGGCCTGGCTGGCTTGGGAGACAAACAGGGAACAGAAACAGAAGCTACAAGTTTTCCAAAGGAGGCAGGGGCGGGGTGGGTGGTGAGGGGCCTGGGCCTCCCTTTGCTGAGACCCCCTCAGCCTCCGTGGGCTCTGCCCAGAGAACCCAGTCCTCGCCTGGGGAGTGGGCTGGCGCTGTGCTCCCTCCGGTCCCAGGAGTGTCGGGGTCGAGGGCAGGTGCAGCATCAGCCGCTCAGGGCCCCTCTACTCTGCCCAGGCACCAGGTGCTCCGAATCGCTGCTGCCGATGCGGCCCAGGTGCAGAAGGTAGCCGAGCTGCAGGACCTGGAGCACCTGAAGGTTAGAGGCGGGGCGGGGGGAGCGCCTGGGCCCCACGGCACATCCTGAGCCAGCTGGACCCCTACCCAGATCCCTGCCAACCTAAGGCCACCCAGGACCTGCACACTTCCTCCTCAGCCTCCCAGTGTCGGCCCTGAAATGGATCCCTCTTGGGAGGTGACCTCAGCCCTCTCCCTCATACCCTCAGTGCCTTGAGTTTCTGAGTGAAGGGCCAGGGCTGGCCTCTCCGCTGGGCTGCCCCACACTCCCTCTTCTCCACTGCACTGGCCTTGGTCCAGAATCCTTGGGCACCCCTCACACCCAAGTCCCAACCCTGATCCTGTGGGACTTCCAGCAGCATTGCCCGACCCAGGCTGGCCCCGCCGCAGCCTGCTGTCCTGCCTGTAGCTTCGGCTTGTTGTGAACATGCCTGCTCTTGTCCCCAGCTGGACTTCTGGCGGGGTCCTACCCAGCCCGGCTCCCCCATCGATGTCCGAGTGCCCTTCGCCAGTGTCCAGGCCGTCAAAATCTTCCTGGAGGCCCACGGCCTCAGCTACGAGGTCATGATCAAGGACGTGCAGGAGCTGCTGGACGAGGAGCAGGAGCAGATGCTTGCTTTCCGCTCGCGAGCCAGCTCCACGGACACCTTCAACTACGCCACCTACCACACGCTGGAGGAGGTGAGGCCACCTGCACAGCAGGCGGTCAGAGAGCAGACCAGAACCGTGGCCAGCCTGCGTGCGGCTGGCCAGCCTTGAACGGGGTATGCATGGCCGAACCACTGAAGGCAGAGTCCACGTGCCCAGTCCTGAGGCCAGCGTTTCCTTCCCCTCTCAGATCTATGACTTCATGGACAAGCTGGTGGCTGAGCACCCACAGCTCGTCAGCAAGCTCCAGATCGGCAGCACCTATGAAGGCCTTCCCATCCACGTGCTGAAGGTACACATGCATGGGCACAGGTGGGAGGACAGTCCCCGAGGGCACCCACTGGGCACCCACAGATGGGGGTAGGCTCCCTGCAGCAATGGGGGAGGGCTGGCCTTCCATTTTAATCTGGGAGTGTGCACACATATGCACACGTGTTTAAACTCTTAGGTGACCTGTGCGTTCCCAGTCCAGGGTCACATCATGGAAGTGCCATGACGTCCTTGGCAGCCCAGATAAAGCGTTTTGTTTGGGACCGTCCATGGGACACTGTTGAGGCAGCAGGACAGAGCCAGGCCTGAAGTTAGATTGAGTCACTCGGGCCCAAAGCCTGGACTGAGGACAGGAGACCAAGCTCTGTGGGTCCCCATGCTTGCCCCAGCCCCATGCCCTCCTGAGGGGCAGCCTCACAGGCAGGGCCTTGACCAGCAATTACGTGGCCAGCAGGTGTCCTCTGAGCCTATGGGCTCCCCTTTTAGGGTCGTGCGGGGTAGGGTGTGAGGCCCGAGCTGTGCAGTTTCCTGGCCAACCTCCCTCCGTCCTGCTTGTCCCACCCAGTTCAGCACCGGGGGCAGCCAGCGTCCCGCCATCTGGATTGACACCGGCATCCACTCCCGGGAGTGGATCACCCAGGCCAGTGGGGTCTGGTTTGCCAAGAAGGTAAGGCTGAAGAGTTGAGGCGGGCTCTTGCCTGGTGGGATAGTGGTGGTTGGCATTGGCTCTGTTCCATCCAGAGGCCCACTCTGACCCTTTCTTCCCCAGATCACTGAAGATTATGGGCAGGACCCAACTGTCACCTCCATTCTTGATAACTTGGATATCTTCCTGGAGATTGTCACCAACCCTGATGGTTTTGCCTTCACCCACAGCCAGGTAGAGGGGAAGCAGGACAGGCTGCTGGGCTGAGTCCCCAGGCTGCTTACACCCCGCCCCCTCTCAGCCTCCAGGGCCCCTGGGACGCCAGGCAGGAGCTGTCCTGCGCCAAGCTTCCTGCCTGCGCCGTGCACTTTTGGACAGATAGTGCTTTGTGGTTGGGGGCTGTCCTGGGCACATTAACAACCGGGTGCCAGGGGCACCACCACCCCAAACTCTGGACAACCAGAACTGTGTGTGGACATTGGCAGAGAGAGGGGGGGCTAGTGTGTCCCAGCAGCAGCCCTTTCTTCTTTCTGCGTCTGTGACAGCGGCAGCCTCTGACGCGCATCCTCTCTGTGCCCTCAGAACCGCCTGTGGCGCAAGACTAGATCGGCCACGTCCAGCCCCTTGTGTGTTGGGGTGGACGCCAACAGGAACTGGGATGCCGGCTTCGGGAGTAAGGCACAGCTGAGACCCGAGGACAGGCGTGGGGCGCCCGGGGAGGGAGGCTCCCACTGCTTTGTTTTGCCACCCCTTCCCTGCCAGGGCAGTCAAGGGAGGGTGGGGACGCTCTAAGGGAATGTCAATGATGGAGGCAGTGCTCTGAGATGTGGTCTCTTATTCTTGAAAGCGAAGTTCCTCTCAAGTGGCACTGAGATCTGCCATCCTACGCAGGGTTTCTTTTCACTTGCTTACTTACTCCTTGATTGAACGCTAAGCCTCATCTCTTTCCCTCCTTGGCCATGTCCCTGTAAGAACCGTTCTTGATTTTAGCTCCCCTCTGCCTTCTGTGGCCATGACCTTTAGCTCTGTGCATGCAGGCTGGGGAGGAGACTCCAGGTGGTGAGAGGCCTCCCACGATTTCCTAATCCATGCTGGGACTCAGCCCTCCTCCTGCCTGCCACCCCACTCCTAAATCTGTGTGAAGAACGGGGGGCTGTGGATGTTGCAGATCGCCGCCCCCACATGGGCATAGGAAGGGCCAGCTCTGTCCTCTGTCCTCCTGCAGAAGCCGGGGCCAGCAGCAGCCCCTGCTCAGACACATACCATGGCAAGTCCGCCAACTCCGAAGTGGAGGTCCAGGCCATCGTGAACTTCGTCAAGAATCATGGGAACATCAAGGCCTTCATCTCCATTCACAGCTACTCCCAGCTCCTCCTCTACCCCTACGGCTACACCTCACAACCTGCCCCCGACCAGACTGAGCTGGTGAGCATTCACCCTCCAAGGCAGCCCCGGTCGACTTCAGATTTCATGCAGCAGATTTGCGTTAAGGCCCAAGAACCCCCGTTTTGTTCCTGGACAGTGGAGGGTGGCTGAGTCACTTGTGTCCCATGACAGCGCAAGGGCAGGTTGCGTTTGGAATTTGTGACGCCATATTTGGAACTTGTGGTGTGAGCCAGGGCAGGGAATACAAAGCAGCCACCCATCAGGAGACCATGTGCTGCCAAGCCCCAGGCTGGCCCTGCAGCGTCCAGCAGGCTTGGGCTCCTCCTGCAGCGTGCCTGCCCCTGGGCCACCCTCCCAGCCCCTCTCCTCACTGCCCTCACTGCTGCTGTTCCACCCCTGGCCTCCTTTGCCATCTTCTCCAGCATCAGGTGGCCAAGTCTGCTGTGACGGCCCTGGCCTCGCTGTATGGGACCGAGTACCAGTATGGCAGCATCATCGACACAATTTGTAAGTAGTCGTGTGGTCTCTTGGGGTGGTCCAGGACCAACAGCTAGCTTTTTCCGCAGAGGGAGCATCCCTCTAAAAGAAAGTAATGAAGATGATATACAAGTTCCACCCCCACAAGCAGGGCCTGGAAACTGCTGGCCAGGGCCATTGTGAGGACGGTAGTACCTTCCCCCAGTGTGAACACTGCCTGCCTTGATGGTTCCAGACAGACATGTGAGCTCCACTGGGAATCCTCATCCCTTATTTTGGGTTAAGTCTGGCACTGCGGATGAGCAGGGTGGAGGACCGTACTGGGATGTGTCTGTCGCTAGGAGGTTCTACTTAAGCAAACACTTCTCCAGTTCCCTTTAATGTCAGAGAAGCTTCCAGATCTCTCTCCTGCTTTCTTGCTCTGCACCTGCCGTGCCCCAGAAGAGCATTGCAACATCCGAGTAGAACAACGTCACCAAGTGTTTCCTGAGCGCCTTCCCTAGACAAAATGAGCCAAGATCAGGAGCTTACCTGCCAGGCAGGTGACCAACAGTGAGCTTCCATAAGGAAATACTAAAGCATGCGGGGGAGAAAAAACAAAAATGCAACGGCTGAGGGGAATCAGGAATCTAGGAGGGTGGGGCAGGTGGATGGAAGGACAGGCCTCACTGCGAGAGAAAAATTGGGGCAAGAGTTGAAGGAGATGGGTGGGGAGTCAGGAAGCTAGCTAAGAAGACCCAGACAGAGGAACTTTCTAGAACATAGGCTTGGGGTGTTGAGGGGATAACCAGGAGAGCAGTGTCGTGGCCTAGAGAACTAGGACAAGAACCAGAAGCGGAGGATGGCCCAGATACCTCGTGTCCTTCCTGTCCCAAGGGCCCAGGGCTTGAAGGAAGAACTCAGTGTCTCACCCAGGAAAAGTTTTAACTTTTTGCTGCATTCATTGTGGTCAAGTTGGACTCTGTAATGTGGCCCACTTCCTTCTCCAACCCACTCTGATGTGGCTCCTGGGGTTGGCTGACAGACCTGCGCAGTTTCCCCATTAAAGGCAGACCAGGGGCTCCAGCACTGATGGTGCATCTACCCCACAGACCAGAGCCTCCAGCAGGGGCCTCTGTGGGGCTCAGAGGCCTCCCTGGAGCGACTCAGCACAGTTTTCAGACGGGTTTTTGCAATGGCGGAAGCTCGTGCATTCCAGCTGCTGGTCTCCACTTCGGGCCTGGTGGGCTCAGAGCCTTTCTTGGGAGGTTCTTGGAAGCCAGGCTGCTTGGGCAACAGCAAGTCCTTGTAGACACAGACTCCACCTGGCTTCGCATGAGGCTCTGGGCCTTGAACCATTCACCTGGTCCGTGGAGCTCTTTCCAAAGGCACTGACCCTTGCTCTGCTGATTTTGCTTTTGCCTCAGATCAAGCCAGCGGCAGCTCTATTGACTGGGCCTATAATCAGGGCATCAAGTACGCCTTCACCTTTGAGCTGCGTGACACCGGGCGCTACGGCTTCCTGCTGCCGGCCTCACAGATCATCCCCACGGCCCAGGAGACGTGGCTGGGGCTCCTCACCATCATGGAGCACACCCAGACTCACCCCTACTAGCACACCCCGTGGCATGCTCCCCTACTTCCCCTCCCTCACCCCAATACAATCTGAGCACATGAAGACTGGACTCGTGGGGCGTGAATGTCTGGTGCATGTGGCTTGTCTGCCTCCCGGGCTGGGCAAGCAGCTATTGAATTCCTCCTGCAGGCCTCGCTGGGAGTGTGAGTGTGGACTAGATGACCCCTGCATCCGGAGGGCCTGAGAGCGTCTAATTGGACCACCCCAGGTTCGGCTCTGCAGTGGGGGTGATGTATTCATACACTGTAGCAAGCTGCTAACCAAATGCCCAGCACCCTGCGGGGCAGTGATGGAGCAACATGCCTCTGCTCACGTTCACCCACGCTCACCTCCTCTGTTCACCTCCAGGCAACCCGCATGCAGGGTCAAACAATCGTTCTGGCGGCCACTGATGTCCAAGATAAACAGTAGCACCAAGCGAAACAGACTTTTATTTATTTTTGTTTGAAAAGCAGAACTGTCAGATTATCTTCCATCTGCTGGTTTAGCCCCCAAATATCTACAGCAGTCAGGGCCACAGCCAGGAGCTCTAACTGGGGCTCCCACGCGGGAAGCAGGGATCCAAGTAGCTAAGCCATCAGTGCTCCTACGCACGTGCACGGTACAGGGGCCGAGTCTCGGACCCATGCATGCGACTATGGGGTGTGGACTTCCCGAGAGCACTTTAACCCTGGACGCCTGCAAAGCCAAGTGCAGCGTCCCACTCCGCAACTGCAGCAAGTGGGACCATTCACTGGATGCTGAGGGGAACAGTTTCTCCCTGTGTCCCCCGAGCCAGGTTTCCAGCTGGATCCAGACCCTAGGACCCAAATCTTGGCTGAAGGTCAAAACACTTAAAATATTTTTAAAAATATTTTAATTTGAAAGGCAGTTTTACAGAGACAAGGAGAGACACAAAGAGGGAGACAGAGATCTTCCACCTGCTGATTCACTTCCCAAATAGCTCCGATGGCCAGGGCTGAACCAACCTGAAGCCAGGAGCCAGGAACTTCTGTAGGTCTCCCATGCTGCTCTCTCAGGCTGTGAGCAGGGAGCTGGATGGGAAGTGGAGCAGTTGGGACACAAGTGGGGAGCCATATGGGAGCCAGGGCCACAGGCAGAGGATTAGCTTGCTGTACCACCACATCAACCCCTCAAAATGCCTTTTTTTTTAAGGCACGCAAAAAGAATTTTTACCTTGGTGTATTTATTTCATTCCCTTTGCTACCAATTAAAATTTTATTTAAAAGACAAAGTTACCCAGACGAAGAGGAAAAGACAGAGACAGCTTTCACCTGTCAGTTCATTCTCCAAATGTGTCCATGACAGCTAGCGTTGGCCCAAAACAGGGGTCAGGAATTCCATCTTGGCCTTCCCGTAGGTGGCAGGGGAGCAGGAACCAAGTGTTTGAGCCTTCATCTGCTGCCTCCTGGGGTGCCTGTTGGCAGGGGCTGGACTTGAACCTGACGGCCGGCAGCATGGGCTGGTGGTGTCCCAGCGCTCCTTAACCCGCGGCAGCAAACGATCAAACGAGCACGAAAGAACAAAGAGGAGGAAGCTATTCATGTGGCAGACATAAACTCGGATATAGGAGTAAAACAGCGCCGTGGTGTTCGCGGAGAGGTGACCTAAAGATCTGATTACACTCCGTTTATCCTGTGAAAACCACTTCCCTTCAAGCCATGTAACAACAGATTGTAGATAAACTGAAACCATTTTAATGCTCAGTTCGAGAAAATAGGGAGCTCATTTTGTTTTTAACAGACCGATAACAGAAAAAATATTACACTGGCAAGATAAGGAATAATTTTACAGAACTGGATTATCGAGCCCCCGGTGGTGGAATTGCTTTCCCGAGCGCAGGGCTGCCTTGTCTGGCGATCTCCAACACCATCAGCAGTGCTTGACACGGAAGCCAGACGAGCACAGGTGCAGGGAGTGTGCTTTGCTTTTATTAATGAACACAGTTTATAATCTGCATATTGTAGGCTTGCTGAAATGATCAATAGGCAAGTTATCTTGGATTCTCAGAGGAGCAGAACATCACTCAGTGAGGAAGGGCCCGGAGAAGGCTGGCAAGCCAAGGCAGCAGCAGCCTGCGGGTCCCTGAGGTCCCGGCCTGGGCTGTCGGTGCCCACGGACCCTTCCCTGCCTGGTGCGCAGTCCTATCACACTTGCACCAAAAAGCAGCAATGCTTGTTCAAGGGAGCCATGGGCACACTGAGCCTTGCATTTTCATAAGATGCTTCTATGAATCCATGGGTAAAATGCTTCTAGGTATATAAATAAAAACAAAAATAAGAGGCAATAACTTTAAATTTTTTTCTGACAATAATTCTAAAAGGCAACTTAAAGAAGTGTCAATAATAACATTAAAGAATTAAAGCAGAAGTGAGTAAATGGGGTTAAAGTGGAAGACTCACATTTCAAGGGGGAAAATGTAATTCCCCAAAGGAAAAACGCAAAAAGCTGGTACGTGGACGAATTGTGATCCTCGGAATTTCTTGAACACTAAAGGAAAACAAAGGTGCCATTTTTGTGTCATCAGATTGGCAAAGGGTGCCAACGCGGTGTCATCAAAGGGCAGTGTGAAGAAGGCAGGCTGTCACGGGCTGCGCAGGGCGGACAGTCCCACCACCTCCTGGAAGGCAACCTTGGCCATACAAACCAAAAAACCTCACACACTGCTTCTCTGACCCAGCAAATCCACTTGAGAGAATTTACTTTTTAGAAACATTTGGACAAGTTAAAAAAAACGTTATCATTGAGACTAGGACAGTAAAAAAGAACCTAAGCAATGAGCAGTATTGGCACAGACTGGCCATCTCCCTGTGACTGGCCATCTCCCTGCGACTGGCCATCTCCCTGCGACTGGCCATCTCCCTGTGACTGGCATCATGGGGCCATCAGGGTCTGTGTGGATGGAGAACTGTTCACCAGTGCCCGACACACACACACACACACACACACACACACACACACACACACACGTGTGCCCTAGGAATAACTGTGGTGACCCCAGGTAGTGGTGCTGGTGCCCCTCTGAGCGCTTTCCACAATTTCTCGCCATGAACTTTCACAGCCAGCCAGCAGTCACATATGCAAGCCAGCTCCGTCAACGGCAGGACTACCTTCTGCTGCCGGCCGGGGGCACACACTAGCAGGCAGTGGACAGTGGAGTCTGAAGCGGAAGTCAGGCACCCCGACACAGAATGTGGGCATCCCCCATGCCCAAGGCCCACCCTTTAAATGAACTGCTTTTTTAAAAATATTTATTTTTATTACAAACTCAGATATACAGAGTGAGGAGGAGAGACAGAGAGGAAGATCTTCCGTCCCATGACTCACTCCCCAAGTGAGCCGCAACGGGCCGGTGCACGCCGATCCGAAGCCGGGAACCTGGAACCTCCTCCAGGTCTCCCACGCAGGGTCCCAAAGCTTTGGGCCGTCCTCAACTGCTTTCCCAGGCCACAAGCAGGGAGCTGGATGGGAAGTAGAGTTGCTGGGATTAGAACCGGCGCCCATATGGGATCCTGGGGCCGTTCAAGGCGAGGACTCTAGCCGCTAGGCCACGGCGCCGGGCCCATGAACTGCTTCTTTACTGCCGATGCCTCTCGGTGTGGCCGGAGGGGCCGCTGCAGGAGCACCAGAATCCTTTGGGTCATCTCTTGCATTAACGCTCAGATTTGCATGCCTAGCTTTCTGGCTTTGGCCTGAAGTTAAAGCTGAAATGTCACTGAGTTTGATCCAGGTGTGACCTCACCGTCCCTCAGCCAGGGCTGCACGGCTCACCACCCTGGAACTTGTTCCTTAAAGCCGAGTAGGACCAGGTGGATCTGAAGATGACAGGGCCTCTCGCTCGAAGGGATGCAGAGATGTCATTGTGGAAGCATGCTGGACCCAAACACTACTTGGGAAGCCAACATGCCCTACTGTAACAGCCTGACCGGCTGGCCCAAGAACAGGGCTTGGAGCAATGCAAGTGGCTCCCGTAAAAGGGGCATGAATTCTCTCCTGAAGCCTTTAGGAGCCACATTAATTTGGCAATTCAAACTGTGAGCATTATCTAACAACCCCAGAGGCGAGACGGCCAACACTTATTGTCAAAGTGAAAGCAGAGAAGCCAAAGTCTTCCGAGGAGCCACAGTGGTGGCATCAGCTCCGCAGCAGACGGTGGCAGTGCTGGTCTGAGCTGGAGCAGAGGTGGGCAGCCCCACAGCGGACGGCGGTAGTGCTGGCCTGAGCTGGAGCAGAGGTGGGCAGCCCCACAGCGGGCACTAACTAGTCCAGCTCAAGGGCCACAGTGCTAGAGCTGGTGATCTGTGGCCCCCAGGAGCCAGCTCACAGTCGAAGTAATGTCAGAGGGAAGACGCATCACTTAATAGCCTCTGACAGATGGAGCCCATCCGTCCAGACTTCCCTGGCTCCCTTGGGGCCACACATTTTACTAGCTGACTCAGGATGTCACCGGGTGCACTCAGAACAAAGAGAAATGAAGTGCAGAATGAGGCCGTAAGGGCTTCCCAGCGTGACCAGCCCAGCACTGGGAGTCCACCGGAAGTCACAGCCCGACTTCCACTGTCAGCACTCAAGGCCCACGCATTTCCCGTGATGCTGCCGCTCTGTAACTGACCTGTGAGCCAATTCTAGGATGTCACATTCACCATTTCAAGAATGATCACTCCCCAAATGTACTCTCAGTACTCTGGAAGCACAGCGTGCCTTGCTTATTGCTTTAATAGGAAAAATGTTTGTTAATTAAAAAAAATAATTGAACTATATATAAGCACTCAACATGCTCACACATAACTAAACTGATGCATTATAATCTATACATTTCTGATGTTTCTTGGGTAAAAAGTATTATGAGAGTTAGTTGTATCTGTGAAAGAACCGTGAGGAAAATGAGTGTGCCTGGACGACACTAAGAACACTTGGGAAGAGTGTTCTTGATCAGAGCACAGCAAGAAGGTACTCAGAGATTTCAATCTAGGTGGACAGAAATTAATTATCTCCCCAAAGTCAGATAACATAAAAAGCAGAACCTAACCCATAAACAACACGGCAGAAAACAAATCCAACACAAGAAAAATTACCTACATATGTCTCTCCAGCCTAGCACTCTGATTTTATTTATATTCCACAAGGGGATTAAAGAAAAGAAGGTTTTTGTTGTGTTCTGTTTTCTTGGTGAGTAGCTTAAAGTCTCAGAGTTTTGGGTACAATCTACATGGCGCCGCAGGAAAAGCCCTGAGCAACTAACGAACATGGCTTGTTCTCATTTACACTGAGCCTAACGTGATTGTCTGGATTCTGGCTTTCTAGTAAAGGTAAAAAAATAATTTTAAAATGGCTTTCAGGCTGTTTGAACGCTAGACTTTGCAGACTAGGGTGGTCTCCTTGTTTCGGAGCATGACTTGGTTTTCTTCTCCCTTCCTTCCTTCTCTGCTGCCCCCGCCCCATCTGTTCCCGCCCTTGCTTCCTGTCTTGAACACTGCACACAGCATTCCCACTTGGGCCACCGGAGCCGCACGGGGGGTTGCAGCGGTACAGAAGGCAAGCCTTCCACCTCCTGGGTCCTAGGTCTCCAGGCGAGGGCAGTCCACCGACTCCAGGACACAACCGCCTATGGTGGCCGCCAACCCCAGCCTGGGCACGCAAGGAGACGAAGGCCGTCTAACCAGGGGGCTCTGATGCAAGTCTTTTTCTGTAATAGGAACAATTCCCTGGTTCACGACTAAAAGCAAAATGCCTTTTGGGGAGAAGCAGTGAGGAAAGGATCTCTTTGGGATCACACCAGTCTCCTGGGGCAGCCCCAGGTCAGCTGACAAAGTGGCAGGTTCTCAGCATACCAAGAGCAGACGATACATCAAGGACTAAGTACTTTAATCTTCAATACTTGTAATTGCACAAAGCACAGCTGATCATTCAAGTAATACATGTTAGGTTATCTAATGATGAGCCCAGTGTCATGGAGCTGGAAAAGTAACACATCAGGTGTGTAAGAAAAGGTCCGACAGTAACATTTGACACACAGTGAACAACCAGAACGGGTCTTTTGAGGAGTAAAGATTTAAAATTGTCACCGAGAGGGCACAGCACTATGGAGAAACTCAGCTAAAAGGTTTGGCTAAAGCGACGCTGCGAGTACAGACAGCAGTGGGGTCTGACACCCTGCCGCTCAAAGTTGGGGTGCTGAACAGGAAACAAAGGGGGACTATCTAACCCCTGGCCAGTCTACTTTCAAATGGTGTAACCAAAACTTTGTTACAGGGAAAAATATTTTTTTTCCCTCTAAGAATATATATGCATCAAAACTGGCTGAAAATTTTGTATATACTAGGGGAGAGTTGAGTGTGGAAAAATCTGCATTTTTTTTTTCTATCTAGGCTGAAAACAAAATAAAAGCCAGAGCATTCTGGCATTAGCAAAAGGCTGAATAAGTTCTCAGGCAATAAATTTATGGGGAAACATGACAGGCTCCTCATTAACGCTATGTGTACATTGGCTGAATTTTATACACGATTCTTCAATCCTGTGGAAAATTGGGCACAGCTTGACATCTGAACAATGTCCCTGGTCTGTTTGATTTCTAAAGCATTGGAGAATGTTGCGCTTTGGAAACCAAGTGGAGAAGAATAAACACAGCCTAGAACAGAACTGGGCTGAGTCTGATAGTTAGTTTTCCATATGTCTCTATGAGATATTTATTACTTTTACTTCTCTTACAAACACAGCCCCCATACTAAAAATACTGTGGCGCCTTTTTTCTGTTTTTTGGGGTGGTGAGAAAATGGTACTTGTAAGGCAAACCCTCCCCAGCAGCGTGCCCAGCCAAAGAAAGGCAATTTTTCAGTTGGCTTTTCAGACGCTGGTTGCCATGACAAAGAGCACGATGTATTCCTTAGCCCCTTATCCCAGCTCCGATCACAGTAGTGTCTGGGTTTCTGGAGGATTCCACAGGGGCTCCTCCTCCCCTGAGGTCTTCTGCTCTCCGAGTGAATGAACCACCACAGCCTAGAATCACACCTCCCTAACCACACCTCGGCCCGAAGGCGGCAGAGGCAGCAGGACACTGCATTCATGACTCAGTTTGACAGACGCTGTGTTTAGCAGCAAGGGCTCAAGAGGTGGGCGGCCCTGACAAAGCGCTCCTCACCTGGCTGTGTCCCGTGCTGCCCACTGGAGGGGATGTTTCCGAGTGGCCATAATTTCAACCCAGTTGCACATGGACGGAACTCCATCAGGAAAATTGGAAATTTACTGGAAATTTACAACTGAGGCGGCCAACCCCAAGGAATAGCTCTTGTGCCTCCAAGGCTTGCCTCTCACGGGCTGTGCCAGGGCCAGGCGTTCCTGGGAGGTGGCTTACAGCTGCAGTGGAGGGCAAGCCTTTCTGGCCCCAGGGAGATGTGCCAGGAGGCAGGGAGCCTTCAGCACACACACAGCGGCACTAGGTTTTGACAGTGAGCACTGTTCACAGGCAGGGGAGCTGCTGCTGGGCACAGAGTAGCTGATACAGGGCTCCCCGCCCAGGGCCAGGCATCCCCTGGCACACCTGCTCATGCCAAGCCTACCTGGGGAATTCTGCCTGCACTCAAGAATGGTGAATGGGAAAAACAAACAAACAAAAAACCAGTCAGGAAGCACAGACCAAACGATGTGACCCAAGTACTTAAAAGTAGCAGGATTTAGATCCTGACAAGCTGGACGCCATAAAAAGGCAGAGCCCTTTTTTCTGTATTCAGCTTCCAAGTATTGTATCCACAGACTGAGTATTCCAAACACCGCAGGGAGGACACCAGAGCCTTCTGTGGTCACCTGTGCCTCTGCTCCCCCAAGCTGGCTGTGGGACAGGACAGGCTGCAAAGCCAATCCCACAGGCTTGCTGCTTCCTCCATGGCAGTTTCTGAAAATGACCAATGTGGGAAGGGCTCGGGGCTCCGAAAGGAGAGAAAACATTTATTTGACTAAGCAGGACAAAGTCTTTACTTCCAGGGTTTGCCTTGGGGGTGGCCACTGCTGACTGAGCGCGAGTTGGGCTGGCCAGTGGCGTTCCCGGCAGGCAGGTTCTGGCTGTTGCGGACACCAGGCACCTTGGAGTCTCTTCCGGACAAGTGGGCTTGGTTCGATCGGCCTGAAGAGAGCAAGAAAGAAGGGCAGAGCTGCAGGAACCAGTGCAGGGACAACGCGCCAAGTATACTTTTAAGCTGATAAAGTCTTTGCCTCTAACTCCTTTGAAGCTAATGGAGCGCTTTGCAGCATCCACTGAAAGCCAGTGCTGACTCCCTCATCCCGAGCTCAGCCTGCGCCGGGGGAGGGCACGGTGGAGGGAAGCCCGGAGAGCTATTCTGTCTTCCTCTCTCTATCCCCAGCACCTCCAGTCTGGCCTTCATTCCTTCCGCAGGTGCGATTTGAGGGAAGGTAGGTAATGAGCCAAACAGGGCAGAAAGGCCGACGGTGCCGGCTCTTGCTAGCAGCACAAATGCGCGTAGAAGCAGCACAGGGCAATGGAGCGTGCCCAGAAGGAACGCACATGCCTTATGTTCTGCTTTTCAATGCCCCGAGATGCACACTTTGGTAAATTCTCCTCCGTCTGCGCTCAGTGCCTGGTTCTTGCTACCGTCTGGGATCCCCTTCCTCCCCCCACCCCCACAGCACCTGTAAACAGTGCAGGAATCTAGATACAAGAAGTGAAACTTATCATATGATGAAGGGTGTTCAAAGCTGCATGGAAAACAGGAGGTCAAACATCTTACTCGGATGGTCTGCAGGCCCCTGATCCTCTGCCAGATAATATTCTATTTTTTTCAAGTCTTCTGCAGTAAATCTCCACTTATTCTCAGCTGGGGAGGGTGGCACTTTGGGACTGGATCGTTTCCGAGCAGAACCAAGAGGAAGGGCCTGCTGGCAAGATGCTGGCAGGGACCCGGTAATCAGTCCTTCTGGGAATTTCTGAGCTAAGACTTTCAGACCTAGGCATATAAGACATCAGAAAAAAGCAGCATTAACAAGGGGAGGGGAGGCCAAAACCCAGGGACAAGCTTGCCTGTCTTCTCATCTTGGTCACCAATTTGAAGCCAAGCCAAGCACATGAACTCTTCCTTCACCGTTTCACCATCAAGCAAATTACAACAGCTGTTGTGTGGGATTTGACCCAGGTCTTCAGCATCCATCGGAGTCATGAAGCAACACCACTCAACACCTGTGCTACATGGGGTGCTGGGGGCCGCACATAGGGCCTGACCTGGCAGGCAGTGAGTCTGCATGTCCTTCTAGAACACTACATTCTGGACAGCGTGAAGGGAGAGGGGTCGGTGGCACAGACAACTCTGAGTCCTCAGCAGAGGGCAGCTCTGCTTACCTCCGGAAAGCATGAAGAGGTTTTCAAACCCCCGCTCACACATGGTGGTGGCCGCCTGGCTGGCCAACCTCTCGTCGTCATCGTATAGGATGATGATCTTGCCGTGGGCGTTCTTCTAAGGATCAGATGAGTTAAGGTTCCCAGATTCAAAGACATTCTCCAGAACAAAGCACCAGCCAGGCTCACCCTTCTGAGATGTCCCCTGGCTCCCCGTCCTGCCAGCAGTTAGTAGGCTGCTTCTCCTACCGGCAAGACCAGCTGGTATTCTTTCCTTTCACAGAGTCTGCGATTTAAGACGGCACTAGTGACACTGTTCGACCTTTAGCTCTTGTATCCTTACAATCTTGGAAAGTAAATGTTCTAATTCCCACATTTTATAGACACGATAAAAAAACCTTTTACATCCAACCCCAGTATATTTGCATTTTTTAAAGAAAAGTGGAAACCACCTAAAAATCCAACATAGAAGAATGATGGGTGGACATCTGGTGCAGTGGTTAGGCCATCACGTGGACTATCCTGCCCCCTCTCCTGGTAGAGCCTGGGTCTGAGTTCTGGCCCTACTGCTGAGCCTGGCCTCCATGCAGGAGGCAGCACATGATGGGTCAAATAGTTTGGTCCTTACTTTCCACTTAAGACCCGGATGGAGTTCTTGGCTCCCAATTTTGAACTTGACCAGCCCTGGTTGTTCTAGAAATCTGGGGAGCATACCAATAGATGAGCTCTCTCTCTATCTTTGTTTCTCCATTCTTCAAATAAATTCAGTAAGTAAATTATGTAAAAAGAAGGGGACATTGTGGTGGAATGGGTTAAGCCACCACTTGATTCACCTGTACGCCACATCAAGCGCCTGGGTTCAAACACCTTCTCCTTGTCCAATCCAGCTTCCTGATAATACACCTGAGAGGCAGCACAAAGTTCAAGTACTTGGGTTCCCATCACCCATGTGGGAGTCCCGGATGGAGTTCCTGGCTCCTGGCTTCAGCCCTGCCCAGTCCTGGATACTGCAGGCATTTGGGAAGTGACAGGCAGTGGAAGATCTGTGTGTTAGTGTGTGTGTAAGTGTATGATATTCTGCTT
Organism: Ochotona princeps; assembly: GCF_030435755.1. NCBI lineage: Eukaryota > Metazoa > Chordata > Mammalia > Lagomorpha > Ochotonidae > Ochotona > Ochotona princeps. The sequence continues at coordinate 2,911,146 of NC_080856.1, read as the reverse complement.
TTAAGTAGATAAAACATTTAAAAAGCACACAGAAATAGAGGAATATCTTCATAAATTATAGTAATGTGGAGTGTTATATAACATTAACACCTCCAGTTGCACCAGCACATTATAGGTACTGGGGTGATGGTACAGCAAGTTAAGCTAGCATCATTTCATGTTGTACCGCTAATCTGAGTTCCAGCGGCTTCATTTCTGATCCAGCTCCCTACCACTGTGCCAACGGAAGATGGCCCAAGTCCGTGCAACCCTGCCACCCCTGTAGGAGATCCTCTTCCTGTGGCTGGTTTGTGTCTGGCCCAGCCCTGCCCACCTCGGGAGTGAAAGAGCAGGGAGGTCCATTGGTCTCTCTGTCACTATGCCTTTCACTTCAAAAAAAATTTAATACATATAAAATATGATTTAACTTTGTTAAAAATACATAGGAGATGGCCTAAAATAAAAATACACTGAAGATATAGCAGGTGTTTGTTCAACTGTGTGATCTATTATACTTTCTTGCTAAATATTTTCCAACATTTGAATTATTTGCTATCTATATGACTTTCATGAATGGAAAAATTACTTTTAAGAAGAAAAATTAGAAAGAAAAGAATTTATTCAGTCTTCTTACGGGAAGACTTATTTCAGAACTCTCACTGGATCACACCCCTTAGCCCTGACTCAGTCAACATGATTTGGAAGCCTGTGCCTACACAGCCAGGTTTCTCAGTAACAGCTCGGGAGCTACATTCTAAACTACGCTAAGTTGCAGTTATCAGAGTCCCTTCAGTTTTCTTAAAATCTGGATCTTATAAGTCTCATAACACCCACTTCCTTAAAATGCAACAAAGGATACATATTCAAGAATATCATTGGAATAAGGGTTCATTGTTCTAGACAGAGTTGCAATTGGGTAACTGTAAGCTGCAAAGAAAACGTTTAGAAAATGTTTAGCTCCCTTAGTACAACATGGCTGTATGTCCTAGCCAAGAGTTAAACATATTTCCAAATTCAATGAGCCATAAACCCAAATACTCTTGTGAATAAAAAAAGCAATGGATCGCGATGAACAAAGCACAAGGCTTCATTATGCTGTTTATGAAGCTCCTGTTTCAAACTCCTGAGCCACCTGCGAACACAAACAGCCTGTCGGGATCATCACGGTGCAGGCACCTCTCCGGGTTTCCCTAACAGACCCAGCTAACAGGTGGGTTCCCGACTGCGCTCCCGGACACTCAAGGACAGGCTCTGTGGAGGAGCGGGGCACCACAGAGCCTCCTCCCGCTTACCTCCAACAATGTGGCACTGCTGGTAAGAATCTCTGTCACGCACGTCCAGCAGCAGGAAGGGGCAGTCAGGGTAAGGTCTGTCTTTGAAGCTGGGTTCCGTTTTCTTCACTGGCCCTTTGTCCAGATCCAGTTCCCCCACACCACTAATGACGCTGCCAAAGTTGACAAAGTGGGTCAGTAGACGCTGGTCCGGGGCGGCTGCTTAGAGGGTAAATGGACTTCTCATGAACAGTAAGGTGAGTGTCTTTTTAAAGATACGTGAAAGGGAAGTGCACAGAGCAGCTCCATGCCCATCTGGATGCAGGATCCCGCTGCCAAGAGGGGATGCCAGCGTGCAGGCGGCCCTACTGCAATGCAAGGGGCAGAGACTGCCAGGCTCCTGCTGCCTCCAGGATCAGGGACAGCCACCGGTGAGAGAAAAAGGGCAGGAGTCAAGCCAATGTTATTTTGTGGAGTCTGAGCAAAGCAAAGAAAGCGGGAGAATAAGGTTCATGGGACAGGAAAAATCAAAGGAAATAATAACCCTATGTCCATCAGTACAGTGACCAGTCCAGTACGGACACTGAACCTTTGTGCCTTCAACAGCTAGCAGCACTTACTCCATCTCACAGGTGACAACACTGTGGTTGAAGAGGCTGATTGGACAGCATTCATACAATGAGACAGACGAAGAACTGGGGTTAAGATGGCAGACTTCATCCCAGAGATTTTGTTTCTAAGACTAAAATTATATCACTGTCACTGGTCAAAGTTAACATTAAAGGAAAAACATGGTGAAAAGATGAACCCAAGCAATGGGACTAGGTGTTACGAACAAAGAGGTGAGTAGTGACATAACGGGACAAGGTGGCGGCTGCTTTCCTAGAAAACAGAAAGGCGCTTAGGCCAACCTGCAGGTCAGTAACACAGTTCCTTTCCCATCTCAGCAAGTCCAATTCTGAGTGTAAATCTCAGAACGGCATCGCGTATATCACATCAGACCACAGGACAGGAAATTTACACGAACCCCACCCTCAGTGAAAGCCCTGCTTGCCCGTCTCTTCTTCAACGCAAACTAGTGTCCTTCCACAAAAGCAGGTGCAAAAAAATAATTACAGTATTGATGATAGCCCGTCCTTTCATTAGTGCAACCATTTGGGGTGGCAGGTCAGCACAGATTCACAACATGGAATGAATCTGTGCCAGGAGGCACAGCACGGAGTAACATCCGCCCAGAGCACGGCGCTTCCTGCCCTGCCCACCTGTTCACGACCAGAGAACCAGGGATGGCACTGTGCCTGATTCTGTGTTTTTTTAAATGACTGGTTATCTTCAATGACTTGAAAGGCTGAGATGGGGAGAGAGAGAGAGAAAGAGAAAAGAGAGAAAAAGGCATCGTCCATCCGTCACTTTACCCCCAGATACACGCAGCAGCCGAGGTCGGCCCAGGCTAAAGCCGGGTGCTTGGCACCTCGTCTAGGCCCCACACGGGCGACAGAGGCCTAAGCACCGGAGTGTTCTATTGTCCCCCGGATGCGTTAGCGGAAAAGTCGGTCAGAAGCAAAGGGGTTGGGACCTGAAGCACAGCACTTTGCCGCCTGCCCGTTATGGACAGCACACAGAAAGCAAGAGGGAGGGAAATCAAACTCTGACTCCAAGGACAGTAGCTGTAAACTAAGCCCTAACACAAACTTACGTGTGGGAGAGCCGAGAAGACTGGAGCTAGGAGTGAAAATTAATAGTCTATGAATATATTCTTACACTCAGAATGTTATGCAAAAGATTTAGAAGGTGGCATTTACAGGCAGAGAAAATGGAAGGGCTGGGATTAAAACGTGAGGCTTCATTACTGCTAGTTCTATTTCTACAGTGATGAATTCACCGAAATTGGCCTGTAGCTTAACCCAAGGCAGACGAATCGGGGGACAGTACCTCTGCAGCGTCGAGCGGCCGGCGTCTCCGGCTCCCACACTGCTGGGGAGCTGCACGGGGCTCGAGGACTGCTCACTCGGGCTCCCTTTCCCATTGGTCCTGGCAGCAGCTTCAGCCTCGGGCTCTGGCGTTGCAGAATCATCATCTTCAATTTTCAAGCAACAAAATAATTAAATTTAACCTTAGGACATGCATTTACTTATTAGACAGTTCCAAGGATATTAAGTCCAGAGAAGGAAATCTTATCATTATTAAATTATTGTGAAGTTCTTAATGCACACGTTTCCCAAAGATGGCAGACCCTTCTGGAGGACCTGGAAGGCCAATACTACTTTTGTAAGATGCTATTTGTGACTTTTACTTAATGCTGATAGTATAAGAAGAAATAGCAGACAAAACTCATAGCCCTTAGTAAACACAAGCACAGCAGCACCAAACTTTCTTAGCAATCATTGCATTTGTGTGTATGCCTGTGCACACACCCACACCCAGTTCTGGCCATCATGTACTGTCACAGTCAACACGGTGCTCTCACGGCCCGTGGGGCGCAGCCAACAGCCCCACACACCCAAGGCCACTATCCGGCAAAGCACCGTGAACTCAGCGAACAGGGCTGGTTCAGCAGCCTTGGTCAGGATTACCATTTTACAGCAACAACAGACCAGACAGCAAAAGTATGGTTGTGTATTTGGCATTTTCTCAAATAAAAATAAATAACCTGAAGTGAAACAAAACCAAAAAACTGCTCTTTTGGAAATGGAATTACTAACAGAGGCTGAAATATGTGCAGCTGCTCCCCCAAACTTAATGACTTTTCTGATGAGATAAATGGCTAAAACAAATGGGACACTTCTGAAAGTATGCAATGAAATTCATCAGTGTTTGGAAGATCTTCGTAACTCACAGGAGCAGTACTTTCCCAAAAGACCAATGCAATGTATTAAAAAAATATATATCATTAGAATTTGGGATAGACCAATGGAGTTAAATGCAAGCGTAAGCAAGGTTCCCTGATACATTTGAGATTCCACCTTACAGCTGAAGCAACCACTTGTCAAGTTTTGATGTAGTATCAAAAACAAAACAAAAACAACACCCTCCCCCCACCCCACAAAAGCAAGCAAACAAACAAAACCCCATGATTCTCTGTAAGGCCTGTTAAAAGATTCCTGTCTTTCCCAGTTCTTGGCTTTCCTTCACTTCCTTCAACCCGGAGAGCGCGGCAAGCGCAGCGAAGGCAGAAGCTGCCTTGGATTAAGCCAGGCACTCTACAAACGCTCTATAAAATAGGTCAAACAACGCCATTTCCAGCAAAACGTGCTCTGGAAACTCAGATGCTTTTCATAATAAATGTTTTTATGTTGGTAAGGAGTGCAGTATTGTGATTTTAAGTAAAGTAATCATTTGTTTTCAATTTAAAGTTTTAACGAACTGTTAATAGACATAATCCACATAAATCAAAGCTCCTTAGGGTCTTCAATAATTCTTAGAGTGGGAGGGAGACTAAAGTCAAAAAGCCTGGGAATTTGGTGCTCTAGCCAATATAATGACAGCAGAAATAAAAATAAGAGGCCTAATAAACATTACATTAAAACTGAGTTTGCACATGACGTAACAATATATCTACAAATTTTGAGAGAATAATATTAGGATGAGGGCAATAAATGAACAGATTTTTAAAAAGCTAACAAATGACATATTTTTTTTAAATAGCAACTAGAAAATAATATGAGAAAAACCCTCATTTTTAGTAACTGAAGCAATCTAACACAGCCTCCCAGTAATAAACTGAAAACAAATGTAAAGGACTCGTTAAAATTTGCAAGCCCTTTAAAAGACTCCGTATTTTACTTTACTTTATTTATCTTATTTTGGGGATTTAAAGAGAGTAAGACACTTTGTGTGTTCCTCCTTGGGTGAATAAAAATGAAATGAGATTCATCCTTTTCAGAATTATTTTTAGCCTTAAAACTAATTCAAATGGGATTAAAAAAGGATTATTAAAGATAAGGAGAGTAAATAAACACACATTAAAAAAATTAAGGGTAATTTGTAGAACTTGCCTTATCAAAACTGTGCAGAACTAAACTAGAATAATTTATCTAATACAGAACATGGAAACAAATCCCAGAATATGCAGAAACTTCATACCCCCACAACACAAATCAGTAGGCAGAGGAATAGATGATCCCCCACATCATAAATCAAACAGGATTACAGATACAGCTTAAAACAATACTACCAAAAGCAGAGAAAATAGCGAAATAATTTATCATGTTTCCAAATTAATGAGTCTAGAGCAGTAAAAGAAAACCCAGCAGTAAAGACTAATCCATCCGACATGGGAACATGCCAACCACAGGCACAGATGATGTGGCACGGTAGATAAATCAGGTGCCGTACCAGCACGCCAGCTGCTCTGCCTCGCATACAGCTGCCTGCTCACACACCCCGGAAGGTAGCAGAGGACGGCCCAGGCACAGAACCCATGTGGTAAAATCAGATGGAGTTTCCTGTCACCGGCCTGCCTGGCTCAGTCCACGCTGTCCTGGCCACATGGGGGATAAGCCAGTGAATGGAAGGTGTCTCTCTCTTTCTCTCTAATGGAAAGCTTCTCTCTCTTTCATTCTGCTTTTCAAACAAGTAAATCTTAAAGAAAAAAGGTTAAAATCACAAAGAAAGGTGAAAAAAATCTGCAACACACGAATGACAAAAGATGGATTACATTTAATTTATAGCTTTTAAAAAAATCAATAATCAAAAAAGCATGTTCACTGGGGTAAAAATGTAAGTAAGGTGAAATGTTTTAACTCATAAATACAGAAGCGAAACCGTTCTCCCGTCCACATGTGCAGGTCCCTGCCTCTAGCCAGACTCACCGTTACATACATGTCTCTCCCGTCCACATGCACAGGTCCTGGGCCTCTAGCCGGACTCACTGTTACATACATGTCTCTCCCGTCCACATGCACAGGTCCTGGGCCTCTAGCCAGACTCACCGTTACATACATGTCTCTCCCGTCCACATGCACAGGTCCTGGGCCTCTAGCTGGACTCACCGTTACATACATGTCTCTCCCGTCCACTGCACAGGTCCTGGGCCTCTAGCCAGACTCACCGTTACATACATGTCTCTCCCCTCCACATGCACAGGTCCTGGGCCTCTAGCCGGACTCACTGTTACATACATGTCTCTCCTGTCCACATGTGCAGGTCCTGGGCCTCTAGCCAGACTCACCGTTACATACATGTCTCTCCCGTCCACATGTGCAGGTCCCTGCCTCTAGCCAGACTCACCGTTACATACATGTCTCTCCCGTCCACTGCACAGGTCCTGGGCCTCTAGCCAGACTCACCGTTACATACATGTCTCTCCCGTCCACATGCACAGGTCCCTGCCTCTAGCCGGACTCACCGTTACATACATGTCTCTCCCGTCCACATGTGCAGGTCCTGGGCCTCTAGCCGGACTCACTGTTACATACATGTCTCTCCTGTCCACATGTGCAGGTCCTGGGCCTCTAGCCGGACTCAGCGTTACATACATGTCTCTCCCGTCCACATGTGCAGGTCCCTGCCTCTAGCCGGACTCACCGTTACATACATGTCTCTCCCGTCCACATGTGCAGGTCCCTGCCTCTAGCCGGACTCACTGTTACATGCATGTGTCTCTCCAGAAACCCAAGCACTCATACTTGAGCACACTGACTTCCTGTTTAAATATCAGAATTCCACTCATGTCGTTCCATAGTTTGTGCTGCACCATACTGCTATTGTTTCATTTTTACCAAAAACATGGAAACTGGTTTAGTTTCCATTTTACAAAGATTTGGTTATTTAGTACTCTTACAAATTAATAAGAAAAAGACAAACATCCTATCAGAAAAATAAAGGAAATGGGATATGAAGTTCTTAGAAGAAGGAATATGTAATGACCAAGCAACACAACACACAGAGACGTGCACAGCTCAGCATCACTACCAAATACAAATGTGTGACACCATTTTTCATCTACCAAATTGATCAATATTTATAACAATGACAGCAGCATGGGCTGCTCCCACGGCTGCTCTGAGCATCCTCAGGGAGTAATCAGAATTATACACCCATCTGTCTAGATTGCAGAATTATTTTACAAAAATGAAAAATCAGGGGAAAAAGGGTAATGTCCTAAACATTATAATTGAATTTGTGGTATATCCAAGTGACAGACTTACGACAGCGCAGCCTCCACAACCCTGCTTTTGAAGTTTATTTAATGACAAAGGAAAGTATGCGTGGAAAAATGTTAATTGAAAACAGCATAATATCAAGCTATACAGACACAGTGTGGACTTGATTCGAGTAAGGAGTGAGATAAGGGGGAAACAGACCAAGTGTTAACAGTGATTCTTATATTTTCTTCTTTATATATTTTTGTAGTTTTTCTAATTTACTAAAAAACATACTTTTATGTCAAGAAGAAGCAATAAACACTGTAGCAAGAGATTTTCATATTCCCTGAAAGATAGCCAATCTACATAGAGACACAATCTGTCCCACAGGCACTCCCGAGTGAATTATTATCTGTGTAGAGCACTAGAAAAACACGAATATTACTCACACATTATGGTGTCCCACTTTACAAGAGCCTATTTCGCTGTGCAAATTTATCTCAGAAGAGAAAATTGCATGTGCCCATATGTTCTGGTGCTGCAATCACAATGATGAATTAAAGGACCAATCTAGGTGCTTATATAACCCGGCTAAAATTGGGAGCACTTGGGCGAGCGGACTCAGTTATCCCCGTTACAAAGAGCCCTTCTTCCTGCGCTGTGTGAGAAGCATCTGTCAAAGATGGATTCCTGCCTGTTTCAGATTCTCTTTAACCTCTCTAACAAAAACCAGCCAGGGGAAGTGATCGTTGAGTTGCACAAAACCAGTGTTCAGTGCTCAGGCTTCCTGAGAAACTTGCCATGCCATCAGAAGTTAAATTCCTGACCTACATTAACCTTAACAAAACATATCCCTTTTGGATAAACAGCCCCATGTTGACCAGAGGAGACTTGGGGGTGAAATAAAGGCCTTAATTCTGTGAGTTCTTTTGTGAGTGTATGAGGGAGCAGCTTTCTTTTGCAACTCTATTTCAGAACCTGCTCTGGAGCTGCCCCGGCTGCCCCTGTACCACTCCAGAGCAGGTGTCTCCAGCTCGCTCCCGCGGTGTCCTGCAGCTCGAGGCACCTGCCTACTCCTCAGCTTCTAGCAGCCTTCGCCTTTGAGCAGAACTTCTCACAGTCTCCAGCCCTTCCTGAGAAAGGCTGCCCTCATGACTGCAAAGCTCCACTCCTCCCTTGGGACTCTGCAACGGCCCTTAAGGATGCTGTGTACGCAGTGGGAAGAAGCCGGCTGCGGCCAGAGACATGTAAGCCTTGCGTCTCAGACCTGTGCTGTCCCACTGAATCACCTTAAGCAAGAAATGTGGCAACTGAAGGTTGGGCTTCTCACGTGGAAGCTCTCTCCTTCCAGGGCTTTCGGAAAGACCTGATAAGAAACCTCACACAAAGAACCTGGACACAGAAATTAAAAAAAAAAAAAAGTGTCCTCCCAGTCCTCCATCACGACAGTCTGCCAACATTAGCAATTTTGTGGTGTCGAATCATTCTCCTCACGGGACACACACACACACACACACACACACACACGACTAAAAATTCTGGCAACATAGCTGCGTGTATCACTCATCTCTGTAGTCTCATAGTGTCTGCGAACTGTGTGTACCAGAAGGCACTAAACACCTGTGGACAAAGTAACTCATTAATAAACACACCCATGACATTGAGAGCTATAAGCAGTAGAGGCAGTAGCCACATTTTTTTTAAAGAAATGAGAACTGACCATTAAAGGACCTACTGGCATCCTTTGAGAGGGACAACCTGATTACGAATTGGGGCTTTCCAGCCCCAGGACCCCGTGAGCGCAACGCTCGATGTGCACAGGTGAGTGAGTGCTTTGGTTTATTCCCCACACCCTCGGCTCTCATTACCTTCTTCTAGCCTTTGAATCTCCTCGGCTGTCACTTCCAGGGTCTGATCAGACTGATCGGAAAGGGAAGCAACCTGGATGACCTGAGAGAAACGATACGAGTGGAAGGTGTGGAAGGTGTGGACGGTGCTTGCCTGCTTGCTCTCAAACAGAGGCACTTCTGTCTCTTACAAGACAGGCAGACACCCACATCAAGGGAGTCTCGTTTCAGGAGGCTGCTGGCTGTCTCTGCTGGAACTGCATCCCAGGCCTCCTTCCTTTTGTGCGTGGTAATTACACTGTGGATGATCATTTGAGAAGCAAAGATTCATTTGAAATACAACACAATAAACTCAGAAGACAAGTCGGGACAATAAACATGAAGAGTTTAAAACTATGCCTTTTTATATATTTTGGTCCTAATGCAACACAGCATGTTTTGAAAATGCAATGCTGACCCATAATAACATAGAATGGTATCCTCAGTTCTCTCCACAACACGGAAATCAATGTGATTATGAATATACCGATTATAGCATTTTACAGTAAAGTAAGTCTTCATTTTCAAAGCACAACATTTTTAAAGTTCCAGCATGAGTTACACAGACGGAACACATGTTTGGGGAGAGACTTAGTGCCCGTAAGTTTCTAATGAAAGGACAAAGTGACTTGCCTAAACTAACAAAACAGCCTTTGGGAGGATAATTTGGCCAAGAACTCAGTCATAGTAAAAAGGAAATCACTTGATTTCCACGGAGAAAAATGCCCAAACTGTCCAGAACACAGGCTTCTGAGTTCTAAATGTAAAACTTCACAAAGCAAAAAAACATAAACCATAAATCTGATCAATGAAAAGTAGAGTATACATGTATGTTACACAATTTTTACCAAAGGCAAGGGGAAAATGTCTCACCATCGATGTGAACACACCTAGCAGAAACCCTCCTCATGTTCCTGTAGGTGGAACACATTAGGTTGAGGAAGCCTCCCCAGCCCGGGACGAACGAGGCAGCCTAGGCTCCGATGGGAAGACGGTCCGACTTACCAGCTGCGCAAAAGTAGTGACTTTCAGTCTCTTGAAAAGCTCGTCTTTTTTGTATCTGTAATCTGAAAAGCAGGATGAGAAAAACACACATCTGGATTAATTCTGCTTTCTTAGAGTCAACACTCTACTTGTCAAGTCACACGGTCTAGGTCTGCCACATGCTTAACAGACGTTCATCTCATTTGACCTCTTTCTCCATCTTCAGCTGGAGTACAGCCATCTTCCTTCTTCCTCTCTGCTTGCTTTGCCCCTTGGGAAACTTAGTCCATCCTATTCCTTTTGCTGTCTTTACCTTGGCCACAAAGTGCAGCAGGCTTCCTGCAGGAGACGTCCAATCCTGACTAAAACAGGGGGGAAGCATCTGCACTTTACAATGAGGACAGACTAGGGACGTTGAGCTGCCCCAGGCCAGAGTGGGAAAGACTCTGCTGTTCCAACAAACTGTGCTGGAGACACAGGACAAAACGTGTGTGTGTGTGTGTGTGTGTGCACGCACCAGGCAGAAGGGGACGCTTAGCTGTGACAATGTGCTGTTGTCAATTTGTCTGCAACCCTATTTCAGTAAAAACCACCATTTGCACTCAGTTTTGCCAGATGAAAACGGAGTTCAGCTGCACAATGGTGTGAAGATAGTTAACATCACTAAAACGTCTACTTAACAATGGTTTGGGGGTAGATTTTATGCATAGTTTTTCAATCACAATAGAAAAAATACAGCATTCACATTTATCTAACAGCTGTGAGATACAATTCAAGCATGGATACTTCTTTACTTGAGGTAGTCATTATTTACATCAAATAAGCATTGACTAGAAACTGAGCCAATCCCACTTTCTCCAACATCCCTCCCTGTCCCACCTGCAGGACGCGAGGATCCAACCCTGAGGGTGGACTGGGAATGCCGGGCTGCTGGCCCAAAAACACACGGATGCACAGACTTGGTGGAAAAGAGTGCCTCCCTCTTTATTTTACTCCTCATATATGTACCTTCTTCTCTGGGGAGGGGTGGAGGGGAGGGGGTTCCTGGAAGTAATTATCTTCCTTGAAGCAGGGGAGGAACTAATCATCTATATTGAAACAGGGAGGAACTAATCATGTGAACAGGAACAAGGGTGGAGGTTCTGTTCCGCTGGCTTTACACGGGATGTTCTGGCCTAATATCCTGCTTTCCGTGGCCCTGCTTGCCCAAGGCAGGCTTGGCAATGCAACAGGCTGTCGGGCAGGCCAAGTCTGTGGCTCCTAACACCTCCCAGAGGCACACATTTAAACACTTAGTTTCTGCCAGTTTTTCTGAGCATGACTGTCAGTTCTGGGGAATCTTCAGTGCTGAGCTTGGCCAGCCCTTGTCCTTCCCTCCTTCTCTGGGCTTCCATATTGGTGCCCCTGTTCCTTAGATACTGCCTCGTTATTTCAGCATGACTAAAGATCAGAGGCAACACTGCTATGGCCTTCACAGCATGAATATCTCATAAACCAAGAGTCCGAGCCACAAAGAGATAGCAGGGGTTGCCAATCATGTACATTAGGCTTATAAAATCGGCAGAGACCAAATGGTTAGCGGGTCACACAGCTTGATTTGCAGAACACCTTGACAGAGCTGGGAAATGACACTGTTACACACAAGCTCAATATAAACGTGTCAAAGCTTTTTCTTACAGGGAATTAAAGCTTCTCTTTTCTAAAATGCCCTAAAGAGAGCAAGTTAGCAAACAAACTATTATTTCTAGAAAATTCTTAGTAGAGTTCTTCTGGACATAACAAATCCTCCAATGAAGTTGCCGTGGAGTGTGCGGAGCCCGCCCGGATCGGGTTGAGAAGTGCGGCTGAGCAACCACACTGCTCCTGTCACTACAGGCCGCCTGAAGTCATTTATGCAAATCCAAGCCAGCTGATGCTGACTGCTTCAGCAACAGCTCCCAAGCAGTTCACTCTGACATGCACGGACACTCCTGGTAGTTCTGTCGACTGAAATACTGCTAAATGCAGAATGTATAAAATCCCTTTAACCAATAGACATTCCCGTAGACAAAAAGGCGTCCCTGCCCTGTCCCGGGCACTGGTGTTCCCACCCCTGCTGCCAGGCCCACTGCAAGTCCCCGGCCTCCTGGGCTCCGAACTCCACGTACCTGGTTCTGGTTTGGGAGGGCAGCCGTCGGCAGGACTTTCTGACATGACTGCTCCGAGATAACAGAACAAACCAGATGTCTTGCAGTCAGTTTTAAACTAAAAAAGGAAGGCTCGGTCCGTCCTTGCAAGGGTGAGCAGAGCTTCGAGAACGGAGCTTCTGCTCCCGTGGCCCACTCCGGTCACACTGTGTGGACCACAAAGAATTCTGGCTTCTGATACGTTTATCAAGGATTGCTCCTCCAGTAAGTCTGGAGCCCAAGTCTGTCTGTCTCTCGAGTTACTGGAAGGACAGAGACCTGACTATCTAGGATGGCTCGGCTGGGCCCATCCAGTGTCATCTAACCACCAGACTCCAAGAATAGGCTTTGTCGGCCATCAACAGACGCGGTGTCCGCTTTCCCGGGGCACAGCTGAGTGAATGTTCAGATTACAAGGGTTCTGTTACAGTGTGCTGTTAGCAAAGGGAAGTTGGACTCGCAGGGGAAGACAAATCAAAGGAAGTCGCAGAGCAAGGTTTGTGATTTCACAGAAAGCCACGGCATCTGAGGTAACTCGAGCAAAGTGATCGGTCTAGGTTGAGCCAGGACAATGCTCTCCTCCCTCCTGACCCAAAAGAACACCTGGAGCAGGAGGTAGGAGCGGAAAAGGAAAGGCCTTCCACAATGCAGATGCTGGGGCAGAGCCTAAAGTAACTCCAGGGAGTCGGTGGAGCCTGTAAAACCAGGTGAGGGAGCCTCTGCGTGCCTGCAGAGCACCCTGCTGCTCCCTCCCGGTGAGGGAGCCTCTGCCTGGGGAGCACCCCGGTGTTCCCTCCAGGTGAGGGAGCCTCCCCCTGCCTGCGGAGCACCTGCTGCTCCTGGTAATGCACTCCGCCGCACCGGGCCCTCCTTCGGGAAACCACTTCCACTGCACAACTCGCATGGTTTTAAACACTGCTACTCGGTTTAGGACTTAATTGAAGAAACCAGTATCTTTACTGAATTTTACAAGTCACAAGCCTAGTCTACCTTTTATTCTTAGCTCCTTTAAATTTTTTTTTATGTGCCCGATGGTTTTTCCTTTTTTTTTTTTTTAACATTAATTTGGTAAAACACACTTATTGATTTTAAACTGTTAAAAACATTTTATACCTCTAATAAATCCTACTTGTTTAAAAAACATACATAGGCACACACACAGATTTAAATCTTAATGTAACCATGCTGTGCTTTTGGGGAATGTCAGACAAGGCTTTGCCAGTCTGGGGAGGAAGGGGACATTTTTATGGGACAAATTCCTGGTGACAGCATGTGATCTGACACTCAGCGACAGAGGAGGGCAGACTCCAGCCCCAACCAGCGGCAGGCCAGTGGCTCTGCCGGCCTCGGGAGGAGTCAGCAAGACAACGAAGAAGTGTAGGTAAGTAAACACAATTTTTTTCCTATAGTTTGAAAGCTTAATATACATTTTTACACATCTACAGCATACATACTTATATAATGATATAAAATATATAAGAAGAGCAGGAGATTGTGACATTATACATTTTACAACAAATGCCTGTAACACTACCCTTATGGTTGAACATGACATAAAAGAAAACAACAAAAAACCAAAACAGAGCCAGCGCAAAGCTGCTCCTAAGTTCATGTTTACCGTCTAGTTTTCCAATACTGCAGCAATTCAAAAGGGACATTATCATCTTACGTTAAAAGCTCTGCTGTGTTTAAAGAAAAAAACCACAGTTCTGGCATATTCTGGATTTGTAATTTTCTCTTCCAAGAAGATGTATATTCCCAGAGCCAAGTTCTGAAGTGTGATCTATCAGAGTGCTTCACTGCCATTAGCTAAACATCTCCCTAACACAGGCCTCTCCTACGGAAGGTATGAACAAATTCATCTTCAAAAAGAGATGCTTCTATTTTTTTAAAAAATATTCTAGCCACTGTGTACATTTTGCATCCGTTTTTAGACACAGATTGAAAAACGGTGACCCTGAACAAGGGCAATGCAGTCGATGATTCGCAAGCAGCGTATTTTTGCAGATTAGTTTTTAAAAAGGATGTGCATGAAATAAACTTTTTAATTAAAAGAAAACAGACTGTAAGGAGTTGATAATGCATAACATTTTATGAGTAAGCCTTCTTTCTCATACCTCTACGTCTTTCTTGAATGACTTTCTAATTCTGTACTCTCAAGAATGAGATAAAGGAAACACCCTTATGCCCGTCTCAGGTACAGACAAAAGAGGAAGACGGGACATTGAACACCTTCCCCAAGCCCGTGATGCCTGCAGTGTAGTGAACCTAGAACCTGGCTCCACATTGCTCCAGCAGAGCCACCCACCAAGCCTCACTCCACATTTCCACGTCAGGTTTGCCTCTGGGATGCAAGCCACAGGCCATGGTCTTAGGAGCTAAACTGGCTGCTGCCCACTGCCCACTGTCTTGCATGTTCTGTGCCCACTAGGCTCACTTGATTCTGTCCGTGTGTGTCAGCTGTGGAGTGCTGAACTTAAGGACCAACTTAGAGAACAACTACCGAGTTCTATTTTCCCCAAACATCAATAGTATATTGGTACTCTACATCAGTAGTATATTGGTACTCTACATCAATAGTATATTGGTACTCTGCATCAATAGTATATTGGTACTCACTTTACGTCAACAGTAGATTGGTACTCACTTTACATCAACAGTAGATTGGTACTCACTTTACACCAACAGTATATTGGTACTCTGCATCAATACTATATTGGTACTCACTTTACGTCAACAGTAGATTGGTACTCACTTTACATCAACAGTATATTGGTACTCTGCATCAATAGTATATTGGTACTCACTTTACATCAACAGTAGATTGGTACTCACTTTTTTTGATCTCCTCTAGCTTCTCAATGTACTTAGTCATACTGTTACCTGAAAAGAACATAAGGACTTTTAGATTCGCCTTCAGTGAAGGAAGTGAGTGAACACAGAACACACACTCCTAAGTTCTGTCCTCTTTACAGGCGTCTGGAGAGCAGCAAACAGGCCACACACAGTAGTAACCGGTTTTTTGGATCACACAGCATCCTTAAAGATGATGACCAGACAAGGGTTTGGTCAAATGTGTTTGGGCTGGGGTGCATGCCCAGGGATAACTTTGAACTCCCAGCCAATAGAAACGGTCATTTTATACCAACTTGCCTTTTCAGTCAAGGCTTTCTTCCTGCTTTTAGCTCCCATAATCTTTGTGGGGAAAACAGAGAAGGCAAAGGAAAGCAGAAATGTTCTCTGAATGTCTCCGATCTGTCCTTGTGGCCACTTGGGCAACACTTTCCTCTCCACTGCCTTCGTGGTTCCCTCCTCTTTGCTGAACTTGGGTGTTGTACCGCTGGTGTAGCGATGCGGTCCGAGCAGACCACACAGCCCGGACGCCAGCACGCACACGCCTGGGCTTTGCTGGGAAATGGCAGCAGACGCCCGCAGCCGTGGCGAGTCCCCAGCTCGGGGCTGCAATGCCAGATTCTGGCCAAGGTGCTTTGGAGTTTTCTTACTTTAAAAATGGTTTGGGCCTGGTG
Source organism: Ochotona princeps (assembly GCF_030435755.1). Lineage (NCBI taxonomy): Eukaryota > Metazoa > Chordata > Mammalia > Lagomorpha > Ochotonidae > Ochotona > Ochotona princeps. The sequence goes on along the minus strand of NC_080856.1, from coordinate 2,895,248 downwards.
CCGTGGCCTAGCGGCTAAAGTCCTCGCCTTGAACGCCCCGGGATCCCATATGGGCGCCGGTTCTAATCCCGGAAGCTCCACTTCCCATCCAGCTCCCTGCTTGTGGCCTGGGAAAGCAGTCAAGGATGGCCCAAAGCCTTGGACCCTGCACCTGCATGGGAGACCTGGAGAAAGTTCCTGGCTCCTGGCTTTGGATCGGCACAGCACCGGCCGTTGCGGTCAATTGGGGAGTGAATCATCGGACGGAAGATCTTCCTCTCTCTCTCTCTCCTCCTCTCTGTATATCTGACTTTGTAATAAATAAATAAATAAATAAATAAATAAATAAATAAATAAATCTTTTTAAAAAATGGGTCAGAATCATTCTGGTTTCCAAATGAATTATGAATTAAATTCTAGCCCTTGAGCCAGAGCTTTCTCTCTCTTTCTTTCCCATTGGGAATATTTCAGTTTCATTCAATTCAACACAGCAAGCTATCTCAGGCACTTAAAAAGTATGGCAAAAGGAAAACATCCAAAAACAATCTCTCATTTCTAAAAAAGAGAACTTCTCACTTCTTAGGTCTGCAGGACCTAGTCAGATGGAGGAACTATTTAACGGCATCTACTGATTTTTTAAAAAGATTTATTTATTTATTTTTTATTGGAAAGGCAAATATACAGAGAAGACGGAGAGATCTTCTGACACTCTTCAAGTGGCTGCAATGGCTGCAGATGAGTCAATAAGAAGCCAGGAACCAGGAGCTTCCTCTGGGTCTCCCATGCAGGTACAGTGTCCCAAGGCTTTGGGCCATCCTTGATTGCTTTCCCAGACCACAAGCAGGGAGCTGGATGGGAAGTGGAGCAGCCAGGAGATTTGGGATCCTGGCGCATGCAAGATGAGGACTTTAGCCACCGTGCTGGGCCCTTCTACGGAGGTCTTAGGACACACTATGCAGCTCAGGCTCAGAAAGGGCTCAGCGCAGTCCTGGATTGCGACACTGTCCTTGCAGGAGCAGCTGGGGCTGCTGGGAACACCTGAGTCTCGGAGAACGCCCCAGCGTCACTCAGAAACACGCCGAGAGCCCCTGTGGGTTCTTGTCACCACAGCTGAGCACAGCAGAAGCCACAAGCCTCCTCCTAGTTCAAGGCCGACCTGAGGGTCAGAGGGAAGGGGACAGCATGGGTGGCCGAGCTTCCTGCAGGCCTGTTCCTAACATATTTTACGTCGTAGCTCTTGGTGACGTAGCCTGAGTCCCTGGCTGCTGTGTGCTGTTGACACAGTGGTCAGTGTCTTTTGGTAGGGAATCTTCAAGCTGTCTAGTTAGAAAACTAAGAAACAAAGAGCATTATTGATTTCTCCAGTGACGCAGCAAGTTGATGACTAAGCCAGGATTTGCTCTCCCCACCTCCTGGTTTCTAATATGGCTTTTCTAGTTGCTGAAAACATAACCCATCTGGAGATGTATCTGTAGCAAGTGTTGCTTCTTCAATAGTGACAGGTGGGGACCATTTTCTGCTACAAATGCCCCCAGGGGAAAACAGCAGCCAACTTTATAAAGTTTGTATTATTAAAACATCACATTTCTAAACGGTAGCAGTTTCTACTAACAAAGGGTCTGAAGCGGATTTCCTTATGAATGGCACATGTCTTCCAGGGTGCCCATGGGCAGCCCCTCACAACAGTGCTGTCTTACCTGTTGTGCAGAAGGCCGAGAAACGAAATCTTTTGCAGTTACAAAAATATTTGGCAAATATAGAACATATCCCAGAGGCTATTAATAAGCAGCTCTTTTCATTTTAGATATTCACTTTGACCAGGAATGGGGGAAAAGAATGATTTCTGTTCTGCTGCAAGTGGAGAAATAAGGGCTGCCATTCCTACAAAGATCCCCAGAGATGATGTCAGCAAGAAAAGGACATCTTGCCCACTGCGCAGATCTACGTGGCTATTGTACTGTTATCTAGTTGCACTTGAAACTGATTATACTACTTTTTTAAATGCCTGGAAATCAATCAATTTCATAATTCATATATTTAAAAATATTTCTGTGTCTTAAGGCCATCAGAAAGCCAAGAAGAAAACAAGGGGAAGGCACTCAGCCTTTCAAGTTTCAATACAGATGACTTCATCCCTGGCTGCTTGATGCCCTGCCCCAGCTCCTGGCCCCAGCTCTACCCTCCAGCTCCTTCCCTAGCTCCTGGCCCCCAGCTCCTTCCCTAGCTCCTGGCCCCCAGCCCCTGCCCCCAGCTCCTGCCCCAGCTCCTGTCCCAGCTCCTTCCCTAGCTCCTGTCCCAGCTCCTGCCCCAGCTCCTTCCCTAGCTCCTGTCCCAGCTCCTGCCCCCAGCTCCTGCCCCAGCCCCTGCCCCCAGCCCCTGCCCCCAGCTCCTGCCCCAGCTCCTGCCCCCAGCTCCTGCCCCAGCCCCTGCCCCCAGCTCCTGCCCCAGCCCCTGCCCCCAGCTCCTGCCCCCAGCTCCTTCCCTAGCTCCTGCCCCAGCTCCTGCCCCAGCTCCTGTCCCAGCTCCTGCCCCCAGCTCCTGCCCCCAGCTCCTGCCTCCAGCTCCACCCTCCAGCTCCTGCCCTAGCTCGTGGCCCCCCCCCCCTCCACCCTCCAGCTCCTGCCCCCAGCTCCTGCCTCCAGCATCCAGCCATCTAGACCAGGCTTTGATGAGACGAAAACAGGAGAGTCTGGCCTAGCGGTTGGCTGGGACACCTGTGTGCCCCACTGGAGTGCTTGGGTTCCACGATGGTCTCCGTCGGGATCCTTATCCTAGCTTCCTGTTAAGGGCACCTCGGCAGGTAGCAGGTGACAGCTCAAGGAGTGATTCCTGCCCCCACATACACCACCTGGGTTGAGCTCCCAGTTCCAGGCTTTAGCCTGGCCCCGTCTTGGCCACTGTAAGCATTTGGGGAATGACTGAAAACATGGGTACTTTGTCTCTTTGCCTCTCAAATAGATAAGCAAAAAGAAAAACCACTGCTTACCGAATAAAATGTAAGCTCCCTGTTCTATTAATGGAAAGTGCAAGCAGCTAACCTACCCCATCTCTTCAACACTGTCTTAACTGCTGTATGACAAACCTCTGTAGTGCTAGGCTCTTTACTGCGTTGGCTTCTCCCACTGCTGAAACTTACACCACTCAGCTGACCACTCCCAGCATTTTTCACTGGTTAAGACATCATCTGCCTTACCTACACCTTATCAGATGGAATGCTCAAGGCCCTCCCCCCTTTATTCTTTCACTAATATAGGACATGGTCAAAGCTATTTAATGAAGTACACTGTGGAAATGTAGCTGAAAAATCCTTGTGAGTTACTAAGGTAAGTCATCATATCCTGATTTAGTCTGAGTTCTTTTGCACACTTAGTGTTCTTTAGACTATGCACAACTTGATTTATACACGGTATGTATCAGCTACTATTTATGTGATCTATATTGTGCAGAGTTGGGAGCAGTGTGAAGCCTATGTTTAGCTCCTGCTTGTCTGCAACCTGCTCTGCATATAACAGAAGCTGCAACGGAAACCAGAGCAAGAACCCAACTATACAAAGAGCGCTGTGCAAGGACCTACAACTGCTCGAGTGACTCATTCATTAGATTTTTCCCCATTGTTTTCCTACACTTCAATAACATTATTTGTCCTGAGCCAGTAAGGGAAGCAGTGATCACGAGCAACAGTAATCTAAACTGGGTAAGATTTACAAGGCACGAGCTCTGTTGCTACGATACAACTCTATGGCTTTATTTTTCTTTAATATTTTCCTCCTCCACAGCGCAGTTCTTTTGGCTGGAAGGAGCAGAAGGCCTGAGAAGAGGCACAGTGCGCCTTTGTTCATCTCAGTACCTTACACGTGTGCATAGCGCCTTCTTGCCTGTCACAGCTTTCATACACGTTCCTTCCTGTGACGCAAAAACAGAATTAAAAATCAAATTAAAAAATGAAGAGTCCCTAGCCTGAAATGGGTTTGAGTGTAAGATCAAGGCCATTAGCACGTAAGCACTAACAGGAAGAAGGGAGTAGGGAAGACAGAAGGCAAGCCAATTGTACAAAATGAAAAGCAAGGCCACAGAAGCCTGAGAGTAAAAGGTCCGCGGAATGTTTGGGCGCCTGGAACCATCTGACACGAGCCTGACTAGCTCCCGGTGAGGCAGAGTGCAGCCTGAGCGGGAGGCCTGAGGAGGCAAAGGTCCGGGCCTGGCCCCTCGCCGGGCGGATAGTGCCACAGCGTGTGTACCCAGAGGGCCGCGAGAAGACGCAAGGGCCCTGCACGGGGACAGCACACATGCCACCAGGGGATTCACCAGAAGCACAGTCCGCTCATGGCATAGTCTGGCAACGCTGCGGAGCTGGGAGACACACTCAGGCACCTATGGAACAAAAGAAATACTGGAAGTTCAAATAATTCTGCGACTTCTAGCCAGGGCTGGACTTCAGAGTGTGGGTGTCAAGTTTAGAAGCAGCAAGCCTTGAGCCTGGAGGAGGGGTCCGTCCACAAGCTCAGCAGGAGACGTGGGCGAAAAAGGAGATTCCTTGTGGCTAACCGCACCGCTCACTGTTTCCAGAACACATCAAGGACCTTCTACTTAGCCCAGGCGTGAGGATCGCTCACTCACCGCTCTGCCTATTTCCATTGCTTTGATTGCAAACCTGAAAAACACACCTCTGATGGGAACTCCTTCCTTACGTGGGTTAGAAGACGCCCCTTGCTTTCTTAATCAGAACTACCCACCACCTTTTTCACCTCACAGCACACACAGAAATGATAATATTTGAACAAAATGCTGGGTTTGGAGAAGCCCTTGGGTCCTGCAGACGACCTAAAAGGCTGCCAATGATTATTATCTGCGTATAACCCAAATCCTGCACATCAGGTGCAAAACTTCTCTGCACAGAGAGGTAAGCCACACATTCACACTGCAGATAAAAAAAATTGTTTTAAAGCATCTCTTCCCTAAGTTGACTTTAAAATAATTTAAAATTTGAGGGGCTGGCACCAGGGCGTAGTACGCTACTCCTCTGCCTTTGTAGCCAACATTCCATACGAGAACCACTCTACTTCCCATCCAGCTCTCTGCTTATGGCCTGGGAAAGCAGTGGAGGATGGCTCAAGTTCGTGGCTCCCTGTATCAATGTGGGAGACCCGGAAGAAGCCCCTAGCTCCTGGCTTCGGATTGGCTCAGCTCTAGCTGTTGCAGTCATTTGCAGAGTGAACCAGTGGACTGGAGATCTCTGCCTCTCCTCTCTCTGTAACTACCTTTCCAAGAAAGAGTGACTAAATCTTAAAATAATTAAACTTTGAAATAAAATGAACCCACTAGAATAAGATTTCTCAACCACGCTGACTTGAGCATGCCCGGGCTTAACCATGGGGTGTGCCTTGGCTCTTCCAAAAGCAATTTCAAAGCTAGTGGGCAACTTCCGCCTCCAGGACAGGGTACAAGGACTTTCTCCATTCCTCCAGCTAAGTGCAATCAAAATCTTGGGGAGCTCACACAATGGGAGAAAATACTTGCAAATCATATTTCTGATAAGAGTCTAGCATTTAGAATATATAAAATAACTCTAATAAGCCAGCAATAAGAAGTAAAATAACACAGTTTGAAAACAGGCAAATGGTTTTAACGGATATTTCTCCATAGGAGAAAAACTACAGCCAATAAACACACGGAAGGGTGCTCAACATTAGTCATAGAAACATGCAAATTCAAGCCACAATGAGATACCACGTCACGCCCACAACAATGGCTAATATCAAAATGATGGACAGCAATGAGCAGTGTCAAGGATGTGGAGAAATAGAACCCTCCTACACTGCTCGCGGGAAGGTCAAGGGCAATGGCTGCTTTGGAAAACAGTTTGGCAATTCTCCAAAGGAGTAAACACAGCATTACACTGTGACCAGCAGCACCCAGGAAAACTGGTGTACGAGCACATACAAACTGTATACACTGATGTCCAGGCCAGCCGCCAGGGCCGGAGAGCATCAGCCCCTGATGGCAGCAGAGCCACGACACAGGCTGGTTATCCACAGTACGTCACATTACAGGTCAGCCTTAAACCATCCCACAAAGGGAAGAAGCCAGTCACAAAAGACTACAGACTGTATGATTCCAGCACATGAAATGTTCAGAATAGGCAATGCCACAGAAACTGAAACAAAATTATTGCTTACTCAAGCGTAGTAAAAATGTCAATTTTTTGGGCCCAGCACAGTAGCCTAGCAGCTAAAGTCCTTGCCTTACATGCGCCAGGATCCCATATAGGTGGTGGTTCTAATCCCGGCAGCTCCACTTCCCATCCAGTTCTCTGCCTGTGGCCTGGGAAAGCAGTTGAGGACGGCCCAAAGCCTTGGGACCCTGCACCCGCGTGGGAGACCTAGAAGAGGTTCCTGACTCCTGGCTTTGGATTGGTGCAGCTCCAGCTGTTGCGGCTGCTTGGGGAGTAAATCAGTGGATGGAAGATCTTCCTCTCTGCTTCTCCTCCTCTCTGTATATCTGCCTTTCCAATAAAAATAAAATAAATCTTTAAAAAATGTCAATTTTTCCCAAGTTGATAAGCACGCTTAATCCCACTCCTACAGAAATCTCAGGAATGGTTTAATAAATGTCATTAAGACTATTCTAAAATTCATATGCAAGTAACAGAATACCTAAAATAACTCTGCCGAGAGGAAGTATTCAGTTTGCCACATGGTTACGATAATCAGGCCCAGGTGACATCAGCAGAGGGCAGGCACACAGGCTAAGGGGACAGAATGGACACTCCAACACTGAGCCATGCAGACAGGCCCAGTTAGCTCTGAAAAAGGGCAACATGCAGTTCCAGGGAGGACACAGTGCAAAGTTAAGCCTGATCCAAGTCACATGTGCCTAGCGTCAACATTATGTCCCAATGTATCCTTGACCTCAAATGGTAAAACTCTGAGAAAACCATGATAGAAAAAAATATTGGGATTTAAGTGAATAAAAGAATTGACAGAAAAACCATGATCAGTGAAATGAAAAATTGATAAAAACAGACATCAACATGAAAAGACAAATGGCAAGGACCAGAGACTATAATATGTAAGGAACTCTAAAATGCAACAGTTAAAAGAGCAAACAATTAGAAAGAGGTGAAAGTCATGAGGAGACATACAGAAAACAAGCCAACGGGAGAACACACACATCAGCCATTACGGAAATTAAACCGCACCACGCACCTGCCAGAAGGCTGAGACAAGAGCAGGTGCCGCAAACGCTGGTGAGAACGGGCAGCAGGTGAGGCGGTGCCTCACTCCGAGAAAGGCTGGCTAGTGTCATATATACAGAGAAAAGTGTGTGCATCTATATATTGTTTGCATGCATTTACATACGTACATGTATGTACATATATGGACACACACAAACTACATCACAGTCTAGCAGTAGTACTCCTGGGCATTTATTCCAGAGAACTCAAGATTTAGGTTCACATAAAAGCACACACATAAACATTCATACATTTTTATTGTAACAGCCAAAAAACATCAGGATGAGTGAAAAAAAAAACTCAACCAAATGGTTTTATACTTTTTGCCTCCATTTATACAGTGTTTGTGAAATGACCAACTTACAGACCTGGAGAGTGATGAATGGCTTTTAGTGAGGGCTTAAGGAAGTAGACAGTGGGCGCGGCTGTGGAGGGCTGAGCTTTGACTGCCATGTGGACATCAACATCAGAGCTGTGAGAACGCAGAGCAGTTTAAGACGCCATCACCGTGGGACACAGTACAGAGCGTGTAACGGACTTCCTGTATTCTTTCTTACAAAATGCACACAATCTACAATTATGCCAAAATAAAGAATTTAACAACAGCCACAAACCCTTCCTGAAAGCTCTCAGCCTACGAAAGGCTAAAGGCGTTGAACATTATCACAAAAAGCAAATAGAAGCATTTGAATGCAAAAACAAAAGTGCAGTCAATTTCAGTTTGGTTCAGAATCTCAGACTGAAAAGAAAACTCCACAATCACGCACCACTTTCACTTTTTAGGGGAAAAAACGAGACGTGCTGACAGATCTACATACACATGAAATAAATCACTCAAAACTTTAAAGAAGAAATAAAGATTCCAAAAGAAATTTATTTATAGCAGCCTTTAAGATTAAAATTAAACCCGGCCTTGGCAAATTCATGGCACTTTGCGTGTGGGTGCTCCGCTCGAAGGTGAGTTCAGAAGGACGGCTCTCAGCTGTACTGCCTGCGCATGGCAGAAGAGCTGAGCGGGGAGACGCAGAGGCCGTGGCCCAAGAGATGCCAAGCCAGGCGTGGTGGAGGTCGCTCTGCACACAATCACACATCTATCGCCATCATTACACTCCGAATAAACCACACAAGCACCACGCCACAATTCCATCTTCCTCTGAAACCTGCCCATCACACAGGACACTGGCAAGGGAGCTGTCCGTACAGCATGGACATACTGGACAGAAAGGTGCTAACAAACAGATTGATCATCTAGTGCATTTAACATTCAGTTTAAGTTTATTTTATATGAGGAAAACGTATAATAGAAGGTAATGATTTTGAAAGAGACTAGAGAAAAGTGAAAGACAAAATAAACGAGATGATTTAAACAAAGTCGACAGCTCCCTCCCCGCCCCACATCCCACGCTCCGGCTCCTTCCTCATTGTCTTCAGACACCAGTGGGAAATTCAGTATTGCCCAAGACAGCCAGTACCTCAACCCACTAGCAAAGCCATCTTAATCAGGTGCTTTCCACAGCAGGCTTTGAAAGGCTGAAAATAAATAAACAACTCAAACCTCACAAGGCTGCAAATCCACTAGGATCAGGCAGCAGACCCTGTGTCCCTCAGGCAGATGGGAGAAGCTTGGGAAGCCACTGCACTGAACCTGCTCTGCAGCACTAATTAAATTGGGTATTTTTGTTTCTCATTCAAGTCTGTCTGCCTCCACTTGAATTTGAGGTCTCTGCAGAAGCCACAAGTCACCCTGGTCTTTGTATCCCAAAGAGGTCACAGCTCGTGTGCAGTCAGCACTCAGCAAGTGCAGGACTGGATGCACAGGGTGGGATGGCTGAGCAGCGCCCATTCCAAGGAACAGACACAAAACACAGGTGATCGCCCAAGCGCTACCTGCCTTCAGCCTTGCAATTTGTTGAAAAAAATGGCTCCAACTGCTAGGATTTCATTTTTTAAATTTATGCTTATAGTTCTTACATGGTAAGAAATAATAAGGTAAATTATGTGAATGTAACCCTTTATTGATAATTTGAAAAATGGCTCTCAAAGATAAACCCTTGTCCCAGAAAGACACCAAACCAAGCAGGTGAGCAAACTCCAGCTGTGAGTTAAAGCAGGCAACAGTGAGCTGCTTCGTTAATAATCACCCAATGGGTTTGTGGCTTGTTCTGTTTTGTCTTCAGTTCTAATTTTTCATCTCTACTCACCAGTATCCAGTCTTGACTTGACATGCTGGTACCTTGGGTTCTGTGGTATCCTTCTGGTCAAATACTAAGAGAGAAGAGAATTCCCAGTCAATGGGGTTACTGGTAAGGACGGGGTGCCGAGGTCAGGGAAGGATCAGATATGTGACAGAAACAGGGACTGGTGCTTGGCCTGGAATGAAGACCCTGCTCCCAGCACTGGAACGCTTGGGTTTGACTCCAGCTCCAGGTCCTGGCTCCAGGTCCTGGCTCCAGGTCCTGGCTCCAGGTCCTGCTCAGGTGGACCCGGGCAGTTAGCAGTCATGTCTCTGTGACTGTCCGCCTGGCATTGTGGTGGGGACTCAGGTGGCGTTCCCAGCAAGACTGAACCAGCAGACAGGAACACTTTCATAGGTCTCGCTCTAATAAGTAAAAACGGAAGAAATGCTAACACTGTTGTAGACTGTAAAGACAGCAAGAGTTCTCGAGGTCCAACTGTGGGGAGCGGGATGCTGAAGCCGCTCCTGGGATTGGTAGGGACCGTTGCAAGATGGCGGCTGGCCCAGGGCCAGGAGGCGGAGTTGGTCTCGCCAGCAGGTAAACCAGAAGTCACAGGGCTAGGCTAATGCCCTGGCTGCAATTATGTCATTGCTACTGGCCTATCACGTAGTGCCAAGTGGACCCACGGGGAAAAGTGATTGGTGGAGAATGATATAAAAGTAGCCAGTAAAAGCTAGGTGGGGACGGACGGACGGACTGGGACAACAACAGTGACGACGACCAGAAAGACGGAGGACGAGCGGCAAGAAGGGTGGGAGAACGAGGGCTGGAATGAGAAGAACAGGGCGGGGGAAGACGGACAGGAACGGAGAGAGGGCTGGAGCAAGAGAGGAGGGACAATCGGGAAAGAGAGGAGGAGGAGGAGGACGGGCAGCGGGGAGAGGGGTTTAAACGCAGCCGTGTTTGGCAGTGAAGGGTCCGGTTGCGCTTCTGGCTTTTCCCAGACCCTCAGAGTATGCCTTAGTGTCACTGCAGGGCGGCGGCAGCCAACTGTGCCTTTAACACTGGGCTTGTCACTACAGAATCTCCTGAGGCGAAGGGTGGAGGTGGCTAATCCTGCTTCTGTCAGGGCCCTTAAACACTATATATGGCCAAATAATCTGAGTAACTACACAAGAAAAAAAATCTCCGAAAATGTGTCCCTTCCATTAAACAAAAAATATCAGGCTCCAACTTCCACCCGCTCTGCCCCGTGGCCTGTCGTCCATCCCTGCCTCGAGAAGTCTGTTAAGAAAGCGGAAGGCAGCATCTCAACTCCCCGCTCTTCACGCCACTCCGAGGGACAGACTCGGCACCAACTTCTCTGGAAACTCAGGATTTGGTCCACGTCTCCCTCAAGTTTGCAGGAGGGATCCGACCAGGGTGCATCCTGGCAGGCTGCCCCGCTGCTTCCCGTGACATCCGCTCTCGTGGCAGGGGGCACTCAGCTCCAGCCTAGGGGGTTTACACTCAGCCAAGATGTCTAGAGCAAGTCTCCTCCGTGCTGTCCTCTGGCAGTGAACTCTGACTCCAAGCACAGACATCAGCTGCCCTCCCTGCCCACTGCTTCCAACGGCAGGCAGGGAAAGATGCCGTGCGGGCAGGCTAATGAACAGGAGGTCAGAACACAGCTCTCCCACAGGGCCTTTTGTGGTCCACAAGTATGAGCATCCTGTTCAGCAACAGGCAGCTGTGGAACACGAATTCAAAGCTGGGTGCTTGGGTTCTGGCTTCAAACTGTGCCCGTCGCCCACAGGCTGCCTTGACCAAGCTGTTGGGAGCGCCTCTGGGACGCGCCACCACTCACTAGGTCTCCTGACTTGACTGCTTCTTAACCCAGCTTTCTGCAAAACTACTTCTCTCTGTACCGCTGCCCAGGGCGCAACTGACCCTTTGTCCACGGCCAGTGCTGAGGGCCAGCGTTTGCACCTCCGTTTCTTCTCTGACTCAGGTGCTCATATTGCACTTGCCCTCGTGCACAGGGGCGACTTTCAGCTCGAAATGACTCTCCAGAGCAGGGACTGAATCATGTCCTCCCTCGAGGAGGACCTCAAACTCACAGGGACCTTATCGCTTGCTTTTGAAAACATGCGAACTGCGTCCTATTCATTTATTTACCAAAATAGCTCTTCCAAACACCCACAAAGCATCAAAACAATACAGTATACTTTACTATCTCACCGAGTATCAGCTGCTCAGATTTCAGAGCCCAAAGGGGATTTTTTTTTTAACAACTAATAGCATCCACACAGAGGTGTTAATTTTAATGTTGCCAAGTAAGGAAGGACCTAAAAAGCAAAACTGAAGCGAAATTTCATGACCACCATTTGCTGTCTTAACAGCTAGAAGGAAAAACAACAACAACAACAACAAACAAAAACAAAAAAGTCTTGGGCCCAGTGCAGTAGCCTAGCGGCTCAAGTCCTCGCCTTACACACACTGGGATCCCATATGCCGGTTTCTAATCCCGGCAGCCCCACTTCCCATCCAGCTCCCTGCTGTGGCCTGGGAAGGCAGTGGAGGACAGCCCAAAGCCTTGGGACCCTGCACCTAGGTGGGAGACTTGGAAAAAAGTTCCTGGCTCCTGGCTTCAAATTGGCTCAGCTCTGGCCATTGTGGCCGCTTGGAGAGTGAACCATCGGACGGAAGATCTTCCTCTCTGTCTCTCCTCCTCTCTATTTGCCTTCAATAAAAATAAATAAATCTTAAAAAAAAATTTTTCCCTTTAAAAAAATGTCTTTTAATGTTACTTTTTAAAAAAAACAGTTATTTTTATAGGAAGGTCAGATATAAAGAGGAGAGACAGAGAAAGACCCTCCGTTCACTGGTTTACTTCCTAAGTGGCTGCAACAGCCACAGCTCAGCTGAGCTGATCCGAAGCCAGGAGCCTTGTGGTTCTCCCATGTGGCCTGTCCTCTACTGCTTTCCCAGGACACAAGCAGGGAGCTGGATGGGAAAAACAGCAACTAGGATAGGAATTGGTGCCCATATGGGATCCTGGCACACGCAAGGAGAGAATTTCGACACTAGGCTACCGCGCCGGGCCCTTTATTGTTACTTTAAAAATGCATGACGTATGTGTGGCCTCTGCTCCTCACGTCCTTCCAAGTAAGATCTGTGCCCTGAATGCTGGTTCTCGCGCGGCGCCAGGGACCCTGAGTGCTGGTCCTCGCGCGGCACCAGGGGCCCTGAGTGCTGGTCCTCGCGCGGCGCCAGGGGCTCTGAGTGCTGGTCCTCGTGCGGTGCCAGGGATCACAGGACAGCGGGGCGGCTGGCTTCTTAGATCAGTGACCTGCCACCCCAGCACCAGCGCTCATTTCTTTTCTAAATGAATCTGGAGAAGACTCTTAACCAAGAGAAGAAAAACGAAGACTGAAAACAGCCTCTATGATGAGTGCCCCAGAGGCAGAGACAGTGCCAGAGCAAAGAAACTAACCAGGCAGAGAGGTACAGGGTAAACCGAGTCAGGTTGATCCACTCTCGGGCTGAGCACTGTTCTCATTTTGTGCTCTGTATTTTTAGTATTTCTATAGCTCCAACCTTGGGCTTCATTTTGTTTGTTTCCTGCGCTAGTTTCCTAGCAAAACTTTCTTTTTGAGCAATTCCAGGCTAGGTCCTGCTGAAGCAGGGCGATTTCTCCACACTTCAGCCAAAATAGCTCGGCAGTGAGGCGCCCCGGGGCCAGGTGTGGTGGCGGCTGACTGATGGCGGAGTGCGGACAGCTGGGCGCTGAGCCCTGGCCGCCCCCGCTTTTCCCTTACAGGCACTAATGAGAAATCCATATGCTGCAGGGGAAAAATGCAGGCTTTCTTTTCCACGTCCCCATTTTAGCCCAACTTGTGCGTCCATGGCTTTCCAGCACTAACCACAACGCAAAACTATGTGTGCTCGCTGCCAACAGAGCACCACAGAATTTCTGGAAAGGCCACACTTTTTTTTTTTCCAAAATTCTTGCTTTTGGGATAACTGCTTTTTGACCCACTGACCGACTGGCTTTCTTTCCATGACATAAACAGGATGCAGTGGTGGACAGCGAGGCGGCTGAGTATAGCACGGTTCCAAGGCTGACTATCCCTCTGCTCAACAAGGGTGGAACACCCATTCACTCCTGTGAGGGGCCTGTGCGAGGGGCCAGAGGCCAGACAAGCACAGTCTCTGCCATGTGGCTCTCACCGACAGACGGGAGAGGGAAGCGGGCTGCTTAGGCGGGACTGCCTGGCACCTGGTCCCGATCGGGAGGTAGGCATCCCTTCCCCAAGGATGTCTTCTCTGAACTCAGGGTGCCAAGAAGGTTCACCAAGTGGAAGGAGCTGTGGTTTGGAGCCTCAGGCTGAGCAGAGGGCACCAGACGGGCACCGCATAGGGACTGGACAGAACAGACAGTTCTGGGAGACCGCTCTGAGCTATCTGATAGAAACTGGCAGCCGCGGAGCCGCCAGGGGCACGCCAAGGAACCTGAATTTTATTTGACATAGGAGCCTGCTTTGCTGCTTCTGTCCCCAGGGATAGCTGTCAGTCTGGAAACATTTCTTATGGGCACAGCTGGAGTGCTACAGGCATCTCATGGGTGCAGGCCAAGGCTGCTGAACACCCTCAGATGCAAGAACAGTCCCCAAGATCAAGAACTGGCTCAGCTGCCAACGGCACTTGGCCGAGAAACCCTACAGACCGTGTACACCGGGAGTCGCCCAAGGTGTGGGGAAGAGTGATAGATTCTATTTTGGTCCAAGAAGGATTACTCTGGTGGAGATGTGAATATGCCAACTGAAAACTGTTGCAACGAGAGGAGGACACTGATTTTATCTCACACAAAAGTGGGGACTGAGGAGGAAGCATACTGAAAGAGATGAGGTGCTCATTTGGGGGCCACTTCTTTCCAGGTTTGTGTGGGTTTTCCAAATGGCGCTGTCTACTTCGCGATGTGGGTCCAGGAGAGAAATACGGCACTGAAAATCATGGGTGTGGAGACCGTCAGCATAGAGGCCACAGGTGAAGCCTCGGAGCGGATGAAGTTACCCTGGGAGACAGGCAAGACTGCAGAGAAAAATGCCAACATTTATCCGAGGGGGAAGAGGCAGGTTGGTTGAAATTCCGAAGAAACTAAGCTCCAAGGATGAATACACTCCTTTATTCATTCAGTAAGTATTAATGGGATGATCACTGCGGCCAGGCAATGGGACAGTGCAGACCAAGATCCTAGCTTATGCTTTTGTAAGTAGGCCTCAAGACGAATAGTTACAGGTGGCGATCTACCAGGTGAAGTTAGCGAACCATCTACAGGGAACACGTGGGAAAGGCAGCTCTGGCCGGAGGGCAGTCAGGGACACCAGAGCAGGCAGCGAGTGAGGCAAGTGGGCGTCTCAGGGCTCAGGCACCCTGGCAGTGCAGGATTAACACAAGGGGCTGCACTACGGGCTGGCTTCAAGGCTGTGAAGCCCTGGGGTCTCCCACCCTCTCCGTCAGTGCCAACCGGCAGACTTGAACAGACGCACTCACTCCTGGGAAAAGGGCTTCTCCAGCGGGAGGTCTCCACCCAGGGAAGGCAGCGCCTGCGTTTCTGACAGCACTACTGCTGATTCAGCCTCCAGCCCTAATCCTCTCAGGAGACCCCGGAGTTCTCTGGGGAAATGGCCAGTCTGTGCATGAAGCACAGCTTTGAGAAGGGCCCTTGCAAGGTTATTCAATAATAAAGTCCACTGTCACCAAGCCCGTTCTAAATACAGAGATCCTGGTCACCCTTTAGGTGTCCCTGACCCCGCGGCATTAGCAGGCGTCCTACAGAGTCACTGCAAAGTCCCTCCCCCATCTCCAAGGACACAGAGGCGATGAGGGAGTTCTGAAACAGACAGCAGTGATGGCGACTTCGCTAACGCCGCACAAACAGCAAACTCTGCGCGAGTTTACACCGTGAAAATCCTATCTCCATAAAACTTCTCAAAATGTTTTTTAAAAATTTAAATGAAAAACTCTTGTTGCTCGATCAAAGCTCTCCTAAAAGGACGAGAAGGCAAGCAAGGGAGCGGGAGAGACACGGGCAAACCCCCACCTGGCAACAGAGCAGCATCTCAGGGAAAAAAGTCCTCAAAACTCAACAGTGAAAAATGTTCATGGCATCAGGCCTTATAACAGCAATTAGTCAGAATCAGACAAAACGGCCACCATGGGGCAGGTGATAAAGAAAATGGAGCCGACTACATACCTGACTGCTATCCAGCTGTTACCAGGAATAAACCCGACACATCCATCGATGTAGGATCTCAAACACGCTTTACACAATCAAACAAAGTTGTGCAGACATACATCGTGGTGCTATCTTTATAAAGTGTGGAAGTTCATAAAATAATGTCATGTCACGTAAGAAAAATATGGCAAGCGAACTAGAAAGACACACACTCATCTCATGGGAGCAGCTACCTACGGTAAAGACAGAATAGTGAGGGGAAGGCGACAGAGCCAAAATCGGCTAGTCCTGAAGAACACGAAGAATCAAGCCATGTTAATCCATTTCACAACTCAGGTCTAAACACAAGTGGGAAACCAACCAACCAACCAAGCAAATGAACAAAACCGAAAGAACCTCCCCAGCACCTGCATGAGAATTAAAACACCGCCGTGGAACTCTACTTTTCTGACACGCCAAGCTCTCCATGATGCACCAAGGGGCAAAGTCCAGAGTCACTCGCGACACTCGAACGCTTGCTGAATACTCCCCTCCACACACACACACACACACACACACACACACACTGAAGTTGTCTGTGGAAAAGGTCTACACAAATGTATACAGAAAATGTTAGAAGGGATAACTATAGGTAATTACAGGAAAATATGAAAATATTCCACATTATTTATAAAAATCTTTTGAAGTAACAGGCAAACTGAGAGAAGAAAGAAGCTGTTAAGAAATACAACCACAGCTTCTGTAATAAACAATATTGACACAGTCACCACCATGCAACCAAAAAGGAAATAAACCGCTCTCGACAGCAAAACAAAAAACAACGAAACACGCAAAAGACAAAGAGATATTTTAAGGACAACACGTGAATAGCAAATACACAGATGAGCAGACGGTCGCCACAGCATTTATGAGGGAAGCGCAAATTGAAAGCAGCGCGAGACAGCGCTACGCATCTACCAAAACAGCTTCAACAAGAACACGGCAAACAATCCCTCCTGTACTGTTGGCAGGGCTGAAATGGACACAGCTTGCGTGGGAACACTGGCCGTTTCTAACAAAAACAAACATACATTTACCATACAAGCTGGCAACGGAACTCCTGGTGTCTATGCTGAGACTAGCGAACCCACAACACCGCACAAGCAGGGTGCTACCCCAGCACTCCTACCTTTACCTGTGACAGCCCCAAACAAAAAACAACCAGAATTCCTCCATTGGCTGAGACAGGAATGCTGCACACTGTCAGTCAGCAGAGATGGAAGGACTGGGCCACACACAACCTGGATGTCCCAAGGACACTGCCCTGAAGAAAGGCCACGTACCCTACGCGCACGTCAGTAACATTCTCAGAATGATCAAAGTACAAGGGAGAAAGGGGAGACATTTGTGACTGCTGGGGTCAGGACAGGGAGAGGCAAGGAGGTGATGCAGGCAGGGTGAGGAGGTGACTGTGGTGATGGACTCCCTGCCTGTACCGACTGCAACAAAACGTGTGCTACGTCTCAATCTGCATTTTGAATAACCGTGTACATGGGGAAGGCTCTAGAACCACACACACACACGCACCCAACTTCCACACTCCGTGCTACACTTGCAGGAAAGCTACTGCAAATCTCTATCTCAAAATAAAGTTTTTAAAAAAGATGTCAGCTCTTAAGATTAAAAAAAACAAGATAGGAGAAACTTAGAGCAAGACGGGAAGATACATCTCCTCAAGAAAGTGAAGGACGGAGGAGGCCAAGGACGGAGGAGGCCAGGTGCGGTGGAGGCCAAGGACAGAGGAGGCCAAGGACGGAGGAGGCCAAGGACGGAGGAGGACAGGTGCGGAGGCACAGACGCTCGGAACAGTGCGTCCACGAGGCCGGGGAAGCCAGGAGGCAGAAAGGCAGCCACACAACAACCGAAACACTGTGCGAAGATCTGCCCATGAAAGGATGGAGGGGAAAAGGCGCAAAGCAACGTGTGGCTCTGGACTCCCCACAGCAACACTGAACCCCTACCATCCGACCGCTTCCAAGAGACCGAGGATTTCCAAGCAAGAACTCCAGACTGCCCAACTCTGCAGCAGATAACCATCACGGTCGAACACTAGTGTTTTAAAACACAGCTACCGTTTTCAACAGAAAGCAAGCATCTTTCCTGTGCACGTTCTTAGGAAACTGCTCCAAGTTGTGCTTCACCCAAGTAAGAGTAGGGCGGCCTCTGCCTTGGATCCAACCGCCTGAGCACACTGGCACCCCTGCCCCTGCCCCTCCACTGCCAGGAAGAAACGGCAGTCATCCAGTGCCCTCCCACCTCTCAAACTTCCTCATGGAATCAAGATTTTTTACTCTCTTAATATTTCTCCTTAAATCTACAATTCATTTCATGGCTCAAGTTCACAGATTGAACTCAAACAATAAGTTGACATTCTCCCTATCACTCAAATCCATTCCGCCCCATGGCACTACGGCCACCTGCCAACACGTGAATCTGACATCACTTCCTTACTCTAATTTTTCAATGAAATCGTCTCAAAGCCTCCACCTTCCACACCCACGCCTCCAGCGCCACGCCAGCTAGTGCAAACTTGTAGGATCATTAAATTGGCACACCAGAATTGAGACCTTTGGGGATTACAGACACAACGTGGAACCGTACCATGCTGCTGACTCACACACTCAGCATTCCACTTACTATCTTCTGTGGCCAGAAATGGAACATTTATTTACACTAGCATTTTGAAATGTTGTTACAAACGACAGTCACCCTGCTGTGAACGGGGTCTCAAAAATGTATTCCTGCTGGCTGCCTGGGACTTAGACGCCTTTGGGTCCCACATCTCCCCATTCCCGCCCTGCTGCTTCCTGCTTCTGGGAGCCAAGGTGCTACCTGCTAAGTCCATGCAAGTGAGGGGGTGAGTTCAGACATTACTAACGGGTCCTGCGGCTCTCTCCCAGCGGGTCAGCTACAGCAGCACCAGGCAGTCACCCTGGAACCCAGTCGGCTCCCTCGCAGCTGGACTCCTGCCTGACACAGCCTTGCCCTGTCCGGTCACCCCCTTCCCTTCTCTCCCTCCCTCAGCTGCACCCCAGTTTCCCCTGAACCAGGGGAGGAGTCAGTCCCGCTTCGGTGTGCCAAGCACCCACTGCTTGTCTATCTGTGGCACTAAAGGGATGCGCGAACGCTCGTGTCTGGCATGGGAAGCACTCTGAAGGCCGGGGCCGTGTCACGTTCTTCGGGCAGACAGTACTTGGGGCGCAGCGGCCAGCGTGGGCAGGCACCTGCCCTGCCCCCACCGGGCGCCGGCCTCGCCCGACCCCTCCTCAGCGCCTCTTCCCGCCTTCCGGGCGGCGGAAGTCGCTGGCGCTTGTCCCTGCCCACGAGGAGCCTTTTCCGGTGCCTTTTCCGCCCCCTCCGGCTGCGCGGCCCGGACCTGGCCCTCACCTCAGGATTCCCAATGTGCCTCCGGACAGACATACTGGCTCCAAGCGACCTCTCTCAGCCTTCTAGCCTCCCCGGCTGCCTTTAACCCTAGCTTCCTACCCGCAGCCCCCGCCGGCCGCGCTTGGCAGCCTCCCTATAATCTCCTCTCCGATTGGCATGGCTGCCCCAGTCAGCCAATGGGAACCCCGTTTGCTATAGCCTCGTAAGGTCAGAGCAGAGCCAGGCTCGGCTCCGTGGTTTCCAGGGGCAACGAGGGACGCCGGAGAGTCGGGCTTCCCGCTGCCGGCGGCGGGCTGCGGGCGGAGCGCGCGCGAGGGGCGCGGGGAGGCGGCCGGTGGCTGGCGGCCCGCGCTCTGCCGCTCGCCTGAGGCCGCGTGGCCCAGACACCTGGGCTGCTGCACGCTGGGGACTACGATAGGACTCGGGGTTGTTCGGCAAGTACGAAAATGCACGCTGGTGCGCGCGCGCACACGTATTTACTATTTTCAAGTTAATAGGCAAATTACTCAAACTCTCCTGTGTAGATACAGTAATTATTGTTGCTCTAAAAGCTTTTAGGCTAGCTAGAGACCGGCAGCCTTAATTACAAAAAACACGCACCATTCTGTGATTCATCATTCATTTAACAAACATTTAATAGGCACCTTAGGAAAGCTGCAGCAGGGTTTTGTGGAGGATGGGAAGATGACTAAGACCCAATAACGTCGTCATGGCAACCATTGTGACTCCTGCCACCAGCCACCACCTGTTCTATACAGATCTGAAAATTAGGTCCTAACACCTCTGCGAAACAATTACACACACAGTTTGACCTGACTCCTAAATGTCCCACCAAATCCATCACAATTCTTTCTTTTTACCCGGGAGGGACAACATAGTAACCCCTTTGTGCTTGGCTCCAAGTAATTTTTCCAGGCATGGAGAAGGGTTACGCTGCTGGCTCTGTTTGTGAATAATAGCATAAATCAAAGGTACTTCACGACTTGCGTGGTTGACTAGTCAGCAGCCCACCCGGAGCAGCCCACCTCTGGAACGGTGTGGTCACTCAGCGGCTTGGTCTTGAGCCATCTTCAGCTCTAACCACGGTTACAACTCCACTTCACAAATCCGTCCACACCGAGTGTAGTGCTAATTTGGAAGGTGTTCGCCAGTCATGGCTCCTGTAAAATCTCTAGGCTTTCACCCCTCCCCTGGAGTAAGGAAGGGTTTGGGGTTACAAAAAGTTGAAAGTGGGGAAGGGCTGTGGAGGTTACCCCCTCAAGGCAGGCAGAAGCTTCCAGACACATTCATCCTTAAAATGGATGCTGCCCTACGGCTTCAGGATGAGGTCATTATAAATTTTGGGTAGAACAAAATGGAGAAAGGAGAGAAAAATAGGACCTAAACTAAGAGAAAGTGAAGCAGAGGAGAGATTTAAAGACTTTGTACAAAAATTTACATACATAAGAAGCAGAGAGAAGGGGTTCGAGAAGTGCAAGGCAGCAGGAAGAACTGTGATGTTTGTACCTTGGGAGACGGAATAGTTGGTGATAATGTGTTAAGTTTTTAAAAATGGGCCTGCGTTGTAATGTAGGAGTTAATGCTGCTGCCCGTGATGCCGGCAGCCCATACGGGAGCTGAAGTGAGTCCTGGCTGCTCCACTTCCACCCCAACTGCCACCTAATGGCCTAGAGAAGCAGCAGAAGGTGGCCCAAGTCCTCGGCCCGTGCACCCACATGGGAGACTGCATGAAACTCTTGCTTGGTTTTGCGCTGGTCCTGACCCATTCCTGGCCGTAGCAGCTGTATGGGGAGTGCAGTAGCTAATGCAAGCTCTGCCTTTTCTCTCTCTGCCTTTCAAATAAATATATCTGATTTGCTTATTTGCCCTTTAAATAGATAACTGGTAAGGAAGGAAGGAAAAAAGAAAAAAGAGGAAGGAAGGAAGAGAGAAGGAAAGATGATAGGAAGGCGAACAACCAGCAGATGCAGCTGGCATTGCTGAGCATCTGGGCCCGGTGCTGCCTGTGGCCACGTCCCGCAGGGTGTGGGAACTGCTGGATTATTTGCCCCCGTAGTTACGGTCGGTGTTTGTCAGATTTGGGCTGTAAACGAAGCATATGGAGAGAAGATAAAAATTTGGGTTCTTAAATCTAGTGCCAACTGCCAGTCTGGAGTGAAGCCACTGAAACTCCTGTTGCGCCTCTGCCCCTTGATCCTGCTTCAGGGGACAGAGAGGCCCGAGACAGTCGGCCCTGGAGGACCGCTCCGTTTCCTTCACCGTTCACCTTAATGAAGTCCTTGGAAAGCTGAAGGCTGTTGAGTCAAGTCTTTAAACACTGTGAGTTTCTCTTTAGGATTCCTTTTGGATCTTCTTATGCCACAGATAAAATTCAAGGTGCTTACCCTCCCTATGAAACACACATAAATGATACAAATGGGAGAAGAAAGCATTTCATAAGTGTATGGAAAAATGTCCAATGAAGAATTCAGTTCAAAAACAGCCAGACTCCATTTTCGAGTATATACTGACAAAGGTTTTTATTTTCCTTATTTTTTAATAATGTTGACTGTTGGCTAATAATTTATGAAACAGCATCTTTATACATTGTTAGTGAGGCTTTAAAGAAGGGTAGCTATTTTGAAAAGTATCAGAATGAGATCAAATCTTAAGATTCTAACAATTCCTACTAAGGAAATAATCCATGAGAGGTACAGGACCACATCCGTTAATGTGTGCTGAAATCATATTTAAAAATGAAATCTAACTGCTCCCCAAACAGAAAACGGTTAAAATGAATAGTGACATTCATAAAATGTAATTTTATGGAACAGTAAAGTGCATGTTTTAAGGAATAATTGAGGCAATGAAAACCTATTCCCGATGAAATAAATGAAAAGAACAAGAAGCAACTTTTTGTTTAATATCATGATTTTCATGAGAAAATTATGGAGAGCCCTAGAATTTAAAAAATATATATATTTAAAATGTAAGCCATTTCTAGATTATAAAATATGCACGTTTGCCTCTGTTATAGTTTGCTGTATTTCACAGCTCTTCAGGGACTGTGGGTTACTTTGATATTTTGAAAGCCACATGCTCTCTGCTTCTGACTGCGGCCTGAGCAGCTGTGGCTGTTGTGTGGTGCTGCTCAGCAGAAGTGGCACTCCCAGCGGTTCCTCCCGCGGAAGCACAGGACAGCCTCTCCAGGCACTAGAGGGGGGCTCACAATCAGGCCTGATTGCCCCAGGCTTGAGTTCTGTTTGTAAGAGAAGAAGTTCTGATTCTTTTCTTTAAAACTTCCTGCTGCCACTGATTAATCTTATTTTTCTTGAAGTTAGAAGTACTCTTGTGAACTTTTGTGGTTTGATATCTTGCTTTTAACCCTGCATGTGTCCCAAAATGCTATCGGTCACTGATGGAAGCCCAGGATAGGGACAAACGGCTAGTTGAAAGCTACTTTGGCTTTCAGGTGTTCCTGAGCGGAGTCAGGTCCCAGCCTGGCTTCCCGAGGCACTATGTGTCAGGTAGGCTGGCCTTGTCCCCTGGAGCAGAATCGCCTCACAGCGTTCCCTTGGGGTCTTGTCTTCCACTTAGAGCCCAGCACTCTGCCTTCCCACCTGTCTCCTGATGTTTCTCTTTCATACAGGCCTGGGATCCTTTCCCCAGGCATCCTTCATCCTTATTGCTTTAATGACATGCTCTTCCAGGTGCTTAAGAAGACTTCTGCTGAAACCAGTCTGGTACTGGAGTCCTTCCCTGGTGCCGTGGATGGAGCCAGGACAGGGAGCCCGCAGAACCACAGGCTGCACTCTCCCCCAAACATGGTCAGGTCCCTGAGGTTATGATAACAGCTTGATGCTGTTCAACCACTGGGTGTTGGAATTGTCCAAGAAAGGAATATACCGGTCTCCTGGTAAAGGGAAGACCCTTCCTGCCTCTGGCTTAGACTAGAGCGCTGCTTGGCCTGGGCCCAAAGGTTTCAACTATCCTTGCAGGAGAGTGGACATTCTATGAAGGAAGGACGAAACTGACATGCTCTTCGTTCACCTGAAGGGCTAAGGGGCTGGCCTCCACCTGCCGCATCCTGTACCTGTGCATTTCCATTAAAATGCAACAGTATAATGCAAACTCACTTCAGATATTAGCAAAGGGATTGAGTAGACAGTTTTCCAAAAATAGAGGAATAGACAAGCACGTGACAAGTTGGTCAACTTTGTAGTTGTAGAGAGATGCCAATCAAAACTACAGTGAAATATCACATTGAGATGGCTATTATCAAAAAAGAGAAAATCAATTTTAGTGAAAATGTGGAGATACTAGACTCCTTGTGCATTGCTGGTGAGAACACAAAATGGTGTCGCCGCTGTGGAGAAAAACATGGTTCTCCACCGACTTAAACACAGATTTAGTCCATGTCCCAGCCAGCCCCTGCGAGGTACACACTCAGGTCAACTGAAACAGACCAAAGTGGAGGCTTGTGCACTGATGTTGACAGCCGCGCTATCCACATTCGCTAAGAGTGGGGAAGTTCCACAGTGCACCTGCTGTGTGGATTATCAAGGTTCAGTGTGCTACATAGCATGGAACATTGTTCCGAGATAAACAGGAATGAAGTTCTGAAACAAGCTGCAGTAAGGGTGAATCTTCAACACCGGAGTCATGATGAAAGCCAGACAGAGAAGGCGAACTGCCCTGTGAGGTCTGTACCCTGAGGTCCCTGAGGGTAAATGCAGAATGCAGATTGTGGGGGCAGAGGGGAGTTATGGCTTAAACCACTTTGTTTTGGGTGATGATTGTGTTTCGGAAACATGGTTATGCACCGTTTTGAATGGACTTCAAGCTGCTGAATTGCAGATTCAAAAATGATTAAAATGATAAACATTCGCGTTATGCACATTTTGCTGCAGCAAAACAAAACAAAACGAAGCTGTGCTGGCACATTAATTTCAGGCCAAGTAGACGTGAGTGCCCTTCAGTAGTTCCCCGGAATGAGGCATTTGGCATAAATGCCCTCTGCTGACAGCTTCTTCCCACTCTCGCGGCATCCATCGTGCTCCAGACACATTGCCGCCGAGTCTCTTTCTGCCTCTGTTCATTTGGCTGCCTTCTACTGCTCTGTTAGCAAACGGGACTCACCTCCCCCTGGGAGCCTTCCATGACTGCCCCTCTGCCCAGCCTTTGGAAGGTACCCTTTTCCAATGTCTTTCAAGCTCCTTGTCTGTCCTACTCTGCTGTGTCTGTCTGCCTCAGTGTCCCCCAGGCTCCTTAAAGGCAAAGATGCTCTATTCACTTTACATTCTTATTGCTTGATGTGCTTTCTGGCACATGGTGGATCTTCAGTGAATAGGAAGTGTCCCTTTTGTGCCACCATGGTCTTTATCCTTTTTTTCTGCCATCTAGTGTATCAGCATATAGGGCAGACTGGCACCGTATCTCTCAGATTGGCAAATGATACGCTGTTTGACATGAATACACACACACACAAACACACACACACACACGCTGGTTGTCAGTCCTCTGTGTATGTCATCCTTGGGAACAGGATGCAATGGGGCCTGGAAATCTAATCAAGGTGTGGCGGAGCGGGAGGGCAGCTGTAACCTGGCGGATGGCCATAACAGCTGAAGAGTGTGTGAGCAGGAGAGGGTGGTCTGCAGGGAGTGCTGTGAAGTGAAGCTAAGGGAGAAGCATCTGTCATTGTGTCTCAGCCCTGTCAAAAGGAAGAGTTGTGTCTTGGCCATAAGTCACAAATATGCGGTCCATCCTGTATCTCTGTGGACGCCACACAGCTCTTCCAGTACCCTTCCTTGCTCCTGATTCCACACTCACAATCTCCTGGTTATCATCTGGCTTCCTGTGTAGAGTTTCCAGCAGGAGAGAATGCGCTGACCAGTCAACAGGAACATCTGGTCCGCTTGGCAAGGAGCATTCTCTTTGTATATGAATGCATTGGTGTTCCGGTTTATGCAGCAGTCAGTTGATCGCCCCCGGGCTGCAGAGCTGCTCTTGCTCCCAGCGCTCACTCGGACTGACAGAAAGGTCTTGTACCCCTTTGTTTGTACCCTCACTCAGCCCTGGGCTAAAGACAAACTCTCTCAGCTCAAGCCAGAACTTCATGTTCAAGATCACCTTGCTGTAGGCTTACCTCTTCCTCAGCAGCAGATTCCCCGTGGACTCCCATCAGGGCTGAAATGTAGGATCCTTTCTCCAAGCCGTCCCTCTGCTTTAGAAATCTGGGCTTGGGTCCGGCACAGTAGCCTAGTGGTTAAAGTCCTTGCCTTGCACACTCCTGGATCCCATATGGCTGCTGATTCATGTCCTGACTGTCCCACTTCCCATCCAGCTCTCTGCTCGTGGCCTGGGAAAGCAGTCGAGGATGACCCAAAGCCTTGGGACCTTGCACCTGCGTGGGAGACCTGGAGGAGGTTCCAGGTTCCTGGCTTCGGATCGGCACAGCACCGGCCATTGCGCTCACTTGGGGAGTGAATCATCAGACGGAAGATCTTCCTCTCTGTCTCTCCTCCTCTTTGTGTATCTAACTTTCCAATAAAAATAAATAAATCTTAAAAAAAGAAAAGAAATCTGGTCTTTGCTCATGATACCGCTCTCATCTTCCTGGCCAATCGATTTGTTCATGTCAGGATTTTCAGCAGTCAGGGAGTTGAAGCCCACTTCTAGGTCACGTGGGTGGAGTGGAGAGGAGTCTCACCTCACATGGTAAGGCTCAGGCACGACGGAATGGAGGAAGCAGAAGGAGCCCACTGTCTCTTTGAGTTAATCTTGTTGGCAAGAACCTAAGGCCCCCAAGAATAGTTCTGGGAGTCCTATGGCTGTGCTTTGTCTTGGTGGGGTGTTTTGACTTCTAAGAAAAGTTTAAGAAGTAAGTCAATGGGATTGCTGGCAGTAAATGCCAGTTGGATCAAAGCTGGGCTGGAGAGGGGCCTTGTATACATTTTCAGGTTGAAATGAAGATCCACAGAAAGCAGGGACAAGGAACACAGGACTGGTTAGTGCTAGGCTAAGAAATAAACCACTGGAAACATAATTAAATGGAAGGAATTAGACATTTATCTTTCCTGTCTGGTAGGAACTGATTTCAGGATAAGCAAACAGCCCCAACTGGTGCAGAAAGACTGTGCTAGGACAGCAAATAAACGCGGGAGGAGACAACAGCGCCTGGGAGATCCTAACGCGGCCGTTGACTGAGGCACGGAACTGCAATCAGTGTTAAAACAAAGCAACACATCACAGTCTTTCAATGGCGAGGGGAAACGCAAAGCTTATACAACAAAGGAATCCGACTCCCATCCTCTCAAATCCCACTTTTTTTTTTAAGATTTATTTATTATTTTTATTACAAAGTCAGATATACAGAAAGGAGGAGAGACAGAGAGGAAGATCTTCCGTCCGATGATTCACTCTCCAAGTGACCACAACGGCCGGTGCTACGCTGATCCAAAGCCGGGAACCAGGAACCTCCTCCGGGTCTCCCACACGGGTGCAGTGTCCCAAGGCTTTGGGCCGTCCTCAACTGCTTTCCCAGGCCACAAGCAGGGAGCTGGATGGGAAGTGGAGCTGCTGGGATTAGAACCGGCACCCATATGGGATCCCGGTGCGTTCAAGGTGAGGACTTTAGCTGCTAGGCCACGCCGCCGGGCCCTCAAATCCCACTCTTAATCTTAGTGCTACCAATGGACAGTCGCTGCCATATTGACTATACCGGGATGTGATGTTAAGAAGTGTATGTTCTAACCTACGGTGTGCTTAACTAGAACATATAGTGTTGATTTTATACGACAAAGGGAGGTGGTGGAATAAGCTGCGTAATAGTGGGAGAAAGAAATCAGAAAAATCCAGATGGTAGAGTAGTCTGCAGGATAACTGACCCGGGCTCTGCCGCAGATCAAACCGTGGGAAACAAACCGAGTTATCGTCAAAACAAGATGTGATGGATGGTCCTGGAATGGACAAAGATTTGAGAAAATTAGCTATAAAGCACATTTTTCAAGTTAATGGAGAAATTTGAACATGGCCTGGGTGGTAGATGAAATGCAAACTTACAGAAAACTGACTGAGAAAAAAGGTTTCAAATAATATATTTGGTAATATATCATTTGGCTAAAACATTACACATCACATGTAAGCACAGAGAAGGATTTGAAAAGTTATGAACGTAGGCCTTAGTGACATTTTACATTGCTATCAGCAGGGTATGAGGATATGTTTTCTTTTTTATTGCGCTATAATTCATATCCCAGAAGATTCATCCCTTCAGAGTGTACAATTCTGAAGACTTTATTATATTTACCAAGTTGTGCCACCATTTCCACTGTATGCTCATAATTCAAGAACATTTTCATCACTCAGAAAACCAAGTCTCATATCCCTCTCTCCCGCGCCCACCCCCACCCTTGGCCAAGGATAATCTGCTGTCTCGCTCCGTGGATGTGCCTGCAGGAGACACTGCATCCGCGTGGAGTACCACAGTGGGCGATTCTTCTGTCCAGGACACTCTTGTCCAAGTCACCCAGGTTGCAGCCTGTCTGGTTCCTTCACATGATCGGACAAGAGCCTCTGTAGGGAAACGCCACATCTTGATTAGCCATTCTCCAGCTGGGGTCAGAATTCATGCTTCTGTGAACATGGTGGTACAGGTTTCCGTGGAGCCACATATTTTCAACCCATACATGTACTTACGTGTGGAATTCTTTGTCATATGAAGATTTTCTGTCTCACTTTGTGAGGAAATGCTGAACTGTTTTTCGTAGAAGCTCTGCCATTTCGCATCGCTACAGTGTGTGAGGCTTCCGTTTGTCCTTGTGCTTGTCAATGCTTGCTGCATTCTACAGCAGATGAGAGAGAGTCTGACTGTGGCTTTGACTTCCGTTTTATGGCCAGTGATCTTCAGCATTTGCTCATGTGTTTATCGGTAATTTTTATATTTCTTTGAATAAATATTAATTTCATCAACAATTTTAAATCCAGGTTATTCCATTTGTATTGTTGAGCTAAATTATTTACATCTTTTCTGTTCTGGATACTAGACTCTTATTAGAAATATTATTTGCAAACATTTTCTCCTGGTCTGTGATTTATTTTTCACTTTCTTGATGGTATCCTTGATATAAAAACTTTCAGTTTTGATGTAGTCTAATTAAAAAAATTTTTTAAATGTTGCATGTGCTTTTGGTGTAGGCTCCAAGAAGCTGTCTAAACTAATTTTATGAAAGAGTACCTTCAGGTTTTCTGGTAAGAGTAGTATAGTTTTAGCTCTTACAGTTAGGTTTTTGATCATGTTAATGTTCTTCTATGATATTAAGTAAGATCCAACTTTTTCTCCCAGAAATGTTTGTGGAAAGGATTGCTCATCCTCCATTGAGTTATCCTGACACCCTTGTCAAAGATCAATTGGCTATAAACTATCTTAGGCTTCTTTTCTAGCTTCCAAGGCTGTTGTGTTTATCAAAGTGTCTACCCTCCACCAGAACCACGTAGTGTGGAATACTGCCAGGTTGGGAAGCACAACAGTGAAGCCTCTAACCTTGTTCTCCTTTTTCAGGATTGCTGTGCTGTTCTGTGTCCCTGGCATTTTCATTGGAATTTTAGGATCAGCTTCTCAGATTACTTTAAAATGACTTTTGGGATTTTGATATGGATCCCATTCAATTGAAAGATAAATTTGTTGAGTATTGCCATCTTAAGAATAGTAAGTCTTCCAATCTGTGAGCTTAGGTATTGGCATTTGCTTAGTTTTCTTTCACTTATTTAAACAATGTTTTACAATGCAAATATTGTGCTTCTTTGTGTCAGTAGAAGTGAGCTGCTAGGGTCTTCGCTGATGGATCATACCACAGCTGTGAATGCGTGTGCATTTCTCAAGTCCTGGGAGCATGCAGAGCTTTGGAAATTTCATCTCTAGGAACGCTTGATTCCCAGATTTTTCTTTTGTGATTTATTTATTTTTATTACAAAGTCAGATATACAGAAAGGAGGAGAGACAGAGAGGAAGATCTTCCGTCCGATGATTTACTCCCCAAGTGAGTGCAGCGGCTGGTTCTGTGCCGATCCAAAGCCAGGAGCCAGGAACTTCTCCCAGGTCTCCCATGTGGGTGCAGGGTCCCAAGGCTTTGAGCCGTCCTCCACTGCTTTCCCAGGCCACAAGCAGGGAGCTGGATGGGAAGTGGAGCTTCCGGGATTAGAACCGGCGACCATATGGGATCCCGGTGCATTCAAGGTGAGGACTTTAGCCGCTAGGCCACGCCGCCGCGCACCAAATTTTTCTTGTAAGCCATTTTGTTAGTCTATTATTTGTACCAACTGTTTCTCATTGACTCAGGCAATGTGACGTTAAACAGTTATCTCTAATTGTTTTTGACAAACATCCTAGGGAAGTTTTTATTTTTATTTTTTTGCTATTAAGTGGCATCTCCCAGGAAAACATAAAACAGGTAAAATAATGTGATGGCTCAGTGGCTAAATCCTCACTTTGCAGGTGCTGGGATCATGTTCCCATGTTCATGTCCTGGCAGCTCCACTTCCCTTCCAGCTCGCTGCTTGTGGCCTGGGAGAGCAGTGGAGGACGGCCCAGAGCCATGGGACCCTGCACCTGTGTGGGAGACCCAGAGGAGGCTCCTGGCTCCTGGCTTCAGTTCCATTTTACAGCCATTTGAGGAGTGAACCAGCAGATAGGGAGTCTTTCTCTCTGTCTCTCCTTCTTTGTAAATCGAATCTGCCATTCCAATAAAAATAAATAGATCTTTAAGGAAAAAGGTAAACCGTTGGGGTGGAGAGGTTATGATGACTGTAAATCTGATTGGTCATCAAGAAAAAACTCCAGCCTAGACCTGTAATCGGTGTTCTCTGGAAAGGATACTGGTTTGTACGGCCGATACCAGCAGGAGCTAAGGAAGCTGTCGGGTAACTCATGTTCTGTTGTAGCACTGGCAATGTTGGGGGTCAGGGCTCTCCAGAGCAGGAATGCACAGTTAAAAGGGCTGAGTGAGGCTCCCCACCAAAGCACAGAGGCTTCTTCGCACCCTCGTGGGGAGCAGTTCTTAACTCGAGTTCATTCCTCCCGCGCTACCACAGGGCAATCCCTGAGTCCTCCTTCCACCTGCTCAGACTGAGGAAGCCTGCAGTGTCCGGCCTCTTGCAGAGCGTTCGGAGCAGCCGGCGAGTGGCCCTCTCTGGGCTCCCGGGCCTCCTGGGTGAGATTCCTCGTGCTGCGGCCTCTGGTCGGAGAAGTGGCTGTGTTGGCTGTTTCGGGTGCTGGCTGCTTGCCTGAATCTTCCTTGGAGGTGTGGGTAAAGAGGCTTATTTTGGCTTTTAAGACTTATAGGCAAGTGGCCAGGGTGAGAAGGATCCGAGGTTGCATTTGGCTACCTAGAAATGGGGGAAGAGTAGGCCCTCAGGTTTGAAGGTGACTTAAATGCAAGATGTGGCCTCCCTCCAGATCCTCCCTCTGGATTCCTCTGGGTTGTGAGCAGGGGGCACTTTTGCTGTAGCTTCTTAAAAGCTGCGGGAAATGAGCCTGAGCCTGGAATTCTCCTTGTTTGGGGCAAATATCTGGGTGTTGTTCTTTGAGAAAATAAAATGCTACGAATTCCCAAATCTGATCATTAGGCATGAGGCAAATCGTCTGGGTTCGTCAAGCCACTCACGTGGCCTCGGCATCTGTTGCACTGGGTGCAGCTGCAGAGACTTGTTGAAGAGGTGTTACAAGAGTTCCTACAAAGTTGTGTGCTTCATTTATGCTTTTTTCCCCATTTATTCCATTAATGCCAATTTAAAAACATTGACCCAATCTTCCATTCTTAATATATATCCTCATTTGGACATGATGAATATAAATTTTCAATATTATTGCTTTCAATTTATGAATGTTGTATCTTATGTTAATGAAAGAGATTGGCATGGAGTTGTGTTTTTCTGCAGTGTCTGGTTTCAGGAACAGGTGTTGCTAGTCTCATAAAGTGAATTGAGAAGTGTTTCCCTCTTCCGTTTTCAGAGTTTGCATAAAATTAATATTATTTCATCCTTTACTGTTTGCCAGAAACCAGTGAAAACATCTGGACCCGGAGTTTTTCTCATAAGAGGAGTGCTTACGTTAAAATTACTTGAGTTATTATTTTATTTTAAAATTTATTTCTTTATACTGGAAAGGCAGATTTACAGAGAGAAGAGGGAAAGAGGAAGATCCTCCATCCGCTGGTTTGCTCCTCAAGTGGCTGCAATGGCTGGAGTTGAGTGGATCTGAAACCAGGAGCCAGGAGCCTGAGTGTTTCCCACACGGGTCCCAAGGTTTTGGACCAGCCTGTTCTGCTTTCCCAGGCCGTAAGTGGGGAGCTGGATGGGAAAGTGGAGCAACTGGAACATGAACCAGCAGCCATATGGGATGCTAATGCTTGGAAATAAGTGGTTAGCCAATTCAGGCGTCATGGCAGTCCCTTGAGTTATCATTTACATGCAACGAAATGCACAATTTTAAGCATATAATTCGGTGAGTTTTGACCAATGTATGCACATGTCTGCAGTCAGTCTGAGACCCCTTAGGCTTCCATACGCCCGGGTCCGGACAACACAGCTCACTCCAGTCCCAGGCCACCGCCGGGCTGCTCCTAGCAGATGATCCATTTGCTTTTTCTACACTTTCAGTTCCATGGAATCATGTGGCGGGTCATTCTCCGTCCTGTTTTAGCACTCCTCCGTGTTCTCGTAGCTGTTATATGTGGCTCCTTTTCGCTGGAGAGTGTGGCTGCGTCACACTTTAGGATTCCATGCAGTCATCAATTGTTTCCCCCACCCCCATCCCCAGCAATTGGAATAAAATTGCTCTAACATTCATATACAAACTTTTATTTGGACTTCTGAAAAATTAAATAATTCATTAATCCAAGAGGCAGTGACACAGGAACAGAATGCTTGCATCGAATTCCTGCCGTGGCTGGGGTCTGAGAGCAAGGAACTCAGCCCAGGTCTCCCTGGGTGCTGGGGACTCAACCCAGGCCCCCCTGGGTGCTGGGGACTCAGTTATGGAGCCCTTCCTGCTGCGTTCCAGCAGAGCAGGAAGCTGTGGTTGGGAATGCAGTGGCAGGGCTCTGTGTCTTAACCGGCACCTTAGCCTGGTGCCTGCTCTGGACGTGTCGTTTCTCTTGCATCAATAAAGAGAGAATTGCTAACTGGCTTCTGAAGGGTTGTGCCGTCTTTACAGTCCCACTGGTATTGTGGGAGTTTCTCTGTGGCTCCAGAAGTTAGCACTCTCACTTTTTAGAGCTGTAGCTGTTCTGCTGGGAGTGTGATGGCGATTCACCATGAGGACTGACACTGTGTCGCTCTCTGTGTGTGCATCTTGCTGTGAAAATCTCTATATTCTTTGCCTCGTTTTAAATGGTATAGTGATTTTGCTCTAATGAGTTTTAGCAGTTCCATATATTGGTAGAAAAGGAGAAAAAAATTGGTAGAAAAGGAGAATTCAAAGTTTATTTTTTACAAAAAAATTTTGAAGTCTATGCAATTTTTCCATAATGCACATTTTATGTAAATATTTTTGAAGTCCTCTATATTCTGTTTATAAATCTTGTCTAATATATGTGTTTTGACTACTTTATTATTATTATTATTATTTTTAATTATTTATTATTTAACTTCATTAATTACATTGTATTATGTGACACAGTTACATAGATACTTGGGTTCTCCCCACCCCTCCCCAAACCCTCCCACCATGGTGGATTCCTCCACCTTGTTGCATAACCACAGCTCAAGTTCAGTTGAGATTCCCCCATTGCAAGCATATACCAAACATAGAGTCCAGCATCTTATTGTCCAGTCAAGTTCAACGGCTTCTTAGGTATACCCTCTCTGGTCTGAAGACAGAGCCAGCAGAGTATCATCCTAGTCAATTGAAAGCTCCAACATACCATCAGCAATATTATTATTTTTATCATTTTATGATACAGTCCCATAGGCCCTGGGATTTCCCTTTCCCCCTCCCAAATCCCCTCCCCCCTCACTGAGTTCCCCTATATCATTACTACAGTATAGTTCTTCATACACAGTCATATGTCCATCTTTGCGGGCATGGACAATGGCAGAGAGTCCAGCATCCTATTGTCAAGATGTGGCAAACAGTTTCAGTGAGAGTCCATCTTTGTCTGGAAGTAGAGATGCCTACTGCATTGTATCCTCACATCTGGATATGACAGTCTCCATTACACAGTTACTGTACATCCCCTTAAATGAAAAGCCACAATACAAAATCAACAACAGCAAGAAAAAAGAAATTAACAATGTCATGAAGTTAAATAACAAGGTACTGAATGACGAAAGACTGAAGAAATGATAAAGAAAATAATCTTCTTGAAGAAAATGATGCTACTGTATGATTTATGACTCACTAAAGAATTTAATGAGAGTTTTGAAGAGATCAAACTAAAAAAAAAAAAGCAAAATTTGTTAGATAATGTTTTTGCTTTGTTGGTGAGATATGTTTCCTGTAGGCAACAAATAGATGAGTTTTGTTATTTTAATCCAGTCTATGAATCTATGATATTTGATGGATGAGTTTAAGTCATTTACATTCAGGGTTAATATGAATGGGTGGTAATTTGGTCCTGTCATTTTAGTAATTGGTTGTTCATTGATTTAGTCTTTCATTGTTATTTTATTGGGATGTTCTTTGCATTTGCCGTTGGTTTTGGTGGGTGCTATTCCTCTTCTCTGTCAAGAGAACATCTTAAATATCCTTCGTAGGGCAGATTTGGAAGAGGCATATTCTTTTTTCTTTACTGGCTTCGGATCAGCTCAGCTCCACTGTTGCGGCCACTTGGGGAGTGAACCAGTGGATGGGGGGGGTCTTCCTCTGTCTCTCCTTTTTTTTGCAAATCTGCCTTTGCAATAAAAACAAATAAATCTTAAAAAAAAGTGAGTAGAAAAATAAACTAAAATCTCAGTTTATTTTGATGCAAAACATTTTAAAATTCATGTATGAATAGTTTTTTTATAATACATTTTTCATCAAATTTTTTCTTGATTTATTTTTATTGGAAAGTCAATATACAGAGAGGAGGAGGGACAGAGAGGGAGATCCTCTGTCTGCTGGAGCTGAGCCAATCTGAAGCCAGGAGCCAGGAGCCTCTTCCAGGTCTCCCCAGGCTTTAGGCTGTTCTCCACTGCTTTCCCAGGCCGCAGGCGGGGAGCTGGATGGGAAGTGGAGCAGACAGGACTCAAGCTGTTGTTCATATGGGATAATGGCACCACAGATGGAAGATCAGCCTGATACGCTAATGTGCTGGCCCCGTAATAGTTAATAAATCAGATAATGTGTTACTTTCTTTTCTGAATTATTTAGTGATTCTAATTTCTTTGCACTTTTTATATACATTTTTAAATGACTCATAAAACTAGCAAAAGGCTGACTGGGATTTTGATAGGAACCTCATCGAATCTATAGACTGCATTTGTTGACTTGACATCTTAACAACAATGTGTCTTCCGATCCCTGAGCACCGTTTATCCCTGCATTTATTTAGCTCTTCTGCGACTTTAGTAAATCTACTTTCATTTTCCATGAATAGATCTTGGAAGCATTTTGTTAGATTTACTCTGTCTATTTTGCATTCATTTTAGTTTTTGTGGTGGAAGGGGTAGCATTATAAAGTAGTACCTAAATCAATTCATTTGAAAAGGGGAGGGGGAGGAGAGAGAGAAACTGCATTTACTAAATCACACCCTAAGTGTTTGCAACAGGTAAGGGTTGAACCATTCGCAATTCAAGAGCTGGAAAGGAACTTGACATGCCCCACACAGGTGTCAGGGCCGGAAGGCCTGGCCTGGCACCGGCTGCCACTCACTGTGCACACAGCACTGGCAGCAGGAGCCGCCCTGGGAACTGAGCCCAGATGCTCCAGCGAGTGATGTGGCATCATAACTACTACGCCACACACCTACTCCGAGGGAACATTTGGAAGCACTAATTTAATTTCTTTAGTAAATACAGAGTTGTCAGAACTGTTCTTATATTTTCCTTCTATAACATGTTTTGATAGTTTGTGTCTTTGAAAGAATTATTCCACTTTATCAAAGGTTTTGAATTTGGAGATACAGGGATGTATATATTAACATTGCCTTGCCATCTTTTTAATATCTGTGACATGGTCCATCTTTCATTCCATGTATTGGTAAGTTGTTTCTTCTTCCTTTTGTTTCAGTAACACTAGTCCTTTTTCTTTTTTTTAACACAAATGGGGGGCTTTGAGAGAACACTACCTTAGTTATAACCCATGTGACACGTGGTGACCTCGTGTTGGTCTGAGGACACTTGTGAGCTTTTGACTCCC
The DNA here is from genome assembly GCF_030435755.1 of Ochotona princeps. Classification (NCBI taxonomy): domain Eukaryota; kingdom Metazoa; phylum Chordata; class Mammalia; order Lagomorpha; family Ochotonidae; genus Ochotona; species Ochotona princeps. Next base: position 2,859,893 of record NC_080856.1, on the reverse strand, counting down.
ATCAAAAAATTAGATTTCTTGCTATTTGGAAGGCCAGCCCTATTGATTCTGCCAGAGATTCATAAATACAAATGGAGAATGAATTTATAATCAAGCACAATTCTGCAACACTTTTAAGACAGATTTTTAAGGTATTTTGTTTGTGAGAGAGGCAGAGAGAGAGCTGGTCAGGGGTCCGGGGCTGTGACAGAGAGAGAGAACAATTGATCCTCCATCTGTTGCTTCACCAAATTCCTGCAAGAACCAGAGCAGGGACAGGCTCAACCCAGCAACTGGGATTTAATCTGGGTCTGCCATGCGGCTGGCAGGGGCCCAGCTACTTGAATCATCTCTGCTAACTGCCAAGCGCACAATAGCAGGAAACTGGACTAGGAAGTAGAGCTGGGATTTAAATCCACTCTGATAAACATTCTGGACATGCCACACAGCATCTGAAACACTGTGGCATCAGTAGGCATGTCCCCATAGGCGCTGACCGGGCTTTCACAGCAGGGGATTCATTAACCCCTTGAAAATTCCTTAAGAGCTCATTCTTCTTGAGATGGTTAAAAGTTGGTTGTTTGGCAACACCAATAAAGTTGATCAATGATGATCAGCAAGAAAAGAGGCAAAATTTTAATATTAGAAATGACTAAGGGGGTGTCACTGAAGTTCTGCAGATATTACAATGATAACAAAGCTTATGGAAAGAAATGTATGCCACTGATTTGACAATGACAAATCTACCAAAGCTTAGTCAAGAACAAACATATTAGTTGAATCATCCTGTATCTATTGAAGAAAATGAAATTGGAGACTCCCCCCACAAAAGTAACCAACCAAGCCTGGCACAATGACTCTGTGGCTAATTCCTCACCTTGCACAGACCAGGATCCCATATGGACGCTGGTTCAGGTCCCAGCTTCTTCACTTCTGATTCAGTTCTCTGCTTGTGGCCTGGGAAAGCAGCGGAGGATGGCCCAAGTGTTTATCACTCCGCACCCATGTGGGAGACCCTGAAGAAGCTCCTGGCTCCTGGCTTTACATCAGCTCTTTTCTGGCCATTGTAGCCATTTGGGGAGTGAGCCAACAGATAGATCTTTCTTCTCACTGTAAACCTGCCTTCCCAATGGAAATAAACAACTTTTTTTTTTAAAGAAAGTAACCAACCAATCACAAAACCTCACTGACAAATTCTAGCAAAAGTTTAAGCAAAGAATAATGCCATTCTATATAATTCTTTTTCCAGAAAGTGCAAGAAGGTAAAATATTCCCCAACTCATCTTATTAGATAAATATTATCTTAATACCAGGACTGGAGAATGGCACTAAGAGCAAACAAAACCACATGCCAGTGCCTGTCATGAAAGTAGACATAAATTCTTCAGGAAAGATCAACAAATCTGATCAAGATCAAATAATATATTGTCAGTATTTATCTAAACTAAATAAGTCTACATAAGCTTGTACGTGAATTCCGTAATAGCTTTGTTTATAATAACCCAAAATGGAAACATTACACAAATGAATAGATAAATGAACTGTAGATGACTATAAGTTGATTCCACACAATGGAACTATTACTTGGCAATCCAAAGAATTAAGTCTCTGCACACACAATACGGGTGGATCTCAAAATCACTGAGGGAAAGAAACCACGGTATTGCATTGGCTCTGTTTGTGTAAAATTCTAGGAAACGAGCTTAAAACTGACAGAAATCAGATCAGTGAGTGGCTAGGGTTGGAGGTAGAAGCTTGGGGGAGCAGAGGAAGCAAGAGAGGTGGACGACAGAGGAGCCTGAGGAAATTTTGGGGAGCGGTGGGGTGTTATTTATCCTGATTACAGTGATGATTTTCAGGGCACATACATATGCCAAAAATCCATGAAATTACACACTTCAAGTATTTGTGATTTACTGTACACAATTATAAGGTTCTTCAAGTAGTTTGTGGAAAATATGTATTAGCATAAATTTCAAAACCTTTTGTACCCAAATAAACTGATTTGCTAATTCAGTTTTCCACAAACATTTTAAAGTACTCTCTTGTTGCTCAAAAAAGCTGTTAAAAAATAAAAGTAATCACCCATCTTTGGGCCTGCACTGTGGCATAGTAGGCTGAGCTTTGGGTGGGTGCCAGTTCATGTCCTGGCTGCTCCGTTTCCCCTCTGGCTCCAGGCTTGTGGCCTAGGAAAGTAGCGGAAGATGAACTCAAGTCCTTGGGACCCCTGCACCCTTGTGGGAGGCCTGGGAGAAGCTTCTGGCTCCTGGCTTTGGATTGGCTCAGCTCCAGCTGTTTCAGCTGTGTGGGAAATGAACCAGCAGACGGAAGATCTCGCCGTCTTTCCTTCTCTTTGTAAAATCTGTCATTTTAAAATAACTAACTAACTAACTAACTAACTAACTAACTCACTCTATGGAAGCCACTCTCCGAAAAGGTGGAATGAGAGGGGCTGAGGAGCTCTGAAGGCAATTGGCTCGGAGTGACCACCTGTTGTGTGACCACCTCTTGTGTGACCACCTCTTGTGTGACCACCTCTTGTGTGACCACCTCTTGAGTGACCACCTCTTGTGGGCCCCACTTGCCTACTTGTTCTCGGATTTCCTGGCACCTGGATCTCCCTCACTGTGGTGCCATATCTTAGCTTCTATTTCCCTCTGCTGTGTCAGCAGCATATGGGGTTAGAGCTTGGGGGCTGGAGGTCGGAGTTGCAGTATAGTGGTTAAGCCACTTCCTGTAAGCTGGACACTGGTTCATTCAATGGCTAATGGCCTAGAAAAAGCAGTGGAAGATGCTGCTACACACATGAAAGATTTGGCTGAAACTCCTGGTTCCTGGCTTTGGTTTGGCTCAGTGCTAGCTGTTGGGGCCATCTGTGGGGTGAACCATCAGATGGAAGCTCTCTCTCTCATTCAAACTATCTATCTATCTATCTATCTATCTATCTATCAATCATCCACCCATCCATCTATCGAAAGGACTTGGGGAAGGTTCTGAATCTCTTCACTCTTTTCCTAAGCACTTGTTACTCATCTGCTCTTAGTTAGCCTTCTGTCATTACCAGAGCTAAGATCATTTCAAAAGCCATAGTTTGTGTTCCCGCTGCATCTTGTTCTCACCCCTCTAGACGGAGGCACGTGCACTACCTCATATATGATCCAAAATTTAATGGCATCAAGACTTAAGAGTTCATTTCTTTCTCCTGCCCTTAACTTTTAAAACATGTACTCATTAATTTGAAAGGAAAAATTACACAGAGAGGGAGAAAGAGTGAGAGAGAAGGCTTCTATTTGCTGGTTCACTTCCCACATGGCCACAATGACTGGGTGGAACCAGGCTGGAGCCAGGAGCTTCTTTTGGGTCTCTCCCATGTGTGCCAGGAGTCCAGGCACTTGGGCCACCCTCTGCTGCATTCCCAGATGCACTAACAGGGAGCTGGAATGGACAGGGAGAAGCCAGGACTTGAACTGGTGCCCACATGGGATGCCGTCCCTGCTGGCGGTGCCTTTGCCTGCTGCGTCACAGCGCTGGCCCCATGCCCTGTAGTTTTTAGCTGCGAAGGTCTATCCTTGGAGCATGGTGTCAAAGTCAGTCTCCTCTCTGAAGGATGGTCCAAGGCCCTGCACCAAGGGCTTTGGACTCCAGCTCTTAGGTTTCATATACAGTTGTCTTTGGTGTCCCAGGAATCCTTTTAACCAGTTCCACCGCCGCCAGCTGCTTCATCTGGAGAGCAGAGAGTGCTGTGCTAAGAGCAGGCAGTTCTCCCAGTGCAATTTATGGCTTCGCAGCTCTGAAAATTACAGTCATTTACAGTGTTCCCCATTAGTGCCCTGACCCTGTCCCATTATGTCTGCGAGTTTTCAGTTCCTGGTGCCTGAAGCTTCTTGATGCTGTCCTACCTGAGCTTTCCAAGCTGGAAAAGGCTCCTTTTTCGTTTCTCACAGGCCTTCTGGTCAGTAGACCTGCTCAGTGAGAAGAGTAGAGGGTCATCTTTGTTTTCTGTTACCAAGTTCACTAATTCAGCCATTACGGACCTGGAGTTTTCCAGAACAAGATGTACTGTAGGGGAAAGATGACCAGTGAGCTCTGACCCCTCGCAGAGCTCTCTTACTGACATCAATCCTGTCTGTGTCTCTCCCGTGAGCTGAGGAATCTTACTTCGGTCTCTCACTATTGGTCCAACGCCTGTTTCCGGTTGCTGTCTTCAGGGAGCTCTGCCGTGTGCTCACCTGTGCCGGACTGACAGTTGCAAGGGGACATACTTGACTCAACGTGAGTGCCTGGCTCCTTTGTCTTCTCTTGAGTGTCCCAACCACCTCTTAGCCAACCCAGAAGCCTGCTGCTCATCATTCCTCTAGACATTATCATGTCGTTGTCACCAGACGGGCCAGTTGAATCCATGTGTTTTGTTCTCATCGCCCTGGCCTTGCCCCGCGGAGCTCTGGCAGCCCAGAATGCTGGCGCAGGTACCTGGCAGAGGAAGCTCTGGGAGTTCGTTTCTGCTCTGCCTTCTCCATCAACAGCTCTCAGAAGACTCTGAGGCGCAGAAGCAGCGAGATGGGTATCCCCAACTCCTGTTCCTAATCCTCCTCCCTCCTCTCCGGTGGCATTTCTCCAGGGTCTGGTCACCCAGAGTAATTACTAAATAGAAACCACGAAAAATAACTTGCTTTCCATATCCCTTTTTTTTTTCAAAGCTGTTAAATCTGGTCTACGGCCATACCACCCTGAACGCGCCTGATCTCGTCTGATCTCGGAAGCTGTTAAATCTGTATTTGTCCTTTTAAATACCTTTCTTTCATGCAGTCTAGTCTGGTTTCTGAGATTTCAACCACCCTAAGTAGTGCCTTTTCTTCCCCATTCTTTCTCCCTTAAGCTCGAATTATTTTCCTTTTTGCCATCTCCAAGCTAAGGCTGTCTCCAGGGCAACCGGCCTCTGCCTGCTGCGAACCCTCAGCCCCTGCACGCCTCAGCTCTTCCACTCTCTATGTGCAAATTGGATTTGCAGAAGCCGGTGCTCTGGGTGAGGCTGGTTGTCTTCACTCTGTTCTCCCTTGGACTTGGGGCTTGTCATTATTTCTTTTCTTTTTTTTTTTTTACAGCCAGTGCTCTTGAAAAAGCTCTACTACCGATCTAATTGTCCCATTCCACTTTACCCCCTCCCCAGCCTCTGTCCTTTGAAATCCACAGAGATAATGAGGACTTATTGATGACCATTTACAGAGGGCCTCCGACCGAGAGAGACAGCAACAGCGGTGGCCTGGACAGCTTGTGCTCAGGCTGAGGCCCACGAGCTGGCTGCTCATCCTGTGTCTGAATAGTCTTCCTGAGGAATGTTCCTATCATGCCGGATGCAGGAAGAGAGGCCGCAGCCTGGCGGAGCGGGGTCAGTGGTGCCCAGCCCCCTGAAGTTGTTTTCCTGTCCTGTGCTGAAATAAAGCACAATAACGGGCAGGTGTTTGGCGCAGTGGTTAAGGTGCTCTCTGGGTGCCCAGCCCCCTCTCAGGGTGCTTTCCTGCAGTGGTTAAGGTGCTCCCTGGGTGCCCGGTCCCCTCTCAGGATGCCTTCCTGCAGTGGTTAAGGTGCTCCCTGCGTACCCAGCCCCTCTCAGGATGCCTTCCTGCAGTGGTTAAGGTGCTCCCTGGGTGCCTGCACCCCTTATCAGGATGCCTTCCTGCAGTGGTTAAGGTGCTCCCTGCGTACCCAGCCCCTCTCAGGGTGCCTTTCTGCAGTGGTTAAGGTGCTCCCTGGGTGCCTGCACCCCTTATCAGGATGCCTTCCTGCAGTGGTTAAGGTGCTCCCTGGGTGCCTGCACCGCCTCTCAGGATGCCTTCCTGCAGTGGTTAAGGTGCTCCCTGGGTGCCCGGTCCCCTCTCAGGATGCCTTCCTGCAGTGGTTAAGGTGCTCCCTGCGTACCCAGCCCCTCTCAGGATGCCTTCCTGCAGTGGTTAAGGTGCTCCCTGGGTGCCCGGTCCCCTCTCAGGATGCCTTCCTGCAGTGGTTAAGGTGCTCCCTGCGTACCCAGCCCCTCTCAGGGTGCCTTTCTGCAGTGGTTAAGGTGCTCCCTGGGTGCCTGCACCCCTTATCAGGATGCCTTCCTGCAGTGGTTAAGGTGCTCCCTGGGTGCCTGCACCCCCTCTCAGGGTGCCTTTCTGCAGTGGTTAAGGTGCTCCCTGGGTACCCAGCCCCTCTCAGGGTGCCTTCCTGCAGTGGTTACAGGATGCCTTCCTGCAGTGGTTAAGGTGCTCCCTGCGTACCCAGCCCCTCTCAGGATGCCTTCCTGCAGTGGTTAAGGTGCTCCCTGGGTGCCTGCACCCCTTATCAGGATGCCTTCCTGCAGTGGTTAAGGTGCTCCCTGCGTACCCAGCCCCTCTCAGGGTGCCTTTCTGCAGTGGTTAAGGTGCTCCCTGGGTGCCTGCACCCCTTATCAGGATGCCTTCCTGCAGTGGTTAAGGTGCTCCCTGGGTGCCTGCACCGCCTCTCAGGATGCCTTCCTGCAGTGGTTAAGGTGCTCCCTGGGTGCCCGGTCCCCTCTCAGGATGCCTTCCTGCAGTGGTTAAGGTGCTCCCTGCGTACCCAGCCCCTCTCAGGATGCCTTCCTGCAGTGGTTAAGGTGCTCCCTGGGTGCCCGGTCCCCTCTCAGGATGCCTTCCTGCAGTGGTTAAGGTGCTCCCTGCGTACCCAGCCCCTCTCAGGGTGCCTTTCTGCAGTGGTTAAGGTGCTCCCTGGGTGCCTGCACCCCTTATCAGGATGCCTTCCTGCAGTGGTTAAGGTGCTCCCTGGGTGCCTGCACCCCCTCTCAGGGTGCCTTTCTGCAGTGGTTAAGGTGCTCCCTGGGTACCCAGCCCCTCTCAGGGTGCCTTCCTGCAGTGGTTACAGGATGCCTTCCTGCAGTGGTTAAGGTGCTCCCTGCGTACCCAGCCCCTCTCAGGATGCCTTCCTGCAGTGGTTAAGGTGCTCCCTGGGTGCCTGCACCCCTTATCAGGATGCCTTCCTGCAGTGGTTAAGGTGCTCCCTGCGTACCCAGCCCCTCTCAGGGTGCCTTTCTGCAGTGGTTAAGGTGCTCCCTGGGTGCCTGCACCCCTTATCAGGATGCCTTCCTGCAGTGGTTAAGGTGCTCCCTGGGTGCCTGCACCGCCTCTCAGGATGCCTTCCTGCAGTGGTTAAGGTGCTCCCTGGGTGCCCGGTCCCCTCTCAGGATGCCTTCCTGCAGTGGTTAAGGTGCTCCCTGCGTACCCAGCCCCTCTCAGGATGCCTTCCTGCAGTGGTTAAGGTGCTCCCTGGGTGCCCGGTCCCCTCTCAGGATGCCTTCCTGCAGTGGTTAAGGTGCTCCCTGCGTACCCAGCCCCTCTCAGGGTGCCTTTCTGCAGTGGTTAAGGTGCTCCCTGGGTGCCTGCACCCCTTATCAGGATGCCTTCCTGCAGTGGTTAAGGTGCTCCCTGGGTGCCTGCACCCCCTCTCAGGGTGCCTTTCTGCAGTGGTTAAGGTGCTCCCTGGGTACCCAGCCCCTCTCAGGGTGCCTTCCTGCAGTGGTTACAGGATGCCTTCCTGCAGTGGTTAAGGTGCTCCCTGCGTACCCAGCCCCTCTCAGGGTGCCTTGCTTTGATTCTCAGCTTCCTGCTAACGCACACTCTGGGAGGGGGCAGGTGCTGGCTCAAGAAGCCAGATGGATTTCTGCGCTCCTGGTTTCACCGTGACCAAGCCCTCCCGCTTGCATGCTTTTGGGCAGTGACTCAGTGGATGAAATCGCTGACTCTCAGCCTTTCAAAATTAATTAATTAATTCATTAGTAAAATAAAACTCAGTAGAAGCCAACGACATTGCTTTCTGGAGGAGAGGCTTTCATGTTGTCCTTGTTACTTTTGGGCTTTTAAAATGTCTTTTTATGGCTTTTGTGGCGTTCCCATAGTTTATGAATCCTACAAACTCAGAAACCTCTGGGCTTTGTCCTTCTCTCTTGCCAATTCTGAAACCAAAAGCCCACTGGCTAGAGCTCGGTTTCAAAATGAACTTCCCCTGACCTCTCCAAGAACACCAGATTCCCTGCTCCCCACCAAGAGGCGCGGATGCGGACCGAAGCCAGGGTAAGACTGCACACTGTCCACAGAGATGTTACCCAGGAATGCAGCTGCTGTGCCACCCCTGCCCAGGCTGCCATCAGTCCTGCCAACCCTGCCAGCTGTTGGCCCGGTTTCCCAAATCCCAAACCTCTCCTTTTGGAATCCCTGCCTACTTTCCTCTTCTGGCGAAGTGTCTGGGTGTTGTAAAAAAAAAAAAATACCCTGAAGGACATCCCTTATCCCCAGCTCAGTTTCTTAAAGAAGTACTTCTTAACTTTTTCCACCGAAGTATTCTAACTGGCAGAGGAGAGTTGTTCTAAATTTACAGAAAGGGGACAGTGAAGGGCAGCAGAAGGAGTTGTTTCAAGCGAGATGTTTGTTCTTGATCTTAAAGCTATATGAAATGTCTACAGTCTACTATATGATATATCTCCATAATATATTCCTGTTTGTTTTGATATGAAACTTTTCAAAATGATTTGCCCTCGTGTCCGGCACGGTAGCCTAGGGGCTAAAGTCCTTGCCTTGCACATGCTGGGATCCCATATAGGTGCCAGTTAGTGTCCCGGAGGCTCCTCTTCCCTTCAGCTCCCTGCCTGTGGCCTGGGAAAGCAGTCGAGGATGGCCCAAAGCCTCAGGACCCTACAACCATCTGGGAGACCTGGAAGAAGCTCCTGGCTCCTGGCTTTGGATCAGCTCAGCTCTGACCCTTGTGGCCACTTGGAGAATGAATCATTGGATGGAAGATCTTCCTCTCTGTCTCTCCTGTCCGTATATCTGACTTTCCAATAAAAATAAATAAATCTTAGAACAAATGATTTGCCCTCAAGCAAAATCAATCAAACCTTCAGAAGTAATTTTTATTTATTTAAAAATTTTATTTTGCTGAAAGGGATGGGGGGGGTGGAAGAAGAAGCAGAGATCACTCATTTACTCCCCAAATGGCTACAGCGGTCAAGGAGGGACCAGTCTGAAGGCAAGAGCTTCTTCCAGGTCTCCCACGCAGCTGCAGGGCCCAAGCCCTTGAGCCATCCTCCACGGATTTCCCAGGCAATTAGCAGGGAGCTGAATCGGAAACGGAAAACAGCCAGGGCACAAACTGGCCCCTACAGGAGATGTTGGCAAAAGATGCTCCTGCACACCACCGCACGAGCCCCTGGAGGTACAGTTATCTTTACCCTGGAAGGGACCTCACTGGATTGCAGCCTCCTCTGGACTCCAGAAGGGCCCGTCCACAAACAGCCCCGCAATTTGGCTCAGAAAAACCTTTATTCACCCCCATCCAACTCCCTATGCCATTTCACTTAGGGTGCAACACAGCTTCCTTCAAGTCCCACCATCTTACTTCTACTTTTTTCTTTTTAAGGGTTCATTTATTTTTATTGCAAAGTCAGATATACAGAGAGGAGGAGAGACAGAGAGGAAGATCTTCCATCTGATGATTTGCTCCCCAAGTGACCGCAATGGCTGTTGCTGTGCCTATCTGAAGCCAGGAGCCAGGAGCTTCTTCCAGGTCTCCCACGTGGGTGCAGGGTCCCAAGGCTTTGGACCATCCTCCACTGCCCTCCCAGGCCACAGGCAGGGAGCTGGATGGGAAGTGGAGCTGCCAGGATTAGAACCGGCGACCATATGGGATCCTGGCGCATTCAAGGCGAGGACTTTAGCCACTAGGCCACGGCGCTGGGCCCCTACTTTTTTCTGCAAACAACTTTGTTTGTGCAAGAAGAGAATTCCTTTAGATGCCTCTTCCTTCTGGCGTCCATCTCAGAGAGTGCAGATTCGGGTCAGGGACAGCCCCTGCTTGGGTCGTACCGTCAGAAGGCCTTGGAAAGGCATCGCCTTGGACAGAGTTATTAAGATATAAAAGCACGACGTTTGTTCTGTTTCTAAAATCTGCATTGTGATAGTCATGCTAGCTTTATTCTGCTATTCTGCCGGTCTCTCTCACTTCTGCTCTTGGGAGCCACTCCTCAGCGGAAGCCCGACTGCGCCTTGTTCCTGCTCTGCTCAGTGGGCCATCCTGTGACCCGGGCCTGGCCATCAGGGCCATGTCCCCGCGGGGCCTGTCCAGGACTTTTACTCGTGTGTGCTGATGTTTCCGGACTCATGGGCTGCTCTGTCAACATCCTAGGGGAAGTGGCGATCTGGGAACAAAGCTAACACAGGGCAAGGCAGGGCCAGCAGAGGGGAAGTCTTTTTGCCAATAAACTCGCTGGCACACGTGGGTTCTGCGTCTGAATGCGCTGCAGGGAGGCACGTGAACCATAAATCCTGCTTTCCTAAGTACATTCAAGGGGGGCTGTTATTAACAGCCAAAGAACCTTGACCACTGTACAAGTCCTTTGTAGAAAGATCAATATAGAAACATATAACAAAGGGGCTGGTCTGTGGCATAGAGGGTTAAGCCACTGCCTGCAATGCTGGCATCCCATGGGGGTGACGGTTTGAGTCCCTGATGCTTTGTTTTCATTCCATTGTCCTGCTAATGTGCCTAGGAAAGCAGAAGATGGCCCAGGTGATCGGGTCATCCACGTGGGAGCTCTGGAGAAGACTCCTGGTTTCTGGCTTCAGCCTGGCCCAGTCCTGGAGTGAACCAGTACATGAAGGATCTCTGTCCCTTCTTTCTCTGTCACTCTGCCTTCCAAATGGATAGATAGAAATAAACACATAGCAAAGTAAAGTAGAAAATATTGTCTTTTAAAAAAAGATTTATATGTTTTTATTGGAAAGGCAGATATACAGAGAGGAGGAGAAACAGAGAGGAAGATCTTCTGTCCGATGATTCACTCTCCAAGTGGCTGCAACACCTGGAGCTGAGCCAATCCGAAGCCAGAAGCCAGGAATTTCCTCCAGGTCTCCCATGCGGGTGCAGGGTCTCAAGGCTTTGGGCCGTCCTCTACTGCTTTCCCAGGCCACAAACAGGGAGCTGGATGGGAAGTAGGGCTGCCGGGATTAGAACCAACGACCATATGGGATCCTGGCACGTTCAAGGCGAGGACCTTAACCGCCACACTATTGCGCTGGGCCCAGAAAATATTGTCTTTTTATGTTTTATAATTTTGCCTGGACTGGCACACTAGTGTAGCGAGCTAATCATTTTCGTGCCATGCTAGCATCCCACATGGACACAGGTTCATGTCCCGGCTGCTCCACTTCTCATCCAGTTCCTGCTTATGGCCTGGGAAAGCAGTGAAGGATGGTTCTAGTTCTTGGGCCCCTACACCTGCAAGAGATCTGGAGGAAGCTCCTGGCTCCTGGTTTTAGATCAACTCAGCTCCAGTCATCACAGCCATTTGGGAGGTGAACCAATGAGTGGAAGATTTCTCTATCTTTCCATCTCTGTCTGCAAAATTTGCCTCCAAATATAAATATAAATATAAATATCGTTATAAACATACACATCTTTTAAAAAAAAGATTTATTTATTTAAGTGGAAAGTCAGATTTACATAGAGAAGAGAGAGATCCTTCATCTGATGATTCACTCCCCAAGTGGCTACAGTGGCTGGAGCTGAGCTGAACTGAAGCCAGGAGCCAGGAGCTTCTTCTGGGTCTTGCAAGTGCAGGGTCCCAAGGCTTTGGGCCATCCTCGACTGCCTTCCCAGGCCACAAGCAGGGACTGGGAGGGACATGGGGCCTCCAGGACATGAACCAGCGCCCATATGGGATCTTGGAGGCTGCAAGGCAAGGATTTAGCCACTAGGCCACCATGCAGGGCCTAAAGAAATAAATTTTTAGAAAAAAGAAACTGTCTAACCAAAACCCACCAAGAGACTTGGTTTGTTTTCTAGTTTGAGTTCTTGCAGTATTTAGAGGTGTGATTTATCTTGAATAAAATTTTAATTTTCTATAATTAAATTATTTAATTAATATGTAGTTTAATTTGACTAAGTGTAATTTAATTTATCTTGAATTAAATTTTGTAAATGATGTTAGAATTTAAGGGCATTTGTGTGTGTATGTGTATGTGTGTGTACATGTGTATGTGTGTGTATAATATACGTGAATATCCAATTGTTCCATATTCTTTTCCTACTGAGTTGCCCTAGCAACTTTGTATGTCAAATACCTGCACAGAGATCTATTCATATATTCTCTATTTTGTTATGTTGTTTTTACATTTCAATGATTGTACACACACATCACTTTTTGGTAGCTACTGCATTAGGTCTGATAAGAGAATGATGAGAGAGAGAGAGAGAGAGAGAGAGACTGTTCCTCTGCAATGGCCAGCCAAAGCCAGGAGAGCCTGGAACTCCATCTGGGTCTCCCACACGGCTGGCAAGTCCTTGGCCCATCTTGCACTGCTTTCCCAGGTGCCTTAGAGATGGCTCAGCAGTGAAGAAGCCAGGACTCGAGCTAGGGACCCCATGGGATCTGGCATTACAGACCACAGCGCCAGCTTTAATTGCTTATTTTAGAAGCTGCTTTAATTATTCTCAGTCCTTTGCAGTTCTGTGTACATTTTATTTTTTAAGTATGCATATTTATGGGGTCCTATGTGATATTTTTATATGTATATACTTTGCAACACTCAATAACTATATTTTTCCTTTCAAGTATTTAACATTTCTTTATAGTGATAGCATTCAAAATCCCATCTCCAAGTTTCTTTTTAAGATTAAAAAGAAAAATGTAAATATTTATTCCATACAACTGTGTTGCAAGATATGCTTACATTGAGGAATGGCTAAATGAAGGTAATATACCCATCGCCTCGCATAGTATTTGTTTTTGTGTGGGAACGCTTAAATAGCTTCCCTTTGCACTTTTCAAGAACACAGCACATTGTCATGAACAGGAGTCACCCTGACGTAGTACATCTTTTGAACTTAATCCCCCTAGATAACCAAAAGTTTATGTGTTTAGACAACATCTTCCCAGACTCCCAGACATTAATAATTACCATTCTGTTCTCAACTTCTGTAAGGTTAGTTTTGTTAAATTCCACATGTAAGTCAGATTTTGCAGCACTTGTACTCCCGTACTTCCTTCCAGGTTATTCCACTTCATTTTGTAACTGACAGTTCCATCCCCGTTGTTGCAAACGACAGTGTTGTGGTCTTTGTCAAGACCGGATGCCACGAAGAAGGGCGTGTGAGTATCTCGTCAGCAACTGATTTCCTTTCTCTTGGAAACGCCTGGACAATTAGTGATGGGATAGCTAGGTCATATGGTAATTCTGGTTTCAATTCTTTGACGAATTTCAATAATATTTTCCATAATGGCTACAGCATTTCACATTGCCACCAACACACGTTAACTTTCCCATTTCTCCACATCCTAGCCATTGGTTAGGATATAACTTTAGCAGGCTTGATACGATGTCACTGTGGTTTCATTATGAATTTCCCTGGGACATGTTCCATGTGTGGATCAGCCATTTATCTGCCTTGTGAATATTTTTGCTTATTGCATAGGTTGTCGTTTCATTCAGTTGATTGTTTCCTTTGATAGGAAAACAGCTTTCTTATATATAATCCTGTTTGTCTATTTTCTTTAGTTTCCTGTGATTTTAGGTTCACATTGCAGGTTTTTCAAAGAGAGAAGTACACCGTACATTGCCTGCAGGACCCTGATCCTATCTTCCATGGCTACAGCCAAGTACTTGGCAATGTCTTGCCTCACCCCACGCCCTCCCTGTGTCTGCCCCAGCCTAACATATTCACTACTGTGTTTTTAACTTGTATCAAATCATCTAGTTTCTAGACTCCACATTTGAGTGACAGTATATAATATCTGTACTTAGCAAACTACACTTAACATAGTAGGCTCCAATTCCATCCACATTATTACAAATGACAAGATTTCACTTTTTTATGACTGAGTAATATCCTATTATGTACGTGTATTACATTTTTAGAGCCCATTTGTTGGTGAATGGACACAGGCTATTTTCTTGGCTATTCTGAGTAGTGCTGTAATAAACATGGAAATGCAGTTCCATTTCCTTTGGATAATCCCCTAGGGACTGCAGGAGCCCACGGTAGTTCTGTTTCTGGCTTTACCGTGCCTTTCCACAGCGGCCATGCGCTGGCAGCACTGTTCACAGTGTGCGACGGCTCCCTTTCACCCTCACTGACGCTGGTCAGCTTCTGTCTTTTGGGTATAGTCAACCATGCTGGAGGGAGGCACATCTCATTGTGGCTCGGACCTTCCTGGAGCGAGGCCTGGCTGAAGCCAGGAGCCAGGAGCTTCCTCCAGGTCTCCTGCACAAGTGGCAGGGACTCAAACCCTTGGACCATCTTGTACTGTTTTTTCCCAGGTCATCAGCAGGGAGCTGGATCCGAAGTAGAGCAGCCAGAACTCAAACTCATTGCCCAGCTGGGTTGCTGGTGTCGAGGGCAGTAACTTCACCCGTGGCCAGCTATAATTTTTAATGTGCTGTTGGATTTTATTTGCTAGTGTGCTATTAAATATTTTATATCTATGTTCATTAAGAATATTGGCCTATAATTTTCTTTTTTATTTTGTCCTTACCTAGTTTTGGTGTCCAGGTAATGCCAACATCAAGAGTGATCTTAGAATTTTATGCTTCTCTATTTTTGAAATGATTTAAGCAGTACTGGTGTTAATTTTTAAAGCATTGGTAGATGGGACTGGTCTGGGGGCTTAGTGAATCAGGCTGCCACCTTCAGTGCTGGTCCCTGAGTAGGCTCTGGTTCCATCTGGCTCCTTGCTTAATGACCTGGGAAAGCAGCAGAAGACAGGCCATGTGCTTGGGCCGCTGTATCAACGTGGGAGACACCGACGAAGCTCCTGGCTTGGCTCAGTCCTCACCACTGCACCCATCTACAGAGTGAACAGATGGTAGAAGATGACTCTCTTTGTCTCTCCTTCTGTGTCTCTGAAACTCTGTATTTCAAATAAATATATAAGCCTTTAAAAACACCAAAGATTTTGTAGAATTCATCAGTGAAATTATTTGATCGCAATGGCAGATTTTTTTTTATTACTGATTCATTTTTGGACTCCATGCATTCTGTTTTATCACAGCTCAGTCTTGGTAAGGTGCATGTATTCGAGAATCCGCCCAAGTCTTCTAGATTAAAAGGCTTTATTTATTCTTATTTTAAATGTAGAATTTACAGAGAGAAGGGAAGACAGATTTTACATCTGGTTTACTCCTCAAGTGACTGCAGCAGCTGGAGCTGAACCGATCTGAAGCCAGGAGCCAGGAGCTTCTTTCAGGTCTCCCAGGTGGATGTGGGCATCCAAGGACCTGAGCCATCCTTGACTGCTTTGCCAGGCCACAAGCAGGGAGCCGGATCAGAGTGGAGCGACCAGGACACAAACCGGTGCCGGCACGCCAGCCACTGCACAGGGCCAATGTGTATTGGATTATTGAAATGTTTGCCATATACCATTTATTTTAATCCCAACCATCTGTTGTTTTTCTGTGGTGTCAATTCTGATTCTATGTGTTTGGATCCTGTCTTTTTCTGGGTCAGTCTAGAAGTTTATCAATGTGCTTATCTTTTCAAAGAGCAAGCTCTTGGTTTTATTGAGTTCGGGGCATACTTTTAGTCTGTAAGTCATTTATTTGTGCTCTGGTTTGTACTATTTCTTTCCTCAAATCAGTTTTAGATTTGATTTGTTCTTGTGCGTCTAGTTCTTTGATAAGTCATTTACTGGAGCTCTTGCTGTTTGTTCAATGCGGCTATTGGTTTTTATGAACTTCTTTCACAGTACTTTGTACCATCCTGGAGGCTTTAAATGTTGTATTTCATTTTCATCTGCTTCAGGGAACTATGTGGCCTGGTGCGATGGCTCAGTAGCTGAATACACACTTTGCATGTACCGGGATCCTATATGGGCATCAGCTCATATCCCAGCTGCTCCACTTTCCACCCAGCTCGTAGCCTGGGAAAGCACTAGGGGATGACAAAGCCTGGGACCCTGCACCCGTGTGGGAGACCTGGAAGAAGCTCCTGGCTCCTGGCTTCAGATCGGCTCAGTTCTGACCGTTGCAGCCATTTGGGGAGTGAACCAGCAGATGAAGCTCTTTGCCTCTCCTTCTCTCAGCAAATCTGCCTTTCCAATAAAAAGCAATAGATGTCTAAAAAAGAAATTTAAAATTTTTTTCCTGATTCTTCGTTGATCCATTGATTTTTCAGGAGTGAGTTAATTTTCATGTACTTTTATAGTGTCCAGTTTTCTTGTTTATTTCTAGTGTTGTCATCAAAGATAATATGATTTATATATTTTTTTTAATTTCTTGAGATTCATTTTGTGACGTAGCAGATTATTTATCCTGGATAATATTCCATGTGTTGGTGAGGAAAAATGTAATTTGCTGCTTTTGGATGGAAAGTTCTATAGATGTCTATTAGGTCAGTAAATCTAGGGTTCAATCCATGTTGATTTTTTTTTTGTACTTTATTTGTAGTTACATGATCTGTCCATTTCTCAAAGCGGGATGTTCAACTCCACCACTGTTATTATATTGGTGTCTGTTTCTGCCTTTAAGGCTCCTGATATTTTCAGGGTTCAGATTTAGGTGTCTGTCCTCTATCCATGCCTGTTATTTTGCTGCCTGGATGGCTTTCCTGGTCTCTTTTTATTGCTTTTGATTTAAAAATCTCTTCTCTGAAAGCAGGATAGCCACTCCTGCTTCTCTTGGGTTCTTTCTCTGTCCAGTGTTTTATGCTTGCACATTGGACAGCTTGTATCCCAAGGTAATGTGAATTTCTTGTGAATAGCATATCATTGTGTCTTTTTAAAAAATCCATTTAATCATGTTATGTCTTTCAAACAGAGAATTTTTCTCATTGGCCTTTAAGGTAATTATTGTTAGGTAATGTCTTAAATTGCCACTTTTATCCTTGTTTTGTGTTTTTATTGTAATTTCCTTCATCCACTATTATAATCTCAATCTGTAGATAAGTGATTTTCTCTAGTGGTGTACTTTGAGTTCTTGCTTATTGTTTTATAGACTTGCTCTGTGGTCGTCTGAGGCTTGCAAAAAAAGCTTCTTTTGAATATACAAAGCTACTTGGAAATTATAGTAATTTATCATTGATTATAACGATTGCACAGGAGACAAAAGGCAGAAATAAGAAAGTCTAATCATGAATTTTGTCTTTGTGTTCCACTGCCCCCCACCTTAGGATCTCTTTGATGTCCCATTGGACTCATTATTACCCATCTCTTAATCTTTTGATGCAGCTATTATAATCTGTGTCTTGTGGTACAGATATAAAACACTTACACACCATGTTGCATCATTAGGGCATTTCCAATTTGCATCGTTTATCTTCTACTATGTTCTCCTCACTTGTTAGGCCTGTCCCGAACACGCTCGCTCAGGTTTGTTTGGGAATGCCTGTTGCTCCTACCTGAATTCTTCAAGTAGGAAGACAGTGTTCCTGGTCGGCAGGGTGCTCCCTTCAGTGATGTGCAAGGCCTTCACGCACACCTTCCTGACCGCAAGGCCTCTGCTGGAATGCTGCGGTTGGCCACCTGGGACCGCGTCACTGGCGTCTGCTTCTTTGCCACTTTGAGAACCCTCTCTTCATCTTTAACCTTAGAAAGACTGATTACAATAGATCTTGAAATAGACTTGGTGGGTTGAATCTGACTGGAGGCCTTTGCCCTTCAGGTTCCTGCAGAGTTGTATCTTTCTCCAAGCTTGGGAAGTCTGCTGTCACACTCTTTTTGGATATGGTTTGGATCCATTAGCAGTCTTAACTTCCTGTTGAATCCTGATCGCCTGAACGTTTGCTGCTCTTCCGATTCATATTTCGAAGCCTTTCTTCTTGCTTCTTGATTCCTTTTTCTTCTTCAATTGTGTGTTTTCAAATTAACCATCTCTGAGCACAAACTCTACTGAATGATCTATTCTGACATGGATGTTTTCTAGCACATTTTAAAGTTCAGCCAGTGTGTTTTTCAGTTGAAGTATTTCTGCTTGATTTTGTGTAAGTACTTCCATTTCTCAAATCTGTTAGACTCCTGAATGAGTTCTCTGGATTTTCTTGACTTTCCCTGAACTTTTTCAACACAGCTATTGTGAAATCTTCATCTAAGTATTTGGAGATTCCAATTCCTAGGTAGTTGTTTCTGGCGTCTGTTTCGCCCTTTCTGGGGAGGTTGTGGCTGCTTGTAGGCTCTTGATGTTTCTTGGTGTGCCGCATCCATCCGCACATTAAAGGATTAGTTGTGGTAATCCCGTTCCATTCGTGGCTGTCTGTCTAAGCACACTAACTCATCTGTTTATTTTCTCTGAGTTTCTGGTTACATCTGCTGCTTCTGCACTAAAGTACAGTGGCACTTGATATGTTTTTAAGTGATTCAGTCTTAAAATACTCCCCCAACTCAGATTTGTCCCAAACCCTCCAGTTGATGTACTGTTCTGTAGAGTTGGGGAAGGCCCCATAAAAGGGTGCTCTAGCCCTGTGAGCCTCTTCCTGGGGCTGTGGCAGGCTCGGATGCCAAGATCCTGACTGCAGCCCTCAGCCCACCAAGAGCCAGGGCAGAATGGGGAGAAGTCACAGCTCTCTCTGCTCTGGATCCGCTGCCACTGAGGCAGGCTCACTGCCCGATGCCACACTGTCAGCCACCGAGTGATACTGACGGAGTGTAGGATTGCTAAAGTAGGACTGTGGACCTCGGAAGGCACTGATACGCGTCAGGGACTCCGCAGGCGCTGGTCTGGGGACAGGGCCTGCAGAGGCCCCAACAGACCTGTGGTTTCCTCCTGTCTGCCCACGGGCTCATTGCAGACAAGCTCTCACCCACTCAGCTGGTCCTAAGTGGGTACACTTGGTCTTACAGTCACCAGAACTGTGAGAGGCTGGCAGGGACACACACTGAAATGTGTCTCAGCAGGGTGCAGCTCTCTACCTGATCCCGGAACAAAGCCAGAGCGCAGCAGGTGCTGACCTGCAGACAGCAGCTGTTAGGGTTTGTCTGGCAGGCTGTACTGGTCAGTCTGGAGCCCTAAGGCACAGTCCTGTGGCCCCTTGCTGTCTGCTCAAGGTAGGGAGCGTGATGAAGGCAGCCCTCTGGCCGTCCAGAACTGGTCTAGATGTCAGTCACAGGTCCCTGCAGCAGCTCCAGGGAAACGACTCCGGCCCTCGAAGGCCAGCAGCGACACAGGTCAAAGTGAGTGCGACCTGTGGATGGCAGGTCTCTGCTGACACTGGGCGAGTCTGGTGACCCGGTCTGTGAGCCCTGGCTGGGCATTGCCAGATGCCGGGGCTTGCACTCTATGCATGGCGGGAGTTTTACTTTCAGTTGCCAGTTGGTGGACGGGTGGCTGAGGCCACTTGGACCCACTTGGTTTCAGAAGCTCCAAATATATGAAACCGACGGCCAGGCAAGGGGACTCAACCCATCTGATTTTTGTGTCAGTGGGCCAGCACTTCCCCCTTTCCCCGCAGGAGGCCTCTGGGTGCTGAGGGCAACTCTGCTTCCTGCAGTCTTCAAGGTGCCTTTCCGATGAGGGCAATAGGAGATGGCTTCTGGCCTCTCACCTGGCTTAGGTGACTCTCCTGAAGGTGATTTGTTGTCTCTGGAGAGGTGATGCCCAGAGCCCCTGACTTGCTGGTGACAAGCTTCTCATTCACATCAACTCATTTTCTGCAAAAATGTCTGCTTGCATTTTTACTGATCTGTCCAGGGAGGACCGAGAGTTGATCTTGTTCAGTCTGCTCATTCCTGAAAATAGTGTAACTCTTCACTTGGATCGTTTTTGATTTGTTTTTCAATAATGTATTAGGTGTACAAATCTTATATTATTTAATTTAACCATAAGTATTTCGCATTTTTGGCTGTTACTGTAATGGAATTGTTTAAAATTTAGTTTCTAATTGCAAATACTAAGTAAATAGACACAGCGGTTGATTGTGTATGTTAACCCGTATTCTGTAATCTTAGAAAACTCACTAGACCTGGTAGTCTTAGCTTCATCAGGATTTTCAACATATACAGTCATGCCTCTAGACAAATAGAGCAAGTTTCACCTCTTGCTAACATGCAGGATTTTTATTTCTTTTTCTTGCATTATTCCATTGGATAGGGTCCTCAGTACAACACAGTATAGGAGTGGGAGACAATCTGAGTTTGTTCACTATAGTAGGAGAGAGGACATCAAGATGAGACTTCATTAATGTCCTTTATTGAGTTGAGGAAAATCCCTTTTACAGTTAATTTGCCAAGAGTTCTTACCAAGAACAGATTTTGAATTTTGCCAAATGCCTTTTTAATTAAAAAAAAAAAAAGGCTTACTTAGTTGAAAGGCAGAGCGACAGAGAAGGGGAAAGAGAGAAAGAAAGAGATCTATCTGCTGCCGAAAGCAAGAGGACGTGTCCTCGGGAAGGAATCCTTGTTCTGATTTTGAAGACAACTCTTGACTCTGCAGACTGGGGAGTTTGTAGTATTATCCCCAAGTTAACTGTGGAAGTCTGATGCGGTGTGGTAGACAGCGTGGGCCAGCACTGCATCCTCTGGCAGCCCTGGCTGATGGACTTGGGGTTGTTTTCCATGGAACCTCATTGCTAACGCTCCCGCTTCCCATACAGCTGGTGTTGGCACAGTGAAGCTGAGGGAATGAACCCATGGGCTGGAGAGAAGGAGACTATTGGAAGTGCTGTGAGCCGACACATGGCCAGTCCAGGGGGCAGGGGGACAGCCACAGGCTGTGGGTCTCTTTGATGGGAGAAGGAGCGAGGAGCCTGTACCTGCTTCAACTAATCATTTCCTGCGGCTGATGCAGTGGAGTGACAGACGAATCCTCTGCCTGTGGCGGTGGCATCCCATACGGGCACGGGTTCCCACCTGCTTCATTTCTCTCCGTAAATGTGCCAGGGAAAGCGGCAGAGATGGCCCGAGCGCTTGAACCCCTGCACCCATGTGAGAAAACTGGAAGAGGCTACTGGCTTGTTACAGCCATCTGGGGTGTTCACTAATGGATGGAAGATTCTCTGTTCTCTCTCTCAGTCTCTCTTGCTCTACCTTTCAAATAAACAAACCTTTAAAACAATCACGGAGCTTTATTGTATTCAAGAGAGAGGTGGAGACAGACAGACTTCATTACTGCTTCACTCTGCAGATGCCTGCCACACTGGAGCTGGGTCAACGGCCCCCATATGTCCCCTGCATGGTGCAGAAGGCCCCATGCATGAGCCTGCAGCATTTCCAGGGTGTGTATTAAGAGAAAGCTGAAACTGTAAGTGTAACTGAACTTGAACCTGGGCCCTGGGAGGCAGCCATCTTTAACTAGTATGTCAAAGGGTGACCCCTCTGTGCAGTCCTTTAGTGACAAGGGATTTGAAAGGAAGTTTCAAACCTAGGCTTTACCTTTGATTCTTGCTTCCCTGCCTGACTTCTTCTTCTTTTAAATTAATTTTTATTGGAAAGTCAGATATACACAGAGGAGGAGAGACAGAGAGGAAGAGCTTCCATCCGATGATTCACTCCCCAAGTGAGCCGCAATGGCCGGTGCGCGCCAATCCGAAGCCGGGAACCAGGAACCTCTTCCGGGTCTCCCACGCGGGTGCAGGGTCCCAAAGCTTTGGGCCGTCCTCGACTGCTTTCCCAGGCCACAAGCAGGGAGCTGGATGGGAAGTGGGGCTACCAAGATTAGAATCAGTGCCCATATAGGATCCCGGCGTGTACAAGGCAAGGACCTTCGCCACCAGGCTATGGTGCCAGGCCCGCTCCTTGCTTCTTATCCAGAATACAGCCATAACTTCCCAATCAGTGCCTCTGGTTTGAGGACCTCTGTTTAGGGTGACCATTTCTACTTCCGTTTCTGTTAAGTTATAAAAGCAGTGCTTGTTTGTGCTGTAGAAAGGGCAAGTAAAAACCCAAAACAGCCTCTCTTCTGCTTACCCAGCTCGGCCCCGCTTCGCTCGTTTGCACTTAGAGACCAGAGCGGAAGACAACAAGGAGCACTCTGGACCACGTGGGAGCACCTCCTTAAGGCACGTATTTACAGTAAAGCAAAGACTGCCATCTTTGTCCCTGGCCTACCAACTGGCCACACCGGGATCTTTCCAGCCATTTTTCATCCCTGTGTGTTCGTATCAGTGCTACACGCATGTTACATGCAGAAGATTCACACACTGCTTCAGCCTTTGGCTCTCATGTCCCATGATGAAGCTTTCCGTGTCAGACAGCATCATAACCAGCACCCTTAGATGCACATTTAGGTGGTATCCAGTTTTTTAAAAACCTGCTTTTCTGTACAGTGCATCCTTGTCCGGGTTGGACATGTATCCGAGCACCTGGACGGGGCCCTGTTGCGGGGCTCTGTCTGACGGCGCTTGCCAGCCCACCCCCTCCAACAGTGCCAGGGACTGCATTCTGCCAACACTGCCCCTCTGCTGGGTTTTGCACGGTGCTTTCTGTATGCGTCTCAGTAGTTCTGCCCTCTTGATGGGTCCAGAGTGAGCCACCAACAGCAAATTTCTTTACTCTGTTTGTTGAGGCATGGGAGGACCATAAATATGTTTTGCCTACAAAAAGTTAATGATCCGTGGTGAGGAATGTAGCCTTTGAAGCTGCCTTCCAGCCCGTCCGGCTGGGGGACGCGGAGGCAGTGTGCTCTGCACCTGGCAAGGGCGCAGAGGAAAGCGTGGCCTTTCTCGGGCGGCGCCTGCCAAGCAGACCGCAGCCCTCAGGCCCACCTTTTCCTGCTTGCTCAACATACACGTGGTGTGCTGGCACAGGTGGGTGCTGGGCAGCTGCTGCTCTGCTGCGGGGCTGGGCGGGAAGGCATTTTCTGCTCCCCATGTCTGATTGCCCCCACTTGGACTTTTGGATGGGCCTGGGAAGTTTCCTCCGGGGACTGAGCCCTACCGCCAGTAGCTCCCCTGGCCTCTTGGCTTGCCACTTTGTGAAAACCATGCTCTTTGGTTCTGCGCCGCCCCCCAACTCCCCCACTCCCTGTAGCTAATTTGTCTCTATCTCAGAGGCAAAGGAATGCTTGGAATGGCATGGAAACTTGAAACACAATGGATTCTCTAAGAAACAGAATCTTTAGCTGTGAAAGATTTGCCCACAAATAGAACAGCCCTAGCAGGCTAGCTGGTGTTGCGCTGTTCTCCCAGCTTTCTGCTGTCTTCAGGCCTGGGGCCTCTGGGTGCTCCTGGTTTCCCTGCCTCTCTTCCCTTTGCTGGCAGACCCGTCTCCTCCAAATTCCTGCAGAACTCTGTGTTATGTCAGGTGTCACACCTAGTGTTGCTACTTCAATGGCAGCAGTCATAATATATTGCTTCCCATTGTGGTAGGCACCCTACGCTGCGTTACCCAGATGAACTCATTTAGACTTCATTTGGCAATTTCTCGAACATTCTATGATGACTTCACATTTTGATTGCTCTTCTTCCGCTTATCCAAAAGTAGTTTTTTTTTTTGTTTTTATTTACAATTTTGAATTTTATGGTACAATTCCATAGAATCTAAGATTCTACCCCCCAGAGTAGTTTTGAAAATTAACACACACACACACACACACACACAACTTTATGATTGGCATAACACATCAGTCCCTTGGCAAAAATATCCTGAACTCCCATATAGCAAAGACAGATCACACAGAATGCTGTAATTGCTCGCTCCTTTAAGCTGGCGTCAGGAGTATTTGGCCTACTAACTAGATCATTTGT
Organism: Ochotona princeps; assembly: GCF_030435755.1. Classification (NCBI taxonomy): domain Eukaryota; kingdom Metazoa; phylum Chordata; class Mammalia; order Lagomorpha; family Ochotonidae; genus Ochotona; species Ochotona princeps. Next base: position 2,836,241 of record NC_080856.1, on the reverse strand, counting down.
TGAACATTCCAGGGCAGGTGTAAGGCTGAGGCACCACGTGGATGCCTGCAGCTGCGTCAGTCCAGCTCTGCACTGACCTCAACCCAAACAGGCGGCGACGACAGCCCGATGGCTCCTGCCGCCCACGTGCGACACCTGGCTTGTGTTCCCAGCTCCCCACTTTTGTTTTGGACATTTGGGGGAGTGAATGAACAAACAGGAACTTTTACTGTGTCTCTCAAAAAAATTTTTTAGGACACACTATTTCCATGCAGTAGAGGGAAAAGGGTGTGTGTATTCCTTTTCAAAGAGGAAATGAACGGTGAGCAGTAATAGCTAAACAATGAGCTGTGATTTTTTTTTCACATGTCATGTCTACAAAACTTTAATGTGAAAGGTAAAGAGACTTAAAGTGTGACGTGAGGGCGGCAAGAGAGGTTTTTCTGCCTGCTGGTTCACTCCCCACGTGCCTGCAGCAGCTGGGAGTCAGGCCTGAGCCAAGAGGCAGGGGCTCATTCCAGGTGTCCCGGATCCAAACGCCTGACCGCTTCCAGGCTGTGCCGTCGTCGGAAGCCAGGACAGAAGTCCAGGCAGGACTGGAAAGCAGGCACTCCGACGCAGACCGTGGGCAGCCAGGCAGGCTCTCAACTGAATACCTGCCTGTACACAAGTTCTGAATGAACATAGAAACACGAGCAGGTAAATCTGGATCCACAGCCTTTTTAACTGACCAACTCTGTTTGGACAAGCCCCTCAACCTTCCAAAGCCTGTTTTCTCATTGGTGAAATTAGAAAAATAAAGCCTTTCTAGAAATTATTCATTTAACTTGAAAGCAGGGGGAGGGAAAGACACAGAGAGATCTTCTATCCCCAAATGGCCCAAGTGGCGGGAACAGCCGATCTGAAGCCAGCAGCCATGAACTTCTTCCGGATACAGGGACCCAAGGACTTTAGCCTTCTTTTGCTGCCTTCCCAGGCCATCAGCATGGAATCAGATCCAGAAATGGAATAGCCAGGGCTAGAACCATCACCCATATGGGAAGCCTGCACTATAGGCGCAAGATTATCCTGCTGTGGTGGCTCCCATCAGGAGTAAGCAAAGTGCATGAAGGAGTTTAGCACATCCGGCTCCTTCATCGTCATCAGTATAATCTGTGGGGGCACACCACGCTCTGCAAGCGCCGCGGTCAGGAGAGCTGTCGAGGTGGGCACAGCGACAGAGGGCACCACGGCCCAAGCGAGTCTTCCTGCTGGTAGCATTCAGGCAAGGCTTGCAGAAGGTGAAAGGAAGAAGTTCATTTCTGTTTTTAGACAAAGTGGGGAAGAACAGATCTGGCCCGGGAGAGGGACACACGTAAAAGTAGGAAGAAAGGAAAGCGCACAGTGTGGCAGGAGCTGCTGTTGGTAATGCTTTGTCAGAGGATCAAGTTTTGGAGAATGAGCATGGAGACGGGGGAAGAGAGAAGGCAAAGACCAGATTCTAGAATGTTCTGTGTGTCCAGGTACTTGGTACCAGCAGTGGGTAGTCACCACACAGGTTGTTCAAGAAAAGAGATAGGATGAGATTTTGCATTCTAGGGGGAAAAAATCCCTACTGGAGCTGTGTAAACAATGAGCTGGAAAGCTGTGATGGTGGAGAGCTGGAATTTAATCAGGAGGGCATGGTCCCGGCGAGGCCTGAACAAGGTTAAATGGAACGGGTGAAGGACCCGTCACCCAGAGTGGCCAGCCCCTGGTCTCATGGCACCGTGCCACAAGGAGAAGGTGTTAGGGCGGTCAGCCAGGACAGTGACGATAGAAAGCAGCAAAGATTCGGGGGCAGGGGCAGCTGGTGAGAGCGCAGCTAAGCTACAGGTGTCTCTAATCTGGAATAAGGGCCAGGGCGTGCTGCAGCAGAGGGCTGGAGGAGGTTTGGAAACTTCAGCGGAATTGCAAAGTTAGGAGGCTCGCTGAGATCCGGAAGGCTCATCAAAGATTTCTCCAGGATTAAGAACGCTCATCTTCAGCTTTTACTTTCATTGCTTGAAAATACTCGGGTCACGTAGCGGCTGAGCGCGTAACGCATGGCCTGCCATTTTATACCCTTGACACAGGTGGCGCTGGCGCCTGGCAGGGAGAGGGCGGCAGCGCGTGCTTGGCCAGGGGCGCGGATTCGGTGGCCTGGCTGGGTCTTCCCTGGGACGGGGTTAGGCCGAGAACCTGTGGCCTCAAGGGGCACGGGTGCAGCCGCTCCCCTCCTCCCCCCGTGGAGTCTTGCAGCCCAGGTCTTACCTAACTCAGGTAAGGGGCGGGCATGGAGGGAGCAGACCCTCTCCGTACTAAGACAGGCCCCACTTGGGGAAAGAGGGCTGGTTGTGCGTGGACCACAGCCATCCTGACCCAGCAGGCGCTCGGGGTGGGGTGGGAGCAGCTGAGGGTGTGCCAGGCCGCTTGCGGGGCGTGGGTGCCCGCGTGAGGAGGGCCACGTGGGCCATGGCCCTGCGCTTGGCTCCCAGCGCCGCGGAATGGAGGGGACAACATCCGAGGCCTGATGGGGTGCCCTCACTGCGCCCTCCCGGCGTGGGGGGTCCTCGCTGGGTGCTTGGCCGGGTCGCAGGGTTGAGGTGACACGGGGCGGGCTGGGCGGGGGTCCTTTCCCTGGACCCAGGAGAGGATGCCAGCAGCTGCGGGCGTTGGCTTGGGGGCCGTGGGAGAGCGCACAGCTGAAGGAGGTGAGAGGGGATGACGGCTCCTGGGCAGACTCCTCCAGCTACGCAGAGCAATAATCAAACGCAGAAAGTCGCCTTTTCAACTAAGAAAAGGTGGGGGCAGGACAGCGTGGGCTGGAGTCCTCCCCCCCTCAGCAGCTAGGAAATTGCCTGAAAGCCGTGGCTGTTTCCTTCAGACGGTGATGGGGGAGCATTCAGCCACATCCTGAAAGAGCAAAGGCGACGGAAATGCCTGGTGCTAGGATTTAATTAGAAGCCCTAAGAGGTGGAGTGGCAGGTTGTGGGTGTTGGAGGGGTGGAGTAGCACAGAGCCTGTGTCAGGGTCCTTGAGGGGAGAGACAGCTGTGATGCCCGCATTGAGGTCCGTCGTGCCTGGTTAAGGGCTGGCTGAGCCCTTACCACCTGCCCACTCTACGGAACAGAGCCGAGAGTCCTCCAGGATCCATCGGTCAAGTATGGTGGAGTGAGGCATGCATGTGCTTTTGGTCCATTTCTTCCATTTGTCCCGCCGGTGGCACAAAGCAGTGGGTTGCTTGCAGAATCCTGGGCTCAGGGACACACGTGGTGGGGAGCTGGGGGAGCTGAGCTCTGGATCCCCCCCCAGCAGAGGGGTCACTGTGGCCTCATTTGAATGCCTCCCCTGAGCCTTGGTTTCTTTGAGGGAAAAGACCTTTGCAGGCATTCAGCCGTGTCCCGGGAGCTGCGCTGCCTGGCCGCATGACCGCCCTGGTCACAGGGAACTTGTTACTGCCTGGCCTGCAGGGTCAGCAGCTCTGTCCCGACTGGCCCAGCCGTTGGGAACTGGCTGCTGTTGCCTCCACATCTGGTCCTCTAGCATTTGCACTCGTTGGCGCCGTGCAGGATGAAATGTCTCATGCTGCTTCCACAAACATTTGAGAACTGCTAACACATTTCCTTCCACTCACTCCACAAGGCTGCTTTTCTTCCACTTAAGCACGCCCAGCTCTCTCAAACCGGGAGGCTGTGAGGGGTAGTGGAAAGAAGGCTAGCCCCTGAGCCAGACACCCCTGCCTGCGGCTCCTCGTCCTTCCAAACACGCTAATGTTGGGCGCTTGGAGCGGCTCTGTCCCTGAAATGTGTGCATGAAGATACTCCTGTGACTGAAGAGCTGGGGGGAAGTGGCTGAAGCTCCATGTTCATAGTATGAACTTAAAATATGAGAGCTGTTACACTTCCAGGGACCTATTGGAGACATATTTTAATTGATCTTTCTTCATCATTGCTGTTTGTGCAGAACGGAGTTGTTTCCTGTGAAGTCTGGGAGGGAGTGGGAGCTTGGCTTCCTCGGGGCAGGGTTCCTGTCCGACAGACTCCATGACTGTGTCAACCGAACCCTCCCCTGCCCCAGTGTTTTAACTCGTGCCGCTGTTCAGTTGACTTTGCCTCATCCCCAGTAGCTCTGAAGTTGACTAAACCCATGGTTCCTAACAGTGGCAGCCACGGTTCTGTCCTGTGGTCTCCGTAAATGTCTGACAATCTGGTGACTGAGGCCCTGCCCCGGCGCCGGCCCCGCTGTTCTACTGCTGCCACGGTGCTGCGTCAGGCCGGCAGGGCTTGGCATCTGTCTTTTGCACTCATCTCAGTTTTATGACGTGCAACTGTGTTAGAACTGGAATGTGACAGGAATGTGTGATGAGCAAGCCCTGGGAGGCAGGGAGGCTGCTGCCTGGGCCGACCTTATCTGCACGGAGGAGCTGCAGGGTGCCCTGGGGAGCCAGCCAGAGGCAGCCTTGGCAGTTCTGTACGGCTCCAGACTTGCTCAGGTTTTCATACCTGGGGCACCTCCGAGTCTCTGGAAGATGTGTTAACTCTTTGGCTCCTGGGCCAGTATGGTCAGCGTGTTTCTCACTCAGTCGCTCCCCCCCCCACACCTTCTAGAAGCTGACCTCTCATAGTGTCCTTTATGCCAGAAGTGCTTCCAGACTTTCCAGTGCTTTCTCTGCCTAGCGGAGTTCTGGGTTCCTCATCTCCAGCTCCTTCTGCAAAGCGGTTTCTCCTGGCGGCGAGTGTGTGCCAGAGGACTCTCCTGGGGGACCTAGCGGGGAGTTCCTGCAGAGTTAGGGAGCAGTGCATCTCTGTCCCCTTCCCTGTGGCGCCCACTTGTTCCCTGTGGCACACGGGGTCCATGGCCTGCAGCATGAGGTCCCTGCGGGCACGCCGGTGCCTCCAGCCTGCCCGGGATGACAGTGAGGGCTTGTCAGCAGGACTCAAGACTCCGCTGACAACATATGGAAAAGATGCAAATGCCAGGGCCTTTGCTAATTGCTTGTCCTTAGTAACTACGCAGAGTGAAGACAAGCCTGTCCTCTGTCTAAGAGCCGATTTAAATTGGGCTAAGTAATTGGTTGTGGTTGGTTTTAAATAGGTAATTCTGAAGTAATAAAGAGACTAATTTAAAATTTGTGAAGTAACCAATGAAGGCCTTAAAGGGTTTCCATCTTCTTGTGGCTTCTCATTTTGTGGGGGGCAAATCCCTCACTCTTGAGGGCGCACCACGCCGTTCCCCTCCCCGTTGGCTCCCACATCCTGGGCCGAGGACACCTTGTGGTTCCGCGCCTGTGCGCGTGCGGGCGCTGTGGCCGCTGCCGGGCTGCAGTGCTCTTTGTCTCGCTTGCCGCTGAATGTCTATTCATCACACGACACAACCCAGCCCCTCGCCTCTCGCTTCCTCCCCAGTGCACCCTCTTGGGGTCTGCTTTGTGACTGTGCTGTGGCGGGGTCTGGGGGATAGTGAAGGTGACCCATGCTTGGGCGCTGCCTCGGAGGGTCTGACGGTCAGGGAGAAACCGGCCGGAATTAAAGGGACATAGAAAACAAGCTCCCCTCCAGGTGGCCAACGCCTCGGTCAGGGGGTCGGGGCTGCTTCACACTCATGGGGTACGCCGCTCTTGGCGCCCCAACAGAGGCGGAAAACATCTGTTCTGACCCTCCCGAAGGAGCCCCAGTAGAAGTGCAGCCGCTCTGGCGCCCACACACGTCGCAGCGCCAGGCTCTTAGGGGGTGGCTCCCCGCGCGTCTGACGGTGGCAGAGCTCGGCTGGCCCCGTGTCCCAGCCCCGCCGGCCTGCGGGGAGCCCCAGCTGGCGTGCCGACCCGCAGCCCTGCAGCAGGCAGCTGAACGCATCGGTACTCTGAGAGATGCGCTCTTCCATGCCTCTGTGTTCTCCCGTCCTCCCTGAAGGGCAGCTGTCTCCCGGGAGCCTGGTGTGCCCTCGCTCGCCCGTGCAGGTGCTCAGGGCCGCTGTGGGGTGCGGGGCTGTGGCTGTGGGGCGCTCGGTGGGCGCACGGCTCCCGGCTGCCCTCTGGAGGAGCGGCCTCGGCGGGCTTGCCGCAGCGCGGCCGCGGGGAGGGCTCTGCGGCGGGCACGGCGGGCGGGGCGCTGCGGCGCGGGGGGCGGGCCGGGGCGGGGCGCGGGTGGGCTCTAAAAGTCGGAGCCCCGCGGCCGCGGCACCTCTCGGCACTGCGCTCGCCCTGCGGCCCGGCTGGCTGGGCGCGTGCCGCGGCGCTGCCCGAGTGCCGCTTGCCGCCGGCCGGCGTCGGCTGTGCCCCCGCTGCCCTGCCCGGCGTCCGCGTTCGCGGCGCCCCGGTGCACCGCCACGCTGCGGCGGGCGGCATGGGATAACGCGGCCATGGTGCGCCGGGATCGCCTCCGCAGGTGGGTGTGCGCGGCCGGGCAGGGGGTGTGGCCGTCGGGACTGGGCTGCCCTTTGGGGAGCCCGCGGCACTTAGCATCCTGGCACCCCGAATTGCCTTTTGAGAACGGGTCCCTGTTGCGGTGTGACGGAGGGCTTGCAGACCCAGAAGGGGCCGTCGTGTGACCCAGAGTGGTGGGTTGTGTGTGTGTGTTTAAGACTTCACCAATCTGGTGATGCGGTTTCTAGTGCTCAGAATTCGCTCGGCACGAGTTCAGGATTCTAAAATCCCTGGTGTTGCCGCAGCGGGAGTCAGGATTTTCAGTCGCCACAGTTTCCGCGGCATGGGTCGTGGTTCTCGGCCCGCGGTACTGCCATTGTGTGATCAGCGACCCTGGCAAGCCGGGGATGGCCCGTGTGCGGATCCTGACACCCCGGGGGTTGCGTGCGTAAAATTAGGGATCCTGACACCCCGGGGATCGTCCGTTTGCGGATCCTGATACCCCGGGGGTCGCTGCGTAAAATTAGGGATCCTGACACCCCGGGGATCGTCCGTTTGCGGATCCTGATACCCCGGGGGTCGCGTGCGTAAAATTAGGGATCCTGACATGCCGGGGAGCACGTGTGTGAAATTAGGGATCCTGACACCCCGGGAATTGCCCGCGTGCGGAGTCTGACACGCCAGGGATCGCCCGCGTGCGACTCGGGCTCCTCACACCCCCGGGGATCGCCACTGCACCGTGGGGATTTGAGACCGCGTTTTAGGGTTGCCGAAGCTGGCATCTCGGGGGCGTGCGCTCCGGCCGAGCGGAGGTGCAGCCTGGCGCCCACATTCCCGCGGTTTCTGTGGCTTGGCGGCCTCCCAGAAGGCTGCCATCGTGTTGGGTGGGCTCGCTTCCTGGACTGGGTCTCCCGCGATGCCAGCAAGTGGGCAGGGTAGGCATCCCGGGAGAGTGTACTCGTGGACTAGAAGGTGAAGGAAGCAGGGCTCAGAAAGGCTAATTTCCATCAAGTTTGTGACTGGAAATTGTCAGATTGTCAGGTTGCTTCTTAACTGGAAATCCCGATCTGTCTGGGCATTTTTTCCTGAGATAAGTCAGACAAAATGAGGGGCTGGCTGTTTGCTTTGTTGGATTAAAGAAAAAAAAAAAAAAACCCTGAGGTTTGGAGGGCGGGTGTCTAGGAGCAGAGTGTAGGGGCGCCTTGAGCTGACCTCACCTGCGAGGGTGCCCCCTCCCCCGCACCCCTCCCTGGCCCTGCTGAGTCATCGCAGCAGATCTGCTGGACCCTAAATGAAAGCCATGGAAGAAAGGCGGGGCTGGGGGAGTGAAGCCAGTGTGCCTGGCCTGAGCGCGGCTGGCGGGCGGCTGCAGTTCGTAGGCTCCGCTGAGACCTAATGCTCTCTATCGTTTGGTCTTTCACGGAGGTATTGGGATGTAGCCTGCTGCAGATGGGGTAAACACTGCGAAATAATCATGTTTTGGTATTTTGTAGAATCCTGTGTGAAAGGTGCCACTAAATGATTGTGTCTGTTTTACGGACAGCTTCTTGGGAAGAAAAAGGGGGGGGGCATGACACTTGAAAGGCCCGTGAAGCCACAGGATTTTTTATTTTTAGAGCTGAAACAAAACATTTTGTGAGTTGGATTAGTGAGTAGTGGCAAGGGCGGGAGCCCGGGAAACCGGTGGGAGGGGAGTTAACGGCCACAGAGCCTTCCCGGAAGACCTCGGGGAGCAAGTTCCTTCTTTGGCTCTATTTTCTCCACAGTTTTGGTTTTGGAAAGAGTTATTTCTGTTTTGGTTATTTCCGTTCTACCTGGTGTCCATCAGAAGTCACAGCTTAGAAACGGAACCTGTGGCCCGCCCCTCCTTAGCACTGGTCAGTGTGGACGGAGTGAGGAGCCTTCCCAGGTCAGGATGGCATGGAGCCAGGGTTCACCCCACCTGATGGGGGTGAGCTCTGTCATCCCGGGAAGACTCCTGCCAATAACTGGGTCTAAGAAAAGCAGAAATACAACCTGCCAGCCTGAGTTCTCAAGAGATTAGCTATTCGGGGATCACGACAAAGCTGCTCACACCGGAGCATGCAGTGCAGCCCTCTGTGGCCTGTTTCCCCCTCGACTGGTCGCAACCCCAGTTAGGTAGTGCGCCAACGGCTTCCCGCAGCCCAGGGAGCTAAGGGCAGCTCTGCGAATGTGAGAGTTTGAAAAGCAAAAAGGCAGCAGGACGTGTGTAGTTTTGCTGGTGTGGCTTTCAGAGTAGATATGCAGGCAGCCCCCCGCCCTTGGAGAGCCAGTGAGGAGGTGTACAGTACTTGAGTAGGTCCTCTTCACGCTGCATGGAAACCTCAACAGGTATCAGAATGAGCCCAGGGGAGGCCTGAGGGACATCAGTGCAGAGCCACAGTGGGCAGAGGGGCCATCGCACTGCGGGCACCCCATGACACAGGTGTGGGCGGCACAGAGTTCACTGTGTCACCCACCTGCTTTGCCACAGGATGCGGGAGTGGTGGGTCCAGGTGGGCCTGCTGGCCGTGCCCCTGCTGGCCGCGTACCTGCACATCCCGCCACCCCAGCTGTCCCCTGCTCTCCACTCCTGGAAGACTTCTGGCAAGTTTTTTACCTACAAAGGGCTGCGCATCTTCTACCAAGGTAAGAAGCGGCCTGCTGGACACCCGTGTGTGCCCGTCTCAGAGGGCCAGCCCAGTGCCAGCGTGCCCACCAAGCTGCTGGCCGTGCTACTGCGGTCTCTGTTTGAGCATGTGGGATGGCTGGCAGTCGCTGGCTGGCGGGTCACAAGGGGCCCACCTGTCTAGACTCTGTGTTTAATAAAAGCTTTCTATTTTATTTTTATTGGAAAGACAGAGAGGAGGAGAGATGGGAAGATCTTCGTCCTTAGGCTGCTTTATGTTGATACTAGCTTTCTCTGAACACCCCTAGTGTCAGGTGACATGTTAGCTACCATTGCTTCTCCCTCCTCAACCCTTATTTAATCTTTTTATGAGTGCTGTATATGTGACTAAGCGTGATTCATATCTTACCCTGTTAGTTAAGTTAATTTGTTAAGTATAATTATTCTGATTGCTCCTGATTAAGTAATTATTCTGTGCGCTGGGCGTCGAGTTACGCTTCAGCCTGTACGGTGTGGCTTCCTCGGCACAGTGGCGCTTGGCGACAGGTGTCGGCAGTCTCCGCCCACGGGGAAGAGCAGCAGCCTGCCTGAGGATGCTTCTGGGCGGGAGTCAAGAGCAATAACGAAAAATGTTTGTCATAAACCGTTTTTCATTATTGCTCCTGACCGCCTCTCACTTGCTGCGGCCGGTCGGCAGGTATGTGGGCATGTTTGATTGTTGCTTGGCTTTCGGTCGTAACAACGTTGAAGGGTGAGCTTCATGTATGTGGTTTATTTTTTCCTTAAGTTTGAAAACCAGCTTACATGTATAAATGGAATTGTGCTTAAGAATAATGTTCGTGGGCTAAAGTATACAAAATTCTTAATTGTAGATGAAATTATTTTTGAAAACCCTACAAAATTTTAATGCATGGGTAATATATGAACATGTAAGTTTCAATCCAATACTATAATCAAAGCAGAGCCTCATGTTTAATGATTTCATATTGTCATGCATTTTTTTTTTTTTTTTTAAAGATTTTATTATTATTGGAAAGCCAGATATACAGAGAGGAGGAGAGACAGAGAGGAAGATCTTCCATCCGATGATTCACTCCCCAAGTGAGCCGCAACGGGCCGGTACGCGCCAATCCGATGCCGGGAACCAGGAACCTCTTCCAGGTCTCCCACGCGGGGCAGGGTCCCAAAGCTTTGGGCCGTCCTCAACTGCTTTCCCAGGCCACAAGCAGGGAGCTGGATGGGAAGTGGAGCTGCCGGGATTAGAACCGGCGCCCATATGGGATCCCGGGGCTTTCAAGGCGAGGACTTTAGCCGCTAGACCACGCCGCCGGGCCCTGTCATGCATTTTTAAAAGTTCCTGTATCACTTAACTCTTTTTATGGCTGACAGCATCTTACTAGTCGTGTTACGCATGTGTCACTAGTTTGGGTCTCCCTTTCTAAAACCAGAAGCAGGGACAGGCAGGATAAGCTAAGGTGCTGCCAGGAAGAGCTGCTGCTCACACAGGCTTCTAGAAGTCTGCCAGTCAAGTCCGGGCATTTTGTGGTTTATGGGTTGTGACTGTATAGTTTCAAACTGTGAAAGTTTGCCTTTTGCTGTGAACAATAATTTGCATACTAGTAATATAGGGGAATGGGGAGATGCTTTAAAAAAACCTAAGTGAAAGTAAACTGCCTTCATGTATTTTCACATCAAGTATGCTGTCTACAATTTTAAATATAGATAAAATGGAGAAAATGCCAGTTTCTTAGCTAATTAGGCTTTCATTTTCAAAAGAAATGTATCATTTTAGCATCACTGATTTAGCCTTCTCCTCCTTGGGTCCTCTCGCTATTTACGCCTTGCGGGCTGGCTGTGTGCGGGCTGAGCCTGACTGCTCTTTCTCCGTCGTTGCAGACTCGGTGGGCGTCGTGGGAAGTCCGGAGATAGTGGTGCTTCTGCATGGCTTTCCAACATCCAGCTATGACTGGTATAAGGTAACACTGAAGCACTGGGTCCTGCTAAAAATCCCAAATCAAGGTTTTACTGTCATCACTAGAAGGCCTGTGCACACCTGAAGTGCTCAGTGAACACAGCACTGTGGACTGCAGGACTGAGGGCAGACAGCTGCAGGGCCTCTCAGGGAGATGAGTCGCTAGAGGTGAAGCCTTCCAAGGGGACCATCAGCCGGGTCTCCCGTGGCTTCACAAGGATTTTGTGATTGCCAGGAAACTGTGGTAGGGGCCAGGCCTCCGTGCTGCTGTCGTCAGTGGAAGGGAGACAGGTGCCAGAAGCTCCAATGCAACCGTCCCTTGTCCTGTAGATCTGGGAGCGTCTGCCCGAGGCTCCATGGGGTGACTGTCCTGCACTTCCTTTGTCCTGTAGATCTGGGAGGGTCTGACCCTGAGGTTCCACCGTGTGATCGCCCTGGACTTCCTTGGCTTTGGCTTCAGTGACAAACCGGTGAGCTGAAGCTCTGTGCAGTTTCGGGGGGCAGTGTGTGACTGTATCCTGTGTGTGTGACTGTATCCTGTGTGTGTGACTGTATCCTGTGTGTGTGACTGTATCCTGCCCGGTTTTTCCTCCATAGAGACCACATCACTATTCCATATTTGAGCAAGCCAGCATCGTGGAGGCGCTTTTGCGGCACCTGGGGCTGCAGAACCGTCGGATCAACCTGCTGTCTCATGACTACGGCGACATCGTGGCCCAGGAGCTGCTCTACAGGTCAGTGAGGCTGCAGCCCCTTGTCTGCCCTCAGGGCTCATCCTGAAGATGCCAGGTGCGGGGAGGGCACTTGGAAAAGGTCATGGAAGTGAGAACTGGAGCATAAGTTTATTTTGACACAAAATTGCTTTGAAATCCATAGGACCTTCTTCTTTTCTTTTTTTACTTCCATGAGCTTTCTGAAGATCCTTCCCTCTTGGGAATTTGTCTTCAGCCCTGCATGGTGTCTGCTCAGCTACATGTCTGCCATTTCACCCTCTGTTCCAGGTACAAGCAGAATCGATCCGGTCGGCTTACCATAAAGAGTCTCTGCCTGTCAAATGGAGGTAATTGCTCAGGCAGAAGGCAAGCAGGGTGCAGCCCTGAGGCCATGGGACACCTAGGGTTATCTACTGACACTCCCAAGAGTAGGGGACCGTTTTACCTGTGGGCGTCAGCAACTGCTTTGGTGGTCTGCTGAGACTGATGGACCCTTTCTCAGAATAATATCTTATTACATTTTTAAAAAATTTGTTTTTGTTAGAAAAGCAGATTTCCAGAGAGGAGAGACAAACTTCTACCCACTGGTTCACTCCCCATGGCTGCAACAGCCAGAGTTGAGCTGATCCAAAGCCAGGATCCAGGAGCTGGATGGGATATGGAGCAACCAGGACGTTAACTGCTGCCCGTATGGGATCCTGGTGCTTGAAGGGGGAGGATTAGCCAATTGAACCGGCATACCCCTCACCCCATGCCCCGCACTCATGGAAGGTGATTTTACTAGCCCAGGAGAAGTTGTGCTACAGCAAAATGTGCCTCTCAGCACAGGAGAAACCAGTGTCCAGTGTGGGCCAGGGTTGACCCCAGTCCTGACCTTGAGGCGTCAGAGTGTCATGCAGGGCAAAGCACAGGAGGCACTTCCCATGCAGTAAGGCATCAGGATTTAGTTCTAAGCTCTTTATGGATGGTCAGATTTCAGTTAGAAATTAGTAACCCTGGATTAGACCCTTTAGAAGTATTTCCTTTGCTTTGTATCCTATTGAGTCCAGTTTATATACCCATGAAAACCATGAATTCCTTATGAGCAGATTAAGAAAAATGTTGGTCTGTCCCTTTATCAGTCATGCTTAGGGCTTTTTTCCCATGGGCTCGGAAGACAGAGCCAGAAAAGAAAACACATCAGGTTTTGTTGTTTTGTTGCGGCCCAAATCATTACCAGCACTATGTACTCTGAAAGATGGAAGCAATGCTACAGGGCCAGGGCATCAGCATTCTAAGACCTGGAAGTTCCTTCTGCCCTGGTCCTCTTACTTTCAAATGAAAAGAGGGGCCAGTGTTGTGGCATATGAACTACAGCACAGGTGGCAAGCTGGCATTCCACATGGGTACCAGTTTTAGTGCTAGCTCCTTGCTCCCTGGTAATGGCCTGGGAGAGTGGTGGAAGATGGCCCAGTTGCTTCGGACCTGCCCCTTGGGGGAGACCTGGATGAAGTGCCCGGCTCTAGGCTTAGCCTGGCCCAGCTCTAACTGCTGTGCTGTTCATGAAGACTGCCTTCTCTGTGACTCTTCCAAATAAAAAAATCAGTCTCAAAAAGGAAATTAGGAAAGTAATCCCAGTGTGCTATAACTGAACCAGCTAAAACCAGAATTCCTTGGAGAAAGAATTAGTCAACGGTACAGTCACGTGTCCCTTTATGACAGGGATGTGTTCTGATAAACTGTCAATTCTATCCCTGCATATCCTTACACAAACTAGGACAGCCCCATGACCGGGGGACATGGTTTTCGAGGGATACTGATATCACTCCATGCAGTCCACTGTGGCACCTGACTATAAGGCTTTTATTTCTAGTTTGTTGACAGTGGACCGAGCAGTCTACGGCACTCACTGCAGGTCTGGCTAAGGGCTAAGACGCTCCTTTTCTCCTGCAGGTATATTTCCTGAGACGCACCGTCCTCTCCTGCTACAGAAGGTTAGCTATTTCACCATTAAGATTTGTGTGAAGAAAAATACTGCTGGACCTGTGAAAGGTTACAACTAAACTTCTCATTAAACTATATTAATGCAATTAGCTCTCCTCTAGTTGGGCAAATCAAGCGATGGGCTCCCATACAAAACCTACAGCTACTTCTGAGAAGATGAACAAATATTCATGGAAATACAGCTCTGAAAAAAATTGCTATTTGATATCTGGATAAATTAGGATTGTATTCTAAGCTTTAATGCATTAGGACCGAAAATGGGATTTAGCAAAATGTAGAAACTTGGAATTAAAAATAGGACTTCTCTTTTTTAAGCGAAGAATGTGGGTAGGAAAAACAAAAATAATCAAAAGTAGCAAGCATTTTGGGAGCTGTGGCTGAATGACCCTTGTTCTCTGTGTGCTGAGCTGCTGGTCTCCCCAGAGCACCGTGTCTTACAACCTCTTGTTCACCGTAGCTCCTCAAAGACGGAGGAGTCCTGTCGCCCATCCTCACGCGGCTCATGAACTTCTTTGTATTCTCTCGAGGGTAAGTCATCAGCACACCTCAGCTGTGGTTAGGAACTCTGGGGTGGAAAGTTTCTGCCATTTTAATCCTGGGCCAAGTCCTCTGGTGTGCTATTTTAAAGCCAAGGTGCAGACCACAGGCAGGAACTCTTAAACCACGGAAGGGCCAAAGCGCACGGCCTTAGAGCGCCCAGTCATATTTACCATCCGGAATCTCCTCACGCGTCCCTTCTGTGTTTTGGACTCTTTCAGCCTCACCCCGGTCTTTGGGCCGTACACGAGACCCTCTGAGAGTGAACTGTGGGACATGTGGGCAGGGGTCCGTAACAACGACGGGAACCTGGTGATTGACAGGTGAGAGGCCCTTGCCTTGGTTTTCAGAGATGCTTGTTTGGAGAGTGGGGAAGAAGGCAGGAGAGCCAGCAGTGCTCACAAGGTTGCTCAGGCCTGCCCTTCCCGAGAAGAAAAAGGCAACAGAGTGAGCCCTGAGGCTAAGCCACTTGGCACAAGGAATTTGGATAACCAGTTGCAAATTCTAATGCTAATTCAGGCTTGTTAGTGGTCCTCTGACTGTGGCAACTCCTTTGGATTTCTGGTAACACTAAATGCCTTAGTGTTGACCCTCACTGTAAGAGCCTAGGGCTCCCTGAGTGCAGGGCTCCTCCTCCCGCAGGCTGGCTGGCTGTGATGACAACAGGCACTCAAAGGGAGGAGGTCTTTGTCTTACACTAGGACTCCCCTTCCCTTGGGGCCCTGAGAATGTAGCGGCTTTCAGAGAGATGTGCATCCACCCGAGCCGTGGCCTTGCCTTCGTGGCTGCTGGGTAGTGTGGCTTCCAGGGTGCTCACTGAGGGCTCTTCTGAGAGCCGTGTCATGGCACCAATCCTCTTTCTTACCCCAACCCTCATGGAGACCCTGAATATTCATGTTAACACTAAATTGAAAAGCAAGACTCTCGTAATTTTCCTTTCCAAAAAGGTTACAAAAATAACTATTCTGAGGTTGCCAGACAGAGCAGTTAGAATATGTGAGCTTGAATTCTAAAATGAGGCTGTGGTGTCCTCCCCTGTGGGAAGACGCATTCTCCAGTTTTTTTCTATAGTCGGATGACGTTCAGAGGAGACAGCTTCCTGCACATGAGCTTTCACTGCCAAACTTCAGAGGTGGATGTCAACTTAGTGGTCATGTAGCTCAGTATTCATTTACTTACTTGAGAAAGGAAGTTCCCTCCTGCAGATTTACTCCCCAGATGCCCACAGTAGTGGGGTTCAAAAGGCTGAACCTGGGGACTGGAAACAGAACCCACATCTCCATGGGGGTGGCGGGATCCGATCCCTGGAGCCATCCCTCCACTGCCTCCAAGAACGAGTGTCAGCAGGGAGGTGATACTGGGAGTGGGGGAGGGCACTGGTCGGCCACGTGGGGAGGGATGAGGGGATGAACTACTGAGCGAGGAGCCTCAGGTTAACAGATGTGTGTTACACACTTGAATCACAGAGCTGGTTAGCAGTACAGCCCAAATCAGAACTCAGCCCAAGTTTTAGTCGCGTCAACCCCCACCCAGCTGCGTGCCTTTCCAGATCCTGTTCCGTTGTCAGTGAGCTCTCGGCAGGGTCACTGCTCTGGCTACATGGTGGTTAACTCCAGGGCATGACAGATGGACAAGTGAAGTGAGCTGGGAATGCCAAGTGGCAGGCGTATACACTGTTTCTGTGGTTTGTGCCAGTCTGGGTGTCTTGTGTGCCCCCTCTGAGTGTCATGTCCCACAGTCTCTTACAGTACATCAACCAGAGGAAGAAGTTCAGCAGACGCTGGCTAGGAGCGCTTGCATCGGTCTCCATCCC
Organism: Ochotona princeps; assembly: GCF_030435755.1. Taxonomy (NCBI): domain Eukaryota; kingdom Metazoa; phylum Chordata; class Mammalia; order Lagomorpha; family Ochotonidae; genus Ochotona; species Ochotona princeps. The sequence goes on along the minus strand of NC_080856.1, from coordinate 2,820,254 downwards.
CAGTGAGTACTTTTAGGTTCCCTCTGAATGGGAAAACTGCAGGACCACGGGGGTTCCCTGTGTCACCTCCCGTTAGGGTACCAGATTTAGCAAGCACGATTACCAAAATAACAAAAACCTTTTTTGAGTGTAATGTTTGTACTGTGCAATGTTTGGGACATCCCTACGCCTTCTGCCCCACGTCATTTTGTCTGAAATTAAAATTTCACCAGGACTCCTGTACTATGCCGCCCCCCGCCCCTCACACTGGGCGCACTGGGCTGTGGACAGTGTCGTGTGCAGCCTTCCTGGGGGGCAGCGGGGGTGCTTGGTCTCTGATGTGGCTTGGCAATGACCGCTGTGACAGATGCTGCTGCTGTTACTGATGAACAGGCTCAGGTGGCTTATGGTCCTCTGGTTCTTTATCTTACAGATCTGGCGGAATGATCAGTCTAGGCTCTCAGACACAGTTAGCTCAGGAATTTACATGCTGATTTTAAGTGAGAAGGGCCAGTTACGGCTGACCAGACTTCAAGAATGACAGGGTCCTGGATTTCCGGGAAGGGAAATGTTGAAAGTGGGGGCTTATTTCTTTAGGTCAGGGCGTAACAGCTGGAGGAGGGGCCAAATTCTGGTATACAAGAGTGTGAAAGGAACTACCAGGCTTGTTCCCAGCAGTCCTTTATTTGCTCCTTAGTGAAAGAAGCTGGCTTTCCTATCCCAAAATATGCTTTTATTTACAGAAAAAGCCCTTAACTATTCTAGGATTGGAGTAGAACAGATGTGAGGTGTTTCAGTAACTCACTGCTCTCTCTCCCAGTTCACTTCATCTACGGGCCACTGGATCCCATCAATCCCTACCCAGAGTTTCTGGAGCTGTACAGGTGAGTCTCAGAGGCTTACGTCTCGTTATTCATTCTGGCCTGTTGAGAGCTGCTGGCTTTAGCCACTGCTCTGACATCATTGGCTTTTCATCCAGGAAACATAATAAAAAGGTGAATCGAGGAGTCTATTCTCACATAGACATAAAGGTGAAGAAATTCAGTCACATATTATCTTGATTTATACAGTCTGTTTGCACTGGCATGGCTACTACATAATCCTTGGTGTACAGGTAAGAAAGCTATCATGTGAATCAAAGAAAGAAAGTGGATGTATCTTAAAGCCTTAGTCTGAGCTGAGCACTTTGTAGGGAGAGCTGGAGATGGGAACTCGCTGTGGAAAGGTGCCTTCTCACCGGCTGTTATTCCGTGTAGGTACTTACGCAGAAGGTGTTGCAATGTGAAATCTTGCCTATATCATGAAAGAATCTTCATAACTTCACATGGCCGAGTGGACACAACCCAGCTGTAAACTGCTTACTTACAATTTCACACAAAAATACCCTCTCTCACCTCTTCCTGGAGTTAAGGAAGGGCCTTTGTCACCTTTGCTTGGGCAGTGAGTCGCTTGAGGGACGTGCTTCTCTGATGCCCGCTGCTTCTCTAAGGAGCGGAAGGCATCCTGCTTTGGCACCTGTTGCAAGAGCGTATTTTCAACTTGCTCTTGGTTCTTTTAAGTGTGGTTTCTCTGCAAGCGCATTCTTCCTGGGGCTTCCCTGCCTTGCATCCCTTCCTCCCTCCAGCCTGAAGTTCACCTCCATGCTGTTCTCTTCCACTAGGAAAACGCTGCCGAGGTCCACAGTGTCGATTCTGGATGACCACATTAGCCACTATCCACAGCTAGAGGATCCCATGGGCTTCTTGAATGCGTACATGGGCTTCATCAACTCCTTCTGAGCTGGAGAGAGTAGCTTCCCTGTATTATCTCCCCCATTCCCTTATCCCTTGTGTGTTCCACTTAGGAAGAAAAAAACGCCCAACAGAGGTCCTGGCCACACCCTATTCTTTCACTCACACTGGTGAACAAGTACTGGAGAAAAGCCAGCAGAGGCCCTACATTGATACAGTAGTCCTCTTCCCACTGGTCCTTTGATGCCACTGTCATGTGTTGTTAGGAAATTCTGACGAGCGCTACTGATGCAAAAAGGCATTCTTGGCATGAAACACTTTAAACACTATTGGCCTCTCCTGAAACACTCAGAAGTGCTGTTTCCTAGCCCCGTCTCAGTTTGACTCCTGCATAAAGAATGAGGAGGGGGCCTACTTGTGCATTTAAGGGCACATGCTTTTTTTTTGTCCTTAAGTTCTTGAAGCAACACTTTAGAGTCCCTTGACATAATATTAGATTTAGTTTCTTAAGCTACTTACAGACATTTTGTTAGAATAGGTATTGACTTAAATAATACAGTATTTTAGTTATGTCAAGACTGATTTACCTATACATGTTCCATTTATTGTAAAAGATACTAACCAGCAGGCCTTTCTCTGCCAGCATAATGAACCTATTCACATGTCCAATGTTTGACTAGCCTAGCTATCTGCAGAATTTCCTAACATCACGGGCCATTAAGGACCAAGTGCATCTGTCTGTGCCAGAGATGTGCTGTTATTAGCTGGGAAGACCAACTCTGACAGCAAATAACAGCCTGCCACCTCATACCTCAGTGCTCGGAAGCATGTCCCTTCTGCGCTACAGCGGAGGGGGGGGGACCGTGTACAGTCCAAGCAGCCGTGTGGAATACACTTGGAACCCTTTCATGATTGCTGAATTTCCCACTGGCTGGCCCAGAGTGGTTTTCTCACACAGCTCAGCAATTTCTGTACTTTACAAGCAGGAAAGTTCTAGAAACTTTAAGAAAAATTCTGAAAGATCTGTGAGCAAATGGTGCTGAATACTTAAAAGTCACAGTTTCACTGTCTTAGTCAAAGCAGAATTAAGTGATTATTTTAAATTCATTTTTTATTAGCAACTTTAAGTATAACAACTTTGAAACTGGAATAAGTGTTTACTTTCTATTAATAAAATGAATTGTGACAAGAAGTGGACTCTGGCTTCCCCTCCCCCCCGCCCCCCAGGGTAACACCCCGGCGCTGTCAGGAGCGTTCAGACACACATTACAAGACAGGAATAGACTCACACAGCTCAAGCACAGGGCAGGGTTTGCTTTTCAAGATCATCCAAAGCTGTACTGTCGTACTGAAGCCGATCGGGTGAGGACAAAGAAAGGGAAGAAAGCAAACCACGCACAAGGACAGGTGTCTGCTTGATCTGCTGGCTCAGGGCTCAATGTTTATTTTGCGTCTCCAAAGTTATTAATCTTTAAAAATTGGATTCTGGGGCATTCATGCCACTAGCCTAGAGAGTGCACTTACGGTGCAGTGTCCATGAACTCCACGTCTCCCAGCGAGGACTTATCCAACAGAAGCCAAAATAACATCTACAGGTGTCCTCTCTTGGCTTCGGACTGTCACCTGCATGGTCACGCCATCTGCTAAGGCCAGCCTGGACCTCACTAGCAGGTCCCAGCCACCTCTGAATATCCCTGAAAGGACAAAGGAAGCCTGCATTCAGTCAAGACAAGCCCTGGCTCGCTGTGCCCTGCTTGTATGAGCTTTAATAGTGAGTTGTGGGAACCACATTCTACATATGAAGATAAAATGTAACTTTTCTACTCCCATGGGACCAGATTCAGGAAAGCACTCAGTACAGTGAGTGAGTACTCAGTACAGTGAGTGCCGCACTCAGAGCAGGGGGTGAACTGGACCTGCAGGACACACGTAAGTGTCCAGGCCAGATTCAGGAAGGTACTCAGTACAGTGAGTGCCGCACTCAGAGCAGGGGGTGAGCTGGACCTGCAGGACACACGTAAGTGTCCAGGCCAGATTCAGGAAGGGCACTCAGTACAGTGAGTGCCGCACTCAGAGCAGGGGGTGAGCTGGACCTGCAGGACACACGTAAGTGTCCAGGCCAGATGGACAGCAAAGAGTAAGAGCATGCAAACAAGTTACTCTAAGCTTCAAATGGCCACTGGTTAATGGAATGCCTGCCCACCTGCAACTTGTTCTATTGACATTCTGCAGACAATGTCAGGGAAGTCCAGTGGAACTCTTACCTGCCAGATAGAGCGAATGGGAATTTTTGTTCTCTGGTACTTTATCTGACCTTTCACACGGCTGCATGCCCAGAAATGTGATGATATTGTGGACAGCTTCTGCATTGGGGAGATTTAGGAGACAGCATTAGACAAGGGTGGGGTTCCCTGGCACCGGTCCATGAGCTCAGGTGGAAGGGGCTGTGGATGCTTTGGGGAGGGACACTCCTGGACGATAAACACACCGACTCGATCAGATGAGGAGGAGCAGGCCCTGACCTTTTGATGATTTAGCAACTACTTCAAGAAAGTTCTTCTGGAATGACAAGTGGTCTCTGAGGTTTTACACTGCTAGTGGGTGACACACAGGAGCAAAACTGTCCTCACCTTCAAGGGTTTTGGTAGAACTGAGAGCAAAGGTCTCTTCTTTCTCAAAGGTATCTCCCACTTCTTCCCAGGCAGCAGCGAAGTTAGGCTGTAGAACCTTCTGAATATGGTCAGACACAGTCACTTCAAGATCTTCTAGCTGGCAGGCGAGAGGCCAGAGTCAAATCAACGTGCTTGCAGAACAAGGAAAGGCAGCGGGCCTGACCACGTACCACCATGTGTTAGAATCCTTGTGGAACCGAAGCAAAACTATGCCCTGATGGTAATTACTTCTTTAGTCTGGGAAATCTAATGCTGCAAACTTTAGTAAAGAAAAGCATGGAAATAGGACATCTGGCCGGAGCTAGACAGCGTTGGGCCCGAAGCGCAAAGCAGTCAGGGGGCCACGTGACAGCGGAGCTGAGGCTGGCCAGCACCTCACTAACAGGGTGGCATTTTAACATAAGTATCCTCCTCCATTCTGTGTAGGCTTTGCAGTCCATGACCTAATTATGTGATAAGCAAACAAGGTTTTTGGGACAAAAATCAAAAAGCCACTTTAAACAAAGCTTATTTCATGTTATTAAAATTGTATGAAAAGTCATGTAATTCATGTAAGGTATTTTCATTTCTTCATTATCCCAGTATAAAGAGAAAAGTGAGCTTGTTTTAATTAATTGCAAAGTGGGAAATCTCAGTTCTCCCTAGTATCCGTTACAGAAGAGCCAACCAGGCCCTCCTCAGTGGTAATCTGAGACTAGAAACTTCACGTCAGACGTGCCCGAAAAAGTGCTCTCTTACAGCGGAAGTCGTCAATGTTGCGAAGGCGCTCGAGGGAGTCTGTAGGGAATACTCACCACATACTCATCATCGTACCCATCCTCATCTGGAAGCCCTGTGTTAGGGTCACAGTCCCGGACCGTAAACTTCATGGTACAGCTGAAGGTGCCTGCAACTACGGCAGAAGGAGCAGGCAGGCCTGTCAGTACTCAGGAGACACCACTGGACTCACGCTGGGCTCCACATTGTCACTTTAAACACACGCATGGCCTCTTTTCCAGGACAGTACTTTTCAAAAATATTCTGCTAATGGGCCAGAAAAGCAGCCCCAACTAGTATTATTTTAAAGTCTGCTCTGAATTGAGAGAATAGTACCAAAACGGTGTCGTGGGGTATACTCTGTTTTGCACTGGAAGAAAGGAAGCAGGGAGGACTTTGGGCCGCCTCTTGCCCTGCCTGTCAAGGGGCCTATGTGTTGAAAAATAATCACTACTCTGGGGCCTGACACAGGCAAACCCACAAAGCCTATGGTTCTTAAAATTACCATTGGCCAAGCACATCAGTGTGTCAACAGCAACACTGCTCGAAATTGTGGACTGACTCTGGGTCCACAGAGCACCAGAATTAGCCTGACTTTAAGTCAACTCTCAGGGTGCGACAGGCAGATGGATAATTAAGTTCTAGTGTTGGCCAAGTCAGCGTCTTCAAATGGAAGACCAACTAGACACTTAAATTTTTTGAGATGACTGGAATTGCATGTTTTAGAAAGTAAAGTCTTGAATAAGATAGAATTTTCTGAACTAGTTGGAGGTCAGAATTTTAAAGTATGGATAAATAAAGGCATTTAGAGTCTAATCCTCCTTGGTCTAGATAAACTTATAAATACAAAAAAGAATTTTGGGAGTTGGAAAGTTATTTTGGGAATAGGCTTGGAAAGGAAGATAGATTCGTAGAAAAGTCATATGCTAAAAGGGGCCTTCAAAAAACTACAGGAAACACGTATCAAGAACAATCTGGATTTCAAAATCAATTTCACAAAAATATATCTTTCAATTCCATTTTTCATGAATTTTTTGAATTGACTTTGTATATTTCAGATTGGGTAGTAAGTCTTCAAACTGTTCAGTTTTAACTCCATCCATCCACCCACTCACCCATCCATCCATCCATCCACCCACTCACCCATCCATCCATCCACCCACTCACCCATCCATCCATCCATCCATCCATCCACCCATCCATCCACTCACCCATCCACCCATCCATCCATCCATCCACCCACTCACCCATCCATCCATCCACCCACTCACCCATCCATCCATCCACCCACTCACCCATCCATCCATCCACCCACTCACCATCCATCCATCCATCCATCCATCCATCCATCCATCCATCCACCCATCCATCCACTCACCCATCCACCCATCCATCCATCCATCCACCCACTCACCCATCCATCCATCCACCCAAAAGTAGTTAGCATGAGCACATGCTGGCATTACATGTAAAGGTGTAAGTTAACATGTCTGACACTTAGATAAACAGATGACTGATCCACAAGTTCCTTTTCCAACACCTGACTGGCAAGGAGCTAAAAAGCATAGGGGGTGTGTGTGCACCCACACATGCTACCTATTTATGCCATTATAATTCATAGATTCATAGATTCTTAGAGAGTGCAGTGCTGTGTAAGGTTAAACAGCCTGGGAAAACATTTGAAAAATTGTGAAAGGGTACAGGTCAACTGGTTCTCAAAAGATGCAAGAGAGCTTTGGCAAGCGGAGGAAGCTGAGGAAGGAAAGAGGGTGGTTGTAGTCAGAGTTACGTTAGTGCTCAGATGTCGATGAGAATGTGTACTTGAAATGACTTTCAAGAGGGCCTAGTGAGCTGAGGCAGTCAGGACACTGAAAGAATAGAGGTAAGCTACCTAGGAAAAAGCCCAGTTCACACTCTGGTGGGAATACTATGAAGAACGGATCAGAAGGCAGATGCATTCAGTAGATTGTGTTGGAACAGATGACAGGAGCAGGCGGACCGGAGGAGGAAGCTGTGCCTATTGAGACTATAGAACCTATTTCTAAGCAATAACAGTTGAACAAATGTTTCAATTGCGGTAGGGTTTTCTTTAGGGGGAAGGGGGGAAAATACAAAATTAGAATAGGTTGCTGAAATGTTAAAAAAGTGAAACAGACCTTGTGACAAAGGTAATGGCCAAGTTGGGTGAAGAATCAGGACAGATAATGAGAAACTAAACCGTATGAGCCACAGCCTGGTTCCGACGAAGGGAAGCTGCAGGCCAACAATGGAGGACACTCTAGATTCAAACTGAGCACACAGTATGTACATGAGAGCACAGTGGGTAAGGAGTCATTACTGAACGGTGTGAGCAGGGAGGACGTTTCCTTTGGTTACTACAATGTGAGATTATATAGAAAATCTCAAGTGAAGTCCAATAAAGCTATTAATGGAGAAAATGACTGACACGAGCTGTTGAGCAGGGGAGCGGAGGGGACCTTTTTCTTGGGGCAGGAGAACACCACCACCTGCATGACCGTAATACGGTGATGTCAGCTTCGTGAACGAGGCGGTGCAGACAATCAATGGGCAGAAGGAAAGAATGCCTTCCGGCTGATACCAAGATCTTTTTCAGAAAGCAGGCTTGTCCTGTGAGGACTGACAGTTACTGACGAGACTGTTTAAAATTTATTTTTTATGTATTTGAGATAGGAGGAGGAAGAGGAGAGAGGGAGAGAGAGAGAGAAGGAGATTCTTCTCTTCTCCCACCCACTAGTTCACCCCTGAAATGGCTGCAATGGCGAGGGCTGGGCCAGGCTGACGCCAGGAGCCTAGAGCTTCTTCTGGGTCTCCTGTGTGAGTGCAGGGGCCCAGGTACCTGGGCCTCCTTCTGCTGCTTTCCAAGCACATTAGGAAGGAGCTGGATCAGAAGTGGAGCAGCTGGGACTTGAACCAGTGCCCATACGGGATGCTGGCATTATAGGTGGAGGCTTAGCATGCTACACTATAATGCTGGCCCCCAAGAAGGTTTTTTTTTTTTAATGAAAATTTTAAAATTAAAGAAAAGATAGATGCTGGAAGCTAAGTAATGAGAAAGAACTTGACTGAAACATAGAACCATGTAATGTGACAAATGGCAGAGTGGGGAATTTGGTGGAAGCTGTCAGATCTCAACCACTGAAGGGTAGACACCATGACCAATCAGGAAATGGGATTTTGAAAATTCCAAGTAGTTTTGGTGAAATACTGATTAAAGACAAAGGGATGTTAGCAGGGCAAAGGGTGAAAAGGTGAAAGGGAAAGACCTGGAGCCGGCCAACGGCAGCAGGTCACAAAGGTCTGGCCTGAAAAGAGAAGGAAGACATGCAGTATAGTTTGCAGGAAAAAGCAAGGAAAGTGACAGTGAGTAAACGATGGGGAATCCAGGGCATGCTATACAGATTACAGGAGGTGTGCTGATGGCCAGGCTTTTCTCTAGGACCAATAGTATCCGAAATTTCAAAGGAAGAATATGGAAAGGCAACATTAAAGTTGCCCTCAGCTGAGAAGGGGTTAGTCACTAAGGAATGTTAAGGTGTTTACAGGAAGGTAAGATGGCATTCCTGGGCCAAAAGTCACGAGGTTAGAATAAATAAGACATTGGAAAAAAGGAAACATATTGTATGGTGGAGGTTTACAGGCAGAGCAGAATGGGAATCTTGTCCGAACTCAGAGTAGATGGGACTGAGAGGCTGTAGAGTGAGGGTCTGAGGGGGAGAGACACCGTTAGAGGACGTGGGTGATGGGGAGGAGCGTTAGCACGTACTGCAGCTGCAGAATGGGTAAGAAGGATGAGGAGGCAAGTATCTACGTGCATTATTTCAGTGGAGGATGGCCGATGGTTAAGATGTTGTAGGAACTGCCTGCTGCTGAAGTTGTTCCCAAAGCCATCCAGGTATGTAAGGCATGGCTAAAAGGACCAACAGATCACTGACAACAACAAAGAGGAGGAGAGACAGGGGAGGATGGAAGCTAAAAACATCAATAATAATGATAAACATTAACAAGTGAGATAGTATAGAAGGGTTTAGGCTGGGCTATAGAATCTAAAATGTGCATAAGGGAGGGTAATAAGGAGGACCACAATTAGGAAGCCTGAGAAATGGTTCATCTGCATATTTAGTGGAAAGACCTGCGTTAAGACAGATTATAACCAAAGATAGAAAGAATGACAAGAGTAAGTGGCTAAATAAGAATTGGTATTAGGAGGGCATGCCTTCTGAAATCTTTGCTTGGGTGATATTTACAGTCACAAATGTCACCAACAGAGTCAAAGTTAAGAAGTCAAAATGGGACGGGTCTAAACCAACAGGAACCTGTGCGGGTCTGGACTCAACTGAGAGTCAAATGTAGAGGGAGTAGTATGATTGGCAGAAGGTAAAAGAGACTACCAAACCCGTGAGAATGCCATACAGCTGTAGACGAGGGACAATGTAGCTAGTCGGTTCCTCCAGAGACTGGCAGAGAGTGACAGAGGGTGGCACCAGAGGGCATGATTAAGAGACTGGAAACTGCGGAAAGGGAGTCTTATGTGAAGAGGACTTGCTGGAAGTGAGAGAAGGAACAGGGGCAGGAGGAAGCAGGATGGCCAGGCACTGCATCAGGACAGGGGAACGGCGCTAGCGTGCAGCTCACCTGGTACAGGAAAGCACCGGTGGAAGGGCAGTAGAGAGGGAAATAGGAGTTTGGAGTTTGTCAGTCATCTATTAATAAGAGGGAGATGTAGCAGAGTAAGAATTGGAGGATGTGACTATGTAATGCTGGAAGCTTTCTTGGAAAAATAACGAGTGTGATCAATATTGTGAGATGTGAGAAAGAGGCTAGTTGCTAAGGGCATAATTTGCAGGCCACTGGCAAGGATCTTAGGAAAGCTTAGGTGAACTGAAGATACAAGGGTGTGCAGTGAGGAATGTAAGCACAAGGAATGCTAGTCGCTTGAGCAGCAGGTGTCCAACACAAGGGAAGTACCCAGAATGGATATCTGATCTGTTTGAATGATACTTCATGGCAGCTGAAAGGAGGAGGAATGAAAGATAGGGCAATTTGATTATCTAGATAATATGGAACAAGGAGGAAAGAAAGAAAATAAAATGAAGGTTTCCAATTGAAGAAAAAGAGTGGTCTGAAGAACGGCAGAACAGACTGGCAGCTGAAGTTCAGCTTGCTTGAATCTGCATTAGGATGGGCCAGGAAGCAAGAGTAAGTTAGCTGAGTAACGGACTACTGGATGAAACAGCAGGTGCAGCGGCATGACAGGCAGATCAGCCACGTAAACGAAAAATCCAGAACAGAGAAACCAGTGAGATCTCCTAACACTATGATTAGGAGATCTGACACTATGATTCGAGACAGAAGCTGACAATATTATATACATTATAGTGCAAATAAGCAAAAAATTAGGAAGAACTTGCTGAAGTATGATATTAATATGTTACATTAGAAATGGCGTCAAGTGGAAGAAACCACTGAAACATGGACTAAAAAGAGAGGGGAAGTAGATAAAAATTGAAGCTGAAATGTAAGTGAAGAGAAAGAATGTAGGCGTTAAGACCAGGGAACTGAGCCTGCAGCTCTGTCAGTGTCAAGGAAGGAAGGGTGCCAAGGAGGGCAGGGGGGAAGCACTGACAGGCACTGGAACTGGAAGGTCAGTGCAGAGCTGTATGTTAAACCAAACAGCAACTCCAGGGAACAGAGCGGTCACAACAGGATGGGGGGAGAACTGGAGTGTGATGTGTCACTTCCCACACAGAGATTTGAAGCTTCTGGTGTCTTGAACAGAATGAAAGGTTAAGCAGATAGTAGTATGACAGACTGGGCAGAAACCCTAGGAAGTATACTGAATGCAGGCTAGAGATAGTCAGTACCGCCTGCAGGCAGTAAGGAACACGGGACAAGGCTGAACAGTAAGGGCTCAGGATCAGGCGTATGTCTGAATCCCATCCACTGGAATAATCCAGCTTCAAGAAGACAGTTACACTCTGCAGCACAAGGAGAAAGGAAAGGAGTTGGAGAGCAATATCAAGTGGTTACACAGACAGAAGGGTAGTCCTGAGTAGGCACATGTACTGAAGCAAGAAGTGCTGTTGCTCCATGTGCAGGCCGAAGGTCATGACAGAAGAAGAAAATGAAAGAGAGCAAGAAGGGGGTACTGGATGGAGTAGAGGTTGTAATAAGAGAAGAAAAATAAGGTATGAATTAAAGATACAACTGTCATATCCTGTAGGAACTGGGTAGATTATGGGAAAATTGAGTCTGAAAAAAAGCAGGAGTTGCATGGGCTAGCACTGAAGTCTTAGTGGAAAGTTGTGATTAAAAGGACTGTTTGCTAGGAAAGGCTTGAAGGACTGGATTACGAACACTCTGATAGGCAACCACTGGTGGTGACCTCTCACAGGGCAGGTCAGGCAGTTTCAGAAGGGGTGGACTGGCTGCTCTGTACGTAGAACAAGCAAATGCTATTGCATGAGGATGCTTGATAAACATATCACGAGAGAAGAATCTGGCTTTCGTAGAAATATCAAAGGGTTAGGCGGGTAAAGGCATGTGAAATACTTTTTAAGATGTGGTAGAGAAGTAATCAAAAAGCAGTTATGCAAGACTCACCTGTGCAGTGTGAGGTGTGATGCCTGTACAGTGTGAGGCGGGGTGACGCCTGTGCAGTGTGAGGCGGGGTGATGCCTGTGCAGTGTGAGGCGGGGTGAGGCCTGTGCAGTGTGAGGGGAGGTGAGGCCTGTGCAGTGTGAGGGGAGGTGAGGCCTGTGCAGTGTGAGGGGAGGTGAAGCCTGTGCAGTGTGAGGGGAGGTGAGGCCTGTGCAGTGTGAGGGGAGGTGAGGCCTGTGCAGTGTGAGGGGAGGTGAGGCCTGTGCAGTGTGAGGGGAGGTGAAGCCTGTGCAGTGTGAGGGGAGGTGAGGCCTGTGCAGTGTGAGGGGAGGTGAGGCCTGTGCAGTGTGAGGGGAGGTGAAGCAGCTGAGCCTCGCCGGAGGGAAGCAGCAGGGAACGAAGACGTGAGAGGGAGAGGAAAGTGCACGGACGTGTGCATTAGGTTGGATTTGGGTCAAAATGGCAAATGTGACCGAGAGTGTGACCAGTGTGAAGATGAGATGTTACCAGCTCTTCAGGCACGGAATCTAACTCCCCGTTAACGCGAAGTTTTGATATGTAAATCACACAATTCCGGTGCTTGTTGCAGCAGGAGTCTTTCACCACGAGGCTCACTTCCTACCAGCGTTCAAACATGTATGGCTGTGACAGCTCAAGCAACTTGCCAATCGGTAATGAACATTTCTTTTTATATTTTATTTAGAAAGTGTGTAGTTTATTTGTTGGGGGATCATTTTGTACCACCCCCAAACCTGTCTGCTTTGGTGGGTGAAATCTATGTACCGTAATTCACCAGTTATTTTGAATGATTTATATTACTAGGAACATTTTTAAAATTTCATCCTAATACTTTAGTGATGGTTGAGATAAGGGAGCTGGAGGAGGCATTCTTCAAATGTGACAGAATGCGGGGCGCTCACGAGCAGTGTGCAAGTGAGGCAGTTCTTACAAGAAGGGAGCAGAGAAGAGATCCCTGCGAGGACGGTGAGCAGGCAAGCGAGTTGGCCAAGAAAGTGCAGTCAGTGGAGAAAGGTGACGATGGGCCGAGTGAAGGACAAGTGGCCGGGACCCTGCCAAGCAAACAACAGAGACATCAGCAGCTCAGCATCAGACGCAGCAAGAGCGAGAGTGACTGAGCAGGTACTGCAAAGCAGAAAGAGGCCCCGAGCAGGAACAGACTGTGACACAGGGTGTGGCACTCATGCAGCGTGTTCTCCCACACAGAACAGGAAGCAACGAGAAAGTTAAATGTACTTATAGATGAGACTGATGCGAGGACGACACACTGAGGAGCAGGACGATGCGATACTTTTATCAGATGGAACGAGCAAGCACACACACTGGAAGCAAGAGCAGCACTGCTGGATGTGACAACACTGCAGAGTGAGACGGAGTGAAGGCAGGGCCAGTCAGCCTCGCAGGAAGGAGACGCATCAACAATGAGCTAAGACGGACCAAGTGCACTTTAGGAAAAAGGAGTGGAGATGGACAGGAAGGAGTCAGAGGCAGCTTTCTACACCAGCATGGAATATTAGAAACAGAGAAGACAGACAGACTAAGCTGTAGATTTGAATCCTAGATCCAGCAACAGAGAAGAGAGAAGGGGGGAAGGCACCAGGGGGTGGAACTGGAACGCCAATGTCCACATCCTGAGGGACTGACACCTGCAGCACAGGATCAAGGCGAGAAACTGTGGGTTATGGTGGGATGAAGCAGGTGCTCAGAGTGTCAAGGAGGAGAGAAAGGGGCGTAAAATGATGTGCCAAGTTAGGGTCCCTGAGAATGAGACAAGAATGAGATGAAGCAAAAAACTGACGTAAGCAGAAAGGGGGAAAATGCATGGATTAATATTATGCAGAGAAACAATGACATTATAACAGTGCAAAGAATGCATGATCAGGAAAAAGGAGCGATGGGAGGTGCAACGGGAGGCGTGGCAACGGGAGGTGCGACTGGACGTGCAACGGGAGGCGCGGCAACGGGAGGCGTGGTGAAGGAAGGTGGTCCAGCCCTGGGACAGCAAACACTGCTTGGGAGTGAGAACATACAGACATGAGGCAGTACAGTGTGGGAATTCATAGAAGACACAGGTTTTCAGTGTAGATTTTCAGAGACATTTAAGACTCTGAGGTGTGGAATAGAGAAAGAAACGATGGGAGGAAGCGCCACGGGCACACTTTCATGGGAAAGATAAATGGCTTCTAAGAGAGTTCTGACCCTCAGAGTTGGAAAAACCCTGGTAAATACACCCTGCATTATGTGAGATATAAAAGGGCATTAACTGTCCTCCACAACAGTAGTGTAAGAGAAAGAGGAAGGACAGAAAGACAAGAATCAAAAATCAGCTCCTAGTCACAACACCAACCAAAAAAACCCTCTGCAGTTTCATGCAGCCTTTGTTGTGGACAGGGAGTGTGCCAGATGAGGTGTGGCACGCAGAGAAGGGGCTGCAGGCAGAGCACAGGGCAGCGGGGGGATGCTGAGAGCCTGGGAGAGCCCGTGGCTGCCCCTAGAAAGCCAGAGATGGGAAGGAGCAGAGGGACATGGGGGGGGGGGGAAGGTGCGCACAGCAGGGAGTCTCACTGGGGTGGGGGTGGCTTTCACCCAAGGGGGCTGTGGACAGGGGCCCCAGGAGGCCTAGCTACACCTCAAGAGTGGGGAGCACTGTGCCGCCTAGAGGCTGAGTGGGACTGGCCGCCTGGGGCTCGTGTGCCCTGCATGAGGGTCACTGGTGGAGGGCAGAGTGGACTGAGGGGCAGACATGGGGACAGAGCAGGGGTGCTGTGAGCCAGGGCACAAGCAGGCATCAGAGTCCAGGCTGTCAGATGCAGGACGAGGTGACAGCAAGCAAATGGATGTAGCCGAGAGGCACGTGGGAGGATGAGAGGGAGCAGGACGGGGAGGGGCTGAGGTTGCGGAGTGAGGCTGAGGGTGGGCACGGCCACACGGGAAGCTGTGCTGTGCTGTGTGGCAGTGGGTAGGGTTGGTTACATGCTGGGCTGGGGCTGGGGCTGGGGCTGGGGGACAGTGTCCTGAGGCATGGGTCTGAGGAAGGGGCTGGAGATGAAGCAGGGGACCCGGGGCCACGCCCAGGAAGAGCCACACTCTGGCAAAACACGAGGGTCAGACTGATACTGAGATGTCTGTGGGGGCGGGGCAAGTGTCGGGCAACGGGAGGGCAGAAGACACATGCGGAGCAGGCGGTCGAACCTGAGCCCTGTGCTGCCCGAGTGCAGTTTTGAAGAGTGGGAAAGAAAGGACATGAGAAGAGGTGATCAAGAATGTGGGGAGTGAGAGGAAACCAGCCGCCTGGGCCACAAGTGCTCTGCCTGGAGTGTGTGAGTGCAGTGCGTTCGACTGATGCAGGGGCGATGACTGTGGTGGAGGAAATGGGGCAGGGACGGCGGGTCGGGAAGGTATTGTCCACTGGCAAGAACTGCTGGTCACAGCAGCGTTCACGGCTGCATGTGGAGGGGTGGCAGAGTGGTGATGTGGCGTTAGCTTGCCAGGCAGGGGAGGAGTCAGCAGGAGGAATCGCAGAGCTGGAACAGCAGTTGAGTGGGTGGATGGTGAGAGCATGGCAGAGGCGTGGTCCAGTGGGCAAAAAGGTGAGCCAGGAGAAGGAAGAGCTTTTAGTTGATTGATTCATGCTCAGAGGATTAAAGATGGTACCAGGCAAAAGTGGAGCCAAGTGAACAGGCAGGTGTGAAAGCACACCTGTTAGGGACAGGGTAACAGGTGTGAGCAAGCTGAGACATGGAGCAGTGTCTTGCGGACACTGAGGCTGTACAAGTGGTGACAGCTGAGAAACTCGGGACTCCAAGTCAGTGGAAGGGAAGGGAAACCATGGAAAATTAGGAGGAATGCCCCGAGATCTGAAGACTGTATCCATTGCCTGACTGAGAAGAACTGTGGCTAGCCTTGAACTTGGACAGCAGACAGATTCTGTGCACCTGTTTGGGACAGAGAAGCTGGCATGGTGACAATAGTGTGTGATGGCCAGACTTCTGAGTCTAGTGAATGATACACAGGGGGCAGGGGAATGTGATGGGATGCTGAAATTAAGTTTAGGAATATAAATTTGGTAGATACAGTGTAACTCAGGATGGTAGTTGTGCTGGTAAAACTAGATTGGTACCCAGCCTGGAATAAGAACACTGGGGTTGGGTTGCTACTGAAAGCTGGCATGTGCGTGGACGTTAGAGGCAGAATTTCACAGAAAAAGACAGTGACAGGAGGGGTGGGTGGTGCTGTGCAGCAGGCGAAGCCACTGCTCGGGGCCCTGGCAGCCGACCTCAGAGTACAGGCTTGAGCCTCGGCTGCTCCGCTTCTGATCCAGCTTCCTGCAGATGTGTTTGGAAGACAGGAGAAGGTGGGCTCAGTACTTGGGCACCTGCCACCCAGGTGAGTAACTGCAATGGACTTCCTGGCTCTTGCTTCAGCCTGGCCCAGCCTCTGGCTCTTGTGGCCATCTGCGGAGTGAGCTAGGGGATGAAAGGTCTCAGGCTGTCTGTCTGTCTCTCTTTCTCTCCATTTCAAATGGATAAATTACTCAGTTTTTTTTTTTTTTTAAAGAAACAGGAGATGCCTCAGGCTAGTCAGTCCCCCTTGAACTGGACTTCTTTGCAGTGGTGAGGCCCCGTGTGGTAAAGGTGCCTTATGAGAAAAGAAGGCAGAAGGTGGGCATCCCAGCCCTAGGGGCCAGCAAATATTGCGGGGGGGCAAGTTAGAGGATGAGGGTGTCGCAGCCAGACCATACAGAAACAAAGCAAAGAAAGCAAACAAAAGCTTGGCCATTTGTAAAATAGGGCTCACAGGAGAAAATGGGCCAAAGAACTTGAGTGGCTTTGATTAAGCAGAGGAAACTGGGCATCTCTGGCAGGTAACTTCAGAGACCTCGGACTGAGTCATGCATGCTGGCACATGGTGAAGTTATGTTGAGGAGACAGTTGGCGAACTGCACTGAATCCTTGATCTGAGGGTGGCTCAAAGGATGGAGCGGCAGAGTGGTGAGCAGACTCTGCAGATGGAATCAGCATGCCTGGGAGCGGGCCCTCAGACCCAGGGGAGACACAGGCTTAGAGCAGAGTGCTCAGCAAGGGGTCCCTGTACAAGAGGGAGTGAGGCCCTGCAGGCGTGTGCGGGCTCATCCAGTAAGGAGCGGTTGCAAAGGAGAGAGGAAATGGTATTGGATGGCTCCAAAAGGTAGTGAGACTGCCAGTGGAGAGGAGTCGGTAAGGAACAGAAACCAGTGAACTGGCTGCAGAGTTTGTAGGCACTTGCTTGATGGAACAGGAAGAGAAAGAAATGTTGGAATGGAATAGGTCAAGATAAAGAACGCATCAAGGAAGTCAGTGGTGGACTCGATGCAAGCCCAGCAGGACAAGGTTCCGAAGTCAGGGAAAGGCCAGATGAGTAAGAGGTGGAAGCAAGTCACAGGGAAAGGTGCACACCGGGGGGTGAGGAGTCCCGACGAGGACACGGACACAGGGCAGTGCAGTCCCACACAGTGGAAAGAAGTAGCTGCCAAAGCAGCAGCAGCAAGGCAGAAGAAATGATGGCTGAGAGGCTGTGACAGTACTGCGCACCTACAGCAGGCAGATGGGTGCAGGCACCCCAAGGAGAAGGGAAGGTGGACAGCCAGGACTAGCGGGGATGGGCTGCGGTGAGGGGTGCTCAGAGAAGGGAGGAAGGAACTTAAGAGAATGCCCACAAGCCTGCCAGCCTTGGCACAAGGAAGGATGGACAGGAAAGGGGTGGATGGTAACAGGCAGGAGGAATGTGGCCTGTTAAAGCCTTGATGCTGTTGGAAGGGTGCAAATTTTAGGCCAGGCTCTTTACTACGGATCCGGCGGGTAGGGGGGAGGGTGACAGGGATGGGATTTGGGTGGGGTTTGGGTCTGCGTTCACTGGGAGGGATGGCGGGAGGGCATGGCAGGGAGGGGTGGGATGGGGTGGGTGGGGGCAGGTTAAGAGGAGAGAGTGGGAGGTTACAGGGACAAGCTCCAGGGGATGAAAATGATCTAACAGTGACAGGGAACAGTTGCATATGGAATGCTGAGGTTAATGTAGGAGAAAGCAGCATATCCACCCAGGAGCTAAAAGAGCAGAGGTAAAGAACCGGTTGCTAGGAAAGAAAGGGGGATTTGGGGAACAAAGGTATCCTGTGGGACAGTGTCTTATGCAAAAGATGAGGACAGAGACAATGGTAAGAGCCCAGAAGCAGGCTGGGCCAGACGCTGCCAGAGGGGAAACATGGGAGTCTTACCAGCTGGATACATGGACACGTGGGGTGCGTGAGACGTACACGCGAGAACAACTCTGCCAAGCAGCCTTTGTTGTGGGCAGGGGGAGCAGGAGGGGTTGGGAGGGATGGGTGTGCAGGGAGGAACTAGGGCAGGGAGTGTGCCAGATGAGGTGTGGCACGCAGAGAAGGGGCTGCAGGCAGAGCACAGGGCAGCGGGGGGATGCTGAGAGCCTGGGAGAGCCCGTGGCTGCCCCTAGAAAGCCAGAGATGGGAAGGAGCAGAGGGACATGGGGGGGGGGGGGGAAGGTGCGCACAGCAGGGAGTCTCACTGGGGTGGGGGTGGCTTTCACCCAAGGGGGCTGTGGACAGGGGCCCCAGGAGGCCTAGCTACACCTCAAGAGTGGGGAGCACTGTGCCGCCTAGAGGCTGAGTGGGACTGGCCGCCTGGGGCTCGTGTGCCCTGCATGAGGGTCACTGGTGGAGGGCAGAGTGGACTGAGGGGCAGACATGGGGACAGAGCAGGGGTGCTGTGAGCCAGGGCACAAGCAGGCATCAGAGTCCAGGCTGTCAGATGCAGGACGAGGTGACAGCAAGCAAATGGATGTAGCCGAGAGGCACGTGGGAGGATGAGAGGGAGCAGGACGGGGAGGGGCTGAGGTTGCGGAGTGAGGCTGAGGGTGGGCACGGCCACACGGGAAGCTGTGCTGTGCTGTGTGGCAGTGGGTAGGGTTGGTTACATGCTGGGCTGGGGCTGGGGCTGGGGCTGGGGGACAGTGTCCTGAGGCATGGGTCTGAGGAAGGGGCTGGAGATGAAGCAGGGGACCCGGGGCCACGCCCGGGAAGAGCCACACTCTGGCAAAACACGAGGGTCAGACTGATACTGAGATGTCTGTGGGGGTGGGGCAAGTGTCGGGCAACGGGAGGGCAGAAGACACATGCGGAGCAGGCGGTCGAACCTGAGCCCTGTGCTGCCCGAGTGCAGTTTTGAAGAGTGGGAAAGAAAGGACATGAGAAGAGGTGATCAAGAATGTGGGGAGTGAGAGGAAACCAGCCGCCTGGGCCACAAGTGCTCTGCCTGGAGTGTGTGAGTGCAGTGCGTTCGAGTGATGCAGGGGCCATGACTGTGGTGGAGGAAATGGGGCAGGGACGGCGGGTCGGGAAGGTGTTGTCCACTGGCAAGAACTGCTGGTCACAGCAGCGTTCACGGCTGCATGTGGAGGGGTGGCAGAGTGGTGATGTGGTGTTAGCTTGCCAGGCAGGGGAGGAGTCAGCAGGAGGAATCGCAGAGCTGGAACAGCAGTTGAGTGGGCGGATGGTGAGAGCATGGCAGAGGCGTGGTCCGTGGGCCACAGAAATCAGAAGGTAGACAAGTATTGATGACTAACAGCGGCAAGGCACTGGTAGGGTCAGGGCATGAATTCTTGCAACGGTGGCATGGCAATGATTAAGAAGCTGGGTGTCAATATGGGAATGGCATGAAAAAGTTTGTGGAGAACAGGAACCGAGACACAGGATAAAGGAGCTACGACCATAGAAACGTGAGGCATCAGTGTGTCAGGAAAGGGTCCCGTAAGAGTGGGCAGGATCGGCATTATTACCCACGTACGCCTGATCTAAAGCGGGACACGGAGAAAGCCAGAAACGTGTATGCAGAAAAACTGTGGATGAGTTTGCTGGCTGGCTGACCGTTCGTGAGGTAACCGCTTTATGAATGGGCGGTAGAACACTTGATTACGAAGTTACGTTTGAACAGAGCAGGGCAAGGGAGCCCTGGAAGGCCAATGTTCAGAACGTGAACCTTGCTAGCAAGGGACCAAGTGTGTGTCAGAGACTGAAGAGCCTGGACACTTCTGGGACACTAGGAGCCGGCCAGAAGCATGTCCACACATGGTCACGTGCTGAGTTCCTCCCAGAAGCAGTGACCAGTGTCTGGGTGCTGGCCATCTCTGGCTTTCCCCCTTGAGGGAAAAAGTAAAATTAAACTGAAAAGCATGACATGTTTAAGCTGCATTCTGGAGAGATGGGGTCACTAAGTTCCACGGGAGAGTTACATACTTTTACGTAACAATTTCCCTAATGAAGGACAGAAAAATGACACATGATAACAGTGTGCATGTCTTCTTTTGAAGACTGTTTTAAAATGAATTCTTGGTCGTTGTTGACATGGGTCAAGGTGACAGATTATATGATACGATAATAACAAACGTGACACTGAAGAGGCCCAAGGTGGATAACAACTGGTGGGATGTTGCAGACATAAGCTATACTATTTCTGGCCCCATAAATATCTGAAGGGAGGAAGTTGCAGACTGAGAATGGATGCTGTGGAAGGTTTTTCTGAGATTTGGTGGGAAATGAATATTTCTTGAAGGACTTACATTAATTAGGATTTATGATGGTGATAACTTTTTCCACAAATTCCCCAAGTTTGAGAGAGCATTTTAGTAGCATCATATTTACTATTTTTTCCAGACAAGGTAGATTTTTGTGCATTTATAATGTCATGAGGAGTGGGAAAGGTTAAAGATAAAGGGAAGGAAAGCCTAAGTGCTGGAAAGGCTTCCTACAGGAGAGTCAGGAGTGTGTGTCTTTTGACCAGTGTAAAGCCAGATACCTTAAAGAGACCACGGGAGAAATAACAGTAGCTTCTTTTATTGTTTACTATGTGTCTGGCACCATGCTAGTCAT
Organism: Ochotona princeps; assembly: GCF_030435755.1. Lineage (NCBI taxonomy): Eukaryota > Metazoa > Chordata > Mammalia > Lagomorpha > Ochotonidae > Ochotona > Ochotona princeps. Next base: position 2,799,564 of record NC_080856.1, on the reverse strand, counting down.
CTTACCTCATTCCATCTTATCCTTATGCATATCCTAACAGGTTTACGTCATACAGTTAGCATGTGGCAGGCCCAGAATTCCAATCTCTACCTACTTCTAAAACCAGTATTCCTTTCTGTTCTGCTCTCTCTTTTCAAGTTTGAGAATAACCTGCTTTTTTATACTGTGACTACAAGGAAAACTACTATGAGATGAGCCACATAGACGCAATCACAGAGATTCTGGGGTGACTGATAGGAGCTGGCCGTCTGTGCACGACTCTCACTGCAAAACTAACACTTTGGATTGGTCACAGATTAAAATATGACACTCCTGACAAAAACTAAAGAATAGAAAGGAGTTAGTTTGTAAACAGCTATCTGATGGATGAAATAGAAATGAACTTGTAACAGAAGTTCACAAGTCCCAGTTTTGAAATTCCATTATACTTTTTCCCTCCAAGATGCACTGGGAAGAACTGGGAAGTGCATCCTGGCACCAATCAGGAACTCTAGAGTTTAACACGAATTTCTCTAAACACCAAATTCTTATAGACAAAACTGAACCATAAAGCAAGAGTCCGTAGCCAGCAGACCAAAGGCTGAAACCTCTGGGCTAGTTTGTAAGAACTGTCTTAAGAACAAATGGGCTGAGAAATCTCTGTTCTTCCTCTCCTGGTGGAGATGTTTTCTGTTGTTGCTGTCTCCCTAACACACTAACCTGTGTAACTTCTGTCATTTCAATATTGCTGTTTTGTGTATTCTAGTATCATAGCTCTGTGTTGATTGGATTATGTCCCTGCCACTCCCTGGCTGTGCGGCCCCTCAGTTCCCAGCTACCAAAGTGGACATGGGCTAGGAGAAGCTTGTACTCCTAACTGGGAAGAGCAGGATCCTTCAATGGATTCCACATTTCACCTAGAAATTAAACAGCAAGGTCATGGAATGCCCTAAAAACCAGAAACCTAAAAATAAAGGGAGGGATGTTTAAAAAGGTGGGATGGCTACTAGAAAACATAGAGTCCTCCCTCTGACGGCTGAAGCCACATGGCTACATTTAAGGCTGAGCACAGTTACTGGTTTGGAAAAAGGGCAAAGAAAATTGGCTTTACTGAAGTATTCTGTCAGCTTCCTTACTGGCCAGCGGGCACACTTCAGACAGTTCTAATGAGAGAAACACAGTCCAAGGAGAAAGTGAAGGTGCCAGGAAGACGAGCGAGGGCGATCTCAGGAGAGGATACAGGAGGCAGTAAAGGTGAAAGCCCGGAGGAAGCCTGGGGTGGCCAGCAGAGTCCTCTCCCCCAGGGCTGTGGACCCAGGACATCAGAGTGCACTTGCAGTTCCACCCAGGGCCCAAGACTCAACAACGGTGCCAACTTGAATCTACCTCAGGCTAGAGTCTGAGTGACCTGGTCCGTCACCACACAGGCAAAATTGGGCAGGGACTCCCACGAAGCCACACTGAAGACCATAGGAGGGGGGCCGAGAGAAGGCAGGCCAAGCCCCAGATGTAACTGAACACTGACCAGGGAAAATGCTTTTTCAATTTCTTGTAACTCTGTAACCTGTCCAGTATTTGTTCATTTTGTTAAGCTCTATTGAATTTCCTGTACTTACTAGTAGTAAAAAATTGTTCAAAATGTAAATGTGACATCTGTGCTTATTTCTGTGCAACAGTTGTACTTTGCTGTGAATACAGGAAAAGAAGAACTCAGCTGGGAAAATGGGGTAAAGAAATCAAATACAACAGACATCTGACAGGTACAGGAGAGAGGTCACAGACCTTCCCAGATTAGCAAACACTCCTGTTGCCACTAGCAACTGGCTCTCTTTTAGGAGATACCCCCTCCACCGGCTGGTGCATCAAGCAGAGAATCCTGAGTACTCTCTCCAGGGTGCACACACAGTGGAGGAGAACTCTCACCAGGCTGAAACATACTCTCAGATATCAGCATTATGTGCCATGATCTTATGCAAACTGCAGTACCAATGATTTACTGCATGACCAAGTTTTTCTTGGATGCCCTGGAAAGAAACACCAGCTAGAAAGAGGGTCAGGATCCTTATGGGTACACAAACCCACGTCAATGGTTATGGTGTTCCAATAAAAAGCCAGGGTTTATTTTTGGGCTACCACTGTATTTACTCAGTTTATCTTTTACTCAAAGACTTAACTTTTAAAGGTAAAATTTCCACCAGTTTTGTTGGAGCCCGCGTGTATGTAAACACATTAAATTCTAGAAAAGAATTTTCTAGAATCCTGAACACCTGTTTATTCATTGTAAGGGTTTATAAGACCAGCATTCTTAATCATGTCAGTATCTCCTCCCTTCTGGGGTAAGTACCTGCTGTAGGGTCATCATCAGGCAAGCGCACAAGAGTGTAACATATTCCTGGGTGGTTGTAAGTGAGGCTGGAGGCTGGGATACAACACAGCACCTCACAGGAATCGGACGGCTCCATCTGGACTGTCACCTTCTCCAGCAGCTGGTCATTGAGAGTATTTGTGCAGTCAAACTGAAAAACCAACAAATGGAAAAGGCATGAAAGAAGATTACCTTCCAGGAATTGTACCTTCCTACTGGAGTCCATGGCTCAGCTCTGAAACTCACTCCCCCTTCTGTCTGTGAACTGTGGGTGGGGTGCGGGGTAGGTTGAGCCATCTCCTGCGATGCTTGGCATCCCATGTCAGAACACTGATTCAGATCACAGCTGCTCCACTTCTCACCCACTTCTCTGCTAACGCATGCAGGAGAGCAGCAGCAAACTGGCCCTAGTGCTCTGGCTTATACCACCATGCAGGGGACCACCATGGTGTTCTCGGCTCCTGGCCCAACTCACCAATGCTAACTACTTGGGGAGTGAGCCAGCAGAGGAGAGATTTCTCTTTATCCAGTCCCCTGTCATTCTGCCTTTCAAGTAAATATAAATTAATCACCACTAAATAAATGAATAAAAAGCAGATGGCACTGAGGGTCTGCTCCTAAGATGTTCCGGTAGGCATCAGGAATACTCTTATTTGCAAGGTCGTTTTTGCTTGTTAGTCATCGGCTTCTCCTTCCTGAGACTGAGCTTTAAGATGGTATAAGTCTGACGGACAAGAATAAACTCTTTGAGAAATCCACCTAATTTACCTGATCTTAAAAACTATTGTCTTCAGACACGTCAGCTTTATTTCCTCCTATTTTAACCATCCTATGAAATAATCTCTGGCATTAAGCAAATAAGGAGCTGCTGCCAAATTAATTCACCATGGAAGAAACTAGAACCAGAAGTCAAAAGACACTGACCCTTGTGACAAAGGCCTGCCGGGTCCGAGAGCGAGCATCTCACCTGGAACACAATGTGACTGGGGAAGATGTGCTTGACACACCGGACAAAGTACTCGGTCTCGGCTTCCGTCAGCTGAACAGGGTCACAGGACTTGAACAAGGGTCCTAGGTTCATAAACTCAGGGATGGCAGCCAACTGTTCTGTAAGGGAAGAAAGAATGACAAATAGGGAAAAAAAGTAAGAACTTTACTCTGGATGTTTTAGCATTCGCAGCTTTACCGTACGTAGTTGGATAGTCAACGTAATGTTTTAGCATTCGCAGCTTTACCGTAGTTGGACAGTCAACTAGTATGTCCCCAAGCTTCAGGCAAAGAATCTTGTTTTGAGTAGGGAAGTTTATATACTGAGCTACTAAAAGCAAAATAAGAAACTAAATTCCCAATTTCTAAGAATCTGATTTTCCTGTTAACCAACAAAGTCCACACATAACAGGGTTCCACATGAGCTAGCAACTGGGCAGTCCCATGGACGCTCGTGAGCCACAGCAGCCTTAACCTCCGATTTCCTGCCAAAGATCCCTGAATTGAGACTTCATCAAATTGAATAAAATGAGACCTTATTACATTTACAGTGCCTAGGGATATGGTTATCATTTCTAACTATCAAATCATACCTTGGAAAATGTCTTCTCTGGAAGGAGCCAACTTCTCTGGCTTAGCAGCCACAAGTGTGATTTCTACAAAATACAGATATGCGTGATCGAGTGAAGTAACAGTAGATGCCTGAGGCAGATACACAGCGAGCTGCTGCTAAATCACACCAATAGGGTCTCTGGCACCTTAGTGGGGTGAGGGACACATTCAAATTAAAGTATATTTAGTGTCAAATAACATATAATAATACAAGTAAGCCTTAACATAGAATTTGTTTTAAATTAATTGGCACATTAAAAAACATTGCTCATTAAAAGAGCAATAATTTATAAGATGATCATTTTCATGATCAAATAGGAATATTACTTGTAAAGGATAAAAACAAAAACAGTGAAAATACTGACAGGCATAAGATTTTTTAAAAATCCTAATTAAAATGTCATCTGTTTTAGACTTAAAATAATTACGAATGGGGCTGGCATTGTGCTGTAACAGGTAACACGCCACCTGTGACGCCTGCATTCAGGTTGGGGTGCTGGCTTGATCCTTGCACTACACGCCTGAGGAGGTCGTGGCACACGACCCGAGGACCGGGCCCGCCCGCGCAGGGGGCAGGTGGAGACGCGGATGGAGCTCTCCGTTCCTGGCCTCAGCCTGGCCGAGAACTGACCACTGTGGCCATCTGCGGAGGGCTGATCTTTCTCTTCTTTTTTTCTGACTTCGAAGCAAATAAATAAATTTTAGGAGTGCCAACAAATATTAGAGAAAATATACTAATATTTGAAAAACTACTTAGAGGAACCCTAACAAAGTTAACTGTTTTCATTACCTGCCTTCTGTTCAAAGACAGGAGCCACAGCAAGAGGGATGGATTTCATATCGAAGGGCTTTTCTGAAGGTTCCAACGTGTACTGGTGTAAAGCTTTTTCCATCCCTGGTATAGACACTGTCAAACCTGTGACAAACAATTTAACATTATAACATTTATCAGTCTCTGAATATAGACAGCCTCAGATTTGCAATAGTATTCTCAGCCTTCGGACAGAACAGCAAAACATAACCATAGATTTTTTTTTAACATAATGACTAAAAATAAAGGCTACTGTGTAAGACTGCCATATTAACTGACAAACTGTCTTATTTCATTTAAGGAAATGTGGTAGCAGACCACAAAAGTTTTCAACAAAATCAAAATACCTTTCAGAAAAGAAAGAGTTGCCTATGTGGAAGCTATGCCAGCATAGGGAAAGGGCAGACCCATCCAGGGAGTTTCAGGACTGAAGAGGCAACACCCTTTGGGCTCCTAAGCATTTTAGGGAACTTACTCTTATGGGTTGTTTCAAAGGAATTACCATTAGCAAATTAGGAAATACCCATGTGAAAATGGGTTTTTCTAATGGAAGTATTCCTGAAGACAAAAAGACAAAACAACAGAGAAAGAAAAGGCAAGCATCTGCCCAGTGCCGCAGACTCATTCGTAACTCATGAAACACGTTCACAAAACACCTCGTCGGGGAGAACAGTATGTCTATGACCCTGGCTCCCACTGACCACTGAAAATGTACGCGGCATTCAGGGCCATCTGCTTCTGCTGCAGAACATTCAGATAGAAGGTAGCTCTGTCCCGGACTTCATCATCAGTATCCATCATACACCTGCCAGGGAAGACACAACAAGACAGCTGAGCTCATCTAACACCACCTTTATAAGATTGCAGCAGCATCCAACATTGCCTCCCAGTCTCCACAAATCCAGGACACTGCTCTGAACTACCAAGAAATCTACTATTATAAACAGAAGCACTGGATGGAAGTAGACATTCAAATAACTAGAAAGAACAAGTAGCCCGATGCAGCCTGGGGTCTGACTCTGTAACCACACGACCCGGATGAAACTTATGATTTCTCCATAGATAGGAAATGGGAATGTTATACTTTCCAAGGATACATAAAAGATTTTTAGCCTCCAGAATCCAAGCACAGGTTTATTATAGCAAATTTTTTATGCAGAGAGCTTTTGGCTTGTAATTTATCTGCTTTAATTCTAAGATACAATCACAGAGTACTTGCCAAATCAAGGCTTTTCCCCATTAAATAGGGAAACATGTATACATGAAATGCTGATATTTCAACTCTATGTTGAATAGCTTACACTTGGAAGGTAAGTCTCTATTTTACAAATTGATATACTGAAATCAGCTTCCCAAAATAATACCAGAGAAATCCAAAGATAAATTTTGCATGCATCTAGCATATGTAATTACCAGGAAGAGAAAGAAAGTGTCATTTGCTGCTCCCTTGCTCCCCTGGCTTCCCTCCTGGGCACAGTGAGGACTCTGCGTCACTTACCTCTGTAAGAGCACGAGGATGCTGGGAAGGAGGTTCTCATTCTGAGCTCCAAATTTGGCCAGAGCGCTGACTGCCGCTGCAACGAAGCACAGCAGCGGGCAGTGTCAACACGGCTCCTCACACTCAGGCAGCGGGCGTGGACAAAGTACGCGAGCACCCCACGTTCGTGCGGACGACTCTCGTCTTATCTGAGTGATTCTTAATCCTACGCATTTGATACATTCAGGCACAGACAGAACTCTGCGGGCGCCTGGAAGCAGGGAGGACACTCCAGGCATCGAGGAAACAGAGGCACATATATTTCTGTATGAGCTACACTGCTACCTCACAACACTCATTTAAGCATCACAGCTCTAATGCCACACAAACAGTCCTAGGTACAGAAAGAAAATTGATTATTCAAATGCATCCCATTCAACAAAGATTCATTGCTCATCTAGTTTTGTTAGGAAGTGTGGGTTCTGGGGCTAGAAAGATAAGAGAAATGGTCCCTGACCTCAGAGAGTTATATTCTAGTGCAAAAGGCAGATAATAAAGAGACAATTATGAAATGGCACAGTGAGTCTACAGCAGAACTAGATCCAGAAAAGACAGGGAGTTGGCATGAATCCTGAAGTTTGAAGAGCAAGCAGAGTGGGCCACTGAGGCCGAGAGAACAGCAGGTCCAGACGTCTCTTCCCGGAGCAGAGAACACAATACCAGGCGGGAAGATGCTGAGTGCAGGACTGCGCGGGGACACAGGGGGAGGAGCGGGCAAGACCTGAGGTAACACAGACGCGGGGTGTGCTGAACCTCACTTACTACAGAGAGACACTGTACAGAGTAGAAACAGCCAGGTCAGTCTCGGGCACCTGCCTAGGTCAACACTCGTGACGACAGGGAGAAGAGATGGAAGAATGCTAAGACAGAAACACCACGAGAGCTTTGCTAGAACAGGTGAACAGGTGGGCAGGTTCTGTCTGGACAGCTGAGTGGATACAGTGGCGATGATTCTGTCTTGCTTGATTTGGACTTCAGGTTGAATTTGAAGTGTATTAGTAGGTAGTTAGAGATGAAAATTCAGGAGACACTGCTAGAATATCAGCATATTAGCAGAGTCTGAAAAGGAGCACCAGGAAGGCTGTGCCGAGACAAAATCTTAAAGAGAAGTAAGTCCAAAAGAACAGGCACAGGGAGAGACTCTCCGCAAGGAAACCGAGAAGTGACGCAAACACGGAGGCTACTATGGAAACAAAGGAAAACAGTTTCATGAAGTGTTTAGTCAAGAGATTGAAAAGTGAGCAAAAAGAAGACCTATAAACATGTAACTTAATTTCCCACTAGTTTATAAGTTATTAAAAACAAAAACAAAGCTCCAGAGGCTTTAAAGGGGAAGAGCCAGATTACACAGAACTGAAGGGAACAAGGCGACTTCAGGTTTATCTCAGGGGAAACAAAGGACGGCGTTAGTAACTAACGAGAGATCAAGGCTCCACATGAGGCTTTATTTAAAACATTTTTTTCAGTTTAAAAAATTCTGGCAGATCTTACATCCATTCCGTGCTTCCCAGATGCTTACAGCAACAGTCCAAGCCAAGAACTCAGGCCTGGTCCCTGACACAGGTGGCCAGAATCCGAGCACCTGAGCTGAGGCCTCTGCGCGGGTACAGCAGCAGGAGGCGGGACCTGAAGCCAGGGGCTCTGATCTGGAACGCACAGCCCAGGGCAGTCGGGGGAAGGGGAGCTAACACTGAACCACAATGGCTGCATCTAGTTTACATTTTTAATGGGGATTTGGATCTGTTCACAGAATAAGTAGGAAGCAGTGATCACACTGCAAGAGTCACTTTAAAAAAATAAACACACATACACTACATGCATTGATATTTATCACCAGCACCCTGGAAAATGGACAAGTTATAATATTTTTATCATATGGAAAGCCAAGGATTATTTGTCTAATAGGAAGCAAAAAAAAAAAAAAAAATTCAAGATGGAAACTGCTGTACAAACAAAAAACTATAAATGTAGGCCCTAAGTTTGCTCCAAGATGCTACACTCACGTAGATTTTGCAACTTCTTATTTTCCAATGTCATTACCATCCTCTGAACTATTTCAAAAGCTCAAAAGCTACATCATTCAGTAGTCCAAAGACTCACCTGCTCTGACAGCCTCATTCTCCAAGACGACTCTATTAAAGATAAAGCGAATATACTTGGAGGGCACAGGGCTTCTGGGACCCTCTTTGCCCAGTAAGTGTAGAATCTTTGTGGCCAGAACAGTGTGCTCACAGTCCTCGATGAACTCGCACAGGTGGGCCAGCCCCGCCTCCTTACTCTCGGGGTTCTCCTCCACAATGCTGACCATGCAGTCCACGATGGCTCGCTTGTATTCAAAACCTCCCTGGCGAAAAGGAAGACGGATCAAACTGTCACTCCTTTTAAGGACACTTTTTTTTTTAAAGATTTATTTATTTTTCTTGGAAAGGCAGATACACAGAGAGGAGGAGAGAGATTCACTCCCCAAGTGACCGCAACAGCTGGTGCTGCGCCGATCCTAAGCCAGGAGCCTCCTCTTCCAGGTCACCCACGGGGGTCCCAAGGCTTTGGGCCGTCCTCCACTGCTTTCCCAGGCCACAAGCAGAGAGCTGGATGGGAAGCAGAGCTACCAGGATTAGAACCGGCCCCTATGGGATCTCGGCACATTCAAGGCGAGGACTTTAGCCACTAGGCCACTGTGCTGGGCTCTAAGGACACTTTTTAGAAAAAGGTTTATCCCCAAGGCTCATGCTTATCAAATTCAAATCACAAGCATTTCTTCTCCAAGTGGGAAAGCAAAGCGATATTATGTTTAGTAATGATGAAACAGCAGTCAGGATTAATTATATTATTTGAGAGGCATAATCAGATCATAAAGAAATGCAGTAAAAACACTGTAATCTTTAAAGGCAATCTTAGAAATCCAAGCAAGAACCTCATGTGAGCACGCCACAGTCTACCTACGTCGTCTCGGAGCATGCTGGAGAGGAAGGTCATGAGGACGCTGTGCTTCCGCGGGTACTTCTGACAGAGCGCGCTGATCGCCTGCACGACCACCACCTGGGGGAAGGGAGGCACGGTGCTTGTCAGCTAGTCCTTCAGAAGGGGCCAACACGGGGGCACCTCCAGCTCCGTCACTCGTGCTGCCAGGCACGCCTTCCCATCACTTCCCAGAAGCTGAGAAGATGCTCTAAAATGGCAGTAACAGGTCCTCAAGGAAGACGTGCAAGGGGACTGCAAAAGGGAATTAAAAGCAACACAAAAATGAAGTTTATTAAAGAGAGCCCATCTCTTTGCTCCAAATAAGTGTGGGAAAATTCCTAAAAAGAGTAAATATAAAAAGCCGGAATCAGCTGATTTCCATAGAAGAAATATGAATATTACAAGGAACTTCACAAAATGAAGTTTTAGACATAGCTTACAGATCAGTGCTAAGAGGTGCACACAGTGGAGTTTTTACCTTTCCTGGAGTTCACAAACTAACCTGCCATAATTTCATGGATTCTGGGTCAAATGAGAAGCAAGTAGAGCAGCTAGAGCAGTAACAGTCCCCAGAGGACCACTTCCCAGAGGACAATGCACAGAGGGCCAGACACTCCAGGCACCTGCGGTGGGCTACGGTACAGGACCAGAACCCTGAGCCCCCAACAGGAGTGCTCGATCAGAGGCAGGGGGCACACCTGTCACTTGCTCTGGAGAACATCCCAGAAAGTCCGCATCCTGGCTTCTGCTCTGGATGGACACTTTTCTGAAACAGTAAGGAAATCTGCCCTAAAGTATGACAGACAGACACTATCTTTTCTCTAAGGCTACAACATATCTTGTACTCACAAAGGGAGCAGAACAGGGTGAACCTGCATAATGTGCAGGCATGCAGACTCTCAGAAAACCAAGAACCAGATCGCTCCAGATCTAAAAAGTGTTTCAGAGCACACATCATAAACTATCCACAATCTTTTCAGGAAGCAGTGATACCTAAACCTAATAAAGATGGTATTAATTCACAGAAAAGGACTACGGACAAAAAGTGTATGAATATTGATGTAAGTCCATGCAACAGATTAGCCAAAGACAGCAACATTACAGTAGGAAAATAATACACCATGATGAAACGGGATGTATTCCATTTTTGGTAAGGATGACTCAACGATAGAACTCTGATTAATGTAATTCACTGAATTAACAAGTCTAATCATTAATCATAGCCCAAATGTTGAAAAGGCTTTACTAAACCCAACACCTGATCCTAACAACAATTCTTGAAAAGTAGGAATATGAGTGGAGTCCTTAAGATCTATTTGGGTCAGACTGATTCACCAGCCCAAATGAACACTACGGAATGCCAAGGTGATGTGAGCCATTCCAGATGTGGCTGCAGAGCCCAAACAGCACACAGGAGAACCAGGGAGGGAGGGGCAAAGCCAGCAGCGGAATGTGGGCTCCCCTGCTGGACAACCACTCCCCCTGGAGAGCGTGAGTTGGAATGGGGGCAGACCAGACCAGGCAGGGCTACAACACCTGTGAGCCTCATGTGAGCTAGATCAGGGAAAAGCCAGGTTGGGCTGACTGTTCCGACTGGTACAAGCAAAAATTAGAGTGGGTGAGGGTTGGCTGGGCTTTGCCGCAGCATCAGCTGGCAGAGGCTGGCACTGGGGACTAAATCTGTCAAGTTAAACTCCAGAACCACCTGGAGAGTGCATAACCCGGGAGTGGGAGTGGTCTAGTAGAGAAACAGTGGGCACCTCCCTCTTGGGTTACCACTCCCGCTGGAGAGCACAAAAACCAGGATAGGGGCAGGGGTGGCTAGACAGAAAGGCACCTGCCAGTATGTGTGTGGGTTGGACAACAGGGTTGGACAACAGGGTTGGTTGGGTTGAACTAGGCTTCAATACCCACTGACATGTACAAGAGCTAAATGGGATGTGAGACAGACTGAAAAAGTCTGCAGTTCATACTGGCAAGCACGGAAACCAGGGTAGGGGCAGGCCTGGTAGGGGTTATGGGGAGTAGCCCCAACTACGCTGCCGCTCCCACTGGTTTGCGTGAGGGCCGAGTATGAAGTGGGCAGGATCGGGCTGAACTGCAACACCCATCGGTTCGTGTGGAAGACAGGTCTAGAAATAGAAATGACCCAGCAATTGCAATGACCCGGATGTACATAAGCTGATTGGGGCGATGGATGGTGCCGGACCCTGAACTGGCATTCAGACACAAGAATCAGGTCTGGGATCAGCTCAGACGAAGTTTCTTTGGAGATCCCTCCGACTAAACTGCTGATCTCAGAACCCCAACCATGAAGAGATTATGTCAGCAGTGAATTCTGAATAGATTTCATCAGAATCTTGGAACGGTGAGATTGGCAGCAATTCAGAAGTGTTGAACTATCAAAACTGCTTGAGCAGGACCCTCAGAGCATGCCTCACCCCACGTCGGGGACCTGGGATGGGTGGGAGGCTGGGTGGGGCTTCTCTCTTTGTTTCTCCCCTGACCCCAGATACAGGGGGGAAAATGATGATATTAGTATGGAAACAATGGTCTTACCCACTTTCCTGTAGCCCTTGGCCCTTTGTACCCCAATCAACTAAGTAAGATCCTAAAAAAATAAAAAAATAAAAAAATAACGTCAGCAGAAATACAAAAGAAATAATAAAATGACAGGACCAAAAATCACTATCTATATTAACCGTGAATGTAAATGGCTTAAGCACATTGATCAAGTGCCATAGATCAACAGACTAGATCAAAAAACAAACCCCATCTATCTGATGCCTACAGCAGAAACATCTCTGCAACAAAGATACGTGCAAACTGAAAGTGAAAGGATGGAAAGGGATGTTCCAGGCTAATGGAAAGGAAAGATGAGGTGGTACAGCCACTCTTAGATAGTGCAGACTTTGAGGGGAAAAGCATTAAAAGAGATGTAGAAGGATACTGCATACTGACCAATGGATCCATTCAGCACAAAGCAATGACCACAATAAAAATATACACACCAAATGCCAGGGAACTTAGCTCCGTATAACAAATATTAATGGATTTAAAGAGAAATAGATTCCAATACAACAACAGAAAAGTGGGGACTTTAATACCCTCCTCATCTCATTGGACAGATCAAAGCTATGGCAATTCTGCCAACACGTGACCGAGCTCACCCAGACACTGAAGCAAGTGGGGCTGACTGACATCTACCGAGCCCCTCGCCCTGCAAAGGCGAGGGGTTCATCATCACACGGACCTTCTCCAGGATTGTTCATATAACAGGCCACAAAAGAAGCCTCACCAAATTTTGAAAAATTGAATTCATACCATACATCTCAGACTATCATGGAGCGAAACTGGAGACAAATAAATCAGAACACCCCAGAAGATACACAAATATTTGGCAACTGAACAATATGCTGCTCAACGAACAATGGCTCATAGAAGAAATCAAATGGGAAATTTAAAAATTGCTTGAAATGAGTGAGGGCATCAACACAACCTATCAAAGCTCAGGGGACACAATCAAGGAAGTGTGAAGAAGACAGTTCACTTAACATCCAGTAAATGGGCTAATCATACATCAGAAGGAGCTACAAAACAACAGGAAAGCAATTCCAAATTAGCAAAAAAAAAAGAAATAATCAAAATAAGGTAGGAAATAAACCAAACAGGAACCAAAGGAACAATACATAAGATCAACATCAAAAGACCTGGTTTGCTGGGACAGTAGATTCCCCACTAGCTCAACTAATCAGAAAAAGGAGGGAGGGCCCGGCATGATAGCGTAGTGGTTAAAGTCCTCGCCTTGAACACACCAGGATCCCATATGGGCACCAGTTCGTATCCCGGCAGCCCCGCTTCCCATCCAGCTCCCTGCCTGTGGCCTGGGAAAGCAGTCGAGGACGGCCCAAAGCCTTGGATCCTGCACCCACATGGAAGACCTGGAAGAAATTCCTGGCTCCTGGTTTTGGATTGGCTCAGCTCCAGACGTTGCGGCTGCTTGGGGAGTGAACCATCGGACGGAAGATTTTCCTCTCTGTCTCTCCTCCTCTCCGTCTATCCGCCTTTCCAACAAAAATAAGAAATAAACCTTTAAAAAAAAAGGAAAAAGAAAAAAGAGGGAAAAGAGCGGAATGAGCAGAATCAGAGACAAAAAAGGAGCTCTGACAAAGGCTAGCACAGACATCGAGAGAATGCCCAGGAACTCTGTGCCGGCGAAGCACAGACCTGGCAGAGAACTGAATCACGAGGCAGTTAGACAGACACATAACAAAGATGCAAACAAACTCAATAACTAAATCCCTCTCAACAACAACAAAATCCTGAAGTGGATGGCTTCATTGCTGAATTCTTCCAAACATGTCAGGAACTTACCCCAATCCTCCACAAGCTATTCAAAACAACAGAAAGCTATTCCAAGCACTTTCTACAAAGCCAACATTAATACCAAAGCTAGATAGACACAACAAGAAGAGAACTGCAGACCAGTGTCCCTGACGAACAGAGTTGCAAAATTCCTCCAGAAAACGCTAGCCAACAACGTGCAGATCACCACCTGGCGCAGGTGGGACTTATCCTTGACAAGCGGGGACGGTTTCACACACACAAATCAATAAATGTGATATAACACATCAAGAAAGTGAAGAATAAAAATCATATGATCACATCAATCAATTGATGCAAAGAAGGCACTTATAAAAATCCAACACCACATCATGCTAAAAACCCTGAGCAAGGCAGGCATAGAAAGAACATTCTACCATGCAATCAAGGCAACATATAAAACCAAATGCCAGCATCATACTAAATGGGGAAAAACTGGAAGCTTTTCCACTAAGATCTGGAACTAGACAAGGATGTCTACTTTCACTACTGGTATTCAACACAGTTTTGGAAGTCCTAGCTAGAGCTATTAGGTAAAAATAAGAAATTAAAGAATTTCAAATCAGAAATGAGGAACTTAGATTATCCCTGTTCGCAGATGACTTAATACTTTATATAGAACAAAGACTCAATCAAGAGGCTATTGCAACTCACAAGAGAGTTTGGCAGAATATAAAATTAATGAAAATAAATCAATATTCCTAGAATATACAAATAACTCCATGGCTGAGAACAACTTGTAAGTATAGTCCCCTTTAAAATAGAACAGAAAAATCTTAAATACCTTGGAATAAATCTAACCAAAGACATGGAAGACCTCTATGAATATCAATAAACATTAAAAAAATAGAAGACATTAAAATATGGAGAAATTTACCATGTTCTCGGATTGGTAAAATCAACATTATTAAAATGTCCATATTACAAAAAATAATATACAGAGTCAATCCCAATCAAAATCCCAACAACATTCTTCTTAGAATGATAGGAGAATTTATCTGGAAACAAAAGAGACCATGAATAGCCAAAGCTATCTTGAAGAATAAGAATAAAGCTGAAGGAATCATAATTCTAGACCTCAAGATAAACTACCTGGCACTGGTAATCAAAACATTCTGGAATAGCACAGAAACAGAGATCAATGGAACAGAACAGAAACCCCAGACGGGAGCACACACATGCAGAGCCAACTTGACAACAGAGCTGGAAGTAATCCAGAGAAAAAGGTTGGTCTCTTCAACAAATGCTGTTGGGACAACTGGATAGCATCCTGCAGAATTAAGAACCAAGACTCCTACTTTCTACAAAAATCAGTTGTAAATGGCTCAAGGACCTAAACATGCACCCAGAAACCATTAAACCATTAGAGGAAAATATGGGAAGCACTCTGCAAAATACAAGCATTGGAAAAGACTTCACAGAAAAGCACAGGCAGTCAAAGCCAAAATACACCCAAACAGGACTACACCAAGCCGAGAAGCTTCTGTGCAGCAAAGGAGATGATCAACAAAATGAAGAAGGAACCAACAGAATGGGAGAAAACCTTTGCACACCACACAACCAATAGGGGACTAATATCCAGGATTTACAAAGAGCATCAGAAACTCAACCACAGCAAAACAAACAACCCTGTGGAGAAATGGGTGAAGAAAATGAACATTTTTCAGAAGAACAAATTCAGATGGCTAGCAGACATGAAAAAAAGGTCAAATTCCCTAGCTACCAGGGAAATACAATTAAAAATCACACTGAAGTTCCATGTAATTCCAGTGGGATTGGTCTACACTCCCAAACCTACTAAAAACACCTGCTGGCATGGATATGTGGAGAAAAGTATCCTCCTTCACTGTTGGTGGGACCAAAGACTAGTGCAGCCATTCTGAAGTCAGTAGGGAGAATGCTGAGACAACTGAAAATTGACCTACTGTAATACCCAGGAATACATCCAAAGGAAATTAAACCTGCTTATGTGAAAGTGACCTGTACCCGTATATTTATAGCAGGACAATCCACAATCGCAAAGACAAGGAAACAACTCAGATGCCTGTCAAAAGAAGAACTGATAAAGAAACTATGGTAAAGAAACTCAATGGAAATACTACCCAACCCAACCAGCAGCACTATGCAGCCCACACATCTGCTGGCGGATACCACTCTGTCCAGCCATGCCTGTCCCAGTCCTGGTTCCCATTCTCACCAGTCGGAGTGGCTACCCAAGAGGGAGATGCCCACAGTTTCCCTACTGGGTTCGCTCCCACTCTCAGATACTGCACTCTCCAGGTGGTACTGCAGTTTAGCTCAACAGAGTTTTCCAATGGGATGTGGGACAGACAGAACCAGTCTGCTGTATATATTGGCAAGCATGGGAACCAGGGCAGGAGGCGGGCCTGGTAGGAGTTACTGTGAGTCGCTCCAACTAGGCTATAGCTCCCTCTAGTTTGCGTGGGGGCTGAGTGTGCGGTAGGCAGGATTGCGTTGGACTAGAATACCCCTTAGTTTGCGTACAAGACAGGGCTGGAGACAACTGACCTAGCAATTGCAACTAACAGTGTGTGCATTGGCCAATTTGGGTGACAGACTGTGCCAGACCCTGTATTGGCAAGCACACACAAGACTCAGGTCTGGGATCACCTCAGATGAAGTTTCCTTGGGAATTTTCCCAAATGAACCACTGGACTCAAAACTCTAAGCATGGAGAACATTGTAGGTTCCATGGTCTGAGTGTGGAGAGCATGTGTCAGAACTGGGCCTCCTCGGTGGCTTAGATGGAGCAGTGGACAGCATATACAGATGCAAACAGAGCATTTGGCAGTACATTGGAGCCTGTAGAGGACACCTGGTACCATAACAGAGGACAGAGGACAGAACAAATCGACCAACTACCCCAGCCAAGAGTTGGCAGTGAATACCTGGGCAAACGGAGAATCTAAGGTGGACTATGTCAGCTGGTGGATTTTGGAAAAATTTCATTGTGATTGGAGTGGCAAGATTGGCAGCAACACAGAACTGCTGAACTATCAAAACCACTTGATGGGACCCTTGGAGCATGCCCCACATTGGGGACCTGGGGTGGTTGGGAGGTGCGTCTGGCTTCTCCCCTTATCCCTCTCTTCTCCCCAAATACAGGAAGAAAAAAAGAGAATATCAAAACAATGGTCACACCCCCCCTTTCCTGTAACCCTTGATCCTTTGCACCGTAATCAAATATGTAAAAAGTATCAAAAATAAAATCTATACAATAAAAAATGAAATTCTACCATTTGCAAAAAAATGGTCCCAACTAGAGACCATTATGTTTTGTGAAATAATAAACCAATCCCACAAGGACAAATATATGTTTTCTCTAAGTTAACCTTCATGCAAAATACAAGACCAATAGATACACAGGTAAACATGTATACAAACATATTTATCTAGAGGAACTGTGTAATGGAGGCACGTATGCTGTGGAGATACCCTGCAGTAAGCATCTCTACTTCTGAATAAAAGATGAGTCCCAATGTGACTGTGAAGTATATCTTGACACTAGAATGCTGGACTTGTGACTGTTGTTGAAGGACTACACTACTGTTACAATACAGGGGGAAACAGAGGGAAGGAGGGGGAAGGTGGAAGGACAATTCTCTGAGCCTAAAGAACGAAACAACAGGGGAACAAATATCAGAAAAAACAAAACTACTTTTTTTTGGTTGACCTGAAAGCCCTACAGAAGCATACATAATTAGCATGCAAAAGCAGTAATATTTGTACACACAAATCACAACCAGCAAGAGGGTAGAATGGCTTAAAACTTAGCAGCAAAACATTCAGGAGCAGGCATTTAGAAAACACTGAAATCCATAAAAATACTGTAAAACATACTTCAGAGGCACAAACTGGATTTGAGCAGAATAAGACACCTTGGGCACAGACATTGTGTTGCAGTGGGTTAAGCTGCTGCTTGGGACACCAGTATTCCATTTCAGAGTGCCAGTCTGAGTTCAGCTACTGTGCTTCTACATCCAACTTTGTGGCCATGCACCTGTAACACACGTGGGAGGCCAGCCTGGAGCTCCTGGCTTTTGGCTTCAGCCTGGCTCCTCCATGGTTACCGTGGGCAATGAGGAGTCACCCAGGAGGTGGAAGGTACTCCACCCCAATCTCGTTCTCCCTTTCAGGTAAGCAAATCTTCAACAAAAACAAAATCCACGAAATTCACATTAACACTACATTAAAGATAATATTTTTTTGTTACTCCAAAAAGATGGCAGGAGAGCTGGAGCTCAACAATGTGCTCTTGTGGTGGGATCGTGGACAAGCCGCCAGCTCCACACACCCCCGGCAGAATTCACACTCTACAGTTCTGTTTACCTTTCAAGCTAGCGTACGGACTTAAAAGAAACTGCCATGAGGAAACATTGTCAATATTTTAGGAAAAGCACACACATACGAAGGATCCAACACAGCATTATTTGCAAGTGCAAAGAATTATGACTATCTTAATATGCAAATACTTCATATTGGCTCAGTTATCCATACTACCCTATGCAAGGTGCTGTGCAGCTGTGAAGCCATGAGACTGTGAACTGAATACAGTGATTTCCGGTGTTAAATGGTAAGATACAAAAGCATGCGCAGAAGGTGGCTTCTAACAACGGACACACACGCATCTGTTGTGTTTCACAAACCTGGAGCAAGGAAGATGCCTACTTCCGAGAGTGTTGGAAAAACGACCAAATGCGGTGCTCTCTGCAAACACTTCCTTGTGTCGGCTCTGACTTCTGGAAGCATTATAATGTTCTACACAATCAAACACTGTCCTGGAGGTTAGAAGTATGACGGTGATTACGAGAGGCTGGGACGGGCTTATGGGCAGAACTGAAGTATAGCTATTGTAGAGTTCTAACACACTGCAGGGGGCCTAATGAATACATCTTATATGTTTCTCTAAGAAAAACAGTTTAGAAGATAGGATTTTGAAAATTTTCACCGTAAAGAAATGCTCTACATTGGAGGAGACTGATGGATCACCCTGCTTGGATACCGCACAACGTGTGTGCATATCAAAATATCACACGGTACCCCATAAATAGGTACAATTAAAAATGTAAAATATACTGAAGTAATTATACTGGTTGTTTTGCTTTTATACATTTAGAGCTGCAGTCCACCTGAAATTGGTTAACGTGTAGAACTGATTAATGTTTCAGGTTGAAAGCAACTTGAAACAAATGAATCTCTCTGGATTTCCAAAGGTTCACATAACCTCATGGGAAAAAATTAATAATAGCAATAAAAAAGAAACGCAAATAGCTATTGTGTGTGTGCAGACACTGGACGATCACAGTGCAGCATGGGTCTTGGCGGCGCACACACGTAACACAGCCACAGAGACGGATACGGAAGGACCCTGCTCAGTGCTGCATGGCTCCACTTAGACGTGTCCGTGACCGTGGGGGGAGGACTGTGACTATTCCCAGAGTCCAGCTACCCAAGCTGGGCTAGCAAGAACTTACCTGGTTCACCTGAAGTCACATCCCTAATAAGCATCTTATTCAGATTTTAAAGTGGGGGTTTAAAAAAAGTATTTATTTATTTGAAACTCAGAATTACAGAGAAACATCATCCATCCACCGATTCATACATCCACAATGGCCAGGGCTGGGCCAGGCTTCAGGTGGGGCAGCTCCGGCCGTGG
The DNA here is from genome assembly GCF_030435755.1 of Ochotona princeps. NCBI lineage: Eukaryota > Metazoa > Chordata > Mammalia > Lagomorpha > Ochotonidae > Ochotona > Ochotona princeps. The sequence goes on along the minus strand of NC_080856.1, from coordinate 2,780,252 downwards.
CAGCCACTTGCGGAGTGAATCATCAGACGGAAGATCTTCCTCTCTGTCTCTCCTCCTCTCCGTATATCTAACTTTCCAATTAACAAAAAAAATTTAAACATTATCCCATCTTCCCCATCACTGTTATTTATTTTACAAACAGCTATCAAAAATGACCTTTGTAATTATTCAAGGTTCCCCCCAAATTCACAATATCCATTTGAATGTACAGGTGTTTGTATCTACGAAGCTCAACAGGACAGGCCCTTGGCACGGCGGCTCACACTCTGCCTGGAGCCCTCGCAGCCCACACTAAGAGGCCCAGTGATGGCTGCCCACGCACCTGAGTCCCTTCCACGTAACATGCGAGATGCAGACTGACCTAAGCCAGCCCAGCTCGTCTCAGGAACTGGGGAATAAAGTGGCAGAGGGAAGAGCTCTATCTGTAATTTCATGTAATCAAGCATTCCAGTCAGGTTTAGATACATGCTAAGCATAAAGGCAAGTGGATCGACTATGCTGCTGAGCTAAGAATAAACAGAATCATTTCATTTTTATTCTTCTAACTGAAATGTACTGCTTTTTTCAAGGTTTACTTTATTTGTTTGAAAGGCAGAAGGACAGAAAGAGAGTGAGAGTTAGTGAGAAGGAGATCTTCCATTCACTGCTTTACTTCCCAGCAGTTGCAAGAGTCAGGGCTGGGCCACGCTGAAGCCAGGAGCCAGAAGCTCCATCTGAGCTGTACAGGCTTCAGGGGTTCAAGTGCCTGCCCATCCTCTGCTGCCTCTGCAGGCCCATTAGCAGGGAGCTGACGTGGGAGCGGAACAGCCAGGATTCGAGCTGGTGTTCCACTGTGGAACCCAGGATTTCTGGCTGCAGCTTAACACTGGGCCCTAATGCTGGCCTCGGGAACTTAGTGTCTTTATGTTCAACTCGAATGCATTCTTACTAGTTCTAGTCAACACTATATTAGAAGTGCTAGCTATGTTAATAAGAAGAAAGAAGGAGTGGCATTTGGATTGGGAGTTGGATGGAAACTGAAGAGGCTTAAAAAGCCTAAATTATTTATTTTATATCCTTTTAAATAAAAACAACCCTAGCACAGATGCTAGGGTTATTTACATAAATAGTCCCAACGGATATGTATAACTGTTAGAACCAATAAAATCAGAGGTCATACCATACCTACTCAATACGGAAATTTAAAAAATTATCTGTTAGACACCTGCAATAAATTAGAAATTTTAATAAAATATATCTAAGAAGCCCACATGTTTAATATACAACTAGCTAAAGATATGTAAGACCTGCAGACACGACAAAAGTCTGCTCAGGAAAATTGAAGATGACTAAACAAACACAGAGATACTGTTTTGAGTGACTGGAATATTGTTCCACATCAGTTCTTTCCCAAGTGATTTGCAGACTCACCACCAACCTGGTCATAACCCGAGCAGGTTCTATTTCATAGAAATTGGTAAACTGGTTCCAAATACACAGGAACTAAAACATGAAAATGAAAAGAACAATTTGGAAGACCAGACTAGACGCTTTCAAAGGTCCCATAAGGCTACATTAAAACCAACAGTGTGGAATTAGCAATGAATTGCATGCTAATGAGGCTTGATGTGCTGATGGCTCTATGGCTGTCTGCTTTGCAGACAAACATGTCAACACACTTGATTCCAGTACAGAAACACATGCTAATTCAAGACAGATCATGGACCAAAACATAAAAGCTACATTTCTATAGTATTTAGAATAAACCATTAGAATATACTTATGACATAGAAGTGGATAAGTAATAATTCGGGAGGATATAGTAATAGCAATCAAAGGAAAACCTGACAAATCAGACTTCATAAAAATTAAACAATTTCTACTCCTCAAAATACATTGTTAGGAAAAGAAATGAGTAAGCAACAGACCAAGAAAAAAACCAAACCATAATCATGTTTCAACCATTACCTTGAATTCATCTGAGATTTCAGATACAAAAGAGGAAATCTGCTTCATGAGCCTGTCCACGCTGCCCTCGCTGCCCGTTTTGAGCAGTGTGGTGATGGCCAGGGTGGCGATGCTTCTGTTGGAGTCTGTGATTAAGTTCTCCAAGTCCAGATTGCAGGCAGTGACTGCAGAAGGGTGTTTCATTGCCACCTTGTGGGAGGGCAAGAAAAACAGAACGTAAGCTCATGGTTGTGGATAAAGCTCGTGTTTAAATTCTAATTAAGGTCAAGGCGAGACACAGGAGACAATATAGCTTAAAAGCAATTGAGAATTTCCAATTACTAAAGTATGAGAAATCCTCTGATAAATGATTAATAACCATGGTAAAGCAGAGGACTACATTTTGTTGGAAATCTTAACAGTTGTAATATGCACAGCTTGTCTTCTGGGGCTGTGTGTCTTAACACACACATGTCCGTGTCTGTCTGCTGTAGTGTACAGCATGCTCTCTGAGAACAACACCGAGGCTGGCAAACATTGCTCAACAAAGACCATACTACCTTATCCATATGTAAACCAGCAAAACTGGATTATCTGGAACGGAGAACAGACATCTGCTCTTGTACTTCCTTGTGTTGATTCTGTTCCAGTATTGACACAGAGTCTCCTACTCACAATTCTGAACATTTAAAAACACTCTCAAGAGGACTGGCAGCAAAACTCAACATTCACTAACATAAAACTATGTGAGCCTAAAGATACCCCACTTAGCAAGAGCAGTCAGGTGATTTGGGGAAAAATTCATGTGGCTTAATAGTACTGCTCCAGGCTCCCTGGGGTTTAAATACAACAGATAGCACCATATAATCTTTCTAAAATTCACACACAAAAGATTAACCTCTGAGACTCATCTGGTCTGGAGGACTGAAGATGAGAGGTTGCTAGTTTTCAACACCACAGTCACATTGACCATGAGCTCAGGAAATGTGACTGCAAGACCGAGGTAGGATGCTCCACATTTTGTCTATTTTCCTTCATTGCAAACGAGGGCCTCTTGGGGCCAATGCCTACCACTAGTGCGGCTCTTGGGTATCAAGTTCTCAGAAGTCAGAAGAGTTAGAATCTTGAGCTGCATAATAAGAACCATCTTTAAAAGGCCAAATTTAAGGTAACAAATACAAATAAGGTGTCAGAGAAGCAAAGCCATTAATTATAGGTCCTGACCTTGAAGAGAAAGCAAGTACTTCTCACTCAGTGTCTCAATCACACGCTTCCACGGGCAGCACTCGGCAATGGGACACTTACTTTATTCAAGGTCCTTACAGCCGCATAGCGCAACGCTGGCTTAGGAGAGCTACAGAAAAGTTGAAGAACTAAGAAAAAGAAACAAACAAAATAGCTGGTTGCTGCTCATTTCATCATATATGACTGAAAATATATACTTCATGAATTAAACTCAAACTATGAAAAAGGAAGCTAAAATACAGTATCAGAAATTCACATGAAATGTATCAATGAAAATAGAAAAAGCACTTTTTGTGAGGCTATACAAATTTTAATAAAACCAGTTTGCTTTTTCTAAAAGAATTATTACACCTATTACTATGAGAATTTAAATGGTAGAAATCGCGGTAGCTCTAACAGCAAACAGGCTTCTTAAATATTAACAAAAACCGAACACATGAAAGCCGTCAGCTACACAAAACTCTCTCAACAGTATCGAAACTTCCTAGGAGAAGCGGTGAAGAACAACGCCGAGCATCTCCACACGCATACAGGTCATGAGAACCCAAGGCTACACACAGGCCCGAGCCGACGCACCATTCCTCGCGTCTGCTCTGCGGCCCTGCAGAACTTAACACACACTCTTAGAACAAAGCAAAGTCCGCTGACAAAATGCACAGCTCACCTGACACAGCAGGCGCCAGCTCCCTGGCTGTGCAGTTAGGGAGATGGATGATAGCAGAAGCAGCTTCATAAATAACCATTTCATGTTTATTCCGCAAGCAGCTCTCGATGAAGTCAAAGAGTGGACCTTCATGGCTGCCAACAGACACATACAAGTCATTAGGTATCACACAGGAGGGCGGCACAGGCATGATGGCTAAAGCACAGACAAATTCTGGAATGGTGGATTAAGTGTGTCTGCAAATTCACTTCTAAGAAAAAACGAGAAAAATGATCAAAAGCAACTTTTTCAGAACTTTAGAAATTAACCAAACACATGCAACAATCTTGTGAGTATTGTTAAGAAAAACAGCTGACTATTGACTTAAAAAAGGGGTGGTGGTGAATCTTCTAGTGTTTTTAACTTGCCATATTCCTCATTTCCCCTCTCTTCCCTGTTTCTTAGTAGTTGGGAAACTAACAACATGAGAACCACAGAAGTGTTAAGACAGCATTCCAGCAGCCGCTGGGGATGGCACGGACTTCATCCTTACAGACCTGTCACTGGCTGACCTGTCTGGAGCTCCCTGGAAAAGCCCCATTCAAAGGCTAGTTTTCACTTCAATCAACTTGGAACTTGCTTAGTGGGAAAAGCCCCATATTGAAGAAGTTTGTCCGAAATCAAAAGTGGCAAGTAGTTAACACTACTGCTGCCAGAAGTGGAATTCCAGATGTGGCGAACAACAGGCTGGGATTCAAGAACTCCCGCTCTGTTTCAGATCCAGACCACCTCCCGATGCGGAGGGCTAACCAGATGGTCAGTGAGGAATGGACAAGGCTCTGTGCAAGCAGAGCCTAATGCAGAGCACGCAATGACAAGGGTCTCCCAGGAAACGATGAGATACAGTGGATTTCTGTCAAGTTATCTAATGGATCAACTAGGCAGAGATCTCAGTGGCTGCACATGCAAGACTACAGAATGCATTCAGGAATGTAACCTAGACAGACAGTAACAACACACTCCGGGGTGAGGGCACGGGTGGCCTCTGATTACAAAAGCTGCAACATCATATTACTTCAAACATCATGCTTGAGTCAAATAATTATAAGACACAGAAATAATGAAGTAGGGCCCAGGTGTAGGGAGAAAGGCAGTCAGTAACAGGAACGCCCAGATGTCTGAATTCCTAGGCAAGTATTTGTCAACTAAAGGATATCATGTGTAAGGAATTAAAGAGAGGCATAAAATTGTTTCTTACCAAAGAGAGACGATCAAGAAAGAGACAGAAATTGCTTATTTTAACAGAGTTACTGAGAGAGTGAGGGAAGTCATATAGAGACAGGAATTTAATCAATTAGTTCCCTCCCAAACAGCCGCACTGGCCAGGGCTGAGCTGGACAGAAGCCAGAATCCAGGAACTCCTTCCAGGTCTCCAGTGGGTGCAGAGGCCCAAACCTGGAACCATCTTCTGTTGCTTTCCCAGGAGCTGAATCAGAATGGGAGTGGCGAGGCCACTGGTGTCGCAGGCACCAGTTGAGTCTGCACTGCCACAATGCCAGTCCTTACATAATTTTTTGAAAGGAACCTAACAGAAATTCTGGGTTTGGAAAGTAGATTCACTAGAATAAAAGTCAACAGCAGATCTGAACTGTCAGATGAAAGAACCACCAACCCTGAAGACAGGCCAACGGAGATAAACTAGCTAACGGAAATGCTGAAGATGGAAGACACAGGCTGTGTAACACAAAGGCACCAATGCTGGTGTAGCAGCAGCTTCAGAAGGGAAGGAGAGACAAAGGAACAAAAGGGATGGCTGAAAAACAATGACTAAAATGTTCCAAATCTAATGGGAAACAATAATCTACAAATCCAAGAGGTTCAACAAATCCCAAAATCCACACACAGGTATCCTGTGGTCACACTGCTAAAAAAGTTAGACAAAGAAGAAAATCCGGGCAGCTGCAAGAAAAAGACTACTCAGCACCCCATAAAGGAGAAAATCAATCTGATTAACAGCTGAGCTCCCATCTGAACCAATGAAGAAACACCGTGATTAACAGCTGAGCTCCCATCTGAACCAATGAAGAAACACCGTGATTAACAGCTGACCTCCCATCTGAACCAATGAAGAAACACCGTGATTAACAGCTGACCTCCCATCTGAACCAATGAAGAAACACCATGATTAACAGCTGACCTCCCATCTGAACCAATGAAGAAACAACGGAACAGCTGAGCTCCCATCTGAACCAATAAAAAAGGGGGACTGAAATGCATATTCAAATTGCCAAAATAAACCAAAATTCTATATCCAGCAAAAATTAAAGTTACAAAACATATGCTCAGATAAGCAGAATTGATCACTAACAGACTTTCTTTTATAAATATATTAAGAAGCAAATATGCTAGATTAAAAATCTGACTCAAAATGTGACATGAATGATCAGGGACAAACGCAAAACACCAGAAACAGCACATGTGTGAGGTGATACACCACACCACAAACACATTTTTCTCATTTTCTTAATTACTTTAAAGGACATGTAAAACTGTATAAAGCAATAATTATGACACCATTCTTATGGATTTACAACACACAGGTAATACACATGGTAGTAGAAGGGCGAACAAATAGAATTATAATGAAAGATCTCACACTGAAATTAAGTGCCTTGAAAAGTTCTTTATATTTATTTGAAAGACAGAGAAAACACAGAGGAATTTCCACTGGCTAACTCCGCAAACGCCCACCATGGCTGGGGCTGGGCTAAGCTGAAGCCTGGAGCTAAGAACTCAACCCAAATCTGTACGTGAGCGGCTGGGGACCAACCAGCTCAGCCATCACTTGCTGCCTCCCAGGAGGCACATGATGAGGAAGGGGTTTGGAAGAGGAGCTCAGACTTGGACCTAGGCATATTGATATGAGATGTGAGCATCCTACGTGGTATCCTAAGTGCCACACTATGCCATATATACACCCACTTAAGTTAGTACTACTTGGAAATACACCAAGGTAAAATAAAATACATATTATAACCCTTAGGGCAACAACTAAGAAAAAACAATTTTAAGTGTTGACATATTAACATAGGAATTAAGGTGATACTCTAAAAATATGTAATGCTAAAGAAAGCAGTAAAAAAGGGGGAGGCCCATAAAGTGGGACAGGGCCAGCCCTGTGGTGTGGCAGGTAGACACTGCCTGTGATGTCAATGGTTATGCCTATGCGCACTGGCTGTGTCCTGGCCGCTCCACTTCCAATCCAGCTACATGCCAATGGCCTGGGAAATGTAGTGTAAGATGGGCCAAGCATCTGGGCTCCTGCCACCCATGCGGAAGACCACAATCAAACTCCAGTCTCCTGCCTCTGGACTGGCTGTTACAGTCATCTCAGGACTGAATCCCTACATGGAAGTTCTGTTTCAGTCTCTCTCTGTAACTCTTTCAAATAAATAAAGTCTTTAGAAAGAGATAGGGAACTGGGCCCTGTATGATGGCTTAGTGGCTAAATCCTCGCCTTGCAACTGTGGGATCCCATATGGGCAGCAATTTCTGTCCCGGCTGTTCCACTTCCCATCTAGCTCCCTGCCTGTGGCCTGGAAAGCAATCAAGGACAGCCCAAAGCCTTGGGACCCTGCACCCGCATGGGAGACCCGGAGGAAGCTCCTGGCTCCTGGCTTCAGATTGGCTCAGCTCTGGCCATTGCAACCACTTGGGGTGTGAACCAGTGGATTTAAGATCTTTCTTTCTTTCCTTCTCTCTGTGCTTTTCCTTTTCCAATAAAAAAAAGTCTTAAAAAAATAGTACTGATTAAGAAACAGTTGAAATATTTACTCAATACAGGAAGCTTAAAAACACAGATCAGAGTACAGATAAATCCAAAGATCTGTGTAACTGTTAGAATAAAAAGGGGAGATAAAATGATGAAGTGTGCAAGGACACTGTAAGGATCCTTCATGAAAGACACGAAGATATTAACCATAGACTATAAGGAATATTAATATAGGATTAAAACATAACTTAAAACATTATCACAAGACAGAGATATTTCATATTGTAAGACAAAGAGACCTTTGATAATGACAAGAAAATCAATATATTAGGATGTAACAAGGATACATATATACAACAAAACTCAAAATGCATGAACAAAACTGGACAAAAGGAGTAACAGAGCACAAAAAAATATTAAGTGAAACCAACTACGCTCACTCATTAACGGACAGACCACAACAAGGAAAATCTCCAGGATTCCAGGGACAGGAATATGATTAACCACTCAACCTAAGTGATTCTAAAGATCATTCAATCTAATAACTGTATTACATGTTCGTTTCAAGTCCATATGCACATTGCCAAAGACAAACTAAATTCCCAGTAATAAAGCTAGTATAAATTTATTTATATTTAGAAGGACAGAAATAACACAATGCATGTCCTAAACTATAATTAAATCAAATTACAAATTAACAGAGCTAGAAGAGATACTCAAGTATTTAGGCATTAAACAACTCACTTATAATGGCCTCTGGGTTAAGAAGAAATCAAACAGAAAGCGAAAATACATTTAAAACTGAGAATTAAAACACATCAACATTTCTGGGATGAAGCTAAAGCAACACTTAGGGAAACATAGAACTTTAAAAACATGTGTCATAAAGCAGTTTTTAAAAAGTCTCAAATCGGTAACTTAAGCTTCCACTTTAAGAAATTAGGAAAATAAGTAGTTCACATTAAGCAAAAGAAAGGAATTAATAAAGAATGAAAGCATAGGACAAAAGACCATAGATTTTTTTAAAAAGTCAATGAAAAAACCAAGCCTGGTTCTTTGAAAAAAAAAAAATCAATAAAATTGACAAATCTAGAGCTAAGCAGACAGGAAAATAAAAAGAACAAATCACAAAACCAGGAATCAGAGAGGACACCATTACGAACCTTGAGAAAATTAAAAGGATTATGAGGGAGAATTTGAGATTTCATGTGTCAACAAATTAGAGATGAAATGGACAAATCCCTAGACATACTAAGCTGAAATACCACGTGGCTGCACAAGTGAACTCTGATCGCCAAGTACAACAGCACTCCCTCACGCCACTAAAGCCTACAGAGATTCATTCCTAGTCAAGCCATGGTGCTGACAGCATTTGGGGAGTGAATCAATGAATGGAAGATGTGTCTTTCAAACCACCAGCAGGGAGCTGGATGGGAAGCAGAGTAGCCAGGACAGCAACTGGTGTCCACATGGGATCCTGGCATGTGCAAGGTGAGGATTTAGCCACTGAGCCATAGCGCCAGGCCCCCTTTTTATTATTTTGAAACACTAAGTATTTTCTCCTTTATTCTTTAAAGGGCATATATTCATACATACATACATACATACGTGTGTGTGTACTATTAATCCTTTACTCCTGAATAAACATACTTGAAATTACATGGTCATTATGTCTCCACATATCTTTTCTTGGCTCCATTCTCTCACTTTTCCTTCTAGATTCCACTTACATACATATTAGGATACTTGGTATTATCCCATAGCTCTCTGAAGCTCCATTTTCTTTAATCTGTTTTCTGCTGTTCAAATGAATTACTTTTTGTTGCCCCGTCTTAATCTTGACTAACTCTAGCTCTTTGGTCAGTCATCTTTAAATCTGCAGCTAATCCCATCCAGCCAATCACTCATTTCAGTCATTGTAAGTGTGGAAGAATGGCCTCTCAAGATGTTGATGACCTTGGTGTTGGGACAGGTGAGTATGTGATATTTTAACATGGCACAGGAACCTTGAAGCTGTAATCAAGGTAATATACCTGAATTATCTGAGTGAGTACATCCTAACCATAAGACATCTTAAAAACAGACTTGTGACGCACTTCCTGGGACACCAAGAGGGAGACGCTCTGAGCAGGCAAGTGTGAGCTTGCGTGTGGGTGTGCATCACAATCTCAGACAATTTCTGCTGCACGTTCACATGCACATGTATTTATCTGAAGTTGATTAAAACTATTTTAAACCATCAGGTACCCCAAAGGATGCTCCTGGATTTCCGTATGGGCAATCCTCTGAGTAAGAACAGATGTGTCCCTGTGTTCTTTGCCACAAGGCACTAACACAACCATGGATTCTGAATCTGAGTGACCTGGTTTGGCATCCTAGATCCACTACCTAACCAACAATATGACTTAGTGATCACATGCCAGAGAAATCATTGTGCACAGCAATGTCATGTCTTCAACATGATTTACAGTTTCAAATCTCTCCCTTCAGATATTTGGTCAACTCTAGGAAGGGGCACAGGGGGCCCTGCTTAAGAACAACAACTGACGAAATGTATCTGGACGCTAGGACTCTGGAGTCTCTGCCACTGTCCATTCCTACAATGTTAATCTATGGCAATTATTTTCCGTCTAAGTCTTGGACAATTCTGTGATGAGTGCTGGCCTAATGGTTAAATGTTAATTAGGATGCCGCATCAGAGCCCAGGGTTGGAGGCCCAGCTGCAGCTCCCTGTGACTCACCTGTGACTTACTGGAGCTCAAAACCCCTTCCTGTTTCTGCTCTTGCTGAGGCTCTCCAAGGACCGGTAAGGCATACTGAGGCTATGTGTATTTTAGACACATAAATGATCTTGGGAAAACCACTAAATGCACACTTCAACATTCTCTTTCATAAAATAAAGGACAGACAAGATAATCTTAATGTACCTTCCCAAGGTTTCCTATTTATTGTATATCCCATTAGTTTAATGTACTATTAATATACACAATTAGGGGCCCAGCGGCGTGGCCTAGCGGCTAAAGTCCTCGCCTTGAAAGCCCCGGGATCCCATAGGGGCGCTGGTTCTAATCCTGGCAGCTCCACTTCCCATCCAGCTCCCTGCTTGTGGCCTGGGAAAGCAGTCGAGGACAGCCCAAAGCATTGGGACCCTGCACCTGTGTGGGAGACCCGGAAGAGGTTCCTGGTCCCGGCATTGGATTGGCGCGTACCAGCCCATTGCGGCTCACTTGGGGAGTGAATCATCGGATGGAAGATCTTCCTCTCTGTCTCTCCTACTCTCTGTATATCCGGCTTTCCAATAATAATAATAAAATCTTTAAAAAAAATAGACACAATTAAACATCCATATGAGAACGAACAGTAAAGTAGAAAACATTCTAAATGTTAATTTCATGGTTTTTTTTTTTTTTTTTTTTAGTTTGGAAAACATGAACCTCACCTGTAATGTCAGTATCGCTCAGCAAACGCTCTTAAGCGAAATCCACTCTGAGATGCCCTGACTTCAACGTTCAGGTAAAGCCACTTACCCATCCTCAGCTTCTCTCAGTAGGCGACTGGCGATTCGGATCAGCATGCAATAAGCAAACTGTGACTTGAGGCCAGATTTAGTAAACTTATTCAGCATCTTGGAAACAGCAAGACGATCATTCTTTCTAAGGTGATACAGAACTCCCAGTGCATGGTACTATACAGCAAGGAAGAAAATGAGGCACACGGATTAGTCAAAAGACATAACACAGGAAAACAGAATCACATGAGCTAGAGAAAATATTTGTAATAATAGCAAGATGTATTTTTCATACTGAACTAAACACCAGCACGACTAATAGGATAAGCATTTCCAATTTACTGCAGAAGCTAGAAATTCAGATTGACTTCAGACACAGCACCCCAAGATGGCTCCAGCAGGTGTACCAGGGCCCACACAGCCTCAGTACAAAGGCACTCTGTGCTCTTTCAATAGCTTTAAACCATCTGTGGGTTAGTCTTCTAAAGTAGACTAAACAAGTGTCATTTTCAAGGTGTAAAGCAAATAGGAGGATGAGTGTCTCCAAGGTAAAAGTCAGTAGACTGGCTGCCACCTAACTGAACAAGCTAACACAAAATGCTTTCCACACTTACGCTCACTGGGGCACAGATAAATAAACTCTGGAATATAAATGGAGCACTTTCCATGAAATTTTCAGTTAAGAACTCAATCTTAGATAAAGGATTGCAGTGCAGAGTGAAAGAACTTTGGGAAAGAGCCTCTAATCTTTCACTGAATGTAAGTGGGGAAGTAGCTGGGAAGTGTGAGCAGCCAGGACGTAAGCCACCATGAGAAGTCAGTGACACACCCAGCAGCTGAAGCCCTGAGCCATGATCCGAGCCATGATCCGAGCCGCGGTTAAGCCCTTGAAAGGACCCTGGCAACAACCAGCCTCCCTGAGAAGCCACCTGGCTAGGCTGCTTAGCATGCCAAAGAACCTGCCATCAGATAACGCTGAGCTGGGGGAACAAATACATTGCTCCTAAAATAAAGGCTTAAAGAAAGCTGATTCCAAGACAAGGCTAGTGTGTTCACACCAGTACCTGGACCATGATGCTGTCACTTGAGGCTGCTTCCTGGGCTTCATTGATCCAGCGCTTCACCACGTCGTAGCTTATCTTCATCATGTGCTAAATCAACAAGAGTTAATACATGGTCACTGGAAACTTGGAAACATGAGTTAGTTTTCTCAGAAAAATCAACATAAAGTTTCTAAACGAAAGGTCAACTTTGCAGCTTTGTAGTCTGCTTCAAGTCCCACTCCCTCGGGAACTGATGAACCAAGAACCATTTTTCCCAATCCTCCTTTGCAAAGGTGAATGCAAGTACACACTTCAAATTTCGGGGGCCAATGTGAACTGTAAATTCCATTTTTCAATAAACTTTTCAAAATCTCATTTATACTCTGCTATAAAACCTCAAACAATTCTACTCCAGAGGTGGAACTCGTGAAATTCAGACACTGCAATCTCAGATTAGTAATGGATTTTACTCAAATGCTTTGTGATATCTAAATGAACTGGTTTTGCTCAAAAAGCAGGAAAACCTATTACTAAAACAAAGCCCACTTCCTGGAAGAAGTGGTCCCGGACTGCTACAGGAGACTGCCGGAGAGACTCGGGCAGAAGGTTCTGAGGGAGGTGAGGGAAGCCGAGGACAGACGCACGTGCAGCTCACGAAGCCAGCGCTTCCAGGAGCACAGCCCTTGACTCTGTCGCGGCCCCAACACCGAGCTCACATGTATGATATTCAGATCCTCAAAATCTTTCAAACGTATGAAAAGTTCATGTTTTTAACTGCTCCTCCAGACAGGATAAACTAAAATAAATGCGTGTCTGTGTGTGTGTGTGTGTGTGTGTGTAACTGTTTCATTTATAAGAGAATCGCAGTGATACTTCCTAGTTTTTGTAACTAGGAAACTGTACCAAGCATCAAAACCAGGAGGCTGTTTGCTTACTTACTAAGGAAGATACCAGTGCTGAGCTGGACACACTGGACACTTTATCCACAATGGCCTGCTTCATGTAGCGTTCAATGGCTTGCAACATTGTTCCCTAGTACATTAAAAAATAAAAGCTATTGAAGCAAAACATATTCATAAAAAAATCACTAGTTCAACTTCATTTACAAAAACCAGTCCCATATTTGTGTAGTGTAAATATTTAGATGTACGAGAAGATTATCATGTCATTATCATCAGGCAGTATCATGCAGTAATTACACTGCAGAGGGCAGGACGAAACAACTCAGCAGAAATTTCAACACAGATAATTGACTATCGAGCTTAAGGGAGAACCCATTTAACAATGAAGCAAACTCTCAAAGTGGAGAACACCTGACTGAAGAAATACACCAGGAGGGGCTGGGCCTCTCAAGGACTCACAGATAAATTCCTGAATCTCTGGAAGATACGCCTATCTGAAGGGCGCATGTTCCATATGGGACCTATAGATCATACGAGTTAATACTGCAAGCACTGGCTACTTCAGCTCTCCAAGGAATTACATGTGCAGCACAGTAAAACCCACCCTTAGCAAGGGATCCTCTGGAAACCAAGCTCTTTCAAATTTTAACTGGGGAAAACCTCACCACGGGGAAGATGAGCCAATCAACCATGGTCAATATTCAGACAAAAATAAAGGTTTTTTGGCTAACACTGGAATGATTAAGTTTTATACTACCAAATTAATGGTGATATAAAAACAACTAAAACAAGACAACAGAGAAATAACATTAAATAATTTGTACGACTGCTCCTAGGATAGGGATTTACAACTTAATCCTGCCATCATTCCATACCTGAGGGAGTTAAAAACATACCCATAAAATACAGCCACGCATGACTACGCAGTCCCTAGTGAAAACGCCTGGCAATTCCCAGGCTGCTCTTCATTTCAGCCTGTCCCGGTCAGCGCTCCAGAGCCAACAGACTCAGTGAGGGTTAAACACCTGGCTACTCCTCCTGCCTTGGAGGGCTGGCAGGTGGTCAGCACCATCGGGAATGTCTGCGAAATCCTGCTGGGCTATGTTCTGCTCTTGGATCTGGCTGTGTCTTACACTCCTCCTTCTGTAGCCAATGCTAACGGTGTGTTCCTTGACCTCTTTTGGATGGGCGTTCTGCACACAGGGTCTCAAGGGGGCAAGTACTCAGGGAAAGTGAAGTAGCACAATAAAGGAAAAGCAATCGGAGGGGAAAACCTGGAGCCGCAAATCTCTTGAAGATTTAGAACATCTGGCTAGCTGACCTCCCCAAGGCCACGGGCAGATAACAGCCAGAGGGCACTTACGTCAGTGACTCTGCAGAGCGCCCTGATGGCCGGGCCGCGGTATACATCTTCCTTTCCAGTCATGTCTTTAGTCAGACTAAGAAAAATCAAGCTGGTTAACATGAGATCAAATGGAAATCTCCTAGCTAATTTTCAGTTGTCCCTGTATGTGTCCTAATGTTGCTGATTGAACAAATGTTTACGCAGCATATTCTTCATGTAAGGGCTAAAACTAGTAGGTACAAGACATCATTCAAGCTTAGAGAAAACAGGTGAGAGGAAACAGCACCCTCTGTTCTCAAGAAACTCACATGTACGATACATATGTTTATAGACTAACGACGAACAGAGAATACAGTATAGAGGAAGCCCCAGGCTGAAAACCCCAAGATCCCCCAAACCCATCACACCAAACAATATGTTGAGTGAAATTAGCAAATGATTAGCCCAAGCGCTTGCAGGCATAGCTCTCCAAACAGCCATCACTAATCCTGCAAAGCCTTTCTTCTGCGCTTCTCAAACAGTCGGACTAAGCAACCCAAATGCCAGCACTGGGGTTCCCACCTCCTTCAGTCTCGCTCAACTCCAGGTAACCACCATGAACAGTTTCCTACTGACATCACCGCATATGCTTGCTAAAAAGCATGCCAGCGGATCTTCCCTCATTCTGACAACCTCTCTTTTTCAAATTTAATATAACTTGAGATTCTCTCTGTAGCATCACTTAAAAACTTTCAGGAGGCTGGCACTGTGGCACACAAGCTACCCCCACAGAACACCAGCGTCCTGTATGTGTGCCAGTTTGAATCCCGGCTGCTCCACTTCCGACCCAGCCCTTCTGCTGTCAGCCGTCTCCAGCAGACAATAGCTCAAGTCCTTGGGCCCCTACACTCCGAGGAGACCAGGAAGAAGCTCCTGGCTCCTGGTTTATGGATTGTCCCAGTTCTAGCCACTGTGGTCATTTGGGGAGGATCTCCGTCTTTCCCTCCATCTCTGTAACCCTGCCTAAGAGAGAAAGGAATCTTTAAAAATACACTAGCCATATATTATCAAATATCTGGACATATAAAATCATATTTTAACAGCAGAGTTCTATTATTCAATCATCACAAATATCTACATTTTCCTAAATAGATTTAGAAAAAATGAGGCTTTTGTTTGCCAAAGCTGGAGGGATATGAGCATCAATGCACACACACACTGCCAGGAGCGCCTTACAGCACAAACAATGTGAAAGCCAATGAGTTCAGACTGTTTTTAAAAATAAACAGTTTCGATAAACGGTTTCTTTCTTATTCTGTGAGGACCTGTCAACTGATACTATTGTCAGTGCTAAAGGAACCTGACCACTGCAGCTCCTTGGGAACTTCAGCGCTAAGAGCCGTGAACACTTCTCCAAACAGCTTCAGTTCAAACCACAGGTTAATACTAGCTTATAAATATTCTGCAATTTTAGTTTTCATCTTACTTTAGCCTTAACATTGAGATTTTTTTTTCTTTTCCTATTTGCTCTATCTTGGTATTATCTGCTTACTTTTCAAAGTAAATTTATAGTCTGCTTGTATTAAAATGAGAGCATCTTGACCTGCCACGCTTCCGTGTTTTTGGAGCTGTCAAGTATCTGTTCTCCCATCATTGTTTGTTTGTTTACTTTATTTTCAACTTCCTAGAGTGCTATAGGCTTTTCCCTCATCTATGTAACAAACATTTAAAATAATTTTTTATTTTAACACATTTTATTTTTGTTTTATGATACAGATAAAGAGGTTTTCAGGGGGTAAGCAAATGTTGAATACTTTGCAAATGTTCTACAAAAAATTTATACATGTGAATTTCTGTCACAAGTATATAGTTTTCCTTAAAAACTGTTGCTTATGAAAAGAAACAGATTAATCAATTATATTTTAAACTAATTTGGATTCTTTGTAAAAATGTATTTATCTGAAGGGCAGCATGACCAGGTGCAGGGAGCAAGCATACAGACATACATGGGCACAGATCTCCAACCACTGCTCCACTTTCCAAATGACCAGACCAGCTGGGCAGACCGTGCTGACTGGGCAAGTTGGAAACCAGGAGCCTCAACTCTATTTCGATTTCCCACATGGACAGCAGCGGCTCAAGCAGTTGAGCCATCCTCTTCTGCTTTTCCAAGAAATCAGCAGGGAGCCGCATTCAAAGGAGAGCCACCAGAACTCAAACTTGCAACCATATGTTTTGTCAGCACCACAGGCAGGCTCAGCTCCCTAGGGCAGTTCTGGCCAGCAGAAATTTCTGTAATGATGGAAGAGTTCTTTATGATTCAAAACAACAACCACAAGTTACACATGGCTATTCAGCACTTGAAATGTAGCTGGTCGGCCTAAAGAACTGAACTGTAGATTCTATTTCATTTTAGTTAATATTCACAATGATTTAAACAACCATCAAGAGCCAAGAGTTGCTGTACTGGACACCGCAGTTTCGGGATTTACATTTTACTTTGTTCAGTGTTTGTTTTCTGATATATGACAGATCTATATTCTAACTTCAACTCTTTTTTGTGACTTCCACAAAACATGAGATAAAACGAGGTGACAAAAATTAATGTATATATACATTCTTAAGTTTTGTTGTGCCGCCTGTCAATTTTTGTTAGTATCATTCTTTTTTGCATTATAATGGATCATATTTATGGCCTATCTTCACCACAATGCCTACAGTGGTTCAACCTTAAAAAATTCAACGCTAACTGCTAATTTATTCCCCATAACTTCTCTATTACAAAATTGCCTTTCAACTGAATTTTACATTACTAATTATCTGAATTTTTAATTTTAGCTTTCAAATAATTTCATAATTATTACAGTCCCTGAATTTGTTGAAGTGTTTAGTTGCCCCAGCTACTGAATGACAACTTGCTGTTCGATTCATCAATGATATTCTTTCCCTTGTTAAAACAAACATTTTAGGCAAGGAGCACGGGATTCTGCGGAGGTCTCCCCCGGACGGCAGGAAGCCCAGCCCTGGGGGCGTCAGCCGTGGCACCCGCCTCCCACCACATGCACCGGCACAAAGCTGGACTCCTGAGCAGGCAGCCTCAGACCTAGGATGCGAGGAGCCCAGCACCATCGCCACACCTCACCACACCTCGCCACACCTCGCCACACCTCGCCACACCTCGCCACATGGAAACCTTACATTCTCTTGAAATTCTGCAGTCACTCACCACATTCTGTTTTGACAATGAAATCTGACACGAATGGCTGAGGCTGGGTTGAGTTCTTTTCCCACTCTTACATGATTAGTTTTTCTAGATAAGTCTTAAGAACTCTTTGTTTTTCTCCACTGTAAATAAGGAGTATCTTGCTATTGCTCATTCTGTTAGAATTTTAGGTACAACTTAATACTTCAATGTATAGATTTCCTTTTACATTTGTCAGGAAATCTTCTCTGTCTTCTATCCAAATGTTGGGTTTCACCTACACATTGAATTGTCTGTTTCAACAATGTCAAAAGGTTTGCCCTCTCACCTCTATTCATTAATATCTACCTTTTTGTTCCATTTCAATGATTATTCACTACGTATCAGGTACTTTTCTAGACCCTTAGGATACATTAGTAAGACAGATGCCTGCCCTTCACAAGTTATATTTGCTAATGATAGACAACCTAGTAGACATTTTTGGCATTGCAGGCTGCTCAGTTCTGCTTTGGTAGCATGGAGCAGCCATCAGTAATATTACACACAAATTCACAGCATGGAGCCATCAGTGATATTACATACAGACCCCACAGCATGAAGGCAGCCATCAGTGATATTACACACAGACCCCACAGCATGGAGCAGAAATCAGTAATATTACTCACAGACTCCACAGCATGGAGCCATCAGTGATATTACACACAGACTCCACAGCATGGAGCAGAAATCAGTAATATTACACACAAATTCACAGCATGGAGCCATCAGTGATATTACACACAGACCCCACAGCATGGAGCAGCCATCAGTGATATTACTCACAGACCCCACAGCATGGAGCCATCAGTGATATTACACACAGACCCCACAGCATGAAGGCAGCCATCAGTGATATTACACACAGACCCCACAGCATGAAGGCAGCCATCAGTGATATTACACACAGACCCCACAGCATGAAGGCAGCCATCAGTGATATTACTCACAGACCCCACAGCATGGAGCCATCAGTGATATTACACACAGACCCCACAGCATGAAGGCAGCCATCAGTGATATTACACAGACCCCACAGCATGAAGGCAGCCATCAGTGATATTACACACAGACCCCACAGCATGAAGGCAGCCATCAGTGATATTACACAGACCCCACAGCATGAAGGCAGCCATCAGTAATATTACACACAGACCCTACAGCTTGAAGGCAGCCATCAGTGATATTACACACAGACTCCACAGCATGGAGCCATCAGTGATATTACACAGGAAACCTGGGCTGCGTCTCAGGCCAGACCAGGCCTTTGGAGAGTGACCCAGTGGATGAGAATTCCCATTCTCTTCCTCTTTCAAAATAACCAAACAATATTCTTAAACTACATGATACAAAATCAACATACAAGTGCCAGGAGGGACCTTGTTGAGGAAGACACCACAAGAGCACCCTCAGTCACAGTAGTTACAAAAACAAAACAAAACCCTGGGAAAGACTTGTACGTGGACAATTATAAACACTGATGAAGAACATTGAAAAAGAACAAAAATAATGAAGAGATCCCCATGGTTCATGAATTACAAGAATAAATAATTTTTTTAAGTGTATATTATCCAACGTGATAAACAATTTAGTGAAATCAAAATACCACTCTTCTCAGAGCTACAAAACAAACAAAAAAATCCAAAACAAAAAATCCCCTAATTCATATGGAAATACAATACACTACAAATATTCAAAGCTATCAATCAGAAAAAGAACCAAGCTGTAGGGCCCAGTGCAGTAGCCTAGCGGCTGAAGTCCTTGCCTTGTTTTCGCCGGGATCCTGCACCCGTGTGGGAAACCCAGGAGAGGCTCCTGGCTCCTGGCTTTGGATTAGCGCAGCTCTGGCCATTGAGGTCACTTGGGGAGTGAATCAATCAATGGAAGATCTTCCTCTCTGCCTCTCCTCCTCTCTGTATATCTAATTTTCAAATAAAATAAATCTTAAAAAAAAAAAAAGAACCAAGCTGCAGGGAGTATAATACCTGAGCTCAAGACACATTTGCCATTCAGGTAGGCTAACAATTTCCCAAATCGTCATGCCCTGCTTCTTTTTTAAACAGCTCTGCCCTTAATTTATTTCTCTACTTTGAAATGTTACTATAAGCAGCAAAGAAACGAACCCATACCTTCAGTATTTTTCTTGGAAATCTCTTCAATTAAATATCCAAGTTCTGAGTACATGCATTTTGCTTCGGAGTTAACATCCTGTTTAGCATGATCGTATCCCGAACGCGGGTCCCCTGGTGAGACTCCCAGCTCTGACCCCAGGTTCCTTCAGTTCCTTCTACTACTGACCCTGGAACGCAATGCTGACAGCTCAAGTGAATGGGTCCCTACCTCTCAAGTGGCTTCTATCCTAAGCCAGCGTGCACTGCTGTTGGCAATTGGGGAATGAATCAGGGAATGGATTCTCTCCCTCAAATAAATTACTTTTAGTTAATTTGCTATTTGAAAGGTAGAGAGAGTACGATACAGAAAGAGGTCTTCTGTTTCTAATACATGCCCACAACAGCCAGAGTCAGGCCAGGCTGCAGCAATAGCCTGGAATTCAGCCCAGGTCCCCCACACAGGTGGCAGGGCCCCAACTACCTGAGCCATCGCCTACTGCCATTCAGGATGTGTGTTAGCAGGAAGCAGGATCAGGGCAGAGCTGCAACTGGGCGGCCCAAGTGACAACTCATCACTGTGCCAAATGCCCACTGACTCTCAAAGGACTTCACTTTTATGAAAATTCAAGTTCATAGTTCACAAACAATGCACACGCTCACAGGATATAATTCTACTCCTCTTCTGTGTCTACACTGACAGGACCCCCTTTCCTCTGGCCACCAACATCTTCCTCACGTTCCTCTGGGGCTCGGCCAGCAGCACCTTTGGTGTCCACAGCCCCAGTCTAGTGAGGGATTCAGTATGCTCACGGGTCACAAATAAATTCTCTATTCTGCTTCTCTCTTCTTTGAGTCCAGCAGTCATGAATACCTACAACAGTCTGTTTACAGCAATCCAGGCAAAATGCTTGTTGCATGTGCTCACTGCCAATTTCAAAGCTGCTTCTTCATTTTTAGGAATTTGTCATTGAAGCACTTCACCTCCTTTAGTTTTCTCCAGCTGTTATCAAAATGTACTACAGACTCACAGCTTAAGAAAAAGTGATCTATTTCTCTGTGTTACAGCTCTCGAAGCCAGAGGCTGCACACAGGTCTCCGTGGCGTGCCAGTCCTTTCTGGAGGCGACCTGGGTTGTCACGATTCGACAGGGCTTGAATGTGTCCTTCGAAGCTTAGGCCTCTGGCTGTTGGCACTGAGGCCCCAGCAGCAGGAAGGCAGGGTCCTGAGAGCCATTCTCCTCCACTGCAAAGCCAGGCACGCAGAACAGCTCTGACCCTGTTCCCACTGTTCCATCTCCTTCCTGATCCTTTGTGGCTATTGCTGATGGCTACACTTTTACAAGAAAGCGCCCACTTAAATAACTTAGCACAGTCTCCCCACCTGCTAGTTACCAACTTGAACTTCCCTTTTCACGGACTGCAGCACATCCACAGGTCCTGCGAACCGGGGCTTGCACTACTCCGGTGGTCCTTATTCTTCCTATTATTTCTACCACCATTTGAGTGAAGGAAAAAAAGCAAACCATAGGTGACTTAGCAAAACTAAGCGAATATTAATGGCTGTACTCAATCAATGGTTGACATATTTGTTTTTAATTTTCAAAAATATTTAGTTAATCTGGCAATGTAACTTAAGGTTTTCTGTCTGACTTGCAGCAGACACTGCTGGCTAACTAACCCAACACCGATTCCAACCCATGCCCCACTGCTTGCTCGTAATTCTTGGCCTATAAAGCCAAATACTCACTTTCCTAACCTCCGAAGGGTAGTCGTGAAATAGCCCTGCCACATGAACCCTAAAAACTGCCTTGGGAAACGCTATTGCAATTCTGACAAAAGCAACAGACGGTGTTGGCATAGTCAGTCCTCCTCCCAGAAGCCCTCCTATCTCGCACGCGCTGCACTGACAGTAATTCAGGCAGTAAGGTACCACGTCCAAGAGGAATTCAAGAGACACTAGCCACAACACTACTCAATTACAGAACAGCAGCGACGCCGTGCCTCCAGACGTAGGCTGACATAAGGAAAACAAGCTTCCATTACTTTAAGTCTCTATTTATATCAGCTTTTCATTGACAGTTTTTCTAGCTGAAACTATATACACTGTAACCGCTGCTTCAACATAAGCACTCTTCCAAAAACATACACATGCTTCTGTTATACAAAACACGCACTCACTTAAATGACTCAGAATTAACAATTAAGAAGGCAATTACTTTTTAATGACATTTGTCATATATGACAGAACCACAAATTTTATATCTATAGAACTATAAGGCATATATAAATACGCTTTCAAAACTTCAAAGACAATAGCCACAGTCCTCAACATTCCTCTGTCGGAACACAAGGTAACTAGGACAGTTCACGGATGATGAAACAAAAGATCATTTTATTTGAGTGTGAGAAAAGAAATTGAAACCCACAGTTTTTTTCACAATGTGTGTATTTTCCAGTGAGTTTTTCTTAAGACCTTTCATATGTATGGAGTTAAAAATACTTGCAACAAAAACAACTTTTAATTCCATTTTCCATTAACTTGGAAGTAACCCAAGTAACCTTCCTGTTTCTACTCACACTTGACCAGACCCACAGAAAGTATTTTTTCAGAGTGAGACTGCACAATACAAAGACTGACTCCAACTTGCATCTGGCATTTCAGCGCGGAACTGTCTATGTCAAAACAGATTTTTAAAAATATTTTCACAGATTTAAAATATTTCATAATATGACACATTTGATTAAATAATTTTAATAGCAGTAAGACAATAAGTTGTTTTGTGCTTTTTGCTAACGTGAGCAGTGTTGCATCAGGCATCACTGTATGTTTTTCTGTGCTGTGTCCAATTATTCTCTGGGGACAGGCCCACGGATGTGGCGTGACTAAGTCATATAGATAAAGCTTTTCCAAACACTCAACGCACGCTGCCAAACTTCTAGAAAATTGAATCAATGTCATACTCGAACTTCTATATACAAGATTTCCACAATACCATCTTTCAGCTTAATCCACATACTTGTGTTAACTTTCTAATGCACTCAAACCAATGAGCATTTCCTTCGTGTAGTCTTTCTTTGTTGTTCAGAGAGGGAAAGCTATCACACGAAATAAACTGAATTTTATACAAGCATGCTTTAGTCATCTGACATGCTTTGACATTCCTATTGATTTCCTTCCAGTGAGGCAGAGAGAACGGGCAGCACTCAGGAGGCGTGCGCATGCGCGGCCCCGACACCGACCCACCAGGCAGCACTCAGGAGGCGTGCGCATGCGCGGCCCGACACTGACCCACCTGCTCGTGACAATGATCACATCCTCAGAGATGGTGGCCATTTCTTTGATTGTAAGATAACACATTCTCCTCAGTGTTTGCTGAAAAATTACAAAAGGCAATGCATTATACATAAAGAAATGGCCTTAAAAATTGTTTCCAGTGATGACTATTAGTAGATACATCTATGTTAAAAGGCTTTCGTCTACCCAAAACAATCAGTCTGAATATAATTATGTTACAAATGATGCACTAACATATTTTAAAACTTCCATTGAAAAGCTTAAAAACTCCAGTGCTGGGCCTAGCATAATCGCCTGGTGGCTAAATCCTCGCCTTGCAAGTGTCGGGATCCCATATGGGCGCCAGTTCCTGTACAGGCTGCTCCACTTCCCATCCAGCTCCCTGCCTGTGGCAGGGAAAGCAGTCAAGCATGGCCAAAGCCTTGGGACCCTGCACCCGCGTGGGAGACCCGGAAGAAGCTCCTGGCTCCTGGCTTCAGATCAGCTCAGCTCTGGCTGTAGTGGCCACTTGGGGAGTAAATCAACGAATCGAAGATCTTTCTCTCTGTATATCTGTCTTTTCAATAAAAAAATAAAATCTTTACTTAAAAAAAACAACTCAATTACTTGCATGGGTATACTACATAGAAACAAACTTGTACTCTGACATTTTAAATCTAAAGGCTTAAGTTTTTCAAAGTCTTAAAAGTTTTTCCTGGAAAAAGCTTTTTAAAAATTCTTTTACAGTATGGGGCTGGAACAATATACAAATAAAACATGGGGTTGGCATGGTTGGTGGCATTACAGGATAATCCTCCACCTCTTGGCACCAGTGTCTCATGTGGGTACCATCCGTGTCCCAGATGCTCCGTTTCTGATCCAGCTGCCTGTTTGTGGCCTGGGAAATCAGTGAAAAATGGTCCAAGCCCTCAGGCCCCTTCATCCATGTGGGAAACCTGGAGGAAGGTCCTGGTTCCAGCTTTGGACTGGCCCACCTCTGGCCATTACAGCCATTTGGGGAGTGAACAGATGAAGATCTCTCTCTCTTTCTCTCTCTCTCTCCATGAGCAGGAAAAAAAGACAAAGATGAACATCAGATGTTGATAGGACAAAAATCTATGTTCCACTTTGAAGGTAATAACTAAAAGAATCCCCAAACCATTATCCCACATGACAACATGCTTCATTTTACTTGTAATTCATGCAGTTTTTTTCTTAACATTCAATTTTTGACAGGCTTGAGAAAGATGACTTTGTATTTAAAATGTTTTCCAGTTTCCACTAAGTGTCTGAAGCATCCTCACACTCCCACCTTCTCTGAGATGCTAGACACAGCCAAGTGGACGTGAACGTGGCTGTATGCTTTATGTAGCAGTGAACTCGCTTTGCTCCTGAGGTTCAGTTATCTGGCATCTTGTCTTTGAGGCTTACTTTCAAGCTCTGTAAGCTTTAGCATTAGGCAAACATACCCTGAAACTCAGAGGGTTCCCTTCTTGGAACTCTACAAGGTCTTTCCACTTTCACCGGTGGGAACTGGAATTTCAACCATTTGTTCTTAATTCTTTCCTTGTCCCTGACAAGTTCCTTTTACATACACACATACCAGGTCTTATTTAAATTTAAAAACGCAAATGACACTTCCCAGCAGGCCATGGGAGACCTTCTTCTGACTCTGTTTCTCACGCTTATGTGCGCACACACACGTACTCACCACTCACACCCTCTCTGATCGTCTACCCGATACAGTCAACCACCACTACCTTTCCCATCCCAGAGTGAATCCGTCTGCTCGGTCCGCCCTCCCGGACTTGACCTGTGCCTTTGTTCCCTTATTCTGGACTGACATTTTAGCATTCTTTTAACACAATTTGTTTGAAAGAAAAAAAATAGGAATAAAAAAAGATGTGATAAAAGCTGGTTCTGTGTAGAGATCAACTTTAGGGCAGACATTTAGCACAGCAGCTAAAATGCCCCCAACCCACACTGGAGTGCCCAGGTTCAAGCCCTGGCACCACTCTTCCACTCCGGCTAATGGGCACCTGAGAGGGAGCAGGCTACGACTCAGGTCCCAGGGGAGTCCCTGCCACCCACGTCAGAGATCAGTCTGAGTTCTTGGCTCTTGGCTGCAGACTTGCCCAACGACGCTCAGTGGGATCTTTGGGAAGCAGACAGAGGATGACAGAGCTCTCTATTTCTTCCTCTGTCTTTCAAAAAAGTAAACTACATTAAAAAATGTTTAAACATATAAACCACCAGACTGAAAGAAGAAACATCCACAGACAGCAGAATAGTTACCAGGCGAGTGTTTCAGTACAGTGATCGAGGGGCCACTTGAGACACCACATCCCACAGCTGTGTGTGAGTGTGAGTGTGTGTGTGTGAGTGAGTGAGTCCCAGCTCGGCTCACATCCCACAGCTGTGTGTGAGTGTGAGTGTGTGTGTGTGAGTGAGTGAGTCCCAGCTCGGCTCACATCCCACAGCTGTGTGTGTGTGTGTGAGTGTGAGTGTGTGTGTGTGAGTCCCAGCTCGGCTCACATCCCAGCTTGCTGTTGTCATGCACACTAGCAACAACACGGATGCTTCCTGTACTTGAGCCACACACCCTGGCCAAGCCTGCTCCTGCGGGCACAGGGGGCGATAACTAACACAGGGAAGTTCTCTCTCTAGCTTCTGAGATCAGCTGGGGTCAGGCGCGTTCAGGGTGGTGTGGCCAGTCTCTCTAGCTTTTGTTCTTCCTTCTCTCTCTCTCCTTCTCTTTCTCTTTTTCTGGCTCTGTCATATTAAATAAGCATAATTTTGTATGTCCTTCTCTCTGTCTCTCTCTCATATTAAATAAACATAATTTGAAAAAATAAGAGAATGTTATCAACAGCTTCATGCCAAGTTCAATAATTTACGTGAAATGGACAAACTGCACGAAACATACAAACTACCAGAGCAGACCTAAGAAGACAAATAACCTTAGCAGCTCCATAACCAAGGTCTTCATGGACACAGAGAGAAATAACCTTAGCAGCTCCATAACCAAGGCCTTCATGGACACAGAGAGAAATAACCTTAGCAGCTCCATAACCAAGGTCTTCATGGGCACAGAGAGAAATAACCTTAGCAGCTCCATAACCAAGGCCTTCATGGACACAGAGAGAAATAACCTTAGCAGCTCCATAACCAAGGCCTTCATGGACACAGAGAGAAATAACCTTAGCAGCTCCATAACCAAGGCCTTCATGGACACAGAGAGAAATAACCTTAGCAGCTCCATAACCAAGGCCTTCATGGACACAGAGAGAAATAACCTTAGCAGCTCCATAACCAAGGTCTTCATGGACACAGAAAGAAACAAAAGGATGGTTAACAGTGAACTGCAAATAAACATTGAAAGAAACATTGGTGATGATACTAAAAAAGCTCTTCTTCCAGCAAACAGAAGAGGAGGAAAGCCTTTGCAACTCGTTGTATGAGATCGGCATTAGTCAAATACACAGAGCAGACAAAAACACGCCGAGAAAACTGCAGCCCAGTGTCTCAGGGTCACAGATAAAGACCGTTGCCAAGCCAATATGGTGAGTGTGTGCGTGGTCGGACATACAATGCTTACTCCCCAGGAGACTGAATCACTGCGTCACCAATATTAATATACTAAAAAGAAAAATAACATCATGTGATAATGCAATGGGTATAGAAATCCAAAATCCTACACAATATTCATTCATTCATAAAAAGAACCTCTCAGCCAACTAGGAACAGAAAGGAACTTCCTAACTTTGACAAAAGTCATCTACGGAAAATTTACAACTAACATCCACATTAAATGGATAAAGTCTAAATGTCTCCCTCCCTAAGGTCAGAAACTCCGCCGCCAATGACTTCCACTCAGCACTGCACGACAGTGAGGAAGATAATAACACAAGTGAAAACCAAACAGACTGAAAATGAAAACGTAAATACAGTAAATTTTCTTTTGAAGGTGACAGGATCAGTTATACAGAAAATCTTAAGGAATCTCTCTAAAAACTCCTAAACCAGCAAACAGATTTAGCAAGATCTCAGGAAACAAGATCAACATATAAAAACCAATCTAAGGTCTAAAGACTATCAACAAACATTACAAATAAAATAGCACAAAAATAAATATCATCTACTGTACAGGTAAATTTCACCTTAAAAGAGGATTCTTCAGAGAAGTTTGTGGGAAATGGAATTAAATAATAATTTCACTTTGGTGTAAAGAAGTTTTTAAAACCACACATAGAGAAATCTCCAAGAAGTTCACAGAAAGTGAGTGCTATTTAAAAAATAACTAGCAAACTGAACTGAAAAGACCATTCAACGTAGTATCAGAAGTATTAGCAAGAGCAATTAGGGAAAAAACACTGGGCATTAAAATGGAAAGGAGGAGATCAAAAAGATGTCAGTGCTTGCAGAGGACAGAATTCTGCACAAGGAAAAACCAAAACGTTAAACACACCCAGAAGCTGTTAGAACTGGAAAACCAATTGAAAAAGGCTGCAGGATACAAACATCACCATACAGAAAGGCAGCATTTTAGACATCAATAATGATACTGCTAAAAGAGAAAGAAAAAAATCCCATTTACAATAGCCCCCCCAAAATCAATACTTAGGATAAATTTAATGAAAAAAGTGAAAAATCTTTACAACAAAAGCTATATTACACTGATGAAACAAATAAAGGACACAAAAGAATGAAAAGACACTCTCCATTCA
The DNA here is from genome assembly GCF_030435755.1 of Ochotona princeps. NCBI lineage: Eukaryota > Metazoa > Chordata > Mammalia > Lagomorpha > Ochotonidae > Ochotona > Ochotona princeps. The sequence continues at coordinate 2,752,540 of NC_080856.1, read as the reverse complement.
CGAATTCTAAGAATTAATATCATCAAAGTGTTCATATTACTTAAAACAATCTGCAGACCCAGTGTAATCTTACCAAATATTAATGATATTACTTACAAAATCAGAAAAGAACAATCCTAAAATTTGTATGGAATCAAAAAAAAACAAACAAAACCCAGAAAAGCGAAAGTGAGCCCTACAAGCAGGGAAGTCAAGCTAGACGCCCCGACAGCCGCCTTCCAGCAGACCGGCAAGAACAGCACGGCCCGGCACAGAGCAGAGGCCAGGAGCGCATCCGCGTCCATACGGCCAGTGGACGTTCAGCGATGTGCCAAGGAGGTGTGCTGGAGAGAGGACAGCTTTTTCAATAAATGATAAAGGCAAAACCTGACATACACATGGAAACTTGATCCCTCCTCCTCACCGTACATAAAAATCAGCTAAGATGGACCAAAGATCTAAATGTAAAACGTGAAACAGTGAGCTGCTGTAAGAACGCACGAAGGAACCATTTCAAGACGCTGATGAGACCCCAACAGCTCAGGCAAGAAAGGCCAAGACTAGACAATGTAAGCATATCAAACTCGGAAGCTTCTATAGAGCGAGGGAACGTGAGGATGAAGGACACAGAGCAGAATGACAGCCACCACGTGCTAAAGATTAATCTCTAGGACACATCAAGAAATTAAAACACACACACAGAGAATAACCAATCCAGCGAAAAAATGAGCAAAGGACCTGAACAGTTTGCAAAGCACACACATACACACACACACACACACACAAAAGGCCAACCAATACATACAAAGACTGTTCCGTATCACCAGCCACCAGGGAAATGCAAATTGAAACCACCACAATGAAGTAGCACCTCACCCCTGTCAGAACAACTGTTATCAAAGAAACCCAACAAATGCTTGGCTAAGATACTGAGAAGGTGGAACTGTTTCGTTTCGTTGGTTTTAAGGAATTTATCTACTCAGACGTTTAGAGGGCTCTAAAAAACCTGCCATTTCTTTTTAAATACTTTTTCATTTTTATTGGAAAGTTAGGGGTCTGGCACGATAGCATAGTTGTTAAAGCCCTTGCCTTGCACGTGCCAGGATCCCATATGGGCACCGGTTCTAATCCCGGTGAACCCGCTTTCCATACAGCTCCACACTTGTGGCCTGGGAAAGCAGTCAAGAACGGCCCAAAGCCTTGGGACCCTGCACCCGAGAGGGAGACCCAGAGAAGCTCCTGGCTTCGGATCTGCGAGTACCAGCCATTGCAGTCACTTGGGGAGTGAATCATCAGACAGAAGGTCTTTGTCTCTCCTCCTCTCTGTACATCCGCCTTTCCAATAAAAATAAATAAATCTTGAAAAAAAAAAAGTCAGATATACAGAGAGGAGGAGAGACAGAGAGGAAGATCTTCTGTCTGCTGATTCAGTCCCTAAGTGGCCGCAACAGTTGGAGCTGAGCCAATCTGGAGACAGGAGCCAATAGATTCTTCCAGGTCTCCCACACAACTTTGGGCCATCCCTGACTGCCTTCCCAGGCCACAGACAGGGAACTGGATGGGAAGTGGAGCCAAGATTAGAATGGGCGCCCATATGGGATCCCAGCAAGTTTAAGGTGAGAACTTCAGCTGCTAGGCTACCATGCTGGGCCCCATACTTCACATTTTTAAAGATTTATTTATTTGAAAGTCAGAATTACACTTAGAGAGGAATCTTTCATCCGTTTGCTTACTCCCCAGATGGTCACAACAGCATAAGTATGGAAATTCACCTGGGTCTCAGTACTGGTACAGGAGCCCCAACTCCTAGTCCCTCACTATGGCATTTCCCAAATAAGAAGTGAAACATGTGGAGAATCAAGATGGCAGAATAGGGTGAAAACATGTTTAAATAGATGAAGAAACATTAGTCAGAGTGAAACAGAGAGGGCACATTCCAGAAAATAGGAGAGGAGAGAGTGACACAGGAAAGCAGCAGAGACAACAGTGTGGAACTGCAGTGACCCGATATGCCAGTGGCATTCAGCAAGTGGCAATCGAAACTCTACCAGTGGCCAGAACTCCACCAACAACCAGGTGGCAAGAGGAGTTCACCGGGAGCTCAGGAGGTGAACCCAGACAAAAAACTGCCCACCCTGCTGGTTTTCTTGATTTGACCAGGAGCAGAGACAGAGCAGCAGATCCCAAACAGGCAGTGCGGGAACAGATTAGATTTCACAGCCCAAACCTCAAGTAAAGCTGAATTGGGTGCCATCTTGTGTAGGGAGGCAATGACTATGGGACAGGACTATTTACACATACTCTAAGCTGGGAGTGAACTCATTTGGGGATCAGTGAATTCCAACAAAATGGCATTCTTCAGGTTTCACCTAAAATAGGTCCAGGTAGCACCCAGACCTAACGGTTAATAGATCAAGAACTCCATGAGTTGCACATCAGGCGCCATTTTGTACAGTGTGGCAAAGGCTTTGAGACTGCAGGGACAACAGTGAGCTGTGCATGTGCTGAGCGGCAAGCAAACTCACTGAGCTCAGTACACTGCACTGGCCCCACATCAAAAACACCAACTTTGGCACCTTATGACTCAAAATAGGTCCAAGTGGTCCACAGACCTAACGGCCAGCAGGTTCTAGCAAGATCAGCACCACCAGCAACCTAGCTATTCAGGATACTTGGTGTCTCCTTAATCCTGAGAACTGCATCAACCGGAAGTGGGAGAAATGTACAGACAGCAGTACAACAGCACCACAGGATCACAGGAGGTAGAGAGTGGTGAGCCATCAACTGGGGCTAAGGAGACCACGGTGAAAGTCTAACATAAGAGTGGCACAAGTGACTGCAAACAAAAATCCATGTACCAACCACAACAAGTAAAATCAAATCGCAGGACTGTAGGTGACACAGCCTGGAAGCCTGCCCTAAGGAGAAGAATCTGTTTGTTAACCAGAAGGACAATGACCAACAGCAAAAGAAGAGACAAAGGCACAATGAGTATCACTGAAGACTCCCCTACAAAGAAGCAAAAGCTTTGCCAACCTCAGAGGAAGACACTGAGAAAATGGCGGAAACAATTCAAAACACTTGTTATAAAGCTTCTTATCAACAACAAGAAGCACATGCAGGAATTTAAGGAACATGGAACACAGGAAATAGCAACGCTGAAACAAAATCAAGCTGAATTATTGAAAATGAAGAATGCAATAGAGCAAATTAAAAATTCAATGCAAAGTCTCAATAACAGAACAAAGCAGGCAGAAGAAAGAATCTCAGAATTGGAAGATATTTTTTGTCACACAGAGAAAGAATCAAAAAGCTGGAAGCAGAGCTGGGTCAAGATAAAAAAAAAAAGTGTTCAAGAATTAAGAGACACTATTAAAAGGCCAAATATAAGAGTTATGAGAGTTCCAGAAGATGCAGAAAGAGAAACTGTGTTTAAAAATGTGTTCAATGAAATAATAAGGGAAAATTTCCCTAATTTGGAGAAAGAATTAGGAACCAACATCCAGGAGGGGCACAGAACTCTCAATAGAGTTGACCAAAAGTGATCTTAACCACAACAACTGACAATCAAGCTCTCAACAACCAAACATAAGGAAAAGATCCTTAAAATGTTCACATGAAAAAAATCAATTCACAAATAGAGGAATGGCAATTAAACTCACAGCTGATCTCTCACAGGAAACTCTTTAGGCCAGAAGACATATTCCAGATTCTAAAAGCAAAAAATTGTTGGCCCAAAATAACGTACCCAGCAAAACTTTCCTGTCTTTGAAAATAAAATAAAATTCTTCCACAATAAATAAAAGTTACAAGAACACGCCTCCTCCAGAACCTGCCCTACAAATGATACTTACAAGATGTTTTCCTCACAGAGAACAGGAATAGCACCCAGCAAAACCAAAGGCAAATGTGAAGTACATCCCAGTATAATAACAACAGAAGACTAAATTTGTGGACAACTCATTGCTAAATGACAGAACCAAATTACCAACAATTTATATTAACCCTGAATGTAAATGGCTTAAACTCATCAATCAAATGTCATAGATTAGTAGATTGGATTAAAGACACAAAACCCATGCTGCCTACAGGAGATACATTCTCACCAACAAAGATCAGCAGAAACCATATCTCATGGATTTTGATGTTTTTGTTTTTAGTTTCATTTCTTCAAAACACATTTTTTTCTCATTAAATTCTTTAATGACTCAGATCATACAGTCCCATCATTTTCCTCAAGAAGGTTCTTGATTTCCTTTTTCATTTCTTTAGTGACACATTATTCATGCTATTTAACTTCATGGCATTGGCATTTTGTTTTGTGGCTTTGCATTTAAGGGGATGTATAGTAACTGTGTAATGGAGACTATCATATCCAGTAGCATGTTGCTTAACTTCATGGTGTTATAACTTTCTAGTTGTTGGTTTTGTTGTGTGGGTTTTCACTTGGGAGTGAAACTGAGTGGAGACTGACATGTCCAGACGGGAGGATACGGTGCCGTGTGCATCTCCACTTCTGGATCAAGGACGGACTCCCAGTGAAACTGTTGGATGTGTCTTGACAGTGGAACGCTGGACTCTGCCACTGTCCATGCCTGCAATGATGGACTTAGGACCATTTATGGGGAACTATGCTGTTGTAATGATATGGGAGAAGTCATTGTTGGGGAGGGTGTTGGGGAAATCCCAGGGTCTATGGAAATGTATCATAAAATGTTAAAAATATGATGATAATAATAAAAAATAAATTTTTTAAAAAAGAAGTGAAATATCCGGGTCTCCATCCAGCACTCATGTGGACAAAAGATACCTCTCTTTCTCTGTCTCACTCTATAGTATAAATAAATAAATATATATATTTACATATATAATATAATATGAATAAAACTTTCCAAGCAAACCAACTTAGAAAGCGGAGGCAGAAAGCTCCGCTCCCTGCCAGTCTGCTCTCCACACACTGGGCTGGCCCAGGTTGTGAGCTGTGAAACTCAAGTCCGTTCTCCCACACAGGGGGCAGGGATCCAAGGACGGCGGTCATGGCCGGCGACCTCCAACAAAAATTATTCTGAGTTTGTGATAATGAAGAATTTCTGAGCAGATTTTAAACATTTCAACAAACCACGCCCAATTGGGGACACTGGGAATTCCCTGAGAAAAACAGAGACAATCAGCTTTCGGTCTTAAAGAAAGAAACTGACTTACGTCATTGGACTGAAACAACCGGGTCATGGCAAAGAAGGCTTCTGTGGCCTCCGTGGTTCCAAAGTATTCACCCTAAGGATGAGTCAAAGTAATTTTTGAGACAATATATGTTCTCTACATTTACACGAAACTGTTAAAACTCAAGGAAAAAACTCTTTGTAAACATTCAATGTCTTAATACCTTTTCTGGCTTTCAATTTATAAATCCACATGGCTATTTATTGATACACTCCTATTTAATATCATGCGATATTACATACCATACTTAAAAGTTCCAGAGTAGTGGCCTCAAGCCTTGCAACAGAAATTGTTGTAGCTTCCCTGAATAACTGGCTTAAAAGTCAGTTAAAAAAACAATGGTAAGTGGAACCTCTCATCATAACTATGTTCACTAAACTATGCCAGAGCAGAGATCTTACCATTCAGGCTCCTATGATCCAACGCCTGATAGCAGCAGAGAAGCCTAATGCTAAACTGTCAGGAACCATCCATTAGGGACCCCAGCAAACATGGCCCAAGGATGGCAGGGGCAAGCCACAGGGCAGAGGCTAGAGTCATCCTTTAAAAACAAGGTGTAAGGAGATGCAATGACCTAAGACATCGGCTTCAGCCCTGCCAACATGCTCTGCACCAAGGCTTAACCCACTCCAGTGGGCCTAACAAGTCATCTTGCCAAAAATGCAGATTCTGACTCAGAGGAGTCCTGAACGAGCCTGACACTCGACATTTCTAACATGCTCCCAGTGCTGCAAACGCTGCTCACCGGGCGATCACATCACGGACAACCAAAACAGATCCCCTACTTGGTTTACGTTCTAAACATTCCAGTTCACAGACTACCTGAGCACTTCATTCCAGAATACACTGCCTCACTGTTCAGGGAGCTACTCTCCAACCCATTTGCTGTGAGTATAGTAAATTGTGATGATAAGAAACTTTGGGGTGGAAAAAAAGCACAAGGGTTTGTAAGTAATTAGATGACAGTCCAACTGGTTTGTAAGTAACTAGATGACAGTCCAACTGGTTTGTAAGTAATTAGATGACAGTCCAACTGGTTTGTAAGTAACTAGATGACAGTCCAACTGGTTTGTAAGTAATTAGATGACAGTCCAACTGGTTTGTAAGTAATTAGATGACAGTCCAACTGGTTTGTAAGTAATTAGATGACAGTCCAACTGGTTTGTAAGTAATTAGATGACAGTCCAACTTGCTTTTAGCAAGAGTTTCCTTTCTTTCATTCAACATTTCTATTTCTTCAAATATCCAAAAGTCCATGTACCTTTCAGTCATATTGAAACATTAACTTCCTACTTTATTTGAAACTTCCAGAAAATATCATGTTACCTCCTGAAAAAAACGTACAAGCACTTTTCCATAAAGCCTTACCAAGAATTAGGCAGAGATAAGACAACTGTTCCCAAGCCTGTTATGTAACGAGGTTTATCCCCGGTGTGACAGCTTCTCAACATAAATCCCCCTGAGAGAAAGGTGTTAGCCAATAGAAAAGCAGAGGCTACTTTGAATCAACGTTTAGAATGATAAAACTCTGCTTACAGACTGGCTTTAGCTAACTTGGACACAATATGTTATGAGGTCTTCAAAATATGTCAGACAAAATATTCTCTTAGAATTCAGACAGGAAACTGTATGGTCTTGGCACATGCAAACGGCCTGAGGTGGATGATGCATGCAAGGAGATTTCAAAAAGTTCAAGGAGAAACAGAATTAAAATATAAGTTTATAATGGTGCATTTTTGAAACTCAGACACAATTTCTTCACAATATGTACTTTCCATGAACTTGAAGAATTTCTGAAACACAATTATTTTTCTAATGGCTGTGGCATTTCATGAGATTTTTTCTTTTTTCAGCCGAAGACAAAAAATAGAAGGAAAAAATAACAATATTGCAAGCAGACTCTCCATTCCCTAAATGCAAACACTTTTACTGCTTTTGTCCACTCTATTCCCAACGACAACCGTGACACAGCTGAGTGGAATAAATATTTGATTAACTGAATGAAAATTATTCCTAAATGCCTCATATATCCAGCCCTATTTCCAACACTTTATGTTTATTGTTTAATTCAATCATTACAACCTTATAAAATCAGTATTATCACAATTTCCAGTAAAAGAACAAAACAGTGAAGTGACTTGCCCACAGTCATTGCCAGTGACAGTGGAAGAGTGGCCAACACATACAACCTGGATATTACTGTCCAAGCTTTCAAATGAACTACCATACAAAGACAGAACTAAAACCTCTCACTTTGCACTCTATTTGAACACTATGCTATAAGCAGGACTTGGTTTTTTATTTCTTTGTTTTTCATGATGCAGTCAGGGTCAGGCGATCCTGAGGAGCCCCCCGTGGGGATATGGGGGGCTCGTTGGTCTAACAACTCAAGGGAGAGAAGCACCCGTCACACGAGGGACTCCGGCATGTCATTAACCAGACACTGTCAACTGTAAAGTAAATTTATTTTAAATAATCCTACTTTTCAGGAGGTACTGCTCTATGCATTACATTCTGCTATTGCAAGACACAAATCGGAGCAAAGCCAAAATGATTTACCTGGTTCAGTAAGTAAAGGATTTTTGTAAGAATATGTAAACATCTTCTTGGGTTGATGGGAGTTTCATTGAACAAACGAGCCTATGTAAACATAAGAATGTATGTTAGGGATAATGTACCTGCTACCTTCCCTATCCCAAATTACAGCAAATCTACTGGGGACTGTTTTCAGTCACAGTATTCAAATGTCAGTAGACCTCAATTTACTATGTTTGGATACATTATTAGATGTGGCCCTGCTTTTCCCCTACTTTCTAATTCATTCTCTAACTTAGCTGCTTTAACTTTGTGGCCTTTTAATCTGTAATAGAAGATCCGTCATCTTTCTCTCCAGCGTATGAATGAGAACTTAATATGGAGTTTTTTTGAATCCTGTATTAAACATTTCAGTGGGCAGAGCCTGCGCGTCTCCTTTCTGTTCCTGGGGGCTCTGGATTGCTCGGAGACAGGCAACCCATCTTGCTTGTGGCTCAGGCCTGCACGTTTCGCGTGGGGAACAGAAAGGGCGCGACACTCGTCAGCCATACCTCCTGCAGGACCGTGCTTTTCTCCAGGTGCTGGAAGGGACTGGAGCCGCTGCCTGCGTGGTAAAACAGACACACCTTCAGCAGCTGTCCGGGCAAGGAGCGGGAGCACAGGCCAAGCCGGGCGGGGGGTAGCAGGTGCACACTCAGGCAACCATGGTGCCCTGTGCTCCCAGCGCCCGCCGCCCCATCCTCCCTAAGTGCCTCCGACAGTGTCACACGTGTGTCCTTCGCCGTGGCTGGACACTCGTGAAGCCTCCCAGGCCAGCACCACGGCTGCTTCCGACATCCGAGGGTGATGCTGTCAGGCGGCCGTGGAGAGAAAACCACCCAGCGCCCAGCACGCCGTGACAGCAGCTGTCCAGCGCGCTGCACGTCCTCTAAAGGCACCAGACAGGCCACACAGAGCCCGGGGTCCCCCCAAAAGGCACACGCTGAGCCCGGGGTCCCCCAAAGGGCACACGGAAAGAGCCTGGGCCCCCCCAAACTACCGCATGCTGCCACGGCACCCGAGGTCACCCACACACACACTCCAGGCGACCCCAGCCCGGGACGCGGGCTCCTCCTCCGCCCCCTTCCCTGCCCTACTCGGGGGGCCTGGGCGGACCTGCACCCCAACCCCACCGGGCCCCCAGCACCGGCCCTCGCCCAGTGCAGCCCACGCCCCCACCCCAGCGCCCCACCGCCCTGAACGCGCAGGGCGGGCGGGCCGAGGGTGGGCGTACCGGACTCCTCGTCCTTCTTGTCGAATTTTTTAATCATCCTGGACGACTGCCCAGCACCCAGACCCAGCGCCACCGGCCCAGGCGCCGCAACCGGCAAGCGGAAGACGCTGCAGGAAGGCCAGCCCCTCGCCCTCGCGCCGGTTGGGCCGCCGAGCCGTCACTCAGGGCCAAGGCCCGCCTCCACGAGCCGCGCCGCCAGCCCGGGCCCCGGGGACACGGCCACGCCCCCTCCCGGGCGCGCGGGGCGTGACCAGCGCGGCCCCGCCCCCAGGGTAAAGCACGCGGCTGCAGCTGGCAGGTGGTTTTATTGGGTTGATGACCGGGTACTAGGCCTTGGGTCCTGGGAGGCAGCCCCGTGGCCCTGAAGCATCTCATTTCACTTAATGAGACTGACATTTTCGTTAATCCACTGCCGGGCCCCGCCACGGCGGAAGACGCTTAGCCCGGTCGCGGTACGGGTGGATTTGTCTTCCATCAGCGAGGCAAGGGTTAGCGGCTCCCACGTCTTCCTGGAAGGCAGCCTGTCGCTCGCTGACCCCTTGAAAGCTAGGATAAAACACAGGGCCTCGCGGTGAATGAATGCGGGTTTCCAGAAGTCCTCGAAGGACAGCTAACAGGAGGCATGAGAAGAGACCTGAAAGCTAAGAGTCCACTCCCACCAAGCAGGTGCTCTTGGGACCACTGACTCCCATGCCCAACCTTATTGTTCTAGAATCTGCTTTCATCAAAGCCCATACCGCCAAGTACCATCTCCCTTGTGTGAATTTCTCCCTGTTGGAATGCTTCTGTAACCATGTTGACCCAGAGTCGCTACCAAGGTGGCTGGCATTCATTGGGATATTCCTGTTCCCTAAACCTTCCCTGAACTGTGGCTTGGTCAGCTGTCCTCCAGCACGAGGCTAACTCCGGTGTCCACCTGTGGCGTCAGCACTTTCTCCAGGTTCGCTTTAAGGTCTGAGTGTTAGTTGGAAGCTTCCGTCATCATATCGTCTTGCCCATGGGAGAGTTCACGGATGCGCCATATGCCTTATAAATGTCCCTTGACTCTGTTCCCTGTCCTTGCTGCCATTAACTTAGTTCATATCTATTATCAGCCTCTTGGGCAGCCTCAACAGCCCTGCTGGTTCTGACCCAACGTGCTCTCCAAGTGATCTTTATCCAAGTGGATGCCCGTGGAACTTGGCTAGGGCAGAGGGCAATGGCCAGCTGTCTCTCCTGCTTGGATAGATTGTGTTCGCTTGGGAAAGGCACCGAAACAGACCCCTTCAGTCCGTGTGTGAGCTATGTCAGCTTTGCTGGAATTTCTGGAGGGAGACTGTAAAGTCGCCATGAATGTCCTGTATGCGGAGATCATACATGTCCTATTTAGAAATGGGAATTGGGCATGTTTTTAACAGGATCGTGCCCTGACAAATTTTAAAAAGTTCCCTCCACGTTAAATTCTGGAGCCCAGAGATTGCTCTTTTCCCCGTATGTGGATTCAGGCTGAACTGCTGATAACCCACATATGGTATCGCTTAAGCTTGAACTGCAGCTTGGCAGTACCATTATGTTTGCTCAACTGGCTTGCAAAGTTCAAACCATGCCTTCCAGGAGGCAGTGTCTCCCTGGAAGGCAAGGGATGACTCATCCATCCTGGATCTGTCAGCGAACAGGACTTTGGAGGAGTGGCCCTCTTCCTCTTCCCTGGGCTACGTTGGTGCAGCGTATACAAACTTGGAGGGTCTCCGGGATGGGCATGCTGGGAAGAGTGAAGGAATTGGGCTCGGGTCTTGAGGCAAAGCCTGAGTAGCTGCTAGGAAAGCAAGTTAAATCCCTCTCTGCTGCTTGCCAGCTGCTCCACACATGTGGTTGGAGCTCCTAGACGGAGAGCAAAGAGAGGCAGTGGGTGGGATGGGATGGTTCAAGTAAGTCTGGGCGGAACAGGGAAGTTTGAGGAGCCAGGCTGAGGACGATTGGCAAAGCTGTTAAGCAATCAGTAGGAAGGTCTTGGTTGGGAATCCTTGAAGGGAGTCTCAGCCATTGCTTCAGGAGGAAAACTCCGTCACAGAAGCAGCCCCTATCTTGGAGCCATAAGTGAGAAAGTGAAGTTTGGAGAGCTTATGTAATAGCCTGTGTGTTCCGTGCCCAGTCTCTCAGTGAGCCCCCAGTGCCTAAGACAGAGAACCCAAATCCTTATTCACATGACATTCAAGAACCTTGATGCCCTGGCTCATAGGTCTCACATATAGCTAATGCTTCCCATGGCTTATCGGACCCCAACACGGTGCTCGCTGAGTGATGAAAGCAAGAAGCATTCTTGTACCTTCCTCCCTATTACCTTAACCCCAGCCTCTCCATCCCTCATTCTCTCCTAACCACAAAGAGATTTTTGGACTTTGAAATTCATAAACTTAGCATTTGAAACTTTTTAAGGAACAGTTCTCAAAGTATACTACTTTTATGTGAATAAACATTTTAAAATCTAATTATTATGAATCTAATTTAATGCATGTCAGAGGAAAAACACAGTTTGTTTTCAAAACCATGATGGCAATGACAACATAATTTAAGATAAGACTTTAAACACATTTTAAAGGGTCTGGCGCGGTAGCCTAGCAGCTAGTCTTCACTTTGTACGTGCCGGGATCCAATGTGGGTGCTGGTTCATATCCCAGTGGCCCCACTTCCCATCAAGCTCCCTGCCTATGGCCTGGGAAAGTGGTCAAGGACTTCCCAAGGCCTTGGGACCCTGCACCCACATGGGTGACCCAGAAGAGACTCCTGGCTCCTGGTTTCAGATAGGCTCAGCTCCAGCCACTTGGGGAGGGAATCAGTGGATAGAAGGTCTTCCTCTCTGTCCCTCTTCCTCTCTGTATACCTGACTTTCCAACAAAAATAAATCTTTTAAAAATTTTTTTAAGAAAAATGTGAAGTAAGAGAGCAAATAATACGTCAGTATGGCAAAAACTGTGAAAGTGGCAGGCGATGAATTTAGGAAACACTGAGTTTTCTTGATACTTGTGGATTCAGAGTTCAAAGCCGAGCACCTGATCCCGTGGGGTTCTCAGCCTTCCTAACAACCCAGGAAAGGGCCCTCCAGAGCTACTGCAGAAGAGGCCAGCCGGCCGTGTTCCTCACCTCCATCAACTGACCTCCAGTCCCTCTCAGGCCCCGGGGAGAAGCTTACCATCTCTGCTTCCGTCTCTTTCATGGACCGGAGCAAAGTTGAGCTGAGGATACATCTTTTTCTGCCTCCTCAAAGCGTAGATCTTGGAATACTTCCCTTCACACTTGAAGTCATCATCAGTGGAAAACCTTAAGCAAGAAAATTCTTTTAGTAGATAGATCTCAGGGCAGGGGGGTGAATGGCACCAGACACTTCAAAGTAGGTGACGTTCTCAGAGATTTCAAGGAAGAAGGGACAAGGACCAGAGGCTACAGACAGGAACTACTTTCCAGTGGCAAGGTATGCTTCTAGAACTTAGCATCCTACATCTTCTAAGGAACTCCCAAACCTCTTGTCTCTGCAAACTAGATATAAGATGCAGCATGGTTTCTTTAAAAGGATTTACTCATTTGAAAGACTACGTTACATGTATATGTAGAGAGGGGTAGAGACAGAGATCCTCTGTCTACTGAAAGATCTTTCATCCACAGCTGGAGGTGAACCATGCCAACGTCAGGAAACCAAGAATTCCATCTGGGTCTCCCATATGGATGGAAGGAATCCAAATATTCTGACCATCTTCCACCACCTTCTGAAGTACATTAGCAGATATCTGGATCAGAACTGAAACAGCCAGGACTCAGCGTGGCATTCATATGGAGTGCTGGCTCCTCAGGCTGCAGCTTAGCCCAGGGAGCCCAGGGACCCCTGGCATGGCTGGTTTCAAATAAAATGCGTCTTGGTGTTCTAGCAGCATCTTGCTCCTGTACTGCAAGCCTTGTTGTGCACTGAAGGCACATTCTTCTACTGTCTCCTCAAAACACAGACCTTTGTGCCCACTCATACTACATCTGCGTATCCAACCAACCATGGATGGAAAATGTTACCCCCAAGCTGTTGTTGGCATGTTCCGCAGTTAGGCATATTTTAGCTGAACATGTATGTGCCTTCTTATGATTATTATTCCCTAAAAATACATTTTGACAACTGTTATATAGCATTTAGACTGTATTTGGCATTAAAAGCCATCTAGAATGTTTTGAAATATTGGGAAAGATTGTATGAGCTGCAGCAAATGTTGCACCATTTTATGTGAAGGATTTGAACAGCCACAGATTCTGGTATCCAGGGAGACCCTATAAGTTAATCCTGCAGCCAGTACTTCTTGTCTTTAAAACAGCTTATCAGCAGAAAACTTCAGGTTAACATTACCATTTCTTGATGTGCACAGTCATTTAGAGAAACTATATGCTGTTAGTGTGTATTGTATTATGTAGCACTTTGGTAAGTATAGCATACATAGTATATGTTGCATTGTATAGTGTTATAGTATTACTATATGTATCATATTATTACTATATGTATCGTAGTATTACTATATAGCATAGAAGTATACATTGCATTGTCTAGTATTATGGCTTTAGCATGTATAACAGTCTACAATTAATATGTAGTATATAGTAATGTCTTGCTAAATTGTCTTGAAAAGAGACTGTAATTTGAAGAAGGAAAAGACAGGGAAAAAGCTGAATGCCAGAGCCAGAACTGCACCTGAACCACTGTTCTTTACCGGCCGTTGGGTCGCCCACACGCTTCATGGGGAAGGCTGCTTTCAGCCCAGATCTCAGCTGTTTTTTCTGAGGCATCAGGGGCAGGCTCAGGTTCTCAGTGGGACTGGGCTGGGGCTGACTTTCCTGCTGCAGAAAGAAGAGAGTAAATAAAATCTGTTTGGATTTGAAAGCTGAACAAAGTTCTGAACTGTTCCAGTTTTCATAAAATAATGCCACAAGCCCATTGGAAGGGAAAGAAGGGTTTTCAGAAACCAGATGAAGCTTAATCTACGCGCTGTGACAGTTTATCTTCTGGCTGCTTCACTTCTGATCCAGTACCCTGCTAATGGCCTGGGAGCTCGAGGGCATGGGCCCGCCACCTACGAGGCTGGCATGGGCACGGCTCCTGGATTTAGCCTGGTCCGGCGCTGGCCATTGCAGCCATCTAGAGACCCACCCATGTACGGAAGGTCTGTCTCTCCCTCTCTCTCAGTAACCCTGACTTTCAAAACAAACAAATTTTTAAAAAAAAATTTGAAATAAAAAAAGAAACCAGAATCAGAGGAAGCAGTTCCCTGGATGAGGTAATTTTGTGTTTAACTGCTGGATGGCTCATCTGAAGCTTGATTGTTTCCTAAGTGATTGAACTTGCCTAGCGGCCATGCTAGGAAAATGACACAGGACGTTCAGAAACGCATTTAATCAGGGGATATCTCAGGGAATCAAATGTTTGGCAATAAATTGAGAAACAGACCTGGGCCATTACCTCCCTTCCCAAGGCGGCTACTGCAGTCACATGGCTGCTTGCAGCCAAAAGGCCATGGAATGGGATATTGTGTGAGGTAATAATTTGACCACTCCTAAGACTCACAGCTTCAAAGACCCAAATCTTAAAGGAAGTCCACCCAGTCTAACCTTTCATCTGAGACCCATATCCTGTCTACAGTCTTACTATCAGGTGGCTAATATTTGTGTGTTAAGAAAAAAAAAAATGGGCCCAGCACTGTGTGGCCTACTGGCTAAAGTCCTCACCTTGAACGCCCAGGATCCCATATGGGCACCGGTTCTAATCCCGGCAACTCCACTTCCCATCCAGCTCCCTGCTTGTGGCCTGGGAAGGCAGTGGAGGACGGCCCAACAAAGCCTTGGATCCTGCACCCATGTGGGAGACCCGGAAGAGGTTCCTGGTTCCCAGCTTCGGATTGGCACAGCACCGGCCGTTGCGGCCACTTGGGGAGTGAATCATCGGATGGAAGATCTTCCTCTCTGTCTCTCCTCCTCTCTGTATATCTGCCTTTGTAATAAAAATAAATAAATCTTTTAAAAAAAATGTTTTCATCTTTGACCAGCCAAACAATCACCTTGTGAATTTTACTCTGAAATACAAACAGAATAAATACAATCTCTCTTCTGAAGAGTCCTAACATGTTTTTTTTTAAAGTCTGTCAAGTTTCTTTTAAGCCCCCTCTTTTGGAGTAAACATTGTCATGATCTTGAACTTTCTCATCCTGCGACATGGCTTTAGGTTTCCCTATTGTCCTATTTGTCTCATCTGAGAAAACAACAGTTTGTGTTCCTCCTAATGTGTGGCAATCTGAAACGTGTGCACCGTGCAGGTGCAGCAGTGACACAGCCTGATCCCTGACCCTGTGTCTGTAAGCCATCACCTCTTCTGACAGCAGCCCACCAACTACACCATCTGAAATTGCTGATCAAACCCCATCCTGTTCCATTCCATCACCTTGCTTTGCCTCGGCACACATACATGATACACCATCTGTGTGATCACCTACTTGCTTATTGGCTATTAACTTTCCCAGATTTAAGCTTGATTGGAGCAAAGACTGGCTCAGTGATACAGCCCTAGCCATCTCAAAGTACCTGGCACATAGCTGGTGATCAATAAATATTCGTTGAATGAATGAGAGAATTAATTACCTAATTGATTGACATATTAATATATATTAATTATGGATCACATATTAGCCTAATTAATTAGTTTATCTTTTTATTTTGGAACTTTAAAGACTAAATCCTCCCTGGTGCTGAACCATGCTTTTAAAGTCGTGCATTCATTCTCTTTTAGTTTTAAGAGACAGGTGTTCTCAGGATGTCTTAGATAACAGAATCTGTACCAGGGCCAGCTTTGTGGTATCGTAGGCTTGTCCTCTGCCTGCAGTGCCAGTGTCCCACATGGATGCCTGTTTCAGTCCTGCTGTTCCCACTTCCAACCCAGCTCCCTGCTGATAGCTTGGAAAAGCAGTGGAAAATGGCCCGAGCACTTGGGCCCCTGACCCACATGGAAGACCTGGAAGAAGCTCCTGGCTTCTAGCTTCAGCCTGATTCTAGAAGTTGCAGCCATTTGTGGAGTGAATCAGTGGGTGGAAGATCTTGCTCTCTCTCCTTCTATCTCTGTAACTCTATCTTTCCAATAAGAATAAACTTTTTTTTAAAAAAGAGAGAGTTCCTTGATTTGAGTCACAAACAACACTTGAAAAAAGAGAGAGCAAAAAGCACTGAGACTCAAGACACAGCTGATAATCCATCCATAAGAAGAGGAGAAACCTTGCCAGGGCTGGACCTTACAGCAGAAGAGTGGGTACTGAAAAATTCTTTGGAATCTGAGCTAGCATCGTGAAAGACCCCCTCTTGACTCCAGCATGTCACTAACAGATCTCATCTACTTTCCTGTCTCATGTAACTATGCAAAACTGTATATACACTACATATATTTCTAACTACATACGACTATATTTTCCAACAATAGCATCTACTTGCTTATTGTTGCTTCCTGTGTAACTTCAGCTTCTCCACACTCTACCCTCATGTGCCCTCCACTGCTCTACTTCCCCACGGTTTGATTCCTTCACGGCCACATCCTGTATGCCCTTTCAGCCTTGATTCCCCCACCTCAATATTTTCATTCCCATTTCAGGTGTCTGGAAGCAAGAATCTGATGAGTTGAGGGGTCTGAGTTGTTGGCAGGGTGATTAGCCTATGAGTTCTGCTTCACCGTGTCTTGCTTGTCTTGGGTGGTGCTCAAAAGTTGGGCACATGTGTCCAACAGGGGAGGAAGGGCATCCAGCATGAACACTGAAGAGTCATTATGGCCATTTGGCATTAGCATCTTCCCATGCTTCAAGAAGTGCCGTAACATTGCTGTGGTGCCAGTCTCTGCTCATCAGAGCCTGACTACAATTTAACTGGTACCCCAAGTTGCTCATGAATATGAGCAAGTTCTACACCCAAACTGCTCACAAAGTGAGGCCTCTGAAAGGTGGCCTCTCTCATTCCCAGCTGATGTGAAAGCCTTGTGTTGCCTTTCTCACCTGGAACAGGACCTGCCCTAGCTATTGGACCCTCTTGCCATGTGCATTCCGGCCATGGCCGTGAGAAATGACCACTGAGTCTGAGACTCAAGAGACCACAGGCATGGAATTTAACTCCCACATCAGTGAATACTCTTGGGTATTAGCATTTCGTCTTCCACTGCCATCTGGCTAGCAAGTGAAGAAACATTGACTCAAAACCCACCATATCTTTCTTTTTCTTATACACACTTGGGTTTTTTCCCCTTTCCTTTTTATTTTATTAATTATATTTATTTTGGTGATAGTTGATTAGGTTGATTAGGGTCAAGGGCTACACGAAGGTGGGTGAGGTCACCATTCCCACATTCTGCTTTTTTCCTTCCTGTATCTGGGGAGCAGGTGGCCAGCAGAGAAGCCACATCCAGCCTCCCAATAGCCTCTGCACCCTGGGATGGAGGACAGCCACCCGACACCACCCCAGGTCCTAATGTGGGGCACGCTCTGATCCCCACCACATCTTATTGTGGAGTCTGTTTCAGATAGTGCTCTTACAACATCAAATCTCTGTGTGATTCTTTGGTTTACACTTCCACCTACCCCACTCAATTTCTTCTCCTCAGGTTATTTTAGCCCTCTCTCATGGCTAACAGGACTTGGTTAACACACTGATTCCTACACATAATTTATATCAATGCTCTTATCTTCAAATAGTCTTGCTTTGACTCTTATAGTAACCCTGCAAGAAGGCTGTGTGGCTTCCATCTCTTCCACAACAAATGGGCACGTTCTTCAACGGTCTGTCTAAAATAGGAGCTTGTTGATACCCTTCTGTCTGCTGCCACTTCCTCCTTGATGTGTCCCTACGTGCACCTCACTTGTCTGAGTTTCCACGGCCTTGCGTGTCCCTACGTGCACCTCACTTGTCTGAGTTTCCACAGCCTTGCGTGTCCCTACGTGCACCTCACTTGTCTGAGTTTCCACGGCCTTGCGTGTCCCCGGATGGGAAAGCTCTCCCACTCTCTCGTCACAGATCACCTTCTTGGCCACTCTTATCTCCTCAGCATACAGTTCCCTACCTGTTGTTACTTTAATAGCTTGTATTTCCTTCTACTATTCATATATCCTAGTTGTTATTTTTATATGCCTCGTTTATTGATCTGTCTCTCCCATTGGTTTCTAAGTTCCTTCAAGATAGAAAATGTTACATAACCAATCATTTTTATATTCTGCTTCTTAGATTACTGCATGCTCCATAGTTGCGTACTGAATAGAATTTAAACTTCTTTGTGGGGCCACCACAGTAGCTCAACAGGCTAATGATCCTTTGTCTGCAACACTGGGATTCCATATGGGTCCTGGTTCTAGTCCCAGCTGCTCCAGTTCTCAACCAGCTCCCTGCTTGTGGCCTGGGAAATCAATGGAGGATGGCTCAAAGCCTAAGGGTCCTGCACCCATGTGGGAGACCTAAAAGATGCTCCTGACTTCAGATCAGGGCAGCTCCAGTCATTTTGGTCATTTGAGGAATAAACCAACAGATAGAAGATCTCTCTCTCTCCTTTTTTCTTTTTTCTGTAAATCTTCCTTTCAAAAAATGAATGAATAAATAGCCACTTCTTTGTAACAGTTCTGTATGCCTGGCTACTATGATGGCAAATTCTCTGTTCCCCTTTCCTAACCCTTTACTGCTTTGCCATTCAGGTATTCACCTCTGTTCCTTATGCCTCATTTCCTGATTCGTCTTTTATTCTTTTATTCCTAACTTGTGTTACCCTTTGGTTCTTTACAAACTAGGTATCTTCGGGTAGAAAGGAACATTTGTCAAGGAAGACTTCTTTTTCTCCTTTCTATGAATTCGCATGACCCAGGCTGATGGAATTCTGACTCTGAGTAAATTTCCCTGGGCCTGCAGATTCTGTATTGTGGCACTTGTAGTTAGAAATAGAAGGAAGCAGTCATTCCCCCCAGTGCCATTCTTCATGGTAAGTCTGAGCCCTTCTTTAAGCCAACCCTAGTTCTCCAGGATTATGCTTAGGATCCCAGAAAACCGGCCCAAGCACCATCACCTCAAGCAGCAGCTCCTTAGAGAAGTACTTTGATGCACTGTCCTTTTCCTGCTGATCGACTGGGTAGGGAGGTGGGTTGTTGGTCATAATCAGTATGGTCATATCTTGATCATACTCTGTTACTTTCACCATGAAGCTTCTGATTTTTCTATTCTGAGTCAGGGATTTCTGTTGTGCAGTGGTCTTCAAAGGCTCGTAGTACCTGGCCTAGGCAGACAGATTTCCAGAGAGAAGACATCGATTAGGTCAAGAGAAGAACAAAAATCAAAAGTTGCTTCTGTATGGCAGTGAGGGGGACTGGAAAAATCCACTGCCAAGTTTGCTTGAAACGTCCCTGTCTCCCCTTGGGGTCCGGCCCTGCGGACAGGCGGAGGGCTGAGCAGGTGAGCTGGGAAGCTCTCCACACCCGCAGCCGACACAGCTTCAACCGGTGAGGCAGGCCCCAAAACCTGGACCTGGCTCAGCCTAATCGGCCTTCCCTTTCCAACTGTTTCTGAGACAAGGGAGTCACCACCGGGACCACAGCTCCTGTTCAGGAAATTCTTCAGCAGCCTGCACCATTCAACACAAAACTCTTCCCTTATTTACATCCTTCCACTCACCACCACCTTAGCAGGCATTTACAAGCACAAAGTAAAAGTGGAGAAACAGACGCGAAATTCGCTGTCACTTAAGGTGTGAATGAGGAAGAGATGTTCCCATTATTTTTATTTATTTATTTTGTCATACTGTGGTGGGGACAGATGAACAGAGGGAGGAAGGGAGAGGGAGAAAAGAGGCTGTCAGCATGCAAAGCAAATCCGCAACAACAACAACAACAACAACAAGGCATGGACTGTAGGAGCCACATAGGAGCCACGTAGGAGCCACGTTCTTCCCAGTGTTCCCGTGCCTCGACCATGAGCAGGGCCGGCAGTGTTTCAGGTCTGTGTTTCAGCAGTTCTGCCTCCCTGCCCAAGAACTGTCCACTCAGGACGCTGAAGGCAGCGAGTCCCTGGGGACTCACGGTACTGCTACTGAAATTCACAGAGAGCTCCCAAAGACTCTTTTCTTTAACTTACCAAGTTTGGATGGACTTTACAATTCTGAAAATTCTCTAGAACAAATTCTGACCGCTCCACTGGATCAAAAATCTAAAGATGATAAACAGAATTAGAGTTCCATTCCTGACCTCACCTTTGTGTCTCTAAAGTAGCATCTCTAGGCTGACTGACTTGTTCATTTATTTAAGAGAAGGAGACAGGGAGAGGGTTTCCCACCCTGGGTAATACCCCAGTGCCTGCAGCATCCGGTTGGAGGCAGGAATCAGGAACTTGATATAGGTCATCACTGTTACCTCCCAGAGCATGCATTAGCAAGAAGCTGAAGTCAGGAGTAGGAGGAGGCACTCAGTCGATGTGGGCTCTCAAACACGAAGCCACATGCCTTGCCAATGCAGTGTTTCTTACATTGGAGTCCATTTGTTCAAGATAAAATTATATCATGAAAATGCCCCAGTGTGCATGGATACCTGGGATCACAGACATCCAGGAAAAATGTATTTGGGGGAAAAAGACAATTTCTTTTAAAAATTGACCCATTTATAAGAGAAAGAGAGAACTTGGGCTCTCATCAGCTAGTTCGCTTCCCTAATATCTACAACAGGAGCCAGGAACTTCCCGCACAGGTGGGTGGCAAGAACCTCCCACCCAAGCCATTACTGCTGCCTTACCGGGGGCAAGGAAGCAGACAGCCAGAGTTAGGAGTCAAAGCTGGGATTACACCTAGGCACTGGGACATAGAGCTTGGGAGATTTAACCAGCAGGTCAAATGGCCATCCCAGTTTTGTTTTACAGGCTTTAAAAACACTCATGGATTCTTCTGAGATATTGCACTTCTACTCCCAAGTAGTCTCCTGCACTTGACTAATTAGAAAAAAATTAGAATTTAGTTTTGTTATGTGGACCTACGTGATCTCTGGGTAGCAAAATCCACGTAGACCTGACAAATTCATTTAATACGATAAGCCTGGGAAAGTAAAACCCAATCAAGTTTTGCTGCCAGGGGTGGCTATAAAGTCTAGGTTGGTGAGCGTTTAACAGTCAGGACCTCCTACAAGAGACTCCTGATTACCACCTTGTGTGTGCTGATTTGAGGCTCATATGCTCCTGTCTCTTTTTTCCCTATGCCCCTGCTTTCCTTTCATAAAGTTAGATAAATTCACCTTGTTCTCTATATAAATCTTTACTTCTTCATGCCTTGCAGTAGCAAGCTTGCAGAGCCAGGCAGTGAGCACCTGGCAACCCCAGAGGAGGACCATGAAGGAACATGCCCCCGTGCTCTCCCTTACCTCATCCCTACCGACAGTCAGGCGCTTCTCCTTCCCTGGACCATCTCCTGAAACCTTCGGTTTGCCACATCGAAACCTGAAATGGAGTTCAAGTGTCCACTTGCTTGTTCTGACCCAGAGTCCCGGCCTTCTGCAGGTTTTCAGCAGCCCACCACAAAATTTGGGAGCCCAGCTTAGAAGAACCTGATTTCTAAGATTAACGCATTGAATTGCCTTAGAGAAAAGCCCCTGTTATCCACGCTGCATGCTAGGGAAACAGGTAACGTCAGCTTGAACAGTCCAAGATGTGGGGCCTCTCCGACAACCAGGTGACATCTAAAACTGGGTTTCCCCGAAAATAGGCATTTGTGACGGCTCAAGGGCTTCAGTCAACTGTGGGCAAACACCCTTCACGATCACCTGCCACTTTGAATGCCAACTTTCCCACTCCTCCTCTGTGTGCAAAAGGCCCTGCCTTTGCCAATGACTGGCTAGTACTAGCCGGTGAATCCTGAGAAGGAATACAGGCAGGAGAACTTCACATTTGGTTTCCTAGTCACCTTGCCTGCAGTACTGGCTCTCTCATCTTCATAACAACATCTATGACTGGATGAGTAAAAATAGTCACCAATGGCAAATATTTTTGTACTCTGCTCCACTGCTCTTTCGCTTACGTCCCCACCTCCACTCACACACCAGCTCCCTGCGTTTACCCACAAGGAAGAAGACACAGAAGTTGCTGTGTATAACAAAGCAATGTTTTGGATTCCTTGACGGAATCTTTTTAAATCTACGTATTGCCTGAACATAACGGAGATGCTGATTAGGAAAACTGGGTTGATGGTGGAGGTCAGTGGCCTGCCCTCTCCTTGCAGATAATTCCATTTTCAGATTAGGAATTCTGCCCCTGCCTCAATGAGACTGAGTAAGGCCCAACATGAAAGAACAGTAGGAGGAGCCAAGCTGGCCTATTAACTGGCTAGATTACAGTGCACAAAATCCCGAAGCCAGAATCAAATTCCATCTGAGAATTGCTAGCTTGGTGCTATAGACCGAAATGAAATTATCCAAAATAAATTCACCAAATGACATAACATTCTCATGTCTTCATTACTAATGTAATCTCTATTGTAACACTTTTCGAAATGATTTTTTGCCTAAAATGGAGAACAGGAGCCTGGACTCTCCAAGGGCAAGATGAAATAGGGAACTACACATGTAGTGCGTCTACTAGACATGTAGTGCGTCTACTAGACATGTAGTGCGTCTACTGCACATGTAGTGCGTCTACTGCACATGTAGTGTGTCTACTAGACATGTAGTGTGTCTACTGCACATGTAGTGCGTCTACTGCACATGTAGTGCGTCTACTACACATGTAGTGTGTCTACTAGACATGTAGTATGTCTTCAGCCCCACAGTGCGTATCTTGAAGAGCCTGGTACTTTCTGAGAAAGCCTTCTACTTGCTACATGAAACACAGGGCAACATGTGGGTTTTGACCTAGGCACAGCCATCAGCTAAAACGGAATTTGATGAGGTTTTACTCTGTGACTAGCACCACTGTGTAGCTTTGAGCTACACAGTGAGTCTGTAGAAGGGACGTCTGTAACTCAGTAGGCTACACACTTGGTACATCTCTGTTGGCCCATTGCTGTTCACTGCTAACTGGGCTAGCCCAAGGCAGGTATCCTCCCAATCCAAGCTCAGTGTCTCTGAATAGTCCACGTTCAGTTCAATCCAGACATTCGTTTCTTAGCACACGCTGCCCCATTCTTGACCTGCGTGGGGAATGAAAAAGGCTGGCAAGCGCTCTTGTAGATGCAGGAAATGCAAGACACGATGATCCTGCTCTCAAGAAATTAAGTTATGGACATTGAGGGAGAGCAGGGAAGTGTGGTTGTCTGCTTGTCTGCTTGGAACAGAATGCAGAAAATCTGTTCTTTATGTTAATAAATTTAAAAGCAATCAAGTTTATTTAGCAAAGTGCCACGAGAGGAGAAAAAGTGATTATTAAATGTGCAACAGTGATGATGAATACAGGCTAACATAGTAGGGAATTCATTTTCTTTTCTTGGAGCCTCAATTTTTCTCCACCTTAAAATGACGAGCGCTAATCCAATCATTTAAAGGTGGCATTCAAGGTAGTAGACTCAAAGCAGTGAGACTTACTTCATGAGTGCCTGAAATAAAATGAATTCACATGTACGGATAGTGGGAGAAAGCTGGAAGAACAATCATTTTTAATTTACCCCTCCTGTCAACACGACAATGTCCACCCAAAATATGGGCCCGGGAAGCTGGGAAAGTATGCTCACCTATGGGGAACTTTTGAATACTGAGAATTGGATATGCAAGATGCGAGATGGTGACTTGCAACCACCCCAATTTAGAAAAAGGAAAAAAAATCAACGGATCTTGGGGAGCCATTTGGCAAAGTTGGAGCACAGCTTTGCAGGTGGAGTGTGGAATGCCTTAACTGGGAAGGTTTCTTGTTCATGTTCTAAGTCACAAGAAGTGAAAGTGGGTAGACAGAAAGGAATTATATTGTGGCAACTGTGACAACTATGTAGCATTCTGGTAAGAACCCTAAGCCCCATTTCCAGCAAAGTCCTCAGAGCCAGGGAAGGTTGGTGCCAGCACGGACAGAGTTGCTGTATGGCTGTTTCAGGGTTTAGATCTAGTTTGATGAGCTAGATACAAACTGTAAAGACAACGGTCTAGATTTTAAACAAGACTGGGCTAAGTACCTAAAAACTCCCTTCTCGGGAAATAGATGAAACTTTTCACTTTGTTCTCTGTATTTATTTTCTGAGGAATTGTTCAGTCCAAATTGTGTGTATTTTAGAATCTAAATGGAAAGCAGCCACCGGATTGGAGGACACAAGTCTTACCTTGATTGCAGCCAAGGCTGAACAAATGAAAATCACCAACACACACACACACACACACACACACACACACACACACACACACATTACCTTTAAAAGACTAGAAATATTTGGTGCACAACACCTTCGTGGAAGTCAGGAAATCATGGCTGGGGAGGACAGCAGAATGTCTTGTATGGAAATTTTCCTTTATGAAAATATCTTAACTGTTATACCTGGATTCTGGAGGAGACAAAGACTTTTGATGAACAAATAAGCTAGAATGTTGAGGTGTTCTGTGTTGGAGACAGGAGAGGGACAGAGGCATACTGAAAGAACATCTGCTATCAACCAGTCCAATTTGTTTTCTTAACCTTCAACTTCCCCATACATAAACTGCCTTGGCACGTTCCCTGAACCTTTGCTTAGCCAGCATGCTCATCCATTCCTCAAAGTTCTTCGAGCACAGATGGAATTACTCTCTTATTCCGCATGCTTGAAACACTCTCCCCAACCTCTTTGACCATTCAGATCTTCTTTATGTTAAGTCCTGAGAAGACTTGCACGGCAAATCCAGCTGCCAACTCCTGCCCACCCACGCTGCTTTCTGCTCCTGCAGCGCATCCTGCTGCCCTGTCTGTGTTTTTCTTGTGCACAGATCTTGCAGGCGCCTCCAAAGCGGACTCCAAGCCTCCTGACTCACTCGCGATCCCTCCAAGGACTTTGTGTGTTAGACCTTGAAGATCAGTACTTGTTTCTTTCAATGTATTCACTGAAAATTTATGATGAGACAGCATTCTAGGGCATAGGGATGAAGCATAAATCATCTCTTCAAAGTTAAGGAGCTCACAGGGTAGTTAGGAAGAGACACAAGGGAAAAATGCTTATGTGCCTTCAAAATAGACATTGAATTCTAATTTGCAATGTGAGGGCACCGGGAGTTTGGAGCCTTTGGGAGATGGTAAGTGCTCTTACAAAAGAAGTTCTAGAGAGCAGCTTGGCCCTTGTGCCAAATGAGGACAGTACAAAAAGACAGCCACCTATGAAGCAAGAAGTGGGCATTTCTCAGACACCAACCTACTGGCTGCTGATACCGGATTTCTCAGCCTACAGGAACCAATAGCCAGTGTCCATAGGACATCCAGGCTTAGGATTTTCTTGGACCATCTGAATAGTTTCAGACAGTTGCAATAGACTGAACACACTCAGGAGTCAACCTCAAGTGTGTGTGTCAGTAGATGAGACCTAGCAAGAATAATGATGGACTGATGAAACCAAGGGTGAGGACAGCTCAAGGCTGTGAAAGCAATGGCAGGAAGGATGCTGTGGAGGAGTTGGCACGAGGCTGGAGAAGAAGAGAAAGTGGCCACTGAAATTGTGAGAAGAGATACATGAAAAACGAGGCTAAACCTTATGCTTACAGCAGCGTCTGGGGGCCAGCACGGTGGCATACAGGGCTGGCCCTCTGCCTGTGACAGCATCCCACATGGGCACCGGGTTGTGTCCTGGAGGCTCTGCTTCCCATTTAGCTCCTTATTTATGACCTAGGAAAGCAGTGGAGGATGTCCTCAGTCCTTGGGTCCGTGCACCTGCGTGGGAGACCTAGAAGCAAGCTGCAAGCACCCGGCTTTGGAACAGCTACGCTGTGGCCATTGTGGTCATTTTGAAAGTGAATCAGCAGATGGAAGGCCTCTCTTTCTCCATGTCTCTCCTCTCTCTGTAGAATCTGCCTTTTGAAGTAAATACACCTTTGGGGAAAAAAAAGCAGCATCTGAACTGTAGATTTTGATGGCCTAGAAAATGATGACCTCATGCACATAAAAGCAACCCAAAATCTTAATAAATTAATTAAAATAATTGCTACTCAGTGTGGCAATTCTAAGGCAGATACATCTAGACTGGGGGGAAAAAAAGCTATGTCAGCTCCAAGGTGGAAAAAAATCACTGTGTGTTCTGTTATTCGTTCACCTACGGAGTTAGGCTGGCCCTGAAACAGCAGAACAGCCTTGAACAGCAGTCAGGCCAACCTGGCTGTGCCCAGCGTGTGGAAATCTCCACCTGGAGAGTGTCACCCTGGGGATGACAAAAGCCAACTGGGGCTACGCTGGCTGGCGGATGGAGAAAAACATAAAGACATGTGATGAGAAACAGCAAACTCACCAAATGAAAGAAAAAGAGGGGGAAGTTCCCCTTGCTTGTAGATCTGTGCCTGTTTTCAGATTTGAGGACACCAGGGTGGTAAGGGCCAAGGGGATATGTTTGCTAGGAGTCTATTTGCAAAAACACCTGGGTCAAAAAAAAAAAAAAAAAAGACTTAATGAAAGAGGAAGAAAAATGGTCTTAGGGAGAAATTTGGAATTATACCCCAAGAGAACCTACAATAAGGAAATTATGGACAGTCGCCCTCTGATGGTGACAGGCAGGAAGTCCGTCCAGGAACAATTAGGGGCTTTCCTTTGATGATAGGGACTACTCAAGTTGGTTATAGGAAATTTGGGCTTAAAAGAAGAAGACTTGAAAAATAACCAGAGAACACTTTCTGCATTCTTTTATATCTTTCCAGGTGACTTTTTTTTTTGGTAAGTAGGGAAGCATGACCAGCACGCACCGTGTGGACCACAGCCTGGTAGTCTGTGGGGATGGGCCTGTAGAGAACATCCAAGGAGAGGTACCAGACAGGAACCTACAGCAGAATGAGCCCAGGGCTCTGAGGACAACGCCTGCGCCAGATACCTGCCCCTGCCTCTCCTGGAATGGCTCTGTAAGTCCGTGTTGAGATTTTTACAGATAATTACTAAAAGAACATTAAGACATTTCCCATGGAATATCCTGCTTGTCCATAAGGTGAGTATTTTCTGGCCTTTAAAGATTAATTTTACAGAGGTGTACTTCATTAACACAATGTTTTTGCCCATTGTTTCAGGAAATTTGTACTTGAGTCCCCAAAACTCAATATGGCTTTAAGATGTGTGTTTGTTATTTGTGCAGGCAATAATTTGACTCACAATCCAAGTTCAAATAGCAGAATGTGGAAATCACACACAGCCGTTTCATAAAATGCAAGTATTGACAAAGAGTATGAATTTCAGATGGTGCTCCGTGTAGCCAAATCATTGCATCAAATTAGCTGTTTGCTGGCAATTATATTAATTGTTCCTGATCAGAATGTAATTTTAAAACATTTTTGTAAAATCATTTATCAGTCATATACGGGTGTTTCGGTTGTATCTTAGAATCGATTCAGGGATTTTTGTTGGCATATAACCCACTGTAATATTTTTGATTTATAGTGATGGAAATATAATGTTGCTTAGCATTTTTATGCACAACATCTGGCATTCAGAAAAGGATTATTGACTTAAATGGGAGATGCATGAAAATAACTTTACAAATTTCAAGTAAATAGAAGAGAATTTTAATAAATTGATGCATTATAAGTCAAGAAGGGGAAAAGAATGAAGTAACAAAATCATGCATAAATTCACATAAATCAACAACCATTCTGAACATAATTAGAGTAAGCTATTCTGGAAAGACTTTCACAGGTTGGCTTTTGAAAAAACCCAGCCATGTACTATTTGCGTAGACACCTATTTTGGCGAGACCTAAAATACAACATGGAACTCTGAAGGAAGGAATGAAGTCAAGCAGAAAATGTGTCCTCACTCTGTTTTTGCTCTGTTGGTTCTCCCCCACCCGCCCGTGTGCCATGATTCTTGCTGCAGCTGAGTCTAGGAGTTACTTTTCCCTTCACCCCATTGTCTCAGTAATAGTGTCTTACTGTTGTGCAAGTGAATCCAGGAAAGCAAGGGAGGTTAAAATATAAATTAAAAATGATTTGCTTCCATTTGGCAGAAATAATAATAATATGCTTTATCATCTTGCTGCCAATCGGTCAGGCCTGCCTATTACCTCTTTGTATGCTGTACTATGACATTGGTACTTAGCCTTTATTTGAGACAGAGCTCCCATGTGTTGACTCAGCTCTCACATGCCTGCCACAGCCAGAACGCCGGCAGGGCCACAGTCCACCTTGCCCACATGAGACACAGCAACTCAGTTCCTCAAGCTCCAGCAGCCAAAATCCCTTGGAGTCAACCTCTTTCTCTCGACCTCCACCCAACAGGTTAGTAAATGCTGTCACCTTTACCACCAGTATCCCTGCTGCCTTGGAGTCTAGGCCATCAGACACCTGATTGAATCATTGCAATACCCCCCGATTTCCTGTTGCTACCATTGCTTCCTGTTTTACCCATCTGTCACATCAGAGCAGCCAAAGGTGGTAAAGTAGACATAGATAATGGCATCTTGCTTCTTCATTCAAAACATTTCACTAGTTTTCCAGATTGTCCCATGTAGCAGCCACATTTCTGACAATATCTAACCAAAGCCTTACTTGTCTTGACCTCTGCCCTGCCCCCCCCCTTTGCCCCTTCTCTTTGATACTGTCTCCTGCTGCTTCGCCTCTTGTGAGTCGTCCTCACCCACCAGCCTTCTCTCAGACACACCAGGAACATGCACTCCTCAGGGCCTTACTGTGCCCTTGCTTTGCTTGCTTTTCCAGAATGTCCGCTGGTCCACTTCCTTGCTCCGTGCAGGTCTTCCTAGAGCTCTCTCTGCCATCTTGTTGAACACTCTGTGAGTCTTCTTCCATCGTATCTTCTAGATCTGTTACATTTTCTCCTTAGTACTTGGGGATGTCTAACCTGCCATGTTTTTTATGTGTGTGTAACATTTATTTTATGAGCTCCAAAAAGTTAAGAGCTTTTCGTGTATGAGAGACTGCTCTGTGTCTAGCACCTGGAATAGTATTTGGCATGTAGACGATGTACGTCACAAATGCTGTTTGAAGAAATGTGTGCTGAATGACTGAAAGCCTCGCTCTTCCCCCTGCTCACTCATTTCTGCCTCGCCATCCTGGGGGACTTATCTGTTTGGTCTGTAGCCTTTTCCCTCTTGGGTTTTGTTGGGATTTGGGCTCTGTGCATGCCATTGGGGAAGCAGACCAAGAAAAAAAGGGGGGGACTCATGGTATTAGCTAGTGTACATTTGTTCTTTAAACATGGTTACTGCTTGGCTCCGAGGACAAGACTGAAGGAGGGACAGAAACATAACACAGGTTGACATGAAGAAGAAATGATACTTGTCTGAAAGTCTAGTGTCATTTTTCTCAAGAAGAACCTTGTCTGTTGGCGATGGGCCAGGGTCAGGATAAATGTTGGATTGGTATCTTCTTATCACCTTGAACATTTTCATTTTTCCTCTTCACTGCTGTGGGGTTTTGCTCATTTAAAACAAAATGAAAAAAGTTCCCCAATGGCTGTAATTATTTGTTGTCTTTTAAAACTGCCTTTCCTATCAATTCAGCATTTTTTAGTAACTGTCCTCCATTGTGGTAGTCATTGTAGTTCTTACATCTTTATGCTGTCCAGGAAGGTTTTTGCCCCAAATCTCTTATTCACCCTAGTTTTTCTTGGCTTAGGTGGACAAGGAGACTCTGAGGCTTCACCCACCTCGCACTGACACATGCACTTCTTTTTTTCTTGTGGGTGAGACAATTGTTTTCATATTATTATTATTATTTTCTGTATCCGGGGTAAGGGGGGAGAAGCCCCACCCAGCCTCCCACCCATCCCAGGTCCCCGACGTGAGGTGTGCTCCGAGGGTCCTGCTCAAGAGGTTTTGATAGTTCATGGTTCTGAATTGCTGCCAATGTCGCCATTCGAAGCACGATGAAATGACACATGCCTTTGTGATGATGGAATAGCAAGGGTCAACCTCTTCCGGGATCATCCATGGGGAGATTATGGGTCTCCCCTTCTACTCTATGGGAAGTGGCGGTATGGACAAGGTGACTGCTTCAACAGGCTCCACTGTAGCTTTCATCTCAAGCCTGCTCTACCTTGGCTGAATTCCAGCTGGAGTCCCCCAGGTCATTCTTCTTGTGTGTGCATTTCTGCCCTATCCAGAGTCCCCAGAGGATCATAGTCTCTGATCCCAATCTCTCTCTACAGCAACCCCACTCTTGAGTGTAGAGGCACTTGGCGAACCCAGAGGCCATTGCTCATGCTACAGGGGAAGCTGCTTGGTCGTAATCCTGTCTTCCTCTCTTCCTTGTTGGCCTCATCATACCCTCTCTTCATGTTTTTTCCCCTGATCTTGAAGCATGGGTGCAGGCTTCTTGGCAGCCTTTTGGTTAAGAACACAGTCTCAGCTTATAAAGGAATAATGTGGTATTCTTTGAGCACAGGGCCACACAGCCGGTGTGGGGTTAGGAAGGCATGTCCCTCCTGGAGAAGCCCAAAATAGAATCTCTTGACTTACTCTCTGATGTGCAGTTCAATGTCATCCTATACTCTCTCCACCCTGTTGCTAAGGCTTTTGCTGCTTGACTCTCCACAGCACGGACAACATGATCATCTCAAGTGTCCATCTGTGGGGAGCGGGCCCAGGGAGACCAGTAGCACCTGCTTGTGCTTTACACCGACACTCAAGGTGATGTACTGTGCCAGAAAAGTGATTTAACCTGGTCCCAATGCTTTATTCTGCTTAAATCAGCACCTGACAGAACTGTAACAGAAGGCCTTCGTCTCGGTTCTTTCCCTAGTGATTTCACTGTGTAGGAGACTGTAAACGCCCCGGCCAGAATGACTCATTTTTACATTTTATACCAAGCATATACAACTGGACACCTGGAAGTGACTGTTACCCAAAATGGCTGTTACGTTTTACATGAGATGAACAGCTAACCG
The DNA here is from genome assembly GCF_030435755.1 of Ochotona princeps. Taxonomy (NCBI): domain Eukaryota; kingdom Metazoa; phylum Chordata; class Mammalia; order Lagomorpha; family Ochotonidae; genus Ochotona; species Ochotona princeps. Next base: position 2,721,531 of record NC_080856.1, on the reverse strand, counting down.
ATAATATCTATGAAATGGGGCATCACTGGCTCTGCTGTTCATATTCTGGTTCAGTCCGTCTAGGCATTCTCTCACGGATGACCCACTGACCTCCCCAATGGCTGTCTAATGTCACTCGGGCTAGCCAGCTTAGGCTATGGTCTCATAGTATCACAGGACCCTTCCCAGGCTGCCTAAAGAGTACAGGAAGACTCTGGAGTATCTGAAGAGTCTGTGGGGCATCTAGTTTCTAATTAAGTCTGTTCTGATCTGATGAAACTTCTTCATGTCACTATTATCTTCCTACTCCTTATTTTGAGGGTCGTTCATTACAACTGGAGCTAGTGAATATTTGGAAAATATTGATCTAACTTGACTTTGTTAAGATTTAGAGTTGATTACTCCCAAAGGATTTAAGGGAAAAAAAAAGATGTGTGTGTGTGTTTATAAGTCACCTTTGTGTGTGTGTGTTTGTAAATCACCTCTGTGCGTGTGTGTGTTTGTAAATCACCTTTGTGTGCGTGTTTGTAAGTCACCTTTGTGTGTGTGTGTTTGTAAGTCACTTTTGTGTGTGTGTTTGTAGTCACCTTTGTGTGTTTGTGTGTGTGTGTGTGCTAACACACTAGTACATTCACAGACGGCAGCTTGCAGAGATAGAGGGCTATATAAAGAAACTGTGATAAATGTCGAACACTTGGAGAATCATCACCACAAAGGTAAATGAGAAGGCTGCTTACTGAGACTGTAATTTCTTTGTCATTCTAAAATTATGCCAAAACAAAGAGTTGAAAAATATGAAAATGCATGTACAAGTCATGATTAAGAATGTTAAAAAACGCCCCATAACATTAGCAGGGACACAAAGACAGTTTGATTTCCTCCTTTTTGATTTATCTATTTTTCTAAACATTCTGTGATGGAGATATATTGCTTTTGTTCCATAATAAAGAAAAAGGACATTAAAATGATAAATCAGTAAGAGGCAATATTTTCTAAAGCTGCTCTTGTTGGCCGATGAGCTACATGATGGTCATTGATCCTCCTCGGGTAAGTGGCCCAGACATGGAGTTGTGAACGTGTGCTTTGGCCCACCACGTCTGGACAATGTGTTTTGCTCAGATTTTTGGCTCTGCGATCCTAATGAGTTTTAAAAAGGGGATCAGTCACTGACATTCTCTGTATAATCATGGATGTTTTTCTGGGTACCATGTGATGCCTCTGTATTCTTTCTCCAGCCGTCTCTCCTCTTCTTCCCAGGCCCACACCGTCGGCTTTGAGATGCTTGCCCAGGGCCCCACTGTTGGATGAATGCCACAGAACTCCTTGGTTTCCAGGAGCCACTCTCAGGATAAACCTACTTACCATGATGGTGGAGTGAGAGGGAGCCCAGATGTTTGGTCAAACATTATTTTGAGATTGATCTTTAAATCAATAGACTAAGTCAAGTGAACTGTCCTTCCCAAAGTGGGTGGGTCTTGCCCAATCAGTGGAAGGACTCTCTCTCAAGCACAATAGAATTCCTCCTGCTTGGCAGACTTCAGCCTGGGGCACCAGTGGCTCTCCTGCCTCAAGACTGGGTTATACGACTGCCATTCCTTGGAATCTACACCAACTCCCCTTGGACTTCAGTTTTTTGACTGACTATAGGTTTTAGAATTTGTTAGCTTCCAAGATGGCAGAAGCCAATGCCTGTAAGACATCTCTACCTGTACACACACACATACACACACACACCCCCAACTGGTTCCTAAGGTTTCTTGGGAGAACCTGAATATCCAGTGGGTTCTGAATTCAATGCTGGTTTCTCCCGTAAGACAGCCCTTTATGCCATCAAGGTCATGGAATCTCACCTCATTGCATGCCAGGATGTTTGTACCTCTTACCTAGTCACCTGAGTTTCACTTCTCTGTGGCTTTTTCTCAGCCTTGAGCAGGAGGCAGAGGTGCTCAGTGAACATCCCTCCTGACTTCTTCAGCATCAGCCTGCATCATCAATAGTGAGTTTGTTCAGTCACCACCAGCTGCATGACCCGCTGGGTGTTGTGGGTTAGTCACAGTGCAGACCCCTGACTCAGGCGCCTGCTTTTTCACCTTGGACTTCCCTATTAGTCCTCTGCGCAGCAGCGCAGGTCGAAGGAGGACTCCGGTCACTGTGCCTCCTCAGACTTCGTACAACCACCACTTGCTGGCCGCAGGTCTTAACCCTTGAACTGTCAGAGACGTCATCCCTGCGTACCTTTTGCCTAATTTTTCCCCTGCACCATTAAAGGGAAAGTATCTTCAAAAGTTCCTCACAAACCTTAGTGATAAGTCAGAGATTTTTAATTGCATCAAGAAATCTGTAAATTAGCCATGAAGAAATAGCAGAGGAGGGGGTCTGTGATGCCTAGGTTTGGATTCTGGCTCCGCCTCAGATTCCAGCTTCCTGTTGATGCACACACTGAGGGTCAGCAGGGGAGCACGAGAGCCTGCGGTCCGGGAGGCAGACCTCGGCTCAGCTGCTGGCTCCTGGCTTCAGGCTGGCCCATCCCTGGCTTACGGGTATTTGGAAGCAGATTAGTACATGGATGACCTCTCTAAACAAACTGCTTAAAAATGTTTAAATAAGAACGTCCTGGTCACAGAATCTTGATTCTAGCATCCCAAACCCACCCCCCTTTCCCTGACAAAAGGTCATCTCTAGATGCCCAGGCAGCACTGACAGGGCGCCAGAAAAAGGAGCAGTCACCCATCACTTAGGACTTAGTGACTGGAAGACAGAAGTGTGTTTCCACCCTCTCGGCTTAGCTGCTCCTTGTTTGTTTAGAAGAGTGTGTTGAGGGGAACATATTGTTGTGCGATATTCGTAGCAACGATGTGCATGTGTAATTTCTAAAAGAGCTCAGGTGTAGACGTGTGTAATAATCGAACAGCAGGCGTGTTACTGTTTGGTTTGCCAGCCTTACCAAATCCTGTGCTTCAAATTGCAAGGGTAATTCAAGTGATTATAAATGCTCAGAAGACTGTTGTTACAGGATCATTAAACATTCTAGGAAATAAAAGGGTTGAGTCTCTGCCCCCACTCATTTATAACATATTTCTTAAATGGGTCAGCAGTTGGCTACAGTGTGTGAGAGCCTGAATCTTGGGCGTAGAATTAGCCTGTTTGAAGATAAAAGACTACTTTATGCTGGCACATAAGTGGACCCTGATACCACTGAAAGGTCAAAACAACAGATTCTGCCATTTACCTACACAAGACACAAGAATTAAAGTCAAAACCTCAGTAGAAAAATAGAATTAAAATACAAGTTCATTTGGTGCAAAAAATTGAAACTCATGCACATTTTTCATAATTCACATAATGTACTTTTTGAAGACTTCTTCTATACATGAATTTCAAAAGAATTTCTGCCCCATATTTTATATTTCTGATGAACGTTTTGAAGTACTTTGTACATCCTTTCTCTGTTGCTTGCAGGAGAACCTTACTGGTGCTCAGGCAGACACAATTGGGAGATTTTATAGTAACACCCTTTTCCTATATGTCCACGAATGTCTTGTAGGTAGGTATGCTTATGGAATGCATTTCTTGTCCTTGGGAGGTAAAAAAGAACTACCACCCACCAGCTGGGTTGGTGGGAACAATTCTGGAGAGCTTTTGTCTGTATTTGTGGTGAGAGGGAGAGATGTTTGCAATCATACTTCCTCTCGCTCCCTGAATGAAATGTAAGCAAGGTGGCCTGCTTGTACTATGAGTGTGTTATGGCATAGCACTACCGAACAAAGAATAGCAGGCACTTTTCTCCAGAAAAGAAAATGAAGTCTTGATTGGTTAGGTACCCTAATGCCTTGTTGGTTGGAATGTAGACTAGTGCAACCACTATGGAACACAGAAACCACACTGGACCTCCCATATGACCCAGCCGTCCTACCTTGGAGAATTTATCCAATCAAGATGAAATCAGCATATGAGAGAGTTATCTATACTTCCATGTTTATAGCAGCACAATTCACAATAACTAAATTATGATATCAACCCAGATATCCACAAGTGATTACTAGAAAAAGGAGCTGTGGTATATACATACATACACACACACACATATACATACACACACACACATATATATATATATATACATGATGGGATACTACTGAATCACTTGAAAAAATGAATTATATCTTTTACAAAGAAATGGATGCGACAGGAAACCATCATGCTTAGTGAAATAAACCAGCCTGCCAAAGAGAAATACCATGTTTCTCTGATCTACAGTAACTAATGCACAGAGCACAAAAAAGTAACCTATATGAGTGAAATTTATGTTCTGAGATTTAATGATTATTTACAGCCTTTATCTGTGCTCTTGAAGAAAAACATTTTTATTTAACTTGCTATTTGTTGCATTCTTTACCTAGTGGAGTGCTAAGCCTGTGATTGTGAAGTGAACGGAAAATATGCTATTGTAAAAACTAACAAGTGAATGAGGGAGCGCAAGGGTGGGAGGAAGCATGGGTGAGAAGAGTGATCAGTGTTACTATGCTTCTAAATCTGTACAGTGAAATGCATCAAATTTGTTCACCTTATTTAAATAAAACAATTAAAAATAATACTGCAAAACTCTCGAGTGTGTTCTTGCTCTGTGCAACAGGCTAATTCCTCAGGGGAGATGGAAGCCCCGCCATAGGCTCAAGATTCACACTGAATAATGCAGGAGCCTCTATGATGTAGATCAGCCTTGACAGGGAAGAAATCTGAATTTTCCTCCCCCAAAAATATGAAGATACAGATCATTGGAACAACTCAAGAAGCCAACATATCGCTCAGCGTTATCTTATGTTTTTGGTACAGTTCTTGTCTTCTGTGTTATCTGATGTGACTATTTTGCGAATAAGCATAATATTTAGTGGCTGTTACAGGAATGCTACTGATGATGGTTAAAGCATGACATGACAGTGGAAGGAGGAAAACTAAAGAGAAGCAAATTCCTCTTCTTGACATTGTTGGCATGAAGCGCTTGTCACATGTTCAAGGCCATGGCTCTGCAAGGAACGAACAAACCCTTGAGGGATGGAAGACACCGACAAGGGTCCTCAGGAAAGTCTCTCTGTGAAACTTGTGCCCCCTCAAGCAACTATTTCCTCATAGAAATATTTTATTTTGTGACAGCATAGTAGATTAAGATATAAATGGCATGTCTCAGTTACAAGATGAAACTCATGATTTACTTTAAGATTATCAGTGAGTCATTCCTCCATGTCGCTACACAGTTTCGTCTTCTGACTCAGCGCCATGCTTGCCGTTGTTGGACGCACATGCGCACAGCTCACTCTGTTCTCTCACACTCTCGCCTCCTCTGCCCGCTGCCCTGCGCCATCTCACCTCCACCTTTTGCTCCCATGGCATGGCTACCTCTCACGGCTTGCATATGTAACCCTGGCGTAATCTCAGCTTTGTGCTTCTCTTTGTAATTACCTTTGATCTCTATAGTTCATTTTCTAGTCGCTAAAAACCTTTTGTGTCCTGGAATCAAATTACATACAGTATTTATTTACCCAAAATCAAATCAGGTAACAGGAAAGACAGGATTGTGTTAAACACAAACATTTAGGTTGTATCATTTTTTATGGCAATCAACTGATTCCCAAGAAACAGAAACATGACACTTCATCACACCGATGACTTAGTTTTGACCATCTTTTCCCCAGTTTTGGTGTTTTTATGGCCCTCTTTACCCAGCTTAAAATCCCTGGTGCATCAGTCGAAGCATTCACATGCTTCATTGACCTGGCCCCTTCATTTCTCTCTGGCAGAACTGAAATGTTGGTTAAACCAATGTCTCTGCCATTACATAGTTATGTTAGGCATATGGACATGTAAACAGAGAGACAGAGGGGGAGAGAGAGAAGGAGAAAGGCAAGGAGGACCGAAGGAGGAGAGGACGAGCCAGAGCCAGGTCGGGGGCAAGGAGGAAGGAAGGGCAGCAAGAGACAGAGAAAGAGAGAGTGAGAGGAAGGAAGGGAGAGAGGGAGGGAGAGAGAGAGGGAGGGAGAGAGAGAGGGAGGGAGAGAGAGAGGGAGGGAGAGAGAGAGGAAGGGAGAGAGAGAGGGAGGGAGAGAGAGAGGGAGGGAGAGAGAGAGGGAGGGAGAAAGAGAGGGAGGGAGAAGGAGGAAGGCAAGGAAGGAGGAGGAAGAGAGGGACAGGGAGAACCAGAGAGAGGCCAATCTTACTTTAAATTCATGAATAGTAGTCTTGAATCAATTCATTAAAAAAAAAAACAGGTTTATTTTAGGTGCCGGTATTGTGGGATGGAAGATAGATCTGAAACACTGGAATTATTCTGGTGATTTGAGCGGCAGAGTGACAGAGAGAGGGAGACAGATCTGCCTGTTGGGTCACTCCCCAAATAGCTGTAATGTCCAGGGCTGGGCCAAGCCAAAGTTAGGGGCCTGGAACTCCATCCTGGTCTCCCACACGGGTGTCAGGGGCCCAGCTACCTAGGTCATCTGCTGCTGCTTACCCAGGTGCGTTAGCAGGGAGCTGGATTGGAAGTGGAGCATCGGGATTTGAATCAGTGTTCATATGAGATTCTGGGGTTTCAGGTGATGGCTTAACCCACTGCACCACCATGCCAGCCCCTACAGTTGTTTCTTTAACTGTGTGGTCCAGCTAGGTCACTTTTCTTCTAGCTATTTGCTGACTCAGCTCCTCAATTCCTCAGCTCCCCCAGTTTTTGATCACAACTTATTTGCACCACTAAGCCTAGCCGATCATCTATGCGTTATTTCTACCCAACCCCCACTGCACCCAGTACTAGTAATTTCACTTAGTCTGTTCTGCTGTTTATTAATTCCATTATCTTCTATCACCTAAAATACTGTATCGTTTATTTTATTCTTAATTTTCTAAGACCTTTCTGTTATATAAAATCATAAAGGATTGGATCTTTGTTTTACTCACTTTATATATCCAAAGTGTCTGTGATGTGTCTGACATGTTTTCAGTACTGAATAAATCTTTGGTTGAACTATATGTTCCAGTCCATGCTTGCTTTTTTTTTTCTTTTTTAAGCTAGAAGCCATGGTCCACACCGTCCCAGGGGGAATCTGTAGTAACGCCTCCAGGCTGCTCCACACACTCCATATCAACGCATGGCTGACCCCTGCTGGAACTCACTGACCAAGTTACCATCCTTCCCCGAGTGGCTGAAAAGACCTGCAACTCCTTGGGGACTGGCAGGGCGACAGACACTGCTGGTCGCCTTTCTGCTTCTGCTTGTGCTAAGCCCTGCTTATTGCACAGTGATAATGCCAACTTTTCTTTTCCCTTGAATATTTCACAATTCTAAGCATCTACGGTAGACAGATTCAGTTTCCTTTTCATTTCATTTTATCTTTATCTGCTGTCTTTTCCTACAAGGGCCAAAGTAGTTCAAAGAAATAAATCAGATTTTTAAGAATCCTGCTTTTGATTCAGAACCAGCGTTCTTCAGCAAGACTTAGACATTGGCAGGAGGAAGAGAATGTTTTGGGAAATAGTAACGTGATCGTTTTCTCTCACATTGCCTCTTTCCCACGGAAGACACGCTCTTGGTCTGATGGCACACAGGACTGCAGGTTACTCAGTAACAGTCTGGAAGAGCTCTGCTGGGCAAGCAGAGCAAGCTCTCAACTCCAGAATGTCCTAAGGGTTAGAAGCCAGGCTTCTCCACAGGCAGTAAGGCAGCAAACTTGGGGCCTGGCAGCTGAACGCGGCTCCCTCGGAAGGGGCAAGTGCAGCCTCTACCGGCTGCGGAGCCACCGAGTGGGGAGGTGGAGATTTCCTGGGTGCTTGGAGCCTGCTGGCTCACCTGGGGAGGATGAGTGTGCCATTAGGAACCCCAGGGGAACTGAAGCACAACTCCGAACTGCGGGACTGGCCCCTCACTTCTTGGCTCCAGGTTCTGTGGGGTCCTGGGGCGTTAACATGGTACCAAAAAGAGGTACTTCTGAAATGTTCAAGGGGTGTCTAGGCACATGGACCTGTGTTGGCACCCCAGGCTCCCTGTGGCTTTGGTGCGGTATGGAAGACAGTCAGAATGTCATTTGTGCCTTGGGAGAAGAGTATAGGAGGGCTGAGAAAACCCGAGGTCCAGAGGTGGGTGCATCGGGGTGGGAGTGACAGGGCTGCAACCAGCGAAGTCCTGGAGCATGAGGTAAAGCAGGCATGGTCTGAGCCAGTGGAGTGTCAGAAAAGCACCAACAAAACAACGGGACCGGGCCTGGTGCAGCGGCCTAGCAGCTAAAGTCCTTGCCTTGCATGCACCGGGATCCCATATGGACACCAGTTCTAATCCCAGCACCCCCACTTCCCATCCATCTCCCTGCTTATGACCTGGGAAAGCAGTCGAGGACAGCCCAAAGCCTTGGGACTCCGCACCCACATGGGAGACCCAGAAGAAGCTCCTGACTCCTGGCTTTGGATTGGCTCAGCTGTGGCTGTTGCGGCCACTTGGGGAGGGAATCAGTGGATGGAAGGTCTTCCTCTCTGTCTCTCCTCCTCTCTGTAAATCTACCTTTCCAATAAAAAATGAGTAAGTCTTTTGAGAAAACGGGCCCTGCTGCAGTCCGCTGAGCACAGCATTGTCTGCCCCAGGACCAGAGAACACGTAGCCCCCAACCCGACATTGCTCCTTATTCTGCGTGAGAAGAATATATGAGTTCCTGGCACTCAGAACAGGTGTGGGAAGCAGAGGCGGCAGCTTGGAGAGACCCTGCATTAAACTGAAGATGACTAACTGCAGTGTAACTAAGCCGTTTTCATTGGCAGGTTCAGAATTTGCCTCCCTTATTAACAGGAGTGGGAGTTGGTAATAAGATGTAAGCAGCTGTAGATAAGAAAGGTAAAATGTTTACTTTCAAAATGAATTACGAATGTTTGCACACTTCAACTGTTCTTTCTTTAAAAAAATTTTTTTCATTGCACTTGAAAGCAAACAGTTTCTATCTGGTGCCTTACTGCCCAAGTGCCCGCAACAAATATGTCTGGGCTAGGCAGCAGCCTGCAACCTGGCACTCCATGGGGTTCCCCGGCGTGGATGGCAGCAGCCCAAGTCCTTTAGCCATCACCACCTGCTGCTTCCCGGGATGCTGGGTGAGAAGCAGAGGAGACTTGCACTAGTCACACTGACGTCAGCACCCCACGGAGGGCTTAACCATGGTGTCCGACACCTGCTTAGTTCTGCTCCTGCTTTGGCTTCACAACGGGGAGATAACCATTGCGGTCCACTTCTGCATCCTCAAGGGCGTCTGAGAAAATAAATGAGGCAAAGTGTGCTTTGAAAGAGGAGAGATGTAGGGAGACTTTGCTGAGGGAATTCCGCGTGATTTTATAGGTGTGAGCTCCCGCTCCCTCTGCCACTGCTGGGAGCTTAAGGAATGCAGGAAGGGTCTCTGAGTCCCCCAGGAGGGATGTGGGAGGTGGGGGATCTTGCCCAAGTCTAGAACAGGCACGAGCGCTCCTGGACTTGGGTTTCCTAAGCATACAGGCAAAACCTTTCTTGGTGGTTTAGTTTTCTATTGTGTGAAACTTTTCTTTGTTCCACTGATGCTTTGTATTTTTACTCAGAAATTGAACTTGGACCTGTCTGTGTTTATTAACCTGTTGCCTGGTATGTAATTTCCTACCCTACAATCTGTTTTTTTTAAATTGCTTCCTTCCTTTAACATATTTTAAAATATTCTTTTTAACTTTGGCAAGAAATACACTCTCATATTTCTTTCAGGGAGGGGACACTTACCTATTCCTGCACTATAGCACTGCTTTGTGGTATTTTTGGTGTCTGTAAAGCCATTTTCCATTTCTTTTTTTCCTGGAATATCCCCTTGAAGAAGCTCTCCGAAGAGGCTGGCATTGTGGAGTAGCCATACAGCTGCCCCCTGTGACACCAGCATCCTGTATGGGCACTGGTGCCAGTCCTGCTGTCCCACTGTCCCGCTGTCCCATTTCTGGCCCTCTCCCTGGGGAAGCAGCAGGAGCTGGCCTTAGCAATGCCGTCCACGAGGGGGGGTACCTGCACGAAGCCCCCCACCCCCGGCATCAACCTAGCCCGCCTCCAGCTGCTGGCTTTCCAAAGTGATCTAGTGGACAAGAAATGTTCGTCTCTTCCTGTAGTTCTGCCTTTCAAATAATTTTGACTCTTATACAAGGAATAAAAATCTCTACAAAAAATCATTTTGTATTTCATTTGGAACTGCATTAATTGTGTAGTTTGTTAAAAGGATTTCATCTTTATCATATTGAATTTTGCCATCCACAATTACATTATTTTATTCACTCACTTTTCTTTATGTCATTCAGTGATAGTTTTATCATATTCTCCATAAAGATCATTGATATTACTTGTTTTTACTATATATGGAATATTTTAGTCTGCTACATTTCCTCACTGATGACTGCAGGCACATAAGGAATTGATTCTGCAGAATGAATGTAATGAATTTTGTTGACACATCTGTGTTACTGAACCAGTTTTGCATATCTGAGGTAATTGGCACATGATCATAGTCCATTATCGTTACACTCACTTCTAATTAGAATTTTACTTACGATTTTTACATCCTTGATCATGTTTTGATTTCAGGGTTGAATATATAAATAAGCGAAATTTTCATGTATTTTGCAACAATTAAAAGATTTCAGTTTAAGTTCAGAGAACTTGCCTGTTCAACTGCCTAGATACTGTCTTTTGAGAGGAATAGATCTCAGAATATTACTTCTATTTCACACTTTATCTTCTAACTAATTTTGAAGTTTTAGTTTTCTTATAAATTTATTCATCTAATTTCTATTCTAGCGACATAAATCTATTTGTATTGTCTCATAATTAAAAATCAACTCATGTACTATTGTTTTATGATTTTAAAATACATGGTAGCTTTTTTTGTGCCAGCTCTTCTGTTTTTAAGTAATATTTACCAAAAAATCCAAGCACTAAGATTTTCAAAGAGATTTTGCTCAGTTGCACCCACTTTTTCACTAATTTATGACATTTATTTATAGTGATATTTCTTTTTTCATTATCACTCATATAGAATTATTTTTACTTTGATAACCACTCCTATGTAATCTTACACGTAAAGCGAGTATGTACTGACGTAGTACACTCTTGGGGTCACAGCCACTGGGACGTATTTTCCCTTTAAGAACCACTTCTTGCTCCTGTGCAGTAAGTAACATCTTGTTCGAGAATGCGTCACCTATGGGATCCTTCTGCTGCCCTCGGACATTTTCCTTTTTCTTCTTTAGTTGAAAGCTTAGGAAATCCACTCTTAACCTTTTTCTTTTCTGTTTGAGAGATGTTCTTCATGTCTGCTTCTGGAAGGCAGATCTGGGTTTCAGCTCATTCCCTACCACATGACAGGGGATGTGAGTTGAGCACAGATCCCCTGCAGGGAGTGCAAAACTGGGAAGGGTGTGTGTGTGTGTGTGTGTGTGTGTGCATGTGTGCGTGTGCACGTGTGTGCGTGCGTATGCATGCGTGTGTGTGTGTGTGTACAATGATCCTCTTCCACAGGTATCCCTCAGAGAACATCGCCCTCTTCCTCTGGGGACATGTGGGAGGCAGAGTCAATAATGGTATTCTAATATGTTCCCTGCATGGAAAAAAAAAACTGGGGCAAATGAGTTTCTTGTTTTCAGGGGTGGAGATAAAATGTATATTCTTCACCTCTTCCCAGCAGAATCAAATAAGGGTCCCTTTTTCTCATGCCTGAAGTCTGACTTGGAATTCAATTCCAGTTTCCCACTCAGATATCAGGAAGGCTTCTATTAACAGATTCCAAGCCATTCCTACATGGAACCTCTGGATGGCCATGGCTGCATAAGTACCTGGAGGTTCAGGCTGAGCCTCACCTAACCCTAGGAAGATTTACTCACAGGACTTCATCTGATTAACAAAATGAAGCAAAAACCTTCAAGAGGAGGAAAGCCCTTGCCAGACATTTCACTAGTAAATACTGCTCATTAACTCTGTTGCCACTGCACAAAAATGCCCAGACTAAGAAACATAAACCTAAGAATCATGCCCCGTCATATTCCTACTTCAAGGTGCTGAGTGTCTGCCTCCCCAACCCATGGAAGAGTCAGTTCTGCCAAAGAAAGTCATGTCACTTACATGGCTGGAGGTCATTCTCCTATAAAAGTCCCCAAAGAAGAACTCAGACACAATTTTTGAGATTGACAGTAAAAACTTATTTATCAATATATGGCTGGAAAAGCCAAGTTTCCCTGAGCCCAATTACAGAAAAGTTAGTGGAAATTCCTTAACTGTTATCTTCCCTGGTCAGCTTATCTAATGGCAGCTCTTGCACCGAAGAGAGCAGAGCAGAAAACACGGTCTTCAGTGGTCTCTCCACCCGCAGCCTCAGAGACAGACACACACAGTAAACCTCCTCTTTCCCTCCCTGAGTGAGGGAGCACTCAGTGAAGACCTAACGCCATGTATGTACCCTTTACTCCCTCAGGGATGCTGGAATGCCCAGTACCAGGAGAAGAAGAGAAATTGCACAGAACGTTAATCTAGTATGTTCAAAGATAACGTCTTTCCAAGGATACCAAAGAATCATGCTCATTTTTACTCAGCAAAGTGCGGAGGGAGGAAACAGATGTATTCTGTTAACAAAAGGGTTTGGGGTTAAATACAACAGCAAAGAGCACACACTTGAAGAACTGTAAAAGGGAGAGGGCAGAGGCGGGGACCCTGGTGGCAGGAAGCTAGAGAGGCACCTTCTCACCACGCTTTCAGGGTGGGGGACGGGCGGTGAGGTTGGGGAGAGATGGGGTGGCCGAGTGTGAGGAAGAGTCACTGAGAAGCCCACCGACCTCGGTTCTCCTCGGGCTCTTGCCAGTAGCTCAGTACCACCTGGAGAACAGGCCACAGGGGATTGTTTAATCAATGTCTGAGATTATGGCACTCTCCACAGAACTATTTTATTCTTGATACTCTAAGGTATCAGGAGGGGAACAGAGAGGGCTTCACCAGCCCAGCAAATACCTTTCAGCCTCATCTGAACATTTACACACTTGCACACATACAAAAGCAGAGTGGTCCACAATTTCACCCATAGCAGCAGAGACATATATATATCTATATCTATATATGTATATATGTATATATAAAATAAATAGCATGGATGCCTGATTCCTTAGGGGGTGAGGGGAGTTTACTTGGGGTGGAGTGGGGACAGCTTGGGCCACATGCCCCTATTTCCCTGAATGCTACCAATATTTGTTTAAAGATCTTACTGTGGCCCCAGCCCAGCCCCAAGGGTGTTTGCGTTGCTCACCAGGGAGGGAGGTGGGGGAGATCTAGTCTGAACCACCTCTTTTTTTTTTCTTCTTTTTATGGTTATTTCCAAATACTTTCACCACCTCAACATAAAAGCAAGCCAGGAAACCTCAAGGAGAGAAGGGCTGTTATGTGCAAGCACAGGGTTCCAGGTGCTGCAGCAGGACCTGCCACCGAATCTCAGCACTCCTCGGACAGCAGAAGCACCTCTAGCTACGCAGCCACACAGACAGCTAAACAGCCTATGGCTTAGCGGAGGCAGCTGGGGGCGTGAGCAGAGCGTAAGCTTCCCAGTAACCTGGAATCCCTGCTAAATAAATTAGTAAACATCGCTATTTACAGAAATAGAAATCATTTCTGTTTCCAAAGGCCTCTCACCCTCAGTCCTGGACATTTCCCAGACTGCCACTGACAGCCAGTCTTCTTCCCCATCCCCCGCCCCCATCTGAGAGTCCCTGTTTCACATCTCCAGTTCCAGGGAGGGGAGAATCTTCAGTACTCCGAGGAGTACCAGAGTCAATCTCTTCTCACCAGTTCCTGGAGGGGGGCTCTTTCCAGGCAGTGACCCCCTGCCCTTTAGGATGACGAAGTCATCACAAGAATTCAAGCTATTTTCCAGTCCCCAGTCCCTCCCCAGAGTGCAACAAGCCCGTCTGGATCCACTCTCAGAGCAGAGAAGCAGTCTGTGCCTTGGGCCAAACGACCCTGGAAAACAGCTATGCAGTCAGACGCAGCAAACAACGGCCTGAGGGCTCACCCTTGAAGAGGACCAGTGACAGCAAGGACTGTTCTAGGAACAGGTCAAAGTGGGTGCCTGGTCAGAGCCAGAATCGGAGCTTTCCACCAAGTTGGGGGGTGGTGGCGGTGGGACCACGCGGGGGTTGCGACGACGCCCCCTGTACTCGATCATGTCAGGATGATAGGTTGGGTGGCGGCGGGCATGCTTGGTCAGGTGGTCGCTCCGAGAGAACTGCTTGGGGCAGAGAGGACAGGAGAAGCGCTTCTCGCCCGTGTGCGTTCTGTAGTGGCGGGCCAGCTCGTCGGAACGGGTAAACTTCTTGTCGCAGTCGAGCCAGTCGCAGGAGAACGGGCGCTCGCCTGTGTGGGTACGCTGGTGGGACTTGAGGTGCGAGGACTTGTAATAGGCTTTGTCGCAGCCCGGGTACGAGCACTGGTGACGCTTGGCGGCTGGAGTCACAGGCCGCCTCCGGGGCGTCGGCGCAGGGACGGGGGCGCAGTCGGCCCCCGGGGCCCCTGCAGTCACCCCCGGGGGGTCTGCAGGCGTCCCAGGGTCAGCAGGAGAACTTGGAGCGGCAGGCGAGCCAGGGCCGCTCTCGGGTCCGGAGATGGCGGCCTCGTCCGGGTCCGGGTCCGGCTCAGCGTTCGGGGCCGGGCTGGAGCTAGGGAATGGGTCGGAAGAGCCAGGAGCAGCAGGCACAGCATCTCCCGAGTTCTCCCCCAGTCCCTCCCCAGAGCCACTACCCAAGTCCGCCAGGACGTTCGCAGCCAGCAGGTGGGGCGCGGTGCGAGCCGCCCCCGGGCTCGGGGAGGGGCCCTGAGGAAGCTGGGGGGCTGGCGCGGCTCCCGGGGGCTCCTGGGCCGGCCGAGCGCACTCCAGCGGCGCCGCACCCACCTCGCCAGCCGCGGCTGCGCCCGCGCCCTGGCCCGCGCCCTGGGGCTCCGGCGAGCGGCGGTGCAGCACGGCGCCCGCGGACATGGACACCAGGCACTCGGCGGCGAAGTAGTCCAAGCCCGCCACGGCGGCCGACATGCCGGGGATGCTCTGCTGCCGGCGCGCGCCGTCCGAGCGCGGCCGGCCGCGAGCGAGAGAGTTCCCGGGCGCGTCCGTCCCGCAGCCGGGGAGCGCACGGAGTCGGAGCCGGAGCGCGCGCGGCCGCCGCTCTCCGCCGCCGCCGGGGCTTCGGTGCCGGTACCGGTACCGCTCCGGTGCCGCTCCCGTGCCGCCGCCGGTGCAGCCGCCGCCGGTGCAGCCGCCCGAGCCGCCCGTGCCTCCCGTGCCGCCGCTGCCGCCGCTGCTCCGCCGCCCGCGCGCAGCCCGCCCCTCCTCGCGCCCTGACGCACCGGAGCCCGCGGGGGCGGCGGCCGGGACCCGCCCCGGGCCGCGGGGCACCCTCCCGGAGCAGCCCGCCGCCCTCCCCCCGGCTAGGGCATTTTTGTTTTTTTTTTTTTTCCAGCGGCCGGAGAAAGTGTCTTGTCTCCGCGGCTTTTTTTCCGGCTGGCGAGCAGGTAATCGTAAGAAAGCAAAAACTCCGATCCTAAACTTGTGGGCAGCCGCGCCGCGCCGGCCCCCGCGCCCGCCTCCGCCAGCCGCGGGTCGGGTGCTCCGAAAAACTTTTTTTTTTAAGGAAAGAGAGAGGGAGAGAGGGGGGAAAGAGAGAATACCTGACCTGCTTTCGCCGCGTTAACTGCGATTGTTGGCGAAGTGATCTGGAACTGCGTCTCCCTCCCGTGCACCGTGCTCCGCGCTCCGCTCTCAGACCCAATGGAGAATATCCCACCCCTCACCCCAACCCCAAAGCGGCCTCAAAAAAAAAAAAAAAAAGTTTTGCTGCTTCTCCTCCAGCGTTGGAACTGTTAATCCAGATGCAGGGTCGGCGGCAAGTCCCCTAAATAGATCCGCGACGCGGCCATTAATTAATCGCGTTTCGGAGCCAGAAACATCTCTATATCCTTGCGACCGCCAACGAATCCTTTCATAGTTGAAATTGAAACTTAAAATCCTTCGGGGGAAGGGGGGCGATTTAACTCTTAAGCGAACGGAGAGAAAAATGCCTGTTTAAACTGCATTAACCTGTCACGGGAATACAGAGTTCCACGCTGAAACAGAAATTACATCCTAGCAGCGAGATAAACGCATTAAAATGGACTCCAACAATTTTAATGATAAAAAGTCACGTTTCCATTAGGCAGCTTCTTTTGTTTTTCTTTCGGAGAAAAATTAAACATAAAAACGGCAGCGTTTCAGAACGCTCGCGTGTGCCGGGAGATGGCTGGCTTCCCCCGTAAGCAAATATATAACGTAAATCCTTGTACAGGCTGCCGTCTCTTTCCCGCCCCCCCCCCTTATTTAAAAAAACATGCAGAAGCACAGAGACAGAAAAGAGTTGCTACAAATTGTCGAATCACAGTCGTGGGTACACGCAGCTTCCCGTGAGGGTGTGTGTGTGATTCTTCAGCACTTTCCTTTTTGAAAATTAAAGAATTCCATGATGAGGAATAACGTACTGTTCATGCTATTTACTGCCCACGGTACCCCAAAGGGGCATATTAAAAGCATGTTTGCTCTAGATTTTTTTTGTTTAAACGTTACAGATAGAGTTGGCTGTCACTTTTTTTCCCTGGATAGTCTGATTCACCGTTCTCCCTGCTTAACACCCAGGTGATCAGGGTGGTGGAGTTTGTGTTGTTATCCCTTGATTACTTAGTTACTTGTCTGAGCACATATGTATCTCTCCATGGTCATGTGTTGGGATGTTCTGATAAGCAGCAGGGCGGTGTGCAGCGTGCGGCCGCCTTGCTCCGTGATGAGCTGTGGAGACACAGCCCTCTTAACACCTGTGGCAGCTTCAGTCTCTGTAAGGAGATTATTTTCTACAACTGATGTTTGCTGAGGTTCCTTGCCTCAACATTATAGGTGATCAACTCTCAATCAATACATAAAAATTCTATTAGAATACTAGTTCTTTTCCTCTAAATTTTACTATTTAGAAAGACCATGACACTACTAAAAAGAGGCGGTCGAGTCCGCGAGCGCCCAGGTATCGTCTCCTCATTAACAGCTGTGAACATTCTGCCATTCCTGCTTCAGGTTTGCACACGTCTGATGAAATTGAAGACCCTTTGTGCTCCACCCCAATGCCATTCTCCACCGTTTTCCCCAAAGGCAAACAGGACCATGGATTTGGTGTGGAGCTTTCCACGCTGCGTTCCTCACTGCGCAGAGAGCCTTGTGTGGATTTTGACGTGTACACTCACACTGTTAGGCTGTCCATCTCTTTCTGAGGCTTGCTTTTGTCATGTTTTCTTTCCTTGGTATGTTTTTGCTTGTTCTTTTCGTGTTGATGGGTACAGATCCAGTTCTTTTGTTTGAATGGCTTTGTTTTAGATGCTGTGCCTATTCATTCTCTACTTGATGGCTATTTAAGCTGCTGCCAGTGCTTTGGTATTACTTGTCTATATATTGCTTGGGCATTTGTGGCAGTCGCTGTGTGTCCTTCCCGCCCGGGAACTGCAAGGCTGCACATGCGCTTTGCCTGCACTCTGCCACAGGAGCTGCACGCCCCAGCCATGCACCCAGCCCTTGTTTCCCTCACCTGACCCATCGAGAGGCCCACCTCATTGCTTACATTTTTATTTCTAACATAATTTTCCAGAAATCAAATATCTGCTTGTTTGATTTGAATTTCTCTGACTGCTAATGAGGCTGAATGTTTCTGGTGTGCTGATTGGCTGCTGGGGTTTCCCAGGCTGTGACGTGTGTTTTCAGTGACCCCTGTGTGGCGTGTCTCTCTCTCTCTCTCTCTCTCTCTCTCTCTCTCTCTCTCTCTCTCGATTTGTAGGCGGAGTTCATGCATGTGAACACTAGATACACTCTGTCTGTCCTTCTTGTCTAAATTGTGTTTTATCTCTTTTGTGCTATAGATGATTTAAAGGTAAAACATATTTACTAGTGTCTTTTTAAATATATAGCTTGTATCATTTATGCATTATTAAAAAATCCTTTTCACCCTTGATGCCCCAACACTGTGCTTTTTTTTCCTTTTTTGGGGGGGGTGGTAAACTTTTTTTGTTGTTTGTTTTTTGTTTTTCTTTTTTTAAATTATATTTTTGACAATCTTTACATAGTTAATTAGGGTAAAAAGATAAGTGGGTAAGGCTATTATTTCCATATTGTTTCCTTCATGTATCTGAGGTAAAGGGGATATTGAGGGAGAAGCCCACCCAGACTCCCACCCTCCCCAGGTCCCGGATGTGGGGCATGCTCTGAGATACTTGCTCATGTGGTTTTGATAGTTCACCAGTTATGAGTCACTGCCAATCTCGCCAACACTGCTTTTCTTTATGGTTTTAAAGTTTTGCTTTGCCCACATGACATTGGTCTTTTTGAACCATGTAGAATGGGCATGTCATTGTACTCCTCTCCCTCCTCCACGTGGAAAGCCTGTCGTGACCTGATTGCCAAGCAGCCTTTATGCCCCCCTACGAATGTGTTATGCCCCCATGACTGTAAATTAAGTTTCCATATTCTCACGGGAATGTTTCAAGTTTGTCTTTTTTACTGCTCAAACTGATTCAGAGTCAATACCACAGTCTTAGTTGCTGTGTCTTAATGAATAGTCTTGCTGTGTGGAAGGGCGTGCAGCTTTGTTCAGGTTTGGAATTATACTGGCCAGTTTGGGCTTCTACTCTTCAATACTAACTTTAGCATCAGTTTGCCACGTTCCATAGCAAAGTTTTTTAGTTATTTTTACCTAGTTAAATTTATGGGTTTGGTTTGGGGAGTGATGACATTTTTGTAAAATTCAGCAATCTAATCCATTCCTGTGATTCTGATTTGTAAAGATGCTTCAATGATATTTTATAACTTGTTGATTAAACACTTGCCTGTCTCTGCCAGCTTTTCCTCTAGATACCTTACAATTTCTGTTGACATTATAAAGTGGAATTTTTTTTTCTATTAGAATTTTAAAGTTCTTGTTGGTGCTATACAGATTCTGGAATAAAACTGTTTTACAGAAGTGCTGAACTTGATTTTTAAACAGGATTTTTCAATCACCTGTATTTGCATTTGGATAACCATTTTGTGTGTAACTGACATCCTTGGATGGATTAGGACCCTCAGTTTAACATCTGATACCAAGGGTGACAGCAGGCGCTGCCCTTGTGTCCCTATCTTGGTAAAAGCGCTTCTCATGCGTGCTCACTGCTCATCAGGCCAAGGTGGGTTCCTTATATCCCCAGTTGTGCTTATGATAAAAATAATTTAAAACCATGGCATGGATATTCAAAGTTTATTAACATTTTTGCAAAATCATGATATACGTTTCGTCTTTGAAGTCTTAATTGAGCAGTTCACGTTGGCACATTTTCCTGAGGTCGACCTATCCTCACATTCCCAAATAAGCTTTGTTTTGCCTATAATGTGTTGCTGTGTTTAAAACACACTGCTTCATGCAGTGTGCCCGTTTTGAAATTTCAGCAGCTGCTTTGAAGTAACAATGAGTTATAAAATCGTCCCTTTCTGGACCCATTGCCAGGGTTGTATGATATCAAGGTCCTAAGGCTCCTCCAGAAAACTCATCTGAAAATTACCTGTTTCTCCTTTTCCTGTGAAAGAGTGAAGAAGCTTGTTATGTTTTCATTAAATGTCTGAAAATGTCAGCTGTCTATTCACCTTATTTTGAAAATTCACCTGATTTTTTTTCAAAATTGTTGACTTATTTGGGTTTTCTCGTTCTTCCTCAATTAGTTAAGATAATTCACACTTCAAAAAACAATATAAATTATATTAAAATCATTAAACTCCTGATACATGCTGGATAGGATTCTTACATTTAAAAATCTCCATAATACCTGGAGTTACAAATTACCTTCCATTCCTGACATCATGTATCACTTAACTGTTAATTTGTCTCATTTTTGTGTAGCAAAGATATTCCTATATTTTGAGACACATCTCTAAAGTCTTTCTTCAAATTAAGCAGTTTTTACTGATCACAGTTGTCTTTTAAATGCATATCTGTTTCTATTTCTATTTTTATTAACTGCTCAGACCATTGTTGGGTTTTTTCTTAATTAACTCATTCACTTCTAATTATTCCCATTTTTAATATGAACTCAGGGCTATAAATTTCCCTTCCAGAGAAATTCCCCTTCTGAAAGTAGTGGTCTGATTGCCACTGCGTCCTAAAGACATCCTGACCTTGTCCAGACTTCAGATCTCCAGCGAGGTGCTTTTCCTCGGTTTCCCTGGTATTGTATCAGCTGAGCTGTTCTGTGGCCAGGGTTCACTGTGTACAGCTTTCAGAAACTGGCTCTGGAAGTCTGAGGGAATGATTGGAAATGGCAAGTGGAGTAAGGGTGATTTTTAAACATGATGCATCCTTGGGGGTTGGAGTGATCTCTCTAAGCCCATCCCAAAGCTTCCAGGAGTGTCGTCACAGAGGGGTTCCCAAGGGTCTTGCCTGACTCACCTGTCCATCCCTTGGGTCACAGAGTGGGTTCCAACAGCACACAGTAGGTACCCTGAATATATAGGAATATATGGACAGGACTGTAAAAGCTGGCAGCTTAGTGCCATTAATCTCAAGGAGATGGTTTCAATCTGCCTTTGTGCCAGCCCCTCACTCACCTTGTTGGCACATGCCAGTCCATTTTTGGTTTGCCTCATGACCACCTGTTTTCTCAGGATCCACAGCCCCATCCTTCCAAGTGCTGAACATGTTACCTATCACAACTTCCTCACCCCATCTCTCATTCTTCAGCTCTCAGTTCACTGTAGAAATTCTTCTTGAGTTCACCATTGATGCTAAGGGTGTGGCTGTGTTTAACACTATCTCACTGTATGTTTAATATGGTTACAATTGTAGATTTGATCACAATTCAAAAACTCCCCTTCTTCAAAAAAGAGCAAAAAGCCCAACACTGGCCCTCTTGTTGCAGTCCTCACACACTGGACCTTCCAGAGCGGCTGAGCAATCCTTGAGACATCCTCTTCTTTCGCCATCTTCATCTTTCTAACTTTTCCCCACCAGTTGAAGTCTTAGCTACTCGTTTCTCCTCTTTTACCTGAGTTTTGCCAAAGTCTGCCCTAGCCATCTTCTCTCAAGTCTATTCAGTCTTTCTAGGTAGGTAATTAAAAAAAAGTCCACGATTTATCAGTACCCGAATAAGCTTATAAAGTCACCCTTAGTTCTGATCTCTTTTCCAGAGGTGTCAGATGGTCACTGCTCATCCTGTGTGATCACTCCCTGTTGGGTCGAGGTGCCTCACAGCTGCTTTGAACAACAGCTTCAAAACCACAGTTTGTTGTCATTCCCCCAAATGTCCTCTGTACTGTCACAGTCGCAGCATCTGTCGTCTCTCATGTCCCCATCGGCCCCTCGCTTAGATCATCTTCAAGCTTGGTTAATTCCACCTTCAAAATGTACTGTGACTGTCACTTTCTCATTTTCCTTACCAACACCCTAACATACGACACTACGATCTTTTGGTCAAACTTGCAGAATACTGGCTTTACGCCACTGATCCTTCTGATTTCACTCTTGCTCCGGTCCAGACTCTCCCTCGTGAACTTTCTAAGTGATGACATCTTCAGCACATTCTTATCTGGTTCAGAAAAATTCAAGATGACCTTCAACTGCCTGGCTCTGTTTACCTCTCCTCTAGTCTCCTACGCACTCACCAGTTTTCTTACATTGACATGTGAAAGCATTTGTTTGACAAATGCTCAAGCCTTTACACCTGTGCCTTTTCCCCAGTTTAACCTGCTCTTTAACACACACCGTTGGCCTCCGTGACTTTTGTAGATCACTCAACCGTCCTTTCCCCAAGAAACCAGGTGCCACCAGTGTATATAATGCTCCTTGTATTGCAGAGTCATCCTCCAGTTTGAAAACACTCCCATGCACTGACTGGGTCCTTGTGCTCCACCGAAACTAGTCGGAGCCCTGGAGACAGCAGTGCGGAAGTCCTGAGGCAGCAGCACATTTGGGCACTGGCTGTGTTAGAGGCTTGCATTAATCTTCATGGCTCCTTTAGCCACTCACCACTAACTGTGACTGCAAATGGCAGAATTTCTTTTCTCACAGGTCTCTAGTTCAGAAGTCCACAACCTCTTCTACAGACCCTCACGCTGTCACTGAGCTCACCTGCATAACCCAGATGACTTCCTCCCCAAGGTGAGCTGGTCAGTAGCCTGTATTCCTTCTGCTGTCTAAATTCTGCATGGCCATGAAACGTGACAGCTGCGCAATTAGGGGGCAGTCAAGCTGTGGACAACCCCAGGGAGCCCTTGTTTTCCCAGTGCCACCACAGCAGGGTGGATGGAGAGAGGCGTGGTAAAGCGATGGATGGGTTCCTATACCTGGACAGGTGGAAGGCAGGTCATGCAGGACTTTGCAAGTCGGTACACAGAAGCTCTGCATATGTCGAGCAGTGACATGATCTGAGCTACTTTTTAGAGGGTCACCCTGGTTTCTGGGTGGTAAAGGGACTAGAGCTTTGTAGGAGACCAATCGGTGAGCCACTGCAGAAACTCTAGCAAAGGATGGCAGTGTGTGAAGGTAAGTGCATGGTAACTATTACTGTATTACAGTAATTAAGAGTTTTCAAGAGTCTGATCTTTGCCAATTAGACTGCTGGCTTCTGGCTCCATCTCCTAGCAGCTAATGTGACCATGACTAAGTACCTTTCCCTCAAATAGATAAAAGGCCATTATAATAGTACTGACAGCATTGGGTTGCCATGAGAATTTGGTTAAAATATAAAACATGCTTAGATGACACACAGGCATGTAGGAAGCCCTGCGTTAGTGCTACATATTGCTTATCCATAGCACCTCCAAAAACGTAAGTCATCAACGGATGTGCTAAACTCCGCATTAGAACAGTGGATATTCCTGTGGAATACAGGTCTTCAGCATTTTGTTAATTTTTTTTAAAACCTGAGGCAAGTAAGCCAACATAGATTTCCCAATATGGGTGGTGACCATCACTGCTGACTGCGGCTCTGTTCCACACATCTCTCTGTGTGTATGAGATGTTTCATCTCACAAGGCCTGAGAACAGAGCTGGGACATTGGCTGCTAAATGAATGTGTGGCTAAGAGGTTCATGGACAGAGCAGCGCAGGCGTGTCCAGCAGCTCTTCGCTGTGCTCCACAGCGGGTGGAGATGGGGTGGAAGCCCCCCAGCCCTGGCAGATTCAGGGAAATAATGCAGCTTTTAGTGTTCCCAGAACTGAATTATAAACTCAGGTGAACCCATCATTCGAGTGTAAGAGAAAAATAAAAGCATTCATATGCGTCCAGCCTTGGGAAATATTACACTCATGAGCATTTCTGGAACAATAAACGGGGTATTCCAGGAAAAAGCAAAAATGAATCAAATAGGATGGGACAAGGGACATGAAGTCTGGGGACAAAACACACTGAAACTTAAATGCTTGTTGATTGGGGAGTGGGGAGGGACAGGGAGAGGCCTAGCAACTTCTGGAATTAAATCGCTCACCATCTTCCACAGGAGGCTGCACTCAGAAAAGTAGGGGTGTGAGAAGATTCTGGAGCTGCCTGGGAAGGGGTCCATTATGCTGAATGATTGGTGGTGCAGAAAAAAATTAGTTAAATTATGTGGTTTAAGAATTTTAAAATCACTAGAATATATTTATGTCTGTCTATATAGATATCTACGTGTAAATCTCTAACGATTAAACAAAAAAGATGAAGTGAGGAAAATGCTGGCAACTGAATACAGATAAGAAGGGGAGAGAAATCATGAGAGCTGATAAGCAGAAAACACAATATGTAAGAACCCTGCAGTGTTAACATCACAATGTGGAGAAAGAAGCCCCAGCCTAGAATGTGGGCAGAAAACCCCAAACTCTCACATGCTATCCACTACCTACCTGGACCCCCTAAAACAAAATGATCCAGGAATCTTAAAGTTGAATAAAATCAGGTGTTACAGACATACACAGAGCAAACCAAATTAACATTTCAGGTAGGACAAAAATAAGGTTGTGGAAGATCCTGAGAACACAATGAAGAAACTCCAGTCCCAAGCAATAATGTGCATGTTGTGTTTAGACTTGCAATAAATATTCGCAAAAAATTCAGTTATGTATAACGCAGAAACTACACAAATTATATTCACTCCCTCCTCTATGTGAAACTACTATTTAACAACAAAAAGTTTAAAGAAATTGACAAAAATCACTTTTTTTTCTTTCGAAAATGAGAGAACACACTTCTAATTGCTTTGTATTCCAGAGGAATTAAAATGGAAATGACAAAGTGCTTAGAAATGCCCATGTGGGCACACTGCACCCAGGACCTGTGAGCAGCTCAGAGGTGGGCAGCTGAAAATACGGACGGCAAAGGTGACAGCCGCGGACTGGGGAGTCACCTTCAGATCCAGAAAGAGAATACAACAAAATAAATGCCAAGAAACATAAGAGAGGAAGAAAACAAGAAAGGAATGAAATCAAACTTTTGAAAATTATGCTTCATGAATAAAACTAATTACTATCTCCTGGCATGCCCAATAAAATATATGAATGCTTGGTAGAGCAGATTAAGAAAAAAAAAAAGAAGAATGTGAGGAGCAAGAAATGTGGAAAAAGTTGGCTGACCCATGACAGCTCTGAAGAAACACAATGAAAACGAAAACGAAATGTTAGTCCCAGAAAAGCACACATCATGGAATCTGGTTCGAGAAGAAAGATAGAGGCTGTGTGGGCCACTGTGTAAGAAGTAGTGGGAAAGCAATCAGTGACTGATGTTTTAGAAAGGGGGAGAAGAAAGCATGACTCCCGTGGAGTGGCAGCCAGAGCCTCTGCCCTCGAGGAGCAGCTGTTTCCAGGGACAAGACAGCTTGAACATGCTTTGTGACAGGTAGCTGCTACTCTGGCTCTGAAACCGGATACAGATAAGGTTCAAAAAACAAAACAAAAAAACAATAATCTCATGGATGAACAACACTGCTAAGCCCCACTAAGACTACTGCATGACCCCTGCTTGGAGAACCCCCCAGGGGGAGAAAGGTAGCTGCTCAGTACAAAATACAATAATAGAATTCCTTGTATTCTCTGGAGAGAGAAAAAAAAGCATGATTATCTCCATAGTTGTGAAAAATAGAGTAACATAAAATGCAGTGTGCATTCCTGGTTTAGAAAAATCTTCGTACAAAATTGAGAGGAGAAAGCATCTTATGTTTGAAAAGAAGTCTTGCAAAACTCTGCAACAATGTTTCACCATGAAATAATGGAAGAATTCCTAGTAGAAGCAATAAAAGAGTAGTCTCTAGTAAGACTCAGCACTGAACTGGAAATTTCATTCATGCAATAATTGGGAGGCAGGCAGCAGGGAAGTGATAGGTGGTTAACTCAGAACACTTGTGGAAAATGGAATTTGAAAATACGCTTTTTTTTTCTGGTGTAAAAGCATTTGGAGACGCAGGCATTCTTATTGTTCTATGAATTTCCCTGAACTTTCTCAAGATCTCTTCATGTGCATGGATTTCAAAATTTCTGCAAGAATTTCAAAATAAACTTATCTTTTCATTCCATTTCCTACAAACTTTTTGGAGTGTTCTTGCACTTATTGGAAAGATACGCTAATTTTTGCATACAATATTTACATCTACCTAAAAACCATTCTAAGAACATTGTCTATAAAATGTCAGATTCAGCAGGATATTTGTAGATGACTCTATAAATATCTTCACACAGAACTCAACTGAACTTTCCAAAGCTCTAAATATAAATGGGGAGAAACATTGTTTCTTGATAGAAAAAGACTGTTACAAAATAACAGTTACAACAAAAAAACATACATTTCATGCTTTCCCATTCAATACAGCAGCAGATTTCTATTGGACACATTGATTCAAGTTATCTGGAAGAGAAAGAGTTCAAAAACGACCTTTTTCTGGAAGATAATGAAAGTTATCAAGCTCTCGTAACTGATTCAGTTCGGCACTGAATAGACCAGTAAATCGAGACAGACTAAGAAGTCATTCACCCACCAGAACCCTGCATCTGTGAGAGTTAAGGATGCCCTCAAGTCGGTGTTTCAAATGAAGGAGCAAGTGATATATTCAATAGTTAGCCAGGCTTCAGAGGAAGAGGAAGTTCAGTCACTTCCATATGCAATGTGAAAACTAAACTCCAGGAGGAGCTGATTTTTAGGTTAAAAATAAAAGGTAAAGCACTGACATCATCGCAGTTAAGGTAACAAGGTATTTTGGCAAGATTCAAGATCCTTTGTTGATAAAATAAAAAACTCTTAGGAAACTAGAAACATAAAGGAATGACCTTGACTTGATAAATGGTATCTATGAAAGTAAACATACATTATACATGATGATGAAAAATGGGATGACTTGCAATTAGAAGATTGAAATAATATTGCAAATAATACAAGGATGTTTATTCTCCCTTTAGTGTTTGACATTGCACCGGGAGGGTTTAGACTGCAAAATGAGGTAAGGAAATGAAATAAAAGGCTTAAAGATTCAAAGGAAAGAAATAAAACTGTCTCTACTCTCAGACATGACTCTCCAGAAAATTCCAAATCATGTACTACAAAGTTATGAGCACTGAGAAGTAAGTGACCGGGGTTAGAGGATGTGGGGGAGAGACAGGTGCAAATGAAGGGAGAAGAACAGGGATTCCAGACTGGACATCAGAGGACTGATTCTACACAAGCTGCAACCGTAGTTCGACGGAAAGCAACGGTCTTATCATAGACGACAGTCAGACATTGCCGTGCAGAAAAACAAGCAAAGCACCTGAATTCCAGTTCATCCTTTTGCGTCTTATCAAAAAATTATCCAAATGACTTATCTACATTAAAGTCAAGTCAGAAACCCTAAAATTTCTGGAAAAATAGGAAAAAATGTGTTTCCAAACCCAGATGCCCATCAAAGAGGAGTACATAAAGAAATGGTGGTACATTTACTCCACGGAATACTACTCAGCCATTAAAAAGAACAAAATTCTGCATTTTGCAATCAGATGGTCCCATTATGCTCAGTGAATGAAGTCAATCCCAAAAGGACAAATATCATATATTCTCTTTGTTATAACGCAAACTTCATGGAAAATACAGGATCAATAACTTTTCAATAGTGTTTTTGCTACATCTCATGGATTTTTAAATTTTTATTTTTATTCATTCAAAAAAGCTTTTTTTCTTATTAATTTCCTCACTAACTCAGGTCATACGGTAGTATCGTTTTCTGCAAGAAGGATTTTGATTTTCTTTTTCATTTCTTCAGTGACAGATTGGTCATTCAATAGCTTGTTATGTAACTTCATGGTGTTGTGAATTTCCTATTTTTCCTCCTGTAGTTGATTTCGTTTTATGAATTTTTATTTAACTGTATAATGGAGACTCTCATATCCAGATATGAGGATACAATGCAGTATGTGTCTTTACTTCCAGATCAAAGATGACTCCCAATGAAACTGTTCACTATATCTCCACCATAGGATGCTGGACTCTGCCATTGTCCATACCTACAATGTCAGGATACAGTTAAATAACAGAATGACAGACTTAAGACTGTTTGTGAGGGACTATACTATTGCAATAATATGTGGGGAGTCAGGTCATAGGGAGTTTGGGGAGGGAGTCAGGGAAATCCTAGAGCCTACGGAACTAAATCATAAATTTAAAAGAACAAAAAAACAAAACCTAAAACAAACAAAAACAAAAGACCATATCCTGTTAGGTGTCACTGTCCCAGGAAAAAAATAAGGTTCAAAATTGTTAAGTCTAGATTCATTTATAATGATGTTTGTTAGGTTGTGACTATGTTTGAAGTTTTTCTAACAAGTCAATATGTATCAAGTGTTATGTACTATACTTATATCTGTGCAAGAATATTAACTAATAAAAATTTTAAAAATTGTGTTTTCAGATTAAGCGAAGATGTCGTAGATAAGGGGGAAAAAGTATAAGCTATAATAGAAAAGAAGGAACTGGACTTCAATATTTTAAATTTTCTCTGCCAAAGCCATCAGTGAAAGAATGCGACAAAGCACAGATGCAAGCATTTTATATTTGAGGACTTGAATTAAAAAATAAAGAACTTTGAACATTTACTATTAGGACTGTTTTAAAAGTGGGTAAAATATTTGAACAGACGCTTCAGGCAGCAAGAAACAGAGGCGTGGTGAGGATACCAAAAAACACTCAACAAATGCAAATCAACTCTACGCTGCCGTGAGGGAGTACCACGCAGCTGTGAGAATTTGTTTTTGTTTACAAACCTACTGAGACTAAGTACAGAGCAACTGGTCTTCCCACATAGCACGGACAGGAGGAAGGAGGCAGCACAGCCATTCTAGAAGTTCTGACAGCTTGTCAAGTTAGGCACTTACACTTGATCCCGTAATCTCACTTAGACACTTAGCCAAGAGAAACAAGAGCTGACAGCCACCTGAAACACCTGGCTGTTCAAATCCACAGTAATTTCCTTCCTAAGAGCTCCCAAGCAAAACAACCCCAACCCCCTTCAGCTGGCAGGTGGCTGTGGAAGTAGTGGCGCTGCCGTACAAGGGAAAAGTCACCCACAGTCAAAAGGGGGCAAACTCGGAGACGCACAACAGCACAGATTTATCTCAAGTGCACCTATCCAGAGTAGAATAAGTCAGACAGAAGGCAACAGCAGAGCAGGAGTTCCAGAGCTGGGGCGTTGGGAGAAGGGCGGGGGCCAATCTGGGACCTCTGGGCGCTCCTGTGCCTGGTTGTGTGGTGGCTGCGTGAATTCTGCTCAAACTCACAGAGCGAACACCACAAAGGGAATTTTATTGTATGAGAAATTTTAAGATAGAAATGTAAAATTGTGAAAAATGTAGACACTGTATTTGTTCAGTAGGGTAGGGATCCAGAAGCCATGAGGGGACACACAGATTGGAATCCTACGAACAAGACGAAAGCTGCCGTAAACACTTTGAAAAAACCAGTCCACTGACTGGTGGATACGTGTTTCCAGTAAATATCCCAGGCAAAGCATTGACACCCATAACACGAAGAGCAGCTACAAACTAACATAAAAGGTACATAGTGGAACAATTACTGATATCATGGATGCAACACGATTTGATGCTTTAACCCACTTTCTGATGTTCTCCGCACAACATGTAATCATTAACCTGGCTACACCAATCAATCAATATGAGATAGCAAGATTGAAAAAACGAAAAAAGGACAAGTGGGCAAAGTATGGGAGTACAGGGAGTTCACAACCAGAGGGTCAGGGAACATGAAAGGACTAAGCCTCGCTCCACCCAGGTCGCCATACATGAAAACCATCCTGACATCAGTTACTGACATCAGTTAGGCAAGCACCTCAAGCCTGCTAAGCAGCCAATGAGCGAGGGGGATGAAGAGCGAGACAACGGGCACACTCCAAGAACTTCTGAGGATGCTTAAAACGGGTAACTTCTTGAAGGATAATTTGGTAGTGCGTATCAAAAACTTGCACGCATATACTTTTGATTTAACAATTTCACTTGTAGGCATTAGTGTCAAATACGTGTACAGGTGCATACGTAGGTGTAGGAAAAATTAGAATGTCAGAATATGGCTGTAGTGGAAACTGGGGGCCAAATTAAACCTCCTTCAGGAAGGCCACGCGAGGGTACTGCTGGTGCACACGGCACCTACATGAGCACAGGTTAGCATACTACTCCATTTGTTCACCATGAAATGCTAGCTTAGCAACAACAACAAAGAAAAGACACATATTCATCCTACTTACACTTTTTGGGGGATAAATCCACAAATCTACGTTCACACAGACCAAAAACGGTCTGGACATATTTTCGTACACATTCCAAGGTCAGAAAGTGCTTCTTTGTGGGGGGAAGTGGCAGGGAAGGCGGGAGAAGTTTTCACTCTGCATGCTTTGAGCCTTATAGGAACTTGGAACATATAAAATTATTTGTTCACTTGTACAATTTTTTTAAATGAATGAAATAAAAGAGGTATAGCTTAACTATATTTATGCATTTTAAACTAAGTCCAAATAGAAAATAAGAAAACATGTACATTATTTCCCAATAATGAATGCAGTAAATTTGAATACTGTAGTAAGAAGAATAACTTGGGAGATATCAAAAACGGAACAGACTGAACTGCTGGGACAGAGACCAGCTCTACCTTTTCGCATGATAGATGAAGTGTGACTGGCTTGAAAAAAATCCGAACGCAAGACGCAATGGCTCTCAGACTGGCTGTCCCTGTGGTACAACACACACATACACACTCAGAAGCTTTCCGAAGGACACGAGGTGGGCCTCCAGTGTGCGGTGCACAGCTCTGCCTCCGGCCCGCTAGCCTGCGAACACCTCACTCCCCGACTCCCTGTCAGGGTGGTGTGGCTATGAGCACTACCTCGCCACCGGTGCTGCCTGCCACAGCGAGCCATCACGCTTCCCCTTAGACTGGTGTGATACGGGCATGTGGTTGCATTCTTGATGTTGCAGGATATCCCGCAGGGAATGGAACCGGCGTGCACATTGACCTGGAAGCATTACAAAGCATGGGAAACACCTGCATGCCACAGGGGGCCAAAAGCAATGAGAAGAATGAGTTGCAGGAGGCAAGTTTTCTGTGTGGGTCCTGCAGCCTCATTGCAAGGGTTCCCCCACCCCTCTTCGATCTTTCTCCAAAGCATTTGCAAAGCCTCTCCTGGGGCTTGCCTTGCTGTGGGGCTGAGAGAGAATAAAGTAGGAAACTGGCAACGTGTTGCCATGGAAGACATCAAAAAGCCACAGTCAACCTGTGCGAGCTCACCTGAACTCAGTGAGAGGCTGGAGGCGGCTTCTGTTGTGAGTCGGGTAGCACTGTGACTCTGTCAGCTGGCTCGGACTCTGTCCTCCCCTGGACTGCACCGAGGCACTCACTGGAAGAGGCGGCCTGGCGCTTGAAGCAGCAGGGCCATGGGAACTAAGAGCATGCGCAGAAGGGACACTGGTAATAACCCTGTGATCCTGGGACACAGCTGGGGTAAGAACGCAGCTGAAGTGAGAGCCAGGACTGACTTTAGGGAAGGAAAGAAGTCTTCCAACAGTGGCGTAGTTCTAGGGGTAGGGGTGTAGGAACTGCAAGTCCGGGGCACAAAGGCAGGCCAGTGGGAATAAACTGTCATTCCTTAGTGCAGGAAGGAAGGGAACAGACAACACTCCTGTACAGACAAAAAAAAGTTTACACCCCAAGTCTCTTGCCCTCCATGAAATCTCTGTGCTTTGTGGTGATGCTTGAAGTTCAGCCTATACCGGAAACACTTGGAAGGCATGAAAACGCTGACTGTGCGACTCACTCTAGGCCCCTGAACTCCTCCTGACTTGGCAAGGTTCAGGGGTGGGACAATGGGCTGAGCATGTCCCACACGTTCCCAGGTGGCTGCTGGCACATTTGGCGTGTGTGGCCTGTGGACACACTGGACGGTCCATTGGCTGAGAACCTCCACGGAGGTGAAGGAGGTGAAGGGTGGAGCATCTCCAAAACGCTTAATTCCAAGTGCTAGGGTCCAGACATGATCTCCCAGCTGAAGGGATGTGGGGTGATGGGTGCCTGGCACCCCAGAGGCTGGCAGGCCACCTTGTGACCCTGCCCCAGGTGCTGCTTTGCTCTGGTCATTTGTCTTACGGACTCAGCTGAGCCACAGATGAAATCATCTATAACTTCGATTTTTAACAAAAGTTGTTCAATTTCTTCCCACTATCCTAGGAAAATCCAGTGTGTGCCAGGTCTTACACAGTGACCCTGGGTGCATGCAGCAGAGAAGGCTAAAGAAAATGTCACATGGGCCCGGTGTGATAGCCTAGCGGTGAAAGTCCTTGCCTTGCACACACCAGGATCCCATATGGGCACTGGTTTGTGTCCTGGCAGCCCTGCTTCCCATCCAGCTCCCTGCTTGTGGCCTGGGGAAGTAGTTGAGGATGGCTCAAAGCCTTGGGATCCTGCACACTCGTGGGGGACCCAGAGGAGGTTCTGGGCTTCTGGCTTCAGATTGGAGCAGCTCCAGCTGTTGTGGCCACTTCGGCAGTGAATCAATGGGCATAGGATTTTCCTCTCTGTCTCTCCTCCTCTTTTTATATACGACTTTTCAGTAAAAATAAATAAATTTTTAAAAGGAAAAGAAAATGTCAACATGCTGTTCCATAACCCATATAACAACAGACTCCTCTAACGTGAGTAATCTGTCAGCTGCTGGGGACTAGGGCTGTCAAGCTGAGTCCTGGTTAAGGACATCCCAGGAACTTTAAAGATGGGCTGCAAAGGAAAATGATTATGTGACAGAAGCCTATACGGCTTGCAAACCCTTCTCCTCTGCTCAAATATGTATTTCCTGCCTGGCTGTTTACAGCAAGGTTTCCTAAGGTCTGTTGGCCGGGCAGGGCTGGTCCAGAACAGACCTCAGGGGCCAGGTGCTGGTGCTGGTGTCACTCCTGCTTGTGACCAATTTCCTGCGCCCTGGAGCGTATCTGCCCCTGGCAGGTGGGTGGGGTAAAGAGGAGGCTGATTTTGCTATTGAAAGGGAGAGTGGGGAGATTCCGTGACCTCAGGGCAGGAGCCCAAGGTCTGGGGAGGCCATGGGATGGCAGTGCCTTCCACATGGGCTCCCTGGGTTCTGTGGGTTTTGTTGAAGGTGAGGGCAGTGGGCAGTGGCAGAAGGAGAGTAAGAGAGGGACTTGTGCATGCAGAAGGAATCAAAGCAGGGATTGGCCAGGGAACCCTGCGAACTTGGCATCGGCACCGTGTTGGGGCAAGCTAAGCCTCCACCTGCAGTGGTGGCAGCCCATATGGGTGCCAGTTCGAGTCCCGATTGCTCCATTTCCTATTCAGCTCCCTGCTAATATGCCTGGGAAAGCAATGGAGGATGGTGAACTCCTTGGGCCCCTGCGCCCAGGTGGGAGACCCTAAACAAGTTCCTGGTCCAGCTCTGGCCATTGTGGCCATTTGGGTAGTGAATCGGCAACCGGAAAATCTCTCTCTCTCTCTCTTTCTCTGTCTCTCTTTTCTGTAAATCAACCTTTCAAATAATAACAATAGGTGCTACCTACTGGCTTCTTTCTTGCTGACTCCCACCGAGAACACACTGGAGACCCCCTCACACCTGGGGTCTTTCAAAAGTGCATGGGGAAATTGAATAAAGTCAAAGTCTATATGATGCGAATTTTGGAAATACATGCCTAATTTTTCCATCATATACACTGTACAGGAGATTTTACACGACTCCTCCTGTCTCCACCCTCACAGCACAGCAGCCGTGCAAACAGGCCTCCCCACGCTCGTCGACACACGCCAGTCACATCTGGCCCCGAGGCACCCCAGCAGCCCCTCCCCACGTCCCAGCAGCCACCAGCCTTGGCTGTTTTGAACACTACTGTCGCTTGTGGCAATGACTGCCACTTTCAGTCTAGAAGGAGCTCGTGCTGGGAGTGTACTGGGAGAGGCTTCCTGTGGTAATACTGTGTTGAAATCGGCCATAAATCTAGAAACGTTCTTTTAATCATCACATAATTCCCGAGTTTGGTAAAGCTGGGACTTTGCCTTTTAGATTTTCTTGGCGTGGACCGTGATTCAGGGAAGCTTTTTGAAGCAATTAATTAACTTTGCACCCTTTAGTAATTGGAATTGAGCTGGCTAGCAAGACAGATGGGAGCTGCCCCACAAGCTTACGCCTTGTCCTTTCTGTCCCATGCAGAGGGCACGCTTGGACAGCCCATGAAACTGCCTTCAGAGAATGCCAAGGTGGATGGGACTATCTAGTCTTAGAAAAACATCTCAGTGCTTGCAATGGCTTTAATTCAGGCCCCTCCCCGCTTAAGTGGGGCTTAATAATGCCTCTGGAAGGTTTCTCAGTTTGGAACAGCTTTGTTAAAATTAAAAAAAAAAAAAAGTGAAGCTCCTGGAGCTGTCTTGGTGGAATGTGGTTCCCTCTAGTGGTAGTAGACAGAGTTGCAAATTTTCTTATTTGAGTTTTCCTGTATTTATTGACAACAAAATCTGTTGCGGTCTTGCTCTTTCCTGGGCTCTACGTTAGGGCTACAAAGGTAAAACAGAAAAGGTTAACAGGTTTTGATGTGTGAGTGACAGTGACGCTACCTAGTCCTGCCCTGGAGACTTGGCGAGGAACGCAGAAGACTTCCTAAAAGAATGAAGGTGGGCCTTGAGTTTTCACAAAAGGAACACTTTTTCTACTTCCTGCGAACACTTCCAATAATGTGCACTGTAGCACATCTTGGACATATGTGAAAAAGCATCCCAGGTCCTGTCCTCCAGCTTGCAGCGCACAGGCACTCCAGCATGGGGCTCCTAATTGGGATCTTTATCACTGATCAAAACCCTGTTCCTAAAATGTTTGATCTTTTCTTTTAAAAAATTTAGTAGGCTTTGGCTTGGAGCAGCTCAGCTTACAGAACAACTGGGTGAATAGTCCGTGCTCCCATGCATACTCTGCGCCAGCACAGGGTCACTGTCATTAACATCTTGCTTTATTTCTTAGTTGACAAAATAATATTGCTGCATTATGACCTAAAGTTAGTTCCCATGGTCTAACTTAACACTGTCCGGTTATGGGTTTTGACAAAATGTCAGCACATACCTTACCATACCTATTCGAGAGAGCTCTGTACTTCTCCCACTCACATCTCGCTCTTTCCCATCAAATCTGCGTCAAGCATTAATTTCCCATCTCTATAGTCTGTTCTGTTCCAGAATGTTCTATGGTTATAATCACAAAGCATGTCGTTTAAGCAAAAAAAGAGCTGCTTACTCCATTTAGCAATATGTTTAAGGTTTTTCCATGTCTTTTTGTGGCTTGGAAGCTCATTCCTTCTATCACTGAACAGTGTTTTGCTGTGTGGATGTATCCCAGCTCGCCCACTGATTTCCTGAAGGGGATCCTGGCTTCTTCCATTTCCTGAAAAGTCTGCATAACGTGCTTATACATACTTGAATGGATTCATTGGCAGCTCGTTTGGATGGTTGCTTGGGAGCACAACGCTGGACTGTAAGACTGTTTGCCTCTGTGAGAAGCTGCCAAGCTCTCGACGTGGCCCCACGTGTTGCACTCGCACCGTGACGCCAGAGCGCCTGAGCTCTCGGGCCGCGCCAGGTGTTCTGATTTTAGCAATTCTCACAGTGCAGAGCTGCCTCGCTGTTCTGGTTTACAACGGTCTCAAGCAGACAACCGTGCCTCTTGTTTTTATTGATTCCTTGCTGTCTGTATTTCTCTTGGTAAGATGTCTTTTGCTCATTGTTAAATTAAGTTGTCTGCCTTCTTATTGCTGAATTTAAAAGTGATTTGTATATTTTAGCTGTATATTTCCCATGGTTTCATGGTTCTCTTAGCTTGTGTTTTTCTCTGTTAGCTCACTATGTGTGCCACAGAGCGTTCATACACACACTCTAATAAAATCCAACAAACATTTTTCTTTCTTTGAAAGACTGTGTGTTTGATATTGTACTAAAAGGCATGGACAGCCCAGGCGACACAGATTTAATGTCATGTTAAAACATTTCAGGGGCCTGGAGCAAAAGTGTAATGGTTGAGGTCCTTGCCTTGAACGCGCCAGGATCCCATATGGGCACCGGTCCTAATCCCGGCAGCTCCACTTCCCATCCAGCTCCCTGCTTGTGGCCTGGGAAAGCAGTCGAGGACGGCCCAAGGCCTTGGGACCCTGCACCCGTGTGGGAGACCTGGAAAGAAGTTCCTGGCTCCTGGCTCCTGCCTTCAGATCGGCGCAGCACCAGCTGTTGCGGCTACTTGGGGAGTGAATCATCGGATGGAAGATCTTCCTCTCTGTCTCTCCTCCTCTCTGTACATCTGCCTTTCCAATAAAATAAATAAAATTTTTAAAAAAACATTTCTGGAAGTTTTGTAATTGCCAATGTTACACTTAAGTACATGGTCCACCCTGAGTTAATTTTTATGAAATGTTTGTGATTTGTGTCTAGATTCATTTTTAAAAATATGTGAATGCCTGGTTGTTTCAACATGCCCTGATGGAAACCAACAGGCTTGTCTCCGATAAACTGCCATATTCTTTTGTCAAACGCCAGTTGATGACATTTGCATGGGTCTGTCTCTGGGCTCTCTCTTCCACTAACACACTCATTTGTTCTGCCATGATTACTGCAAGCTTCGCACGATGGCTCGATGTTTGACGTGCCAGCCTTTTGGCAGCTCTCCAGTATTTCTTCAGTCTCATCAAGTCTTTGACCTTTACATGCAAACTTTCAAACACCTTGTCCATAGCCAGAAAATAACTTGGTAGGATTTTGACTTTGGTTACATTGAATTCATACAGCACATTGGTAAGAATTCACATTTTAACAGTATTGAATCATCTTGTTCATGAGTATGGATTATCTTGGTTTACTTAGCGCTTTGATTTCTTTCAACACAGTTTTGTAGTCTCAAGGAATTAATTTTTTTTTTTGGTTTACAAGTGGTTCATAACTTGTAAGTGTTAATACAAATAGCATTATGTTTTCACATTTTAATTCTAGCTGTTCATATTGACATGTAATGGCATGCCACACATACTGAGTGATTTCTAAGTGTGCTCTTCCTCGCTAGAGAAGGAAATCCTCCCAGCAATTCCATAAGGTGGGTTCTATTAGCATCTTCACTTTAGAGCCAGGGACAGTTAAGAGGAAAATGCAAGTTGTCCATCTTCACAGCCTGTAGGTGGCACAGCTGTCATTGAAATCGCATAGCTTAACCTTATCCTGATACAACGGGCTTCTGTGTTTTTTTTTTCACCTTAAAATTTATAAAAATCATTGTTAAAGAATTTTGTATGTTGTTATTTGGCGTATAGTATTTCATTGAGGATTGCCTCTGTGATCATTTGAAATGTTCTCTTCCATTTAGGGCATGTTGCTTACCGTATCTTCTACATACACTGAAACAATTATGTCTTATTTACGTATGCCAGTGTATGTTTGACAACTGTGTTACCTTTGATATTATAGTTTTTATTATAATGATGATGCTGTGTCTTCTGTTAGTGTGCTTAGTGCCCCCGTTTGCTTTGTGTACTTATGTTTGTATATGGATTGCTTTCCATTTACCTTTTTCCTCTTCAGGTGTTTGAATGTGCTGGACACTCTCTCAAATCCTGGGAGTGGTACTCTGAGCACACAGGAGTGATTCATGCTCACCAGTGCGATTCCAGCAGCCCGGAATACATCGACTGGACAAGTGAAAGCCCAGCTCCATTTCTCACCCTCCCTCTCCCCGCACAAAGGCTTTCTTCTCACCAGGACGATCTTTTGCAGTTTGGGTATTTTAATACAGCGAGGCTTGTCGATGTTTGCAGCTACATAGTCTTTCAGAGAAGTTGTCTCCTTCTCTAATTGTTGAACATCTAAGTTTTACTCTATTTCCATTATTGATTTTAAAACATCTTTATTCAGAAACCTTAATGAACACTCACACAGAGGGAGAGAGGGAAGGAGGAAGGGAGAGAGAGAGAGAGAGAAAACCTCCCATCTTCTGGCGACAACAGCCAGGGCTAGGGCACACGAAAGCCATGCACCTGAAGCTTCTTCTCAATCTCTCATGTGAGTGGTAGGTAGGAACCCAAACACGTAGTTCATCTTCTACTGTTTTCCCAAGCCATTGGCAGAGAACTGAATATGAACTGGAACAGCTGAGACACAAACTGGCACCCAAATTGGATGCCAGCTTTGCAGGTAACAGCTTTACCCACTATGCCACAATGCCAACCCCTATTTCTGTTTTTTTTTAATCTTCCAATATTTTCTCTTTATATCTGCGCAGATTTCTATTTAACAGATTTCTAAGATGGCATTGCTGATTGCAGCGGAGGTGCATTGGAAATAAGCAGATATTTTCAAATGGCTTCATACTGGTTGTAACTTACTTTCTCCCTGGTGACCAGCAAATGTGAGGGTGCTCATGCTGTCGTACTCACAGAGGCTTCAAAGGCCCAGAATCGGCCAAACAGATGAGGAGAGATGAAACTCGGTGTCACTCAAATACCAGTAAACCAATGAAAAAATGTTTGAATACCTTTGTCTCTTACTTTTCTCATATGTTTTCATTGTCCAAGCCAATAAGGAGCGATGTTGAGAGTCTCTTGGTCAAGGAGGAACTCAGGTGACAGGGAGAGAGCCCGCGCACACCGCCTGTCCTGGTGCTTTTCTGGCTTTAGTGTGCAGCACAACAGATTTCATCCTCAGTCAGTACTAGCTTTTTTTTATCAAGTTGGTTTTTTTTTTTTTTTTGCCATGATTTCCAAATAAATAATAGAATCTTCAAAAAGAAAAAAAAAGAGGTAATCACTGAATACAGTATGTGGGTTGATGAACTAAAAATGAGTTAAGATACTAAAGCAGAAGTTAAAAAATGGAATATGAATTAGCAAACAAAGCAAAGAAAATGGAGATGCTCTTGAAAATCAAAATTCCTCTGGGAGATAATAAACTGATCTTTTGGAATCAAAAGTTCCCAGAATGTTTGGTTCAGATCACAATTAGTTCTGAGAACAATGCATCATTCATAGCACGGAACACTCTCATACCGAAGGCCTGAAAATTCATCAAGTTTACAGGTGTTAGTATGAAGAACTCACAGAAATGCATGTCACAGAAAAGGCCAACATTGCTGAAAGTCAAAAATCCCTGATTTCACTTTCAACTGAACGTTACATATTTATTAAAAAGTTTTTCAGTCAGTATGTGGAAAATATGATGAAAAAGCATGAATTTCCAAACCTGGTCTATGAAAATACACTTAGTTTTTGAGAAAGATCTATTTTCTTGAAGAGTGGTGGAGGGAGAGACAGAGTGCAATTGAGAGCTTCCATCGGCTGGCTCACTCCCAACATATCAGTGGTTGATGGCCCAACATGTTCTCCCACATGGCTGACAAAGGTCCAAGTACTTGTGTCATGTTGCTTTTGCACGTGCAGGAGCAGGGAGCCGGACCAGAACCAGAGCAACTGGGACTCAAATATTTGCTGCCACTGAGATGCTAATCTTGCAGGTGGCAGCTAAGTCACAGGTCACAATGCTGGCCTTCACACACTCCCTGTGTGATTCTTACTTCCCTGTTTCCACTTCTATCACAGAGTTAGTGGAGGAACAAAGATTTCCCAGCTGCTGGTTCCTTCCCCAACTGACTACAACATCCAGAGGTTGGCCATCCCAACCAGGAGCTTCATGTAGGTGTCCCTCTTCGGTGGCACATATGTCATCCCCACTTCTTTCCCAGGTGCACACTCAGGGAACTGGACCAGTCCTAGGCGTGAACCAATATCCACTCAGGCTTCAGGCTTCACAGGCAGAGGTTGGTCTGCTGCACTACAATTCTGGCCACTTCCAGGCATCTTTTGCTATGTGTGCATTTGTAAATATTTACAGGCATTGTTATCATGTCATATATGTACATGTGCAGACAACAGCATTTTGTAGTTTTTTTAATATCACTATCGAAAAGGCTTTGATAAAATAAACTGAAGTTTATAACAATGCATTTGTAGTGTGCATGTCTGGTTTACTTCTGTATTACTCTAGTCCATTGCCTCCCTGCCCACACAGAAGTAACCTTTATCCAACATTATTGTACTTGTTCTTTC
The DNA here is from genome assembly GCF_030435755.1 of Ochotona princeps. Lineage (NCBI taxonomy): Eukaryota > Metazoa > Chordata > Mammalia > Lagomorpha > Ochotonidae > Ochotona > Ochotona princeps. The sequence goes on along the minus strand of NC_080856.1, from coordinate 2,681,874 downwards.
TCCAGCTGTTACATATTTGCCACTTGTGGAACATATTTATTTTCCTTTTTCAGTTTTAGAAAATTACAAACACTACCATTTGCCAGCAGGATTTCATTTTGTTATTCAGCGAATGCTTTCATTCTTTCAAAGACCTAAGCACACCAGAGTACTAGCTTATATTACAGGCAAAAAAAGCCAAGGCAAAATTATGTTTACCTTCCATCAATCAGGCTACAAATTCAGCATAAGAAGAAAAAGAAACGAAAGCAGCTGTCTACTGCTGATCTTCACAGTATTGGCCTATTTGCCTAAAACGGAAGGAGTGGGATTGAAGAGGCCGAGATATTGCCCAGTGCTTTGTGAAGAAAATGGTGCTTGTTCCATTTCCCAGGTAGTTGTGTTGCTTTTGTACAGCAGAAAGTACACGAATATTTGTGTGTAAACTCGACATTCAAAGAAGTTTTGGAAGTGAATTAAAATATGCATTTATCTTTGTGCGAATAACTTTGAAATATATTTGTGAAGTTTTAAGGCACACTGTTCATGAGTAAACCTTACACACATGGATCTCAGAACTTCAGCACTGGTAACCTAGATGTTTTTTCAGTAAAGATCTCAAGGATCTTTATTTCTCTGATTAACATGCTCCATCTTACAGCACTAAGCGTAGACCTATGATTATACGATCTTTCTCCTGTCTGCCATAAAGACATGTATCTGGCAGTGTTACTGCATAACACTCATTTTAAGTTCAAGTTTGGAGCAGTTCAGGCCTTAGGATATCCCTTCAAAATGAAGAAATTACCTTCATCAAGCAGATACTGTGTTTGAGCATTTCAAGAGAAAAAAAAACCCAATTAAAAGTTTTCTTATGGTTAGAATGGTGCTCATGGATTGCAATTGGCAAATCCCTTGGATATCAGATTTCCTCTATTTCCTATTGTCTCCTTCTGAAATTTTATGATCAAAAAGTCACAGACGCACCGTGCAGGCGGGTTATTTTCGCCTCTTTTACTCCACAAGTGTTGATGTGCAGCAGAACCTTCACATGAGCACGCAGCTGTTTCTGAAGCAATCCCACTGGTGTTCCCGTGTGGGGGAGCTTTTAAACTGATGTGAATGCAGTGATTTCCAAATGAAGATGCTGTTTCCACCACTTTAAGTACACCTTTTTGTCTTTTCTTTGGCATTTTTAATTGTGGCATTATCTCCACTCATGCATATTGTGGGCACTGTCAAGTGGAGGTTCCGCAATGTAAGTACAAAAATATCCTGACGGCTGAGTGAAAAACCAAATTGCACACTAATCCAGAGGGAAATGGGTAACACATACTATGTAGGTAAACGACACAAAGGGATTATTCATGTTCCAGTCCAGAGGTGGATTTCATGAAAAATTGTCCCACTACTCGGAATGTGACAAGATTGATAAATCATTTCATTTAATGGGATGTACAGTAAGTGTGTAATAGGGACTATCATATCCAGGTGTGAAGACAAAATGCAGCATGCATCTCTACTTCCAAATCAAAGATGGGCTCCCACTGAAACTGTTAAACACATGGACAATAGGACGCTGGACTCCGTTGTCTATACCTACGATGTCAGGATAAAATTAAAGAGCAGAATGATGGACTTATGGCTGTTTATGAAGAACTATCATATTTTAATGATCTGGGGCGAATCAGTGGTGGGAGGAGTAAACGGAAATACAAGAGTCTATGGAGCTGTATCATAAAATACTAAAAAATTAAAATTAAAAATATTTCTAAACCTCACATTTTATGCTTGGACTGAGGTTGGTCAAAGGTATTTAAATCTACGAGAATGGCACTGTGGAATAGTGGGGATAATGCAGTTAGAGGGGCCGACTGTCTCTTTCTGGTAAAAGTTAACCTTAGCTTAACCACGCACCTCTGAACTTTGACCAATGGGAGATTTGCAAATGTGACGCAAGTGGAGGTGTGAAAAGTGACATTTTCTACCCCTTCCTGTCTCCTCTTTCTCCATAGACAGCGGCAGAGATTACCTGCTGTCGCCAAAGAGACTAAAAAAGAGGCAGCTGAAAGACCAATAAAGCATCCCCACACTGACACTGTCAGCTGACTACAGGACTTGATTGACCAGTGAGACCAGAAATACTCAACTGAGCTGGACCCCCAGTAAAGCTGTACTCAGGAGCAAACAAAATGATCAAAGCCAGTAAGTCATCAAATAGTTTTATTGTGTGGACAAATGAACTTTATAATGAAATCTAGAATTTCATGGGGGAAACATTGAAAATAGATTTTCAATAATAATGCACTTCGTAAAATTAGAGTTTGATATGACATGGAATCAATACATTCATCGTTATGATGGATAATCAGTAAGTTAGGTTTATAAAAGAATAGACCTGTAGATTCATGGGATACATACCTATGATATTTCAGGTAGTTACAGTATACATAGCTTAGTGCTTTTGTCGAAAACTGGTCATCTGTCTTCCTCTACTAAACAGTTGTCTCATGTAGAGGTTATTTCTTTAAGTCATAACATCAGGCATTAGAACATAACATTTTAAGAGTAAGTGTAATTCAGTAAGATCAGGCACTAGAACGTAAGGTTTTAACAGTAAGTGTAATCCGGTAAAATCAGGCACTAGAATGTAAGATTTTAACAGTAAGTGTAATTTGGTAAAATCAGGCACTAGAACGTAAGATTTTAACAGTAAGTGTAATTTGGTAAAATCAGGCACTAGAACGTAAGATTTTAACAGTAAGTGTAATTCGGTAAGATCAGGCACTAGAACGTAAGATTTTAACAGTAAGTGTAATTCGGTAAGATCAGGCACTAGAAGGTAAGATTTTAACAGTAAGTGTAATTCGGTAAGATCAGGCACTAGAACGTAAGGTTTTAACAGTAAGTGTAATTCGGTAAGATCAGGCACTAGAACGTAAGGTTTTAACAGTAAGTGTAATTCGGTAAAATCAGGCACTAGAACGTAAGGTTTTAAGAGTAAGTGTAATTCGGTAAAATCAGGCACTAGAACGTAAGATTTTAACAGTAAGTGTAATTCGGTAAAATCAGGTACTAGAAGGTAAGATTTTAACAGTAAGTGTAATTCGGTAAGATCAGGCACTAGAACGTAAGATTTTAACAGTAAGTGTAATTCGGTAAAATCAGGTACTAGAACGTAAGGTTTTAACAGTAAGTGTAATCCGGTAAAATCAGGCACTAGAACGTAAGATTTTAACAGTAAGTGTAATTCGGTAAAATCAGGTACTAGAAGGTAAGATTTTAACAGTAAGTGTAATTCGGTAAAATCAGGCACTAGAACGTAAGGTTTTAACAGTAAGTGTAATTCGGTAAGATCAGGCACTAGAACGTAAGGTTTTAACAGTAAGTGTAATTCGGTAAAATCAGGCACTAGAACGTAAGGTTTTAAGAGTAAGTGTAATTCGGTAAAATCAGGCATTAGAACATAAGATTATAAGAGTAACTGTAATTCAGTTTTTAGTTGTTACATGAGCTCTTAAAATCATTTTTTCCAAGTAGGTTAAGATAGGTATGTCAAAATTGGTATATATGTCAATATCGGTATAAGTGAACAGTACCCTATTTCAATAAATACGGTACTTACTCCGTCATTCAGGTTTTTGAAATTCATGAATATCTGATAGTAAGTTGTTTATTATCACCAAAATCTCTGTGACTTACTATGAGTTTATCAAAAAGTCACGTTTCAGAAAAAAAAAAACTGGTTTTTGTTGTGACCGGTATAACGAAGACTTATGGACATATGGGAAGGCAATGTAGCTGATATTTTTGAGAAAAGATTTTTACATTGATAAATATTCCAGGAATTAAAAATTTAGAAGACATTTTTGATGAAATTCTGATTGGCTTTTTGTTCTAGAAAGTACGCCTTTTGATTTTTCCTGTGCATCGAATCTTTTGACTCTTAATGTTCAATTTTATAATTACTCAGCTAATGTTTTCAACAAGGGCTAGGAATCACTTCATCACTGTGTGCAGTATTTAACTAATAACATTGTCATAGGTGTTCGATAAATTCATATTTAATCTTCAGCTTCTACAGTATTTTAAAACCATCATTTCTCCTGGGGATAACATCCAGCTTATTAATGGTATAGAAGCACATTTTTAAAGCCTACAAATGAACAGATATTTCAAAACAAACAAAAAAAGATAAAATTAAAAAATATAAAAATGAATTTAAGTATGAGTTGGTATTGGCACAAAAAAATTACATCCATGCATACATTTCTCTGGTATATATTTTCATGAACTTTTTTCTGAGATCTCTGAATATTACGTTTATATTAACAGAGACAATCTCAGAAAAGTTTATGAAAATACATGCTAAAAAAATCTATGCATAGATTTAAAGTTTTTGTACCAACATCAGCTCACGTTTTTAATCCATTCTTACAGTTTTTACTTTATCTTAAAACATTCCTTATGTAGGAACTAGAAATCCCCTTGAGTAATGACGATGAAAACTGAAGGGTGACATGAACTGAGCTGATGTTTTGGAAACAGCTTATTACTCTGTGCTGTTTAAAGTCTCTCAATGCTAAAAGAAAAAACTGAGTTTGTAGTGATTCCTACATTGTTGGTTAACAAAAAAATGTGGTTGTTTCTGGGCATAAATTTCATCCCAATTTTGAATTTTTGCATTTTTTCCTAAAAACAGAGTTTGGGTTGATATTGGAATTTAGAAAATTAGACATACGAAAGTGTGGAAAATACTAAAAACTGAATAGGCGGAACAGAAGAGCTGTGTGGCCTTCTACTAGATGTGTCTTCTGTCCGTAGGAGTTCTTGAGCCTTCTTGCCAATCATTTGGTCTTCCAAGTTGCCAGGATGTTTCTCTGTTGAAGAAAAAACCAGAAAGATTGTTCTGGTTAATAATCATCTCAGAGTGTGGAAGCACCCTGAATCCTGCTTTAAGGACTTTCACCAAAGATTTCCTCCAAGCAATGAAGGGACTATCAAACCATTGCCAATAATCAGCAGTTTGAGGAGCAGGTGTTAGCACTGTTGCAGGGAAGGTAAAGGAAGAAGTCCTAAGGAATCATGCCAAATGAACCCTTCAGTGACTCACAAGACAAAGGACAGGAGACATGGCGCTGAGCATGCCAGGATCACTCCTGGGATCCTCTCCAAATACAAGACGCAGGTAAATCACTGAAACGGAGTGTGGATCGGATCTGGGAGTGGTGTTATTAATCCATGCAAGACAAAACTTTTTAAGGATAATTTTTAAAAAGTCTCAGGGTCAAAAAGTGAAAAAATAGATTATTATAAATCCAACCATCATAACACTCATCATGATGATGTTCATGGGGTTGCAGAACATTTAAGAAAAATACAAGTTGTGAGAAAAAAATGGATACTTAGTCCTTTCTGATCCCAACTTAATTCATGTTCAAAATGCACACTACATAGGTTATCTTTGAACTCTGTATTTGTAGAAAACATTCACACTGAAGGGACCTGGCAGCTCGGCAGCTTCCCATTCAACGTACAACTGCGAGACAATGAACGATAAAATCACTTGAAACAAAATGGTTGTTTTAGTTTTGGTAACTCAATTTTGTCCAAAGAATTCCATTCATTCTTCATGGACAGAAACAGAACATGACAAGCAAACTTTTTTTTTTTTTTAATGCAATCATTCTAGAAAAAAAGTAGTTCTTAGTGTGAGGTTAAAAGATGTGCACAGCAAATTTTAAAAAATAAGGAACCATGCCAACTCAGCTTCCGTCTTCAGTAACTCTGAAGGAAGGGGACAGTAGACAGGGGTGGGCCTACACTACACTCAGGCTCACACCATCTCTCACTGTGTAATTTGGTCATTGATTACACTTGAGCTTCTCTGGTTTGCATGTGTAGCTTAATTCCCTCTGCTAAAGAAAAACACGTTATTTTCTTAGTGTATTTTCAAGCAACAGTCTTGTATCAACATCTGAGGGCAGTAAAAAAAATAATTCGACCAAAGTACAATATACCCATGACACTCGTGATGAGGATTTTAAGCAGGTTTCCAATTCACCATGGAAACAAGCTGATGAAAAAACTATGACTTATGAGAAGATAATGATTTGGTACCTTTTGGACCAAAGTGACTTCCTACCGCATACTTATTCACACATTTAACATTTTGTATTCAAATGTCACATTGTATCCCTACAGTTAGAACTACTACTTGGAAAAGCCAGAGTGAGGACATAAAAAAATAAACCAGTGGCTTGTAAACTGCAGATTCAGTGTTCTACTGACCACCGGGATGAGAGAGACACGAGGAGTAACAGGAGTCTTAGTTTAGGTGCCAAATGCACAATGCTCTACCAAGACACTGTGCCACTTTACAGTTAGAAACAAGATTCCAAGCAAAGTTAGAAAAACGAAACATGCTGAAAAAGTAATCCTTTGACTGGAACACAGCAAGTATCCAGGAATTATGCTAAGCCAGCTTTTTAGTACCACAGAGGGCCAACAGATGACATATGTGGGATCAAACAGAATCAGGCTAGGCTTGTTTGACATTGGGAGCTTTTGGTCGTTCAACATACCTGGCTCTGGCTCAATTCTGGCAGCTACATTACATGATCTGTTGAAGAAAAAACAAAACAAAAATTGTCAAAATACTTCTAGATCACATATCCAACTCCATATCGATTGCAGTGAAAGAACTTATTCAAAATCCATGCAGTACCAGTTCCTATTGTAGACTGATACTTCTCTGATTATTTTCTGAGATTAGCTTATTAAAATATGTATACTAAGAAAAAGGCTCATGGCTTTAATAACTTTTGAGAAAAAAATGTTTCTAATTTCATTCTTTTCTTTTTCTTTCATTCTTGACTATCATTGGTATTAGTGACTTACACTTACCCAACAGGAACAAAAGGTAAAGAAAAACCAAATGGTCTGATAACCGGAAAAGTGCTGTGTCCACTGGTGCTCCAGTGGGAGCTCAAGGAACTTGCAGCAGCCTATTGGCTGCTGGGAGGTCCCGGGCCGGGTCAGACTCCATGCTTGGGGTCCTGGCTCCAGCCACCGTGACCATGTGGTGAGCTGGGCCTGGGCCTGCCTGGGCTCAAGAGGCTTCTCCCTTCCTGGTGAGTAGGCTGGGAGGGCATCTGTTGGGAACAAGGCAGGCCCTGGCTCAGGACAGAAGAGCATGCAGGCAGAATGACTGTCTTTGTTTAGGGGCCTCATGGACAGGCCTCCTGAGATAAAGCGCAAGCCTGGCTTCCTCCCTCAGGGGATGATGCTTGTACAATCAGTGTTCTTGAACAATGGGTGGTGTTCCAATGGGTATTTATTTATTCTGTTGCAGGAAAATGAAACTTTATTTAAAAATTTTACACAAATAGATTCATCTAAGTATTGGACAGTGGTAAAATAGTCTGAATCCCAGCCTTATGCACTTATACTGAGGATTTTCATGAGATTTTTGAGATCTCAGGCCAAAAAATTAAGGGTAGTACACATTACGATAGGTAGATTTAAAGTTTTTCTTTAACAAAAGTATATTTGTATTCTGGATTCCTTTTAAACATGTGTTATTATTATCTTTGCATACCATTTGTGCAGAAAGAATTGGAGTTACACTACAATATCAAAGAAGGATAAAGACAGATAAGCCGAGTGGATCTGGTCATTTGGAGTGTGTCCATTTAGTATGCAACTGTAAGACAACGACAGAACAGCCTGAAGCAAAATGGTTATGTTCCCCTGCAGCACGTGTTCCTACGGAACCCCATCCACTCCTCATGGACAAGGATTTACAGCAATGCTTGCAAAACGCTATGCAAGCATTTGAGAGCAAGTAGTCCCTCATATGAGGTCAAATGGAAGTGACTGAGAAGTAAAATCCTGAAGAACATGCCAACTGTGCTCTTCCGGAGATCAGAACACACTAGACACGGATGGACCACGCCCTAGGACAGGCGTCAGCTCCACTCAAAAGTTCTGGTCAGCCATTCTATGTGACACTGATCTTGATGGCAGTGTTGGTATCACTTCTGCTAAAGCAAAGCTTTATTTCTCAGTAGAGCTGAAGACAATATACTCATTTCAACCTTGAGTGGCAATGAAAAAAAACATCAAAACCTGATAAACCCGTGGGACTCATGTGGCTTCTGCCACACAACAGAGACAAGTTTACACAGTTACTGCTTGATGAGAATTTGGTGCCTAGCCTGAATACTTTTGAGAGAAAAATGCCTGTATGCTAAATTTATTTTTAGATTTTACATTTTTGTCAATGATAGCATTTTTGTACTTGGCATCACAACCACACTTTGATAAAGCAAAAGACAAGGGATAAAGAAGCTGACAGTGCTGTTAGTGTTCCCTAACAAGTGACAGGAAAACATTAAACCACAGCATGATATCAGTTTGGGTGCCTCTTGGCTGATTCTCCCCCGAAGAACCCCCTCCTCCTTACGTGTAAGCCACAGATTTCAAATGAAGCTAGAGAACTCAAACATGCAGGTTTTGATGGAGTTGCCTTTTGAGTTACATTAAAGCAAGCTCAAGGAAAATCAAAGAAAATGCTGAGGAAGTAGGCTGACTCGACTCTGTAGTGACTAAGAGATCAAGGGACAGAAGTCAGCAATTGGCATTGAAATAATGTGTTCAGGCAACATACCTGACAAGACATCAGACTCCATCCTGATAGAACATCACCTGTTGAAATTGAGAGATAAAAAAATTCTTAGTGTTTTCAAATATCATTTAACCAGCTGAAAACTGGAACACAATATTTTTCACCACAGACTTATTCTCACAATGTGGTGTTTATGAGATTGCTAGCATACAACACACTTTATGAAAACTTATCCATGATAACAGTTTATAATTTTGAAAATCTCAGAGCAACACAAGTATTAATTTTAAATGCATCATGAGCTTTCTAATATTTCTCAGTCCAATTATGTCTTTACCAGTGTAGTTTACATCATTAAAGAACAAAGATAAATACATAGGAAAGGAAAGGTTATAGGAAGTAGAAAAGTGCCAATTCATCAATTCTGCTTGATCCGCGCAGTTCTGAGGACTTCATCAGGTGAGGAAGGTTACTCAGATTCTGGCAACTTAGTTTTTAGTGGGCATTTCAACTAATTATAGGGCAGAAAGAAGAAAAAAAGCCAAGAAACCATGCAGACTGCTCCATTAAGTCCCTCAGAAGACAGAGGGCTTTTGATATGGGTGCACCCCTTTCCAAGCTGTAGTGGTGCCCATCCACCGATGCTTAGAGGATCTGGTCCAGTTCCACTCATGGACAAGGGACACTGGGTGGCATTCCCAAGTGGGTTTGATGATGACAAGGCAGAAAAGCTGATGATGCCTATGGATGTGTTCAGAAAACTGTCTCACCTCTGGATCAGAGCACACATGGGAGATTTGCCATCCCAACATCACCCACAGTGGGGTTTTCAGTGAGGCTTCTTGAAGCCTCAGCAACACAACCAAACTTAAACAGATCATGAGACAGAATGCAGCGATGGAGCCATTTGAATGTTGAACAAACTCCTTCACAATTCCTGTCAGATGTGTATTTTTGATTCACAAGCAGTGGCTTTCAGAGCCTTGCAGTTACCCCTTTCAGAAGTTTAACAAGTATAACAAACTTCTTGGTGTCTTGGGAAGTGCCTCTTGAGTGTGCTATTGAGAGACAACCCTAGCATCACCGGAAGGAAAGTGGTTCCCTCAGTGCATGTGCCCTGTGGGAACCTGTCACTCAGGAGTTCAATTGTTAGGCAGAAAGAATGTTAGAAAGCACCAATACAGTCTTGCAGAAAAAGCATCCCTTCTTGTTTGTTCTGTGTGTGAGTTGAGAATTTATGGTGCTTGAACAAGGGATTTGGCTAATTAAACACATGAAATAGAGGGCAGAGGTTGGGAAATAATTTGGGCCCATAACCAACTCAGGCTTGGCATCATAGGCCTCTGGCTGACCGGACTTATTTGACACATCATTCCAGGTGTCCTGCAGGTGGAAAGGGAAACAAAACACGCCTTATGTGAGCTCCAAGCAAGAGTCAACAGCCCTCAGATGGCAGGCAATAAAAACTGCTTACAACAACACAAAATCCATGCCTAAAACATATTCCTGGAAGAATTTTGACTATCCTTAACTTCATACATGCGTGTAGCAAGGCAGAATAGTGCTTGGATAGAATTGAGTGTAAGAACATATAGACATCTTTGTATGTTATTTCTGAGAGCATTTCAATTGGCCAATGAGTGTCACCACTATCTCCTGAATATCAAGGACACTTTCAGAAGGCATTAGGATAGAGAACGGTGAAACAATCAGATCAGGGGACAGAGAATGGGCCATGGTGTGGAGGGAGACAATGGAATCGTGGTTGTCATAGTGAAGTGAGTACCCAAACGGTTCCCCAAAGGATCACCACTCATCCTGCACAGCTCATGACAGATTGCAATAAAGATAAAACCTCATGTGAACTTGTATCAAAAGAGAATTTCATACAAGGTGCATGATGACACAGGGCATTGAAAGGGAAGCCTGAGGAGGCATGTCCTTGGGGCTCCCTAGCAACATAGGAGAGAGGAAAGGACGCAGGATGAGCCAAACTAGCACCTGGATTTGGCACCCATTAACACATGGTCACATGAGCATTCTGCTCATTTATACTATTGGATGCTGCATCCCATTTGTGTTCTGCTGTCCTTTGTCTTTTTAACTGAAAAAAAGGTTAGTCTGTCTTCATAGAGTTGCAGAAAACAGAATCAGTATCAGATGAAAATAAGTTGTTCGACACCCAAGCATCAACCTATTGAGTGATAAACTGTATGAGAACAACAATTATCAGTGATGTAAAATGCACGTGGGAAACAAAGTGTAGAGGTAATAGAGCTTCTGAGTAGACACTTGTCATTTGAAATTCACTCTGCTGGAGCAACATGCATAGGTCCAGCATTGAAACACCCTTGTGATCTGAACAAAGGGTACAGCTGGAAATCCTGAAAGGCTCCGGTAACACGCAGAGTGACTATTCAGTGGGCAGTTGTCCATGAAGAACAGAATAAGTAACTGGGTAATTGTAGGGTCTCAGTACAAATGCCAACAGGGCAGATCACGTCCAGAAAAATCTATCCCTCCTGGGAAGAGAGATTGAGGATGTCAAAGACATTGGTGGTAAAAAATCTAGACAAACTATAAAAACAAGAACCACAAGAGTGATGCCACACAATTGTGGTAGACATAAAAGCCTAGCTCAACCTTGGGGTCAGTGTTTATCGGGAAATCAAACTCTTTTCCATACCTGAGTCTGATGTCGAACCCATTGTGAAATTGAATATCTCTGTTGAAGAGAAATCAAAACAAAAATCTGAGTGTATTTTTCAGAAAAAAGACCCATATCCACATTTGGGACATCACAAATATTCATATACCAAGACATCACAGAATCCTATGGTGAGACTTAAGACATTTCCAAGGCTCCATGATAAAAAGCTTTTTCAAAGCATTCTATGAGAGTTTGACAGGGAGATGTCAACCACTTTGGGGCCACAACACTCACATACAAATAATTTTTGGAGATGGAATTCATTACTGATATTGCTTTGTGTTTTAAGAACTGACCCTGACACTTCCACAAAGAAAAGTAACAGGAAATTAGGGAACCTGGGAGGCAGATGAGTGCCCACTCAATGCTGTGGTGGATCAGCGATACAACAGGTGACTACTGCCTTGGTTTCCAGGACACAAAAACAACACTCCATCAAGAAATTGGTTTGCACTGCACAACTACAGGGAGTAAAACCAGGAGAGGAAGGCCGCCCAGAACACACGCCACTGAAACTATTTCTCTACCACTTTTGGAAAGTGGTTCCCCTGGGAGCCCTGGTTCTTATTTCCTACCTGAATCGGCACAAACAGCCAAATCGGTCACTTTGGTCGGGTCTGAAAGGAAACAAAACAACAATCCATCTCAGATTGCTTGCCTAAAACACACCCAAAGTGACATCTGCAAACAGCACCACACAGCGCTCCAAGAAGCTTGGCATCATGTTCCCGTGGCAGCCCTGGTTCTTATTTCCTACCTGAATCGGCACAAATAGCCAAATCGGTCACTTTGGACGGGTCTGAAAGGAAACAAAACAATCCATCTCAGATTGCTTGCCTAAAACACACCCAAAGTGACATCTGCAAACAGCACCACACAGCGCTCCAAAAAGCTTGGCATCATGTTCCCGTGGCAGCCCTGGTTCTTATTTCCTACCTGAATCGGCACAAACAGCCAAATCGGTCACTTTGGACGGGTCTGAAAGGAAACAACAATCCATCTCAGATTATTTGCGTAAAACACACCCGAAGTGACATCTGCAAACAGCACCACACAGCGCTCCAAAAAGCTTGGCATCATGTTCCCCTGGCAGCCCTGGTTCTTATTTCCTACCTGAATCGGCACAAATAGTCAAATCGGTCACTTTGGACGGGTCTGAAAGGAAACAAAACAATAATCCATCTCAGATTATTTGCCTAAAACACACCCAAAGTGACATCTGCAAACAGCACCACACAGCGCTCCAACAAGCTTGGCATCATGTTCCCGTGGAAAGCCCTGGTTCTTATTTCCTACCTGAATCGGCACAAATAGGCAAATCGGTCGCATTGGTCGGATCTGAAAGGAAACAAAACAACAATCCATCTCAGATTACTTGCATAAAACACACCCAAAGTGACATCTGCAAACAGCACCACACAGCGCTCCAAAAAGCTTGGCATCATGTTCCCGTGGCAGCCCTGGTTCTTATTTCCTACCTGAATCGGCACAAACAGCCAAATCGGTCACTTTGGACGGGTCTGAAAGGAAACAAAACAACAATCCATCTCAGATTATTTGCCTAAAACACACCCAAAGTGACATCTGCAAACAGCACCACACAGTGCTGCAACAAGCTTGGCATCATGTTCCCGTGGCTGCCCTGGTTCTTATTTCCTACCTGAATCGGCACAAACAGCCAAATCGGTTATTTTAGACGGGTCTGAAAGGAAACAAAACAACAATCCATCTCAGATTACTTGCCTAAAACACACCCAAAGTGACATCTGCAAACAGCACCACACAGCACTCCAACAAGCTTGGCATCATGTTCCCCTGGCAGCCCTGGTTCTTATTTCCTACCTGAATCGGCACAAATAGTCAAATCGGTCACTTTGGACGGGTCTGAAAGGAAACAAAACAATAATCCATCTCAGATTATTTGCCTAAAACACACCCAAAGTGACATCTGCAAACAGCACCACACAGCGCTCCAACAAGCTTGGCATCATGTTCCCGTGGAAAGCCCTGGTTCTTATTTCCTACCTGAATCGGCACAAATAGGCAAATCGGTCGCATTGGTCGGATCTGAAAGGAAACAAAACAACAATCCATCTCAGATTACTTGCATAAAACACACCCAAAGTGACATCTGCAAACAGCACCACACAGCGCTCCAAAAAGCTTGGCATCATGTTCCCGTGGCAGCCCTGGTTCTTATTTCCTACCTGAATCGGCACAAACAGCCAAATCGGTCACTTTGGACGGGTCTGAAAGGAAACAAAACAACAATCCATCTCAGATTATTTGCCTAAAACACACCCAAAGTGACATCTGCAAACAGCACCACACAGTGCTGCAACAAGCTTGGCATCATGTTCCCGTGGCTGCCCTGGTTCTTATTTCCTACCTGAATCGGCACAAACAGCCAAATCGGTTATTTTAGACGGGTCTGAAAGAAAACAAAACAACAATCCATCTCAGATTGCTTGCCTAAAACACACCCAAAGTGACATCTGCAAACAGCACCACACAGCACTCCAAAAAGCTTGGCATCATGTTCCCCTGGCAGCCCTGGTTCTTATTTCCTACCTGAATCGGCACAAACAGCCAAATCGGTCACTTTGGACGGGTCTGAAAGGAAACAAAACAACAATCCATCTCAGATTATTTGCCTAAAACACACCCAAAGTGACATCTGCAAACAGCACCACACAGTGCTGCAACAAGCTTGGCATCATGTTCCCGTGGCTGCCCTGGTTCTTATTTCCTACCTGAATCGGCACAAACAGCCAAATCGGTTATTTTAGACGGGTCTGAAAGGAAACAAAACAACAATCCATCTCAGATTACTTGCCTAAAACACACCCAAAGTGACATCCGCAAACAGCACCACACAGCGCTCCAAAAAGCTTGGCATCATGTTCCCCTGGCAGCCCTGGTTCTTATTTCCTACCTGAATCGGCACAAACAGCCAAATCGGTCACTTTGGACGGGTCTGAAAGGAAACAAAACAACAATCCATCTCAGATTACTTGCCTAAAACACACCCAAAGTGACATCCGCAAACAGCACCACACAGCACTCCAACAAGCTTGGCATCATGTTCCCCTGGCAGCCCTGGTTCTTATTTCCTACCTGAATCGGCACAAACAGTCAAATCGGTTATTTTAGACGGGTCTGAAAGGAAACAAAACAACAATCCATCTCAGATTACTTGCCTAAAACACACCCAAAGTGACATCTGCAAACAGCACCACACAGCGCTCCAACAAGCTTGGCATCATGTTCCCCTGGCAGCCCTGGTTCGTATTTCCTACCTGAATTGGCACAAATAGGCAAATCGGTTTCATTGGTCGGGTCTGAAAGGAAACAATACAATCCATCTCAGATTACTTGCCTAAAACACACCCAAAGTGACATCTGCAAACAGCACCACACAGCGCTCCAACAAGCTTGGCATCATGTTCCCGTGGCAGCCCTGGTTCTTATTTCCTACCTGAATCGGCACAAATAGGCAAATCGGTTTCACTGGTCGGGTCTGAAAGGAAACAAAACAACAATCCATCTCAGATTACTTGCCTAAAACACACCCAAAGTGACATCTGCAAACAGCACCACACAGCGCTCCAACAAGCTTGGCATCATGTTCCCCTGGCAGCCCTGGTTCTTATTTCCTACCTGAATCGGCACAAACAGCCAAATCGGTCACTTTGGACGGGTCTGAAAGGAAACAAAACAACAATCTATCTCAGATTATTTGCCTGAAACACACCCAAAGTGACATCTGCAAACAGCACCACACAGCGCTCCAACAAGCTTGGCATCATGTTCCCGTGGCAGCCCTGGTTCTTATTTCCTACCTGAATCGGCACAAATAGGCAAATCGGTCACTTTGGACGGGTCTGAAAGGAAACAAAACAACAATCCATCTCAGATTAATTGCCTAAAACACACCCAAAGTGACATCTGCAAACAGCACCACACAGCGCTCCAAAAAGCTTGGCATCATGTTCCCTGGCAGCCCTGGTTCTTATTTCCTACCTGAATCGGCACAAACAGCCAAATCGGTCACTTTGGACGGGTCTGAAAGGAAACAAAACAACAATCCATCTCAGATTACTTGCATAAAACACACCCAAAGTGACATCTGCAAACAGCACCACACAGCGCTCCAACAAGCTTGGCATCATGTTCCCCTGGCAGCCCTGGTTCTTATTTCCTACCTGAATCGGCACAAACAGCCAAATCGGTCACTTTGGACGGGTCTGAAAGGAAACAAAACAACAATCCATCTCAGATTACTTGCCTAAAACACACCCAAAGTGACATCTGCAAACAGCACCACACAGCGCTCCAACAAGCTTGGCATCATGTTCCCGTGGCAGCCCTGGTTCTTATTTCCTACCTGAATCGGCACAAACAGCCAAATCGGTCACTTTGGACGGGTCTGAAAGGAAACAAAACAACAATCCATCTCAGATTACTTGCCTAAAACACACCCAAAGTGACATCTGCAAACAGCACCACACAGCGCTCCAAAAAGCTTGGCATCATGTTCCCCTGGCAGCCCTGGTTCTTATTTCCTACCTGAATCGGCACAAACAGCCAAATCGGTCACTTTGGACGGGTCTGAAAGGAAACAAAACAACAATCCATCTCAGATTGCTTGCCTAAAACACACCCAAAGTGACATCTGCAAACAGCACCACACAGCGCTCCAACAAGCTTGGCATCATGTTCCCGTGGCAGCCCTGGTTCTTATTTCCTACCTGAATCGGCACAAATAGCCAAATCGGTCACTTTGGACGGGTCTGAAAGGAAACAAAACAATCCATCTCAGATTGCTTGCCTAAAACACACCCAAAGTGACATCTGCAAACAGCACCACACAGCGCTCCAAAAAGCTTGGCATCATGTTCCCGTGGCAGCCCTGGTTCTTATTTCCTACCTGAATCGGCACAAACAGCCAAATCGGTCACTTTGGACGGGTCTGAAAGGAAACAAAACAACAATCCATCTCAGATTATTTGCGTAAAACACACCCGAAGTGACATCTGCAAACAGCACCACACAGCGCTCCAAAAAGCTTGGCATCATGTTCCCCTGGCAGCCCTGGTTCTTATTTCCTACCTGAATCGGCACAAACAGCCAAATCGGTTATTTTAGACGGGTCTGAAAGGAAACAAAACAACAATCCATCTCAGATTACTTGCCTAAAACACACCCAAAGTGACATCTGCAAACAGCACCACACAGCACTCCAACAAGCTTGGCATCATGTTCCCCTGGCAGCCCTGGTTCTTATTTCCTACCTGAATCGGCACAAATAGTCAAATCGGTCACTTTGGACGGGTCTGAAAGGAAACAAAACAATAATCCATCTCAGATTATTTGCCTAAAACACACCCAAAGTGACATCTGCAAACAGCACCACACAGCGCTCCAACAAGCTTGGCATCATGTTCCCGTGGAAAGCCCTGGTTCTTATTTCCTACCTGAATCGGCACAAATAGGCAAATCGGTCGCATTGGTCGGATCTGAAAGGAAACAAAACAACAATCCATCTCAGATTACTTGCATAAAACACACCCAAAGTGACATCTGCAAACAGCACCACACAGCGCTCCAAAAAGCTTGGCATCATGTTCCCGTGGCAGCCCTGGTTCTTATTTCCTACCTGAATCGGCACAAACAGCCAAATCGGTCACTTTGGACGGGTCTGAAAGGAAACAAAACAACAATCCATCTCAGATTATTTGCCTAAAACACACCCAAAGTGACATCTGCAAACAGCACCACACAGTGCTGCAACAAGCTTGGCATCATGTTCCCGTGGCTGCCCTGGTTCTTATTTCCTACCTGAATCGGCACAAACAGCCAAATCGGTTATTTTAGACGGGTCTGAAAGGAAACAAAACAACAATCCATCTCAGATTACTTGCCTAAAACACACCCAAAGTGACATCTGCAAACAGCACCACACAGCACTCCAACAAGCTTGGCATCATGTTCCCCTGGCAGCCCTGGTTCTTATTTCCTACCTGAATCGGCACAAATAGTCAAATCGGTCACTTTGGACGGGTCTGAAAGGAAACAAAACAATAATCCATCTCAGATTATTTGCCTAAAACACACCCAAAGTGACATCTGCAAACAGCACCACACAGCGCTCCAACAAGCTTGGCATCATGTTCCCGTGGAAAGCCCTGGTTCTTATTTCCTACCTGAATCGGCACAAATAGGCAAATCGGTCGCATTGGTCGGATCTGAAAGGAAACAAAACAACAATCCATCTCAGATTACTTGCATAAAACACACCCAAAGTGACATCTGCAAACAGCACCACACAGCGCTCCAAAAAGCTTGGCATCATGTTCCCGTGGCAGCCCTGGTTCTTATTTCCTACCTGAATCGGCACAAACAGCCAAATCGGTCACTTTGGACGGGTCTGAAAGGAAACAAAACAATCCATCTCAGATTATTTGCCTAAAACACACCCAAAGTGACATCTGCAAACAGCACCACACAGTGCTGCAACAAGCTTGGCATCATGTTCCCGTGGCTGCCCTGGTTCTTATTTCCTACCTGAATCGGCACAAACAGCCAAATCGGTTATTTTAGACGGGTCTGAAAGGAAACAAAACAACAATCCATCTCAGATTGCTTGCCTAAAACACACCCAAAGTGACATCTGCAAACAGCACCACACAGCACTCCAAAAAGCTTGGCATCATGTTCCCGTGGCTGCCCTGGTTCTTATTTCCTACCTGAATCGGCACAAACAGCCAAATCGGTCACTTTGGACGGGTCTGAAAGGAAACAAAACAACAATCCATCTCAGATTATTTGCATAAAACACACCCAAAGTGACATCTGCAAACAGCACCACACAGTGCTGCAACAAGCTTGGCATCATGTTCCCGTGGCTGCCCTGGTTCTTATTTCCTACCTGAATCGGCACAAACAGCCAAATCGGTTATTTTAGACGGGTCTGAAAGGAAACAAAACAACAATCCATCTCAGATTACTTGCCTAAAACACACCCAAAGTGACATCCGCAAACAGCACCACACAGCGCTCCAAAAAGCTTGGCATCATGTTCCCCTGGCAGCCCTGGTTCTTATTTCCTACCTGAATCGGCACAAACAGCCAAATCGGTCACTTTGGACGGGTCTGAAAGGAAACAAAACAACAATCAATCTCAGATTGCTTGCATAAAACACACCCAAAGTGACATCTGCAAACAGCACCACACAGTGCTCCAACACGCTTGGCATCATGTTCCCCTGGCAGCCCTGGTTCTTATTTCCTACCTGAATCGGCACAAACAGCCAAATCGGTCACTTTGGACGGGTCTGAAAGGAAACAAAACAACAATCCATCTCAGATTACTTGCCTAAAACACACCCAAAGTGACATCCGCAAACAGCACCACACAGCACTCCAACAAGCTTGGCATCATGTTCCCCTGGCAGCCCTGGTTCTTATTTCCTACCTGAATCGGCACAAACAGTCAAATCGGTTATTTTAGACGGGTCTGAAAGGAAACAAAACAACAATCCATCTCAGATTACTTGCCTAAAACACACCCAAAGTGACATCTGCAAACAGCACCACACAGCGCTCCAACAAGCTTGGCATCATGTTCCCCTGGCAGCCCTGGTTCGTATTTCCTACCTGAATTGGCACAAATAGGCAAATCGGTTTCATTGGTCGGGTCTGAAAGGAAACAATACAATCCATCTCAGATTACTTGCCTAAAACACACCCAAAGTGACATCTGCAAACAGCACCACACAGCGCTCCAACAAGCTTGGCATCATGTTCCCGTGGCAGCCCTGGTTCTTATTTCCTACCTGAATCGGCACAAATAGGCAAATCGGTTTCACTGGTCGGGTCTGAAAGGAAACAAAACAACAATCCATCTCAGATTACTTGCCTAAAACACACCCAAAGTGACATCTGCAAACAGCACCACACAGCGCTCCAACAAGCTTGGCATCATGTTCCCCTGGCAGCCCTGGTTCTTATTTCCTACCTGAATCGGCACAAACAGCCAAATCGGTCACTTTGGACGGGTCTGAAAGGAAACAAAACAACAATCTATCTCAGATTATTTGCCTGAAACACACCCAAAGTGACATCTGCAAACAGCACCACACAGCGCTCCAACAAGCTTGGCATCATGTTCCCGTGGCAGCCCTGGTTCTTATTTCCTACCTGAATCGGCACAAATAGGCAAATCAGTTGCATTGGACAGGTCTGAAAGGAAACAAAACAACAATCCATCTCAGATTGCTTGCCTAAAACACACCCAAAGTGACATCTGCAAACAGCACCACACAGCGCTCCAACAAGCTTGGCATCATGTTCCCCTTGCAGCCCTGGTTCTTATTTCCTACCTGAATCGGCACAAATAGGCAAATCGGTCACTTTGGACGGGTCTGAAAGGAAACAAAACAACAATCCATCTCAGATTAATTGCCTAAAACACACCCAAAGTGACATCTGCAAACAGCACCACACAGCGCTCCAACAAGCTTGGCATCATGTTCCCCTGGCAGCCCTGGTTCTTATTTCCTACCTGAATCGGCACAAACAGCCAAATCGGTCACTTTGGACGGGTCTGAAAGGAAACAAAACAACAATCCATCTCAGATTACTTGCCTAAAACACACCCAAAGTGACATCTGCAAACAGCACCACACAGCGCTCCAACAAGCTTGGCATCATGTTCCCGTGGCAGCCCTGGTTCTTATTTCCTACCTGAATCGGCACAAACAGCCAAATCGGTCACTTTGGACGGGTCTGAAAGGAAACAAAACAACAATCCATCTCAGATTACTTGCCTAAAACACACCCAAAGTGACATCTGCAAACAGCACCACACAGCGCTCCAAAAAGCTTGGCATCATGTTCCCCTGGCAGCCCTGGTTCTTATTTCCTACCTGAATCGGCACAAACAGCCAAATCGGTCACTTTGGACGGGTCTGAAAGGAAACAAAACAACAATCCATCTCAGATTGCTTGCATAAAACACACCCAAAGTGACATCTGCAAACAGCACCACACAGCACTCCAAAAAGCTTGGCATCATGTTCCCCTGGCAGCCCTGGTTCTTATTTCCTACCTGAATCGGCACAAACAGCCAAATCGGTCACTTTGGACGGGTCTGAAAGGAAACAAAACAACAATCCATCTCAGATTACTTGCCTAAAACACACCCAAAGTGACATCTGCAAACAGCACCACACAGCGCTCCAACACGCTTGGCATCATGTTCCCGTGGCAGCCCTGGTTCTTATTTCCTACCTGAATCGGCACAAACAGCCAAATCGGTCACTTTGGACAAGTCTGAAAGGAAACAACAATCCATCTCAGATTATTTGCCTAAAACACACCCAAAGTGACATCTGCAAACAGCACCACACAGCGCTCCAACAAGCTTGGCATCATGTTCCCCTGGCAGCCCTGGTTCTTATTTCCTACCTGAATCGGCACAAACAGTCAAATCGGTCACTTTGGACGGGTCTGAAAGGAAACAAAACAACAATCCATCTCAGATTATTTGCCTAAAACACACCCAAAGTGACATCTGCAAACAGCACCACACAGCACTCCAAAAAGCTTGGCATCATGTTCCCGTGGCAGCCCTGGTTCTTATTTCCTACCTGAATCGGCACAAACAGCCAAATCGGTCACTTTGGACGGGTCTGAAAGGAAACAAAACAACAATCTATCTCAGATTATTTGCCTAAAACACACCCAAAGTGACATCTGCAAACAGCACCACACAGCGCTCCAACAAGCTTGGCATCATGTTCCCCTGGCAGCCCTGGTTCTTATTTCCTACCTGAATCGGCACAAATAGGCAAATCGGTCACTTTGGACGGGTCTGAAAGGAAACAAAACAACAATCCATCTCAGATTAATTGCCTAAAACACACCCAAAGTGACATCTGCAAACAGCACCACACAGCGCTCCAACACGCTTGGCATCATGTTCCCTGGCAGCCCTGGTTCTTATTTCCTACCTGAATCGGCACAAATAGCCAAATCGGTCACTTTGGACGGGTCTGAAAGGAAACAAAACAACAATCCATCTCAGATTACTTGCCTAAAACACACCCAAAGTGACATCTGCAAACAGCACCACACAGCGCTGCAACAAGCTTGGCATCATGTTCCCGTGGCAGCCCTGGTTCTTATTTCCTACCTGAATCGGCACAAACAGCCAAATCGGTCACTTTGGACGGGTCTGAAAGGAAACAAAACAACAATCCATCTCAGATTACTTGCCTAAAACACACCCAAAGTGACATCTGCAAACAGCACCACACAGCGCTCCAAAAAGCTTGGCATCATGTTCCCCTGGCAGCCCTGGTTCTTATTTCCTACCTGAATCGGCACAAACAGCCAAATCGGTCATTTTGGACGGGTCTGAAAGGAAACAAAACAACAATCCATCTCAGATTATTTGCCTAAAACACACCCAAAGTGACATCTGCAAACAGCACCACACAGCGCTCCAACACGCTTGGCATCATGTTCCCCTGGCAGCCCTGGTTCTTATTTCCTACCTGAATCGGCACAAACAGCCAAATCGGTCACTTTGGTCGGGTCTGAAAGGAAACAAAACAACAATCCATCTCAGATTACTTGCCTAAAACACACCCAAAGTGACATCTGCAAACAGCACCACACAGCGCTCCAACAAGCTTGGCATCATGTTCCCCTGGCAGCCCTGGTTCTTATTTCCTACCTGAATCGGCACAAACAGCCAAATCGGTCACTTTGGACGGGTCTGAAAGGAAACAAAACAACAATCCATCTCAGATTGCTTGCATAAAACACACCCAAAGTGACATCTGCAAACAGCACCACACAGTGCTCCAACAAGCTTGGCATCATGTTCCCCTGGCAGCCCTGGTTCTTATTTCCTACCTGAATCGGCACAAACAGCCAAATCGGTCACTTTGGAAGGGTCTGAAAGGAAACAAAACAACAATCCATCTCAGATTGCTTGCCTAAAACACACCCAAAGTGACATCTGCAAACAACAACACACAGGCTCACACATCTTCCTGCTCCATCTTTGATAGTGAGACCCGTGAGATGTCTGAGGCACATTCACAAAGAGTGCGTGCAGTGCCTCCTAGGGGAACAGGGTGGCTCCATGTCACCCAGACGGGGCCAAGGCACTTCAGATGCCACTGCGATCTGCTCACTGCCACCAAGAGCCAGCAAACAAAGCCCCATTGGCCGCGACAATGCATGAGTTGGATGTACCCTCAAGCACACAATGCCATGCAGCATAGAAGGATGGCAACCAGATCACACTGTGTCTGAGCAAAGCTAAGTGCCCTGCACATTGTGTCAGAGGGCGTCCAACTGGTCCATGGACGAGGTCTCCCATGTGTCCTTAGTCTCAGTGCAATTGCACATCCCATGGATGGAACTCAGGCCATCTCCAAGGACACAGGGAGCTGTTGAGGTCAGGTCCTGAAATGGTACTGACCAGGAGAGGGGATTAACAAACATTGCTATGGGCACCCTTGAGTCACACCAGGGAAAGGCACAGTTGGCAGAGGTGTCCCCAACAAGCTCCAGCTTGGCATCATGTTCCCGTGGCAGCCCTGGTTCTAATTTCCTACCTGAATCGGCACAAACAGCCAAATCGGTTATTTTAGACGGGTCTGAAAGGAAACAAAACAACAATCCATCTCAGATTGCTTGCCTAAAACACACCCAAAGTGACATCTGCAAACAGCACCACACAGCGCTCCAACAAGCTTGGCATCATGTTCCCCTGGCAGCCCTGGTTCTTATTTCCTACCTGAATCGGCACAAACAGCCAAATCGGTCACTTTGGACGGGTCTGAAAGGAAACAAAACAATAATCCATCTCAGATTATTTGCCTAAAACACACCCAAAGTGACATCTGCAAACAGCACCACACAGCGCTCCAACACGCTTGGCATCATGTTCCCGTGGCAGCCCTGGTTCTTATTTCCTACCTGAATCGGCACAAACAGCCAAATCGGTTGCATTGGACTGGTCTGAAAGGAAACAAAACAACAATCCATCTCAGATTACTTGCCTAAAACACACCCAAAGTGACATCTGCAAACAGCACCACACAGCACTCCAAAAAGCTTGGCATCATGTTCCCGTGGCAGCCCTGGTTCTTATTTCCTACCTGAATCGGCACAAACAGCCAAATCGGTCACTTTGGACGGGTCTGAAAGGAAACAAAACAACAATCCATCTCAGATTGCTTGCATAAAACACACCCAAAGTGACATCTGCAAACAGCACCACACAGCGCTCCAACAAGCTTGGCATCATGTTCCCCTGGCAGCCCTGGTTCTTATTTCCTACCTGAATCGGCACAAATAGGCAAATCGGTTGCATTGGTCGGATCTGAAAGGAAACAAAACAACAATCCATCTCAGATTACTTGCATAAAACACACCCAAAGTGACATCTGCAAACAGCACCACACAGCGCTCCAACAAGCTTGGCATCATGTTCCCCTGGCAGCCCTGGTTCTTATTTCCTACCTGAATTGGCACAAATAGGCAAATCGGTCACTTTGGACGGGTCTGAAAGGAAACAAAACAACAATCCATCTCAGATTGCTTGCCTAAAACACACCCAAAGTGACATCTGCAAACAGCACCACACAGCACTCCAAAAAGCTTGGCATCATGTTCCCCTGGCAGCCCTGGTTCTTATTTCCTACCTGAATCGGCACAAACAGCCAAATCGGTCACTTTGGACGGGTCTGAAAGGAAACAAAACAACAATCCATCTCAGATTGCTTGCCTAAAACACACCCAAAGTGACATCTGCAAACAGCACCACACAGCGCTCCAAAAAGCTTGGCATCATGTTCCCGTGGCAGCCCTGGTTCTTATTTCCTACCTGAATTGGCACAAACAGCCAAATCGGTCACTTTGGACGGGTCTGAAAGGAAACAAAACAACAATCCATCTCAGATTGCTTGCCTAAAACACACCCAAAGTGACATCTGCAAACAGCACCACACAGCACTCCAACAAGCTTGGCATCATGTTCCCCTGGCAGCCCTGGTTCTTATTTCCTACCTGAATCGGCACAAACAGCCAAATCGGTCACTTTGGACGGGTCTGAAAGGAAACAAAACAACAATCCATCTCAGATTGCTTGCATAAAACACACCCAAAGTGACATCTGCAAACAGCACCACACAGCGCTCCAACACGCTTGGCATCATGTTCCCCTGGCAGCCCTGGTTCTTATTTCCTACCTGAATCGGCACAAACAGCCAAATCGGTTATTTTAGACGGGTCTGAAAGGAAACAAAACAACAATCCATCTCAGATTGCTTGCCTAAAACACACCCAAAGTGACATCTGCAAACAGCACCATACAGTGCTCCAACAAGCTTGGCATCATGTTCCCGTGGAAAGCCCTGGTTCTTATTTCCTACCTGAATCGGCACAAATAGGCAAATCGGTTATTTTAGACGGGTCTGAAAGGAAACAAAACAATCCATCTCAGATTACTTGCCTAAAACACACCCAAAGTGACATCTGCAAACAACAACACACAGGCTCACACATCTTCCTGCTCCATCTTTGATAGTGAGACCCGTGAGATGTCTGAGGCACATTCACAAAGAGTGCGTGCAGTGCCTCCTAGGGGAACAGGGTGGCTCCATGTCCCCCAGACTCGGCCAAGGTACTTGTCCTGTTCAACTTCTCTTCCTATGTTGGATTCTCTATTGGGGTTCTTGAGTGTTAGGGGACTTTCTGGCTTCATTGCCTTTCAAATCAGACCAAGTTTGAACTCCACCCAGCCATCATTCTCTCCTGCCAGGCACCCCTTGGCCTTTCTTAGGCATCTTTAGGGTAGCATTAAGCACTGCCCGATGAGGAGACGGGGTGGAAAGATAGGTTTAAGGATAGAGCTACACCAGTGATTTATGGCAACCTCTTTGAGTTTCGGTCCTGACACTGGCTGCTGTGTGCATGGCTCTCCCGTTGCATGAGGCTGTTGATGAGTTGAGGAGAGCAAGAGCTGAAGCATACAGGGGAGTTCGTACTTGGACTTCCTAGTTGTGTTCCTATTTGGTGTTGACATTGTAGTTAAATAAACTGAACAGGTTGCGACTAAATAAATTTAGATCTGAGAATTGCATCGGTAATCTTATATTATAGCAGCATAATTGAATGTAGCAAAGACAGAAAAAATGCAAATGCCCTTCCAAATGTGAGTGGCTAAAACTGTGGCACATACACTCCCTAGAATATTGTTAAGGTGTTGAAAAGAATGAAGTCATATCGCTAGCGACTAAGTGTTCCTAATTATGGACCATTTTGTTCAGTGAAATAAGTGAAATATCAATGAGCAATACCATATTTTCTATCTAATAGTAAGAATTCAACTTCTAATTGGAATGTATGGTGTCTAGAAAATGGAGAATTTAATATCCAGATATGAGGACTCAATGCAACATGCATCCCAGTTTCCAAACTAAAAATGAACTCTCAATGTAATTTTGAATATATCTACATAATGGGATGAAGTCTGAAAAACTGTTACAGCAATGTCGCTGTGGACATACACAGCAGACAGACTGAACGGTACCGCTTCCTGAACGGTGGTGACATTACGGGGAAAATCCATCGGGGCATGATTCTTTGGGGGGGGGGTAAAGTCAGAATATAAGGAATTACGTAGTACATTTATAAAATAAAGATTAAAAAAAACACCAGCTGTGCCAAAACGTGGTCTTGGAATTTGGCTTTTCTCTTTTCCTTGACCAACACACTTCTACATGGAGTCCTCAGAGGGAAACCAGATGTTCGCATGGTAGCTGTCTACCCACAAAGCACTAGCTGTGCCAAACCCTGTGCTCTTGGAATTCATGCAATGGGGACTTTTCTCTCCCGCAGAACTCCATCCTTCCTGCACAGGCACAGAGCATTTCAAGAACATAACATTCAGCTCAGTCTAACGCCTGCATGAAGTAGCTCCGTACATCAGTGTCTCAACAAGGCACAGACCATGAAAATTATTCTAAGTCACCATGCCCTGGGCATCCTGCTCCAACTCAGGAGCACAGGGTGCAGAGGCCTTATGGCTGGTAATGAGCTCCTCTTTGAGCTCTTTTTCCATACCTTTCGGTGGTTCAACCTCGAGAGAATCAGGCTCGATGTCTGTGGAAGGAAAAGCAGAGCAAAGTCATCTTAATATACCATCAGACAACAGTCTCCTATTCACAACCGAAATCACAAACAAGGCTGATCTGCTCCCAGGATTCAAGGTCTACAACTACAGGCACCTTGACATTTCAGAGGCACCCTGAGGATGACATTATGCACAAAACATGTCTGGGGGTGACACGTTCCTCACGGAACAGTGTACAAGTGCACAAAGGCATTTTGGCCCACGGCACACTCAGGCTGTCCATCCCGGGTCTCCGGGTTTCTGGCTCACTGGGGTCACTGGACTCACCTTGGCAGGTGTTCTGGAGGAGGGCCAGAAAACAAAACCTCCCTACGACAGAGTCCACTGCGGATCAGCTCAGCTCACAGAAAACAAAATCCCGTCTGCACTGACAACACGTTTCTGGCAGAGCTTGGGGGTGTACCCTCAAGTGCATAATGCCATGTGCCATGGGAGGATGGCATCCAGATTGAATTGTGTCTGAGAAAAGATGCATGTCCTCACACATTGTATCACAGGGCATTCCAATTGGCCCACGTGTGTCCACCACATCCTTGGAATGCTTGGCACAATCTCAGAAGGCGTGGCTGGAACTCGAGGCCATCTTGCAGGAGTCTTCCCAGGGAAGGTCCTCCATTTTGAAAAACGGTAGTGAACATGAAAGGGAATTCTCAGACTTTGCCATGGGCACCCTTCAGTCCCTCACTGGGCAGGGGGCAGACGATGTAAGTGCCCCCAACAAGCTTGGGTTTCTCCTCATGTTTCTCCGGCAGCCCGAACTCTTTTTCCATACCTGAATCCTGTGCTGAATCCAGATAATACTTAGGTGTCGATGCTGAAGGAAAAACAAAGCAATAATGTACCTGAGCATACTTGCCTATTAGACACACCACGTGACATTTGCAGCAGCCACACGTCTCATACAGCCTACTGCAACCATCTCTGAAGTCGAGATTCCTGAGACACGTGCAGCACGCTCAGACAATGTCAGTGCATAGTGTCCTAGCTGAACGTGGTGCCTCCGTGTCATCCACGCTGGGCCAGGGCATTTCTCCCATTCTACTTTTTCTTACAGGCAGGATTCTCTACTGAGAAATGCTCACAGGACAAGCTAGGCTTAGACTTTTGCATGCTTGCTTGCTCTGGCTTGTTTCACTTTTCTCTTTCCTTGACCAACACATTTCTACATGGAGTCCTCAGAGGGAAACCAGACGTTTGCGTGGTAGCTGTCTACCCACAAAGCACTAGCTGTGCCAAACCCCGTGCTCTTGGAATTCATGCAATGGGGACTTTCTCTCCCGCAGAACTCCATCCCTCCTGCACAGGCACAGAGTACTTCAAGCACATAACATTCAGCTCAGTCTAACGCCTGCATGAAGTAGCTCCGTATGTCAGTGTCTCAACAAGGCACAGACCATGAAAGTTATTTTAAGTCACCATGCCCTGGGCATCCTGCTCCAACTCAAGGTACACATCCCAAAGCCCGCACGGGCTAGTAACAAGCTCCTGTTTCCATCCTTCCTCTCTACAGAGCATATATTTTCACACTTACCTCTCAGTGGTTCCCAGTTCAGAAAATCTGGCTCCATAACTGTGAAAGAAACACAGAGCAACGTCATCTCCATATACTATCAGACCACAGTCTCCTATTCACATCTGAAAGCAGGAACAAAGCTGATTTGCTCCTAGGCATCACGGTCTCCTACTGCGGGCACCTAGGCCTTTCTGAGGCCCCCTAAGCACAAATTACGCACAGGCCGTGGCTGGGTGTGACAGTTTCCACATCAAGCCGCACCACTGCCCTCACGTTCAGTCTGTTTCCAACTTGGTTTCTGACACTGGCTGTGGTCTGTGTCTATCTCCCATTGCCAAAGTAAGTAGATAAGCAGGAGGAAAGGAAAGGCTCCTGAATGTCAAGAAGTTCCTCCTCTGTGTTCTTAGGGACTCAAGGAAACAGACTAAGATGCCAATCATCTTTATTGGTCAGTGGCCACAAGGGAAATTCTAGACCGTCGACTTTGGTCTCCATCAACAGCCACTCACAAGTACACTACCAGTTAGATCATGCAGACATAATGGAAGCTTGCAAGATGATATGCGGTCAGGCCAGAAAATGAAAAGAAAGCACACCATGCCTCACTCTCTTCAGTAGAAGAGTTCCACTCTGTGTCCCCATGGACACCTGGGGCAAGACAGGACAATCCATGTTTTGCCTCCTGCGACACACGGACGACTCTTGAGCCAGAGCAGTTTTCTGTCCTGTACAGCCCTGAGCCTTGTGAATGGGGCAGGATGACTGTGCAGGTTGTGGCAATGTGGTCCAGAGTTGGTGTTTCAGGGAATTGTAGTCAAGAAAGGAGATAAACATCAGAAAACTACGGGAAACCCTTTCAGTGCAGTCCCTCAGAAGAGCAATGATACCTGCCATGGGTACAACCTTGGACGCTGCAGGCCTGCCTATGAAGCCCCTGCATCAAAGATTGGGTGCAATCCCCACACTCCTGAACTCGGGGTCACCGTCACATGCTGTTTCACCATGCTAAGGCACACAACCCTAAGCTGACGTATGACACTTTAGGAAACAGACACGTCTCACACTCAAAACAAAAGGGGAGACTTGCCCTGCCCATCTCAGGCACCCACATGGGAATTTGCTCTGATGTTCACTGAGACCTCCAAAGAAAATGGAGCGGAGGAATATATTCAATTTTGAGAGCCTTCGGAAGTGCCTTTGGAGTGTGCTGTTGGGAGATAACCTAATGCCAGCTGGCAGAAATTGGTTGCCTCAAAGCTGTTGCCCTCTGGGTATAATACTCTCCCGAGGTGCATCCCTCCCGTGCACAAAGGCAATGTGGGGTGGCATCCAAAACACCAACGTGACAATGAAGCCCATCATTCCCAACAGCAGAGGGTAGTGGGCTAGGTACCATCATTCCCAGCAGCAGAGGGTAGTGGGCTAGGTGCCATCATTCCCAACAGCAGAGGGTAGTGGGCTAGGTACCGTCATTCCCAACAGCAGGGGGTAGTGGGCTAGGTACCATCATTCCCAACAGCAGGGGGTAGTGGGCTAGATACCATCATTCCCAACAGCAGGGGGTAGTGGGCTAGGTACCATCATTCCCAACAGCAGAGGGTAGTGGGCTAGGTGCCATCATTCCCAACAGCAGGGGGTAGTGGGCTAGGTACCGTCATTCCCAACAGCAGGGGGTAGTGGGCTAGATACCATCATTCCCAACAGCAGGGGGTAGTGGGCTAGGTACCATCATTCCCAGCAGCAGAGGGTAGTGGGCTAGGTACCATCATTCCCAACAGCAGGGGGTAGTGGGCTAGGTGCCATCATTCCCAACAGCAGAGGGTAGTGGGCTAGGTACCATCATTCCCAACAGCAGGGGGTAGTGGGCTAGGTACCAAAGTGTTTGAATCAGCATTTTAAGTGACTCCTAAAATGCTCAGCTGACACTGTGTATTAGAGTATTTTCTCTCTCTCAAGATTGCCTTCAGTGTCTCCCATGTCTCTGATTTCTGTCATGGATTCTACAGGTTTCCTTAGGTGTTTCAGAAAATGAAACCTACCAGCTGCAGCTCCCTTTAACAGATCCCCTTCAAGTTAGCCCATAAGCCAGATCACATACAGAGCAAAACCTTATTGTGCCCATGGTGGATATTTATTAATTTTGATGCACCCTTAATACCCAGAAGCACACAGCATGAATGAAGTCTTATAATCCAACTGTGTCTTAGAAAATTTAAGTGTCCTTTCACATCCTGTCTGAGGCCCTTGCATTGGTCCAAGGACATCTCCTGCAAGAACTAGTGTACTTCCAAAGGCATGAATGGAAGTGAAGCTCTGTTTCTGGACATAGGAACCTTTCAAGTTATGGTCATGAGTCAGCAGCAAACATGAAGGAATTCTCAGGGAGAGTGCTACAGCCTCCCTTCAGCCACTCCCTGGCCAGTGGAGAGATGACCGAAGTGTCCTCAGTGATATCAGGCCTGTCTTAGTGTTCCCCTGTGCTCCAGAACACAGCACATCCAACTTTACCTCTGGTTTAAATCGCACATAATCTCATATACCCTAGTTCCAGCATCACTGAATTTGGGGAAAATGAAAGGATCCAGAATGTGCAAATCTTTGTCTGTGACCCAGAATGGAAATGATATATTTTAGATTGTCTGCGTTTTAGGTTAGGAGCCACCTGAACTCATCTTCACTCATTATATTAGTCTCCATTGGACAGCCCATGGTGATTTCATTACAGTGACTCAAAAAACATTCCACTCATGATACAGGTGGGCCCATTTCTGGATTGCAGCTGGTTTTTTATTCGAGTCTGAAAAATGACACATATCCTTGTTCATTCTTTGTCAGGGCATTCCAATCAGTCCACTGAAGTCATTTATGTCCCCTGAATACAAGCACATTACATTCAGATATGACGCACAAGGTTACTCACATAATATTTCTGATCTAATATGAACATAGAGCCATAGAAACGTATGTATTTACAAAGTGATTAGCAGATTTAGTTTTTCTGAGGAAAAAGCAATTCGGACTCCAATTTTTTACCTACAAGTTTCTGAGAACAATATTAAGAGTTGGCATTTGCAAGTCAAACACATCATTTTACCTACCCTTTCATCTTAAATATTTTGAAGCTGCTCCTAATCTTTGGCATTCTTGTAAAGAGAGAACAGATCTATTCAATGCTATGCTAAGTTTTGCCATGGCTCCTTGAAGCCTTGTAGCTTTCAGCACAACCAGTTAAAATTGTCCAGAAAATCCAAAGTGTTTGCCCTGAGTTCCCAATTCAGTGAGCTCTCACCTGTACCATTTTCTGGATTCCACATGATGATTTCATGTTCAGTGCTGTTTCCACTGCTGGTGCTGGAATCTCCGCAGCTCTTACTAAGTAAAGACTCACTGTGGTGTTCAAAGATCTGTGGGTAGTTTTCAATAAAAATCTCTACGATAGACATCTGTAACACAAAAGCATGGAAACAGGGTACTCTTTTTTTACCTGAAAATATGAGTCATGCATTCTATGTGAACACTGGACATTACAAAAACCACAAATTCTAAACAAAATTCACAGTTGACATAAACATATGAACCATTTCCTGAACTATGGTTACACTTTCAAAAGTACTAAGTAATTTGTCAAAAATACTGCCCTTCAGAAAAACAGTATTTTCTGTGTCCTAGTGCAATAAAATGCTAATATTTCAATAACTTCTTTGTTTAGATGGCACAATTGTCTATATATAAGGGCTAGGCACAATAGCTCAATGGCTAAATCGTCACCTGACATGTGCCAGGATCTCATATTGGTGCTAATTCACGTCCTGGCTGCTCCACTTCCCTCCAGCTGTTTGCTTGTGGCCTGGGAAAGCAGTAGAGGATGGCATACAGCCTTGGAACACTGAGCCCATGTGGGAGATCTGGAAGAAGCCCCTGACTTTGGATCAGCTCAGCTTTAGCCGTTGCAGCCATGTGGGGAGTGAACCAGCGGATCAATCATCTGTCTGTCTCACCATCTCTGGAAATCTGATCTGCCTTTCCTCTTGCCAGTGAGTCTACGGAGGATGTTTGAGGTGATGGTGTGCACTGTGACGTAACTGGTGAAGTACTCAACAGAAGAAAACGTGTGTTATATTGAACTTGGGAAGAGGAGGTTTTTGTGGATCTTTTGACGCGAATGGAGTCAACTACAAGGGAAATGTCTGTTTCTTCAGCTGCAATCCTTCCATAACCACTGCCCTGCTTCACTCTAACATTACACCTATGTCAGCTTGACAAGAGCTGTCATTGTACTGGAGACATTTGGGTCCATTAGGACGCTTTAAAACTTTGACTCATTTTCATTCCTGTAGCATAGGTAAGATGGAAAGTGGCATTTCACTGAGTGAGCTACAAGAAGGGTCACTGAGTAGGGGACTACATGTGCTCATTGCGAACAGGCTGTGTCACTATTGATCTGAGGATACTGTTGTTAACACTACTGACTCTACCCAGCTGAGAAGGCTTGGTAAACTGTGAAATTCAGGTGTGCATGGTCCTCAGTGATGAGTGACAGAATGCATCTCAGATTGACCACTTACTAAAACCCCTACATTCCCTTCTCTAATTAGAGAATGTTACATAACATTCCGCTTCCCTGTGCTTTAACGCCTCATGTTTCTGTTTCCTGCTTTGGAAAGAAGTGATTCACTGCTCTCAGTTTCTGACTTACCACCACACATTCCCGCAACTCCAAATACAGAATAAGTGACCTTGACATTCAGGAAGGATATACAGCGCTTTTCATTGTAAAATGCGGTTCATCACAATGGAAATGGGGCACCTCATTACCTGTTTAACTATTTCATTTTCCAATGAAGCGATCTGCGATGTACATTTCCACAGTGAAAACACACTTGTTGTGATGTAAAAAGCTAGCTTGGATGCGCTCATCAGGTTGAAGGAGGCATTGTTGGATATCTCATGCAAGCACAGACATAACTGCCTCAGGATATCCACATTGCATGCGGGCAGGTGTTCTAAGAGCCTAAACACGTACACACACAAGCAAAACAAACAAATGCAGTCACTTCCCTGCTGAAGTGAGAGACAGAAAGGGAACAAAATATTTCAAATTCCATTTTCTTAAAAGTATCACTGGGGCTTGGGTGGGGCAAAGGAGAGGTTAAAATTATGTTTTTTCACTTGAATAACTTTGTGAATGTCCAGTTTACACAAATCTTAAAAGTGGCTGCTGCATTCCAGAATGTGCTGAAAGCTTACTGAGGAAACTTAACAGCATTGGAGTTGCAAACATTTTACCTTGTCAGGTAAAACTGAAGCAATGCTGTCTCAAGGCAACAGTAAAACAATGAAGCAAAACACATTCAAGGTATGAATTCAAGCGAAAGTGATTGATGTCAATTCTTTCAGCATACACAGAGTTATCCACCTAATTAGCATTGACAAGTGGATAGTGAGATCAACAAAGAGCTATTCTTACAGCATATCTCTGGGATCAGTAAGTTTCCGCTCCATTCATGTGACATTCAGTACAGTGTCAATAATTCCATACCAACACTACTTGGTGTGAATAAGAACCCAGTGGGTGTGGTAAAGTCTACCTCTCCTCCAATGCCGGTCTTTGTGTGTGTGACTACATGAATCCCCTTCACAGCGCCCAAGCTTGTTGTGGTTAAAGCACAAGCTAATATTTTTCTCTAACTGTGTTGGCTGTATTTGGAGACATGTCTGGATTAGATGTGAATATTACCACCTTCTGATTTCTGCGATTTCCACTTCACCCTCATCAAGGAGACCAAGCCAACTATCGTAGAGTTCCATTGTAAAAAGAGTTCCAGGTATGATCCGAAGACAATCCTTTCCAAGATTAAAAAAAAAAAGTCATAAAAATTTGATGACAAATATGGTTTGGAGAAACTGTAAAGGTAATATTTCATTGTAATATTCATTTTAATCAGCACTTTCTAGAAACTCAAACTGTGACCTCTATAAAGCTTAGGCTGCGATTTACACCAATGTGTATATGCAGAAAAGGGTACTTTAATTTCTTCTAAAACGAGATGTGTAAAACCTGGGTCTGGGCAGTTTCACGAGAGAAGGCAAACTCCCTTATTGTCTAAAGGTTCTTTGGGGCATGATTATGGCAGTGTGTTGAATTGCTTCCAAAAACAAAGTCAGTGATCCCTATCAGAGGAACAGGTCAATCCTTGGCTGCTCCACTTCTGTTCAAGCTCCTTACTAATGTACCTGGGAGAGCAGTAGATAACTATCCAATTGCCTGGGCTCCTGACACACTGGATATTAAGATGGAGCTCTAGGATCCAGGCATTAGCCTGGCCCAACCCAGTCCAGCACAGTCCAGTGTGGTCAGTCGGGGAGTGAACTAGCATAAGTAATGATGATGTGTGTGTGCAGATGCACATTTTTGTCCTTGTATGTATGTTAATTTACTTGAAAGGTGAAAAGATGAATATTTGAACAACAGAGTAACACAGGAAGAGACAGAGGCTGCGAGTGAGACTTTATTCCCCATACAGCCATGCTGGCCAGGCCAGAGCAGGGCCAAGTGAAACCAGGAGCCAGGAATTCTGCCATGAGTCACTGCAGCATCTTTTAGTGCCTTATCATATGCATCAGCGAGAAGGCTGTTTTGAAGCAGATCAGCTACAACCTGAACCAGGGCTCCTATGGGATGGTTGTGTTGTAGCCAACAGCTAAACCCCCTGCACCACAATCCCAGCCCTATCTATGTCTCCTTCAATCAGCATGCTTCACATAAAACAAATATAAACATATCTGCATTCCTTGTGCATAGTTTAGCAAACTAGGAACAATGTGAAGAAACAAACTGCAAGTCCTTTTATACCTTGACTGTGTCACTGATGAGCAATGAAGTCACTTGGCAGGTAGATTCTTTCCCTGTTTCCCAGGAAATGCCCCAGGTGTATGTGAGAGAAACTCTCCAGCTCTGAATTACTAGGAATGAGTTGATTTGGGTGGTTCTTGGTCCGCTGAGTACTGCATTTCTGTGAGTAGGATAGATATCCCCTCTCGGCTTCCTTGGGTTTCAAAGTTAGTAGATGTGGTATGTTATGAAAGCCACACAATGACCCAAGCGGAACACAGAAAGTTGCAACTGCACCTCTGCTTCTAGCTTGCTCAAAGGCAAATTCAATTTAGTGCTTGCATTTATTTGTAGGCTGGACCAACTCTCCAGGTGATTCACATCGTATTTATCCAGAGTCACACTACAACATTTCCAGAAGGCTAAATGCCACATCTTTCCAAAAAAATCTGTACCATCAGTTGCATGTGTGTGCCTTAGAAAAGGCAGTGCAAGCATGTGATTGCCCAACCTAGAATATACTGTCATGATCTCAGCATGCTGCAGGTGGCTTATATGACACTACAGAATGGTTCCTACTTCTCATATGGCATTATTGGGGGGGGGGGGGAGAAAGAAGCAAGGATAATGAGTTTCCAAAAATTTAATATGTATAATTATGTAATAATTAGCAGGTTTTGTTTCACAGTTGCTAAAATTACCAACAATTCAATTTTTCTTGTTTGATTATATCTCCCTGTGGAAATCCACAATACTTGTAATTCCTGTGTATACTTTAAAACAAATGTACATTTTATATCATTTAAGCATTTTAAAAAACATTTATTTATCTGACATGGAAAATCACAGAGACAGAGTTTTCCATTTGCTGGTTCACTCCCCAGATGACCACAACAATCAGGGATTGGCCAGATCAAAGCCAGGATCCAGGAAACTCATCTGAGTCTCTCACAAGGGTGCAGAGCCCCACTCTCTTGAGCCATCTTTCACTGCTTCCCAAAGTCGTCAACAGGGAGATGAATGGGAAGTGGAAC
Source organism: Ochotona princeps (assembly GCF_030435755.1). Classification (NCBI taxonomy): domain Eukaryota; kingdom Metazoa; phylum Chordata; class Mammalia; order Lagomorpha; family Ochotonidae; genus Ochotona; species Ochotona princeps. Next base: position 2,645,957 of record NC_080856.1, on the reverse strand, counting down.
GCCTAGGATTAGAACCATACACAATGCCCCTATTGCAGGTGGTGGCTGTACCAGGCAACAATGCTATCCCCTCACTTGAGTTTTAGAAATTTTTTCTCAATGGTCAGAGACAGAGGAGGAGACACATACATAAATACACAAAGTGTGAGAGGGATTCAGGAACAGATGGTGGCAGTAATGGAGAAGGAAGATGGAGGGACAGAAAAAGAGATCATGCATAGACAACTGACTATAATACTTACTAAAGTATCAAGGTCAGATCCAAAGGTCTGAAGCCAGAATCCAGGAGCTTTATTCTTGTCTCCAATGTGGGTGGCAAGGACATCAATAGCTTTGCTATCTTGTCCTGCCTTCCCGGACATATTAACAAGGTGCCCCATCAGAAGCAAGACCTTGAAGTGCTGCTCTCACATGGAATGACAGTATTCCCAGGCCCAGCATAACACAAGACCCAACACTTTGAGAATTTGAACCTTGTATTGTCTGTTGCATGCACTTTGTCTCAACTTTGCATTGGGGATTGGCTACTATGCAAATGTAACTGTAAGCACCAACAGAGGTCGCTATTGAGGCAGCTCAAAGCATTCCTTCCTGCACTACTTGTAAAGGAAAGACTTAAGAGACTGGGGCAGTTGGATGATGAACTTAATGACCCTTTTCTTTGTTTCTATGTTTCTTTTGATTTTAGGGTAGACATTTGCTTAATGTAGAAAACTCCTAAAATGGTTTTCAGCAGCTTCCAATGAGGTATCTTTAGGAAACTTTGATGTCATCAGGCAGATGCTGTCAAGTTCAGCAAAGGTAGGATTGTTTTGGCCAACATTCTGTATGAATAATAAAGATTTTGAAGACTCTTCTGTAAGTATTAGAAACTATGACAGCATAATTTTGCATGGCATGTTCAGAGGAAGACAGTGGGAGTGGATTTTGAAAACTAGGAAAGCAGGGCCCGGCGCCGTGGCCTAGCGGCTAAAGTCCTCGCCTAGAAAGCCCCGGGATCCCATCTGGGCGCCGGTTCTAATCCCAGCAGCTCCACTTCCCATCCAGCTCCCTGCTTGTGGCCTGGGAAGGCAGTCCAGGACGGCCCAATGCCTTGGGACACTGCACCCGCGTGGGAGAGCCGGAGGAGGTTCCGGGTTCCCGGCTTCGGATCGGCACAGCACCGGCCGTTGCGGCTCACTTGGGGAGTGAATCATCAGACGGAGGATCTTCCTTTCTGTCTCTCCTCCTCTCTGTATATCTGGCTGTAATAAAACAAATCTTAAAAAAAAAACTAGGAAAGCCTATCAAACATGCAGAATTTGTTCAATAGAGAGAGTAGTTACCTACAATTTGGAATTTCCAAGGTGTTTTTTAGGTTCTTGGATGCTGAAACACTTGACCTATTACTGTTCTTGAAGTGCCAGGATAAATGAAACCCATCAGAGATTTCATACCGTGCATGGATGACAACAGAACTCCCCTTACCTTTAATGCGGCTGCCACGACAAGTGGAGACTCATTCTCCCAATTTAATGTATGTCCAAACATAATTCTTTCCTTGAGACACAGAAATGATTTTATGTTGTCAATGTTTTGAAAAATGCCCTTTGTCGATGGCCCATTTTGCCTTAAAAAGTGAAGCATCTCCTGCGAGGAATAATGCGTAAACAAATTACAGGACGTTTCACAACCACCAGCCCAGAACATGAACTGGATCTGTAGAGGAACAGACACAGTGCGTGAATCCACATGGCAAGAGCTGACTGACGGGAAGAAAGGAAATCTGTTTCAGTGTCTCCAAGTATATTTTCCAGTCATCCATCTAATCAATGCCCATACGCTGAATGGTTTGATTGTTGATTTTAACCTCATCTTCCTCTTCCAATAAATCAAACTTTTAAACCAAAGTTTTCTTCTTCAAGCTTTCAGTGAATCAATCTCTACTGTCTACCCTGCTGTTACTATTTCCAAAAGCCTGTTTCTCCCAACTAGGAAGATATCATTGCCACTGTTACTGACATCAGCCCATCCTTATCTAAATAACTATGGGCTGCATTCTTACATTCTGTGGCTGCCTACACTCATCTAAAACCAGGGTGAAGGCCCATATGACAGAATGCCTTCTTTGACTGCATGCCCATTATACCAGATTTTCACTGCCTTCCACATCTTAATGCCAACAGAGCAAGACGTGTTTCACAAATATCACAGGGAATTTGTCATTTATTAGGCTCTTTATATTTTATGCCTGCAACATAATGTATTACCTGATACTTTTTCACCCACTGATGACATCATCTTGATGAGGACCCTGGGAGCTCCTTGAACTTGTGAATGGAGTAAGGTCTGGGAGAACGTCCAAGATGGACCTAATCTGATAAATTCCTTCCCACCCAGGAGACATCTCCTTATGTACAGGAGAGAGCAAACAGATACACTGGGCAATCAACCCGTGTGCATGCTATTAAAAATCCTTGTTGGAAATTACAGGGCCAAGTTCTGTGGCCTTTATTCAACACATTCTCTCATGATAGAAGTATGAATACATTTGAGAATAATGTGTTTAAGCATTTGAAATACAAACCAAACTCACGCGAGAGAGCTTGTGTGAGAAGTCTGAGTCATCTAGACACAGGGAGTAGAGGAACACTTCAAGCAAGAGGCTGCAAATGAGGGGCTGTGGACACAGGGAATCAGACATGCACCTTTCCTACGTCAGTGAGCAAGTCACTGGAGGACACTGCTGAAACCAGTGAGATCGACTACCACTTTTCCTGTTGTGTTTCAAGTAAGACTGCAATTCCTAATCAGACTGTGCTTGTTTTTGAGGTCACAATAAGAACCTGTCAGCCAAAGCCAGGGGCTGACAAATGATTGTCACATTTGAAACAGAGCTGCATGAGGACACTTAATACCTCAGGTTCTCAGTGCTCAGGAGGCATAACAATCATAACGCTACCTACCAAAATGACTGCTGTGAGATCATTCATTTGAAGCCTAACCGGCTGTGCAGTAGCATCAGTGTCCGGAGACAGGCCGTCCTGGCTTGCTGCAGCGCCCAGGCAAGACAAATAATTTCTGAAAAATGCTGAAGAGAAAGTGAAGTGATTAGATTACACCTACAATGACAGATTCTTCCTACATTTTCCATTTGACAGATTTTTTGAGGGGGAGGTCGGGGTTAGAAAAGTGAGAAACCGAGTCCTTTCCACATACAAGTTCATAGCACCTGAATTAGCTAGTTGCATCCATGTGGCATTATGAATTTTCCTCCAAATTACCTGTAAGGTGCCAGGCAAGTGTTTAGTTTACTGAATAAGATGCCTGAAGCCCATGTCAGAGTACCCGAGTCTGATGTCCTCCAAGTCCCAATTCCAACTTCTTATAAATCTAGGCCCTGGCTAACAAAATTAAGTTCCTGCTTCTAGCAAACACAACATGAATAAGTCCCCAACTTCCAGCTCCAGTCCTGCCTCTCACAAGGGTGACATGGATAAGATCCCAGCTTCCGGCACTGACCCTGGCACAATCATGGCATTTATGGAGTGAAGAAAAGAACAGGAAGCTTCTATCTCCGTGTGTCTTGCTCTTTGTGTCTCATCTCCTAAGGATGAGGATGCTTTTCAAGCTCAATTCTTCTGGCAGCGATACTTCTCAAGCGGTTTTTGCCTTTGAATCATGAACACCCCACATTGGACTGTATGTATATCCTGCTAAGCCTAATCAGTGGATTCAGGAGTCAGATCTGATTTGAAAAGTTCATGTAGTCACACACACCAAGGCCAGAATCGGAGGAGAGGTAGACTTTACCACACCCTCTGAGTATAAAATGTTGTTTCATAATAACAAAAAACAATTTAGCACACTATCCAGTCACTTCCGCCCAAACAGAATCGATCTGAATTCAGTGCCAAAACTTTTAACTCTCCTTCAGATCTCCCACCAGAGATGGGAAGTCATCATTTCTTGGGCCTTCAGAAGTGATGTGCTTTCTGGTAAAGATCTATTTGCAATGCATAAGGACACGCCAAGAACTCTTCAAATCACTCATTCACTGCTGCAGTGGCCACACATCAAGGGATGTGGTTGAAGACGAGAACTCCACCCGAGTCTCCCACGTTGGAGGCAGGGGCCCAGGGATTGGGTAACCCTCTGCTGCCATCCCAGGCACACCGCCAGCAGGGTCTATTATCATTGGAGCAGCTGGGAGTCAAACTGGTGCTACAACATGATTCCAGCACTGTAAGATGCATCTTAACTCACTGTGCCCTTACATCTACCCCTCAGAAGGCAATTTCTGAAGATACCCGGGTTTATACATGCTTAATTTTATTGGGAAAATGCACAGGACATCTAGAGCTGACAGAAGTTCTAACATTAGAACAAGCATAATCCTAAACTGTGCTGGATTCTGATTTCAAACCATTTCTCTCCAGCTGGTTCTGTTTCTTCATATTCATCCTCCCACACAGGGAAGACCTTGGTGTCAGAACACCTTGGTGTTAGAATCCATTTGTGTTCCAATTTTGTTCTCAGAAATGCAGATATGTGCTGAGAGCAGGCCATTGCATCTAATAAAAGTACTCACCACCTCTACGCTGGGGTCTTGGCTTGCCCCGGCATGTCAGGATAAACTGCAGTCTTCCATCAGCTAAGATCTCTGGGATGGACTCCAGAAGGATATGGGGAGAGGTGGGCTTCCCCGGTGCGGACTGACGGATGGAAGTCCGATAATAGTGCTCCTGAATTGTGTATGGATTTTCATGGCCTAGGCAGAGAAGAATCTCATTTTATATCAGGCTGATGGTGAGAAGTATAATCAATCACACCGGCTGTCAGTGTGGGCACTGCGCTGGTGCAACTCAAGCTCCCCTTTGCCTATGGAACAGCATCATGAAAAGAAAAACACACAGGTGTCCTATGGAACATAAGGTGAAATGGGGAATTTAAATGAGGACATATGTATCCATCATCTGCTTGAGAAAATGAAGTTCGATTCCATTTTCATTTCATACCAAAGGAACAAGTCCAAGAAATATCTTTCATCTGCACCTGTAAAAGCAGGTGACAAACTTCATTTTTGCTCCTTCTATAGTAAAAACGAGTGCATCAAGTCAGAGATCAGGCACCTGTGTCTGCCGTGGAATGAGCATGTGGCATTTCAGTTTTAAATGCGTGAATGACGATTGCAAGAGGTCGTCTCCATTGTGAGAGTGTTTAAACTTTTGGGCAAACATGGATATACAGGTTTTTTAAGTGCAATTTTGAAATAATTAGTATGTTTTTATTTTCCAGAACACTTACCCATGAGTGGGAATGGGGCCTCGGTCTTGCCATAATGGACCCACAGCTGGTAATCTCTTTCTGAGCCCTTGGAGAAAAAAAGGACTTGGCCTCAAAACATGTTTTCATCAGAGAGTACTTAAACACGTATTTCCAGAGCATTTCTACATTTCCAAAGAAGAAAATAACTGGGACCAGGGCCAATGCTATCTGATCCACAATTCTGCTCAACAAAGTGGCCTAAGGGTTAAGGAATCACATTTATGCTACTACACTAACGACCACAAGTCTACTCCTGATCACTGTTTCAGCCATCAGCAGACTCCTAGGAGAATGGTATGATTTCCTTTTCCATGACTCTGTCCATGTACACGTACTGCCTGCCAAGACTGCCTAAACAAGGTGACACCTACATGACATCATAAGCTCAGCCATCCAGAAAGAACAGGCACAGGACCAGAAGGCAAGGAAGAGAAAGCAGAACTAACCCATCAGCTTCCACTCCCACAACTCTTACCACGGGGATGGTCAAAAGGAGGGTTCTCAGCTGGAAAAGCAGGCCACAAGAACGTGACTACCCACGCAACTCTAGAAATGCCAGTTGAAACCAGCACATCAGTATCATGCTTCTGTTCAATGTTTTAATTCCTTTCAGGAGCGAGCAAGCCAAAACGAGACTCACAAGGAGTAACCGTTCATCGCCTGATGATAGCCTCATTACTCAGGAAATGCACTAGCAGGCAGGGAGGCTCTCTCATAAACATCATTTACATACATATAGCTTCACTGCCTAAAAATTACTCAGGAGCAGGAAGATCTAACGAAACTCTTGCTTGAAGGTATGGAACCCTTATGCTACATGCCTTAACTGGCACATACAGATACAAATGGGATCCGCTCATCTGTAAATTGAAATTCCTTTTTTTCTGACGAGACTCCAAGAAAAACTCTGGCCATTAAATAAAATCAACTATATTTAAAGTCGAATCTTTGTCACCAACCCCATTCATACAACAACTCACTCTCCTCCAAGGCCTAGTTCTTCTTCAGAGTTCACATACATTACTCATTAGACTTCAGTGCAGGGCTGTATGTTTTACTCAGTACACAGCAACTCGGCAATTCATCCTCCTTTCAAATGTATAACTGACTTGTGTTGCAGTGAAATAATTGGTTTCTTATGCCAACTCCGCTTGCCCCGGCAGCTTTTAGGAGACTTGAATACGTTAGAAAAATCTTGAATATCAGAATAGTATAGAGCTTTCACAGTTACAGGGAACATTTCCAGGAACCATACTATCAAATTGTTCCTTATTTTTCTGCTGACAGAATGGCAAGCTCTTCAGTGACAGGATGGGATTCTGATGGTCCCGATATAAATGCCACTGCATCCTTCAAGGGCACCACAGGCTTTTAGTCACTTCTCATTTGTGTGGAATTTTCTCTTCATCTCAAATACCACATATACATATTAAAAATCTAATTTCTATCAGGAAGAACAATAAAGGCCACACCTATGCATCTGTCAGGATGCAGTCACTTAAAAAGGAAAGTGATGGGCTAGAAATCAGGAAACTCACTACCCACAACAGAGGGTGTGGGGTTAAGCCGGGACACTGGATCCGGGACACTGCCACTGGATCCCCTCGGAATCCTGAGGATGTGCATCCCAACGCAGCACTGATGGCCCATGTATCTGGATTCCCACCACCTACACAGGAGAACTGGATGAGCTTCTCAGCTCCAGGAATGAGCCCTGCTATTGTGCTAAGCATTTGTGGAGGTTGTCCATAGTAGTGAACTCTCGACTACGTGTGCCTGTGTGTCTCTGTTCCAAACAAAGGAAATCAAACATGAAGCATACAAGAGGTGTTTATACACATTCCCCAGAAGCCCAGCTTTCACTCACACCTTACCTTTGCTGAATTTTACAGGCACGGGGCATGTCAGTCTCAGGACCAGTATCTAAAGCACGACTCTCTTCATATATTTTATGTCAACATTCACAATAAGAGGATTTTTAGCAAGTGGATAAGATCCTTGAGAACTGTATCACAACACTTGGGTTTCAATTCCAGCTCTAGCTTCCTGCAAAGGTACACTCTGGGAGGTAACTGAAAATGCTCAAGTAATCAGGTCCTTTCAACTACTCAGGGTTCATCAGTTATATTCCTGGCTCCAGGACATCCTAGGGCACTCTAGCCTTCTGGAGACTGAACCAGTGGAAGGGAGAATGCTCCTTGTATCTGCTTTTCTCTCATCTTTCTGCTTGCTTCTCTCCCCCTCTCTGCCTCGTTATGTACTCTGATTCTCAAAACAAACAAAAAAATCAGACCTGTACTTTAGGGATCTTCATGCTGAGATTATGAGACAGAGCAATCGGGTCAGCAGTTATGGAATCAGGGGAATGGGAGTGTACAGAAACAGCAATCCAAACACACGTCTACAATTTTCATATTAGGACATTAGAAAGCTGACAAAATGCTTTATACCTTTGTGAGATTCAAATTAAAACCCGTGGAAAGTCATCTGAAATTATACCCATGTTTTATTAAACTATGCCTTCCAACTCATGCAAAGTTTAAAATCAAAACATAAGAGCAATGACCACACACAAATATCCCTACTGCATTCTACCCCATGATTTCATGTTTCTAGGGGCAATACACATTGTATATGCAGTTGGTCCCTTATGCCTCATAGTACATCATACAAACACACACACTGTAGGTACCCATGTACCAGTAGCAACATGGAAATACATTTATCAAAGATCAAAGTTGTTATTTTAAAGCAGTTTTCAGGTTACTTACAGTTAATCCTAGCCCTGGCAATGCCATGTTGATAACATCCCTGATGGTGTCTAAATTGTGAGCTGCTAAAATGGCAGACTGTAAAAGAGAAAAGGAGAATATAAACTGGTGATATGGAGAAACATTTCAGCACATGATTACACGATTATAAAATCCTTACCCAGTTAAAGGACAAGTTTGAGGACTATCAAATGAAAAATAAAAAGTGCCAATGCTGAATAATTTATTTGCATGACTTTACATAACTCAGAGCCAGGAGAAAAACTCACATTAAAGTATAGGAAATAGTTTAATATGGTATGGAAAACATAACATAGGATCAAAGAGAAAGAATGTCAATTCAGGCAGGACCCATCAAGGGACTGATTCTCTGCGGCAAAAATTCTTTCCTTCACAGGGAATTGTTCTGCAACGAAGGGCTGGTCCCTCTCCTTCCCCGGCTGGCTGCCTGTTTATGTTCAGACTTGGTCATGTGAGGTTAAGAACCGACTGTGGAGGACATTCTTACTAAACCGCTTTGTAGGAAGCACCCTCACAAAGACAGGCATCACACCCACTTAGATTTCCACTCCCCACATTCATTGACACTGTGAATCCACAGTTCAAGAACAAAAATGCTCAATATTTAAGTCCTATTTTTGAGCTACCTGAAAGCCCTTCCACAGAAATTTGAAGCTCTGCATTATCCATTTACAGATAATTTCCCTTCATTTTGAAGGGAGAATCATCTTTTTATAACTCACGCAGATCATAAAATAATGGTTTATCATGATATATGGAAGCATTACATTCAAAATAATCACTGCCAGGATACCTGCCTCTCCTTGTGATCTTGATATCTTTGTAAACAAAATAAATTCAAGTAAAAGAGTTGGTGAAGATGGATGACTAGGAAAGGTTAGCAAAGGAGATGAGAGTTGGTTAGAATCCTGAGGTAGAAATTCTGCAGAAGCCACAGACACACCACAGAGCAGTTTGGATGGTGAGGTCAAGCAGCAGTGGGAGGACACACAAAGCTGGAAACTGGAGGAAATGCCAGAAGCAGAGACAGAGATGGGAGCAGACCATGGTGTCCGGAATCACGGGCGACATTATCAGATGTGGAGTCTTGCACACCCCACTGATTCTGGGTTCAGACTGCAGCCAGAGAGGAAGAAAGACTCCCGGCAGGTGACTGCAGGGAAGGCGCACACAGTTTTCCCCATTCTTCCACAAAGCAGCTGGACCAGAGGGCACAAGGCACATTTAGATACGAGGGGTGGACCAGCTGTCATTTAGTTAGGAAGGAACTTGGAGGGGATGGACCAGCATCTCATGGTGGCTGTGGTGGCTCTAATGCATGCGTCACTAAGCACAAGCAGTTTACTCTACACAGAGCAATGTAATTCTGATTCTGTCAAGAGGACAGGTCCCCAACTGGTGTTGAACCTGGGCTAGTGGCCAGGGAGGGGGTGGTGCACAGGTCTAGAACTGTGAAGTGCCCAGATTCACACCCTTCTACAGGCCGTTGGCACAAGATACCAAGAGAGGGCCTTCGGAGGTCGCTGGTGCTGGCAATGCCTCTGTTCTCTGCAGTCAGGGCAGACTCAAGGACCTGAGGGGAGCTTCAGCACCCTGTGACTGTTCTGACACAGTACTGTTGAATCACTCCACACCAGAAACAGAAGATACTGAAAACAGGATGGGAAGCAGGAAAGACGTACACACAGGTGATCAGTAGAGGAGGCTTAGACTAGTCACCAGAAAGCATGCGGAACAACAGGCAGTGGAGCAAAACGTGTGCAGAAGAAAATATCAGCTAAAACATCTTTTTCAAGATTCGTCAAAAAGTGCCATTCAGTAGTGAACTGGAAACATCCATTTTCAGGAAAAAGAAACTTAGGAACGCAACATGCACTAGAACTGGAAAGTACTATAGGAAACGGTTGTTTCTGTGAGATAAAATTAATGAACATTAGAAGGAAACTGATCTCCCAATATGAGTGAGTAGCATTGGTGTTGTATGAATATCTGCTGCAAACAACTCTGTTGAACTTTTTCCCCTGCAACGGCACTTTGTGTGATCTGACACTGGCATAAAGCACAGAGTACATCTGTTGTGTTGGTCACACCCAACAACATATTGGCTAGTGTACCCTAACTTCAGAAATCAAGTGTGATCCCATTGAAACTGCTCCTTCCAACAGCATTCAAAAAAATGAGGCAGACACACTCTGCTCTCCTAAATGCTTCATCCCTTCAGAATTCTACTCAGTTCTGGCAAAGTAGAAGTTAGGTGTAAGCAGCTCAAAGCAGCAGCCGACCCTGTGGAGTGGGTCCTGTCCCAGAAAGGGAGCATCACAAAGTGATGCTCGACGGGAATATGAAAAACAGGTGGAAGCATTGTTTCAATTGGTGTTCAATTTCCAGGTGAGGCCTGGACGGTGGCTGCACAAGAATATGATTTTATTTGGGCTTGTGCAGTGTTCAAGGATTAAAGGGTACACCACATGGAACTGACTTCAGAAAAGGCACATGAAGACACCTATCTAGAGGGACAATGAAAAGAAATTTTTAAGAATCCAAACAGGACAAAATGTCAACCAAACAGGCACATCTGGGTTACAGCCTATACGGTGCATGGCATACCCATCTCTAGTTTGTACATTGCATTCTCTTAAAATATTCCATCAGAATAAATGAAAGTATTTTAACAAACATGAAAACTGGAAATGAAATCATCATCTGAAAGTAGTAAAAATCAGAGGGAAAGATTTATTTCCCAGAATACTGCCTTAGAAAAATAATGTTTTTAAGAATGAAATTCTATGGATATTCAACGGGAGATTCACGTTTTTAGCACAAGCACTGAATCACCAGATTCCATTGCTTCACATAATCTCTTACTTGATACACATGAAGTATTGCATGTACATCTGAAGATACATTGATACAAGGTTCTTCTATCACGCTCTCACTAACCCTCCAACACTCCCAGTTCCTCTCCTCTCCTCTCTTCCTCCCTTCTCTCTTTTTCTCTCCTGTCACTTTCTCCAGCCCTCCTATCCCTGTGTCTCTTTCATTATGGCTAAGTCATATAGTTGTAGTTTAAATTTTTTTTGGTGAAAAGCATACTTACACTGGAAGAATTATTAATATTACGGGTAGTGATTTTAACCAGAGTATTCTGCAATCCATCCATCTTCTGGCTTTGGGTGATTGATCTAATAAAATCCATAAAATACACAAATAAATTAGCCAATCATTCTTTTCAAATCAACCCATGTTTATATATATATGTATATATATAATTCATATATGTGAAAATTTTGCTTGAGTTATCGAAGACACATATTTGTAGACTATGCATGTCTATGCTCATATATCTGTAGCATTTTTACTCTTATAAGATGTATCCATGGAAAACATCTGCATTTAGAGTGCCTTACCAAGGTCAAAATATGGGTAGGGAAGTAATTTGGGAAAGGAACATGTGGTCTTGAAAATAATTTCTGTGATATGTCAACCGAGCATTCTTGCCTGCACTGAAGGAACTGACGCCACCAACACACGACCTAAAAAGGGTAACAGGCAGTGTTGCTGTGAGACTCACCCAGCACAGCAGCCTGGATTTACAGGAATTTACTATATACTGAGGACCATGGTTGCTTCATTCAAAAGGTTTTAGGCAGAGAAAGAATGAGGGGTGCATCTAGAACTTCCTCAACAATGAATATATCCAAGGGAGAAACAGTCTGAAGATGATCTGAAGTGTTATTAAGGAGGGTTCATGTGGTTACATTGTTTCCAGAGATTATGTTCTCTGATCACAAACTAAAGACACAAAATGTGTATCCTGCACAAATACCTTTCCAGAAAGCAATGCCATTTATCCTTCAATTCCACAGACCTGCAAACAGAGAAGAGGGAGGAAATATTACACTATGTAAAAAAAATTGATTCCATGTGATTTAGAATTTCAATTTAGATAAATACATTAGCAGGCATTCGACGGCAACAGTAGCTCAGGTGTAAGTGCTACTTTTCCCTGCCCCTACACGTGGGCTCTGGATGGACTCTGCTCTTCCACAGCAGAAACTGATCTGAAACTAAAGCCCGAGTTTCAACAGTGGGATGCTAACTCAGTGACCACAGGAAAGTTTCCACTAATTAAACCTGAGTGTTCTTGTATTTTGAAGTATTATACAAATGTAAAATACACTATGACTCGGGTTAAGTCCAAATGAAGAAACTGACCATGTGGATGGAATACTCAATTCAGAAATAAGGATATAACTTGTGGGGGGTGGGCGTGTGGAATCCATATTACTGTAATTGTTCATAGGGATTGTAGAATTAGCGTATGTTAAACAAATATATAGGAAACATTTTTCAGAAGTATGTGTGAGGAATGTCAGCTCTCCTACTGCTAAAAGACAAATGCTTAAAATCCTTTCTGAAATATCATGGATGTATCTGCTAAGGATCAAACACGCATGGACTTATAAATTGCTAGCATTCAGAACAGGTATGGCTAACTACAGATCACATAAAATTGAGCACTTGTGAGACTGGGTACATTCACCATCCTGTGCATGCAAAACTCTGTAATAATATTTTGTTACAGAGTATTTTCATTATCCCAAGAATAAACTCTGAACTCAGTAAGCAGCCATCCCAGTTCCCCACTGCCACCAGATCCTACACCACATCACGTAACTCCCTCAGCACCACAGCGTCACGCACTAGCATCTATACCTACAAGAGGGTTTTCCATCCCCATTTTCACCAATCTTGAGAGGCGTGTTTATTTTTGCAGCATGTGTTTTTAACTTTATGCTGATCAAACTTCATCATTTTCCCCTGTTGTGGACTGTGCTCACTGGCTCTGTATTTCAGGGGATATATAATGGAAGTGTAGCGGGGACTGATCCGTTCAGATATGGAGACAAAGCACTCTGTGTCTCTGTGCATACAGACCAGAGATGGACACCCAGTGAAAGAACTGAATACATCCAAGCAGTAAGCTGATGGACTCGCTGACAATGTCCATGCCTGCATTGTAGGGTAACACTTCAATAACAGCATGATGGGCTTGTGACTGTTCATGAATGACATCAACTGTACTAGAGGGGAAATCAGTGGGGAAGACAGGGACCTTGGGGAAGGGCACAGGCAACCCCAGAGCCTGTGTCCACATCATAAAACAAAATAAATTTTTAAATGTAATAAAAAAAATGTGAGAGACAATCAGAATTCCAATTTGCGGGTTCACCTCCTGATTGCCCACAACTACCAAGTATGTCTCTGGGAGCTGAGAACTCATTGCAGGCTCTTCCTGTGGGGAGCAGAACCCCAGTGCCTGAAGACATCACCACTGCTTCCCAAGGTCTGCATTAACAAGAAACCGAAGTCAAGGTAAGAACTAGAAGTGGAACCTGGGTTTTCCAACGTAGGATAGAAGTTTCTTAAGTGCTAGGCTAAACACTCATCTTGTAGTTTTTTAAAATTACTGTTGTTAACCTAGATATGCAATCCAATTTTGAATACATTGCCTGTAATTTGACAGCTGTATTAAAATGAATAAAGCAGTGTAAGGGGGTGGGGGTATGGTGAAATAAATGCACCTCACTTCAAGGCAGCTAATTTAGGTCCTGGCTACTCCACCCTTTCGGTCAGCTTCCTATGAATGCATCTGAGAAGCAGCCTGTGGTGGCATAAGTACTTGTACATCCACCACTCACAAGTGAGATCTAAAAGGAATTGTGAGGCCTGGTGCCAGTTTGACACAGCCACAGCTGTTAAAGGCATTCAGAAATACACCAGTGAATGAAAAAAAAAACTTTGACAAAGTAGAAGACACACAAATGCCATGACTGAAGGCATTGCGAGTCAGTGGTAATTATAGAATCAGATCAAAATGTTTCCTTTTCCCAAAATTACGTTTGTGGGGGATTTAATTACACATCTGTATATTTCCTGGGCTAGGCAAAGATGACTACTACTATTCATAAAAAAGTGATATTACAGGATTCAGAAGTGGTACTTACGAGAACTTAGCCGTAAAATTTTGCAAAGGCCATCCCAACTTCAGTGATTTTAATTCAGGACTGTCACCATGCTCCACAGTATTTTTAGCAAGCCATATGTTGTTTATTGGAACCCGGAGTTTGATTTTGAACTGCTTTTTGTACCTAGAGAAAGATTATCAAATGAGATGTTTCTCAAATGTGATAGGAACAGCTCATTCCCACATATTCCCTCTTGGTGCACAGTACAAGTTCGGGTCAGATGGGCCATTGCTGGGTGTGTCCTAAGTGAGGGATGACCCAGGGCACCTACAACACAGATGGGCCATTGCTGGGTGTGCCCTAAGTGAGGGATGACCCAAGGCACCTACAACACAGATGGGCCACTGCTGAGTGTGCCCTAAGTGAGGGATGACCCAGGGCACCTACAACACAGACGGGCCATTGCTGGGTGGTTTCCTTTCTTAATACTGAGTGCAGTAAGTACACAACAAACTCTATCTTAAAGATGTTACATTTTAAACTCATTCCCTGGTTATCTATATCTTACTGAATTCAACAGTGTTGTGGGGAGTTGGAAAAAAATCCTTAAATACTACATGAATTATTTCCAAATAAGAGAGACAGACTCAAGTCTTGGAATAGCTTTAGTGCGGAAAGATTTCAAATATGTTTGAATCTCGAGTTTTTAGAGCAGGAGTGGGGAACATCTGGTTCCCAGGCTGTATGAGAACAGAAAAGTCATTTGGGATAGTTTGGTCAAGGCAACTGCAGGCTGGATTCAAAATGCAATAAATTCATAATTTTTAATGTTGGCACTTCGACTCATTCAATGAATGATGTTATAAATATTCAAATGGCCCCCGGCAGAAAACAAGTTTCTTCACCGCTGTAATAACCATAGCTTATTTCAAATTTCCCTTCTTAAGGTCTGGTTCAAACAACGTGCCTCAACGATTCTGGCTAAGGCTGTACTGCCATAGCCGACAGTCTACAACCAAATCACAACTACAATGCAAAATGCGTCCCAGCCGAGTGCTCAGAGTGTGATGAGTAAGTGCAGAAAATGGCCCCACTTTTCTGCTACAGTCACTGGGTGATCAGCAGCTTCAGCAGTGTCCTTGCTGGACACAGGTGTGGCCCAACCCAGCTTCACTTTGACATGTTGTCTTCCTCGTTTTCAACTCTTTCAAGTGAATTATAGAAGCAAGCAGTGACAAGCCTGAAGAAAGATGCTCAGGGTTCAGGGCACAGCAGCGTAGGACTCTTGGAGTCCATCTAATCATGCAACACAGGAGACCTCGTGTGGAAAGACCCATAACATCCTGGGGGAAGGAGCCTTAGCACAGCAGGGCCTCTGGTCGCCTGAGTCAGGCAGCTTGGGGCACTCAGTCTAGAACAGGCGGCTGCTTCTCATGCCAAAGGCAGTTTAAATGTTGCAAGGACTCCTCTCTGACACTACCTTATTCTCTGCACCACATCTATCCTCCTATAAGAACACAGTCTACATTTGCCACAACCTTCAATTATCTGCTTGCTATTTTATCATATGTATGAATCCCAAGAAAAGAGGAACCCTGACCCTCCTATTCTTGATTGCATTCTCTACAAGCAAAAGATGCAGAATAAATCTTCACAGAATAATTCATAATTAAGGGAGAAGCCCAAAACATTTGCAGAGACCAAACTAAACCGCCCTGTTTACTTAGAGAAAGTACACAAAAATGATTTTAAACCAGGAAAGCATGCTTGGAATGCACCTACTTGTTGTTTGAAATGAGCAGCACATCACTGTACAGAAAGGCATGACGCTTCTTGACCTGGTTATTACTGGTCAGCTTCACGGGTCCATGCAGCAGGAGGCGGCGTTGGGGGGGCTCCGGTGAAGTCATGGCTGCTGGGCCATCAGTTTTACAACCACGGTTGGGCCTGCTCAACATCAAACACCACAGAGCCATGATAAAACAATTGACAGAATGAGCTTTATGCAAAACATCTGGGGTGACACATGACCAAATTATAGCCTCACTTTCCCAAAAAAGGATCTCCAACTAAATGTAATGGGGTTCTGTGTTTAAAAGCCTGAAAGAGCAGAGGTGAGAGACGCAGACAGATGGGGAAGACCCTCACGGGAGAATCTAGGGGAAACCAGAAAACAGCAAGTCAGAGCAGAAAGAAAAGGTGGAAGCCACTGGTCACATCAAATGTGAAGGTGTGGTGTGAGATCAGCAGGCACTGATCATCGGATTCAGTAACACGAAGGCCATTGGTAACCTTGGACAACCGTTGGTGGAGTGCCGGAAGGAGTGCTTGCTAGATAGGCTGGTAGGCAGAATGTCCCCCCATCAACCCCCCCAAAACGTAAGTCTTAAACACTATATGACGTAACCTAGGAATGTGTCAATTGCAAAAAGAGAATACAGATTGAAAAAGTGTGAAAAACCTTCACATGGGGTTGACTGCCCTAGTAGGCCTAAGCTAACCAAGTGGGATCTCCAGATCAGAGCTGTCATCCAGCATTTTTTAATGATGTTTGTCAAGACATACTTATAATTGGGTCTCAGGTTGGCATGATTATTTATACACTAAATAGGCTCCCCATCTTATCCAAATAAGTATTCTCATTAAGGCAGTGTGGGAGTGCTAAAAAGCACCAGATCATACTGCAAGTATCTAAATTTTCTTAACACAAAGCCATGTTTAGATGTGAACTGCTTGAGTTAGGACCATCTCTAACAGGTGTATGTGGCCATAAAAGTTAAACCCATGGGCCTGGGAAGAACACAAAACTCTTTCCTAAACAGGAAAGCTCCTCTGTAGATTGCTTTTCAGGAGGGAACTGCTTCCCACTGAGCTAAGGAATTGTCTCCCTGATGATACAGGGCCTGCTCTGGAGGTCAGCAGTGCCACATCAGCCGAACCTGAGTATCCTCTCATGTTATCAACAACAAAATGACCAATTACTCGCCATCTGGGTTAACAAGTTCACAACTCCTCCTGGACTACTAGTCAGCTTGGGTGATCACAAGTACAGGATGAAAAGATTACCTAGAACCGCGGGCCTGTGGACGAATTCCAGGAGTGGAGTCCTTTTTGGCTCCTAGAAACATTCCCGTTCCCTACGCTGGCCGTAGGGAGAGACGTGGCTAGACTAGCACGCAGACGCTGGCCACACCACTAGGACGAGTGAGGGTTCTGCAGTAGCCAGGCCAGCCCACCACTGTGATGTCAAGAGTTCTAAGGCTCATGCCATAACTGACCAACTGACAAACTCACACACCAGTCTGCTGTGTTTGGGCCCTGACTTTCGATTCCTCCAATTTAATCTGAGGTAATCATTCCTGCACATGAATCCTATAGATGAATAAACCTTTCATTCAGTTTGTCCAAGTGTCAATATTTCCCTAAACTATACCATAATATTATTACTGTGTCATTTTCATAGTGAAATTACATAGTACTGTAGATAACAATTAGTATAAGCAACATATGTTTAACCCCGTTTTCTACTCCCTGGCACTAGGTGATCTGTCAAAAGAAGTTCATGTTACTGGGCTCGGCGGCGTGGCCTGGTGGCTAAGGTCCTCGCCTTGATCCCATATGGCCGCTGGTTCTGGTCCCGGCAGCTCCACTTCCTCTCTGTCTCTTCTCCTCTCAGTATATCTGACTTTGTAATGAAAATAAAATAAATCTTTAAAAAAAAAAAAAGAAGTTCATGTTACTTACAGCTTTGAAGGTTGAAAGTCCACAATCGTGTTCCCCCCACTGACTCAGCTGCTCTTCCCAGTTCAAGGTCCAGCACCTTCACACTGTGTCCTTGTGCGGCAAGGAAAGACAGACCAGGGCTCCAAAGTGGGAGCGAGGTGGGGGACTCAACCCACAGCAGTCTGTTTTCATTTCTGTCACTGAACTCTGGACTTTCCACCCTAAATGCCAAAAGAAGAAATGGCGTAAAGATGAAGCCTAGCTAGCTGCAGTATTGTTTCAGCATATCACAAACATAAAATACTTATTTATCCTATTTCTACTCTTCAGTTTTTAGATGAGCGATGAACTGTCTATATAGGAGAGAAGGTTGCATAGTGGTCATGGCAGGATCGTGGCAATCAAACCATGTGTCTCTTGAACCCTATTAGGTATTTGCCATGTACAGGGCACTGGTAAAATCCACGATTTTATTAGTCTCAGTGTCTCCACTCCAAAGCACAGGTGACAGTAAAAGCACCTCAGAGGACTTACGTGAGTATAAAATAAGAGAACAGAAAACTTAGCAAGCCAACTCACATTGCACTCTCCTAGTAGTTTCAAGTATGCTTATTGAAGACAGGAAAACAGTCTTTTTCAACATAATCAACAATACTATGGATGTTTGTCCAAGCACAAAGAGAAATGCTGGAGAATACATCACACACTACAGCCCAGGGAGCAATTACCAAACAAAAAGATACTGCAAGGCACCTTACAGACAGTGTTTCATTGCCTCAACATCAGCTTCTGAGACAGGAACAATCTACAAATGGAGAAAACGAAGCTAAAGAGAATCGTGCCGCATGGGGACCAGAGACTTAGAGTTAGTAGAATGAGGACTGTCTAATCTCTAATCCACAGAGTTTCCCTACAAACAAGCAGCTTTCCCAGATATAAAAGTGGAAAATTGCCATCCCAGTGTGAAACCACACCCTGCTCAGGTAGGTGGCAAGATCGTATTCCTGACACTGACCTGCAGCTTTTCCACTTTCTGCAGCTGCATATGACGCTCATTTCCAACAACTTCTTCACAGCCTTGGTTCTGCACTCCTCAGTCCTCGTGCGAAGCTTGCTGCTAACTCTCAGACAGCCAGTTTGCATTAGCTCCCAGAACTACCTATAGAGGCCTGTTACATGAAGCAGTCAGACCCTGGCATTGAACAGACTGGAATAGCAATCAGAAAACAGCGAGTTCTAATCTGTGCTTTCTCTGATTACTCTTGCCCACCTCAAGGGCAGATGCAACACTTTCAGCTAGGGCTCCATAAGTCAACCCTTCACACATCTCATTTATTCTGATTTCCTTCCTGGGCCCTTGTCACTGCAATGATCCTTCCTGCAGCTGGCCCTCTGGACGCCTGTATCTTTGCCTCCTCCAAGGAAAGGATCCCCATCAGCTGATGTCAAGTACCATTTGCTCACTGCTCCTTACTGCCCTCTGCTGTCCAGAACTACTTGTAATATTTCACCTCCCAGGCTGTTGGCATCAGACTGGCAACTTCATTCAGATGAGTGAATACTAACACACCAAATTTGAGAATATGACACAAAAGTAACTACATACATGAGCAACATTTAAGAAAATTTTTGAAAAATCCAAAACAGCTTTAAATCTTTGTGCATTCCTATATAAGGAGCACAAATTGAAGAGAAATGAGGTGTTTAATACCTTAAGAGAAAATGCCTCAATATGACTCCCAGTAACTGTTCAAGACTCACACACACTACAAACATTTATACACTCTTTTTCTAAGATTTATTTATTTTTATTGGAAGGTCTGATATGCAAAGGAGGAGAGACAGATTGATTCACTCTGTTGATTCACTCCCCAAGCAGTCGCAATGGCCGGTGCTAAGCCAATCCTAAGCCAGGAGCCAGGAGCCAGGAACCTCCTCCAGGTCTCCCACGCGGGTGCAGGGTCCCAAGGCTTTGGGCCGTCCTCAACTGCTTCCCCAGGCCACAAGCAGGGAGCTGGGTGGGAAGTGGGGCCACCTGGATTAGAACCGGCGCCCATATGGGATCCTGGCGTGTTCAAGGCGAGGACTTTAGCCGCTAGGTCATGGCACCAGGTCCTATATACACTCTTACATCTTAGTTGTAAAATGTTTTTCTTCATCAGAAAATTTGTCAAGTTGCTATATCAATAAAAAAATATCAAATGCAAGAATGCTCCAATTGCACTACAGAGGTTTCTGTTCCTACAGGCAGTTAAAAATCCAGAAGTCCCCAGAAAAACAATCTTCCTAATGAGCTTATTCGTCACATTATCAACCTAGTTGCCATTTGAAGAAGTGTACTATGATTAAGAGCACATATAAAGAGAAGCGCAGAGTAAAGTTCTGGCATCAATGATGATGCCAGCTCAGAGACATGCAGAAAATGCACCCCTCGGGTCTGCGACAACATGACTGGCATTTCAAGCTACAGAAAACATTGTAAGCCTTTCAAACAGGTGGTTTCAATTTTTTTATATAACTTGTATAATACATGGGATAACAGAATCTCAAGAGCTAAGTGGTTTTTCGGTCTGCAGTCCTACTTCTGATTGCTACATTCCCTTATGAGCTGCATGTAAGCAAGCTTTCCAAGAACCAACTGGCAACACAAGGAACAAGGGACTGGACACTGTCTCTTGTCTGGGATTGTTATCAAGGCACAGCTTGTAGTAAGAACGTGGGATTTACTAGTCCCTCAGCTGTTAAAGTTAAAGAATGTGACTTACCTTTATCGCGGCTACTCTCAGTCTCCTTGCCAAGTCACAAATGCTTCCTGCATCTTCACTGGCCAGCAGTGCTTCCCAGTGTCTGGTCTGATACAGCCAGCGAGCAACCTTCCATTTGCTACGAACGTCGCACCATCCAAGTGGAGACATCTTTTTTCTTTCCCCAAATGAGCCATGGCCCTGGTTCTGGCAGGCTCCCTGGAAACAGCATTCATAATGACAAGCAGACTATCAACAAAGGTATTCAACACACAACTTCCTTCTTTAACTTTTACCTAGGACTATCTGTATCTGTGTATCTTAAAGGCCATTTATTACATTTTCATAATTATTAAAACCATTTCTTTTATTTAATCATTAAAATATAAAATAGGGCAATGACTACACCTTCGCCTGTGTCACATCTGCAGCTATTTTTGTCACACAACTTGCTCCAAGTTTACCTCTGCTAAGGTTTATTTGCATGTAAAAAATACTAGCCTTAAACCTTACAAAGGAAAATGTAGATCACAGCAAAATTCTCTACCCTCACTGGGCATTGTAGATTCTTCAAAAACCCACACAATATTGTCAGGGAAATTATGAAATTAAGTAATTACCTAAGGTACTGACATCCAATTTTCTTCCCTCTTTAAAATCAAAAACTGCACTTTTTTTAAAGCAAGAAAACCAGGGAAAGAGAGAAGTGGGAATTATGTTTGGTGCCCTCCACGTGTTCTAGTCACCATTACTGAAACGACATATTTTAGAAGAAGCCACACTGCTGTGCAAGGGCTTCAAGGGCCACTGGCCATCAACCATGCAAGAATTTCTTGTCCTGTGCCTTCTGTGGCCATAGCTTCCACAGTGCTCCAAGCAGACCAAGGCCTGGTGCAGCCACATATGAGGGTCACTGCCTACCCCTAGTGTGGCACGGCTTCTCCAAGCACTGTGTGTGAGCACACCACCACAGCTCACAACACAGCGGGTTATCCTGTGTCTGAGCTACCTTGTCCACAGGTTCCACTACAACTTGGAGCTACTCAAGCACAAGGAGATACACCAGCTGATCATGCCTGGGCAGCAGAAAATGTCACGGTGCTCAAGGCCGAGGCACCGACCAAGGTGCTTCAGGACTTGCTGGTGGGCCCTGGCCTGGAGCGGGCAGCATCACCCTGCTAAAGAAAGAGACAAAGGCAGACTAAGACAACAGTGAACATACCAAACATGCAATGTTTCATACAGGACATTACGAAACGCAGAAACCTCATACTTGGGAGTTACAGAAAAACTTTATTTAATACCTTTTCAGGGGAAAGAAATCATTAAGGCATGGGAGAGATGGAGCAACTGCTGTGGCCCAACATGTTAAGCCTCTGACTGTGGTGCCAGACATCCATGAGTGGCCGCGGCTTCAGGTCCAGCTCCTGCTCATGTGCCTAGGAAACCAGTGGAACACACAGCAGGTGCTTCTGTGTCATCCCACCACACGAGACACCCAACAGCCTCCTGGTTTCAGCCTAGAACAATAGCAGTTGAAGCTGTTTGAGGAATAAATGAAGGAATTTCCAGCAGATGGAATGTATCTCTCTCATTCTTTCTCATCCACTGATTGCAAAATCAATCATGGTTTGCTTAAAAAAGTATTTATTGGTCTGTAACTTAGAGATACAGAGAAAGGGTGAGACAGAGATTTACTCCCTAGACGTCACCAGTTGCCAGGGATGAGCCAGGCAGAAGGCAGGAGCCCAGAGCTGCTTCTGGGACTGTCAGACGATGCCAGGGCACCAGCATTTGCACCTTCTTCCACTGCTTTCCTTAGGCCGACAGCAGACAGCTGCACTGGGACTGAAGCAGCCAGCAGACGGACCACCTCCCGTACGGGAGGCCAGCATGGCAGACCACAGCTGTTTTTAAAGATCTACTTATTTTACTTGGAAAGGCGGAGTTACAGAGGAAGATATCAAGAGAGATCTTTCAATTGCTGTTTCACTTCCTAAATGGCTGCAATGGTTGGAGCTGAGCCAATCTGAAGCCAGGAGCCTCCTCTTGGTTTCCCACATGGGTGCAGAGGCTCAACAACTTTCCCAGGCCATAGGCAGAACCCCAGTTCTGTATTTCCAAATTCAACAGCATGACGTTAAAAAGACTCTGCCCCTTGGCCTTGGCTAAGTCCTTTCAGCTTCGACACCATGGCTTTCCCCCAGACCCAGCCTTCTTTGCTCCTCTGGAAGTGCCTCCACCTCCACACACCCAGGCTTCACAGCTGAAGTCCTCATCTCTGCCCAGAGACAAGCCCTCCTCCACACTTCCCCTGCCAATCTGAGTATCAGCAAAGGAGAGAGGCAGAGCTTGTGTCTTAACCGCTACCCTGGAAGACCAACTCAGAAGCACACAACCAGTGTCGAAATGGTTACTGCAACAAAGTCACCATAACAGCCAGCAGCTGCCAAGCCTCCTCTTCATCTAGCATCAGCATGGCGTCTCCAGCTAGCATTGCTTTGTTCTTACCACCTTGGCTATCTGGGCTCTCTTGGCTCTCTCCAACATGCAGGCAGAGGTCATGAAATCCACAAAGGTAAAACAAGTAAGTGTCTTCCACTTTAACAATTATTCACTAAGATGCTAAATGTGTACTCAGAAAGTCACGGCTACATGCAAGCTGACAGTGTTCTAAAGGACACGGGACCCACTCCTACATTATTTGTTCTAGTTCCCTCAGACACAAAACAAAAGTTTTCAAAACAAAACATAAAGCCATTATATCAGGGTAACAAGAACAACAGGTGCACGTAAGCATTTATGCAGATGTTCAGGCCGGCAGTAAACCACCTTCCCTCTTCATTCAACACTTGTGAGGGTGAGCAGAACAGGAATCAAAGCGTGTTATCCTGACAAGCACGCCTGACCCAAAGAATGTGAAGACTAAACTGACAATTTTCATTACTCAGTCATTCAGCCTGATTTACAGTCGAGACAGAAAACATGTCTGAAAAGCATCAAACTCATCAACAAATTGGATACAATAGGTCAGTCTCTCTGAAAGTATTCCATCTTACCAATTCCAGCCAGTACTTTGGATGGCTCTCCTCTCACATCCTATCAAATCTACATAGAACCGGAACATTCCCAATCCCAGGATGAGGGCACACACGCCCAGAGATCACCTGCAGTGGAAACAACTTAGCCTGACGCCCCACCTTGGCACAAAAGCAGCATTCCAAGTGCACTGACTTGTCTATGTGATCGTCTTGCCTCAACTCAAGCCATATTTTCCTACTTTGAGAAGCAGGGCTAAGGAAAAAAAAAAGGCACAAGCTATCAAATACCCACAAAAATCCTCCTGACACCTGTGCTCTTAGACACCACAAGCAAACTCCAGGACTCGCCAACAGCAGGTTCAGCAACAAGCCCGACAAACTGAGTCAGGGAGGGTTGCACTTAAACTTCAGAGCATTTTCATTTGTCTCTAAACTTGGAGTGCACACACAGATCCCTCAGGACCACGGGCTTGTTGGGCCTCAGACCTGAGCTAACCTGGGCCAACCAGGACCAACCTGGACCTGCCAGCCTCCATCACAACACCCTCCCCCGTCTATCAGTGTGATGCTACTCAGGGTCCTCCCAGCCCTGTGCAGGTCACACAGCCATGCAAACAAAGGCCCCCACACTTCTCCCCTGCCTCTCCTTCCGACGACAGGGCTCCTACCTTGACCTTGGCGATGGATCTCCTGAGGTGGTATCCTGAACGTAGAGCGCAGAACCCATCTTCGGACACAAGTGAAGGCGCTGCTTGCAGCCGGCAGCTGCAGCTGCGGCTTAAAGCAGGCGCGCGGCCCGAGGGGCGGGGCGCGCAGCGGACGGGCTGGGGCAGCAGGTGGCAGCAGGCAGAGGCGGCTTAAAGCAGCACCCAGCAAGCAGGTGGACATGGGCAGCGGGGCTGGCAGCCATGTCCGATGGCACAGGGGGCTTAGAGAGGTTTGGGCAGCAGCCAACGGGCGCGGGCAGCAGGCGGCCTCTGGCCCCAGTGACTGGTGACTGCAGGCAAAGGCATCTTAAAGTGCCGCAAAGCAGCAGAGGGATCTGGCGCCAACAGATGACAAGGGGCGGAAGAGGCTTGTGGTGGCGCCCAGCATCAGCATGCAGGCGGACAGGCATGCAGGCGGCGCTGGACGCTGGTGGCCACCGGCAGAGGCAAAGTGCGGCGGGGCTACGCCAGCCGCTTTTGGAGGTTGCTAGAGGCTGGGCGCAGACGGCTGGCGGCGGCCAGAGGTGTCTTAACTCTGCCTTGAAGGTGCGGGCTGAGTCCAGAGGCTGGTGGCAGCGCGCAGCACCTCCGGGCAGCGCGGGCGGCAGTTGGCCGCGCGCAG
Organism: Ochotona princeps; assembly: GCF_030435755.1. NCBI lineage: Eukaryota > Metazoa > Chordata > Mammalia > Lagomorpha > Ochotonidae > Ochotona > Ochotona princeps. The sequence continues at coordinate 2,621,052 of NC_080856.1, read as the reverse complement.
CAGCAGGGCTGGGCCGAGGGAGGCTGTTGGAATCCCGCCAGGGGAGCCGGTAGCGGCTCTAGCCTTGGCTGCTGGCCGCTGCGAGCAGACATTTAAAGTGGCTCCAGCGGCTGAAGAGCGCTGGCAGCAACAGGCGATGTGGGCCACGGGTGGCATGCAGACATGCCAGCTGCGGGGTTGGTGGTGCCAGGCAGAGGTGGCTGATCATGGGGCCCAGACCATGTCACCAACAGAAAGTGGGTTGAACAGCAGACGTTGAACGGCTCAGGATCAGGCGGGCCGCTCAACTGGAGGAGGGCAGCAGCTCATGAATGGGCTCAGGCAGGTGGGGGTAGCTGTTCAGGGAGGCGGGTGCAGACCAGGAAGGAGGAGAGGCAGGAAATGAAGGTGCCTCCCCACACGTGGGGGTCATCCAGGGCTCCTCTGGGGGGGGCACCCACACCCCACCCACAAAGCTAGCTAAAAAGTATAGCTCCTTGACAGCTTATGTTCAAAGGGAGACTTTGGGTTCCTGGCAAGAAGGAAGCACAGGTAGAGGCCCCAGAAAATCGGAAAGTTTAATCAAGCCGTTTTTCACAGGATGTTCCAGGGAAGCTGATGTTGCAACATTGTATTACTCCAGGTGCCGGGAGAGTTGCAAAACAACCCTCAGGGTCAGACTTGTATTTGTAGTATCCAAGAATAGATGTTGTCTGAGGAGGAAGGGTCTTCCTGGACTCCTCTCCTAATGCTTGTGTGAGCTCAGGCTGCTCTCAGGCCTTGAGAGCACCGGCTGCCATCATGGCGATGCCCGGCCAGCCTCGTGCCCCACACTAGAGAAAGGACCCTGACAAGGGCCTGACTCAGCTGTACTGGCAATTCTGGCTGCACTGTGCCCTTGCCAAAAGAAAGCATGGTAATGTGTTTGTATCTGAACTGAACTTTCTCGCTCCCGTTAAAATGAAGTGTAATAACAATTCCTTAGGAAAATTAACATCTTGCTGTGATTAACTCATAGCCCCCCACAAAAACAGGATTAAATCTTAAGACCTATGTCATGAGAATTCCCTAAACTACCCGCACAATAATGTAAAAGGGAATAAATCATGACTTTCATGCACATCCATGACACAGAAGACAAAAAACAGGACAAAATAGTGATGTTTCTGTTCGGCCAAGCAGAAGCAGCTCCTGAAGGCGCTGCGTGCAAAGGGCAAGCCAGGAACCCCTGGTGCTGCACGCACTCCACTGCCAAAACAGTGTTACAGTCACCAGCGACCATCACAACCAAGTTTTATTACAATGCAAGGCAAGGCAACCGACCGACCAACCAGGCAACCAACCAAGTGGGACCAACACCCCGTAACAGAGTGCAGCCCCGGGCAGCACATTCATAGAGTGTTTATAGGGACAGTTTACTAAAGCTCGTTGTGGTTGGAGCCTGTGCCTGGCTCTTCTCTGGCTTAGTAGTCAAGATAACCAGACTTAGGCCTTGAAGCCACCTGTGAGAAAACCAGACTCAGACCTCGATTCCTGGGAACTGACAACTATTCATGCTGAAGCTCATGTAGACAGCTTGGCCCGTGAGTTCACAGTCTCACACAGTTCCACAGCCAAGCAAGCAAAGCAGAAATTGTAAAAGTGAAAAGTACTGCAGTGAGCCATGAGCCATCTTACTCCATTTCGTTCTCAACTCTACACTGGTTTCCCTGGAACACCAGCAGCGACTGAATCCCGGTGCTGTCTCTCCTTGCTGCCTCCCTCTGGCCACAAACAAAAGAACTTCACTAGCTTTAGTGCCATCTCTGCCGAGGTCAAGCACACTGTCGTCCAGAAATGCTTCCAAGGCAGAGGTCTGCACAGAACACCACTCGTCATGATGACACGCCAAGGCCACAAGCATGCACGAACTCAGGAGCTGCCACCTGCCCCATCCCCCACATCTGAGACGTAGAAAAGCCCAGTGCTGTGTAGCCTGGGCGGCCATCTCCCTCATGGGTCACCCTGCCATGGGGAAGTGGTCCTGGGCTGTCTCCCACCAGGGAGCAGGCTCGCTCTCTCTTTCCTTCCACCACCTATCTGCCATCTCCTCCCCACAACCCCCCAGGCATGAGTTCTCTGGCCTGGCGCCTGTGCCAGACGGTGAACTTCACTGGAGAGTGCTCCCAATAAACCTTACTTTGAGCTGAACTTTTATTCTGTGTGGATTTCTGGTTCTGAACCCCAAATTTAAACCCAACAGTTCCTACTAGTGGGAAAGGCAAAACCATGGGTAAGTGGGAGAAAGCAGGGCAGGGGAAGATGACCATGGGAAAGGAGAGAGGGGATAGAGAAGAGAGGCTTCCTGCCATAGTAACAGGAGGGGGCTCCTGGAAGAGCTGCCCGTGCCCCAGGAGCAAGCCGCAGCCGGTGACAGCAGGAGTGGGTACGGAAACACCTCTGTTCCTCGCTCCTTGCAGAGTGAGTACTCAGTCTTGAAGCCCAGGGATGGTTACTGTGGGCACTGGAGTGTAAACCACTGGGCTGAAGATCATCCCTGCTCCACCACCCAGCAGGTCAGGAAAACAAAACTGAAATATTTATCCACCCACTTTCCTCCATATCTCAACCCTCCTCACCCTAACCAGAGACCCACCTCAACTATGTAAATAATATTAAAAACAGCAAGTAAAATGATTAAAAGGAGATTCCAAGAGAGGGAGAGACACATGTCCATCCACTGACTCACTCTCCAAATGGCCACAACAGCTGGGTCAGGGCGAGGCAAAATCCAGGAGCCAAGCGCTCCAGCCGGGTCTCTCCTGCAGGTGGCAGAGTCCAGTACTTGGACCATCTTTTGTTGCCTTCCTAAATGCATCAGAAAGGACCTGGAATGGGGAAGCAGAACATCCAGGACTCAAACTGGTGATCCCATATAGCATGCTGCATCATGGGTGGTGGCCAATTCTGTTAATTCTTCAAGTCAGTAAGATCATGCGTTGCTACTAAAGTTCTCTCCGACTCCACAAAGTCGGACAGGAACTTGCACACCGAAGCCATTCCCTTCTTCCTCTCACTTCTGCCTCTGCCTACTCTCTAGTGCCTTTCAGTATTTGATTTTTCTATTTTCAATGGGATCTATTATTTTGATTTGCAGGACAATCTGTACAAATTTCTCCCACTGCTACTGCAAGATCCTCATTTTATATTCTCCCAGATCGTGTGACTTGGCTGCTGTGTGGTTCTTATCTGGTCCTGATCCAAGATTTGGAATGTGGCTCTGCATAGCCATAAATATTTAAGAACATTTTAATTCAGGCCAGTGATGTGCATCCATTTCTGGTCTGTTTTCTGTGGGAAGAAACTGCCACCAGCTGACTTTTACTCCACGTACTCTTTCTATAGTTGAATTCTAAAGCTGTCTGTTTCCCACGGATTGGAATCAGCCTTTCCTTTCTGGAAGAGCAGTTAACATTGAGGATTTGAGGTGCTGCCTGTATTTCACAGCTCAACACCACCCTCTTCCGTTGGCTTGAAAGAACTGCTTGTTTTTTGATGAGCTAATACTGGATTTTGAGCTGTTTGATAGTTGCAAGGGCATATCCACTTTGTGAGAATCCAGTGAGTGGTACACTATGTGGGCATATTTACGTATTCATGTTATACTTTGATTCTCTAATGACAAATAATATTTAAGAATATTTTGTCCACATTGTTATGACCTTCATTTTTGCTCATTTGTAACTTTAAAAATGTCCCTTTTACTTATACCTAACAAGTATGTTTTAGATATGCTTAAATATCATATACTTATTTTCAAGTTATTTGTTTATATTAATTTTGATGGAATTTTCACTGTGGAATGATCTTTAAATGTTTTCAATTATCCACGTTTAATCAGAAAAAAATCTAATTTTAAAGTGATATAGCTTTTGGAACGGTAATGATTTTGTTTATAAAATTTAAAATACTTTTAAGAGTGCAGTGTGTTATATATGTGTATATATATATAATGTAATGGTCAGATGTTTATTATTTAGCATTTTCAAATTCTTCTTTCCTGATTCTCCACAGAAAAAAACACATTGCTGTTTTAAGTTCAGCAACTTACTGTGTTGTGTTAGCACTAGAATGTATTCCACTGACATATTTTGGTATTTATTGTGCAATCTATCTATATATTCGCTAAACCATCCTTGATTCTAGGAACCACAATTCTTTTTTCCTTCTTCAGCAGCAACATTTCCTGCTTAAAAGCATGCGACGGCGCTGGCTTATTCCACTTAGCACGTCCTCCAGTCCCGTGCTCGTGACCGCAAATGACAAGATTTTGCGGGTTTTTAATGGCAGAATAAGCTTCCCTTGCATGTGTGCATGTAACTTCATGCAGTCATCTGCCAGCCCTTTGGCTGATTCCATGTCCTGGCTACTGAAAAGGGCTGAGATCAACAGGGGAGTACAGGCATCTTCAAGAGGCTGATCTAACTTTTTTTTTTAAGATCTACTTATTTTTATTGCAAAGTCAGATATACAACAGGAGGAGAGACAGAGAGGAAGATCTTCCATTCATTGACTCACTCTCCAAGTGGCCACAGCAGCTAGAGCTGAGGCAATCTGAAGCCAGGAGCCAGGAGCTCTTCCAGGTCTCCCATGCGGGTGCAGAGTCCCAAGGCTTTGGGCTGTCCTCTGCTGCTTTCCCAGGCCACAAGCAGGGAGCTGGATGGGAAGCAGGCCTGCCAGGATTGGAACCGGCGCTCATATGGGATCCAGGCATGTTCAAGGCGAAGAATTTAGATGCTAGGCTACTGCGCTGGCCCTGGCTTTTTAACTTTCTTTGGGTATATACCTACAAGTGAGATTGCTGGGTTTCACAGTGATCTTGAATTTTATTTAGTTTTTTGACAAAAGATCTGCTTGAAAACAGACAGTTGGCACATCCCCTCCCCATTTGGGTGTCTAACAGGTACCTAAAGCTAAACGCCATTCACACCTGTTCGTGTTTGTCCCTTTAGAAAGCAGTCCTCACACACCCTACTTTTCATCTTTCTGCAGATTTTGTCAGATGTACCTACAAAACGTGGAACGGCCCTGCCTGTAAGGAACTCCATTCTCTCTCACTATTACAAGTTTTCTAAGGGATTCTGTGGTTCCACAGCTCCACATAGCAAAATGTCTCCATAAAACTTCATCTGTATAGAGCTAGCATAAAGTTGCTGCCCTCACTGCCAACATCCCAGATGAATGCTGGTTCTAATCCCGGCAGCTCCACTTCCCATCCAGCTCCCTGCCTGTGGCCTGGGAAAGCAGCGGAGAATGGCCCAAGCATTTGAGCTTTATACATGTGCAAGACCAGGAGGAAGATCTGGGCTTTTGGCTTTGGACAGGTCCAGCTCTGGCTATTTCAGATAGGGTGGAGGGTGTGAAGCAGCAGATGGGAGATTCTCTCTCTCTCTCTCACTGCAGCTCTTTCAAACAATCTTTAAAAAAAAAAAAAAGGCATCTGGTATCGCGATATCCTTCTGTCCAGACCCACCAATGGTAGCACGGGAATAAACTCCAGGTTCTTGATCCCAGTCTAGTCTGTACCATGCTGGCATTTGCCAACCCCCTTGATTGTATTTCTGACCACTCTGTCTCTTACAGTCCTCCTCACCAGCCCCAACTGTGCTCCAAACTCAGTCCCTCTCCAGGGCTGGATGCCTCAATCAGAACTGCTTTCGCTTTAGCTCTCTGCATGGCTGCTGCTTTTGCATTATCCTGGCCTCACCCTCACTGTGATCTGCCTGCCATGGGCCCTCCACTCCATCCCTGTCTGTATCACAGACAGTATCCTGCCACGGCTACAGTGAAGGTCTGCTCCCTGCTCCCCTGCACAGTGCAGTCCCTGCAGTCCTCACTCCCGGCAGGTGGAACAGTGCCTGTCACCATGTCACAGGGAAGTGCCAGCCAGCTGCGGCCTTGCAATGACATGTTTCTGCCCTGTCCCTCTTTCCCCCCTCTCCTGCACGTGTGGGTCTCCTCTTTCTATAACTCTTTCAAATAAAATAAGTTTTTCTAATTGTCCGCTTGCATTCCTGAACGTGTTTCAGGTTGCAACGTGCTATGTGGCATCCTGCTCTTAGCTGACTTCCCTAACAGGTCAATATTATCTTGCCTTTTTAGGGTTAAGAAAGAGTCTTCAAGACAGGAGGAAAACCAAACTTATTAACTGTGACAACTCAGGCTAACTCAGCCGATCATTTCCAAAACAATGTGCAATGCAGCTCGCTAAGGGGTACTGATGTTAAATCTGTCGACGTGCCAGTACATATTTGAGTGAATTTTAACAACTAGCTCTGGCCATGCAGGACAGGGATGTAGCTTTTGTCTATTTCCTTGTAAATTATTCTAACATGGCTTATCCCAAGCTGCAATGTAATGTAGTATCAACCAATGTACACCAGTCCAGAGAGCTTAACTTCTGGCCCTGGTGAGCCCATTGCAGCATCCTCTGTCTGCCCATGGCATGTGGGCATGTATTTGGCGTACGTGTTCATTTTGCTGTCTTCTGGCTGCTGGTACAGCACTGGAACCATCCTAACGTGTACCAATGCTCCCCAAGTAATTATGATGGAAGACAGCATTGCAGGAGGACATTGCACAAGTGTGTGTCGTGTGCACTTGTGGAACACACGGTGTGCTCACTGGAAGTGGAAATCTCTACTACCTAGCGGCTCTTCACCTACCCGGCAGTGGGCTGAGACCTGTGGTCCTCACCGCCTTGCCAATATGCTGCATCATGCGCAAGGATTGTTACCAATCTAACTGATCTACTCCACAGACTTCCCACGCAGCTTCCCTTTTCTGAGATCGAATGACCATTCATTTGTAATGAACATTTCAGTGTGTTTTATTATGCTTAATTCCAGTAGTGACCAGAATTTGTCTGTCTCTAGTTGATCATATTGAGCATTAACAGGCTACTATGGAATTTCAAAGATCAGATAACAAAATTAGGTTGCATGGCTTTTTTTCCTCCAAATTCAAAAGAAATACATAACTTTGAGCATTTAGAGAGAGAACTTAATATTTATAAAAGGCTGGGTTGGTGGGGTGAGCACTGTGGTCCAGTGACAACAGCATCCCATGTGAGTTATCCAGTTCCCTCCTAATGCATCTTGGGAAGTAGCAGAGAATGGCCCAAGTTCCTGAGCTCCTGCCACCCACGTGGGAGACCCAGATGAAAACTCTTGGCTCCTGGCTTCGGACTGACCTAGGCTTGACTGCTGCAGCCATTTGGTGAGTAAAGCAGAAGTGAGAACATCTCTGTATCTCCCTCTCTCTAAATGACTTTCAAACAAGTAAACCAAAATGGTGACAGTAGCCAGGAATCGGTCAGGTTGAAATCAAGAGTCATCCATCCGAGTCTCTTAAGGACCTGGGCCATTTTCTGATGCTTTTTCAGGCACGTTAACAGAGAACTGATCCAAAGCAGAGCAGCCACACATTAACCAGTGCTCATGTGGAAGCTGGCATCTCAGGCAGTGGTTGAGCCCTCTGTGCCACAACCTTAGCCCCTGTAACTTTCACTCCTTTTTCTTTTTGATTAATTCAACAACAAAAAAACCCTAAAACATTAGAACTGGAGATCAAGTAGGCACACGGAATCTTGATTCTCATTCATTGCTAAGTCTCTCACTGTCTCACATTATGAACACATTCATGACTGCCTTTTTCAAGGTCAGATTACACAGCAGGGTATGCAGGCTGGTCAGAGTGGGCGGGGGCTGGCCAGGCCACAATCGGAGGCCAACTCCTCAGCCGAATGCTGTCCCTCTGGTGGGAAGGAGGCGGCCTGGACATAGCAGCCGGGAGACCACAGTGATCAGGCTGTTCTGTAAAAGCAGCATCTATGTGGAACATGCAAGTGGACTAGAAAGGGAGAAGTTGACAGAGTCTTGAAGAATGCCCTGAGACACTCAACTGACAGTGAGTAACCATCTGATGATCACATCTGCTGAGGGAGCCTGTGCTGGGGAGGGCAGCTGCTGATCCCCACCCCTGATCCCCACCCCGAGACCCCCTGGGATGCAGAACACCTGCAGCTGCTGATCCCCACCCCGAGACCCCTGGGACACAGACCACACCTGCAGTGTTGCCATCAGCTCAATGGCAACAGGGATGCAGCTGTGTCTCGTTATCAGGCGAGTGTTCGCTGTTGCTGTCTGAATCTGGCATCTGCTTCTAGCACAGGCCAGAGAGGTCTCGCATCTCCTCCCTGCAGATTTCCATCCCATGTTGTACTCCTGGTCTAAGCTTTCCTGCAACTTTCCCTGGATACTGGTTATTTTTTCTGCATTTTTACAGATTTATCTTATTTTTACTTGCAAGGCAGAGTTAGAGGACAGACACGTACAGAAAAACACAGCTCTTCCATCTGCTGGCCCACTCCCCAAATGGCCGCAACTGCCAGAGCTCGGCTGGTCCAAATCCAGGAGCCAGGAGCTTCTTTCATGTCTCCCACAAGGGTTCAGGGCCCCAAGGACTTGAGCCATTCTCCCCTGCTTTCCCAGGCCATAAGCAGGGAACTGGATCGGAAGTGCAGTAGCTGGGATTAGAACCGGCGCCCTTATGGGGCTGCCAGTGTTGTAGGCAGAGAATTCGTGCTCTATGCCATGGTGCTGTTCCTTCCATGTTTTTTTTTTTTTTTTTTACCAGATTCTAAACTTGAAATAAGCAAAACACTTGAAGGGTGTGTGCTCTGTTCTCTTGCTGCAAGAAGCTGCACGCCCTGCGGGGACATGGCAGGGCGGGCAGACCAGGGAACAAAGCACTCAGCCGCCAACTTGATCTTTTTCTGTTCCCTGTCTTGCAGGGTGACAGATTCAGATGAGTGTAGTAACTCTGTCTGCTTTTACTTTTCTTATAAAATATTTCCATCCACTATGCATCCAAGACAACTTCAATGTGGTTTTCCTTATCCCTGATGACACAGAACTCTACCGACACCAGAGATCCGAGTTCAAATCTGCCCTCTGTTTCTTAGTAATGGTGGAACCCTGAGTGAAATGATCTTGCCAGACTTTCATTTGTTTTGCTGCTGCAGTTGCTTGACTTAAAAAAAAAACTATGTATATGTATTTGCTTTTGAAAGACAGAGTGAAGTGGTGGGAGAGACAGACTCGGGGAAGTAGATCTTATATCCACTGGGTTACTCCCCAAACAGGTTGAGCCACAATGGCTCAGCCTGGGCCAGGCCAAAGCCAGCAGCCCGGAACTCCATCTGAGTGTATTAGCAGTGAGCTGGATTAGAAGTGGACCAGCTAGTCCACAGCAAACTGCACTGTGAGATTCTGTGGTTGCAAGCAGCGGCTTACCCTGCCACAATGCAATGTCACTCCATATTTTCATTCCTTAACCCCAAAAATTGTAATGATAGTATTTATGTTTCCCAGTGATTTTTGTGGGGTTTGTGAAATTAAATGCTTAAGCACATAAGGAAATCAAGAAGAGGAAAAAATATTTCCGAAGTTAGCAAGACCTCAGTAGAAGTTTAGACTGGGGTTCTAGGCAGTACCTGGACACAAACGTGGCCTCCACCACCACATGGAGCTGGGGCCTCCCAAGCTTTCCTCTCTAACCGACCCGAGTTTTGGCTCAGAGGCCATAAGAGTTGGGGAAGACGGGAGTCTTCTGAGAGATCCTCTATTCTCCCATGGTGAAGATACACTTCAGGTCCACAGTCCTTGTCTCTCTAGCTCTGGCCATGGTGCTGAATCCTCCAATCCTGACATCTCAACTCCAATGATGGCAATCTCAAAGGTGTGCGACTGCTGAAAGCAAGATGGGGAAGAACACACCTCCCACTTCTGCAATTCTACCAACCACACAGTTAAGCTGTAGAGTGTGTGTACTTCCCTGAGCTCTCTGAGGACTGCGACTTGGAGGAAAAAAAATTTAAAGAAACGTTTTAAATGTACAAGTTAGCATATTCCCCATTCCCAGCTCCATCTGAATACGAGTCAGAAAAACCACAGAACTCTGAAGTGAGCTGAAAGCAGGCTGCACACCACTTCGATCTACGAGGAGTGGTAGCAGGTTCCTAGGTCAATGACCACAGAAAGCTTTGCCCACCTGAGCAGTCCTGGCCAGCGTTGCTGCAGCCACACTGCTACCACCCCGTCACGGCCTGATACTCTGGCTCCTAAGGAGTTGGCAGGGCATAATGCTTCCCGTCCACTGGAGTCAGAGTGGACACACCGTGCTAGGCAGGTGCTGGCACTCCAGCATGAAGACACCTGTGATTTATTAGATGAGACCAACATGATCAAGTGATCCTAACATCAAACAGGATGTATCACGTGTGTTGCTAGAGGTGTCACATATCAGAAAAACTATGATGAGACAGTGGCCAATTCTGATCTGGACCCAAACCAGGAAGAATTCCCCAGAGACCTTCAACTTCAGGGGAGCTACAGAGTGAATTAATGTGGAGTCTGGACTACCATAAATGTGCTTTTAGCAATGAATCCCACTTCAGAAATCTGTGGACTCATGCTTACTGGGTATTTGAGTAGATTATTTTCTTTTTCCTTTAAGGTCTGCCAACCTGGGAGAGGACAGCCCCAGGCAGGTTGGGGCAGAAAGCATTTAATCTGCTCCATGGACACAGAGCGTGGCTGGCCACGTGCAAACAGGGCAAGCAGAGATTAGTGTGCGGAGGAGGCACAAACATTGAGGTGGGACAAACATGTGTGATGAACTCTCCTTGCCAACCGGGAAGAATTCAGGTCAACAACAGGACCAGAGGCACCTTTCCCCAGACCTCAGAGTCTTCTCTGCCCAGAACCTAAAACACATACTTCCAAGCTAAAGCTGTGGCATGCTGGATCAGACCAAGTCTTGACATGAGCAAGCTGCTTTAATGGCACAAAAGGACGGTCCTTGAGGTCAGTTTAACTGCTGATGCCAACATCCTCAGTTAGGAATTACCACAGCAGCACAGTTCTGGGCATGGTGTGGGAACACCCTCTCCAGCCTGGACACTGTAGGTGTTCTGTAAGCCTGTTTTCAACTGGACAACTGCTGAGCCCCCACAAGAAAGGCAAGGCTGCTTCCAAGACCCACTGGTGCACTCCAGAATGCCAGTGGACAGCACCGTGTGCCCTGACCTTCTGGACACCAACAGCTCAGTGGGCCTCACCTCACAGCACCAAGGAAGCCCAGCATAGGCAGGGACGCTTTGGCTGCACGAACAGAAAGCAGAGGTCAGCCTTCAGCCCTCTTTTTCTCCTCAGACACTGCCAGCTTCAATTTCCAAGCTTCTCCATAAGGCCCTGCTGCCGATCTAACCTTAGGGGAGATCACATGAGTGTTTGACTTATAGTTGATCCAAGTGATGGCTTCAGAGCCTCCCCAGTTGTTCACAGCCTGGGTTCACATGCAGAAGCTTCACTCTTTGATTGTCCTGGACTTTGTCCCATCTAACCATCTTTGTTCTCTTAATACAAGCAGAAGGTCAGGAAGGGAGGTAGGATAAGAGCATCCCATGTGTACACCATCCACACCCTTTTGTCCTTGTCCCGCCTGCCCTTGACCTTCCTCTTTGGATTGCTCACAGGAAGGAAACCTGAAGGGAGAGGCAGCTGTTTGCATGGAGTGCAAATAGCTCCTATAAAAGTATACCCAAGGGCTGTCCTTTCTTCTGAGACCAGTTCCAACAGCTAAGAAGGCTGGCGCCAAACTGGCACACTCAACCAGCTTTGTCCTGTCACCTCCTGCCACATCAAGCTTTTGGCAGAGCACTGGTGCCTCACCCGCTGCCAACCCTGAGCTGTCTTCTGCCCAACCCATACAGCGGGTGTTGTCCGACATGCTCAGGGTTGATTCAACTGGTAGATGGCCATCTTTTTGTGGATATCGTTTTTTTCCATGAGAAGAACTCGTGGAACCAACAGAAGCGCCACCATTCCCCTTGCAGTCCTCCTCTCGGATGCTCCTCTTTCTGCCGAAGTGTTCCTTGCCCATCCAGAGCCCTCTCTTGCTTGGCAGCAGGAAGGGTGACGGATCTGCTGCCCCTCACATCCTCTGACTTGGCAGTGCTAATCCAGAGCCAGCAAGTCTGCACAGTTTGGCCCCAAGCTTTCTGGCCGCACCCACATACCAGGGCAGTGCTGGCATAGACCTTTCCACAGCAGTTAGCCATTGTTTCTTTGTGGGGAGCTGGGAGGGCTGGCTGGCAGCAGGGCCACCTGTAAAAGCAGCTTGTTCTAAACAGGGTGGCTCCAACACGGGCAGCCAAGGCTTGCTGTGTGATCCTCCCGGAGAAGACAGTGAATGAGGGGTGTGTGCCATGGGAATGAAAAATCAACACCAAAACAGCTTTCAGCCAACTTACTAAGAGCATCATTTCTACAGGGTTCTAGGTGCCATTCTTGGGAGAAAACCAAAGCCCAGTGCCTGGGGTACAGAAACCAGGGCTTCTTCCAGGGCTCCTTGAGACACTGCAAGTGCTGAGGAAATGCTCCATGTGATGCCTTTGTTTTACCAGTTTAGAATGGGGACAAAGGTCGTTAAAAGCCCACCAAAGCATCGCCTCTAAACGTAATGAGTGGGGGCCTGAGTTGTAGCGTAAGAGAGTTGACGCCAGCATCCTGGGCGGGTGCTGGTTCAATCCCCAGCTGCTCTGCCTTCCACTGAGCTCCTTTCCAGTGTGCCTGGGAAATCAGTAACAGATGCAGCCAATGCTTAGGCCCGGCCACCCCATGGGAGACTGGCTGGAGTTCCAGATTCCTGACACCAGCCTGGCCCAGCGTAGCTGTTACTGTCATCTGGGGAGTAAACTGCGGGATGGAAAGGCATTCTCATTCTCTGGCTCTGCCTTTCTCTCTCTCACACACACACCCAACAATACAAAACTTAAGAAATGTCTATTGATTACAGCAGCAGCTTCACAATCATCAACTTTTAGTTTAAACTCAAACTCAACTCTTACTATGGATAATTACATAACAATACATCTGGCACCTACAAGCAATGGACAAAACAGCACATCACGAAGAAAGAAAACCAGCCCAGCCCAAACATAAGCACTGAATCAGGAATAAAAAAACTTAGGACTAGATAGTTTCACTGTTCCATTTCACCAAAGGCTTACTGAAGAACCGATACCAATTATTTTTTAAGATTTATTTATTTTTATTGCAAAGGCAGATATACAGAGAGGAGAGACAGAGAGGAAGATCTTCCATCTGATGATTCACTCCCTAAGCGGCCGCAATGGCTGGTCCTGAGCCAATCCAAAGCCAGCAGCCTCTTTCAGGTCTCCCACGCGGGTGCAGGGTCCCAAGGCTTTGGGCCGTCCTCGACTGCTTTCCCAGGCCACAAGCAGGGAGCTGGATGGGAAGTGGAGCTGCCGGGATTAGAACCGGTGCCCATATGGGATTCCTGCACATTCAAGGCGAGGACTTTAACCACTACGTGATTGCGCCGGGCCCCAATATCAATTCTCAAGCAGGGAAAAAGCTGGAAGCATTTCCACTGAGATCAGAAACAAGATGAGGACGCCCACTTCCATCATTGCTATTCTATGTAATCCTGGCAATTTCATCCAGAGCCATTGGGCAAGAAAGCACATGAAACAAAAGCAAAAATACACAAATGCATTTCAGCAACTGGAGATTCCCTGTCCATCAAGGGAAAAGAGGGCTCTGGTTTGGGTCCCGGTAGCTCTACTTCTGATGCAGCTCTCTGCTTGTGATCTGGGAAGGCAGTGGAAGACGGCCCAGAGCCCAGGCCGCTGCACCCACACGGGAGCCTAGCAAGACGCTCCCAGCTCGGACAGCTCAGCTCCAGCTGCTGTGGCCACGGGGAGAGTGAACCAGTGGATGGAAGATCATTGTCTTGGTATTTCCCTCTGTCCCTCTAACTCTGTCTCTCAAGTTCACAAAAAATAAATCTTTAAACAAGAATGAAGAGACAATCAAAATACAATATTTGACATCATGCAGCTGATGAGAGGTCAATATTCAGAATACATGACAAAACGCTCCATACCGCTGAGCATAAGGGAAACAAACCAAATCACAGTGAGAAATTACTTCCTCCCAGCCAACAAAAAGGCTATCATCAAATAACTGAAAACACTGAGTGTCTGCCAGGATGTGGGGTAAGATCCACTGGCACAATGTTGGTAGGAACATACATGATCTGCAGTCATTGTGGAAAATGGCCTGACGTTCTTCCAGAAATTAAACATGAAGCTAGCCCATTACCAAGGGAAGCGAAGACAGCTGCACCTCCTCGCTTCTCACAGCACCAACAACCGGAAACTGCCTGTTCATTCGTGAATGGAAAAAGCCATGGTGTACATATACAATGGAATACCATTCAAGTATGAAAAAGATGCAGTCTTGTCGCTTGCAAGAGTATGGTGGAATCGGAGGCGATAAGGCAAAGTGACTAAGACAAACCCTGCTTGATCTCATTCATACACGTGGACTCTGAAAATGTCGATCTCACACAAACTGGGGGAGTGGCGGAGAAGGGGCGGGGAAAGGCTGGTTATCAGCTACTAAAATATAAACAGAAGTCGTTATGGTATTTTATCACAGAGTAGAGTGACTACAGGTAACTGTATATTTCTGTAATAAACCTCAAAGAAAGGATTTGAAGTTTTTATCATAAAGAAATGTCACATTGTTTTGTGGACTTTGAAAGGACCGGTATTTGTACTTGACTGGACATTACACAAACATCACATGACGCCCTGCATAATTTTTAGGTGTCAGCTAAACAAGATTGCTGAGTAACAGCTGTTTTCAAATTCAAGTCTCTAACGTATAGCCAGGAGGAAAACATGAGGGGAAGCTAAGGTAAAGCCAGTAGCACCACGGCTGGAGAAGGGTGGCAGCCACACACGTGCGATCGACCTGTATGCTCCGAGCAGCCTCCGCCAGGAAGCGGATGCAGACACGGCCCCAGCACAGACTGTGCACTGCCACGCTGCAGGGGGACGGCTGCTACTGCATGGCTGCTCACTGTCTCAAAAAACTTCCCCAACCCCAGGCCATGTTCCTCAGAAGCAGAGCAAATACCCTAAAGGTCTCACCTTACTCCTTAGCCAGAAAATACAACACACACAGAATCCCACAAACCGCATTGCCCAAAGGTGCCAAGGAGCTGGAAGATCCAAACCGATGCTGGGGTTACTCAGGTACGTGGGGATGCCGTGACTTCATCTAGTTTCCCTCAACTTGTTTCCTGACGTTGTCACAAACGTGAGCAGCCGTGAGAGGGCTTGGTCGGACCTGCTGGGTTTCCAAGCAGCGGCTGAGCCCTGGACCTTGCTTTCCTAAGTCGGCAAGCCACCTGGGAGCTCCTTGACCTCAGGGAGTTGGAACTTGGACGAACGCTCAGAAGCAATGGCTGCTTGGTTTCCTAACACACTACATTTGGAAAATTGTTCTGTAAACTTTGTAAGAGGATGACTTGAAATCTACAGTACTTAACCCTTACAGCTCTGAGAATCAGACTGGCAGATATGAAAGCGACCTTGGAGAGGGCACAGATTCAGCAGCGTTGGACTGGAGGCTTAAGGATCTTGGGAGGTCCACTGGAGGCCTTCGGAGACGAATGGCCCTTCTATGATATTTAATTTGTATTTGTACTTGAGTGTTTGCTTTTATTTTATTTTAAAATACAATAGACCTGGGCTGACCCTTCAAAGGGGTCTTAATGGCACCGATTTGGTTTGCAAATGAGAAGACAATAACAGAACAATAAGACACCTTGATCTGGACTGGACCTGGGCCACCTGACTGAATCCTTACTGCTTTCTGTGTTACAACGTGTCACACTATGAAATTCAGCTGAACATGGTGAAAGCATAAGGGTTTGTCTAGTCGCTTCTGAAATCCCAGGAAAGGCTACGAGAAGAGGCAGCGTCAAGCAGTGAGGGCTGAGACGGAGCGTGCGCACACCAGGACAGGAGGGCTGTCAACAGAACCTGAGCAGGTGAAGAGCTGGGAACTGAATGCAGCGCAGCAGAGGCAGCCGGCAGCTGAGACCCCAGAGGGAGGCCTCGGCAAAGCCGTGCAACGGGCAGGAATGGCCGACTACCGTGAATGCACCACCCGCTGCCGGTGTGCACGCTCCACAACGGCTGGAACATTACGCGCATTTTACCTTCATAATGAAAAACGGGTGACTGGAGGCTGGATCCTATAGAGACGCAGTGTGCAGTCGGTTTTATTCTCGGTAAACAAGGCTTGTTGACAAAATGTCTACAACACACATTCTTCTGCTTTGGTAAGCATGGGATGGTGAGTAACATCTCAGCTTTTGATGATATGCAATTCCCTCTGTTCCCGAAGATCTGTCATCATTCTGAGTGGCCAAGACTTGATTTGCGGCACAACAGACAGAAATGAATTATGAACTAAGCTGAATCTGCACCACAGTGTCAGAAACCGTTTAAGTATGCAGTGCTTCCACGAGCGGAACAGCTTGCCTTCTTGTCAGCTGACACGTGCATTTCCAAACAGCGGAGAGGCGAAAACCTACATTTTAAGTTGGGGACAATAGTGTCTGAGCTCACACTGTTTAGTTTCTGCCTTCCCAGATGGATTTAATTTCACTCCTGTGGCACCGTCTTCTGCTACCTCATCTTTATTTTTTTTGTAGGGGGGCTGTTCTGCTTTATTGTAAAATGGCCAATTATTGCAAATCAGCTGAGCTGGTGAGAGCAGCCTGGCTGCCCAGAGCAGGCGAGACTCGAACCTGTCACCGAGACCTGCATCTGCTGCGTGCACTCGCACTGCACTACAAATCAGGGCTTCCAACGACTTGTTTGGGATTTTTGTTAGGTTAACCAGCAGATGTTTTAAAATCTCGTTTTCCTTAATGGCTTTTTTGGATCTACCCAAAAGCTCGAGTGCTTGTTCCATGCTCATCAAACCTGATCTTTGCAGTTAGACGCTTTAGTAAGCTCAGCCACAGGGACCGAAACAGAGGGGCTGCTCCTCTAAGCAACCAGGTGTGCCTGGCTGAAGATGCTACTTTCACTTAGGGTTCTTTATGCATCACTGGGAAATAAAATGTTTAGAGAAAGAGGTAATAGTAACTTTCGTTAAAACACAATTTGGACCCAGCACGGTACCTTGGTGGCTAAAGTCCTCACCTTGCATGTGCAGGAATCCCATATGGGCACCAGTTAGTGTTCCAGTTGCCCCACTTCCCATCCCGCTCCCCGCCTGTGGCCTGGGAAAGCATCTGAGGATGGCCCAAGGCCTTGGGACCCTGCAACCACATGGGAAACCCAGAAGAAGCTCCTGGCTCCTGGCTTCGGACTGGCTCAGCCCCGGCCAATGTGGCTGCTTGGGGAGTGAACCAGTGGATGGAGGCTCTTACTGTTTCTCCTCTCTGTAAATCTTTCTAATAAATAATTAAAAATATATATATTCCAGGAGCACCTGCAGCTGTAGCACTAATGTTCTAAAAAAAATACACAACCCCCCAAAACCTACAACATAATACTTCAGTTACAAAATTGTAGCAAATATTTACAACTATTAAATGGTTTAGCATATAGTAAATTTGATATAATTTATTATAGTATTAGTGTGTGTATATATACAGTACCAGCAGCATTACTACAAAAAAAAAAAAAAAAAAAAAAACAGAAAGACCAAGTGACTTGCTCAGAATCACACTGCAGAGATTAAGAAAAAATGACACTTCGTTGAATAGTTTCCATTCAAATAGCTGCCAGAAAATTAAGGTTTTTCATATTACATATAATCCAATGTATACCAACATCATAGTGAAAACACCCATCTGTGAATCTAGGGTAACATTTGACACTCTGTAATAAATGAAAGTTACGAATGTTTTAGCTTTTGAAAATACTTTTGACTTACTTTTTAGGGTCTGATTCTTTTTCCTTTTTTTTTTTTTTTTAATTATCTGAGAGAGAGAAAATCTTCCATCCATTGTTTTGCTCCTCAGGTGGCCACAACAGCAATTACTAGACCAGGCTGAAGACAGGAGCTTCTTATGCCTCCCCAACACAGGTCGCAGAAGCCCAAGCACTGGAGCCTTCGTCTGCTGCTTTTCTCAGGAGCTGGACTGGAAGTGGGACAGCTGGGACAACAGCCAGTGCCTTTAAGGGATGCCAGCATCACAGGCAGTAACTTTACGTGCTATGCTGCCATACCAGCCCTAATAATTTTTCTGAAACAGAACTCTTTTGGTTCACTCCCCAGACACCCACGGCAGCCAGTGTCTGGCCAGGCCGAAGGTAGGAACTCAAGCCCAGTTTCCACTGCGTGAGCCAACCCTCCTGCTTTGTCAGAGCGTCCATCAGCACTCAGTCGGGGCAGACGGGAGTCGAGCCAGGCATCAAGTCCCAGGATTGCCATGTGCAAGGTGGGCACCTCACCCGTGGGCTCAAACTTGTGCGGTCAAGGCCTTTCTGCCTAGAGTCACTTCCACCTTCTAGCACCCTCACATGCCCCGGGTGCAAAGTGCTTCCTGAGGGGAGCCATCAGGAAGACAGTCAAGGCAGGAAAGCGGGTATGAGAGGGGTGGACAAGTTTTGGGAAGCAGGAGACACCACCACCTGATTATCTGGCCATGGCGCTTTTCCAGGCCTGACAGAAGACAGGACAGGGCCTGAATGCCATCAGCTGCTCCTTCGGCTCTCCAGGATGCCACGTGGGACCAGTAGGTGGGCACTTGTGGCAGAAGCCACATGGAGGACCCTAGGAGTCCATGGACGGCAGGCTTGTTCAAGGCACCCCCGATCCAACCCCATGGACCTAGAACACTTAGTACAGATTTCAACCCGACTTCCAGAATAGAGGTGCAATTTAATCTTCCGTCAGATTACCACTTGCCAACATTTTCTCCCATTCTGCCAGTTATCTCACCCTGCTGATGGTTTCTTTGGCTGTATGGATGCTTTTGGGTTTGACAAAATTCTCATTTTTCTATTTTTACTTCTGCTTCTTGAGCTTTTCGGGTCTCACCCCATAATCTTTGCCTACCTCTAAAATGTTT
This sequence comes from Ochotona princeps, assembly GCF_030435755.1. Taxonomy (NCBI): domain Eukaryota; kingdom Metazoa; phylum Chordata; class Mammalia; order Lagomorpha; family Ochotonidae; genus Ochotona; species Ochotona princeps. The sequence continues at coordinate 2,602,056 of NC_080856.1, read as the reverse complement.
CCAGTATCTATTCAAGCAATTTCATAGTTTCAAGTCTTGCACTTAGGTTTTTGATCTATTTATCAACACATGAAATTATCCAGGAAGCGTGGTGTGTTTACACAAGGAAATGTTATTCCACCACAGAAAGGAAGGAGATACTGAGATTTGCTGTCAAATGGACAGAACTGAGGACAACAGGTTAAGTGAAATACTCTACACAGAAACACAAGCATGGCATGAGTTCTATCGCACAGGAAAACGGACGGAAGATGATCTGAACAGAATAGCCACTGCCAGCAGCTGTCCCAGACTGCCCTGCAGCGGGCTGCCCACAGCTCAGTCCCATGGGTCTTCTCTGAACACACAGCAGGGAGACGCTTAAGGTTCCAGTCACGCAAGAGGGAATCGCCAGGCTGGGATCTGAGCAGCACGTGCCGTATGCATTGCCCGAGACTTCACACCACAGCCATACACACACCCTCAGTGCCACCAACACATGTCAGTACCAACAAAGACAAACACTAACGTACCTGATCTTTAACACAGAATCCAGTCAGCTACCACACTTCATCCCACAAATACGTACAATAAAAAATATTTTTTATTTTAAAATTGTAAAAAAAAAAACCCAGTGTGATTTGTGATAATACTTAAAGGCTAACCACCTGCTTTTCTCACTCTGCTTTCCGAAGTGGGACAGTGAAACGCGTTATCCATATGATTGTTAGATTCCCTTCCTGGCCCAGCTGAGCCTGGACAGCCTTTAGGAAGAGCAGCAGGTTAGGCACGGAGCCAACGCAGCGCCTACAGGATTCGAGCCACAAGTGTCCCAAGAGCAGGTGCTCCTGCACGGCCCCTGCAGGTCCTCTGGAGCAGCCATCACTAACCCTCTCCTTCCCCAGTTATGTACCCCCAGAATAACATCTCCACAAATGCTGTGGAATTTCTCTAAAGTGCAAGCATCAGCAATGTGTGCATAATGGACAGTTCTGTTGCTATCTAAACCAACACAGCTCAGAGCAATCAAACACTTTATGACACCAGAAGGAGAGAAGCTATCCTAGAACGTGTGCCTTCCACACACTCAGGCCTCCGAGGTTAGCTGTTTGGTTTTTCTTTTGTCTGTCAACTGCACGGTGCTCTTCCCCAATCATTATAACCGATTTCAGATGGTGCTAGAAAATTCTATTGACTCTGAACACCAAAAGAAATCAGTCATCCTCTAAGGGGCCACAGGAGGCTGGGTCTGTTGGCTACGCCCTTGGCCCTGGCACCTGGGTGTGTCCACGTGCAGGACACAGCACTACGGCAGGTGTTGCTGGGCAAGCAAGTGGGTGACTAACAAGGCACCCCATGTCCCTCATCTGCTATTGCGACACCACTGTCACAGGGCAAGGATTTTTTTTCCCGCTGCATGCTCTACTGTGAAGCTGTTCTGCTGCTTTTTTTGGCTGTGGGTGGTGCACTTGGCCTCCCCAGGAACACTGATTTCAAATGGTGCTAGACAATCACTATTTAAATCTAAACCACCATATGAAACCAGCTTCCTGAAGAAGCTTATGTCCTTGTATGCTCTTCAGAATCACCCCCTTAGGAGAAGCCCAAGACAGTCTAGAAAGGAGGAAGAACAAGTTTAAACTCAGTTTTGAATTAACTGGCTTTGCGATCTTGCGGAGCTTGGGCACATGTCCATGGTTATCGCCAGAGTTTGTATGTGATGGGGGCAGGGCATGCACTGACCAAGGTTCAGGATTATCACTAAGGCCCCACCGCACGTCACACCCCTTTACTGTTGGGTGGGGAGTCAAGTGGAATCCTCTATTTGGACCTGGAAGCAAGGGCAAGAGAAGACACAGAGCATCCTGAGGTCAAAGTTCGCAGGCAGGCGCAGATAAAGGTGACGCTAGAAACTCACAATCTGTGCAGAAAAAGTGAGAAGCTGAGAAAATGCTTTCCTACACTCAGTACTTTCGCTCACCAAGAGTGCTGCGTCATGCACACTGACACAGGAGGACAGCTACTGACACAGGAGGACAGCGAGCCATGCACAGGCTACTGTGACACAGGAGGACAGCGAGCCATGCACACGCTACTGTGACACAGGAGGACAGCGAGCCATGCACACGCTACTGTGACACAGGAGGGCAGCGAGCCATGCACAGTCTACTGTGACACAGGAGGACAGCGAGCCATGCAGTCTACTGTGACACAGGAGGACAGCGAGCCATGCACAGTCTACTGTGACACAGGACAGCGAGCCATGCACAGTCTACTGTGACACAGGAGGACAGCGAGCCATGCACACGCTACTGTGACACAGGAGGACAGCGAGCCATGCACAGGCTACTGTGACACAGGAGGACAGCGAGCCATGCACAGTCTACTGTGACACAGGAGGACAGCGAGCCATGCACAGTCTACTGTGACACGGGAGGACAGCGAGCCATGCACAGGCTACTGTGACACGGGAGGACAGCGAGCCATGCACAGGCTACTGTGACACGGGAGGACAGCGAGCCATGCACAGTCTACTGTGACACAGGAGGACAGCGAGCCATGCAGTCTACTGTGACACGGGAGGACAGCGAGCCATGCACAGGCTACTGTGACACGGGAGGACAGCGAGTCACCTCACAGGCAGAGTAGCATCCCCACACCAAGGAGATCCTCCTGATTCTTCCAGCCTGCACCCGCCGGCTTGACGCCCCCTCCCTCCCTCTCCAAAGGTGAGAGATCTGAGACACTGTCCTCTTCTCCTCCGGTGACAGTCCAATGTCAGGGCTCATGTGGCCACAGGCAGCCATTCCCCTTGGGGCTCCAGTGACCCAGGCATGTCGCCAAGGAGCTGGATCAGAAATGGAGCAACCAGGACTCTGGGATGCCGGCACCACTGATGGTAGCTTAGCCCACTATGCTACAGTGACGTCCCCTCTAGTATCTTTTTAAAAGGAATTTCCCTGCTCTAAAAAATGCAAAGTGGGAGTAGGATGGCGTCGTGCTATAGGTGAAGTCGTTGCCTGGCGCGCACAGAGCCCGTGGGCCCAGTGCCACCTCTGCGCTGACCTAGCTTCCTTTCCCTGCACACTCCTCTGGCGCCAGCAGGCGCTGGCTCAGGTCGTTGGTCCCTGCCACCTATGTGAAGAACCCAGAGGAATTCCTGGCTCCTGGCTCCTGGCTCCTACAGCCTGCCAGCCCTGGCTGCTGTAGGCATGTAGGGAGTGAATGGCAGCTCTGTCTCTCCCTCTGTCTCTGTAACTCTGCCTTTCAAATAAATAAACCTTAAACACAAAGACAAAACAAAAAAACCCTGAGACCAATTACAGCAGATTGAGGGAAATACAATTTTCCCCCCAAGACCATGCTAGAAACTAAACACATTTTCTCACTGCTCTCACAGCTTGGGAGGAAAGGGAAGTAGTACAGGCCGACATTCAGGCTAAAGGCCAGTTCTTGTAAGTGCCGTCCCGCAGGGACCGATGTGCGGTACAACAGGCTATGCCGTTTTGGGACGCCTGCATCTTGCGTCCCATAGTGGAGCACTAGTTCTGGTCCTGGCTACTCAGCTTCTCCCAGTTCCCTGCTACCACACCTGGGAAGCAGCAAAACATCCCTGCCGGTCTGGCTGGCCCTTCCCCTCCCCCGCTGTCGCAGCCATCGGGCACCACCTAGAGGACGGACTCCCTGTGCACCTGTCATTCCACCTTTCATAAACGCATCTTCAGAAGAGAGATTGAGAGATCTTGCTGGAGACGCTTAACGTGACAGTGTGACGAACTTAACTCACGTATCCAGGTGGGCGGAAGGAAAACACATTTTGTACTAATCATAATACCTAATCATAATACCATCAGAAAATAATAAAGCAACACTGCTGGATCAAGTGTGTAAGCCCTGCGGAGGGCTGTCTGTGCCGAGATGTGGGCGCAGGTCCCAGGTCGGGCTTGCTTCTCCCCTTACACAAACCTTTGACGCCACAGGCTCACACGGTTGTCCTTGAACACACACAGGCAGGAGCGTCACCCGAGATGCGTGAGCAGAGCTCCAGGCTCAGCGTCAGATGCGGGCCCCGGGGACCTGCGCGCGTCCTTTTCTGCGGATTCCACGCATGGCCAAGCTCTGGGCCTGGTGGACGGTGACAGGAGGTTTGGAGGGCACTCCTCGCCAGCGCTTGGGGTCAGCTGAGGCAGGGCTCGCAGGTGGCCTGCTGGCCTGGCAGGTGCGGCAGGGCTGCTCTGGCTGACTTGGCCGCTCTCCCCGGGTCCTTGCTGCCATTACCGCTTTTCCTCTAATCGCGAAAGAACCTCTCCAGACACTTGAACATCTGAGTGTGACGGCTGCTCAGCCCGAATGGTACAGTGCGTTCTGAGAGCATTGCTCAAGTCTTTCCTCTGTGGGAAGGAGTCAGTTTGTCTTACAAGGACTAGCCCAGCAGTCCTGTGGTACCAAGTGTACTGGGTCCCTTCCTTGAGAACTGGAGAGCAATGCTGTTATTCTTGCTTCTGTGCAGCAGCTAATAACTTCACAGTCAGAAAAAAAAGTTAGGGAAAAAAGCTGCCCGTGGCAATAAGTAACAGATTCAATTCCCTTCTGTAAAGAAAATTTAGGCTTTTCTCCTCTCTGACCTAAGTGGCTGAGCATTCCTCAAAGGGCAAGTTGCCTCTTCCAGCGAGGTGGGCTCAGGGTGGCAGGACCGAGGGGCACGTAGAGGGTGGGCACTGGGGAGAGTCCTGGGACAGTCGCCAGCCCCTGCACAGTGACTCCCAGCAGGCAAAAGCCTGCGTGGCTCCGTCTTTTCGTGTCTGAGGCAGCGAGCTGCCTCCGCCAGGCTTCTCGCTCTCACACAGGAGGGTCTGAGCCCCGGCAGCTGCTGGCCAGGCTGGCGCTTGCCCTGGCCGTCACCTGGAGCGGGTGGTGTTTGAACCAGAGAGCCATGTGCCGAGAGTGGCCCTGCCAGGAAAGAAACATCCGGAACTGCTCAAAACCAGCAAGAATGTTGGCCAGGACTTCAGAGAGGCAGGATAAACAAAGCCCGTGCCCGCCGGGGACTGGATCCCTGGCAGCCTCTGCCTCCCCAACTCGTCCACGCCTGCGAGCTCGCCCAGGACCAAGCGTGGCCTGGCGCCATGTTGGCGCCCACCTCTGCGTTCTCTGTGCATTCCCTTCGGTGGCCAGCACACACACTCGTGTTTGTCGAGTCATCTGTTACTGGCATGGCTATTCTCTACCCTGTGCCCCAAAGCGAGCTGGGCTTGTTCTCTTGCCATGGTGTACAGTTGACAACCCAGGAAACAGCCGTCCTCTCGGACAGGTACAGCTGTCCCACCTGCCAGTCTCGGAGTCTCCAGTGCAAAGGGTGCTGGCATCTCAGGGGGCCTCTTACGCCACGGCTGCGGCCACCAGGGCTTCCGGGGGCAGGGAGCAGGGGCCAAGGCCTGGCGTCGGACTGGGGAGCTACCCCGGAACACTCAAACCTTTCTGATTGCCTGTAATTTTGCTTGCCATTAAAACAAAAAACAGACTTAAGAAAAGGAGGAAAAATTAGAGGACAAAACGCCAAACTCCCTGGTCACAATTTGTAGTGTGTGTAGAAGCTGAAGAGTTGCCTTCAATGGAAATGCCGGAAAGCTGTCAGGAGGTCAAACTGGCCATGGAGAGTCACACACACACACACACACACGGCTCGGGAAAATGCATTGAATCAATAGGCCAAAGATGTGGATCAAAAACCTGAACCTGTGGAAGTTTAAAAACTCCCCAGACAGCACATTAGACTCTATACAAGACGCACATTCAGGCGACAGGCTGATTGTCACCAGACTTCTGTGGTCTGATGAGCATGAGTAAGCCGGCAGTGTTTCTCAAGAGTTATTACTGAGCTGTGGCAATGCAGACAGAGCCTTCTGCTTCCCTGGCTCTCTGTGTGTCCCCTAGGAAAGTTCAGGCCAGGAGACGCCTGGGTGGTCCGGCTGGCGCGCCTCCCTGCTCCCGGAGAAGGGGCTTTTCTCCCCGGGGCCGGAGACAAAGCGCAGTGAACTTCCTGGGACAGAGGCCCCCTCTGCCCCTCAGGGAACACCCCAGGCCTACCAGAGAGCCCCATCCAGCACTACTTCCAAAACCTCAAGACACCAGCAGCAGTAACATGCATCCAGGCGGCATGAGTTCACAGAGCACTCCTAGAACAGTATCGCGAGCTCATTTCTGATGGGGTCTGCTTAGGTGTGTTCTCTGGACCCGGCCAGCTCTCTTGGATTCACCGGGTCATGCAGGATCATCCAACATCGCTGTAAAATTCCCTTCTTTTCTGCTGTCAAAAGTCTGGGTCAACGGGTAATGCCGATGTGCTGAACTAAGACAAGCTGACCATAATGTGTCTCTGTACCATGCTTGACCACTGCTGTCCCACTTTCCTCTGCTCGCTTGGTGGCCCTGTCAGAGCCCCAATAACCCCACAGCAGAGAGGTGCCCCGGCCCCCTGCTGCTGCCAGGTGCATCTGCCTGGAATGGCTCTGCCAGGGCACTGTTCCCAGGGTGGTGAGTCAGCTCTGGAGGACCACCTGCTGTGTGGGCGCCTGCTGCTGCCTTCCGGGTCACCACCAGTCACAAGGACATAGGGACAAGAGCCCAGAGCAGCTCAGAGATAACGCCAGAAGGAAAGCCTTGTTTCCAGAAGGAGAGGTGGGGCCTCACACAGCGATGGGGGCAGGCTTGTTCCTGCATCCTCGGCTTCTTGGGTTACTCCCAGGAGCCACAAAGCCACAGCAGGAAACCAAGCCTAATACAGAGCAACCAGGTCCAAGGACAACGGGAAAGAGGCCTAGGCCACCTTGCAAGCTGCCACTTGTCACAAATAAACGGCACATACCCGAGTGAGTCTGAAGCCTCTCTTAGGCTGAACCCCCAATTCACGTGCCCAAGGAGCTGACCTGCCACCTCCCCAGCCTAGCAGGTTTTTCTTCTCCCTTGGCTCTGCTGGGCCAAGCGGCCAGGCTCACAGAACCCAGCTGCACCACTCGGCATCATTCCTCCCATTCCCACTAACCCTGGCAGCTCCTGCTTGGTTTGTAAAACCTCCCTGAGCAGCTCCTGGCATGTGTCACACCCTTGACTCCCCCAGTTCACATCGAATCAACTGGCACTCACCGACTGTTGTGTGAAGTTGTGCAGCATCAACAGTGACACTGAAGGCCAGCAGGGCCAGCTGGGCACTGCTTCATCCGGGACAGTGACACTGAAGGCCAGCAGCTGGGCACTGCTTCATCCGGGACAGTGACACTGAAGGCCAGCAGCTGGGCACTGCTTCATCCGGGGACAGTGACACTGAAGGCCAGCAGGGCCAGCAGCTGGGCACTGCTTCATCCGGGGACAGTGACACTGAAGGCCAGCAGCTGGGCACTGCTTCATCCGGGGACAGTGACACTGAAGGCCAGCAGGCCATACCTCATGCAACCCAGGGGCTTCACTCGGAACACATCTCCTAGTGATGGCCACATGGGGGCAGCCTCCTACAACCATACTCGGGGGAATCCAGCACCAACCAAAAACAAAACCAAAAGTAACAAGCGGAAGACTCGGGTTCGCCACCATGCAGGGCAGAACCCCCGGACACCCCCCAGGAGAATCCAGAAGGCACTTCAGCTCTCCATTGACCCAGAACACGTTACTGCCTCTAGAAACCTTTACAGAAGCCATGCAAACAATTGGTGGTTTTCTGGGGAAAAGCAGGAATTGACTCACAGACTAGCCAGCCCCACCCTCAGAAACACTGGGCACAAGCCAATCCAGGCTCGGCAGGGAAGTCAGGGTCAGGGCTAACCAGCCAGGCTGCCTCCCCCCCACCCCGCTGGAAGCCTGCGACCACGCTGGGGCCCTGTCTCTAGCACCCAGCAGAGGCTACCGGGGAGATGCTGGCTGCGGAGTCGTGCATGGGATGAGACACCCTTTGCCCACGTACTGCTAGGGACAGAGTCAGGAGGGGACAACTGACCACACCCACCCCTGTCTGGCTTGTTAGGCCTGAAGAAGCAGAGGGAGGGCAGCAGGCTCACCCCTCTTGTGAGGGCTTCTCTATGGGGGGGGGGGGGCGGGGATTCTCGCTGCCTTGCAGACAACTCTCACACAGTCTATTCAATCCTCATCTCACTTCACAGGCAAGGGAAGAGAGGCACGGAGGGAGGAAGGGACTCCATCGTGCCCAGAGGGCATAGCAAAGCAGCAGAGGAGTTGGAATCCGGGTCCAGCCAGCCTGACAACACAGCACAGCACATGCTACAGCTGCTTCGATTGAGGCTCAGTGACAGATGCCAGCTGCCCAGAAAATCAACCCCCAATTGCCCCCGACATACACCTGCCCAAGCCCAGGTTGCCCATGCCAGGGCTGGGTCCACTCATGTGGGCTGGCCTGTGCTGTCCCTAGCAATGCCTGGGCTGCTGCAGTCATACAAGGACCTGCCACCTGCCACCCAGAAACGGCTGCCACCCTCAACCGCTTCAGACATGTGTGCACCTTGGGAGAACATCAAAAGTTCAAGTCTTTTAAACCAATACTCTGCTGTAACAATGGGACAGCCATCACATCAGCCCCACAAGGTCCAGCCTTCGCTGGATGGTGTGGCAGCCCCTTCTGGAACTCCCTTGTCCAGGGCGGCCTGTGCACAGCTGCTGTGGACGCCAAAGGCAAGCTCCACACGGTTGCATAACCTGCAACCTTGAACAAGCTCGGTCTTCGCTGCCAGCAGCTCCTCTGCGTCCACCTGTCCCTACAGGTAATAAAAGATTAGAGAGGACGGGCACTGGTGTTTACACAACGCTCCTGCACCCTTCCTGTTCGCCACCACCCAGCCCCCGCCAAGGCTGAAGTTCAGTCCTTCTGTGGAAGGCAGGCAGGTTCTAGGGACGAACACACACATACACACCCACCCCACCAGCACCACCACCACTACTCCCAACCAGAGCCTTGGGGGCGAAGAGCTAAGAAGCCATATTGGCCAGGCAGGCAGGAGTGCAAACTTCAGGCCTGTGACAGCCTCCTTATTCCCAGCCTCCCTAATAATGGGAGGGGGTCCACCAAGGCAGGTTGCCCTTCCCAGATGTGCCTATCCCTCCAGACAGTGCCACTGGAACAGGGTGCCACTGGGCTGGCCAGACGCACCAGGCAGCCCGCATGGAATGCTGGGCATGTGGGCACATTCTGGGGGAGGGGCTGAACGAGGCTTGTTCTGACCTTCCTCATCACATCTCTCCCTGCAGGGAGTCCTTGGGGTGCACCCACAACCTCCCCACACTTAGTGGGAGACTAACAGAAGTGGCCTTGGGGTGGCCACGCTTGGCCTTCAACGGGAGCCTTAAGGAAACAAACTCCTAGGCGTGGTGAATGCTTGGTGCTGCCACCCAATTCCACCCGCACGTTCCTTCACCCCACGGGCCCTGGCTGCACGACTCCTCACTCAGGGAGCCGTGGACAGCAAGTGCTTCTATTAGAACCTCTCGTTCTTCAATGCAGGTTTTTTTCTGGGCTGCTTCTGTGACTAGCCACTTGAGTCATGAAGACAGGCTACATCTGCTCTCCACCACTAAAGCCTACACTACCATCATCATTTCAGGACTCGGCACACGCAGGTGGTCAGGAAAGCTGTGCAGAGTGGTGAGAGGGTGGAAGCTCCTGACGAAGCATCAGGAAGCTGCTGGGCACAGCCATGTCTCTGTGGAGCACCTGGCCTCCAGCCTCGGCTGCTGATTCCAGCTTCCTACCAACGCGTCCCCTGGAGGTGTGGGCGACGGCTTCGTGCTGGGGTCCCTGCCACACGCCATGACGAAGACCCAGAATCAATTTCCAGCTCCTGGTTTCAGCCTGATCCAATCGTAGCTGTTCTGCATATCCGGGGGATCAACCAGCGAATCAAAGATCTGTCCCTCAAATAAAATAAAAGGAAAAAAGCGAAGTCTTTGCTGAAAGAACAGAAGGATAACCATGGCAGGCCAGTTCACCTTCCTGAGCTGCTTTGATCCACAAGACACCCCAGAGGAGGCACCTCTGCTTCTGTGTCCAAGGTTCTGGACTCTGCACCTCACCCCGTAGAGCCATGAGAACGCACGGATGGCCACAGGTGTAGCAGGAGCATGGTCCAGACAGTGCAGGGGCGGGAGGGGGAGCAGGGCAGGAGGTTGGTGGCTGGGGAGTTCACCTTGGTCTAACGCTTCATTAGGCGGCAACATTCATTCTTCTGGGAGATGCAATGTTTCCCTTGTTGACAGCGTGGCTAAGCAGTAGCTAGGGCTATGGTAAGGCTGATTATTAATTCTACATATCCCAAGTCTAGGGAACACTGCCCTCTCTGCTTCTCCCTCTGCCTACACTGCATTCCCCGGGTTACCTGCTCGTGTGAATTTCTGCCCCAGCTCCACGTGCCTCGGAGACGCACCCAGCTTACTTGCTGCCATCCTGCTCTCCGCAGCGCCTGTGGCAAGCACCACCCTCTCTGCTAGTAAAATCTGCTCAACTGTTTAATTATGCAGTCCAGCCCAGCCAGCCGCCCACTTGCATTCCGTGGCCGTCTTGCTGCCCGGGCACATCCCTCCCCCCCGCCCCCCGGTCCATTTCCCACTCTTGGTATCACAGTTGTCATCTCCCTGGTTCAGTTTGCTCTGGGACTGTAACGGAACCCCGCATGGCTCTCCAATCTTCTAGAAGCTTGCCGGGAGACAATCTGGGAGGCATCCAGTTGGGTCTCAATACAAAGGTTCATGGTTGACACCTTGACATGGGAGAAGGTCCCCATTTGTTCTTTTGTTTGGAATGGAGGTGGGGAGCTAACATGGAAGGAGGAGGACACTGATTGAAACCCACTGATTCTGAATCTGGCTGGCTGGGGTGAGGCTGCTGCCCACTGCCTCACTTACAGATATGCCGAGCCTGACCTCAGCAGAGGCCCCGGGACACACAACCGCAGTGAGCCGGCACCTGGCTTAGTCTCAGTTGGCACATGGCCCCGCTATTCCAGCACTCAGGATTTGCTTTCCAGGTCACAAAGCCACGTGCTCACTTGGAAAACAGATGGCGCTGAAGGAGTGTAGGCGCAGGAAGGGTCATGTTTTCTTGCACGGTGCTTTTAGTGTATTTCACTTGCCAGCCCACACTCAGGGGACTGAAATGTCGCCACTGTGTCAAAGTGTTGGCACAGAAGATCTCGCCAGGGTTTGAGGTCTTTAGAGTAAAGCTAACACTCCAACATGTCTTGTTTGCCCTTCTTGCCTTGACAGAGGCTCTGCTGCTCGTGAGTAGCTTCTAACTTACCCCACGCACCCGGCGTGGCTCCTCCTGAAGCCTGTCAGGTCAGCGTTGTGGAGACGGGGACACGCTCACGGGTGTGATTTAGCCTGGGCAGCAGCTTTCCCAACCTTTCTCAGGATTCCCAAGTTCACAGCACAGGATCTGTGCATTCACTTCATCTTCATTTGCAGCACTTTTGGGTCTCAGGCCCTCATCTTCTTGCACGGTCCGGCCTGGGAGCCAGTCCAATGAGCCACGCAGGGCACTCTGGGAGGGTGAACTCCAGGTGCACCTTGCCGATGAAGGATGGGAAGCCACAAGCTTACATCAGTCTTCCAGGCATTTGAACATCGAGGAAACGACAGGTTAGCGGAGTGCTTTGGTATCTGCCCTCCCTTGCTCTCGGCAAGTTAGTAAAAGCCAGATACATGCATAACTGAGGTAACAGGACAGCCCTGGCCTGGGAGATGTGGCCACGCTGGGGACCTCGTCAGCTTCCCCATGGAATGGTGGACAAAGGGTGGGTGGGAGGAGCTGCCTCTTCAAAGGCAGGGGGTGATACAGGCAAATGAGAAGCATCAAAGCAAGGGGGCACGGGAGTGGGAGCAGCAGCCTTGGCCGTGGTACCGTGTTCTGCACAAGATGCACCTAAGGAGAACACCTCTTCTGGAGAAAGGGTGCTGGGAGGACTGCTGTGGTCTGGCTGCACTCCGTGTTTCCAGGACCGCTGTGTGTTCCTGGGCCGGGCGGCCAGGAGGCAGTACTGCTCACTGAGGCCAAGTCACAAGTGGGGTGACGTGGGTGACCACAGGGAGAGTCTCCGGTGGGTGAGGCAGCAGGAATGTGCTCGTAAGAAGCGAGTCAGCTACTGAGCTTCCGGCCAGCCAGGAAGCCTGCCCTAAATGATGTCACGGGTGCCCATGTGTTGTCTTCTGTATCCAAGTCATTTGCAAAAGCTTCAGCATCTCAACTCCAGAACTGGACCTGGAGTCTGCCACATGCAATGCAAGTTCAAGGGAAGCTGAAAGAAACAGTCTTCCCAGATTTCTGAGACGAGTAGCCGGGTGAATTCTGACCTACATTCAGTGTTCTAGATCAAAGTTAGCTTTTGCAGAAAGAGGGGAAAACATCTCTAGGAACGGAGGAAGACTTCTATATTTTATAGCAGCGCACTGAGTCTCACATAGAGGGAAGCGAAGTGATAAAAGGTGAACCACAGACGATGCCCACTGGCCACCCAGGAGGCATCTTATAGCGCAGGCAGTGCGCCCTCCCATCTGGCGAGCGAGTGCTGCCAGTCAGCTGCTGTGACATTTGCAAACCCATCTGTAAACTGGCAGGGGCACAACTGGTCCAAAGAAGTGACAGGAACGTGGGGTGCTTACCACTGAGGCTGGAAAGGACTGATCTAGTCTCTGACCTCTGTGTGGCCTGTCGCTCACTATGCACCAAGGGCGGGCCAGACATTCACTAGGGCCGGCCTGGACAGCGCAGCCTTTCTGTTAAGGGCTCCCTGGCACATGTGACAGTGGCCACTCAGGAAAGTGGCCCTCAGTATAGCCAAAGTCCTGTTTCAAAGCTCACTGTGGGAACTGCCTTCATGCAGCACTGTGACCCAGGAGCCAGGCCCCACCTTCCCCAACCCCTGCAGCACCTCAGCACCTACACAGCCTTTCTGGACTCTTCTTAGCCCTGTGCTTCAGCTACCCAGTGAGAGAGGAAAGCATGGTGCCACATCACAGGGAGAAGCTCCCAACATGCTGGGGCTGACGTCTGAACTGGGAGTCGCCAACCACATCCCTCAGCAATCACACAGCCCCATGAAGGGACCAGGACACGCTGAGAAAGCAGCTTGTCCCGACATCTGTGGTGCCCACTGCCACGTCGAACTAATCATTAATATAAAGTGCTCAAGTTTTCTGGATGCAGGCAGAGTACAAGAATCTAGAGATCTGAACTCCAGCATGAGAAGGACAGTTGGTGATACTCTGAGGATTCCCTGGGGAGTGGGCTTAAGGTGCTTTTACCACACACGCAACTACGTGGAGTGGGTATATTAATTACTCTGAGGGTAGCAGTAACTCTGCTATGTGTCAAAACACCTTGAGGCACCAGTGTTGTGGTCTAGGCTTACAGTGCCAGCATTCCTTCTTAGAAGCCAGTCTGACACGGAGCTGCTCTGCTTCTGACTCGGCCTCCTGTTTACGTGCCTGGGAGAGCAAAGATATTCCTCTGCCCACTGGAGGGACACTGGATGGAGTTCGAAGCTCCCAGCTTCAGTTGGCCCAACTCTGGCTGTGTGGTCACCATTTGGAGAGTTAATTAGCATATGGACGATTCCTCCAGCCTTCTTTCAAATAAATCTTTAAAAAAATGTGTTGTGCACATTAAACTACGGTAAAAAATACAAATAAGAGAAATCAGAAAGAATTCTACTTGCAAGTTAATCATAAAACAACAAATAACAAGATTGCAAAGAGCCAGACCAGATCGGAAAAGCCATCTCCCTGCTCTGGAGATGGGCTTTCCCTAGACATGGCAGTCGCTGGTGCTAACATCAGACAGGAGCGGGATGCCAGCTCACCAGACCTGGCACTGCCCAGCTCTCACCATGTGCCCCCAGCATGCCAGCCCTCAAGCCTGGGCATCCTCTTCATTGTGTGTGAGAAGGACACCTTGGCAAGCCATGTGACACGCTCCCCGTCTGCCCTGTCCTGGTTCTCGCCCTGCTACTGTTTCCAGGATCCCGACTCCCCGCGTCTTCCCTTCACTGACCATGGCCACATACACTGAGATCTGGGATGCTCTCCCTGCCCTTATCCTCCACCTCTACTCCCAGGATACCTCCGACCACATCAGCTTTCTTGTGGCCTCTCAGAGAACCATGAGTGGCCCACAAGACCCTGCACACAGCTGCCCCTCCAGCAGCCCCACTGGTCTTTCCTCTCTCCGTGTCCTCAGAACCTGCGCCGGTGTGCACCTGACATGTGCGGCCAACCCTGACTCTTAGATGTCTGCAGACTCCTCGAGGCTGACCCGTAGCTGGCAACTCGGGTGTCACCACCATCAGGCCCACAACCCCCTCACGAGCCGTGATACTGCTGCCGTGTCCTCTGCCTCCTCTGCTGACCCCTGAGCACCTGGTGGAGGCGGCACCCAGAGTTTGTTGAATGACTGAATGTCTCTGTCACCCCAGATGTATCTACACTCCTCTTGAAAGCAGCATCAACCCCAAATTTCCTCAACTATTTCATCATCCTGCCAATCAGGACAAGCAGCCAGCCAATGTATTCATCAGTCCCTTTGGTGACACTGTAGCTTTGGCATCACTGAAACCCACAACAGTCACTTAGAGCACAATGGTTTCCTGGTCCCGGGCAGCACAGGCAGACCCGAGAGCAGAAGGATCAGGGGTGCAACCCAAAGCCCACCAGAAGACCACTCGCTGCCTGCGGGCAGCTGCAGCCCCAGCTGAGCTCGTCTTCCTAAAACGGGTGTGATTTCTGTTGCTTATGGCTCAGCTGTTCACAAATGCCGAACATCTTTTCTTTCTTTTTGCTTCAAATGGGACTCACGCTGGCTGCAGTGGAGTCTGAAGTCACATTTTCTTATTTTATGTCAGACTCCTTTTCACACGCCCAAGAACCAGCATCCTTTCCCCCTCACAACAGCCTCACAGGACTGACTTCAATGTAGCCTCTGAGCAGTCAGGGCTACTCTTTTCTTTAAACTGTTTCCTTTGTACTCCACCATTCTCTCACATTTTTCTCCCTACCAATTTCTGGCACTACTGTAGACTCACTTTTCCAGTTTTATAAAGGTTGCCATGAATTTTATTTCTGCAGTTCAGAAGACTGCAGTCCTACCAAATCTGAAGGCATAACAGACATGAAACAAGGGAAGAGGCTTCATCGCTCCAGGTTATAGAAAGGGAAGAGCAAAGAGAGGGAGGAGGAAAACTCCAAGATGGCTCAAGGCTGGCTCTGCGACTCTACCTGAATTCATAGTGTCAAAGCTTTAGGGGTTCCCTGCTACCAGTCCGAAGGTTCTGATAAAACTACCCCTTGCCTTACTCAGGAGTCCTCCTGTACCTCCTCTGCCCTCTCCTTCCTGCCGGCATGGCACCTCCTCAGCCACGATGAGAAAATGGCTGCTTATCAACGGGATGCCTCCCTTTCTAGGGTCAGGGTCTTCTGCAGAAGTTTCTGACTATTTATCAAGAACTATACTATATTAATAATACAGGGGAACTCAGTGAGGGCGGGGAGGGTTGGGGAGGGGGTAAGGGAAATCCCAGGGCCTAGAACTGGATCATAAAACGACGATGATGATGATAATAATACTAATAACAACAACAATAATAGTAAGTAACAAGTCAAGAGTAAGAATGGCATGATCAATGGGAAAGTCCTGGGGCAGAGGGGGGCAGCCTTTCCCTGGGACATGGTTTGAACTCCATGAGGTCTGGAACAGCCTCTGGCAAATGGGTGCAGGGTGACATGAGGACCCTGGGTTTCCATCAGAATCTCAGAGGTCTAACAGCCAGGAGGGGACAAGCAGCCCAACAGGCATCCACGCCCAATGCAGCCACAGTGCAGACCTTCTGGTCGGGAACCTCCCACAAGGACGAGCTAGCCCAGTGACTGCGCAGAGCTCGGGCACACAGGCCGGTGCCAGGGCGGTCAGCTAAGGCTTTCAACACCTCAGCCCATCTTTTCACAGCTGCTGCTTTAACCCGCAGCACGCCTGTCTTCTGGCATTTTAGCTTCTTAGGTTAACATGGGTGGAAAACCAAAACATCTCTCTCCATGTAAATAGCACATTCCTAGCCCCCATTAACAATTATGGGGTCCTTGGCTCAAACACCCTGGCAACTCTCATACTTGTGCTTCAGACAGCATTATCCCAAATCACCAAGTACAGCTGTGTCAAAGCAAAGGCTGCAAAACCTCCCTGGACTCTGAGCTCCCACTGCCATGTAAGACTAGCATTTATAGGAACACGCACACCCAGAGTCCTTCCCTGCAGGCAAAAGGAAAATGTAATATCCATGTACCAGGCACAGCAGGACGCAGCGTTCTCCACAGCCCTTCCCAGATGCCAACACTGAGGAGATGAGAAACTGCTGCTCGACTTACAGTTGAGTGGCCACCCCAAGGGCTTGTCCTGGAGGCGAGAGGGTGGAACTCCAGCAGGCAGACTGCGAGGCACTGCTACCTCTTCCTCCTGCTCATCTTTATTCGTAGGCAGAGCGACTCTGGAATCCTCCAGGACTAACAATCGAAACCACACTAGGTTGTTTTCCTAATTCCTACGAAATGAGTCAGTAGGTCAAACGACTTAGCCACTCTGGAGACAGAACAATCCCTTCCACTGCACTCCCCATTTCCAGGAACCGTATTCTTTTTCCCTGTCCTTGGGTGACAGCGCCCACGGGGTAGGGTGCCAGGACAGTGGCCTCTTCGTGGGACCTCTCTCCCTCAGGGAGCGTGATAGGGGAGGGGGCACGGTGAGCAGCAGCCCACAGGTCACGTTTCTTATTTTAGGGGCTGGCTTAACTCCTTCCCTGTTGAGATCCTGAATAGCCATTTCTTTCACCCAAGAGGATGGACCTGATGCTTAAAATATACACAGAAAAGCTGCCACTGTACCTCAAAAACAGAACAGAAAAGAAAAAAAGACAAAAGCTCCCGCCAGCAAACCACTTCCTCCTGCCAAACACCCTTTTCCTCCCAGAAGTTCTCGTACCCGAAGGCCCCCAGCTGTTCAACTAACCTGCATTCCCAAACCCTTGCACCCTCAGTGGTCTCTGGCTCCGTGGCTCCACCCAGCGGACCAGGAAGTGTCTGTGCTTGCCTGCAGCTAGCAGCCCTCCAAACCCAGGGTTCCAGGTGACCAATGCTGCGAGCCATTGCCTTCAGAAAGCGCCACCTACTCACCAAGGAGAGCGCTTCTCACTGCCAGCCATCTTCTGAGGAGGAGATCGCCCGCTCCTGGCCAGGACTCCCTCATGCCAAGAACCCACACGCTCAGGCCAGCGTGTGGACAGCTCATCTCTGCGTCCAGGTACAGGGCTCTGCCCCCGGATGCCGCATTCACAGGAGCCTGGGGACATGCTGTTTGCCTTCTCTTCTCTTTCTAAATATGAGGTTTCATTTTGATCTTGGGGTGTTCAATCTGATTAAAAAAAAGAAAAAAAGAAACCACCAACTGTAAACCTGCCATTATAAACGAGGGATTTCACAACATTCATTCCAAAAAACTGGGGCTATTCATCTCTGGAAGTGATTCACGGTGAAAGAATCGTCGCTGGGGGTGGAGGGAGGCTTCTGGAAGGCGGCCTGCTCTCCGGGTGAACCCCAACCTCAGAGAGGCAGCCACGTGCTGCAGCAAACCCACCGAGTTCCCCGAGTCACCAAGCCCCAGAGGACCTCCAGAACCCATTTCCTCTGAAGAGTCCCCAACAGACCCAGAGACTGCTTTTGACCTAGGCTCCCTGCACTCACTCCTCAGCTCTGGACGGGCTGGGGGCATTCCCCACCTGCCAGCACTCAGCGTACTGGCCAGTGACCAAGCAGAGATGGGACTCACTTCCTGTGAATGCTTCTAAAAGACCGAGGATGGAGACTCACTTCCTGTGACTATTCCTGAAACACTCCAGGATACTCCTTCTGCAAGAACAGTGGGAAGGGGAGCTGGCTGGGGAGGGGAGGCTGCAGGCCTGCGTCCAGAGCACTGCTCACCGGCCACACCTCATTCTAATTTGGTTTGTCAACCCCTGTGTAATTAAGACAGCCAGAGCAGCCTCGGGGAGGGAGACAGAGAAAAGCATTTCACAAATGCTTCGGCCTCTGGTGCGCGTGACCAGAAAAGTAATTACGAGATTCAAGGGAACCAATCTGAAGCTGGCTGGAGCATTAACCCTTCAAGGAATGACAAGAGTTACTGTTACTTGTTCCAAATTTCAAACATGGAAATCATCTCCCCTGCCAGACACCCCCCACCCCCCAAAAAAAGATAAAACGGCCTCTCTGCCATAGTCAGGCTCGTGGGCATAAAGGATGCTTTCAGGCACGTCTATGGCGGGGCAGAGAAAGGCTTATTTATAGGCGCCTGCCACACTCAGAGCAGTCCACGTGCCTCCCAAAATGAGGCAGCCTTGGAAATGGGCCACCAAGGGCTCAGACAGGACACCTCGTCTGAATTCCCCGACTTTAGCCAGAGCTGCCCGTGTCACAGAAGGGTTTCCTGACAACTGGGCAAGTTGAGTCAGAAAACGTGCTTCCCATCCCACCTTTAAATAAGCCCTTCAGTGACTGGGGAGGCCTTCGGGGTTCCACTGAGAATGACACCAAAATTAACACACGAACTGAAACAGTTCCACATCATCTGCAAAATCTGTGACACCGAGCTTAAAGGCAGAAGGGTTCACAGTTTTCAGCGAGTGGGGAGGCGGAGCTCAAGGTGGCGGAGCTGAAGCCCGCTCCTGGTCCCCTAATCCCAGACATTTCTTTGGTGCCATGTCCAGGTACACATTTCTCATATGCATTTCCCATATACTTTCTGCAGATACCTTATCCACTCACATGGAGTTCACATGCCGAGCTAAGGAAGGGAGGAACCGCCTCTTCATGTAAAAACCCGTACCGTGATTGGTTCATCCTGAGTGATCCACTTCTGGCCAACTGAATGAACTTAAGGGTGAAAAGGGATTTCTCTTCCTACTGAACTTAGAGTGTAACTTTGTGGCGGCCTTCAGGGGTCCTCACAGAGAATCCTATGAGTTCATGACCCAGACCCCAGACGGAGCTGTGCAAAGATCCAAACACAACCAGGATTTTACGTGTGCGTTTTTCTTTGAAGTATTTCTACTTCCAAGCACGTATCTGTTTCTAAGCTCTGTGTGTCAGTGTGCCAAGGCAGAGCCAGCGGGTACAGCCAATGGTGCAAGGCAAGCATGAAAAGATCTGTTTACACAACAGGGCCCAGCAAAGTCTGTATCCCAGCACCACAGCAGCATCCATCCAACAAAACAAAAACAGACATCCAGGACAGCTCTTCGTTCCAGTGAAGGTGTAGCCCTCTGGAACTCAAGAATGCCAACGTATGGCACAGACCATCGCTGCCACCAAGTCCAGTTTAAGACACACACGCAGCTGTGCTAACTCTCCTTCTTTGGAAATGACTCCCAGCCCTGGTCTCTTCTCCCAGTTTTCATCCTCTGGACTGGGCAATGTCTTCAACCTTGTCAAGAAGCTGCAAAATCCAACATATCCTCCTTATTCTAACTGCACCGTCACGTTAGCAGGCCTGAGACATCGGGGCCTGGCTCCCTTCCCCGCCTAGAGAAGCTGGGCCCGTCTGCCACCAGGTCGATGCAGGCTTCTTTGCAAGGCCTGCTGCCTCTGAACTTTCCCTCCCACTCCTTCTCCAATAAATACATTGATCTCTGTCATTTTATTTCTGTGTAGGGATGAGGGTCTTTTCAGTTGGCCCGACTGCCACTGAGCAACTGTGTGGTGCAAACACACAAGGGGTGGTGGTAAGACTGGGTTTTAGGTCTGGTCTGCTGGAAATGAACTCTGCGATGCCAAGAGCATTAGGTCACTTCCTTGGGCCTCAGCACAGCAGATATGGTTGCTGGACTGGACTCACTCCAGCGCACCATGCACAGTGACCGGCTACAAGCTTCCGACTTTACTGTCGCAGGAATCCGCGAAGACCTGCAGTGACGGTCCTGTGTTGGAGGAGAACACTCATGCTCCTAGCTGCTGGATTCTCGTAAGTAGCAGCAAAGTCTCATAAAAGGAAAGGAAGCCGAAGGCAGGCAGCCTGCCCACTCTATCCTCCACCCTTGCCCTGTGCTTCCTGGCAGCTTTGGTGGTCCCAGAAGAGCACACTGACCCCGCATCCATGGTGCTAGAGAGGATCTTCCATCAGCTGGTTTATGCCCAGATGGCCACAAGGACAGGAGTTTCCTCTAGGTCTCCCATGTGGGTGGCAGGGATAAATATCATTTTCCATTGGCTTTCCCAAGGCATGAACTGAGAGGTGGATTGGAAGTGGAGTGGTTTGGAAATAAAACTGCTCACTTAGGATGCAAACATCACAGGGGCAGCTCCATGTGCTACACCACAGTGTCAACCCTGAGGGCTATCACTTGAGCTTAAGTGCTGTGCATCACTGGGAAGTTTTCTGTGTTCGGGTACTAATCCTCCTGACTGCCTTGCAAGGTCTGTGTTCTTGCTCCATGCTAGATGAAGAATCGGAGATCCTGTACAGAACACCCAGAGTGACAGAGCAACACACACATCCACACGTGGCTGGCTGTGAACCTTGCTGTGTCCTTTCAGCACAACCTGAGTGGGGAGTGGACTAGTTAACAGATGACTCGCTGCCTACCACGCTGCATGAGGAAAAGCAAAGGTTGTCGTGATTTAAGAAGTCCTGGCATCATGGGCCCGGTGGCATGGCCTAGCGGCTTAAGTCCTCGCCTTGAACGCCCCGGCATCCCATATGGGCGCCGGTTCTGGTCCCGGCAGCTCCACTTCCCATCCAGCTCCCTGCTTGTGGGCTGGGAAAGCAGTCGAGGATGGCCCAAAGCTTTGGGACCCTGCGCCTGCGTGGGAGACCCGGAAGAGGTTCCTGGCTCCTGGCTTCGGATCGGCGCAGCACCGGCCATTGTGGCTCACTTGGGGAGTGAATCATCGGACGGAAGATCTTCCTCTCTGTCTCTCCTCCTCTCTGTATATCTGACTTTGTAATAACATAAATAAAATCTTTAAAAAAAAAAGAAGTCCTGGCATCTATGGTGACCACCTGACGCTAATTCTAGCTGACATGAGCATCTATTCTGGCTTTTGTGTTGTCTGACTTCACAATCTAAAACTCAAACACACGAGTTAATGTAAACCTGCAGATACTGATGAGAGTCATTAAAAGTGATATGGGAGGACTGCTTGAGTCACAAGGGCCCTGGGCAAAGTACAAAGAAATGTTTGAGCAGTTAACAATGGGGGAGACGACACAAGAGGGGGCCCTTCCAGAGAATGGTTTGCCAATCAATGAAGGACCTGCTTGAAAACTCAGGCAAGTGAGTAAGAATCATTTTCTTCAGTCTCTGCCTCAGAGGTCAAAACTGAGTGTCTACAAAAGGCTGTACTACTGCATCAAATCCCAAATTTCTCTTAGGTAAAATAAGCTTCCATTTAACTTCCTTCTGATAATTTTCAAGGCTTAGTCCCAAGAAAAATTTAATGTACTTTTCATTTAAAATTCCCTGATTTGGTTTCAAGTTTATTATCTTACAAGTCACAACCATTTGGTGATATAAGCTGAACACTCAGTTTCTCAGATCACAGACATTCTAAACTTCCAAAATTCTGTTTGGGGGCAGAAATCCTGGAATCTTTACAATAAAGATATTATCAAGGCTAAACATGAAATCAATTTGTTTCCTATACACCTTGTGAATAACCTAAGGTATGCTCTTCAGTAGGACTCTTGGTGTTTGTGTTCTGACTGTGACCCGTCACGTGAGGGCAGGGGTGAGGAGGCCACTTTGGGCGTCAAGCTGGCACTCAAACAGTTCCAAATGCTGAAGCATTTATAGTTCAAATTAAGAATGCTCTACCTGCAGCAGTTACTGCAGACAGCAAGAAGAGTCCTAGCATCGGTAAGACAGCTGCCTTTCAACAACTACCTTGCTGTATCAAGATTCTTCCTGATGTGAAAGTATATATATCCAATGATCTTGGTTCTTGGCCAACATCCTTCAATAAAAGCTTTGGAGAAACACTCAATAGGGATTTGTAACATGAGACTCATCTGCATATTCAGGATTGCTGAAATCTTGCTTTTTATTCTTTTAGTGACTATAATGCTTTCCTTAGAAAAATCAGTAAGATAAAAGTTGTTTCCCATTGCAGAAACCCAAGCAAGCAAGCCTGCAGAAGATTAAAGCTGGCCAACTCTGAAGCATCCTCTGTATGGGATCAGAGCACTAGCAGTGACTTCTGGACCTGGAGAGACTGTTTTATGCAGGGACCTTGGTGTTTTCCTAAAGAGAGCTTTGGGGCTAGAGCGATGGTACAACCGACTAATCCTCCACCTGCAAATGCCAGCATCCAATATGGATGCCTGCTTGTGTCCTGGCTGCTCCACTTCTGATCTAGCTCCCTACTTATGGCCTGGGAAAGAATTAGAAGCTGACCCAAAGCATTGGGATCCTGCATCCATGTAGGAGACCCTGAAGAGGCTTCAGGCTCTTGTCTCCTGGCTCCGGATGAGCGCACCTCTGGTCACTGCGCCATTTTGGGATGGCACCAATGAATGGAAATCTGTCTCTCCTTCTCCCTGTAAATCTGCCTTTCCAGTAAAAATAAATCTTTGAGAAAGAAATCTATGATGCCATGAATGTTAGAAGAATCAGACAAATCCAGAGCTGGGATCTGTTCCAGTCATGATCCCCTCCCTATCTGTGTGAGGCATACATATGCTCCAAGAGAACAGTGAAAAAGTAACACATAAACAAATGCAGGAGCTTGCCTAGAATTCGGCTACAATTGAGGGATGGGCTGAGCAGAGTGGAGACGGGAAAGGAGAGGTGATATTCAGCAGCCTGGAACTTCCAGGATGTCCAACGGTTTTTCTCATGGCACTGATTTTCCTGGAAAGGGCTCAGTAGCACTGACCAACGGCAGAGTGCAGGGGTGGAAGTGTGTATAAATCAAGGCCATTGATAATGACATTCTTCCTGCATATGCAGGGGGTGTGGCCTCCAGGCACAGTCCTCCCAGACAGGGAGGCCTGGGCGCAGGCATTGGGGCTGGGGGGCGGGGAGCGGACACTGGTTTTGTACACCAGTGTGCACATTTGGCTTCCTCCACTTAACCAGGTCACCCAGGCATGGACTGCACAGCTCTGCCAGACAGAGAAAACAGCTTGTCAGTGTTGCTGATGCCAAGAGAGGCCCTGGGTTCCTTTTATTCGCTGCTCTCCATGGAGGTCTTGACGTCACAATAGCCAGAAACCACTGGCACAAGCCAAAAGCACCTGCTGACCTACAGCTGCAAAGCTGGCCTGGGACACAGCACGGGAGCTTCATCACACAGGTGGTGCAAGCACCTGCCTGGGAGAGCGGCCTGCAGCCAGGGCAGCCTGCCTTCCACAGACCGGACGACCAACCGTGGCTCCTGGAAGAAGCCTGCTTCTCACCTCACACACTGCCTGGGGAATGCCAGCTACAGGTGCTTGAACCAAGGGGTAAAAAAATGCTTAGAGGCTGGCAGACTTGCCTCCCTGTTTGTTGACAATGAGCTGCCTGTCTAGGCCATCAGATCGGCATAAAAAGCAGGATGCCTTGTGTTTAACCTTCATCCACACCATATGTCATATTCAGCAGTGAGGTCCATGATACACACAACGCTAACTTCCTAGGTACACTGCACACATGACCTGAGAACACTCTCCATCAAGTTTTCAGGGAACAGTAAAGCACTTTCTGTTGCTGTCTTCCCCCCAGGGTCTGGTCCCCTGCCTTTGGAGCATCTAACGACTTTCATTAGACTCAAAGCTCTGTCTGGATAGAGCAGCTCAGATGGTGCCTTTGGGACAGGTAGCCTGGAAACCTGGGACTGCCACGGCTGTCCAAGCAGCAGCAGGTGCAAGCTGTGAACAGAACATGGCACACGGGAATGACCACCTCGGGATGGCCCCTTGTCGGCACTTCCCTTTTAGTTATCAGACGAACGCTCCCAAAGCCGACCTTTCCCTGAGCTCTGGACTAACCTTTTGTGAAGATTTAGTCACATTCTAAGATAAGAGATGGTAAAAATCCTCATCAGAGTCTCTCACTGAACTCTGCTCAGCAGGACAGAATGGGCTCCTGCTTTCCGGCTGGCCCGGAAGACCCAAATTCCTGGCAGGAATCTCAGACCCGTTTTGGAATTTGGTCTTTGGACTCAGTGGTCTGGTCTTACAGATAGCAAGCTGTGTCTGTTCCTGCTGCTCTAGGGGGGAAAATCCAAGTATGTTCAGTGATTGAGCAACAGAGATGATAGGGCAGAAATGGCCTTTTTAACAGTGGTATTTTCTGAGATGGTGACGTATCAGAGGAGAGACGGACTTCAATCCTAAGTTGTCCCCAGGAGGCAAAACTAGCAGTCCTGCCCAGCTTGATTTTCAGGAGTTTTGTATAGCTTAGGACCTGTACTTATGTTTCCTCTGAACTGATTCATTTAACCTAAATCTAGAATGATGGATTTTCACCAATTCTCAAGTTTCCAAAGAGGTGGGGGGATACTTTCATTATTCTTCATTACCAGGTAAGAAAACTGTTTCTTCAACCTGCATCTTGATTCAAACTCCTGCTTATGAACTACAGCAAATAATCAGTCCTGTATAAGGAAGCAGTTACTGGAAGGCAACACTTAAAAGACCTTCCCAAAATGATCCATGAAGACCCCACACCCATCATGACTCAAGGCTAAGATCGTGGTTGCCAGCGTCCGGGAGCCATCAGCTGTCATGGGGTCTATGTGTAGGCCTCAATGCATTAAGGAAGCACTTTGTCTGTGTTCATGTGGGGAACGGCAAAGCACAGGGCCAGCGCTAAGTGAGATGGATTCAGTCGCTGCCTGACCAAACGCCCAAGGCTCGAGCAGTCCGTCCCTGTGGAGAGCGCCTTCACAGCTGTCCTATGTCTGTTCCGATTTCCTCCTTTGTCCAGAAATCTTAAACATTTACTTGGCTGCTTCTAGCTCCCTGGAAGAGCCCAAGGAGAAAACGTGACCTTCGTTCAGGGTTGGGGGTACTGAGAGACAGCCCGAAGCCTCAGGCAAGGGAGACTGTCACCTGCCTGAAAGGCTGGGGGAACCAAAGCTCCAGTGTCCTTGTTCCTAGGGACGGGAAGCAGGAAGTGCCCTGTGCCAGCAGCTTCCAGTACACTCAGCAAGAACCCACCCACGTCCAGCAGCCCAAGCCAGCAGCCCGGCCACAGCTGCTTATATGACACACCATCTCTGCTACCCTGCACCAACGGCAGCCCACATCCCTGGGCTTGGCCTGAGGACACGGCTGGGGTTTTTCCATGAAATTTCCTTAGAAACTGATAGCTATTGTCAATAACACATAAGCAACCACTCCCTCTTCTAGTTCCTCCTCTGAACATGGGAGAGCATTTATCCCAACTTCATTTGTTACAAAAGGAAAAAAAGTTAAACGGGAAAGTTTCCTTGTTCAGTTTGTCACATTCAACCAAAACTACCACCCAATCCTGTAATGCATGTGTGAGAAGTTAAGCTTTCTGAAGTCACCTGTGCTTATTCAGGAAAAAGAATACCTGTCCTTCCATCCATGCTTTTCCTGTAGAAGACCCATCACACCAGGAGTAGGCATCCGGAGCAGTGTCAAGGCATTCCTGCGGACGGTGGATCCCATAGTGGGAGGACCTGGGTTTGAATCCTGACTGCTTCCCATCCAGCTTCCTGCTACTGTGCATCCAGGGAGCAGCAGCTGACAGTTCAAGTACCCGAGTCCCTGCCAGCCACATCAGACAGCCAGATGGAGTTTGGGTTTCTGCATTGGTATGGTCCGGCCATGGGTGCTGCAGACATTTGGGGAGTGAACCAGTGGATGGAGGACTGCTTTTTCTGCCCATGCGTCCTTCAAATAATTAAATAAGTATTTAAAAAGAATCCCTAAAAGCTGTAACACTAATGTCCAAGAGCAACTCTGTACTGAACTGTTTTACAAAACCAAAAACTCGCTGCTTATACGGCTAAGGGTCACGGAAGCCCACCTCGGGTACAGCTCAGCAGGGCTCACTCGGGCCCCCTCCTCCACAGTGACCTGCTGCCGCCACGGGGCTTCTCCTGCGTGCCTGTGTGCTCCACTACTCCACTGAGCTGCACTCAGGCAGGGGTGCTTGGTTCCTGCGTAAGACACTGAGAAGGGGAAGGACGAGAAGGAGGGAAAGGGCAGGAGGAAGGAGGCCGGATGGGGGAGGACAACGGATGCGAAGTGCGGAGCAGGGAGGCTCAGCAAAGCGGCAGAAACACGAGCGCCCGGCGCAAGAAGCCAGGGCTGCTTCCGCAGGTCCATGAGGTTCCCACTCAGTCTGAGGGGCACATCTCATAGCAGCTCCACCACCTTCTAACAGCTGAGCCCAGGGTTTTATAGGAACGCACAGGGATTAGCTTGAGAGCCTCCTAGACCCTCTTCCACCTGCTCTGAGCATCATCACAGGTTCCTCTCCATCTGCAGGGAAGGAGCTGTGACGCACATCCAGCGTTCCTTCGCTGCAGGACATCCAGACACTGATGTAGGGTCTATTTATACAGGGACGACTTCTCAAGTCATTCTCACTGTTACCACTCTGATAAACATGAAGATTCTGGAAAAAGGGCAACTTGAGATTAAAATGCCAAACACCAACAGGGAGCAGGGGCAGTGGGAGGATTAACAGGGAGGCAGGGCCCTGGGATTCACAGCTCTGAGGAGGGAGAAGACAGCAAGTATGATCTGCTTGGCCACATAACATCCCCTACAGAAACCAGGCACCTGGGCCACACAGACCCTGGGAGGCCATCAGGCCCACGACATCACTGTCAGATCATGAGGTCAAGATCGCAGAGCTGCAGTCACTTGCCCAGTTTCCTGGTGTATCAACTCCCCACTGATACACCTGGGACGTTGGTGCAGGAAGGCCCCCAGTACCTGGGTCCCTGCCACCCAAGCGGGGGACCAGATGGAGTTCCAGCTCCTGGTTTTGGCCTGGAGCACCTCGACCACCACCCTGTGGCCTCTTACTGGGAGAAAGGGAGGGAGAAAAAGGGAGGAGGAATAGGTCACCCTCCGCACATCTGTCCTCAAGTCACTTGTAATTTAGACTTCTCCCTTCCAGATACTTGCAGCCTTTCCTTTGTCCAGGTGACTTTCTTAAAAACCTAGGGTGCTGGGTCTGGTGCAGTAGCATAGCTGCTAAAGTCCTTGCCTTGCACGTGCTGGGAACCCATACGGGTGCCGGATCTGATCCCAATGGCACCACTTTCCATCTAGCTCCCTGCTGGTGGCCAGGGAGAGCAGTCAAGGACGGCCGAAAGCCTTGGGACCACGTACCTGCATGGGAGACCTGGAAGAGGCTCCGGGATCCCGTCTTTGGATTGGCTCTGCTCCCACCATTGCAGCCACTTGGGGAGTGAATCAACGGATGGAAGATCTTCCTCTGTCTCTCCTCCTCTATATCTGACTTTCTAACAAAAAAAGAACCTAGGATGCTAAGTGTGTGGCCCCTAGCCCACAGCACAGAGGCAGAGAGGTACCCCTCCATATGCTGGGCTGGTTCCCTGTGTCCTGGCCCGGGATAGTAACACTCTGCAGATACGGCGCCTGACCCATCTGCCCTCCTGCTGCCAGTGAGATGCAACTGTGGGGTTGGTGGGCAGGACACTCCACACTCCAGGGTCCTTCCCTGGAGCACTCCTAGGTCAGCTGCTGGCTTGTGGCTATAGCTGAGATGCTACTCCTTTCTGCATGCCCAGTGGGAACTAGCATGATGGCCAACAGTAGGTGATCTCTTCCTGGAACCTGTGTGATTGTATCCAAGCCCTTTAGAGCAAATAATATTTTTCCTGGCATGCATTCAGCTTCCTTCGCTGAAGACCGCTGCTTTAGCACTCACCACAGCAAGAGCAAGCACTTCCAAAGTTCTGCCAGATCCCCTAGTTTAAAGGCACAAAATGCAGGTGACACCTGAAAGGTAGGAGACCAGCCTTCTAGTCCCCTGGCCATTGCCACTGCTGACTCAGTGGGTGGCTCCAGGCAACAGTGCACAGAGGGGAACTGCCCTCTGCCACAGCACCTGGTCACCTGGGTGGGGTTGCATTTTTCTGTGTCCCAGGTGGCCATGCTGGAATGCCTGCAGGCTGTCATTCAGAGATGGGACGTGTTTGAAGAGGTGTTGAGAATACAGCCTTTAGAAGCAGATTCCCTGGCTTAGCATCCTGGCACCTGCCATTCATAAATGGCTGTTTCCTCATTTGCAAAGTGTAACAGACAGTGGCTTTTCTTCATAACCCCATGTGGAGACAAGGTAAGTTAGAATGTTAACGTTAAGGCTCCAAGGACGAGTGAACATTGCTACCGGTGAAGCCAAGACGGTGCTAGGATCAAATAAAGGTAACTGTGGGGGGGTATTTGACACTTCATAGTTTTATGGGGATCTTACAAACTCCAGACGGGCAATGCATGACCTTTACACATGCTGTAGAATTTGCAAGATGTTTCCCTCCATTGCTTTTGAAGCTCATCATTGAGTCCTCTTATTTCACATCAAAAAAAGTGACTGGGCATATCTGGTTGAAATGAAACAAAACATATTTGGAAATAAGAAGCATTCAGCTGTTAACATGGAAAGTGCAGTGGTATGTTCCACAGCATTCTAGAAATATCTGGGGCGAGCACATCTCAGAGGCCATCTACACACTCTGCTCTTCCACGTGGATGTTACTCCTGACGTGGCACCTGCCCTGGACTGTACAGGGATGTCTCCGACTCACTCTAGCCACACCACAACTCCCCGTTTTCCTCCCTTTCCTAAGCAAGCGCGCGGATGAGCTATGGCATTCACATCACCCACAGCGCCACACTGATGCTGATGACAGAACCATAGCTAGACCGGACAACACGGATGGGGCTCTACGGCAACACAATTTAATTTTGTTTTAGAAAGTCACTTTCCTTCATTGCTTGGTTTGTTTTGAAATATGAGTTGCTTTCAATCCCAGCATCCCATGGCTGAGTGCTGCTTTGAGTCTGCCTGTTCATCTCCCAATCCAGCTCCTGGCTAATGGACCTAGGAACGCTGAAAAGGATGGCCTGAGGACTTGGACTGCTGCCATCGAATGGGAGAGACCTACATGGATTCTAGGGCCTTGGCTTTGCTCTCAACCCTCACCGCCATTGTGGCCATTTGGGGAATGAACCAGTGGATCAAAGATTTCTCCCTTCTCCCTCCCCATCACCCTGTTTTTCAAATAAATAAAAACAAAATCTTAATTAAGTTGATTAGGAAAACAAATATCAAGGATGAATAGGACATGCATACAATATGTGGATTAAATGCAAATGGGGAAAGTTACGCTTATAGATCAGAACCAATCCTTGCATCAAAAACCTTTGCTTCTATTCTTCCAGATTTTCCTTCTTAGAAGCAGAGCAGGATGTTATGTGTTTATTAGCAGGTGGACATTACACGGCCCCTGTTCTCAGCTCTCCGTAGGCCACGGTCCTGCAGCAGCCGCTCAGCACTGCATCTGTTGAAGGTCCATGGTCCTGGGAGCCCCTCGTTTCCTCCACCAGCACAGAGATACAGGGTGAGGCAGAGAAGGGGGAGCAGAGGGGAAATAGCCTGTTGTGGCTACACGTGAATGGCTTGTTTCCATGTAGAACATGTAAGTTGTGATTTTTTTCTAAAAGCACTTATTTACTTGAAAAGCAGGGAGAAGGAGGGAGGGAGAGAGAGAGAAAGAAAGGGAAAGAGAAAGGAAATAGCTAAAGAGCAAGACCTTCCACCTGTTTGTTCACTCCACAAATGGCTGCAAGAGGCGGCGCTGGACAGGAGCCTGGGGCTTCAGGCACATCTCCCTCGTGGGCACAGGGACCCAAGCGTTTGGGCCATCGGTTGCTGCATTCCCAGATGCATTCACATCGAGGGAACTGGAATGCAAGTGAAGCAACAGGGACTCAACTGCCGTTCAGACAGGACACCAGTTTAAGCGCCACAACACAACAGTGGCGCCAGTTAGTTCTGGAAATGCACACAGTGTCAGACTATTCCAGGAGCAAGACACTGAGCTCAGCACCTAGGCACCATGTGCCTTCTTCAGCTGTTTGAACAGGCATAGAACAGAAGAGCTGGAGCAGCTGAATGGCCAGGGAGAAGACAGTCTGAGATCTGACATGGGTTAGGCGAAGAAACATCTTTGTGGCTAGCTCTAAATATTGTGGCAACTTGGACTGAGTCTCCAGGGAGAAGTTGCCACAGGTTGTAACAGAAGCCACCGGGCTTGGCAAGGGAGGTGGGGAGGAGGACGAGGAGAACACCGTGGCTCCCCCATGCATCGCAGTCAGGTGGCAGACCTGGCCAGCACGTGCCACTGCGTGTGACTGTTGACTCCTGCCATGAGAGGCAGCAGACGCGGCTGCTCTAGGTGGGTGCACACCCCAGTCTGAAGAACACAAAATGCCAAATTTCACTTCTAACGTCTTCTAAAGGAGAACTCAGCCTTCCTCCTTATAAAAAAAAGAATTAAGGAAATACCTAGAGGTTCAAATAAGCAGTGCCAGTGAACAAGCTGGGGGTGTGGAGGGGCCAGGGCTCGGCTCTCCCATGTGTGAATTTTACAGCTCCCTGAAGGCAGGACTGCCCCCACGCCCTCCTGGCTGGGCCACGACTCCTCATTCAGCTTTATGGAAATTACATTCTTGCCTGCATTCGTATGACCATAAATAAACGGTTTTACTTTGAAGAGTCTCAAAGCCATGCACAGGTGCCAGCCTTTCACATGGCAGGCCACCACTGCATTTTTCCTCAGTGACTTCTCACTCTCGAATGGCCTTGGTTTGGATGGAACTTCTAAGCCTTCTGCCCCTGACAATAATGTTTCTGGCTTCCAAGCTTTATTACTACTTTTTTTTAGGTTAAAAAATCAAAAGAAGTTATAAATCTTGACTCACAGCATAAGGATACACACAGGTCCGCACACTTTGCATATTCAGTACAAAGATAAACACAGATGCCGAATTTTCTAGATCCTGCCCTCTGCTTTATGGAGAAGAAAATCCACATTATTTATAAACTTTAGTTCTAGGAGAACAGACTGTCACACAGTTACACCATCAAGGCCAAGAGGCCAAGCCAGATGGAGGATAAGCAATGAATGCTGCCCAGCGCCGACTTCATAACACCAGTCTCCAGTTACGACAAACAATGAAAGTGAAATGGAGGGAAGAACAGCACAAAACAAAAATAATGGCTTCTGTCCACAAAGTGGATTGCCAGGTATTGTCAACAAGAAAAGAGGTAAATACAGAAAAAAGATGAGCAGGTGGGCATGTGGCATGGTGGGAAAGATGCTGCTGGGGAAACGCCACTGTGGCGTGCTGGGCAAAGGGCTGCCGGAGACACAGGATGGCACACACATACGCGCCGGTTGGTGTCCTGGCTTCTCCACTTACAGTTAACTGCAGTGTTTGGAACCGCAGCAGACAGATGAAGTTCTGGGTACATGCCACCCCCGTGGGAGATTAGGACAAAGCTCCTGGCTCTCGGCTTTACCATGGGCCACCAGCCTCGGCCACTGTAGCTATTTGGGGAGTGAACCAGCTCCACCCACATACACTCTGGAGGGCGATCCACCGACTAAAAAGCTCATCTTCCTTGCACAGAGATATCCAGACTCATGTCTGACCACATTTCTGAGTGTGCTGTGGCCCAGCCACACTGACCCATGCTGTCCTCTCATAGTCACATGCTGAGTGTGACGTAGCTCAACAGCCCTGCCACTTCCTATCAGAGAGTTTCAGAGGTTTTCACTGGACGTGCGTCCTAAACCTGCAGCAAGCCGTCAGAGCAGAAACCGATGTGCCAGAGCGGCAGATCAAGCGGGGAGAACCTATTAGGGTTTGTCCTGCGCCAAGTGGGTGGCACAGTGGGAGTGTGCACCCCTGCTAGCCAGCCTGCTCCATCCCGGCAGAGGCCAGCAGAGCTGCTTCTGGCTGCTTGCTACACGGGCTCCAAGTACAGTGTCCATTCTGCCATGGCCCAAGGTCACAGTGCAGGTCTGTGAGATCACTGACCTATCTCCCAGTTCTGTCACCTGCTGGCAACACGCGGCCGAAAGCGCCTGACACTTCCCAGAACAAGCTTACTCCTCCTGCTCCTTTTCCTTCCTCCTCCTCTTCCTCCCCTTTAGTTATTTACATCCCCAAACCTGACAACGGATATGCAAGTCTAATGCTCACAACAAGAGTTGTTTTTGTTTTTATCAACAATCATTTATGTAGCATTTAACTCTTCAGACACTGCTTGAAACCCTAGGAGGCAGGCGCTTATCCACAGGGTAAGCACAGTGTGAACCATCTGTCCAGGGACACACAGCAGAGATCAGAAGCTGTCAAAGCAATTTACAAAACAGGGAAACTCAATCAGATGCTATGGCAGTCAGATTCCGCAAGTCCAAGATGCCTCTTTTCCTTTCAAGTTTGTTTGTTGTTGTTGTTTTTAATTAGAAGTCTGGTCCGAGGTCCCACCCCCCTTGCTCTGTTCTCTTGGTCCTCTAAGGCTATGTGCAGCTCTGTCCAGCCTCCAAGGTCCTTCACTGATGAGAGCCCCACCCCTCTGTCCCTCTCTGTCCTGTCCTCGCTGCTGACCATGGTTGACCTTCAACCTCCAGATGAGAAATAAAAGCCCACCCAACAGCAGTGCTTCATCTCCTCCTGGCTGCCCATCAGCCTTCACCACCATGCTACTCACCTGCTTAATAACCTTGATCTTATTAGTTTCAATGACTTCACCTCTAACATGTGCCACATCCCTCCCTCTGAGCTTTTCCAGCTACCTCGGATCCCAGCTCCCCAATCCCAACACGTCCATAACCAAACCTACAATTCCAGACCTCAAGTGGTTCTCCCTGTCCACCCTGTCTCCCAATAAGTATTGACAATATCCTTGCCATCTCAACAGGTCAACTGTACAGGTAACTTATTCCTCACTTTCCCCTCATCTTCCATACTTAGTGAGTCCCCAAACACCCAGCACTCAACCACTAGCCCGAGTCCTCCCTTTGTGAGCCACATCACTACCACCTCTCGCCAACGGACCCCTGTCTGCTTCCCCACATCAGGATTTGCTTCCCTGAGACTTGTTCTCTGGAAATAGCACCCCCTTTGCAACACACACATCTTACCATGTTACCCCAGTGCTCCCCAGTTCCTTGGGAGAATGGCTCAACTCCCTCATCCACCTGCCCAGGTTCTCTGTTCTTACCCGTCTCAGGGCCCTCACCTCCCTGCAGCTGCTGCCTCAACCCTGCTGCCGTCACTTTCGATTCCTTAAGCATCCTGCACCTCACGCTTCCACTGGGCCTTAGTACATTCTATTTTTCCCCTGTCTGGGTTATGCATGTCTCTCATTTCTCAACCTTGGCCCTCCCAGTCTGAGTCACCTGTGTTAAATCCCCAAGTGCCTCAAGGGGGGGGGGGTCTGTCTTCCTGTCCCCCGGCAGGTGTTCCCTGTATACATGTGGACTCCTCTTCCCCTCAGCCCTTAGGATCCAGGCCTTCACCCACCTTAGTCATCTGTGTTCCCATGGCCCAGCAGATGCAGGCTCAGTCGGCCAGCACACAGGCCACTGAGGCCACTCTGCCCAGCCTTCCTCCCCTCTCCCTTGAAACTCCATGTGCTGTGGGAATGCAGCCACCCTGCAGCTACCTACACAGAGCATGCCAGGAGCAGGGAGCCCTCTGCTTCCTGTTCGCTATCACCGAGTTAGGGCAGGTAGACACCTCTGCCGGCCAGTCAGGCCTGTCTGAAAGCCCTCTTCCAAGTCCCTGAGGCCGACTTGCACTTCTGAGTCAACCGCTTATTCTAGAGGGCCTTTGCCCATTCTGTCAACATGAGGATGAATATGCCAACCCGACTGTGAGCTGAACTGGTGAAGTGCCCAGCAGACAGAAATCAGCAATGGGACCCAGATTCTAAAAATCTGGAGTTGCTTTTAATCTCCACCCAACTGACCCCATTATCCAGGTGGTTACCTAATCACCACATGGATAGAGCTTGCACAACAAGTCATCCATAGCAAGAGGCTGTCTACACCTCCTTCCGGCACCTGCCAGCAGCGGCAGTCCTGCACTTTCTGGCTCTGGCAGGACCCTGCGCACACATCCTAACGCCACCTGGATGATGGCTTCCTCGGGAGGCACACAGCTGACTCCAGCTGGCCCCCATCTCTGGCCACTGCAACTCGTGGTTCCCTTCAGACTGTTTCCTCAAGTGGCCCTGCGACCTCTTTCATTACCTCCTCGGCGACTTGCACACCCACCACCCAGGCAGACAGACCAGGCCCTGGTTGCTCTGTGCACCGGGCTCCTCCACCCTTGCCTCCTGGCCCAGGACACGTGCTCTCTCCCTTGTAGGACCTCAAGTTCAGCACCCACCTTTCAGTTCAGGTCAGCCTCACTCTTCCCCACCAGGCTTTTCCTGACCACCCCTAGCCTCAGGCTACCTGCTGCCCCTGCAGACGTGGGCCACAGCAGTGCTCTGTGTCAGAGCCCCGCCCAGACCATCACTCATGCTCAGGGAACACGTAGGTGACAGCTCCATGCATACCCTTGAGGGGCTCAGGTAGGCCCCTGAGTGTAGCATCTGGCACTGTGGAGTGATGACGCCCAAACTGCCATTCCAAGAGATCGTCCCACAGCCAACGGCCGGCTGGTCTGGGGATAAACTCCCGTGCCCACCATCCGTTTCGCACTGTGCATGCAGGTGCAAAGGCTTCCTGCTCCTCACAGGCCACGCAGGAGTCACCTGGTGCGGCCCGACACCCGTGCTGCGAGGGCTCAGCGTGCTTCAATCTTCAGTTTTAACACGCAAAGAAAACACTGCTCTTCAGAGTAAGACCATGGACGACCTTTGGTACAGCCACGACCTCCTCTGGCCGAGCGTGCACACACACCATCCTTGATCACAGAACGAAAAATCTTGTAATTGGGAATCAGAATTTCAGAAGCAAATTGTCACCTCTTCTAGCCTGAAGACATGCAGAAAGTCTGCAGGGTTTCATTTCCAAAATTCTATTTTGTGAGCTACTTTAGAAATCATATATATAATTCATGTTTTCCATCTAATCTGTTTTCTTTAAGTTTCACTTTGACCCCACGTGAGCTCGAGCTCCTGGGTGTGCTGAGCGTCCTCACCCTGGGGTGTCCTCCCTGGAGGCCTGGCCGCTGTGGCAGAGGAGCTCAGGGGGTCTCCACCACCTCCATTATCCACCAGTGCTCACGTTAGGCTCCTTGTAGGTTTTCAGGGACAGATTCCCGGCCACCACTTCAGACGGTGCAGCAGAAAGGACACAAGACACCTGGGGCAAGGGGGGCTGGCAGAGGGGGGCCCTGGTGGGAGCAGAGGCTCAAAGTCTGTGTCTCCAGGTCCTGTCGTGTGAGTCACAGTATTTATCATGTTACATCAGAACTGCCCTTTAGAGATGTCAATTAAGTCATTGGTCTGACTTTCTTGAAATAAATGGGTAAGAAAACAAATTAATTCTATCATGTCTTAGAAAGGACAGTTAGCTAAAGACCTCGTGGTATCTCTATAGTCACACACACAATCTGGGAAATTCTCCTCCCCCTACAAGCTCTGCCTATCATCACCATGAACGCCTTCACCGACGAGGAAGTGACCCACTCGCCGATCTTTCTGCAACCACACCCCGGCACGCCAGGGCCTCCAGCAGCCAGCCCCACCTCCTCTCCTGGGGCTCAACAGCATAAGCCCATCTATGCTCCCAAGAAAGCTCATTAGAAGTTGGTGACAAATTCAGAAAAAGCTGTCCATGAAACTAAAGGCAAGCCTCTCACAGCTTAGCCTCGCAGCAGCGTGTTTGTGAGGAAACATCACGTTTCCATGTCAGAGTTTAAAAACCAAGCATCTCCTACAACATCTTCAAGCTAAACAAGAGTAGGACCAACTTCACGAGTGTGACAGCAGCAGTAACTGAAGGGCTCAGCATGCTTTTAAGTGCCAACATACATTTCTTAAGCAACACAACATTCTTTCCAAGTCTGTAAAATATTCCTAAAATCAGTACCTACTGCTCTCCATGCACCCGGCAGAAGCCGAGCTACTCCGCCTTTCGAGAGCAATCCGCCTGCTTCGCACACCCTAACTCCGGTTCTCCAGTCACGCCTTCTGAAGGAGCGAACAGGCTTACTGCTCAACTGGAGCACAAGCAGCCGGGTCACTGCAGTGGCCCCCAAGAAGCTGCAGCACGTTGAGACGTGGATAGCTGTCCACATCTTTGTTGACATGGGTCACATCGTGACCACCAGGTGTCCTTGGTTCGGGTGAGAACAGCATTCCCAGACATCCCTGCGCCCTCAGCACACAGCCACACACCACCACTGTCTGATGACGTCAGGTGGGAATGGACACCTGCTCGTGAACAAACGGCTCCCCCACTTCTCCTGCCGGAGGTGCCTTGGGAGGACGTGGAGCGGAGGCGGCAGCACTGCCAGGCACGGAAGTGTGGAAGTCTAAGTGGACCGACTCCGTTACGAACTTCCCTCCTTTTTTGTAGGCGCCGTGCAGGCTTCTGTCACTATCCACTCCAAGACAGGCAGAGCATCAATGACTTTCCGGGTCACTGACCAGGGAGAAAGCTCACTGGGGAAGAAGAGGGGCTGGGATGCTTCCTCTCCACCTCCTCCCAGGCCCCTACCGTCTGCAATGAAGAGAGAGTTGGCAGCACCTTCCCCTTTGATTAGGAGGGCAGCTCAGAGGGCACGCCCGGCGGCACCTTGAACAAGCCGCAGGTAGGGCTCGCCAGGTCACGCCAGTGTTCTCCATCTTTAATTTACAAACCAAATTTCTGCGAGTGTAATTGAGGGGGAAAATTACAGCTCTAGCTGAATTTCTGTACTTTATCCTGGAGATGTTTGCCGAATTAATGAACTCACGGGCATTCCTACGACGGGCCTGGAATGACAGCCACCCTGGGTCTCCGCCACCACTGCTCTGATAAACACTGTCACTACTCCACAAAGCTGACTTCACATTCACAAGGCAGTGCGCTGGGCTTGGAAGCAAGACCCCCGACTTCAGCTGTGCGATGTCTACCTGACGGTTGTCCCTCCTACTGCCACAGTACTTATTCAAGTGGAGAAAGTTAAGAACTTCCTGGGGTGACCGTATTAGCCCCTATTAGAAAGATTTCGTTGCAAATCTCCAGTCTTTCTACGTGTGCTTGGTGTTTCCAAAATCGCAGAACTGTGTTTTAACAGAAACTCATCAAGCCATGCGGTGGGCTCCGGAGACCCGGGCAAGCATACCAGACAGACCAGCCAGCAAGATGGAGGCTGGCCTAGTGCCTGAACCGGCCTGCTGTAACAGGATCTCCCCCCTCGGTCAGGGTGCTCTCGGCCGGCTCCAAAGCCTGCTCAAGATGCTTTCCCTGTGTCCAAGGGACAGCTCCCTGGCATGGACATTTTTCTACATCAGACCTGTCACTTAACATCAACTGAGTAACTTGTATTTCCTCAGCGCCGCTCTGTTTCCTGGCAGGTTCTTCCGCTGCACCTCCAGTCGGGGCTCCCACCTGGAGTCCCCCACCTGCCACGCACCTGCCCAGGGCACATGGGCATATTCTCTGCTTCAAAATGGAAAGCAATCAGGGCAGTGACGGGAGCCGGGCCCCTTGTCTGCGTCACTGTCATCTACCTGGGGCCAAAGTTCTTGGACTATTTAAAAACAGCACAACAAAACCACTTTTTGTTTCTTCCCTTGATAACTAAACTTGAATCCCTTCCTATCTCTGTAAAGCCAGCCAGCAAGCATGAGATGGGGGGTGGGAGGGGGGGGAGATAGAGAAGATAAAAAAGCAACTAGCTATTTAACAAACTCCATGCTCCACTCCTCAGCGAAGGAAACAAACTTGGCCATTTGGCACACTGCCGATGTGTAATGTCAGCAAGGAATGAAAAAAATCAAAGCACGTAGGACGAAGTGGCTGACAGACAGACAGAACTCACTTCGTTTTCCAGCAGGTGGGGAGTGAGGCGCCTGCGGCTTGGGCTGCGTCCTCCCTTCCTCAAGGCCTGCTTTCGATCTGTGCCTGTGAGACTCCCCACAACTTGGCTCCCAGAGACACCTCAAGTTCACCAGCGTTCCGGAGGCATTTCTGAAGAGCAGGGAATCCCCAGGGCAGACAGAGGTGACCTCTGGGTGCCACGTGGCACCTCTGCTGTCGTTACCACACACACACACACACACACACACACACACACCCACACACACACACTCACTCCTGGAACATGTTGCCTCAGGAGCCCTCGGCCCAGGCTGCAGAGAGCCGCTGAGCAGCCACACGCTCGAGTCTCTGGCATTCCCAGGTTCAAGGCTGGAAGGTGCATTGGGGAGAGCCACAGAGTCGAAGCTCTACTGCACCAGCAGCTTTCTCGTAACCACGGCCTCTAGAGACCAGTGAGCGCCAGGAAAACGGCAGGAACATGCGTCCTGGGACCCCAGACCTGCGTCTGCCATGGTCCCAAAGCACTGGGCTCCTCTCTCGGCTCCCAAACTGCTCTTAGGACTCTCAGGTCAGGAGTTATTGGCCTCTGTGTAAATACATGTTAAAAAAGTATACATATAAATCTTTATACATTAAAAAAAACTCCATAGGAGATAGAAGAAAAATACAAAGGATGATTTTGCTCGGATAAACAGAACTAAATATTATCTAGAAAATGTTTCAATGCCTTCCCCCAAAAAGGACACATATAAAGTCTGCTTTGAAAAATTACTTCATCCATGTACTGTCCAGCTCACAAAAACAAACCTCCTTCCAGCAAAACGGACACTTTGACCTTGTTTACTGCAGCGTTCGGAGCCCGCCTGCTGACTCCTGACATCACCGTGCCATCAGTACCTTGCCTGTGGCTGGCTGGCACACGCTGCCACACCGACACCACACAGCGGCAAGGGCAGTGGCAACCTCGCCCCAGAACTCACAGGCAAGCTTTTCGTGTGTGTCGTATCTCTTCAGCCCCTCAAAGCAGCACCCGAACGCCACATCCTGCAGCCGGCACAGACACACACTGGCCCTCCTGCTCGTCCACCCATCTGCGTGCTGACAAGCGTTTCTGCCAGAGCTACACAGACACTGCCTGCTCTGCTCTGCGCCCTGGAAAAATAAAACCCCACGAACTTTTCCTAGGGACCGGTCTACACCAGCACATTGGGAACCACGAGATAGTATCACACTCATTGCTTTGACAGAAAACACCAATCGCTATTCTGTTCCTACAAAGAATATACCTGTGGTGCCATATCTGAGTGTTGCCTCTTCAAAGATGTGATTTTACTGCAAGTCTAACATGTCCCATTTACAGCCTCCCCCCCACCAATTATTACTCTAAAAGCCAATCAAAATCAAAGCCAAGGAGAGCTGTGGGATTCTAACGCAGTGCACTTCTCCAATACTCACCTCTTCAAACGAAAACCAAAACCTAGTCCTCCAGCAACAACACAATTTGACAGCATAATTAAAAAAATCCCAAGCTGAACCCATCAGAGATCAGTTGTCAACAACCTCGTTTCTTTACTGAAATCCACTTTACAAAACATCAAGAAGGAAAGAACATTAAATCTGAGAGCAATCATCACCCTGGTTTGTCTGACAGGGTTGAAAAACAAACTCAAAGTTAATGAAATTAATGAACATTAACTAAAAAACTCCTGAAGAGACACTTCAAACTGTCATGTCAGTTACTATGACAACTTCAAAACTGCTGAGAAAATTTCCTGCGTTTGCTAAGCCCCACGATATGGCAAGTGTCGCCCTGCCCCCGAGAAATGACTTTCACTTCTCAGGCAGCAGGAGGCTAAGCAGCTACTCACAGCTCCGAAACAGTGAACTGTTACCTTCTGAGCCGCTGCGCTCTTCCCCAGGTTCATGAAGACGGTAACAAGCAAGGAAACCTCCTGGGAACTGGAACCACCGGCTTCAGTCCTGCGACCACTCCCACCATCCACCAGGGGGACACTGCTTTTTTTTTTTTTTATATAATGCAGGCAAAGTCTAGTTCAATACGAAAAGGAAAGGATAAAAAAATAATCTCCCATTAACAGTCTCTACTTTCCAAATACAAACAGGCAAGCACACATTCACTCGGATCCTTAGTGGTTAATAATGAAACAGAAAAAGCAAGCAGCATTCCCCCCCTGTTAAAATCCTTCCTCCTAGGTATTTGGGCTGATTTACATCTTACGTAATCTTGATGGCTCAATCAGGAAGTGCGAATTTTAAGTGCGTGTATTATGAACTGGAGGGATCACGTGACCCACAAAGAAAACCACGCGGCAAACACACTGAGCTGCACCTACTGGGGTGCCCCAAACCATGGCTCCGTGATGCCCCAGACCCACACCTGTGATGGCTTCTGAGCAATTACACTTTGTTTGGAAACCTTGAAGATAAATTCCCAGGACTTTTTTAAAAAGCATGATGAGATCAAAACAAGTCACAGTGAGACGTTTCATTACCAACAAACCCATCTCTTTGAAGATAATATCCAACACCAAGTTTTATGTTACGATTGTTTTTCAATATTATCTGAAGATCGGGCAAAATAATGAAATAAAAAAACACAAACTGCAGCTATGTGTAAGTACTGCTGAGTCTAATGCTGTATTACAAAGGCACCAAGCGCGACATGGCAGATTCCCGGTCTGGATACAGGTCTTACGGATTCCAGGACGAAAACAATACTTTCACAATCTCCAGAGGAACAGGACATCATTACATACTATTTACTTTTCTAAAGTAAGAATACACGCTCTGTCACAAACTTGGAACTTCAAAAATTGTGGCCTGGGACTATCGAAATTCTCAAAGCAATGTTTATCACTCCCAACAGGACGACGCTAATAACGCTTAGTCAGCAGTGGTAAGTAGACAACACGACTGAGCAGGTCTAGGTCACGCAGGTAGTACTTTGATCACTCTGGTCCTTCGTATTCTTCCAAGCACTATTCAAATTTTTATTTTGGTCTTTTAAAAAATTTACATCATAGCTCAGGTGAGGTGAGAGACAATTCAGTCCTAAGTTTTTTGGTTCTTAGCTCATCTTTTTTTGGATAAACATGAAGTGGGGGGCAGGGGAGAAGAGGAGATGAGAAGTAAAGAAATCACAGAAGGGACATTTACGACAGATGGTGACCAGGTAGTGGAGTAACAAATGTAAGCTCTCACAGCAGAGGCTTCGAGGACCCTCCGTGTCCCCTCACCACTAAGTGCCACACTTCGTCCCTCAAGCTGAAGACAAGAGGCAGCAGGGAAGTCTCACTAAGAGCTTTGTGGCCAGCCTAGCTCTGCCACCTAAGTATCTCAGAGAGTAGACATCTTCCACCCCTCACTCCTCCTAAGAGGAACAGTAGGGAGATGAAGAGACATGGCCATGGTAACAGTTACCAGACCCGAGCTTTCTGCTCTGTCTGCACTCAGCATGCTGTCTTGTATTTGGAGAACAGAGACCTACGAATCCCAATGAGTGCAGTTTTGCGTTTTCCCTCTTGGTCAAGGTCAGACAGCCACCCTCCAGCCCCGCTACCTGATGCACCGCCAGGCTCTCGGAGCAGAGCCTCTGCCAGGGCACCAGTCCTTCCTGCCCTGCCCCTCCCACAAGGAACTCCCAGCCCCTGCCGTGGAGTCATCAGGACCCCAGAGCAGAAAAGGCACCAGCTGAGCCCCATCACAGCTGTCCTGGGATTCCAGATAAACACAAGCACGCCACGATACTCTAGAAACTCTTTGTAACATTTGAGATAAAACAGTTAAGTGGGAAGAAAACTAGATAAGAGCAAGTATTTCTGGACTAGGGAGAACTCTCAGCTATTAAAGTAATGGAAGAATAACAGAGCAGGAGATGATGTGCCAACCCAACTTCAAGCACATGTGACATCACGAAGGTCGGGAACAGCCCAGGGCCAGCACCTGCTGCGCCCCCGTAGGAGGGCCTGGTCGGAGCCGGGCGTGGCTCCAGCTTCTGCCTCCAGCCACTGTGCATCCCGGGGTGGCAGG
The DNA here is from genome assembly GCF_030435755.1 of Ochotona princeps. Classification (NCBI taxonomy): domain Eukaryota; kingdom Metazoa; phylum Chordata; class Mammalia; order Lagomorpha; family Ochotonidae; genus Ochotona; species Ochotona princeps. The sequence goes on along the minus strand of NC_080856.1, from coordinate 2,559,948 downwards.
AGATAGCCAGGAGTCTGCCGCCCACAGGGAACCCAGACAGATACACTCTTCCTTCCTTCCTCCTTGTCTCGTTGTATACATAAATTTTTTGAAACAAAGAAAAATGAAAGGCAAGCAAAAAGAAAAAACCTAGATAATAGGCATACCTTACAGTTTTTAGGAATATAAAAGGTAAAACATATTAAACTTTTAAAAAATATAAAGGCCAATGAACCTAAAAAATATTGAACATTAAGATCCTTGTCATCAACACAATTCAAAAAGAATAAAGCTGGCGGAGCAGGGCAGGCACTGCAGGAATCAGCACCTTCATGGATGTTAGTCAAGCCCTAAACGGTTCTATCAACACGCGCTGGGAAACAGATGGACCAGAGAGCCGAGGGAGGACAGGCCTGCAACAACAGACCTCAGGGACCCCACGTGCGAAAAAACAGAACCAGGGAGGTCGAACAAGCTCACTGGCTTAAACCGTGCTTCACAGAGATCATTTAAAAGACACAATGCTAGCTGAAAATGCTGGGTGCAGAACCGCATATTCCAATACCAACAGGCAGGGGGGAGACACAGGCAGGGAGAGCCAGGGAGAAACAATTCCCAGGAGAGCAGACTTCCAAAATGAGCAAGAACCAGAGAAATCACACATTACTTACAATCTGAAGATGTTCAACATTTTCTATTAAAAAAAAATCACCTTCAAAATTGGAAAACAATATTTAAGCTAATCAACATCCTACAAATATTTCTGTTCATAAAGTTATTTCAATACTTACAGAGGGTTTTACACGAAGGAATATTTATATTCATTATCAAAAGCAAGAAAGGTATGAAATACAATCTTCAGTATGTAAAAATTTAAACAGGTCAAAAGAGCACAAAATGTTAGTATCAGCTGCCTTTAGGTACTGTCACTATGTTTTTTGTTTCCCCAAATTTTCATATATGAATTTTCATATTAAGGAAAAGAAGATATTACCACAATCCCATGACTGATGTATCAACAGCTATAAAAGGATTTCTTCTCCTTTTTAACATTTAGGAGAGGGGCTGGTGTCACGCTGTAGTAAGGTGGGCTTTCACCGGTGCGCCTGCATCGACACGGGCGCCGGTTCAAGTCTGGAGGCAGCCCTTCCAGCGCAGCTCCTCGCTGGCTTTGAGAGGGCAGAAGAGGATGGCCCACGTCCTTGGGCCCTGCACCCACATGGAAGACCCAGAGAAAGCTCTAGACTGTTGCCTTCAGCCTGGCCCAGCTCTGGCTAGCACAGCTATTTGGGGAGTGAACCAGCAGATGGTGGGTCTCTGTCTCTCTTCTTCTATAAAATCTGCCTGTCAAATAAAAATAAATGAATCAAAATTTAAAAAAGGTTTGGAAGCCACTGCTCTGCACTCAGCAAGCAGAACTGCCGGGTGCGTGGCTGGGAGGAGTCACATCTCGCAGCCACACACTGTTTCCTCCATGCGGGGTTCTAGGAAAACCCTACACAAAGAGGATTAACACAGAAAAAGCGTTCCCTCCATCACAACAGCCAAGGAAGCCACGTACTAAGGAGCCGCGGCACTGCAAACCCCTCTCAGTACCAGGCAGCAGCCATAGCTCCCAATCAGCCTTGCTCTGCAGTGGGTTTGGGGGCAAAGCTATGAGATCTAGTAGCAATCAATGCATTTTCTACTTATTTTTACCCCACAGTTGTTTCAGCAGGACATAACCTACCATAAGCTGAGAAGCGTCTGTAGGAGAACGCTCATGGGCACAGGTAGGAAATGGCCCAAGGAGTAGGGCTAGTCCCAGCTGCTCCACTTCTGGTCCAGATTCCTACTGATCAGCCTAGCAAAGCAGAATACGGCACAGGTCCCTGGGCCCTCGCACCAAGGGAGAGCCCTGGAAGAGGCGCCTGGGTCCTGCTTTACACTGTCCGATTCTGCTGCGGTAGCCTTTTCAGAAGTGATTCAGCAGACCTCCCTCCCCTACCCTCTAACTGTGCCTTCTAAACAAAACTGAGTAAACCTTTCTGCGATGACCTCGGGCATGAAGAGTGGTTATGGCCCATTCGGCGCACCTGTACCCGTATCAGAATGCCAGAGTGTCCAGGTGTGAGTTCCAGCTCCCTGCTAATCTCGACCTAGAGAGGCAGGACATGATTCAAGCGCTTAGGTCCCTGTCACCCATGTGGGAGACGTGGATGGGTTCCTGGCTCCTGACTTTAGCCTGGCCCAGCTCCAGGTACTGCAAACATCTGGAGGGGAAATTGGCAAATGGATGCTCCCTGCTGTCTCTGTACATCTCAGTATTTCAAATAAAAAATAAAAACCAATATATGTACAGTAAGCATACAAAGTTATATATTTTAAAGTATGTGTAGGGGTCCAGCGCGGTAGCCTAGAGGCTGAAGTCCTCACCTTGCACGTACCAGGATCCCATATGGGCACTAATTCATATCCCAGTGGCCCTGCTTCCCATCCAGCTTCCTTCCTGTGGCCTGGGAAAGCAGTCGAGGACGGCCCAAAGCCTTGGGACCCTGCACCTGCGTGAGAGACCCAGAGGAAGCTCCAGGCTCTTGGCTTAGGATCGGCTCAGCACCGGCCACTGCGGCTAGTTTGGGAGTGAATCAGTGGATGGAAGATCTTCCTGCCACTCTCACTTTCCAACAATAAATAAATCTTTAAAAAAAATGTTAGTACATACCTATTTGTTTTATAGATACATCAGAGTGTCTGCTTTGACAGTACATGTACTAAAGCTGGAATGATACATGAAGAGAAAGACTTCAGAGCTTCCTGTCCTAAGAGTAAGCTCGGCATGCAAGCAAGAGTCAAGGCTATCCAAGGCACAGGCCTCAAAATACACATTATTCCTGATACTAAATTATTTAAATATCACAATAAAACTCAGCTTAAAAACACAGATCAAAAGTGAAAATAAGAAGGGACACTGTTTAACTTGACGAGAACACCCCAGACTTCCTTGTGGTTTTTTGGGACCCTCTCATTATGGCCAGCCTGGAAAATTCCCCGCCAGTAGGAAAGAAGCTACAAATCCAGGCCTGATGGCATTTTCTCAGCTAGCAGGAAGAACAGTAGCTACATCCTGAGAACACACCACATGCCCACTCCCCTACTGCTGCAGAGATGAAGCAGGTCAGCCTGGATGGGCTCCCCAGAGCAGCCGTCCCAGCATCCGGGCATGCAGAGTAGGCGGGTCATGGTCCTCTGGTTCTGCCAGAGACAACAAATGCAGGGGAGCAGCTTTGTCTCACCATTCAGAAGCACGGTTCTTCAGCATACTAGGACTGACCTTTCTACAAGTTGCTTGATTAGTTTTGCTTCCATGGGAAAAAGTTTGACATAATACACAGCACCTAACTACATAACCAGGCACAGTACTAGGGTTCAGATGGCATGCCAAGATGTCATCACCCTTCTCTCGGCAAACTGGCCATGACTGGACAGATCATTATGACCACTTCGGCAAAGCTTTGCTGACCACCCCATAAAGGTCAGAGAGGGTTGCAGGCTCTTCTCACACGCCGGTTAACTTACCCTTCCCAGATGCCAAAGAGGTTTGGTTTTAAGATGAAGTAACTGAGGCATGGCTGCCACACAGATACTAAGGAGAGGATGCCTTATTTTAGGACCTGCTTCCAGGGGGACCCAAACCAACACAGGACATGACATAGATGAAACTGAAGATCAAGAGGTTCAGGGTTCAGCTGAGCTGCTCTAAGCATGGAGAGAGGAAGCTGGGCTCCGATCCGTGGTGTAGCCAGGACAAACCTCACCCCATATGGCCACCAATCAGATCCCAGCTGCTCCACCTCAGATACAGTTGCCTGTTAATGTACCTGGGAAAGCAGAGGAGCAGGATGGTCCAAATGCTTGGACCTCTGTACCCACGTGGGAGACCTAGAAGACGATTCAGGCTCCTGGCTTTGGCTCGGCCCAGCCATTGCCATTGTAGCCATCTAAAGAGTCAATCAATGGATAGAAAATCTTTGTTTCTCCTCTCTTCTTAATGCTACCTTTTCAATATAAATAATCAATGAAGACAGTTGATCTGCAGGATTTGGGATAGATTTGGGTTCTTAGTGGATTTCAAAAAATGAGGATCACATCAAGTAACAGATTTCAAGCCTGGGGAAGTTGCAACCTACTAGATACACTAGGTGTTGGGCAAGAAATTGAAGTGACAATGTCTAGATGGCATCAGGGCATAAGCATGGGGGCTGTGATGGACAGAAAGGACCTGCAGGACCTGCAGGAGGCAATGAGAAGAGGGGTGGGACAGGGTCCTAGCACGCCCAGGAAGAGTCTCAGACCTTCTCACTGAAGAGATAACGGAACTCAAACATGGCTAATGAGTGAGGCAACAGGAAGGTGTGTGCCATGTCCAGCTACACCCCATCCTGAGGGATACAGACAGAAACGAGAAGATGAAGACCAGTGCAGGCAATGCTTGCAAAACGTTGGTCCTGGAAGAAGTGAATGGAGGCAGAACGGAAAGGGTAGGATCGGAAGCCTGTGTTTCTAAAATGGAAGAGACCAGGGAAAGACAATGTGAAAAGTACAAGGCCAGAGGAACAGAGTGTCTCGGAAGGTGATGGAGCAGAAGGGGAGGCGCGGAGGGAGGGAGGGAGGGGAGGCGCGGAGGGAGGGAGGGAGGGAGGGAGGGGAGGCGCGGAGGGAGGGAGGGGAACAGAATCTAGAGCTTCAGTCATGAAACAGAAGACAAAGAAAGCCAAGTGGGTGCAGGTGGCATGGGCTGAGTTCTAGAGAGAACTGTTAGTTCAACGTTTGGCTTCTCCCTTTCCTGGCATGGGAGAGACAGCCACACACGGAGAATAAGATGAAGCAGAGGAAAGAGCCTGGGTGCTGAGTGCAGAGCTGATGGCCAATGAGAGGGCTGGGCTGGCCACAGAGCTGACAGCCACAGCACAGAGTTGGCCCTGTTGGACCACCAGGGCCATGCCTGGCCTCCGTCCGCCAAGATTCTACTTCCTGGAAGTCAGGGGTAACAACAAAGGGTCACTAAAAAAATCCTGGGTGTGGGGGAAGGGGATTCTGCAGAAAGGTAGCGCCACACACCACAGCAGACCCAAGAGCACAGGGCAACCCGAACACCAGGGCAGCACCAGTCACATCTGGACCCGAGCTGGGATGAGTTCTGTCAACCTTTGTAAATGTGAACAGGTGACTACATGGAAAGGCACAGGTACACCCGTCACTTGGTTCTCATTTTTGCACTCTTGCCGGAAGACAGTGGCTATGAGTGGACACACACGTGTCCACCCATGTGTAGACTCAGAGGGCTGCGTTCCATGAGCATGAGCAGGGGAAGGTGTGAACTTCAACCTTGTCTTGCCTGATAAAGACCTTGTGGAAAGACGGCGATCATTCCAGTAACTGACATGAAGCACTTTGAGTCTGCTGGGCACGTGTCTCCCAAGGAGCCTGGAAGGGAAACCTTTAGTTCTGCACCCTCTGGGGAGAATGGTGAGTAACGGTCAGATGTACCAGCTCAACTAGACAGGGGCAGTGGGACATGCTGTGGCTGCTCTCCTCTTGAACAAAAAGCAGAACACCTCATCTTTGCATCTTTTATTATAAAAGAATATATGAGGTATCTTCCAAAAGTTTGTGGAATATGTGTATTATTTAAAAACTAAACATGGCTCTCAAAATCTTTTTGTATGAAACAAGCTGATATTTTAATTCCATTTCACTTGAGCCATCTAGGAGTTCTCTCATGTCAGTTTAGCCACCTGCCACAGCAGGCGCCTTAGGGACCAGGCACCCACCACTCCATGTCAACAGACTAGCGACTCTTTCCCCATTTAGGGGGAGGCAGAAGGGGTCGGTTCCTCTGCTGGATCTGGAGTAGGTATTCCTGCCCTGGGATTTTGAATCACTCACTTCAGCCTGCTGTTTCATTCCAATCAAGTAATTCCGAGAGCTGGTCTTCCCAATGCCCACCAGTCACTATGCCCCATCGAATTCCCACCTGGTTGAAGGGATTCTGATGTAATGGTTCACATCCATTTCTTCAAAAAAAAAATAATAAAACAAACTTACTTTTATTTGAAAGGCATATTTTCAAATAGAAAGGTCTTCCAACTACTAGTTCACTACCCAAACGACCAGAGCTAAGCCAATCCAAAGCCAGAAGCCAGGAGATTCTTCCTGGTACCCACATGGGTGCAGGAGCCCAAGGCCTCAGGCCATGGTCCACTGCCTTCCCAATCCCTAAGCAGTGACCTGGATCAGAAATGAGCACCTGGGACACAAACTGGCTCAGATCGGATGCCAGCACTGCAGGTTAAAAACTAACCCACTATGCCACTGTGCTGGTCCCCAGATCCATTTCTGACCCAACCACCAAGGACAGGACTTGCCATTTCAACATGGTGGTAAAGGTATAGGAAAGATCCAGTCATACAAACAGATGCACGCCCATCAGGGGACTCAGCGACTTCCAATGTCAGGGCTTGAGAAACCCGAGGGAGGGGGAGCTGGCCGATGCTGCTGGGAGGGCAGCTCCCATGCCACAGCACCCGCTAGGAGGGGCTGTGGCGGAGGGTCAGGAGGGCTGCTTGTCTCTAACTCGGCAGAGCCTGGTAGGATGGCAGGACCAGAGAGACCGTGCGGAGGGCTGGAACTGCCAGGAAGGGGCAGAGAGGAGGGGATTCATGGAAAAGTCTGGGTGTCAGTGTGACTTTCACACCCACTTCCTCTGTTTATAAGAGCGAACAGACCTCAACGCCTGCCAGACGAAAACGGGAGAAAGGAAATGGTTCTCTGAGGGGACCAAACTGTGCGAACAGCTAGTCTGGCTGTGAGAAGCCCAAGCCCAGGCCCCTTCACGCTCCTTATGCCCAGGCCAGGGCCTGGGGCAGCCCTGCCACACCCGCCAGCTCCCAGCAGCCAGAGGCCACTGCAGTGCTGATAGGAGGTGTAGCAACAATCAAGGGTGACAGACATTTAGAAAAGCCTGCAACAGAGAGAAGAAAACTCAAGAAAAAAGAGAATTGGAGTGAAGCTATTAAAGACACAAAACTTTAAACTAGTGCTTCCCAGAAGATCTGAGAAGCGGTGGTTACATCCACCTAGTGGTAACAATGACCACAACAAAACAATATTCTAAGGAAACAGTCTGAAATGAAAGACGTGCACCCCGACATGGTCTCGTGAGCACCCCGACATGGTCTCGTGAGCCCTGTGTACGCAAGCCTGTGAAACCTGACCGCCGTAGCTATTCAGCTTCCCTGAGGGGTGTGCCACCTGTGCTGAGGGCCACGTGCACGACATGGCATGGCAGCAGCAGGGACCCAATGCCCCGTGGGTCAGGAAAAGCCATGCCTTGGTTTGAACCTTTGCCAATCTGCCGCGTGACATGTAAAGATCATCCTCCACCAAGTGAGCACCCCACGGGCGGCTCTGGACACAGACCCCTGGCAAGCAACAGTATGGTGACAGCACAGGCTGAAGCAGCATGACGGGAAAACTGCACCGTGCTCCAAGGGGTCAGCAGGTCCTGGGGGTCTCCATGAAGCTACAGCTGGGAAATTTACCTGCCATCTGTCCTGCACACACGGAGCCTGCACTATTGATCACAACTCTACTGGGCTCAAAGTCCTTTTTTTTGCAACAAAAAAAATTCTGGCATGCCCCATTTGCCATCCTAAGATCTGTAAAGACATCAATTCTTTCATTCTGAATGTGATAAAGAACAGCAATTCCTAGTTAAAAAAATATTTCAATTTATACAGAACGTTGTAACAAAAAGATACTTGTAACTTGCTTGGATTCAAGGGAAGTGAAATCAGAAGATTTCTATAACCAAAGTATAGGAAAACAGAGGGACAAGATGATGATACAAGGAAAATCAACATATTCTGCAGGTATTAGAGAGACAAGTTCAGGCCTTAACGTAAACGTAAGAAGTCTAGGGTCACAAAATGAGAATGTTTTCACGCCTTGAATATTCAACAGAACAGATGAAAAGTCACGGAGGAGGGAGGCCACACTTTCTGCCTTTTCCATCCTGGGACAAGGGAAATCTCTGGCTCTCACCCATTGAACACCCCTCGAGGAAGAACCAAACCGCCACCCAAGTTCTCTGTCCCTCACACACAAGACCAGCTCCGTGGGAATCCTTGCACGATGGCCAGTCAACTTCCTGTCCTTTCTCAGCACACTCAGACTCAAACCAGCAAGACAGTCTCTAAGAAAGCATATTAATTTCAGGTGGAAATCACTTTGAAGATGTTAGTTGATTTCAGACTTGTGCCATTACATCTAGCCGTGTCACTATGACTTCCCTCTTTGAATTCAGGTCGATGGGTCACTCCATAATGGAACACAGAGCGGAAAGTTGTGCTTCTGTAACACTCATCTCGCAGCCCAAGTGACACTGTGTTAGAAATCTTAACATTCAAGTTTGGTTAATTAATGATAAAAAGGGAGTTTTTCATAGAACTCTACAACTCTCATTTCCTCAAAACAAGAATTCATGCAATGTGGTCATTACAGGAAGGGGGAGGGGTGCGGGAGCCGTTTACTGTAAGTGACTTTCTGATGCAATTCTACCACCTCTTTCAAAGAGAGAATTCATCCAAGAAGACTTAGTCACTTTTCAAGAAAAAAATGCCACTGCACTGAGTGTAGGGCCACTAAACCACAAGCCCGGGGAGCAGAGATGAGCCCACTCTCTGGTCAGAGCGGCAGCAGGTGGTCCCGCAGCTCCCGCACCTCGATGAATCCAATGCTTTCGGAAACGTGGCTGCTGGTGGGACAACAAGCCTGACAGACGCAACAGCCATTGTTTCAGAAATCAAACACGAACATGGACTTCCCCTCTGCCCAACTCTTAAAGTACACTTCCTAAAAATGTTAAAACCAGGAACCTCTCTGTAATTACCATCTAAGCAACTATGGCGACCAAATTTTAAAATTTCCAGGCACAAAAAGCCAACGGCAATGCTCTCCTTTGAAATTTGAAAACGAAACCAAGTTCTGAAGAGGGTGGATTTCACATGAACTAGTGAGGCAGCGGGTGGAACAGTGGGGAAGGGAAAAACTTAAGACAAAGAGCTCTTACCTCGTACACAGAGGACCGACTTTCTACACTTGCAAATCCCCCCAGAAGGAAAAACAAGCAATGATTTCTCTGGTTAGTCCTTACCTGGATTCCCACGAATTCTTCTAAGAGCCAGAGGCACACACTTGTTTTTATGGAGCTCATACATGAGCCAAAAGCCAGGAGTCACCCCAGACTCAAAGCATCTGCTGCTGGAGCCCCAAATCCCCCTGATGAATGAAGCTGCACGTGGTAATTAATATACACACCCCAAACAAGCTATTGGCCAAGTGAAGGCAATGCGTGTGAAATTCTGATTTGCCACCGTCAGGCTGAAGGTCTTACAGCCCAAGTGGGAGATCTCTCCCTCTCCCTCCCTCCCTCCCTCCCTCTGTCTGTCTGTCTGTCTCTCTCCCTCCCTCCCTCCCTCTGTCTGTCTGTCTGTCTGTCTCTCTCTCTCTCACGAGTCAGCACTAGAGAAGGTCCGTTCTCCTGCAGCATTCTCGTAACTCTATGGAAACCATGGGGAGAAAAACCACAAAAGGAGATTTGCACTCCTTCCCCAGCAATGTCAACGAAAAAAGAATTACATTGCAGGCACTGGAAAACTACCAAAAAAAAAAAAAAAAAAAAAGCCTCACACCCTGGTCAAAGCTTGCTGGTTAAGATGCAGATGTGAGCATGGTGCAGGTCGTTGAAGCCAAGGACGCCTGGCCCCAGAAGACTTCCTCCGATGAGGGGCACGAAGCACCACCTAAGACGGAGTCCCGGGCCCTGGGGCCGGTGCTCCACATGAGGTGGTCACCCGTACGGACCTTCCTTTACAATTCAACTTTTTTGTCTCAGAGCTCTGCTGAAATCGGAAGGAACAATAAACCTTCCCTAGGGTTTTGTGGCTGCAGCTCCAAGGAATAGAGAGCCAGCCAAGGTTCTGCCCATCACCCCGCTTACTCTATGCACCCCACTCCCCACCCCCATACACACATTGCAACGGGACAGGAAAAGTGTGAACTGCAGAAACTTGGAAAAAACAAAGTTTGAGGTACATCAACATCACGTTAAAGGATGCTACAGCCAGACGACAAAAATTCCAGTTAGGAAAAGAGACCAATGCTCACTGCTCATCGGGCCCCAGGCACACATCTATGCCAAAGACACATCCCACCATGCAACTTCCTAAGAATGCGAGCACAGAACCCGCGGGCACTCACATGCACGGCAGTGCACACGCTAAGGGAAGAGCCAAGGCTGACTGAGTGCCCACCCCCTGCCAACAGAACACAAAGGATTAAAAGGAAGAAAGTGAGAAATGCTAGCAGAACTGCATTTAAAGTGACATCACCGTTCTCTACTTACTCTTGTCGTTCCTCATTCAACCCAAGACCGTGTGACCTTACGGAAATTGCACAGTTTTCCACCATCTGGTCTCCATTTTAACTGGTCAGTTCATTTCAGTCCAAAGTGCCGGGGCAAAGAGAGACGGGTGTGGGAACCCTACCATTCCTCCACAGAAACAAAACAGTTACCCAGCATTTCCAGCTGTGTGACACCTGCCAGTCACTTAGAGAGGGTGCATCCTGCCCCTCTGGCTAGAGCAGCCCCCTGGAGCAGGCAGGCTCCCCTCTGTGGTGGGGGATGACACCACCATGGGGAAAACAAGGGAGCGGACTTTTCACATCATGACCCAGAGTGCTCCTGACTCACAGGGTTTCACTAGAGCTAGTCAGGGTCATCAGGGAGGTGGTCCTCGGATTATGTTCACCAAGAACTCCATCTTGTCCTCCTACATGGAGTGTTAGGAGCACGCCCATCATGTACACTAGGCCGGGGGCTGAGACGCCAGTCCTTCCCGCTGCCAGCGTCCCATGGCTCAGTACTGGGGCAACGCTGTGCACATCCCTGTGGACTGTATTGTATATTCTCTTGGATTTTAGTCATCTTTAAAATTATACTTTGTAATTTTTTTCCTATGTAGCATCTATCTTACAGTGGTAAATGTACACTTTTAAAGCCAGGTCAAGTCTGGCTTTCAAATGCTGTATACTACACTGAGCTTAGAAATTGTTACACACCTGGCTTGTGTGAACCTGAACAGGAAAGTCAAAATCTCTCTTTTGGCAACAACACTCCGTGTATTTACAAGGTTGAGGTCATTTTACACAAAATTTTGTCAAGCTATGCACTTAACAGGCAGGCAGACACAGGAACCACTCTTACATACTGCTGCTTCAAGGCCCCAGTACTCCCAGTAACCCAGGGCTGGGCAGAATAAAGCTGGGGCCAGAAGTCCACCCTGGGTCTCCACATGGATGGCTGGGCTCACTGCTGCCTCCCAAGGGTGCATATTAGCAGGTGGCTTGAAGAGCAAGCCAAGACCTGAACGCAGGCACTGAGAGCAGAGGTGAGCATTCCAAGGGAAAGGCGGGTACGAAGCCAAACACCCCTCCCCCAGGGCGGGTATTTCAGACAATGAATATGGTAGGATAAGAATTATATGATCATGATATAAATCATGGGTTTTGATGATTAAGGAAACCTCTAACAGTTCATGGAAATGGAATTTAAAGCAAAATTCACTTTGGTGTAAATTTTTCAGATTTTTATTGGCAAAATACTTTTAAATCCATACACAAAGTTATTTTAAAAATGTTCAGGGCGTGGTATGGTAGCCTAGTGGCTAAAATCTTCACCTTGCACACGCTGGGATCCCATATGGACACCAGTTCTAATCCCAATAACACTGTTTCCCATCCAGCTCCCTGCCTGTGGCCTGGAAAAGCAATCCAGGACGGCCCAAAGCCTTGGGACCCTGCACCTGTGTGGGAGACACAGAGAAAGCTCCCGACTCCTGGCTTCTGATCTATTCAGCTCCGGGTGTTGCAACCACTTGGGGAGTCAATCAACAAACGAAAGATCTTCCTCCGTCTCTCCTCCTCTATATATATCTGCCTTTCCAATAAAATAAATACATCTTTAAACAAATGTTCAACATCAAATAAACTTAATTTTCTTATTTCCTGAAGTATTTTCATATAAGGTCCCTTACCAATTTCATTTCTACTAGTGGCCATTAATGTGCCACTTAGCGCACCATAAGGTTCAAACTACCCATCAGCACTCCAGCAAAAGGAAAGAGGAAAAGGAAAGTGAAAAGGAGGAAGGAAGGAGTTAAAACATGTATGAGATTCAAAATGCAGAGTGAATTTCCAGTGTGGCAGGTAATTTAGTACCATAAAATAAAATTATATTATCAGGTCAGGACAGAGACAAGATTAAAATACCCTCAAAGAGCCAGTACTTTTAGTGCATGTTAATCAAAAATTTAACAATCTCTTCTTATGCGTAGCTTCCTAGGCTTCAAAAACAAACCATTGTGTGTTTTGGCAAAGTCGTCACATTTCAAGTGCACGTAAGGAAAGATGCCAGAGAGAAGGAACTGCCCAGAGTCACCTGGGAAGGCCCTGCGCTGTCACCAAGGGTCAAGGTCACCTGGGAAGGCCCTGCGCTGTCACCAAGGGTCAAGGTCACCTGGGAAGGCCCTGCGCCGTCACCAAGGGTCAAGGGTCACCTGGGAAGGCCCTGGCGCCGTCACCAAGCATCCTTCAGAATCAACATGATATCTAAAGCGAGGGAACTTTGTTTCTGAGACAGTGTCACACTAATTAGGGGTAAAAACGATCTGTCACTTTAAGATCCACGCTTCACCGTGTTTTTATATCAGGATTCTCCATCTACTGGTTGGCAGTGTCTGCCCCCGACATGTTAAAAAAATGCAATAGGCACCTATGCTGGCACACTGGTATAGTTAATCCAAATTTGGCATTAACCAGGCCCAGAATGTCTGCCAGCTACTGGCTGCTTTTCTCCCAGTGGTGTAACACTTTCCTAGGTACCTAGGTTACCAACTATACCAGTGTGCCAGCATAGCTGCTTATTTTTTTAAGATTTGTGGGAGGGCAGTGGCACACTGGCTGCCATGCCAGTGTGCCTGAGCTCTGGGTAGGCAGGCAGGTCCCAGGCTGGCACAACACACTGCTGCAGGACTGGGCTTGGGGACCACACATCTGCAGGTGTGACAGGCTGTGGATTGTTCAAGGAATCCAGTCTGGAGATCAATGAAAGACTTCCGAGGGAGAATGTGACAGGAGAGGAGTGACTTCTGCCAGCCAGGCCACTGCACTTGCAAGTAAATGATGAGGCTGCAACCGGGTGATTTAGAAGAGGGAAACCAAAGGACCTTTCAGGGCCAAACCAATGCACCCACCCACGTGGAAGACCTGAGCTGTGATTGTTGGTATTCAACACTGCCTACCAGCACACATGAAAGCCTTGGCTGGGGGGCCTGCCTGGCAGAGTTAGACTGAAGTACCCACCAGTGAGTGTCGGGGTAGGGTATGGATCATGTTAGGCTGGGCCATGGCACTAACCAGCATGCAAGAGAATTGCATCTGGGAGCAGATTCTGCCGGGGATCATGGGTTCATCCCTGTGGGACTGCCATGCCAGCTGGTTTGCTTGAGTGCTGGGAGTGGTGGGCCAAGCTAGGCAGGACTGAGGAACTCAGCAATACCCATGGGGCCTGGGGTTGAGAACAGGCCAGGATGGTCCAGGCTGCAGCACATGCAGATGCAGCCAAGAATTTGATGTGAGGTTGGCCAGGCTACAACTTGCATTGGCACACACACAGAAGCTGAGGCGGGGGAGGGGGCCAAACTCTGCTGAGTAAGGGCTAGTATTGGCTGGCATGCATGAGATCTGGGTCTGGGAGTGGAGCTAGTAGAGAAACCTGGTGAGCTGCAGCTCCCGCTGGAGAGTATTTCAGTCAGGGCTGGGCACTGGTCAGGCCAGGCAGGGTTACTTCACTTGTCGGCAAGTTTATTGGCTGGCTCTGAGTAGGGGTGGACCAGGCTTGGCCAGACAACAGCACACTGGCATGTGCAGGAACCAGGGTGGGATGCAGGGTGCATTGAGCCAGGTTAAGCTATCACATCTATCACTTTGCATCAAAGTCAAGGATGGGGGCAGTCTGGGCAGGGCTAGGCTACAGCACCTGCCAGTGGAACTTGGAGCTGGGGATGGGCCAAGACAGACCAGGCTGCAGCATCTGATGGCACAGGCCAGACTGGGTGATAGGCTATGCTGAGCTGGGTTGGAGCAACCACCAGCATTTACATGCTTTGTGGATGGGAGTGAGCCTAGTTGGAGAGCTAAGAGGATACCCTGCTGGGCTGTGGTTCCCACTACTGAGCATTAGAGCTGCAATAGGGGTGGTGAACTGGGCTGGACATGGCTGCAGTGTCCATGGCATGGGTGTGGACTGGATCTGGAGTATGTTGGACTGGTTTAGGCTAGAGCACCCACTGGTGCTTTCAAGAGCCAGGGTGGGTGTAGGTCAGGCTGGGGTAGGCCTTGGCAACCACTGAACCACACGAGAGCTGAGTTTGGGAATGGACCAGGCACAGCTGGGCTGTAGCACCCAATACTAAGAACCAGAATGGGTGTGGGCTGGTCAGGAAAGGCTGCTGTACCTGCCAAGACAGGAGGTGGGCCAAGTTAGGCTGGGCCAAGGACCCACCGGTGTGCGCAAGATCTGCCACTGGGAGGTGAACTGATAGAAGTCTTGGGAACTCCTTTGTCAGGACATAGTTCCTATAGGTAAGCACAAGAACCAAGACTATGAGCTGCCAAAAGCAGGCCAGATTACAGTACCAGCCAGCATATGTGTGGGTCTTGTCTGGGGGCAGGCCAGGCTGAGCCAGTTCACAGCACTCACTGGCACATGTGAGAATCAGGATGGGGTGCAGCACAGGCCAACTTGGGCTATACCACCAGCCAGTTCACATTAGGGCTAGGACTTGGTGGGGGGCAGGGGCTGGCTAGACTGGAATACGTCATAGTACCCACCGGCATTAGAAGGAACTGGAGGCAGGCTGGGCCATGCTAAAGCACCTTCTGTTAACACTGAGAAGCAAGCCATGCCAGATGGGGCTGTAGCTCCCACCAGCATACGTAAGATCCAGAATGGAGGGGACAAGCCCAGTAGAGGAGCTGCAGGGGCTCCCCAAGTTGGTCACTAGTCCCTCTGGTGAGCCTGAGAACTGGGACTGGAGGCAGACCTGGCCAGGCAGGGCCACAACACCTACTGGCCTGTGTGTGAACAGGGTTAGGGACAGAGTCAGGCTGGGCTAAGTGACTGTATCCACTGAGACACGCATGAACAACATTAAGTGCTGCCTCTTTGCTGTAGCATCTGCTAGCGGGTGCTGGGAATGGGGGGCAAGTCCAGTCAGATTAGACAGAACCACCTGTAAAGTACAAGATCTGGGGCTAAGAACGGGCCTAGCAGGGAAACTGTGGGCACCCCTCTGATGGGCTACAGCTCCCACCAGTGAGCAGGAGAACCAAGGCTGGGAGTGGGCCTGCCTGGACAGACGGTGGCACCCACTGGCATCAGTGTGGGCTGGATAATGGAGTCAGTTTGGCTGAGCTAGGCTGCAATACCCATTGAAGCACATGACAGCCGAATAAGATGTGAGACAGACTAGACCAATCTGCTGCATATACTGGCAACCACAGGAATCAGGGCTGGGGGTGAGCTTACTGGGGGTTGTTGGGGATCACTCTGACTAGGATACAGTTCTTCCTGGTGTGCGTGAGAGTAGAGTGTACAGTGGGCAGGGTTAGGCTGGGCCACAGCATCCACACGTTTGAGTATGAGGTGAGGCTGGGGACAGAACTCGCCCAGCAACTGCAACCACCAGTGTGTGTGTAGGCTGGTATGAGTGATGGGGTGAGCCGGACCCCACACTGCCTGGCACACACAGAAGTCAGACTGGGGTCACCTCTGGTAATGTTTGAGGACCACCCCTCAAGTGGACCACTGGTCTCAAAACTAACCACAGTGAAGACCACACGATCTGTGGTCTGATCGTGTAGTACATGTGTCAGAACCATGTCTCCTTGGCTGCTGAGGCCTGTGCAGTGGACAGCATGCCCAGATGCTCATGGGGGTCATGACAACCAGTTCACTGGGGCTTGTGGAGGATGTCTAGTACCACGGAGGGCAGGACAACTTAGACAGCTCTTCTGGTCAAGCTTTGAAATGAGTATCTGAGCGAGTGGGGACTAAGGTGGACTATGTCAGCCAATGGACCTTGGAAGAATTTCCCCAACCTTGGAGTAATGAAATCAATAGCATCTCAGAACTATCAAAACCATCTGAACCTGGCACGGTAGCCTAGTGGCTAAAGTCCTCATCTTGAACGCACCAAGATCCCATATGAGCACCAGTTCTAACCCCGATGATCCCGCTTCCCATCCAGCTCCTGTCTGTGGCCTGGGAAAGCAGTTGAGAACAACCCAAAGCCTTGGAATCCTGCATCCACGTGGGAGACCCAGAGGAAGCTCCAGGCCCCTGGCTTTGGATTGGCTCAGCTCCAGCCAGCCATTGTGGCAGCTTGGGGAGTGAACCATCAGATGGGAGATCTCCCTCTGTTTCTCCTCTCTGTATATCTGCCTTTCCAATAAGTAAATAAATCTTAAAACCACATAAGCAGTACTCTCAGAACATGCTCCACATTGGGGACCCTAGGATGACACCGGGTGGCGTTCCGCCATTCCCAGCCACCGATGCATTTGGGCTGCTTCAAGCAGTTCCCTCCCCCTCATTGTCCCCTCCCTCAGATACAGGAAGGAAGAAGATTGGAGTCAGGTGTCTCATCCATTTTCCCCCATTCCTCAACCCTCCCCTTCCTGATCGATGGTCTGTGAGCATTCATGAGCATGCATCCCTCAACTATGGAAACATCAACATTAAGATCAATGACTTAAAACAAAGGTAAAATTATGTAAAGACATCTATTATCAGCCATTCAACTTTCACAGCAGCCCTTGGTTTCCCTAGGCAACTTCTCACTGCGGGTCTGGCCACACTAACTGTCCAGGGCACCTCCTGCTTGCAACCACCTGGGCTGCTCTTCATTGTTCTCACAGGACTTAAAGAAACTTCAGGTATGATGTATACAGTGTACAGTGTGACAAGCATGCTGTCACATTTCAGGAAACTATAAAAATATATGAGCCTAGGATTTATGAATTCTCTCATCTACCCCTAGCCCCTTGTCTTTAAGTTATAATGATGTGAAACTGATAAACAGAACCTGTACATACAGTAAAACAAGCACACGTCAGTTCTGTTCTTGGTAGCACTGTTCACAGAAGAGACGCTTATTTTTAAATGCTATTTAAATGGCTGAGTAAATATCCTAATTGGCTCTGGCTCCTGCACAATGGGAATTCCAATGGGTAGCACAAACAAATCCAGGGTAAAAGCGAGCAAGGTTTTGGTCTGGCGAATCTACACTTGTCTTCCGATGCCCGGTGCCTTGTGGCCAGACAAGCAGTGACTTGCAGCGTCTCTTGAAAATTAATGTGCAATGACAGGTGTCATGCTGCGATACAGAAAACTGAATGGTTAAAATAATTCGGGACGCTTTCAAAACATGATGAAATACAAAACCAGGACAAAATTTTGAGGCTTAAGTAACACGGATGCTGCTTCACCACACTTAAAATACAAGCTCCAAGTAGCCTAAGAAACACACACACACAAAGACATGGCATTGTCAAAATGAAGTTTCTCTTTGACTAACACAGTCCACCTGCCAGCATCAATGTCAGACCAGAAGCAGGAAATGTTCTTATTCATCACGTAAGAATTTCAGGCTATATGCAGATATATTTAGGTGATTTATTTTTGCAAACAGATTAAGCAGTCCCTTATCAACTGTTCACTTGCATCTGCAGAGTGCCCTTCAGGGAGGGCTGAGGCCCATTCTCTGCAGTTCAGAGGAATGACTCAGACACGAACCAGCTCCTGAGGACCATGCAGCTCTGGGGGACGGTGGTGTCACCTGCACGTGGCATTTGATGAACAGCACAAGGCATGCATCAACAGGTGACTTTGGGTGGATCCTCTCCCTACCCGACTAATCCACTTCACCAACAGCTGCACTTAGGACCAAGAACATTAGTTCTTGAGACTATGTCGCCAGCGCAGAGTAGAATTTGGCTGTGACAATTAGGATGGGTTTGACTGGGAAGCTGGAAGCCTTGGGGGCAAGTGCAGGGGGGGAGGAAACGAGCAACAAACTGCAGCCTGAGCCAATGCAACACACCAAACTGGTGCAGTAGTGCTCAACACTGAGCTGCCTCCACACCGCTCCAAGCAGTGCTCAACACTGAGCTGCCTCCACACCGCTCCAAGCAGTGCTCAACACTGAGCTGCCTCCACACCGCTCCAAGCAGTGCTCAACACTGAGCTGCCTCCACACTGCTCCAAGACAACCTTTGCTGAAGGAATCTGACAGGGTGTTCCTGGGACAGAATCAGGTGAGCTGATTGGGGAGATGGATGGAACACAGAGCTGAGACAAATGGATGATGTCCGCAGAGCAGGTGCTGCCCAAGCAGGAAGTGGCTGCAGCTCGGAAAACCATCCCAGAAAACCCTTGCTGTGGCTGGGCTCGGCACAGGCCCCTGCCTTCCCTACCTGTGCAGGCCTAGCAGCCCTCTCTGCCTTACAGAAGTGAGCCACTGAGGAGTGGCCAGCAGAGGCTGGACCTGCCCACTGCAGGTCGCCCTGTCAACCAGGCAGCCTGAGGTCTGACACTCATTTCTGAAACGTTAAGCTTCACTACCTGTTGACACTAGTTTTGCCCTTCAAGGCTCTTGTGGCCTTAGGTAACTTCCATCAGCTCCTGGAGAGAATCAGTTTCCTTGTTTTTAAACTGAGAAGACTCAAGGTAGGCATCTGTGAACCTTCCTTCCAGTTCTAAGTGAGACCGCTGCCCACAGGAGGTGGGAGGTGAGGCAGCAGAGCGCCGGAGGGTTTGTCAAGATCGACTCAAGTGCAAACTGCCTGCTGGTCCTTCGCGTGTGCTGCCTCAGCAACAGGCAAGCGATCCGAAATCTGACCAACTGGCTTTGTATTAACTTTAACTTCTGGGCAGTATGTGTCACAGTTTTGACCGTAGGGAGAGTCCCCCTCTTTCACAAAATGCAGAGCCACGTTCAAACCCAGGGCCAGCAGGTTTCCCTCCAGAATAGAAGTCCAGAGCACACACTAACCACAGAAATAAGTGAAAGGAAATCTTTATCCATGACTATGTTCTCATCCATCAAGGCATTAAACTGAAAAATTATTACAGATAACCATTCTTTCCCTTCAACCACAGTTGCTGGGATAATTTTTTCTAGTGAATTTTATAGAATGTCACTTAATCTGTGCTAAGAGCTCTTAATGTAAGGCCTAGTCTCTGCAGATGGTAAGGACACAGTGCAACAGGACTGGCCTCTGGAGGCACAAGGTGGAACAGCCCATCTCAAGAACTTAGCACAGAGCGGAAACTCCACACGCACTGCTCCTGTTCGCCTTTTCCTGTGGAGACTGCCCCCGCTCGGCGCTCTTCAGAGAGCGACTATTTTAGTATGTCATGTAAGGCTGAATGATATTCTACTGCATATTGAATATATCACATTCTCTGTATTCAAAGACACTGAAACTGTTTCCAAATCTTGGTTATTGCAAATATCGTTCAATAAATATGGGATGTCAACATCAAGATCCTGATTTCAATCCTTTCAGCTACACTCAAAGTATATATATGGGTGTATATACATACACACACAATAGCATCAATATAAAATTAAACAATTAGGAATAATTTAACCAAGGAGGTAAGACTTGTATACTGAAAATGGCATTATATTAAAGACTCTAAAGACAAAATGAATGGAAAGATAGCATTTATAGATGAGAAATTTCATATGCTACAATATCGACATGATCCAACACAATCTAAACATTCAATGCAATGCCAACTAAAATTCTCAGCCTGGTTTTAAAAATACAATCCTAAATTCCTCAAAGAAAAACAAAAAGGACTCCAAAACGTCAAAATAAGCTTGCAAAAGAGAGAAGACATCACACGTCTTACTTGCAAGTGTACTGACAGAGCCACAGTTCCGTGATCTCTAGGTAGGGTACCAAGAACACAAAATGAAGCAAGGACAGCATCTTCTACAAAAACGTGCTGGGAAAACTGAGCAGGCACTGCAGAACAAAGTCAGTTTTGCCTCCCACCATACACAAAAGCGAACTCAAAATGAATTAAGGATTTAAATGAAAAACCAAACCTATAAAAAGTCTTAGGAGAAAGCTTTACGACATCATTGTGTCGTATTGAATATGCAGTTGCCTCAATCAACACCCCTCTACACAGCAAAGGAAACAACCCACAATGCGGAAGGGAGCCTGTGTCATCTGGCAAGAAGTTAATATCCAAACTAAGTCCTGTCTTAGCGCCCTCGGGCCTGCTTCCAGAGCCCTCCCCTCAGATGCTGGGGGCTGACAGAAGACGGCACATCACTTCCTTACAATCCATGAGGCCGTCTTTACGTTAACAGCCAACACAACATGAATGCTTACGAATAGCTGTCATCCTGCAGTAACAATACAAGAAACACCAAGCGAAGAAAAAGAACATGATAAAACATCTGTACTTACTCAGGATAGATGTAGTATTTCCCGTAATGTTTGTGATCTTGATGGTTGGGTATGAAGTATTGTTGGTATAAAAAACGCCTACACCTCAAGAACAAAAACATCCTAATAACCCAATTTTGGGCAAAGGGTTTTTGTTTCCCCAAAGAACACATACAAATGACTACCCCATATATGCAAATCTTTAGGGAAATGAATAAATCACAATAATACGTCACACCCTTCAGGGCAGTGGTTAACAATACAAGGGTGCTGGTGAGGACGCAGGGAGACGGCAGCCTGGGCCCACGACTGGGCAGGACGCAGGGAGACGGCAGCCTGGGCCCACGACTGGGCAGCACGCAGGGAGACGGCAGCCTGGGCCCACGACTGGTGGAGATGTAAAATGGAGCTGCTACGAACAACAGTAGTAACGTTTTGAAAAACAGACTAAAAACACCCTATGACCAGTAGTTCCCCTTTAATTTTCCCCAGCTGTTGACGTAGGCATGCCCTGCAGATTTGAATTCTACACACTGCAAACGGGGACTGCTACTTTAAAATTTTTCCTCTCTGATCACATTATTCTAGCCCTGGGACTAATCAAGGGTTGTAAGTCGCAAACACTAACTTTAAAATGTTTAACATCAAACTGTTTAAAATAGTGCTCCAAGCCTAGGGAAACCTGAGCTTAGGACCACTGTCATCGTTACAAACTACAAGCACTTTCCTCAAAAGGCAGTCACACTTCAACAGGAAAAACCCAACAGCATTTAAAAGTTTAACTCAGTGCTGCAGCCACGCTTCATGGGCCACCATCACCAGGTTCTGACGAAACTTCGGTCATTCTCTGACTCTCAACAGGGACAGGGAATCGTGCTTCATGCACCTATCCAGCTCAGCCTCTTCAACACCCATATTCTGAAAGCTCAGTAATGGCAGCATGGCCCTTATGCTTCTCAGCCAGTGCTTCACGTGTAGGAAACACTCAGAACACACATTCGTGTGATGGCTTCGTCATAAATCACCAAAAGACACAAAACAGAAACAAGCCCAGTGTATTAAACATAACTACAGCAGCAGTAGTTACCAGATAACCCACCATCTGCACGACTTCATAGCAACAACAGAAGCTTTACACCAGAGCATTGGCAGTCAAACTCAAACCAGAAACCCAGAACTCACTGTCACACCTTGTGATTTTTCTTACTCACACTTTTTTACAGACTGGACTGCTTATTTCCCTGTTGATAACTTTTCAAATCTCTCATGATCAACCTGAGTGTCCCGATACAGGCAAAAACAGTTTCTAGTTTTCTCTTCCTTTTCCCCATTGAGAAACAGGACAAGGAGAATGGCCAGGAAAATACCTTGAAATCAATGTTGTTCTTCTGGCTTGTTGTTCTTCAATGCAAACACAGTGCTTTGTGTCCCTAACACTTTTATTCCTGTCATAGCTTATAACCCTTGGATTACCAGTAAGATCATTCTCAATGGTCCCGCTCTCTGAAGCCAGTGTCATCATCTCCCATGATCCTCAACTTCCCCTGGTGAGACAGAGTTCGGAGAGGCAAACAGACGTGGAGCCACAGCAGGGACATCCTTCTGGATACTTCCAGAGCCGCTGGCTAAAGAGAACAACCCTCCCATCTCTAGCACTGCTTTGCTGGCTTCTAGTCACAGCCAAGAACAATCAAGAACAAATTAGGAAGCAGGTTAAGAGCCTGCTTCAAGGAACCAAAGAAACAGCAATCTAATTGAGGGGCTTTTCTAGATGAGAGGCAAGTGAAGCAGTTCTGATGTTTATATGAAATCTTCCAACTACACGTTCCAGCATCTGGCTGCCTGAGCTGTGCCAATGCTGTTTATCAACCAAGACTGGAATGAGACGAAAGAATCATGTCCAACACCAAAATTACTCAGAAAACAGCAGTACGAGGAGAAGGCCATCTCAAAAAAGAGACAGGGTTTGTGTCGTTGTATAACAGGCAAAGCCACTGCCTGCTACACCAGCATCCTATGGGGGCCAGTTCAAGTCCCAGCTGTGCCACTTCCAAGCCAGCTCCCTGCTAATATGCTGGGAAAAACAATGGAAGAGCACTCAAAAGCTTGGGACCCTACCACTCACGTGGGAGACCTGAACGACGTTCCTGGCTCCTGGCTTCAGCCTGGCCAGCTCCAGCCATTATAAGCATTTGATGAAAGAATCAGCAAATGAAGAAATTGACGTCTGTCTCTGCATTTCAAATAAACAAAATACAAGCAGCTCCTATGTAAAGCCAGGTGTAAGACAGATCCTCTCCCACTCCTAAGATGGCCACACTACAAGCCTCATACCACTATCGCCAGCGAAAATTTTCCAGTACAGATCTTGTCCTCCTGTCATTGCTAGTTCTCATTCCTTTTCCTCTTGCTTTATTATTATATTATTATTGGGAGCGTGATGATGACTACTATTTCTACTATTGGAGACAGAACTGCTCATTTAGCTGTCTGGGCATTCCCTCATTTTAACTATGGTTGAAGGAAGAGTTTTTGCATCATTACAAAGATTACACATTTTATATTTACAGCTCGTTGTCCAGTTTTTTAAACGATTTTCTCATTAGTGCTGCAGTTACCCAGTTTGTTCTGTTTTCTCTGTCTCCTACTAGGCTAGCCGCTCTGGTGCCTGCATCCTTCTGGATCTCTCCAGCCCCACGTGGGGAGAGGAGTGCAGGGCTGGCGAACTCCTGCTCTCACCCCGTGTTCTTCGGGGGGTTGGCGAGCAACCCAGGGAGAGGAGAGGCCAAGGCGGCCAGTGCATGTGTGCCTATCAAAGCTACACACACATCAATGGCTTTGTGACCATGTGTGCTTTCTATCAACGTAAAATAGCTCATGAGTCATTTGAACAGTATCTTAGCTTTTAAAAAAAGAAACCAAAATTAAATATACAGCACGATTTTTTTCAAAGAATTGTGAAACATCTTTACTTGTACCAGTTTGCAACTCTGGTGTTTCGTGCTCCCCTAACACGTGCATTGTTGCACAAAACAAGAGGAACCCAGGTGACGCACTAGCACATTCGATCAGTTGTATCGTGGGAGTGTGTTCATCTGCGATAGCCATCTTTGGCCGTAAAACACGCAGCATTTACAATGACACACACACACAGAACCACTTCCTCAACCAGCACTGGAATCAGAAGAAGCCCAAAGAGCCAAAGGAACAGTTCTGGCTTTAGTAATGAAACATTTGGGAAGACTTTCATGACTATTCAAATTAGAGTTTTCCAAAACAGAAAGCTGGGATAAATAGTCCTATTACTGCCCTCTGACTTGGGAACCTCACTCAATGGTAAGTAACTATCATTTTAGAGATACATAATTAGCATTCTTTTTTAAATAAGCTTGCCTCTGAAAAGGTGTGACAGGCAGACAGAAGGCAGACAGCTCTCATCTGATGTTCACTCCCTAAATGCCTGCAATGCTTGGACCCAGTCAAGGTCAACATGAGGAATCAAAGGTTCAATCTGAGCCTTCCACCTGGGTAGCCAAGGTCCAATTACTTAGTTACCATGCAATGCTCCTGACCGCCGATTCTGCACCCCAGGAAGCAGGAATCCGGAATGGAGCCGAGAGCACTCGGACACTGAACGCAGGGTCCCAGCTCCAACGCCCAAGCTGCTCAGCAAGAATCCTCCTGAAACCCCATGACACGGTGGCCAGAGCGGCACACGGAGGAAGCAATTGATTTTAAGTTTCCTGTATTTCCAGCCCTAGGTTCAAATGTACCAAAATGCAACCCTGCACTGTGTAAAAACTGAAGTTTCATTTAACTATCTTGGAAAAGTGGATAATCATTTCTGAGACTGCCAATGGGGCCCGGCCTATGGGTGATTTATCAATCTGTTATTCTGTGGTTTTGCTAAAACTACATCAATGACCAGATTTCGGGTTTATCCTGACATCACTTCCCCTCATCAAATCTTAGTTCCTTGAACTGGGTTAAGAGATAAGAATGTTCTTCAGCTCACTGGCTTTTCAACAGCAGATACTGAAACTGAGAACATTAAGCAGGAGACTTCAGTGCATCCCGATACACAAGTTAACAAATGCGAGAGACTATACGACAGAAAGACAGTGAAACTCTGCATCCGGCCAGCAGGTGTCTGACAGCCCATCACCCCAACCAAGACAGTTATCCGATGGAAGACACCCCTACTGTGGCGACCCTGTGATCTCTGGACCCTGTAAGCCATGGGCGGGGGACCTTCCTGTTGCCAAGGGCCACCTGGATGTTTATACTCATTCTCAGGTGCTACAAAACCATCAGCTGAAGAATCAGCCTGCTATACAGAGTCCTGCCTGCGGAGGACATGGCAAGGCGGGCTGACACGCCACACCCTCCGTTTTAAGGCATGAACTGTGAAGTCAGGCCTTCAGAGAAACTGAATCTGGGGCTGTAAACATGTGTAGAAATGAATAAATGTTAATGTTTTGAAAAGTATATTTCAAATGGAAGATTTAATACCATAGAGGGATCTCTTTCGGTCCACATGGTAAGTGAAATTATCCTTGACCAGAGGGCAGGAGGAAAACATCAGTTCCAAGAGAAGGCAAGGCGAGTGTGAGGGGCTGTGCGTGTGGACTCTGGGCAAAAGCAGCCGCACTTCCACATTGCACACAGCAGGCTGGCAGGCTCCGACATCCAGTGCAGACTGACCAGCATGAAGGAGAAGAGAGAGAAGGAAAGGTGGTGGACCAAGAGACAGGATAGTCTACCGCAACCTGCTGTAGCAGTATTGTACAACAACAACAGTCTCGCCTCTCATGTACAACTGTGGGGTGGACCGGACCCCCAGGCTTCCCCACATTCCCGCCCTGGGTTCCCACAGTGCACTCCCACCAGCCTTCTCCCAAGCTAACACCTCCAGACAGAAGAGCAGCCGTCAATGCTACTGGTCCCAATTCCCAGAGGGAAAACCCGGCGAGCATGAGGCAGTGTGGGAGTCCAGCTCAACCAGATAAAGCAGAAGTTGGCGGGAAGGAGGACCCCACACAAATGCCATTCAACTACAGAGTGCGACTGCAGGTGCCACCTGTCTCTAACGGGATATTGCTATGTTGGAGGAAGACCTGAGAGACAATGGCTAGGGCAGTGAGGAGGGGGCGAGCTATAGCATTAGCATGGGCATGGCAGCCAAGTCTCCAGGCAGAAGGGAGACGAACGCAGACCCTGGGAGACAGGGTGGGGCGAGGAGAAACGAGCATGTGCGACGTTGAAGCCTGCAGTGGGGAGTACATGGCGCCATGGCACACGTGCCTCTCAACACTGCTGAACGTCTCAGTAGGCCCCAATAATGCCAACGGCTTCCTGACGGGAAGTCCATGCGTAGGCAGGGATGGTAACCTTAGGGCATCTCGTGCCAAGGTACCACCTGCTGTTCCAGAAGGTTCTTAATGGCATCCTTGCTGTCCTAAGTAACCCTCTGTGGCTAACTACAACATCAACTATAAGCCCCTTACTCAAATGATACCAACTCATCTCACTAAGGGAGACTTTGTGCCCAAACCAACCTCACACCCAGGTCAGCACAAATGAGCATTCAACAGCCACAATGAATGGGTGAGCAGACTTTGGGTGCTCAAAGATGAAAGGTTTAAGTTTCTCAAGAGTCACAAAGAGGCCACATCAGAACTTGTTAATGACCTTAATACTTGTCTTAGAAGCAATGGGGTTGGCTTTGCTGGATATTTCTGTGAGCATGGGGGATAGGTCTGGGCTCAGAAATATAGAAAAGAACTTAATAGCAAATGTCTACATACTATTTACTATATGCCAGGCACTATTCTAATAACTTCATCAACAACAAATTGATCAAGGTCTGTACATACAAACCCTGCTAACGTCAAACTTACCTGTCCAGAGGCTGGTTCTGGTCCCGTCAGATCATCTCTGCCTCTTCCATTCTGTCTCTGCAAAAGATGAACAAAACACTGTTAGGAATTAAGCACAGATGCACACGTTTGATCTCGTTGTTTGATATTTTCCCAACTCAGGTGTGCCAAAGAAGCTCCACTAAACTCAATCATTTCAGGTGCCTAATCTGACCAAGTCTGAAAAGAGCATCGAGAAGAAACTGTCCTTGTAGGCAGTAAGACTTTGAAAAACCAACTTCTGGTTTCCGAAGAAAGTGAAGTGATACACAAGCAAACCATGTGGACTAAGCCCGTCCTGGACCCCGAGTCCTTCCACATCTGGCTCTGCTTCTCAAACTATGCCTTCCTCAGAAGTGCCTTTACAGACAAGCAGTATCTCTTCCCACATGGTTAAATAATGTCAGATTCAAAAGTAGAAAGAACTGGTGGTTAATGTTAGAGACTTACTTTTGAAGTATTAAAACCTATTGGACAACGTTTGTCAAAAGGGGGGCATTTCCTAGCAACAGCAGCAATTCCTAGGAACTTTAGGGCACCGGTGCCTATCTAGGTTCTGCCCCAAAGCTCTAACGGCTCGAAAGGGTTAGTCACACAAGTTCCAGAAGTGATCTTGTTCCTTGATATCAATTCCTGCCACCAAGCTTCACAAGACACCAACACAGCCGCCGTGCCATGATCACTTGTCATGACAGGAGGCTTGCTCCGTGCTCATGGTTCTTCAGTCAGCAAGTTCTCAAAAGCCAGCAGAGTCCAGGCAAAGGCATCTTGGGAAGACCAGGCCAAATCAATTGGAAGAGTGCCCAGCGAGCCAGCCAGACAGACGACCGTCGAAAAATGCCAGTGGTCCTGCGAATGCGCTCTCCTCTCCCCAGTATCAGCTTGAGCTGCTGTAGTCTTCTGGGACAAACACAGAAAACCTTTATAGCTGCTTTCCTAGCTCCAGCACCCTACGAGGACGTGTCCAGAACAGCAAAAGATGGGGGGAGAAGCAGGTGGCAGTACTACGCCTCCTAAATGCTCTGTATGGTCTTAGGCTGCACACACAAGAGCCGACGCTCAGCCTGGACGCCACAACGCCCCACGTGATCCCCTTGCTGTCACCCCTTTGGCCAACTGCTCGGGTGTGGAACATGCGAGATCCCACGGTGCTAGAGGGACCCTGCACACCTACTGTTCCTGCCTGGAGATCACCGCAGACTGCCTGGCTCACCCGATCCCCTAACCAACACATGGCTGCCTAGGCACCTCCGCTCCCGGCTCAGCTGACCTGACCCCAAGAGGAGGACAGCTGGCTCTATTTTAAGCTTCCTGGCGTCATGATCTTTATCACACTTCGCAATGACACACTCTTGTTGTGATGTAATTATATTTATCTTATGGTTATGAGACCAAGGAAGCCCCCTGTGGACAGACACTGCTGATTTTATAAGCACATCCAACAGTGGTCATGTTCTCCAATTGGCTCTGGGCTGGCAGAAACTGCCGGCATCACTAAAATGAAGCTAATTCTGCCAGGCAGCCTGCAGGGCATTGCTGAAAGCTCCATCCTGCCTGCGATGCCCCTGCCCCTGCCAGCTGGGACGCGAAGTGTTAGGTGGCTACTGTCTGCATTCCCTTTGGTGACTTTGTTGTTTCCTATATTTCCACAGTCAAACGAAATCTGAAGATGGTAAGAAAAACTGCATGAAGTTCAAGGCGCATCCAATCAGCAACTCAGCAGAGAAGACTCACAGCAAGGAGTTACTAAGAAACGCCCTAAACAAAGGAAAAGACGTCGATGAGACTATACTAGCAGAGGGACATGCATGGGGGCATGTGCATTTGCCATTAAACCACCCCCACACACGCAGTACAGCCTGGACCAATGATGGCTCTGAGGGGACTGCAGCTATAAGATCTCTCTCACCTTTCTCTTTCCCGTCTTTCAAAAGCAATACGTAAAGCTTGAAAATAAACAAAGCATGTAATATGATGGTAAGTGCAATGAAGACAGGTAAAGAAGAGGAGCCATGGGAAATACACGGTGCTGGGTGCAGGTGGGATGAGCAATATTTAAACAAGGAGGTCAGAGAAAACCTCACTCAGATACAGTCATGTAAGCAAAGACCAGAGAAAGGTACAGAAGACTGGTTCGCCCTCCTGAGAGTCCCCCAGAGGTGGCTCAGCAACTTCAAAGGCCCTGGGGCGAGCATGAAAGAACAAGGAACAGGCAGAGGAGGGATGGGTTTCATAAGACGAAGGTACTGTGCTAAGTATCTTGGTGCACAAAATTTGAAATATAATATATTCAAGGAGTCTTCAGAAAGTTCATAGAAGACCTGCGTATTATGAAAAAAATCTATGCATGGAATTTAAAACAATTGCACCCCAATAAACATCTCAGTTCCAATTTTCTACAAACTCATGGATAAGCTCAGGCAGGGCGCTACAGGTCGGTGAGAGCCACAGAGCGTGAGGTGTTCCAGGTAGAGGCACTGCGTGACCCACCTGCCTGCTGTGCAGCTGGGAAGGCAGAGAGGCCAAGGCAGGAAGCCACACAGACTGTCACTGAGCAACCAGAGGGGAGTTGACAGCGACTTGTGCTGGACAGGGGCAGGTTCCCATGGGTTGGTTTTGCTGGTCTTAATTCTTTTGGTACAAATCTTGGTTTTCATTTAGATGATCACACTTGCCAAAGGAATCAGTGAAGTTCACATGATTGTCACAGTTATCGGGGAGATCAAATAGTATCTCATATCCCATTATGAAAGGACAGAATGCATACTGGTTGGCATTGTAGAGGAGTATTTTCCATTTACTCTAAACACAGCAGACTTCTTCCCTAGCTAAAGAGAAAGAGCCACAATTCCTGTGACCTCTGTAGGTAAAGCAAACAACCGTCCACTTGAGCATAACAAGACAACCAGCCAACACAAGGCCAAACTTGGCTCTCGCCAAGGCCGAAATCGGAAAGGGTTCAACTCGGTGTGACAGACCAGCTCACGAGGAGTGTCTGATCACTTTGTCCCTGGCCTTGTGATAACGTCATGATGTGAAGTCAAAAAGCAGACGTGCTGCTGAGCTGGTGGGCAGCCTGCCTTAAGACATCCCTGGTTCCAAGCTGCAGTGCCTGGGTTTGGCTCCCAAGCTCTAGCATCTGGTTCCAGCTCCCTTCTGAAGCAGATTCCAAAAGGCAGGGGTGATAACCCAAGTAAATGGGCCCCTGCCACTCACAGGGGAGACCGGAACTGAGTTCCCAGTCCCCAGTTGCAGCCTTCAACCCAGCTTTAGCCTTTGCAAGCATTTGTGGCGTGAACCAGTGGTGGATAAATACTGATGAACTTCATTATATTTTTGTTTTATATAAAAAAAGCAAAAAGAGACATTTTCCATTTACTGGTTCACTCCCCAAATGCCTGTTACGGCTAGGATTGAGTCAGGCTGCAGCACTGGAAGCCAGAACTCAATCTGTCTCCCACATGGGAGCCATCAGCTGCTGCTGCCCACCTACAGTACCCATCAGCAGGAAGAGCGCAGACAGAGGCTGGATTTGAACAAGGCACCTGACTGTGGGATGCAGGCATCCCATGTGGGGGCTCAGAGGGTCTCTCCCTCTTGATGTCCTGCTCTGACAGAGAGAAGGACAGGGAGATCACTGCGCAGAACTGTTGTCATGACAACCGTTGGCTGCTGGGCACAGCCGCCACTCTTCACCTGCTGTCAAGTGGCCAAGAAGCATCTTGCTTGTTCAGTAAACAAACTGCAGCCCTCCCCCGAACAGAACATGGCGCTCAGTCCAACACCGTGTGCTGCAAGCAGTGTCAGACTTGGACTCGCCAGTGACCTAGCCGGGCTTCGCAGAGTGCGTTCAGGCAGGACCACAGCTGGGAGGTGAAGGCCGAGCAGGGACTGTCCTCTCCCAGTGCAACACATCAGATCAAGGTGCGCATGAGCTCCTGTGGGTCTTGTTAACCTCCAGGCAACAGGTAACTCACCTGTGCTTCAGCCACCGTAACTGCTAACCTTTCCTGTCTGTTCATCCTAAGTCATTTCTTGAGACCATCTTAGAGACGGGGGTCAAAGGCAGCCAGCATAGTCAGAGGCCCTACTTCCTGCCCCCCCCCCTACAGTCCTAAGATGGACAGAAGGGGTCAGTGCAGCGGGGAGGGACCCACACTCAGTAGGCAGAGGAGAGGCTGTGCCCACATCACATCACTTCCCTCACTCTGAAGAAGGGACCTAGCAAAGAACAGGCTGACAGTAAGAAAGCACAGTGGCACCACTGCTTTGGAGAGCTGTATGACCCATCTAGGGGGGTGACAGTCAGTTGTTTATACACTCTGAAAGGACCAGTGGACGTAGCTCACCACGGCTTCTATACAGGCAGAAATACATGCACATTAACCAAAATGTTAAGGATAAATGCAGGCACCCGCAGCTCAGAGCAAGAGTCAGAGGCACACAGCCACCTTGGTGGCCAGCGGACAGTCCCTGTGTGGCCCATACTGCACAGCCTGCAGTCAGAGAAAGGCAGATGGACTCAAGTACAACTGAAGGAGGAGCTTCACTTTTCAGACACAGAACCTCTCCTTCTGCATGGGGAGCTCCTTCCATCACCTCCGCCTGCTGCCCCGTCTCTGCCAGCACCATGTGTGCCGGGTTGCCCAGTGCTCCCTGGGTGGGGAAGGGCTTCAGCACTCGACACAATATTTACCCCTTTCTAGGCAGGCTCCTCACAACTGTTAATTGCCTCCTGGACCCTGTGTCCCGTCCCCTCCCCACGGAGCGAGTAGCCTGCCCCTCACTTGGGTCTCAAGCACACACCTCCATCCTGCACCCTCTCCCTCTGCTGGGGTACTCACTGTGGCAGGACCATGTACCACGCACATTGTACGATGGGAAAAGTGCAGACGGCAGTCTACATGTGGATGATGGGAACCCAAGCACTTGAGCCACCACCTGCTGCTTCCCTGGGTGCATTATCAGGAAGCTGGACTGCACTTGAACCCAGGCACTAGGATATGGGAATCCCAAGCAGCACCTGCCCCGAAGTCTATCATTAGAGTGAGCACAGGACCCTCAGACAAGGCAGTCCTGCAGCACCCACTCGCTGAGCCTCGATGTGGAACTCTGCAGGCCAGTCACAAAATCTCATCTTCAACTTATCCTACTCCTTAATTAGTGCCAACAAGGAAAGCTTGGCCGTTTGTTCTCAATTTCTAAGAATCTAACACTCAGTTTCATTTTTTCATTCATTTATTTGAAAGACAGAGAGATCTTCCATCCCCTGGTTCAGTCCCCAAATGGATACGACCCCCAGGACTAGGCCATGCAGAAACCAGGGATCAGAAACTGCCGTATCTCCCTTAGGGACGGCAGGGACTTCCGCGTGTGAGCCAGCATCTACGGCTGCTCGGGTGTGTTGGTGAGAAGCCAGATCAGAAGTGGAGCAGCCTGGACTCCAGCTGTGCTCATAGGGGATGTGAGCACCTCAAGTGGAGGGTTTACATGCCGGGTCACAGCACCTGGAGTTCTCCTGTTCTCTTTTTAAAATGTATTTTATCATACAGTTCCATAGGCTTGGGATTGCTGCCCCCATCAAGATCTCTACTGCTCCACACTGGTTTCCTCTACATTATTAAAATAGTATAGTCCCTCAAAACAATCATAAGTCCATCATCCTATTTAAGTGTATCCTGACACTGTAGGTATAGACAATGGCAGAAAGTTCTGCATTCTATTGTCAAAATATATTTAACAGTGTCACTGGGAGTCCAGCTTTGATTTGGGAGTAGAGGTGCGTTCTGCAACGTATCCTCACTTCTCGTTACAATTGCCTAGATTGCAGTTCCTCTAGATCACTACATGCACACGTATGTTCACCTGCTTCAATCCCACAAGCAGCATTTCCCAAACCACACCGACAAGGCTATGTTCAACATCACTTCCATACCAGCACTCTTCCAGGGGAGGGATGAGAGAATCATGGCTAGTAACACAACTATGGCTTCCCTATCACACCAGCTTCTCCAAGTGCACCAGGACTCGCAGTTGAGGCCCAGGGCCTGCCTCTGCCACACCAGCACAGCCCCGCCACCCTCCTGCTCTCCCCCGGCAAGGATTGTAAAGACACACTCGCCCTCAGCTCCCTTAGTCCTGTGCTCTGGCCTGGGCCACTGCTGCCCTGCACAGCCGCAGAAGCCACATCTGGGCTCTGCAGGCACCACCATCCACGGGGCTGCACGGAGGTGAGGCCTGGCAAAAGAGACCACAGACCCACAGGGTGGATGGAGGGAAGCATATCGGCTTTCTCCCTGAAAACAAAGTTGGAGCGGCATCATGATAGCTCAACAGACCAATGCTTTACCTTAAAGCACAGGCATTCCATAACGGCCCTGGCCACTCACTTCCCATCCAGCTCCCTGCTTATGGTCTGGGAACAGCCGAGAACTACTCAAAGCTTTGGGACCTTGCAACCACACGGGAGACCCAGAGGAAGCTCCAAGCTCCTGGTTTCAGATCAGCTCAGCTCCAGGCGTTGCAGCCACTTAGGGAGTGAATCAGCGAACGGATAATCTTTTGTTTCTCTTCTCTAAATCTGCTTTTCTGATAAATTAAAAAAACAAAAACGGAAAAGTTGGGGTCTAATAAGAGCAGAAGAAGCTTTCTCTCACTGCACAGGCAAATTTCAGAAACATTAGCAGAACTTCTCCAGCCTGATATCCAATCCTAATGCAAATATTACACTTATTTTAATGCATCCTTTCAAAACAAAGTCCTACATTTATAAAACGGAAAAGGCAGGACAGACAGTGAAGCAGTTTATCAAGTTGATTTCCTCTCCACTTCTTTCAGTGGCCTGATCGGAGCGACACAGAACACAGATCTGCTGCAAGTTCAAGGACAGTGGTGCAGAGCCTCGCACACAACACCCTGGCCCAAGTTGCCAAATTCATAGCAAATTTCTGCCACCCTCTCCTTCCCCCATTCCCCAATTCCCCGGCTGGCACTACGGTAGGAAAAGGATCCGGAAGATTCTGACTTAGGCCAAGGTACCTAAACAGCAGCTCCCTGAGTGTCCATACTCAGGTTGGGAGCAGCACATGGGGCGGGTGTGATGGCCTTAGCTCAGAGAGGGCTGGCAGCCCACACCCCCCTGCCACCCACCTGTTCTTCCAGAGAAAAGGAATTTATTTAAGCTGTTCTTCAGCAGAACCATGGGATCTGACGCTGTGTAGGCTACTGAGAAAAACCTCTAGCCAATCCAGAAATCAGCAAGTGGCTTTCAAACACATCCCTGTGGGCCTACGAGGCACCTCACAAGCAGCCTGTGCAGCAGGTACCCTGTTGGGGCTCCTGGCCCCATGGCAGTGGGAGGGCACAGAACACGGATCTGTGTTGGTCTCTGGGATACGCCCTAGCATGAAGACAAAGACTGACAGAAAGCGCAGGGACTTTTCCCGAGACTCTCTCACTGACCCGAGGGCAAGCAGGTAGCTCTGCCAATCGCGCTGTCCCCCCGGGGCTGACCAGAGAGCAGCAACACCCAAGGTCAGACCCAGAGCTGGACTTTGGAAACCAGAGGGAGGCAGCCCGGCTGTGAGGAGGGGACACAGTGTATTCTGTTGGGTGGGTTTGTGAGGGTCTGGAACCGAGAACGAGTAGAGGTGCCCTGAAACCCTGGCCAGCTGCAGGGGAAGGGGCACAGGGCAGCCCCGGTGGGAACAAGGCATTCACTCCTGCTCAGCAGCCTAGGTGTGTGCTCACTCCCGTTCCCGCCCACCCACGCTTTCTGGGGCAAACAAATTCTTGGCTGAGCAGGTACAAGTGGAAGGCCCGATTATTTTCCGACCATGAGAGCTTTGCCTGGAACGACTTTGCTGGGATTTCTCAAGGTCACACATCCACACAGGCAGTGCCAGGACCCTTCAAGAGCAGATGGCCCTGGGGTCTGCCAGACACGAGGGGCTGGGAGGGGCTACAGACACTGACGGCTACTGATGGCCAAGCTGAGCATCTCATCCGCTCACTGAGGTGGACCACGTCTCTGAAACTACACAGTCCCGGCTGATTTCACGGTCGCTCAGTGATCCCGAGAAGTGGGCACCACCACACCTGCTTCATGTAGCACACAGAGCTTGTGTGGCTTGCCGGGTGTTTCCCCTGGGGAGGCTGTGCTGTGCTCCTGCCCTGCCCTGCCGTCCTACCCTCACAAGTCAGGACTGCTAAACGCTCTTTTCAGTTCTGGTCTGATTAATGTTTGCAGCTGGGACAGCGTCTTCCGGGAGCTCTTTTTCGTAAAAGCAGGATCATCAGAAACTGGACAATCCCCACCTTGAAGCCCAGCTAAGAGGGAAACAAGCCTGCTGCTTAAATGCCATGTAATTTTAGGCAGGCTAGGAATGCCAAGGTCGCAGCCACAATCCACCCTCACACGCTGCCTACTTAGGAACTGACCAGAGGCCCTGTGGGCAAAGCTCCAACCCTTGGTGAAAGGGAGAAGCTTCAGGAAAGTGTGCACTTTGTGCTGTTATCAGCTTGAAAGGAAAGTTGCATTGTTGCCTTTTTAAACAGTTTTGAATGATAAGAACTCCCAGGTGGTGTCCAGACATCCAATTCCCTGGTCAGGTTCTGACTTGTTCCCTACTGGGTGCCTAGAACTCTCCAGCTCCTGCCATAGGAAGCAGGTGTTCAACACCATCAGCATGGCCCAGTGAGTGAACAGCTATAGCTCTGACAAATGTGAGGTCTAGGGCAAAGTGATGACGCATGTGGGTGTCAAAAGGGCAGTCAACCTGGGCAGGGTGCCACTTGCGAAGGTGAAATCTGAACACTACATCACTGTCAGGCAGCATGTCTGAACAGTGTAACGGCCGCACCAGTCAGGCACTGAGCTCATTACTAATCAGTTATATTTGAAAATGCATATGGAGCTCTTACGTGTGAGGGAGACAGTAATCCAGCTAATGAACACAGAGATAGCTCCACTATTTGGCCCTTCAATTACCCACTCTCCCAGAGGACATGAGTCCAGGACAACTCCACATGTCCCTAATGTCCTTAGCTGAACCTTGCAGGCGCGCCCAGGGGTCTCCAGGTCATGCCTTTATTTGTGTACTCAAAAGCACTTCTTTCTGTGCACGACTCACTAGGAGCCACGGTGACCTCTCTGCACCGTCTAGTCACCCCAGTCTCTTTCTTACATTTCATATCCAGGAATCAAACAGTTTTCCCAGCAACATTCAGACATACAAGCCAATTTTGTTGGGTTTTTTTCTCCCTCTACACACACACACACACACACACACACACTCCGCTGAAGTGTTCCAAGTGCTTCTAATGCTTGAATATATTTTAGTTATTTTTTAAGCTGTAAAATTTTAAGAACTGCCCTGGGATGATTTATATGCAAAGTCTCATGAGCTGCAGAGCACTCACTACCCAATGCCCAGGCCAGCCCCCAGCCCCAGTGGGTCCCGAGACCACTACCACCTGCTGTCCGGAAATCCTACCAGCAAGGCAAGTACACGGCCGGCCGTGGCTGTGTCCTCGGAGCACTGGACACACCACCGCACAGCTCCAAAGCCCTTTGCGCTGTCACCTCCCTTGTGAGAGGGTCAATATTTACTCTGAGAATGAGGTGCTTCCTATAGAACTAGAACCACGGCCAGGAGCATGAATCATGGCTTCCCAAGTTTAGGTCCAGACTAACAGCTTTGAGACAAACATCCCATCTCAGGCTGGCTGAGCCGAGAAAGCACCCTGGGATCCTAAGGCAAATTCTGTGAAACAGAACACTTCCCCCACTTCTGGGGGAGAATGAGGAAGCGCTTACGGTTTGTCGATAATTCCTTTAACCTAGTTAAACACTGCAAGCAAGGCATACACGTTCATTAAATACAGCAGGTGGTGTCAATATAATTACTATAAAGTTAACACCTGATCAAATCTTTCATTTCTTTCTAACAGCCTCACTGTTCTTATGACTCTGCAGTGAACAAATATCATCGTTAGGTTCAATGTGCAGCAGTGAAGCACCAGCTGGTTCTCCCACGGCAGAGCTGCACACAGGATCCTGCCCAATGGCACTCATGCCTGCAGGACTGAAACCAATGGCACCAGCTGGTTCTCCCACAGCAGAGCTGCATACAGGATCCTGCCCAATGGCACTCATGCCTGCAGGACTGAAACTTGCGTGAGCACTGGTCAAGCGCCGTCCATGGGATGTCTGCAATAGATGTGCCAGAACTTCCAGTACCGCTGTCCCCAGGCCTTTGTTCAAGACTGCCTTCCCAACAGGTCAGGCAAAAGACTCAAGAGGAGATGGAGCCAGCAGGGAGATGGTGACTTAATCCAGCAACCACCTTAGACTCCTTGAGCTCAAGCCTCTGGGCAAAAGCGAGGCAGCAGGTCAGCAACACCACCGGCACATGCATTTCTCACGAAAGGAAGAATTCATCGTGTGCTACACTGGTGTCACACTGCACCTACCAGTACCATCATCCATGTTCCTAAAGCTCACAAGTCACCCGTCTAGAATATTCTAGCACCTTCCATATTCTAACCATCACAAATGTAGCCTCAAGAATCTCTTGCTCTACTTATTCTGGCCAAGGTGAGACAAGACAGAGCCGGGTCTTCCACTGTTTTCCAGCTCCTTGGGCACACAGGAGCCACTCTCTGTCACTCCCAAGCATTTCCCCGCACTCGCTCTATCCTAGAGGCAGGAGCCACTGCAGTTTTGACACTATCAATTTTTCTTGCTTAAAAAGAAAAATGAAAGACAGTTGAGCAGAGGCACAGGTTTTCTGGATGGCAGGACACTTATGGGTGCAACTAATTCCATAATGCCTTCACATAAAGGAAACTCGGAGGAAACAGATCCAGGAGGAGACCAGGGATGGGCAGAGTGAACACTCGGCCAGCAACATTCCAACTCAGATTCTTTTACTCACAGGTGTCGGCTGTTGGTTAGAAGCCATGGGCCACCTTTACCTGCGGAAATGAGAGCAACAGGGTTGGTGCGATGGCCCATGGCCAAATCCTCACCTTGCACGCACCAGGATGCCATACGGGCGCTGGTTTGCATCCTGGCTGCTCCACTTCCCATCCAGCTCCCTGCTTGTAGCCAGAGAAAGCAATAAAGGATGGCCCAGGGCCCTGTGTTGGAGACTGATCCTAGCTTTGGATCAGCTCAGATCTGCTCCAGCCATTGTGGAGGGTTTTTGTCTCTCCTTCTCTCTGTAAGTCTAATCTGCCTTTCCAACAACAAAAATAAAATCATTTCTAAAAGAAATGGGAATAGCACATCTAAGGTTGCTAGATAAGTTAGACTGATGATACACAATGGCAACATGTGACTAGGAGCACACGGGAGGTATCACAGCAGCTGTGAGCTGGCTTCATTGGTCGTTTTAGGGCGGACAAAAAGGGAACTCTCCACGTTCAGGATGAACTGACTCAGAGACCTTGAGGGTCTGTGAGCAGAAAGGGACCAAGCTAGGCAGTGGAGTCTCCCCTAGGCTTCTGATATGAAGCTGGCCCGAGATCCCCGAAGCTACGGTGGGACTGGGTGGGGCCCAGCAACAACAAGCTCCGACTGCACTGCACCCCGCCTGCAGGCAGAGTCTCACAAGATGCAGACAGGGTCCCTGTGGAGACTTCCATGAACACATGGCTTTGTCCACTCACAAAGACCTGTGTGGTGAGCCCTCCATGGCGGGAGCAGAGCCACAGACAGAGCAGCCATTTTCAGGGGATTGCAGGGCACAGGGCCAGACACCCTAACACTGCCAGCAGCAACCATGAGTGCCAAAGGATCCAACGTCCTTCCCGGACCCGAGTCAGGAGAAATTCCCCAGCAACAACACAGGACTTCCACACACCTTGAGAAGTGGGAGTCCCCACCAGCATTCATTTGATTCACACACACAAAAAACATTGAGTGCAGCTTAAGATCATGGCAGACACAGTAATGGCCAATAGTTTGCTCAGAGACTGTCTTTAATTCTTCTGGAAGGATTAAATGGGTGGGGGTAGATCTATGGAGTTCTACCGATGGTATCCCCCAGTGTTGAGAGAGAAGACTGAGGAACCCACACAAAGGCAGCGCAGGGTTGTCCTCGGGGTCTCCCAAGAGCTCCAGCAGGGCCCACCATGATCAAGGCAGGCCAGCGGCACTCCTGCGTGCCCTGGCTCAAAGCTCTAAGGTGACGCAGGCAGCCACCTGGTCACACTGGTTAAAACCCCCAATGCAGCTAGCGCGTGTCCCAGACTGGCAGCCAGAGCACAGAGCCATCTCTGCGGCTTCCCTCTGAAGCAGCAGCTGATGTGAGCACAAATCCCGACTGAAACAGATATTAGGTCCCTGATAAGAAATTTCTAAGGCTTTGACTGACTTCACAGAAAACAAAGGATGCTTGTGTTTTCAAAAGTCAGTAAGTCCAGCTTTATACAAATAGCACTGCCTTCCAGAGGAAATGGCTTCAAATTAGTATGTATTCCCTACTTGTGACAGGCTGTTAGTGTCTTAGGTTTGTCCTGGAGGGCAAGAAGAAAGCTGAAATCCTATAGAGCAACGAGATTAAAAGCCAGCTCACCTCTGGAGCCTAGGACAGAGACAGAAGGGCTAGCGGTGAACAGGGTCCCCCAATCACAGAAGGTGACAGCATTGGGAGGGCCCAGACCTCGCCCACCTATGGTGTTCATGGGGCTGTAGGGTGCACACCCTTGCCAGGTGGCCCTCTGAAGAACATGGTGTCGAAGCTGAGCAGGCCCAGCTACTCCCACTGCTTCTGCCTCTGCAGGCTCCTTTTCCCATCCACGCTTCCTCGCTTGTCAACTACTGCAATCACAGAACAAGGCAAGCCCGAGTATGGGAATTCTGTTGTACTTTCAGATTTCAAACAAATCCCAAATTGTGAGTGTGTGTGGATGAGCAGAACTAGAACAGGTAAGCCATCAAAATAAGCAGAAAAGGGAGTGTCTGGACGCAGGTGACCCTTAATAACACCACTTTCTTGATAAAGCTTAACTGAAAAATATCATACACTGAAAACTAAGTGACCCATTCATGTTGGCTCTGTGTGCTGGTGCAGCACATGGGGCTGGGAAGTCCTTACTGAATCAGGCATCCTGTGTGTGTATGCCCACCTAACTCTGGGCCAGAAGAATGGGATATGACCAAGCATGATGAAAGCAGAAGCCTGGTAAGAGCTGTCATGGAAGGGTTTGTCCTCTCCACCTATCTGACAATATCGCATGGCCATACAGAAGTGACCAAGCACACTGGGTAGAGACTAGTGCCCTTCACAGGCCAGACACGCGAGTGAGGCCATCGTGGGTAGCCAGCTCCAGCCACCACCTTATTAGAACTAGATCATTAGAAAGTAGCAGAAGAACCACTCAGCTGAGCCCAGGCCAACTTACAACATTAGGAGCAGATAAAATGACAACTGTTTTAGTTCTGTGAATTTGGGGATATTCTATCTTATGGTAATAGTTATTCCAAGTATCTGAGAACTAGGTCTGACTCAGAATGCAAGGCCCTTATGAAAATATAGGGTGATTTTTTTTCTACTTTCTAGTTCCAATCTACAAAAAGATCAAGTTCAAACATAAAAACACTTAGTAAATTTGAATGCAGGTATAACTGGCATAATGATTAGCTTTACTGATAAGAAAACCCACTTTTCTAAATGAAGTGGGGCTGAAATACCACTTCCACAAAAGCAACATATTGCTGGAATATCAATCCTTACAATCACTTTTAAAAAGACGTATTTATTTATTTGAAAGGCAGAGTGACAGGGGAAGGGAGGGGGCAGAGAGAAAGAGTGACAGAACAAGAACCATCCGCTGGTTCAACTCCAAAAGGGCTGCCAGGTCTACGTCGGGCTGATGCCATGCGCCAGGAACTGCAGTTTCCCACAGGAGTGGCGAGGCCCAAGCGCTCCGGCCACTCTGCTGCCATCGCAAGGGCTTAAGCAAGCAGCTGGGGTGGGAGCAGGGCGATTGGGACTGCTCACACTCCGTGACCTCAACCTCGCCAGCTTAACCTGGCTGCACCACGCTGCAGGTCCCTTTTGAGTCCGTTTTAAATACCAAAGTGTTGGCAGAAGCTGAGGAAGTGTACCTGGCTTAAACTAAGTCTGATCACTAGTAAAGCCTAGACAAGGATCTGAGGTTTTGATCTAGATCTCCGGAAACTGGAAGGGGGTGGGAGGAAAGAAGAACGGGAAGATACCACAAAACTAGAGAGATATTCATCAGGGAGTTTGACTTGGCACATGATTATCATCTACCTGATCACAGCTGGCTTCCCACATTCAGGAACATTCTATATCATATCCTATCAAATTCATGACCACTAAGGCACAGGTTTTAATCTGAGATGGCGGGGAGTTGGGCAGACTCCCTTGAACATCCACTCGACACTGCAGGTCCCAGCGGCACTTGGCTTTCCTGCATAGTAAGGAAGACCATCCATGGACTTCCAGCTAAGAATCTATGTTGGAGCCTGGCACAGTACCCTAGTGCTAAAGTTCTCACCTTGCATGTACTGGAATCCAGTGGGCGCCACTTTGTGTTCTGCCTCTACCACTTCCCACCCAGCTCCCTGTTTGGGGCCTGGGAAAGCAGTACAGAACAGCCCAAATTAAGTCTTGGGACCCCTGCAGCTGCGCAAGAGACCTGGAAAAAGCTCTTGACTTCTGGCTTTGGATCAGCTTAGCTTCTGCCATGGTGGCCACTTGGGGAGTGAACCAGCAGATGGAAGATTTTTCTGTCTCCTCTTCTCTGTACATCTGACTTTCCAATAAAAATAAATGAAACTAAAAAAACAAACAAACAAAAAAAAGAAACTACATTGGCTAGTAAATCAGGCATCATTTACCCGTTCTCAAGGCGTTCTGGGTAAACACAAGTCTCCATAAACAAAGTCCCATACAGCTGACGGCCGAGATGAGCAGTGCAACCTGCCACAGTATCCCACCAAGCTTTGCTCCTGGCTGTGGTGCACAGCTCACACGGGCCTGCCAGTTAGGAAGCACAGGTGCTTCCTGGTTGACTGAGCCTTCTGAGAAACGGAGCGGCGTTTGAGTGGGGAGAGAAGAAAGTATGGCTGCAAGGAAATATCCCTCTTGCAGCTTAACGAGACCCCCGCAAGCTCCTTTCTTAGCAGTGGCCAAGGGCAGAGCAGGGAGGCAGCTGTCTTGCCATCGCCGTCAGAGTGCGTCTGCTCACAGGGGCAGTTCTGGGGCCCTTCCCTCTGCATGCGAGAACACGCATCTGGGTGGGGTACGGCGGCTACCGTTCCCCTCGCTGGCAGCCCTCCCAGTCGGACTCCACTGGTCTGAGTGAATCTGTCCCAGATGGCACCTCCAGTGAGCCAGGTGCAAGATTCATGTCCAGGCTCCATTTGAATATGATCACGCCCAACTGCACAAAACAAGCCAGACACAAACTTGGGTGCTTGAACCAGCCTTGATTCTCTGGTCTACAAATCTGCTTAAGGGGAAAACAAAGCTTTTCTGTGCTGCATTTCTGTATTTTACTTCTGCTTCTCTAGAACCACTGGCAACATGCTAAGGTGCCTTCTCGTTCTCTGTCCCTGGCGGCAGTCCCTGCACCTGCCTGAGGCAGCAGTCAGACACTGGCACGGGCAACTCAGGAAAACTCCGCCAGCACCCCAGTGGGACAGCCATCGCCCACCTTAGATTTTGGCTAGAAAAATTCCACTAAGCTGGACTAGATTTTGAACAAATCTTTGAAAGTTATATTCTATTTGAAAGGCACAGTGGCAATGAGAGAATTTCATCTGCTGGCTCCCATGCGAAATGCCCACAACAACCAGTTGGGCCAGGCCAGAGCGAGCAGCCTGGGGCTGCATCTGGCTCCATGTGAAGGCAAGGACCCAAGCACTGGTGTCATCTTGCACTGCCTGTCGAAGGCACAGTAGCAGGAGCTGGATCAAAGTGAAACAGCTAAGACATGAACTAGCTCGCCTATGGTATGCAGACATCTCTGGCAGCGAACCAACTCACTGTGCCACAACGTGGACTCCTGAAAACCATTTTACAATATTCTTCTGGAGGTAGATGTTTGGCCTAGCAACTAAGGATGCCAGCTGGGACCCGGATCCTCAGCTCCAGTTTCTGAGTCCAGCTTCCTGCTAAGGCAGATCCTGGGAGGAGGTGATGATATAGAGTCATGACGTCCCTGCCACACAGACTGACTGGTTTCCTGACCTCACTCAGTCCCAGGAACCACCAGATGGGGGTCTCAGTCTCTCAGATTTTTAAAGATTTATTTCTATTGGAAAGTCAGATATACAAAGAGGAGGAGATACAAAGAGGAAGAACTCCCATCTGGTGATTCACTCCCCAAGTGGCTGCAAAGCCAGAGCTGAGCCAATCCAAAGCCAGGAGCTTCTGGGTCTCCCACATGGGTGCAGGGTCCCAAGCCTTTGGACTGTCCTCGACTGCTTTCCCAGGGCACAAGCAGGGAGCTGGATGGGAAGTGGGGCCACCAGGACATGAACTGATGCCCATATGGGATTACAGCACATGTAAGGTGAGGACTTTAGCCACTAGGCTACCGCACAGGGCCCTCAGATGTGTTTTTAAAAGAACAGGACTCTTGCTTTCTTTTTCATCCATTCAGACTTTAGCCAAAATGCCACTTTCTGCACTGCTGCCACCACTGGCAATGGACACTTCCAGAACGTACAGTCCAGGGGCAATGACCCCATGTCACTGCCACCCGAGTCCTCCACACTGGATGTGACCTGCTTTGTCTGAGGCGACATGAGCACAGGCCTGCCATGGTTGTGTCTTTCTGGCTCCCAGCCACGTGCACATGTGCCCTGCCTGTGCGTGCGCATCCGTGTATCAGGAGGCTTGTGGGTGCACAGGCATTCACTAAGCACCCAGTAGGCCTGAGGCATTG
The DNA here is from genome assembly GCF_030435755.1 of Ochotona princeps. Lineage (NCBI taxonomy): Eukaryota > Metazoa > Chordata > Mammalia > Lagomorpha > Ochotonidae > Ochotona > Ochotona princeps. Next base: position 2,516,491 of record NC_080856.1, on the reverse strand, counting down.
TTTCAACACTGCTACTTTATATCTCCACCTAGCAAATAATCATTATCCCCACTTCTCAGATGAGAAAATTGACATTTACAGAGATGACTTTACTTCCCATTCAAGGTCTTTAAGTGACTGTCTACAAAGTATAAGGTGACAAGTCCCAGGCAGGAAGACTTCACAAACGCCAAGGAGGCTTGGAGGAGTGTAGGGAGAAGGGTGGGGTGGGATGGGAGGCGAGTCACAGGGCATGCTGGGCTCCAGGCTGGCTTCCACCAGCAAGGGCGCGAGTCACAGGGCACGCTGGGCTCCGGGCTGGCTTCCACCAGCAAGGGCAGCAAGGGGCCAGAAGGAACAAACCATGCTGGAAGTCAGCACAGCTCCACCTGCAGCTCCTCCCTCGGCAGCAGGTGCAAGGAGCAGACCAGTCCAGGAAGATCTGCATCCTCAATTAGAAAAAACAGTTTCATGTTTTTAACCCAATACTCATACTGGAAACAATATTTATTGAATGAAACAGGAAAAGGACAGGAAATTGCTTAGAGCATTTCCTGGAGTTTAATTAGTTCAAACACACTGCTCCACTGTACATGCTTACGGACTTCTCTTCCAACTGTTGACCTTCCATACAAGTTGCAGGTGAGCATCAATCCCTATGCAACTACACAGTGAGAATCACTAAGGACTCAGTCTTACTCCCCTAAGTACAAATCTACTTGGATGTACTTCATAAATATTCTCTATCTTAAACACAAGATATTTTCAGTATTTAAAGGTAAAATTAAGTCACCCCTTCATCTAAAAGACAAGAGGAACCCTCTACCTTCAAGAAACAGGCATAGAAGCTTAAAGGCAAACAATCAAGCCACAATCAAGCCCAGCTGCCCTTCCAAAGCAGAGTGAGCCAGCTGCGACGCAGGATGCCTTAAGCAATAAAAGCTTGCTTCCTCCTGTCCTTGTCCTTTTGAAAAGACAGCATGTCTGAGACTTGTCTTGTCACAGCCTCCATCCCAGTGACGACATTTGCCAGAGGCGGGGATGGGGCGGCCTGGTGCACGGGGAATGAGAAGCCATGGGGAGGACAGAGAACAGTTCGCAGCCCTCTGCTGGCAGGCGGGAGCGAGGGGAGAGAGCTTCCCAGGAGCGAGGCCGAGCACCATCGACGGAGGGAGCGAGGGCAGAGAGCTAGCTACACATGAAGTGAGCTACCCACAGCGAGGTCAGCAACCCATGGAGGGAGCGAGGGCAGAGGGCTAGCCACCCACGCACGGAGAGAGCGAGGGCAGAGGGCTACCCACGCACGGAGGGAGCTACCCACAGCGAGGCCAGCAACCTCCCGCCCACCAGCTCTTCTGTCAGCCTTGCGGCTCAGCATTTCTTTTAACCCTGAAAATAACGTGGAATAAATTTCATTTTTGTTTGCATTTCCAGTCTTAAGCATCATCGTACATCTAATCTGAAGACCACGGAGCTTACTGACCAGTTGCAGAGTTACAACAACAAAGAATTGTTTTGCAGGCACTGGAGGAGGCTTAAGTGCAGGCAACAGAAGCATCACCCAGGAAATGTGTTTTGGTGCACTCGGGTGAGGGAGCCAAGGCGCCTCTAAGCTTCAGGCAAACCTGGGGCAGGTCAAGAATACGGACTATAAAACAATGACCCTTGATAATCCAAAGCTTGCTTTTTTCACACCCCTGTCCCCAGGTTCCCAGATTAGTTTGCTGCTTTGTTATCTACAAGCAGGATGCTGAGGCTCAGAATCACCGAGGACACACCAGCCAGCCAGGCGACACAGCTACCACCTGGTGCACGCGGCCAGCAGGCACAGGCGTTCATGAAGGCAAAGCACCGAACTGTGAACGAGCTCACGTGAGAGCGCAGGGCTGCTCCCAATGCTTCAGTTAACTGTCGCGCACTGGTGTTTTTGCTTTCCTTTTACACACACACACACACACACCATTTTTCCTTCTCAAATAGTCACACTCAAGCCCAGAATGCATCTAGACAGACAGCTCCGTTCCACAGTCCCATCTCCAGTACCTGGCACTTCCAGGGATGTGGGAGCTTACTGAGCGCCAGTCCCCCACAGCCATGGTGGCATCACCAATTTCCTCCCGGGGCAGGGCACTGGGAGGTCTGTAGTTCACACTGCTCATCATGCCGGGCACCACGACTGTGCACATTTCCTGTCCTCAATGAGCTGTTTTGGAAAACTGTGTTCAGAGCTTGCCCACTGGTGCACACTCTGTTTGTAAGACATGCTTCAAAGCACCAGAGACCCCATAAAACAAACCAGCCACAAGACACCCATGTACAGGACAGATGGTCAGAGGGTGTGGGTGAGGCAACAATGGACGGGCAGATGGACTTAGCGTCTCACTGCCTGCCCCACCAGCACGGGACTCACACACCTGCACCTCAGCTTCACCGGCTACAGAAGCACAGCTTGGATTTCTAAGTCCCTCCTGCCCAATATGTCTGACGGCCTTCTGAGCTGACCACACACAGGTAACACACAGAAACCCATCTGGTACCTGGAAAGCAGGAGCTCCCGCAGTGTCATTGCTGAAGACGACTTCGAAGCCGAAAGCCCTCATTAACAACGCTTTCACAAAGAAAGACACGCTCAGATCCCTTCCTGAAGTTGCCAGTCCAACGGTGTCCAAATGTAGTTGCTACAGAAGCTGAATGGTGGCACATCCCTGCATGAGCTGCCTGAAGCACACGCCCGGGGACTCTCCAGGGCATGGACAGATGGCGGAGTCGGCTCTGCCCCCATCAGACCTTCCCATATACTGGCAGCCCTACGGCACTCCGAGAACGGCTTCCTTTATTGGAATGCTGACGTAATCCAAATGCCTGCTGCTGACCTCACGCCCAGGTGTCCTGCTGCTGTCTGATCTCACGCCCAGGTGTCCCTGCTGCTGTCCAACCTCACGCCCAGGTGTCCCTTCTGCGGTCTGACCTCACTCTCAGGTGTACCTGTTGCTGACCTCACGCCCAGGTGTCCCTTCTGCGGTCTGACCTCGCTCTCAGGTGTACCTGTTGCTGCCTGACCTCACACCCAGGTGTCCCTGCTGCTGCCTGACCTCACGCCCAGGTGTCCAGCTTTAGTCCACAGCACATCTCAGGTGACCACGACTTCACCTCCACCTTTGCATTAAGGACGACCTAAGGCCTCAGCCTGACCAATCTTAGAACCCCGTTGCCAGGGGAGGACGCTGGTTACAGGTGAGACATCACTTCTGAGGGACTGCCGTCCACAAGGCCACAGTACTTGCAGGCAGGCAAGGAGTCACAGAGAGGCTTGGAGGGGGCAAACCACAGGACTTCTGTGGGTTGGACAGCTGAACCAGCCCACTAGGGAGACCTGAGCTGGGCTAATCAGCATGAATTACAGCTGACCACACTGAAGTTAGGGCTGGGGGCCTACCTGGCAGGGCTAGATCACAGTACCTGCCAGTGACAGTCAGAACAGGGGATGGGTAATGTTGGGCTAGGCCATGACGCCAGCCAGCACGAGAGATAACCAGTCTTGGGGCAGATTCTGGGCAAGATATGTGTGCCCACCCCCGCGGAGTTGCAATTTCTGCTAGTTTGCTTAAAAGCATGGTGACAGGCTGAGCTAGACATGAACATGAAACCCTCCAACACTCACGTGTAGTGGGGTTGGGGACAGGCCAAGCTGGTCCCGGCTGCAGCACCTGCAGACACATCCAATAAGAGGGTGTGGAGTGGGCCAGGCCAGGTCAGGTTACAGTACCAGCCGGCGTATGTGTGGATCAGGTCTGGGGATAGGCCAGGCTGGAGTAGCCCATAATTATCACCCACTGGCAGATGTGAGAACCAGGACGGGATGAAGCACAGACCAGGTTGGGCCAATACCAGCTAGTTAGTTACATTAGCACCAGGACTGGAGGTGCTGACTGGGCTCGGCTAGGATGCAGCACCCACCAACATGAACTGGAACTAGGGGCAGACTGAGCCAAGCCAGGCTAAAACACCCACCAACAAATGCCAAGGGGAAACAAGCCATGCCAACAGGCCACCAGCACACGTAAGACCGGGGGGAGGGGGGAGTGAGAACCTGGTAGGGGGGAAGTGTGGGCTCCCCTGCTGGGCCACTGCTCCCACTGGTGAGCCTGACAACTGGGACTGGGGACAGAACAGGTCCGGCAGGGTTTCAACACCTGTTGGTCTGCACGTGAACTGGGTTGGGGGAGAGTCAGGCTGGGCTAACCGACAGTACTCACTGGTGCATGCATAAGCCAGAGTACAGGCTGGCTGGGCTTTGCACGTGCTGGGACTGGGGGCAAATCCTGACAAGCAGAATGACCTGGAGAGTGCAAGATCCAGGGCTGGGAGTAGGCCCAGTGTGGAAACTGGGCACCTCCCTGATGAGCTGTAACTCCCACTGGGGAACATAAGAATTAGGGCTGCAGGCAGGCTTGGCTAGACAGACAGTGAACCTGAGTGCAGGCTGGACAGTGGGGTCGGTTGGGTTGAGCTAGGCTTCAGCGTCCACTGACATCCACAAGAGCTGAATGGGATGTGGGATTGTACCAGCCTGCTGCACATGCTGGCAAGCACAGGAAACAGGGATGGGGATGGGCCTAGGGGGGTTACTGGGGTGGCTTCTCCACTTACCTCCCCTCTTCCCCCAGATACAGGAAGAAATTTTGGCAACAATGATCTCATCCACTTTCCCCTAAACCTTAACCCTTCCCAACTATGTAAATACCATCAAAAACAATTTCATCTCCATCTTCTGAGTGTTTGCTTTGCTTTGAAGCACTTGCCAGTTTCAGCAGACACTGATGGCAGAAACAGGCTGCCTATGGCAATCTCTCCTAATCCCACAGATGAGAAGCTGCAATAGGGACCACACTTTGGAAATCGGGCCCAGGGTTTTACTGCAGGAATTTCCCTTATTTCACAGTAACAGGAGGGATTAAACCACTGCTTGCGCATCTCCGATACAGGCACCAGTTCAAGGCCCAGCTCCTGCACTTCTAACCCAGCTCCCTGCTAATGGCCTGGGAAAGCAGCAGAGGACGGCTTGCGTCCCTGCACCCGCTGCAGACACATGGATGAAGTTCCCAGCTTCTGACTTGAGCCTGGCCCAATGCTGGTCGTTGTGGCCATTTGAGGAGGAAACCACTGGACAGATGAGCTCTCCACCTCCCACCTCGTCACTCTCTGTAACTCAGCCTTTCAAATAAATAAATCTTCTTGGGGAAAAAAACAGTAATAGGACAATACTTCTATACTACTGCTGTTCCTCTCTTCAGATTATCAGGAAAAAAATTCTAAGATCCTTATATTTTAAAGTCAGGTGTACAAGCTTCATTTCAAATGTAACAGCTTCAGAAGGGAGTACGTAGGCACACATCTCGGGCTCGACCCACGTGCTGCTCCAGGACTAGACCGGGGCTTCAGCAGCAGCAGACACAGGTGCGACTCGGAAACAGCAAATCAGGGGAGAAAGCACCTCTTGGAACAGCAAGATGCCCCATGTCATTCAGCAACCCATGGGCAATGGCCAACTAATTTCACTGAGAGAGAGAGAGAGAGAGAGAGAGAGAGAGAGCGCAAATCCAAATCAGATCAAAATATAATTTGGATTCTAACCAAGTCAGCACAATCGGTTTTGTAAAAAGTTCTGAACGATTCCTTCAAAGCCATCAACCTAATGAAGATAGCTGACATTACTCACAGCTGGGCCCTGGCTCTCACGCGGGCTACAACCCCAGTCCCCCACTCAGCAGGAGTCATGTTCTTGTACCCCACTGCAGCGAGAGCTGTTTCTATGTTGCATTCTTATTACTATCATTTTATGATACAGTTCCATAGGCTCTGGGATTTCCCATTCCCCTCCCCAGCCCTCTCCCCTTCAATACTGACTTCCCCTCTAATATTACAACGCATAGTCCTTCATGAGCAGTCATTGTTTCTGTGTTATTCTGAGCTGGGAAGGGATTTCTCGGGATGGTCCTGGCCTCGGAATTGTGCCGTGCTTGGCTGCTCGCTCTCGCTCCCGCCCTGGGCACTCTGATAGCCATCTGACGCTCTCCCCAAACCTCAGCTGCAGGTGAAGTACCGAATACAAGGGTTTTTTTTTGTTTTGTTTTGGGGTTTTTTTTTTGTTGTTTGTTTCTTTGTTTTGTAGCAGGACCCCACCTAGCCTGGAAATATATCTTGAAAGTAAGGTTAAGGTTTGGGTTAGGGTTATCCTAACCGGAGATTGGCACGATGGTATAGCAAGATAAGCTTCCGTCTGCAGTGCTGGCATCCGATATGGGTACTGGTCATGACCTGGCTACTCCACTTCCAATTCAGCTCCTTGCTTACAGTCTGGGAAGGTAGTAGACAATGGCCCAAGTCCTTGAGTCCCTGAAGCCAAGTGAGGGACCCAGAAAAAGCTCCTGGCTTCAAAGCAGCCCAGACCAGCTGTCTCAGTCACTTGGGGAGTGAGTGGTGGAGGAAAGATGAATCTCTCTCTCTCCTCTCTATAACTCTACCTTTCAAATAAAAATAAAACACATCTTTAAAAGAAAGAGACTAGGGAACTAACTCCCAGCAACCCCGTTACGAATGGCTGAGGACACACTAACCTAGGAGGGTCTGACCCTCGCAGTGTCTGCTTAGAAATACATTTTCTAAGTCTTTGCTTCTTCAACCGGCACATGCGGAGGCAGGGTACACGATCCCAGAGCTGACCTGTGGTACACGCACAGAGCACATTAACATTTAGAACAGAGACCGGCCAACAAAAACATGGAACACCAAGAAAAGCCCAACGCTGTCAGAGACCCAAAGCTTGCATGCTTTCTGAAACAGCCATTTCAAAAGCCATTAGCAATGGCTTACTGCAGGATTCATGACGTCACCCCATACGTTGGTGATTTTTCTTTTTTTTTTTTGGAAGGGAAAAGATTTCAATTTCCACTTCTAAGGGAGTTTCCAAAATCAGACTGGGTAGATTTCTCTACATCTTGGACTTTCAAGTACTACATGTGCTGTGTGACTCCGGGAGTGTCAGAACACAGCATCCCCTGCGCTCTACTCTATTGCAAACTCACCTGCCACTGAATCCTTCCCCATAACAAGGCCTGGAAATACCTGGAATCTTGCTGTGCTGGCCAATTAAGCGCTCCACTCAGGTCAGACATGAATGGGCTTGAAGGGACACTACGGGCTCCAGCAGAAGGGGCTTTGGCTGCCGATGAAGACCCGGTCCTGTTCCTCCCACAGGTGACGCTGCCAATGACTGACCCGCACTCCCCAGCCCTGCTGGGTCCCACCTGTCACCCTGGCTTCAGCTGCCAACCTCCGCCGTAGCCTCACGCTCGCAGGCTGGGCAGCTCTCAGGGCAGGGGATCTCAATCTTGCAGAAATGCAGGCTGGTTGGTGGCCCTCATGTGACAACCAAAAACCACGCAAACCTCCGTAACATCCCCTCGAATGATAGCAGCAATGTTCTGCAGCTGTTACAGAGAAAGAAGACCTATAACATCCCGAATGCTCTGCAAGCTGTCTTCCAAGTAGCTGGAACTCAAGATAAATCCGCCTCCAGAGCCCCTCTCCGTACCGTTCTCTTTTCTTAGAAACTGTCCTAAGCTGCAAACGACAGTCAGGCAAAAACTGGAAGACAGAAGCACAGCCCTGGTTTCTTTGAAATTAAAAACAAAGTGTTTCTGATAAAACTGTCGACTGAAATACAGTTAACATGTTTGTCACTTTCAGAAAGCCACAGATGAATTCTCTGAAAAACCAACTTTTTTTTTCTTTTTAAATCCACAGAATTGGGACTCTGCCAGAAGATGGATGTTAGAAAACCCCGTGCCACGTGCCCTGCCTGCTGCTCTGCGGCCCGTACTAGGGAAGGTCTGAGGCTTCCGCAGCCGTGGGCCCGGGGTCAGCCGAGGGCTCCAGCCTGGGCTCGCCTGAAAACTACCTGGAGAGGTAACTTCAGGCATTTCTAGCCTCCATCTCCCTATGTCTCACGCTAGAACAGAAACGTCCAGCAGACAGAGCTGGCCCTGCATAGCAGCCCAGAACCTGCTTGGTTAGCAACAGGCTGGGCTGGCAGGGACAGGAAACCCCAAGTTGCAGCAGCGGGCTCAAATGCAGCTGCCTTCTTCCCCAGGCTGAGCAGCCAGGGGCAACCTGACCTCCTGAGCAGATGGCGAAGCCTGGGCTAGGGCACAAAGAAAGGGCCCAGAGGAGACATACTCTGTCCCTTCAGGAAAGGTGTTGGACAGGATCACGGGATAACCTACCGCCTCGCTATGAACCAGAGTGTGGTGACAGGGCTGAAGTGCAGCCAGCCTAACTCACTGTGATGCAGGGCTCAGACACTATGTTTATTATAAACACAGGCAGTACAGATTCTGGGGCACAGCCAGTGGGTTCTGGCACAAAACCCAGAAGCAGCATTTCCTGGCTGGGGTAGCTGCAAAAGCCAGGAGGAGTTAACGGTCAGTTCAGCCAGTGTGGCACAGCCCCACCACATATGCACGGCTGGCACCTATTCCAATAGCTGTGTTTACATGAGCTGCTGGTGGGGACAGCAGCAGACAGACAGGCTGGTGATTCAGCAGTGAAAATGCTGCTTGGGGTGCTGGGATCTCATACTGGAGTACACAGGTTCAATTCCTGGCTCTGGTGTCAAATCCAGCTTCCTGCTAATACACTCAGGGGCAGGAGCAGCAGGTAGTGGCTCAAGCTGGCACAGCCTGTGTCACTGTAAGCATCTGGGGAGGAAACCAGCAGTTTTCACACATGGATGCTTCATTTTTCCCCTATGGGCATCCCACGTTCCCGCCACGTCTGTCCCCTGGAGGCTGGGCTGCACATTCCTCCCGCACTGTCCACACTCACACTCCCCAGGCGCCTCCCACCTCTTCCACACTGGCAGCCGTGTGCCAGGCTCAGCAGAGAGCAGTGTGGGCGCTTCTGTGGGACTTGCATGTGGGCAGCAGGTGCTGACTGAGCCGCTGCATACCCTGTTCTGCTTGTGCTCAATTACTGCTGCCTTCATTCCTCACGGAAAAGCTGGAGCACGGTGCCCCAGACCCACTAAAATTTCTTCTGAATCCTGTATTTATGTTCTGATTATTTCTAAGAGTTTAAAACAGAAATTTTTAATTGCTATATTCTAAAACTTGAAAAAAATCATTCTATTAAATAATCTTTTTTTTCCCCTCTAAGATAAGTTTTAAGAACCATTTTTAAGAAGCTTTGACTGCTATAAGACAGCCAGCCTGCAAGCATGGGGTGCCAGTGACCCCGGGGCGGGAAGGCCCATTGACAGCCGCACAGGTCAGCCTCTGGTCACGCCCACTGCTGTGGCTCTTTCTTCCTGAGTGACCTTTCCTTCCTCATCAACACTCAACGTACTCTGCACATTTAAAGCCAGAGCTGTGGGGCTTTCCCCCACTATTTGATGTGTTGACTTTTAAAAAGATTTATTAATCTTTATTGAAAAGGCAGATCTCTAGAGAAAAGGAGAGACGGAAAGATCTTCCATCTGCTGGTTCACTCCCCAAGTGGCCACATCGGCAGGAGCTGAGCTGATGCGAAGCTGGAAGCCAGGAGCTGCTTCTGGGTCTCCCATGCCAGTGCAGGGTCCCAAGGCTTTGGGCCGTCCTCGACTGCCTTCCCAGGCCACAGGCAGGGAGCTGGGTGGGAAGTGGAGCATCTGTGACATGAGATCACAGCACTTCGAGGTAGAAGACTAGCCAACTGAGCTATGGCACCAGACCCCTAACGAGCTAATTAAAAAAAACACCCTAAGTGATACTACCACATACCTTCAGGGCAGATGGAGGAAAGCATCTACAGTGGGAAGCCCACCCGCCTTTGGCCCAGCCATCCCTTCCAGGGGACAGTTCTCACGTCTACCACAGAACGGTCTCCGGCACATACAGTGGCGTAACTACACTCAGCTTTGCATTTCCAATCCTCTACTCCTTCGTCATTTTTACAAGCTTCTGTGTAAATTGCTGTAGGCACTACTGCAATGGCTGCTAAACACTTCCCAGTCTAAATTGAAAAACGTGATTTTCTGTTATAGATCGATGTTATTTGGCCATGCATTTATATCATCAATTATCACTTGCAAGTGATATTCTAGCCCTGAGTAGCCTTTAGTAGCAATTTCATGCTTAAAAAAAAAAATCTCTGTGTATATGTCTTTTTGAAAGGAAAGGCAGAGTTACACAGATGGAGAGACAGAAAGAAAGAAATGAAAATCAGTCTCCTACCTGCTGGTTCACTCCCCAGATGACTGCAACAGGCAGGACTGGATCAGGCTGGAGCCAGGAGCTGCAGCTCCACACAGGCCTCCCAGGGGGCGGAAGGAACCAAGCACTTGGGCCATCCTCTGTTGCTTGTATAGGCAGAGTGTTGACAGCCAGGACTCAAACCGGTGCCCACATGGGAAGTGGGTGTTACCTCCCCTGCACGGAAGTCACAGCCAGGCTCCAGCACACAGGTCCAGGATGGCAGACACTAGCTTCAGTGGGCCAGCAGTGCAAATGAGGATTCCACTGTTAAGATGTGATGTAAATATAAATACTTGCCTGCACCTAATGGTTACCAAAAAGGGGATGACAGGAAAAAAAAAGCTAACAAACATTGCAGGTGTGTGAATTTGCAGGGTGTGCATGGTGGGTTAAGCTCTTAACATGCCAAGGTTGGGTGGACTTAGTTGCAAAAAATAATTTATTTGTTGAAGTTGCTACCAGCATAAAGCTATGCTGCAATTACCCCCTAGAATCTGAAATTAAAATGGCCCTAATTCACCAGAGCTTATGCATTCTGCTCTGGGGTTTTTCCTGGCATGACATCGCATGTGGATCACACTAGATTAACAGCTTCTCTGTTAGGTGAAAAACACAAACCGCACAAAGCATGTAGGATGCTATGCCAACCACGTGCATGTGTTTGTATACAAAGAGAATTCTCCCAGGTTCCCCTAACAGCAGCAATGCTCCATTCTGCTAGCTTAGCAGGACAGCCTCAGCCAGCGAGCACCTGACCCACGGCTGGAGTGCCTGGGAAGCCAGGGGTGTAGTTGTATCTAATTTTAGCCGATTTAAATGTGAATAACCACAAGCAGCTAATGGCCACCTTATGAGACAGTGCAGGTCTATATGAACACACGTCACCCAGTGAACAGTGGCTACCTTGGAGGGGGTACAACTGGAGAAACAAACGGATTCTTCTGGGGCCAGTGCCATGGTGCAGCGGATTACGCCTCACCCTGTATGATGCCAGTGTGAGTCCTGGCTGCACCACTTTTGTCCAGCTCCCTGCTAATGCATCCAGGAAAACAGCAGAAGACAGCCCACATGGGAGACCCAGGAGAAGCTCCTGGCTCCTGGTTTTGGTCTGGCCCAGCCCCAGCTGTTGCGGTCATTGAGGGGGTGAACCAGAGGATGGAGACACCTCTCTCTCTCTCTCTCTCTCTCTCAACTTTGACTTAACCACTGCTCTATTCAGTTCTCTGACCACGCTGCGCGAGTGGCACGTGGGATGCCTAGACAAACGGGTGGAAAGGAAAGTGCTTGGCAGCTGCTATCACAAAAACAATGGACACTAGAGACGTTTCTCTCTCGCCCTGCAATCTGGGACAGCCAAGTTCAAGGGGTCGGCATATTTCACTCCCAAGACAGCTTTCTTCCTGGCTTGCTGTGTCTCCATGGGCCAGAGAGGAAGACAACACCCAGTCCCTCATCTTCTTCTCTTTGGACACAAATCCCTTCACAGGGACAGAAAGACCCCTTCTCCCTCCAGCATGACCACATGGGGCTTGGCCCTTGCACACATACTTCCCTGAACACACATTCAGCTAGAATGGGGGGGTGGCAACGACCCCAGGCAGAACGTGAGAAATGAAATTTCTCGGAGAATGACAGCCGACTTGGGTCATATCGCAGGGCCCAAGTCACAACAGGCCAGGTTCTGCCAGTGTCCAGGTCACTGTGACAGAAGAAACTTGAGAATCAGGTGACATCACTGTCACCTCCCTGCCCACTGGAGTCAGCAAGGGCACCACTGGGCCATGCTGCTGCAGCGAAACTGGGCACTCTGAGATGCCCATCAAACTTTGCTGTGTGTGTATGTAAGCTAAAGACAAAGCTGCCATCTCTTCAGGGTACAGAGCTACCCAGCATGCCTCTCTCCAGGGTCAGACCTACCCAGCATGCCTCTCTCCAGGGTCAGACCTACCCAGCATGCCTCTCTCCAGGGTCAGACCTACCCAGCATCCTCAGGTGATGCTGACCACACGTGGCGGGTGGCTGGTAGGGCGCACAGAGAAGCCCTGTGTGGGCACCCTGGCCTGTGAGAGACTCCCATCTTCCAGCAGAAGGACAGGACAGAAGCACGGCTCTGCAGCCCGCTGTGTGTGTGTGTCTGCACGTGCCCTCTGGTGGAAGTCATTAGGACAGCGATGAACCTTGCGAGGGTGACACCAAGAGCGAGCAAGGAGAGCAGTGTGAGAAAACTGGGGGGACCCATGTGGACACCAAGGGTCGGAGTGGGCTCCGCAGGGCACGGGAGAGGGTCCCACAGTGCAGGAGCGCTGGGGCTGAGCAGGCAGTGCAGAGAGAGGGATCAGCGTGCAGAATCTTCCGCAAGAGGAAGACGCCCTCAAGGGAAGCTGAGCAGGACTAGGAGAGAGGGGCAGGGCGAGGCTGGAGGGAGCCCTGCCTGCAGCCTGTCCTGCCTCCGCTGAGTGCAGAAGCAGATCTGTGCACAGGGAGGAGAAGAGCACATTTGAAGGGTCTTGGTGAGATCCAGCAACGACAGCTTGCCACAGTTACTGTGCAGGGATTAGCGTACAGGCCGAGGCACTCTCAGAATGTAGGAGTCTCCCCGCAACTCTGGAGCGAGGCAAGGATGTGTGCTCAAATGCACACTGCCCACGTGCAGGACTTTCCCAGCACTGCCCAGACGCCCTGGAGCAAGGCAAGGATAAGACGGTCAAGAGTGACGGCCACATGCAGCAGGCACTGCATGGGGAGAGGAGTTAAGAGAGGAGTAATATTAAATGAGGAAGCCACACGGCAGACTTTCCTGAGGTCAGAGAAGCAGGAGCATCCGTGTGAGCAGGACTGAGTGACAGGCAGGCCACAACGAATGCACACTGGGATGCGGAACTTGGGGGTAAGAGCACTGAAGCCTCCAAGCCCAAGCAATCGGGACTGGATGGCATTATCCAACAGAACTGGGGCAACTGGCAGTGACGAGCAGTGGAGTACTAAGAAACTGTGGCTAACGGTCGAGAGGCAGGCAGACATGCAGGCCGCCCCAGCAGCAGCACTGGCGTACAAAGGTGAGCAGGCAACGGTCCTGCAGGAGGGGCCATGAACCCCACTTGGCAGTGTCCTAGCTCTGCAACCAAAAACTAGCCCTCCTCAGCAGTCCACTCCTACCAACTTCAGTGCAGAAGACGTACAATCTCTCCCCTGAATTCACCTAAGTGCTGCTAGAGTAGACGGAAACTTGAGCTACAAGGTGAGACACCTGCTTCCCATACTGGACCACCTGGGTCCGTATCTGCTCAGACTCCTGACCCAGCTTCTGCTAATGCAGGCCTTGGGTTCTGGTGGCGGTGGTCCAGGCAGGAGAGCCTTGCCACCCCTGTGGCTGCCTGGTATTGAGCGGTCAGCCCTGGCTTCAACCAGGCTCAGCCACAGTGCTGAGACATTTGGGGAGTGAATTGCAGACAAGAGCTCTGCGTCTTGGCCACTTTTAGGTAAAGAATAAACACACAAATATTGGCAGACTGCTTCTACAGGTCACTGCAAGCATCCCAATGTAACATCTTCAACGAGTAGAAAAATTCGCCTCCCAGCTTCCAAAAGGAATCATCAATTTGCCTAAACGTTTGCAGAATATACAGAAATTCATATTTCTACTAAATCTTATAAACAGCCAAGTTTCTCTGTTTTATATGAACTGCCAACAGGTTTGCCAGAAACTTGGAAACCTATGTTTTTGCCATCTGTATTAAAGCTGCAGACAATCAGTTTATCTTTCATTATTTTTCCATCTTCTAATACTCTGCTGCTGACCCAACCCCAGCCCCGTTCCATGACACAGTATTTTACATTATGAAAGGAATAGCCCCTTGGGGAAATCTGGCTCCTCTGCCTCTCTGAATAACTCGTCTGCTTTGGGGGAACCACGTTGACACCCACACCTCTACCTTGTACTTTCCCAACTGGATGTTCCCTGCTGGGTCCAACAGCGCACGCACGAGCAGTTCTGTCACAGCACTGCACCCACCGGCATGCAAACCAAGGCAAGCTTACCACCCCTGGGCAGGGCTCAGCGTACCGGGCCAAGGATGGCTACCTGATTCATGTGCAGACCGGCAAGCACTCAGAGCAGCATGCGGCAGGAAGTGTTGCCAGAGTGCCTACGTGAGTGCCCCTACCCAGCTCTCCTGCGAGATTTCCTGGCGCCTTCCAGAGAGGGCTGTCTCTGTATCCCCAGCACTTGCTATGCAGACTGGTAGCAGTCAGTGGTGAATGCCTAAATTAGCAAGTTCATGTTCAGCTCACCAACCAGAGAAGATACTGAAGAGATGCCAAGGACAGCCAGCCAAGGCCCTGCCTTACTTACCACTTGTGTCTGTCTGAAACATTGGAGAGAGCAGTTTATAAGGCACAGCCTGACACTGCAGAGGAGCAGTTCAAATGAAACCAGCTAAAACTAAAGAAAATGTGTACCATTAATACCAGGAAAATGTTAAAGAGTTGAAATCAAATTCTGTGGAAATTGGTGCACTGCCACTTTGGGACAATTAGGATGTGCTGGCTTGCGCTGCAAACAGAAGGCCATCCATCCCAGACCAAGCCTGGACCCGAATGTGCTGCGCTGCCCTTGCTTACTGGTGGAGGGAGGGAGGACCATCGCACGCTCACCTACCTCACTGGCCACAATTCTGCAGTAGAAGCCTCTCCAAGTCGAGGGCGAATAAAGGGAAAGTGTCCGGCAGAACTCCAGTTACTGCGGTTTTAAGGTTAACCATTCAGTAAGTCCACAGCTTCTCCGAGTAGGTCCCTAATGGAAAAGGGTCATCTGAGTCCCATCTCACATCCACCACTCCACCAGAACACCCAGTCCACACCCCAACATCGCTCAATGTGTGCCTAGCAGTACCATGAATGCAGACAGCTGCCACTTCCAGAACAGCTGAGATGAACCTTTCCAGTAAGCAGCGGGCCTTCCTCTTCCAGACACACGTGAGAGCAAGTACCCTTGTTCATGAAACTGAACTTATGGAAGTTTGTGTCCACGGCTGGGAAAGCTCATGTCGCACAGAGGAGACGCTCATTGCACCTTCAAGGTTGACCAGGCAAGGCCTCCATGATGAGGTTGAAGCTGAAGGGACAGTAACATCAGGCTGGCTCTATCAGTCAGCGCCAGCATGCAGCAGTCCCACAGCAACAGCATTCGCTCCTCTCATCCACTTGCCACACGCTGCATGGGTATATTGAGTGAGTGTAGTTTTCCTTGGGACCTGACACAGGGAAGGACCTACTACCTAAGTTGTTTGTTAGAAATCTCTAAGCAAAATAGTTATTTGTATGTCTCTTAGATATCACCCAGGGTACAAAACTGCAGGCAGTGTCGGTATAGGCTCAGAACCAACCATCTGTAGGGTTTTCTTAAGCAAACCCATCTAAATCAAAACATGCTGGGCGTTCTGGGCTCCCTAGTGTGCTTCCTGGTCCCTGGGTCACTGACTCCAAGGCTGCCTCTACAGGGGCGCCCACCACACCCACCCACCCCGCCAGGGCTGGGCAGCACCTCCAACTCTCTGCTCTGTCCACCATGAGAACAGCCCCATCTGCTCAGGCGACATTCACCCACATCTTCCAAACCTTCAGAAACCTGTCCTGGGTGTCCTTCCAAGTCCTTCTGTCCGGGAGCTGTTGCTCTCCTGGGATGACCATACCCTGCTAGACAAGAAGCTCACTGAGAACATCACAGAGCCTGGACTAAATGCAGAAGCCCTGTGCGGGAGTCAGCAGCCCGGCGGAGGAGAGACACTCGCTAGGAGGCGTCACTACTAGGCAGTCTGGGCAAGTCCAAATCAGGACGTATGTAGTACAAGATGGTAATTTCTCTGCCTTCGTGGAAAGGCAGGAGACAAAACTGGGAAACCCATGTGGAAGGGTGATGGCCATGCAGCTCGGAAACTCTCCATGGCTGCAAGGCTGGCTCGGGGAGCTTCCCACGGACAGGAGAGGAACCGCAACTCCCAGGGAGCCCCCGGACTCTGAGCAAGCACTCTAAGCCGCTAAAAAGCACACAGTCAGGCAACGCTGGTCAAAGGCAGGAAGCAATGTTTACACAGAAAAGACATGGGGCACCGAACAGGTAAGAATTTTAGAGCTTCCTTATGCAGATCTAAATCTCCTTGGCACAAGAATATGCAAATGTAGCCAGCTCACCCACACGGCATGTGAGGCACATTTTTTTTTTGAGAAGTGAAAGTCTGAGCATAAACTAAGAAACATTCTTTTTTATGGTTACTGCCTCTTGGCGTTGGATGGGGGTGGGACTTTAAATTGCTGGGGGGGAGAAGAAGAGAGAGAAGGAGAGGGAGAGAGGAAAAGAGAAGGGGGAAGTGGGGAGAGGAGAGGCAGACAGAGGGAGGCGGACAGAAAAGGAGGGAAAGAGGAGAGAGAAGGGGAGGAAAAGAGGGAGGGAGAGTAGGAGAAGAAGCAAGGGAGGGGAAGAGGGAGGGGAAGAGGGAGGGGAAGAGGGAGGGGAAGAGGGAGGGGAGGAGGGAGGGGAGGAGGGAGGGGAGGAGGGAGGGGAGGAGGGAGGGGAGGAGGGAGGGGAGGAGGGAGAGGGAGAGAGGGAATGAGGAAGGGAGGGGAGGAGGGAGGGGAGGAGGGAGGGGAGGAGGGAGGGGAAGAGGGAGGGGAGGAGGGAGGGGAAGAGGGAGGGGAAGAGGGAGGGGAGGAGGGAGGGGAAGAGGGAGGGGAGGAGGGAGGGGAGGGGAGGAGGGAGGGGAGGGGAGGAGGGAGGGGAGGAGGGACAGGGAGAGAGGGAATGAGGAAGGGAGGGGAGGAGGGAGGGGAGGAGGGAGGGGAGGAGGGAGGGGAGGAGGGAGAGGGAGAGAGGGAATGAGGAAGGGAGGGGAGGAGGAGGGGAGGAGGGAGGGGAGGAGGGAGGGAGGGAGGGGAGGAGGGAGGGAGGGGGGAGATACGATGCTTGTTCCTCACCAATATCCTCCTTGGGAAAAACTATTCAAGAGCTGGGTTTTGTGGGTTTTTTTCCATCTAGCAAGAATTTAATCAATCGTGGTTAATGCAAACACTAAGATATCTCTTCCTCCAGGGAGAATAAATGGGGGTTCCAAGATAACCTATATAAACTCCCCTGAGATGATTCCTGAACCTTCTCTGCAGCCTCACGCTAGAAAAAAGGCCCAGACACACTACTGCCCACTGACACACATCACCAAGACAAGTTTGGAAGGAAATGCAAAGCCTGTAGGAAGATTCGAGACAGGCTGCAATGTTGGCTCAGGGACCTTGGTTTCCTAATGTAGTGATCTCCTTGTTTTGTTTCCATGTCTCCAGAAACACACACCTTCCACAAAGGTCAGGCCATAGTGTCCCAGCCAAGGCTGAGCTGTCTGGGGACTCGGCTTCCTGTGGGCCAGGTACCACCGTCCTCACCCTGCAGCAAGCTCCCACTGGGCACATTCCCAAGGGGATGTGTGGCGGAGCTCCTGCCCATACAGGTTCCTGGAGGGACAGAGAAGGATACAGACCCTGTCCCTACAAAGACATGCTACCCCTTACAGACTCAAGTGCCACCTCCCTCGGCAGGCCCCGCAGGTGTCCCCCACTGCCTGCCTCCTGGCTGCGTGATGACCTCCCACGGGGTGATTCTAACGTCACAAGCTCTTCACCTGAGCTGTCTCTCCCTAACATGGCTCAGCGCTTGCCACCCAGGCTGAGGGTCACTGGAAGGCCTCACGGGCACTGTGGGCAGCCAACCTGCAGATCTGCATGGCAAGGACGGCCTGAGCGTGAGCACTGCAGAGCCAACGCCAAGCGAGGCAAGGGGAGACTCCGAGGCCAAGCTGTAGGCAGTGTTCACGTGCCGTGGAAAAGACCCAGAGAAAGTACCAAAAGGCCCATGAGTAACAGCCCAAGGTGCCGCCTAGGGCGTTAGCAGGCTCACCCTTGCACACCCACACTTAAAAAAAAGAAAGAAGACAGAATGAGTAATATTAAAACACAGCCTCACTCCACTGCACAGACCTCACACAACGAAGGCCCGAGAGGGACGCAGTCTACCCTGCTCACACCTACAACCCTGAGAAGAGGCCGGTGCAGCCCGTGGGAATCCCCTCCCCAGGGCGCAGAGACGCTCACTGACTCAGAGCAGAATCGAGGGGCAGGGAGAGGATTTCCCCCCAGGGCTGACTAAGAACAGCACTCTAGTTTTGAGCCGTCACACCAAGTGACCATGAAGTGAGCAAAAGTCCTCTCCAAAAAATGTAATTTTTTGACCTTTTCCTCCCCGACCTGACTCTAAGACTGACTTCACGGTAAAACACTCCAAGAGCTTAGAGGCGCGCACACGAGAAGAGGAGGCACCAAGTGCTGCTGCTCTGGGCAAAGCTCTGGACACGGGCAGCTGCAGATGGTCAAACCGGTCATCTCGCGCCCTGCAAGACCGACAGCCATGAAATGAATGACCAACCACACACGAGCATGTGCCTCACTTGATGAGCAGTCCTATCACATCCTAAAACAGCAGTGCAGTCCCTAGGAATTCTTACAACAACGGAAAGTCATTAGCAGAAAAGAGTAATGGGGTGGGCCCAGCGCGATAGCATAGTGGTTACAGTCCTCCCCTTGCACGCGCCATATCGGCACCAGTTCTAATCCCAGCAGCCCTGCTTCCCACCCAGCTCCCTGCTTGTGGCCTGGGAAAGCAGTCGAGGACGGCCCAAAGCCTTGGGATCCTGCACCCACGTGGGAGAACTGGAAGGGCTCCTGGCTCCTGGCTTCGGATTGGCTCAGCTCCAGCCATTGCGGCGGCTTGGGGAGTGAACCACCGGATGGAAGATCTTCCTCTCTGTCTCTCCTCTCTGTATATCCTCCTTTCCAATAAAAATAGATAAATCTTTAAAAAAAGAGTAATGAGGTGGGGGGAAAGTCAAACCCATTCAGACTTTTACCCCAAACAACATGGAAACAAAGTATCTGAGATCTGAACTTTCAAGGTCAGGTACCACATTAGGAAACAACCAAGGTTAAGCCACAGTGACGTCAGAATCAGCAGGAGAGGGCATTATAACTTGTAAATTTTCATGACAAACTTATGAGGTAATTTTCTAATGAATTAATTAGAAGCGATATCGTCTGGGGTTTATTGCAGATGCCTCGCAAGACTGACAAAATGTTCTCAGGACGAGCCTGAGGCCCCAGCAGCAGACCAAGGCTTGCAAATCGGGCACGACTGTGCAAGTGCCTCAGCAGACGGCAGCAGCCCTGCATGGTGGACACGATACGACGGCGACAGAGGAAAGCGATGTTAGGGTCGAGCCAATGAAGTGAACAGATGAGCAGCAGAAGCAGCAGTCCGCACAGGCAGAGGTGGGCATCTGGGCCAGCAGCCCATGTCAGGATGCCTGGGTTCCAGTGCCAGCTCTGCTCGAATCCCAGCTCCCTGCTAATGCCCTAGCTGGAAGGCACCTCACACACCTGGGTCCTTACCACCCACCTGGGAGTCCTGGATTGAGCTCCAGGCTCCTGGCTTCCACCTGGCTCATCCCCTGGCTGCTTCTGGCAGTCAGGCAGCGAACCAGTAACCGCAAGACCTCCGCCTGCCTGCTTACCACTGTCTCTCAAATAAGACAGAGAGGAGGCATTCAACAGAGCTGCCCACCACTTTCTAGGTTTAGAAAATTCTTATTTCACCTTAAGGCTTTAAAACAAACTTGGTATCAGGGCTGGAATTATGGTATAGCAGGTAAAAGCCACGACCTGCAAAGCCAGCTTCCCACCGGAGGCCGGTGCATGCCTGAGCTACGCTACTTCAGTCCACTTCTCCATTAACTGCCTGGGAAAGCAGCGGCACACGGTCCAAGCGCTTGGGCCTCCAGCATCCATGTGTGAGACCTAGACAGAGCTCCTGGTTCCTGGGTTTGGCCCGGCTCAGCCCTGCTCACTATGGCCACTTGAGGAGTGAAGGTGTGGACAGAATATTCTCTCTCTAAATTTAAAATAGTAAAAAATTTTAAAAAGAATATACACAATCAGAGTTTAAAAAAAATCATAGCATGACTTAAAACACAGCAGGTGCCACGAGATGCAGACAGTTAACAAAACTTTCTGACGGAGCTCACACTGTGCTTAGTGACCTGCTTCCAGGAGGCAGCGCACCGAGACACGGTGTCCCGGACACAACAAGGCCCACGACAGGTGGAGGCCCCACACATGGCATGCCCCAGGCTGAGCATGGCAGAACCACCACTTCACTCTGATCTTCCTCCTCAAAGCCAACGCCCTCCACCCACCCCTGGCCAGTATTCCTCAAAACTGACAAGGCTGTCCCAAGCAAACATGTGAGAAACATGGGGAGACAGGGACAGCTCTGTGCCACAGGATCTTCTGAGCGAAGGGTCCAAGAACATGAATGGGACGCTGGAGACAGCACGGTCGGCTCTGGGTCACTCCGTTCCTCAACTGCGACAAGTGACATCCACAGGCAGAGTTAGCCACAGGAGCGACTGCGCCAGGGCAGACGGGAATCTGGAAACCTCTGCAGCTCTTCTTGAAATGAATTCACTGAAATGTTAAAGCTCAGAATCTGCGGAAGGCACTGTAGGTGTGCACACGGCCAGGTGAGCCAGCAGGGATGAGCAGTGGCCACGATCCGACCCCTCCTGTGAGTGGACTGCCGCGCAGCCCCAGCCAAGGCGGGGACCTGTCTGGGAGATGCCAGGAGGCACAGATGGCGTGTGCGTGATGAGCCCCCACTCTCCCAAGTGCTGAACGCCCCCATCTGAAGTGAAAAGCAGGCAGTTTTATGCACGAGAAAGACAAAGACTAAAGGGGCTGGCTGGGAGCCCATAGGGGTGCTGTAAAAACACATGACAAGCCAGTCCTCACACTTCACTTAGCACACCCAAGGCGAGCCAGCAAGCAGGTGCACAGGGTGCCAACGCCTTCCCTTGCAGACTGGACCCGCAGGGCCCTGCGGCCTGCCTCCTTCCTCACCAGACAGCACACGGCAGGACAGAGTCCACAAGAAAACCAGCAACACAACACTGTCTACCTCTTTTCAAGACTGATGGTTGGGGAACATGTGGCCCCACACTGGCCATGTTTGGGCACCGGGGAGACAAGGCCTTTGATGTGCAGCTCAGCATAAGAACATGTTGTCTTTGCAGAACAAACATGTGGCATGACTGTGTGTGCTGCCACCGGCTCTCTAATTGCCTCAAATTTAAATTCTGAAAGAAATCTGGGCATTTAACGGCTCTTGCTGCAAAGTTCCAGAATTTATTAACTAGATGAATATGCAAACACTCACATTGGGCCAGAAAATTAAAATACAAATGCCTTTAATTTTTTTTCAAAAACAAACATATTGTCAATCAAATTCATAATAGTTTTAAAGCAAACTTGACCAAATTATTTTGAAGTTCATCTAAAAGAATGATACGAAAATGGCTCAGAGAAGCCAGGACAGTAAATGAAAAAAATACTCCACCGTACAGAGAGACACAGTGACAGCTCTAATCGGGACACGGGCAGGGACAGTGGGGCACCGTGAGAGACACAGTGACAGCTCTAATCGGGACACGGGCAGGGACAGTGGGGCACCGTGAGAGACACAGTGACAGCTCTAATCGGGACACCGGCATGGACAGTGGGGCACCGTGCTGCCCGGGACACCTGCAGCCCGCGTCCCAGAATTCAGCTCAAGTTCTAGCTGCCCAACTTCCCATCCAGCTTCCTGCGGACCGGCACCCTAGCAGGTGGCAGTTCATGGCCCAAGCACTTGGGGTCCCTGCTATCCTCGTGAGAGAATCAAACTGAGCTCTGGGCTCACAACTTTGGCCTGGCCCAACCTTCACTGTTGTAGGCATCTCTCCTTCTGAAATAAAATAACCAGGCATTGTGAGTTAATCTCCACCTACGGTGCCAGAATCCCATATGGGTGCTGGTTCAAGTCCCAGCCACTCCTCTTTTCAATCCAACTACTTGCCAATGGTCTGGGAAGCAGCGGAAGATGGATGGCCCAGTCCTTACATCCCTGCATGTGTGTGGGAGACCAGGAAGTTCCTGGCTCCCAGTTTCGGACCAGCTCAGCTCTGGCTGTTGTGGCTACTTGGAGAGTAAACCAGTGCATGGAAGATTCTCTTTCTCTCTGTAATTCTCTTTCCCACAAAAAAAAACCTTTAAAAAATGAAATAAAATGGGAACTTCTATCTCATAAAGTTATCAATTCTCCTCAAATTATTCTGTAAGTCCAGGCCCACACAATGGCTCAAGGGCTAAATTCTCACCTTGCAAGCACCAGGATACTATATGGATGCTGGTTCTTGTCCTGGCTACTCCACTTCCCATCCAGCTCCCTGCTTGTGGCCTGGAAAAGCAGTCGAGGACGGCCCAAAGCTTGGGGACCCTGCACCCGTGTGGGAGGCCTGAAAGAGGCTCCTGGCTCCTGGCTTCGGGCCAGCTCAGCACCAGTCACTGCGGCCACTCAGGGAGTGAACCAATGGAACAAAGATCTTCTGCTCTGTCCTTTCTTCTCTTTGTAAATCTGATCTATCTTTCCAACAAAGATAAATCTTCTTTGAAAACTTCTAAGTCCAATGCATTAACTCAAAGGAAGGTTTTCCACCTAATTCTAAAATGTGTATGGAAGCTGAGACCAGAGACTAAAAGAACAACAATATAAGAGTGGAAGTACCAGACAACAGGCTACAACAAAGGCAAAAAGACAAGGCAGAGCACCGCGACTCAAAGAACATCCTCAAATAGATAGATCCAGGTGCCACGGTCCTGGTGCCCGTTTAAGACAGCAGGCATGGGACGAGAGAGGCTATACCGCTAGGGGCTGTCCTGCGGAACTAATGCAGCCATGTGCACCGCCTTAGAGGGAGTGAGGGGGACTGTGAGCAGCTTCCTAACAGAACTCGTAGCCTGCAGATCTGTCTACAACACCAGCATCCCATATGAGCACTCACTCCTGTCCTGGCTGCTCCCCTTCTGATCTAGCTCCCTACCAAGGCACCCTGGGCACCTGCTCTAACAGGCTGACCCCGGGAAGTGCCCCATGCACCCTGGGCACCTGCTCTAACAGGCTGACCCCGGGAAGTGCCCCATGCACCCTGGGCACCTGCTCTAACAGGCTGACCCCGGGAAGTGCCCCACGCACCCTGGGCACCTGCTCTAACAGGCTGACCCCAGGAAGTGCCACACTCACCCTGGGCACCTGCTCTAACAGGCTGACCCCAGGAAATGCCACACTCACCCTGGGCACCTGCTCTAACAGGCTGACCCCGGGAAGTGCCCCATGCACCCTGGGCACCTGCTCTAACAGGCTAACCCCAGGAAGTGCCACACTCACCCTGGGCACCTGCTCTAACAGGCTGACCCCGGGAAGTGCCCCATGCACCCTGGGCACCTGCTCTAACAGGCTGACCCCAGGAAGTGCCACACTCACCCTGGGCACCTGCTCTAACAGGCTGACCCCAGGAAGTGCCACACTCACCCTGGGCACCTGCTCTAACAGGCTGACCCCGGGAAGTGCCCCATGCACCCTGGGCACCTGCTCTAACAGGCTGACCCCGGGAAGTGCCCCATGCACCCTGGGCACCTGCTCTAACAGGCTGACCCCGGGAAGTGCCGCACGCACCCTGGGCACCTGCTCTAACAGGCTGACCCCGGGAAGTGCCCCATGCACCCTGGGCACCTGCTCTAACAGGCTGACCCCGGGAAGTGCTGCACACACCCTGGGCACCTGCTCTAACAGGCTGACCCCGGGAAGTGCCGCACACACCCTGGGCACCTGCTCTAACAGGCTGACCCCAGGAAGTGCCACACTCACCCTGGGCACCTGTTCTAACAGGCTGACCCCGGGAAGTGCCCCATGCACCCTGGGCACCTGCTCTAACAGGCTGACCCCAGGAAGTGCCACACTCACCCTGGGCACCTGCTC
The DNA here is from genome assembly GCF_030435755.1 of Ochotona princeps. Classification (NCBI taxonomy): domain Eukaryota; kingdom Metazoa; phylum Chordata; class Mammalia; order Lagomorpha; family Ochotonidae; genus Ochotona; species Ochotona princeps. The sequence continues at coordinate 2,492,278 of NC_080856.1, read as the reverse complement.
TAACAGGCTGACCCCAGGAAGTGCCACACTCACCCTGGGCACCTGCTCTAACAGGCTGACCCCGGGAAGTGCCCCATGCACCCTGGGCACCTGCTCTAACAGGCTGACCCCGGGAAGTGCCGCACACACCCTGGGCACCTGCTCTAACAGGCTGACCCCGGGAAGTGCCCCATGCACCCTGGGCACCTGCTCTAACAGGCTGACCCCGGGAAGTGCCGCACTCACCCTGGGCACCTGCTCTAACAGGCTGACCCCGGGAAGTGCCCCATGCACCCTGGGCACCTGCTCTAACAGGCTGACCCCGGGAAGTGCCACACTCACCCTGGGCACCTGCTCTAACAGGCTGACCCCGGGAAGTGCCCCATGCACCCTGGGCACCTGCTCTAACAGGCTGACCCCGGGAAGTGCCACACTCACCCTGGGCACCTGCTCTAACAGGCTGACCCCGGGAAGTGCCGCACTCACCCTGGGCACCTGCTCTAACAGGCTGACCCCGGGAAGTGCCCCACGCACCCTGGGCACCTGCTCTAACAGGCTGACCCCGGGAAGTGCCGCACTCACCCTGGGCACCTGCTCTAACAGGCTGACCCCGGGAAGTGCCCCATGCACCCTGGGCACCTGCTCTAACAGGCTGACCCCGGGAAGTGCCGCACGCACCCTGGGCACCTGCTCTAACAGGCTGACCCCGGGAAGTGCCCCATGCACCCTGGGCACCTGCTCTAACAGGCTGACCCCGGGAAGTGCCGCACACACCCTGGGCACCTGCTCTAACAGGCTGACCCCAGGAAGTGCCACACTCACCCTGGGCACCTGCTCTAACAGGCTGACCCCGGGAAGTGCCCCATGCACCCTGGGCACCTGCTCTAACAGGCTGACCCCGGGAAGTGCCCCATGCACCCTGGGCACCTGCTCTAACAGGCTGACTACAAAGTAATTTCCTCTACTTTCCTTCTGCCACAATCAACACAATGCTGATACTCCTTCACTGTTGGTAGCATGGTGTTGAAAAAGTATTTATTTATTTGAAATGCAGAGGCAGACAGAACTCTTCCATCCCAGAATGTTTACACCAGGCAGTGCAAGGCCAGGCTGTAGTTTAGACCCAGAAATGCAACCCAGGGCACACAGGTGGCAGGAACCTAAGGATTGACACTACCACCTGCTGCCTCCTGGGCGCACAGCAGCAGCTGCAGACGTAAGTGGAGTCAGGACTCTAAGGTGCGCCAAGGTGAGACGCACGCTGCACCAACACGTGATTTAAAACACAATTCTGTTTTCAATGTGGCAAGTCTGAAATGCATTTACAAGTTTGCAATTCCTTCCAGTGTATCAGTAAGCTCTTGGAACAGGCTGCTACAAAGATAAGATACAATTACGCCTAATTTCTACAGCAATTTTACTTCTCTTTCTTCAGTTAAAAAAAATGATCAGATTTCGAGTGAATGGCAGTGAAATTACAGGATAACTTTAATTTTGTCAAGTTTCCATACATAATAGCACCCTAATTTGAACAGGGCAATCTGTGAATTTGGATAATGTCTAATTGCCATGAAAAAAGTACAGAGAAAACTTCAAAAAAGTAGGATTCACAGTAAAGAGATGCCTAGGACTGCTCTTGCTAAATGCAAGATGTAGTATTGTAGTTGCTGGCATGTAAAAGGCTCACGACAAACACTAGCAAAATAGATCGCAAATGTTGAAGCAAAGGAGACATTCAAATGAAACATTCACATAGCTGAGATGCGACTGCACGTTCCCAAATCTATTAGGCAAATGCACACCTGCCAGCTCTCCCTCCCCAGCTCTGACCTTGGCTTCTGAGTTTTAGTATTCACTGTACAGTTAGTTTCACATCCTAAGGGTCGGGCCATGAAATCATGTTTTTCCTTGTTTTCATCCCTGTCTTTGGGGTGAAGGGACGGTGATAACAAGACACTAAAACATCCCACAGTCCACAGACTCAGAGAGAGAGAGAGAGACAGGGGGGAAACAGTCCTAGACTGTGCAGTCCCCTTGGAAGCATACAGGCTAGGCACACACCTAGAGCACCAAGAACAACAACTCACTTGAAGGGTCACTACGCAGAAAGCACGTTTTAGGCTTTACATTTCATATAAAAGATTTGTTGGACAGTGCTGTGGCATAGCAGGTAAAGCCACTGCCAGCAACTCCAGCATCCTATGGGGACGCTGGTACGAGACCCAGCTCCTCCACTCCCGCTCCAGCTCCCTACTAATGCAAAGGAAAAGGACACATGTGTGGGCCCCTGCCACCTCACACCGAGGTGAGGCCTCTGGCTGGCCTGGGTGACCTGCCCACGGCGTCTGAGACGCAAGCCAGTGGATGCGGCAGCTTTGGATCTCCACGTCTCTGTGTCTCTCTTTAACCCTTTCAAATAAAACAAACAAATCTTTAAACAACAAATATTTACAGTTATAAATAGTTATAAAACAAGAAATCAGACTTTACAAAGAGGCCAAAACAAGAAGCAGCAGTCACTTGGGGATGAACTCCAGAAGGACCGGAGCCGGCAAGCCCCTCCCTTGCCACCCCAAGCCCCTCCCTTGCCACCCCAAGCCCCTCCCTTGCCACCCCAAGCCCCTCCCTTGCCACCCCAAGCCCCTCCCTTGCCACCCCAAGCCCCTCCCTTGTCATCACTATGTCCTAACACTCATTCCCCGACACAGTCCAAGGATTCCCTTTCAAATTTTCCTATAAATTCATTCTTCCATAAATTCTGGATATTTTATTTTTCCCTTTCCTTAAAAAAAAAAAAAACCACTTCCTAACATTTATGGTCAACTTAAAAAAAAAACAACTTACTTAGCTTTAGTAGAAAAGCAGAATTGCCAGAAAGAGAGAGCTTTCACCTTGTGGTTCCACTGCCCAAACGGCTGCAGCGGAAGCTGGGAGCCAGGAGCTTCTTCCCAACTTGTCACGTGGACTTGGGCCGTCCTCCACTGCTTTCCCAGGCCACCAGCAGGGAGCTGGATGGGAAGTGGAGCAGCCGGGACTTGAACTGTTGCCTGTATGGGATGCTGCGGCATCCCCCCCAGACACATTTTCTTTGTTTTTTGTTTGTTGTTTCCTTTCTGCTTTCTATTGAAACATGACGTTTCACCATTGAAAACAGCATTATGCGAGAGAAGGACCACTTCTCTACAGAACCTGGTGAGCGACACAGGACAAGGTCCACACCCCAGCAGGGACGTGTGGCCCGGCCACGAGGAAAGGACAAGACGACAGGTTACCATTTGGGAACTGCCAGCCACAGCCGGACGCTCTGGGCAAGCCAAGCCAGGCCCGGCAGCGTGGGCCGGCGGCGGCTCAGCTCACTCGTCATGCGGCAGCTCTCCTGGGACACGTACAGACAGCACGGCAGCGACCAGCCTTCAGCACCAAGCGGTGAGACAGCAGGTGCTGAAACGAAGGCCAAGGAGCGGCTGGAGATACTCTACAGGAACCTGCTGGGGACAGAACTCCAGTGACCCAAGCAGCAGAACCTGAGCAGGAAAACTCCCTAGCCCCCGGCAGCCCAGTCCCAAGGCAGCGGGACATGGACTACACTGCGAAGCTGCAGCAAATCTCGCGTGGGGTTGGGAGGCTGTCTCCACGCAGCTCTCTGAGCATACGGCTGCTGTGGAGATTCCCAGGATGGACCAGCTGCCTGTGGCTGGGTCACTAGACAAGCCTGGTGGGCAGCTTTAAACTTTGGAGCCACAAGTCAGAAAGGAACCGAGACCTCAGTGTGGGTCAGGCACTCCCTCTTGTGGTCAAAGGGGAAATTGCCCGCTGCACTAGCAAGGGAGCAGGGAGTCGCTGTTGTGTTGAAGGAAGCACAGCAGGTGCTGTGGCGTGTGCACTGAATCAGCACCAGCTTGAGGACACCGAGCAACTCACAGCCCCAGTGCATCTCAAGCACAGTCCCAGGCCACCGTCAAAGCTGGTTCTGATCACTTACTGCAAGATAACATTACAGTTGCAGGGAAAACATCTCAATTTCTGTTTATCCAGTACTTCCAGGTGCAACAGAACACATTCATGATCGCTAACAAGACAACGAGTTGGAGCGCAGTGGCTGAACTTTTACTGAGGAATGGCTCACGTGCGCCACGCTGCTACATAACCATCCTCAGGAACACCCATGCCAACGGTGCCCTGCACCTTCCTGGAGCCAACCCCTGCTGCCCCCCACCAGCCCCAGGCAACCACGGCCCCGTGACTGGTGTCACCCAACACACAGCGCTTTGCATCTGGCTTCCTCTCCCTCAGCAAGGCTGAGAGTTTAACCCCTGCTGCAAGATGTATCAGTTGCAAAACTTGTGCGTGGCCAGTGAGGATGGAGACGCGTCTGGTTCGCCCCCGCCAGCAGCTGGCTGCATTGCTTACTGTTTCTGACTGATGTAAACAAGGCTGCTGCGACCATTTGCTCGGTTTTTGAAAGGGGACAATTTTTAAAATAAACTTATTAATGAGAAACCGGTACAAAACACACTGCACGTCTTAGTACATGACACGTCCTGACATTTGGGGCACTCGTGAATGTATCCAGCACAATCCAATTAATGAATACACACCCAGTCTCAGCCAGGCTGTTCCCTCAGGAATCCCCCGCTCCTGCCGCTACCAAGCCATCCTTGGGCAACCCCTGGTCTGCTCTCCGACCCTACACATCAGCTGGCATCGCCCAGAATCTTCCCTACATGAACTCAGACAGTACAGTACTTGTGGAGGAAAAGGCTCCTTGCTTGGTTCACACAGCTCAAGGACACCTGCTGTGTTTGCTGGCTCCTGCCCTTCTTTACGGAGCAGCATTTCCGCGCACACACATCCAAACCAGCCTCTCCACTCACCTGCTAAGGGCATTACCTGCATATTTTGGAAACCACAACACAAAAGCTGTCAAACATCATGTTACGTCTTCTCCTAGCGGGGGCCTTGCTAATTATGTCAAAAATGCTTTTCAAGGATTTGTATATACTGTACCAATAGGTTTTATTCTGAGAAAATATTTGTGTGGACACATCTCAGTCGGCGATGGGGATGAATGCCCTTCTGGCCCGATGTCCTCAGGACAGAGAGCATGCAAGTCCGCTCTGCTTGCAAATAGAAAAAAATTAATAAAATCCTACTTCTAGGGCCTGGTGCAATGGCCTAGCAGCTCAAGTCCTCGCTTTGCACATGCCAGGATCCCATATGGACACCGGCTCTAATCCTGGCTGCTCCACTTCCCATCCAGCTCCCTGCTTGTGGCCTGGGAAAGCAGTAAAGGACGGCCCAAAGCCTTGGGACCCTGCACCTGCCTGGGAGACCCAGAAGAGGCTCCTGGCTCCTGGCTTTAGACAGCTCAACTCCAGCCACTGCGACCTCTTGGGGAGTGAATCAGCAGATGGAAGATCTTCCTCTGTCTCTCCTCCTCTCTGTATATCTAGATGCCTTTCCAAAAAATAAATAAATCTTTAAACAAAAATCCTACTTCTACTAAGCTGTATTTAGGCCAAACTACCCAGAGTCATCTCTTATGAATAGTTCTAGAAAGCTCACTAAAGGTCACCTTGTCGGAATTTTTGAGTTTCACGTATGTTAAAGTCCGGCTGAGTACTGAGTACTGACCTGAGTCCTCGCTGCGCTCCTGAGCTGGGCACAGCATCTGCAAAGTGTGTCAACCATCTCTTACCACTAGGGACTAAGTTTTCCCAGAATCCCACTGTTCATAAATACTCATTTCTGAGAATTGTGGTAATTTCCACCACTGTCCAACAATAGCATTTAAAGAACATGACTAAAGGGCCCGGCGGCGTGGCCTAGCAGCTAAAGTCCTCGCCTTGAACGCCCTGGGATCCCATATGGGCGCCGGTTCTAATCCCGGCAGCTCCACTTCCCATCCAGCTCCCTGCTTGTGGCCTGGGAAAGCAGTTGAGGACGGCCCAATGCATTGGGACACTGCACCCACGTGGGAGACCTGGAAGAGGTTCCAGGTTCCCTGTTTCGGATCGGCGCGCACCGGCCCGTTGCGGCTCACTTGGGGAGTGAATCATCGGACGGAAGATCTTCCTCTCTGTCTCTCCTCCTCTGTGTATATCTGGCTGTAATAAAATGAATAAATCTTAAAAAAAAAAAAAAAAAAAGAACATGACTAAAAATGTACCTTTTTTAAAAGCTTCATCAGACATTTTACCTAGCTGAAGGCAGTGAAACAGCACGCCGCGGTGTCACTTACTCGGCTGTCACACAGCGTGCGTGGGCCTGTGCCGCGAGGGGGAGGCAGACACCCGACGCTCCTCTTGTTCAAGCGCTCGCCACGTGCCTGTGCGAGGAACAAAACCAGAGTCAGAACCAAGACGCAACGCTGCACGCGCCTCTCCTGGGATCCTTTTCAACCAACACCACTCTCGGTGAGAACCTGGTCGACACGCGGCAAACTCGGCAAAACGTAGGGGAAGCTCCATCATTTCACACCAAAACTGTAGGCATTTCAGCCGAAGTATTTTTGCAGACATTATTTTTGGCCCCAGCTCGTGCTCCCGGAAACGCACTCACCCAGTCACATGCACACACTGGCGGCTTCTCCTCCCAGTCTACATCTCCCCACGTCACTTCCTACCTTGAACTTCTCGACAGCCTTCCAATGCTCTTGGGACCCAGCCACAACAGCCACACTAAAGTGACTCTAGATTTTCATGAAAAACACAGATACCTTGCCACTATGCCTGTCCCTCAAACATTCCAATTCCAGCTGTTTCCTCCACACCATGTCAGCTGTGAGGATCTCCAGACCGCTTGCTGAAAATTTATATAAATGAGCACAAACTCCTGGGAAGAAACAACACTCTGCTGACGCCCCTCACCAAGTGAGCCAGACTTGCGCAGAGGCAGCAGCCATCAGCCCAACCCCAAGTTCATGAGAAAGGCTCTCTGCTTCCTTCAAAGCGTGAGTGTCACGTTAATCATCAAAAAGCAAATTCCCCACTCAGGCACTTGAAAGAGAATTTGATAATGAACCGAACAACACTACCGCCTGCGCACAGGCCACATGGATGACATCAAACACGCTCTGCACCTCCGTCTGGCCGGCACGAGCGCCAGCCTGGCACTCCACGCCAGGACTCAGCCCCTGCACAGCCCCCTCCTCCGAGGGCCTCTAACAGAACCTGGGCCCTGGCTTTACCATCTCACTGTTCTTCCTGGGCTCTTTTAATAGAGGTCGGGAGTGGATTACCGCCGGGTCTAGTTCCAGCAAACGCTTGGTTTTTTCCGATGTTTACCGACTCTGGTTGTCAAGACATGAAAACTCTCACTCTGGCCCTGGTGCCGTCAGCAGCTGGCAAGCATCAGAGCAAACGCAGGGTGCCCACCTGCTCAGCCCTGAGGGGCGACGTCGTCTCCTTTAATTTTGCTTACATTAAGCTGGCTTTATTTTTTTCATAAAGCTAATTTTCACCTTTTGGACTGAAATGTGTACACTGCCTTAAGTGTTTTCAAAAGTATAAAAAGCTGTAAGAATTTCAATATAAAAAATGCACATGGGACCTGGGTGCTAAGACCTTGAACTCCGGAACCCACGTGCGAGACCCAGAAGCAGCTCCTGGCTCCTGGCCTCCAACTGGCCCAGTTCCAGCCACTGTGGCCGTCTGGGGAGTGAACCAGCAGATAGCAGACTCACTGTCTGTCTTTCTCACTCACTCTTTTTCTCTTTCTGTAACTCTGCCTTGAAATAAGCACATAATCTCTAACAAAAAGAAAAAACCATACACGATGCCGGCCGCTGAATTTCAGGATCAAGTGGAACGCAGGGCAGGCACGTGCAGAGACGGACGGCCACGGGAGACAAGGCGCGCCTCTCCTCACATGCACTGCTCACTGGGGCAGACGCTCAGGCGGCCAGCTGCCCTGTGCCAGCAACGCTTAAAGGCCTTCTACAAACCACCTGAGTGAGAACGCAAAAGATTTTGATAACCACAAGTATTTTGGAAAACTGGGGGACGTGAATCTCAGGACAACCGTGCGAGTTCACTTTTCTTTTAAAGATTGATGTATTTATTTGTTTTCATTGTAAAGGCAAATTTACAGAGAGAGACAGAGACAAAAATCTTCTACCCACGGGTTCACTCCACAAGAGCTGAGCTAAGCTAATCCGAAGCCAAGAGCCAGGAACCTCTTCCAGGTCTCCCTCATGGGTGCAGGGTCCCAAAGCTTTGGGTCATCCTCTACTGCTTTCCCAGGCCACAGCATGGAGCTGGATGGGAAGTGGAGCAGCCGGGACACATATCAGTGCCCATATGGGATCCCAGTGGATGCAAGGCGAGGATTTAGCCACTAGGCTATCATGCCGGGCCCTAGCTCAATCACACACCAGAACTCCTTTGAGTTTTCCCCATTCCTTACCACTACAGATGCTTGGGGCCAACATGATGGCTCAAGCAGTTAATCTTCCACCTGCAAGCACCAGTTCATGTCCCAGCTGCTCCCCACTTCCCATCCAGCTCCTGCCTGTGGCCCAGGAAAGCAGTGGAGGATGGCTCAAGTCCTTGGGGCCCTGCGCCCGCATGGGAGACCCAGAAGCAGCTCCTGCTTCCCAGCTCATCTCATTTCTGGTCACTGCAGCTGTTCCGGGTGTGAGCCAGCGGACGGAATCAACTTGTGTGTGTGTGTGTGTGTGTCCCTCCCCGTAGATCCTCTCAAATAGAAACAAGTCAGTCTTGCAAATAAAACTATGGATATTCAAGAACCGAGGCAGTAAATCACTGGTATCTTTCAGATTCTTAAGATATTTATTTATTATACTCTATTTGTCCCTCACCAATAGCTTATAAATATAGAAATCCAGACAATAACCAGAAAGAGAAAACCAAGGACTTAAACAAAATAAAGCGCAAACACCTCCAAACCTTGAGCCCTACACTCCCTAGTAGATGAAGCCAAACAAGAGAGCCAATCCATTACAAAATTACAGGTAAGTCTCAGGAGAGACACAAGCTGTCCTACAATCTCAAGAGCTGTTGGCCTGGGGCTGATGGTACAGATAACATGCTGAGGTCTGTAGGAGGGTGCTCCCCGAGTCCCTGGGGTCCCAGCAGCCTTGTAGGACAGAGTTTCTGGCTCCTGGCTTCAGTACAGCCCAGCTGTTGTGGGCATCTGGGAGGAAAACCAGCGAATGGACTAGTTAGCACTCTCTCACTCTACCTCCCTCCCTCCTTTCCTCTGCTTTTCCATCTTTCACAAACAAGAAACTCTTCCAGAGCCATTCCTGAGAGATTCGCTAATTGGTTCACCTAGTGGTTCCCTACAGTGGACAGCACATACAGCAAAAACTTAAAGCTCTCTGATAATCTTTATCAAAGAAAACAAAAGCTAACAGATCTGTCCAAGAGAACTTTCTGTAATGGTGAGAATGTTCTGTGTATATTTTGCCAAACACGGTCCCTGCTGGCCATGCGAAGCTACTGAGCACCTGAACTGTGGCTAGCATGACTAAGAAACTGAGTTTTTAATGAACTGGAGCGACTGGTTCTAAGGTGTCATGGGCAAAGCCTTCGCCTGCAGAAGTGGCATCCCCTACAGGCACTGGTTCAAGTCCCAGTCACCCCACTTCTGATCCAGCTCCCTGGGAAAACAGCAAAGGATTCACCCATGTGAGAAACCCAGAGGAAACTCCTAGTCCCTGGCTTTGGACCAGCCCAGCTCCTGCCACTCAGGCTGCTGGAGAATGAACCAGAGGACCAAAGATTCTCTCCCTGTCTCTCCTGCTCTCTTTGTAACTCTGCCTTTAAAATAAACAAATGCTTTTGAAAAAAAGAATTCAACACATTTTTAAAAGATGCATCTATCTTAAAATTGCAATTTAAAATAATTATGATGAATGAAAATGAGTACACCAATATGCAAAAAAGTTAGAAATTTATATTATAGGTGACAATTACAAATTTAGATCAGTTACATTAAATTTCACTTATCTGAATAAAATGCAAATTTGCTTTTTTAAGGTTTTATTTATCTGTTTAAGAGGCAGTGAGGGGCTGGGGTGTTAGCTACAGACAAACAGAGACGTTTCCCACTCACTGGTTCACTCCCAGAAGCCCACGACAACTGGAGGCTGACAGAGATGAGGTCAAGAGCCGCGCACCGCGTCATCCTGGATGGCGACAGGAGCCCACACTGGGGCCAGCGTCAACTGCCTCCCAGGCAAGCACACCTTAAACAGTGCCTAACTCACCAGGCCACCCTCCTGCCCCAGGCAAGATGTTACAGGAGGAGCTGGCCATCACCACCCAGAGGCTGCTCTCTGGGTCCAGAGGACAGTGCGAAGCCATCGCCTCCTGGAAGCTCTCGATGGCCGCATCCAGGATCACCCAGGACTGTCACTTTCATGGTCATCACTCATGGCTCCAGGCTACGGCTTCTGAAGCAGCACGCGGGGGTCACTGTATCCAGATATTTCTACCAACAGTCACAACAACAGTGTTGCCTGGTGACGTGGCTGATGCTCCCCCTCTCAGGGTTCAAGGGAACGGAGAACAGAGTTCATCTCAGGTCACATCTGTCCTCAAAGAAAGAGAAACCAGTCACTCCCACAGTTTAAAATAAATTCCGACCATGTCGGGAATAGAAAATAACTTCATAAAAACCTAAAACGAGCATACCATTAAGTGGCTAATGGCAGGATTATTTCCTTTAAAATCCAGGAAATGCAAAGATGCCCACAATCATGGCTTTTCATTAATCAACAAGATATAAAAATAATGTAAAAATTTAATCAAGTAACAAAATTGTCATAATTATTACATAATTTATAATCATTTAATAAATTGTGGTGGAAACTAAAATATGTATATCAATATTGTTGCATATAAGAGCAAGTGCAAAATTTAATGTAACTCCTATAACATAAATACTTGAGGTTTTAACAGGAACACCCTCAATTCAGAGAGACAACTAAAATAAACTTTTTAATAAGTCTAACAAAACACATTTAAGAGATTATAGAGAAAATTTCTAAATCTTTTATGCAGCAGTTAGGACTTCCTATCTTTTTTAAAGCTGCACACATGCACATTTGTGAATGGAAAATTTGTAAGACTGTTAACAGACCATGGTAGGTTAACTCTGAAACTCTTCAGAGCAGGTGGATGTGTAGAGCAGGTGGATGTGTGGAGCAGGTGGATGTGTGGAGCAGGTGGATGTGTGGAGCAGGTGGATGTGTAGAGCAGGTGGATGGGCGGAGCAGGTGGATGGGCGGAGCAGGTGGATGTGTGGAGCAGGTGGATGTGTGGAGCAGGTGGATGTGTAGAGCAGGTGGATGTGTGGAGCAGGTGCATGTGTGGAGCAGGTGGATGTGTAGAGCAGGTGGATGTGTAGAGCAGGTGGATGTGTAGAGCAGGTGGATGTGTGGAGCAGGTGGATGTGTAGAGCAGGTGGATGGGCGGGGAAGGTGGATGTGCAGAGCAATTAGCGTTTTCAATCATGTCAGAAAATGAGCGGGCGCTGAACAGCAACCCTCTGTGCAGACCACTTCATCTGACAGTGACAGGAAACATACATGGAAACACGGGCACACATTCCTGGCCTTGTGTGAGGACTGTGACAGTAACTAGATTAATCGTCAGCCGTGTAGCACTAGCAATGATTAGGTTTTGTTCTGGCTCCAGGCGATTCCCACCTCCTGCTAGCGCAGCCCCTGAGCGGCATGGTGTAGCCCACACAAGCCAGCTCCATCAATCCCTGCCTCTCACTGGCCCAAGCCCAGCCCCAGGCACTGTGAACACCTGGAATTGCATCAGAACACGCTCTCTCTGCCTTTCAAATCAATTTAACAAAAAAAATGTTTATAATGACATATTTTAGATGTTACTGTGTAACATAAAATAGAATGACATTTTTAATCTTGTTCATCTGATTTGAAGTTTTTACTGTTTTTCTTAACTGAAAGGCAGAGTGACTAGCAACAGCCAGGCAGGTCCTGCCCAAAGCCAGCGGTCAGGAACTCCACCCGTGCCTCTGAAGTGCACAGTGAGGGCCCAGACATGACGCCCTCTCGCACTGTCTTCTGGGTACAGCAGCAGGTGGTGGGGATCATAAGTGGAGGTGCGGGTACCGGAACCAGTGTCCTGATACAGGATGGCTGTATTACAAGCAGCAACACGTCAGGCCTTTTCCAACTGCTTACAACCATTTACAGCATTTGAATTACACTGTTTTTTTTCAGGGAGACCATTTTTAAGGTTTTTTTTTTAACGGTACAGTTCCACAGGCTCAGGTATTTCGCCTCCCCCTCCCCGTGTTCCCCACCCTCATACTGTCTTCCCCTATATTCTTACAATAGTACAGTCCTTCAACAACAGTCCCAAGTCCATCATCCTGGTGTTTAAGTGTATCCTGACATTGTAGGTACAGACGGTGGTGCTCTACACCCTCGATTTGTCTTTCAACCCAGTCCATGGGAATTCTTCTCTCCGTCGCCCCCTGGTGCTGCTCGTCTGGAATGTCAGCTCTCCTACTGACGCCTCACACACACCAAGGAGGAAAACCCCAGACTGGGAGCAGTGGGGGAACTCAGCATGATTCCATCACCTTCAACTACACTTTTCTTGTTTTCTTCCTTTTCCTACACTTGCCATGCCATGACTCACGTATCAGAAAGTTAAGCTTGTAACAGTGAAATGAATGACGATGCCACTGTAATAATTTAGGGACAAATAACAGGAGGGGCTATTGGAAAGAGGAGGCGGGAGGGAAAGAGCTGATCCCCTATGCTTACAAATCTGTATTGTGGGGAAAAACAAGTGTTTATTCAAAACAGTGTATAAGCTGTGTCTTCCAGCTTTGCTTCTACACATGCAATCATGAATCCCAGAAAATGCACCACCTCAGGAGCTCTCTGCAGGCACACCACATCGCTGGCTAAGGAAGACAGAGCCAGGACCCTCAGCTCCTCCCCCTGCAGCCGCCATCACTCCCTGCAGCCATCTTGGAGTAGCTGCTCTCAAGGAGTCTTCTGTTGTATTTGAGTTCATCTCAGACAGCTTTGTAATCATTGCTGGCACGCTTTTTGGTTTTCTCTCAGCCCTAGAACTACTTACCCATCCTGCTTCTCCTTGTCTAGGCACCATCTATAGTGCAGCCACTGCTTCAGCCAGGCAAGCCAAGACAGGCTGTGAGCAGACTCCATCTGACCGAGTGCGACGGGCTGAGGCTGTGAGCAGACCCCGTCTGACAGAGCGTGACGGGCAGAGCTAGTTACACACGTCCCACCAGACCCCACAGCGCACAGCCCCTGCGGCAGGTGGCAGAGACGCAGCCACTAGAGGCTAATGTGGAAAAGGCAACCACATGAGCTTAGCAAAGAAGGCTAGGTGTTGACTCACGGCCTGGGTCCTTGTCATAGGTCAGAACATGGTAGAGACAATGTAGCACATATATGGGAACAGTTTAGGAACAAAATTGATGAGCACATAAAACCAGGCACACTCCCTTCTCTTCAGAAAACAGAGACAATTATTACTACCAGGGAAAACAGAAAGTTGTGCCTAAAATGGACAGTAAGCAGGCCAGCATCGTGGCATGGTGTGTAAAGCCCTCCTGGACGCCAGCGCTCTGTATATGTGCCACCTGTATCCTGGTTGCTCCACTTCAGCTTCAGTTCCCTGCCAACTGCCCTGGGAAAAAAAGCAGACAGCCCAAGTGTGTGGGCCCTGCCATCACTGCTGGAGGCCCAGAGGAGATCCCTGACTCCCACGCGGCACAGCGGGCTAGTCTTCAGCATCTCGTGTCAGTGACCCAGCTCCACACTCATGTACCGTTGAAAGCAGTGGAACAGCCCCATGGTTGGGTCCCCACCACCATGTGGGAGGCCACGGTGGACTTCTGGGCTCTCGCTCCAGCCCCTTGGCAGTCCCAGACAAGAGAAGCTGTTGTGGTATTTTCTCCATAACACTTTCAAATAAATAAATCTTTGGGGGGGGGGGAGTAAACCGTAATGCTGAACTATGTCCAACAGCCAACAAGTGCAATACTTGTCACTAGGTGGCACTGTACTGAGCACTTTTTTTTTTTTTAAGATTTTATCTTACTTATTTCAGAGAGTGACATACAGAGACCGAAACACAAAGAGATCTTTCAGGCGCTGATTCATCCCCAAGTGGCAACAGCAGCCGAGGCTGGCCAGCCCGTGCAGGAGTCGGAGCGCCTCCGTGTCTCCCCAGGCAGCCGGCGGCGTCGTACGCTGCGCAGCCAGGGAACGGAATCAGAAACAGAGCAGCCGTATCGAGACGTGAAGGTACAATGCAGGACTAATCTCTATGCCCAAATCAAAGACGGGCTCCCAAAGAAACTGTTAAATATATCTTAACAATAGGATGCTGGACTCCCTGCCAGCATTGTACGCACTGCCCACACCTACAACGTCAGGATACCCTTAAACAGCAGAATGCTGGACTTATATGACTGTTTTTGAAGGACGATACAATTGTAATAATATAGGGGCAATCAATGAGGTGAGGGGACTTGAGGAGGGGGAGGGGGAATCCCACAGTCTATGTAACTGTATCATAAAATTTAAAAATAAATTATTTTAAAAATAATAAAAGAAGAACAGCCAATAACTTCAACAATCACTCTAATATGGGATGTCACTGTTGCAAACATCAGCTTACCCCACACTGCCACAATGCTGGTCCCTGAGAAATTTTCTTTAAAAATTTTTAGGGGTCTGGTGTGATAGCTCAGTGGCTAAATCCTTGCAACTGCTGAGTTCCAATACGGAGACCGGCTCGTGTCCCAACTGCTCCTCTCATCCAGTTCCTTATTTGTGGCCTGGGGGACAGTAGAAGATACCCCAAAGCCTTGGGACCTTGTACCCATATGGGATCCCAGAGGAGGCTCCTGGCCCCTGGTTTTGGGTTGGCTCAGTTCTGACCATTGTGGCCATTTGGGGAGTGAACTAATGAATGGCAGATCTTTCTCTGTCTCTCCTTCTCTCCCTAAATCTGCCTTTCCAATAAAAATAAATACCCCCCCAAACGGAACACATCAGAGTGTTAGCAGGACATCACAGGCAGACAATTCTGTACCATGAAACTGGCTCATGTACAAAATTGTCCAAAAAAGTTACGTAAAACTACCTTCAGGCTACATGTGTGAGGTGCAGATAAAATACAGGCCCCTTCCCCCAAAATGTATCACTCTTCATTAATATACGTAAGTATTACAAAATTAAAAAAAAAAAACCTTGAAATCCAAAATACTTCTGGTCCCAAGCATTTCAGGTAAGGGCTATGCTACACGGATCTAAACAGGCTGAGACCACAAGGTCTGAGAAAATAGATAAGAAAGTCCAATGTCATTGCCCAATGCCTTTCAAACATTATTTAGTTGTTTTATTCATTCTGCCTGAAAACCTTTCAAATATTTACAGCTACCTATCCTTGACAGTCAGCCAAGCTGCTGACCAACCAAGAGCTCGAGTCTGAAGACGGACCACCTAGATGCTGCAACAAACGACAGGTGCAGGTGGCAGGCTCAGTTAACAAAACTAACGATCCAACTCCCTTAACACCTAAGTCACCACAAAAAGCAATATAAATAAAACATCTCGAAACAAGAAATAAAGTTACTGGGCTATTTTTGTGGATTAAAATAATGATAAGGCTCAGTGTTGCGCCGAGTTTTTTGTTTCTGCACTTGCCTCTGGCGCTGTCACTCGGTGTTCAGTGTACTCTGAACTCTGTTCCGCAGAGATAACGCTGCAAACCCTGCTGCTAACACTGAACTGGCAGCTGTCACTACCTGCAGGGTACCCAGGGCAACACCCTGCCCGCCTGTGCACGGCCAGCGGGTATGCGGGACTGACTATGCTCCAGGGCACTAAGCCGTCTGACACAGGCCCCGCTGCACAGACCCTGGAGCTGGCACGGGCCAGACACGTAACCAAAAAGGTTGCACATCTCGCACACGTCACCACCAAGATGAGGACCAACGCAGCGGAGCCAGACTGCAGCTGCCCAGACAACTGGAGAACAAGGTCTAGGCGACTCATCTTTGCATCCTCCTGGGGTACAGGATAACGGGAATTCAGCAAACACATTCTGAGCAAGAAAGACAGCCAAGGCGCCATCTTCTTCCAGAGTCTAAGTCCTGTTCGTATTCAAACCAGAGAGGATACAGCTCCCCAAAGCTCCCAGCGCAGGCAGTGGGGAAGGGGAGCGGCCTGTGGCTGTGTAACCCCACATCTCAGCCCTACCCGGTCTTTAGCAGGAGCACCCCCAACGCCAACACTTCATATACAATATTTTAATAAGTGTCCGGGGCTTCCTCACCACCTGCACCTACACACCTGCTACAGGTACTGGGCCAAGTGCAGCCATGTTCTGTCAGTTGACAGAGAGTAACTTTTCACAAGGCTTCTCAGAGTTTATCACTCAACTGACTAAACACAGCAGGAAGCCATCTGAGTTCCCTCCTTGGTACTCTGGGGTGAATAACAGTGTGACACTCCTTCAAACACAGCAACAAAATCCACTGTCATGTTCACCTGGGAATACAAACGCTCCCCAGCTGGACCAAATCCCAAGCGCCCACAGCCCAATGAGGCTTCCTCGCGTGTCTGCAGGAGCCGCTGGGGAGCTCCAGAGCCACCAGACGCTCATCTGATCCACTCTGACTGCCAGAAAAACACACAGCGCTTTCCAGCGCGTCCCCTGCAAGACCAAACCTGGCCTTGACCCTCGGCTTCCTCTGAACTCATTGCAGCCATGCACTTCGGAGAGCTTTCTGAAGCCAACACAGTCTTCAGGCTCTGTCTCTCTCTAACAACTGGTCCCAGAAAGCAGCCAGCGCGCCAAAGGAGGAGCTCTCAGGACCGGGCAGAGCAGTCACACCGACAGGCGGACATGCAGAGCCTCCCAACACCACAGCCCTGGCTGGCCGAGCCCCCGCAGGCCTGGCTCTGCAAATGGCCCCGGCATGTTCCTGGGCCATGCCACTCCGACTCCCACAGCATGTCGCAGTCATTGTTTGGATGTTTAAAGAGAAACACCCCTCGGTGGCACAACATAAACAATGCAAGAATCCCGAAGAAACATTAATAGAGTTAAACAAAGCACTTCCAACATGGAAAAGCTCAGATTGTGGCTTTTGGCTTCAACTACTATAACTGGATTACTTGAAATATATTTTACTTTCGTGAGATTCTTAAAAATAATTATTTTTTACTTCTCTGGTTGCAATTAAGACAGAAACTACAAGTTCAATCCAAAACAATACTTGCCTTCAGAATGCTCTCCTAAAAATTCTATCAACTTAGTCCTACACACTACCCCATATACCTACTAAACTGGACATTATTAAATATTAAATAACTATAGAAACAATTAATTACTAGCAAATGATCAATCCTGTTCTTAATTGCTCAAATACAAACTAAGTGTAGTCTCCTATCACAAACACCAGGAAAATGTTACAAAGCACACGTCTGGGGGCCAACAGCACAGCTCAACGAGCCAATCTTCCACCTTCAAGCACAGGCAATCCTCTGGGTGCCCCATTGTGTCCAGCTGCTCTGCTTCCAGCTCTGTTCTTGGCCTTGGAGAGCAGCTGAGGACAGCCTCAAACCTCGGGACTAAGGAGCACCTGGCTCCTGGCTTTGGATTGGCTCAGCTCCATCTGTTGCAGTCGTTCGGGGAGTGAACCAGTGGATGCAAGATCTTTCCCTCTCTGTCTCTCCTTCTCTCTGTAAATCTGCCTTTCCGATAAAAATAAATAAATCCTTAAAAAAAAAAAAAAGCAAAGGTTAAACTCCAAGTGGGGAGACAGCTGCCCAGAAGAAACACCACGATTAGACACGGGATCACTCAGGAAAGCCAGAACGCCGCTGCGCGGAGCAGGAAGACCCGGATTCACACGCTGGCCCGTTACTGCTGGACCTGTGCAGGCTATTCACGAGCTCGGAAATCCAGTTCCGTCCGCTGCAAGATGACAACGACAACGGCGCCGTCACAAAGCTTGTGCAGCTGCCTGCTCCGGGCTGGATGTGCGTGACAAGAGCAAAGCACCTCCTTGCGACTCCCTCCCCCACGCACGGTGGGTTCACGGGCCTTGAGAACTTGTCACAGTTGTGCCACATGCTGCAGCACCATGAGCCTGAAGATGCTGGCCATGGGAATAAGCCAGTCCCAGGAGGGCGAGCACTGGAGGAGACAGCCCTGCAGTCAGGTGGAGAGCGGCTTCACGGGAGCCAAGCTTCAGATGCCCTGCAGACAGATGCCGGTGGCGGCTGGATGAGAACAGGAGGAGATCCTGCATCCCAGAGCACGCACACACAAACGGTTACAACAGCAACCTATGCGTGTGTTCTACCACACACTCAAAAGAATGCTAAAAAGAAAACACACCAGACGCTTGAAAAACATCTTAAAAATTCTTTTGAAAAAGTAACTTGAAGGGAACTCAATCACGTTGTTGCTCTAACGCAGCTGTTCCAGCCCCAGCTCTGGAACCCTGCGGGAGAAACTCCAGGAAGTGGAGCACTGCAGAGGCCCGCCCTTCACCAAGGCACTATCCCACCACCTGCTGCTCAGCTCTCCATCCCTACGGTGGCCACCGCAAGCTTCTGATGTTTTCTAGAACCTTCTATCCCATCCATTTTGCCACCTCCTGTGGACGATCTGCCTGGAGACCTGTAGAGACAGCTCACCTTACACTTACTTCCTGCAAAGCCAGCTCCACGTTTCTCAGCCTCTGGTGCGCAAACGTGCCTTTAGTATTTCTGTTTGGGGACTCATCCTCTTCCCACTTCCTTTGGAAATATGCTTTTGCTTTGGTATTTGTCTCTCTCCTCCGTTTCTTCCCCGTACAGGTAAATGGCTACTAACTGACACTAAAGCCCTGCCCCTACACTTGGTCTGTGCCGGACCTCCAGTTTCAGATGTGACTCGGCTCCTGCCGTCCCCACTGGGCAATGCCCAGCACAATCACTGTTACCGTTTCTGACCGGATGAGCCTCTGACCTGGCTGCACCCAGCGGCTTCACCTGGCATCTCATCCTGACTCAACCTTATGGTGGCATCTGCTACGACCACCTGCCTGAGAAGGCCCTGTCCAAGCCGGAGTCGCTGGCGTCCCGGGCTCCCTGAGCGAGTAGGCCCCCAGGCCCTGCCTGCCTCCGTCTCCCCTCAGCACCACACGGCCATCCTGCTGGCCACCTCCGCTTGGTCACCCCTTCTCTGACCTTTCTCTTCTCCCAGCTAGGAGGCTGAGATGACGTCTTCACCCACCCTCTGTCCTCCCCTCGCCCCAGCCATGCGGTCTCCACGCAAACCCCACTGCAAGGGCTCTTGGCTTCACACGGCCTTGTGTGGCTCACACAGCTGCTTGCACACTGCATTCAGGGGCTCTTCCCGTGTGTTCCTCGCGTTCTTGAGGATGTCCAGGGGGTCCCATGGCCGTACATGGCCCTGGCCGGCTTCACTTCTGGTCCCGGGCTGGCCCGCTTTTGGGAGCCTTGGGGAATCCATCTTGACTTCCTCAGAACCATGCAGCTCCACCCTGGCACCCGTGCCGCTTCCAAAGTGAGTATCCCCTAACCCCAACCCAGCTGGCGCACAAGCTCAAATGGCAGCCTCCCAGGCGCTCCGGGGTGGCCCACACAGCAAGCAGCACCAGCCACCCCTGCTCCGGGCGGCGGGGTCCTCAGATCTGCCTTCACTCCTTCAGCCAATGCCAGGATTCCTGCAGACCCTTCCCCTAGGGCTCTGGGGCTCCACTGCCTCACCGACAGGTGTGTCACAGGCATGGGAAAAATCCTCCCTCCATTCCGCGGCTGTGTCCCAGGTGTGGGGGAGGCAGGTGCCCAGCGGCTGGCCTTTCCCACGAGATCCCAGTGTAGACAGAACACACCCCCAGGGCAGTCAGGGACACACAGCCTAGTGACAGAGCAGACGTCAGGCGTGCCTGGCCACAGCAGGGCCCTGGGAGTGGGCACGTGACAGGGTTGCTTCTAACACCTACCATGTCCTAAGTGAGCCTCGGAATCCTGAGGGAACGAGGGGACAACACAGCCAGAGACAGCAGAGGAGAGAGTGCCCACTCACGCACCACACTGCCTTTCTGTGTGTGGCCCAAGGTCGTGGTAGTCAAGGTCAAGACTGAATCTTGGAAAATAGCCCCAGGTCGTCCCTGTGACAATAAGCAACACAGCACACACACTCGGGCTGCTCTGTCCCTCAAGGCCTCTGTAAAGAAAGCTAAGAAGCTGCCTGGCAGACTAGGCTCCTCCTCGCTGAGGCTCTCCCCGAAGCCGGCCTGCAGTGCCCCAGCTGAAAAAATGGAAGCCTGTTTTTGCTGGGAGGCAAATGGAGACAAACAAGCCGCCCCTGTGCCGAGTTAAGATCTGGGAGTCACAGCAAGGCAATGAGGGTACATTTAAAAGCATTACATGTGGTAACCATAATAATACTCCCTGAACACAAATGAGGTACCGACTATACTCCCCTCCAGCCTCGAAGAGCAAAGGACCCTTTCCCAGCACACAGGGGCATCCCAAGAAGATTCCGCGAGAGCTCGGACCCCAGCCAAGAGCAGTGTGCGGCCCCTCCTCCTCCCACCTCAAGCACTTTTTAAAAAGTTAATCACCAAATTAAGTCTCATAATCCAATTTCCAAAACCATTCTGCGCCACTTCAACTGCTGCCATCTGATAATAACCTCGCAGGGAAAAGGCATTCATCTCAGACATCATTCTCCCCAGACTGTGCAATGCTCCTGACAGCTCTGCCTTCCGCTCCTGTCTCCTGAAGTGCAGGCTTGGCTCCCCTTTCCTGGGGCTCTGTTCTGGCTGCAGACTCAACCCCGGGCATCTCCCCTCCCCGCCACAACCCAGGGCCCTGCTTCTCAGCGTAAACTCTCTAGCAAGCCTAGAACCAGAGCATCAGTTTCTCCCTGCAATGACGCCATGTCCCATGATTTGGCAGATCTGAAACCCCTGAGACCTCCTTTTGAGCTCTGCCTCCCTCATCACTGGCACCTGCTGCCTTGGGGCTCACCTGTCATCTCTCATTGGCCCCTCCAGACCCACCCCCACCTCAGCAGGAGGGACCTATTTCCCCCTCTCTGACACTGCCATCAGGTTAATAAAAACCATGACTTCTCTTTCAAAATTATACCTTCTCCTAAGATATATGTATTTATTTGAAAGACAGATTTCAGAGAGACAGAGGAGAGGTAAGAAAGAGAAAGTCTCATTTGCCAAATGGCCACAACAGTCAGAGCTGAGCTGATCCAAAGCTGGGAGCAAGGAGTTTCTTCCGGGTATCTCAGGGTCCCAACAACTGCTGCTTCCCCAGGTCCTAAGCAGAGCGCTAGATCAGACAAGGAACAGAGGGACATACACTGGCACCTAGATGGGATGGCGGTGCCACAGGGCGCGGGACGACTGTGCTGCACCACCATGCAGCCCCTACCCTCCTCTTAAAACAAGTATTTTACTCATTTAAAAAGCAAAGTTACAGGGTGCTGTGTAATGACTCAACTGGATAATCCCCCACCTGCACGTGCCCACATCCCATATAAGCGCCAGTTTGAGTCTCCACTGTTCCACTTTCAATCCAGCTCCCTGTTGATGCGCCTAGGAAAGCAGAGGAGGGTGGCCCAAAGCTTAGGGACCCCTCACCTGCATAAGAAACCCAAAGGAAAATCCTGGCTCCCAATTTCAGATGAGCTCAGCCCCAGCCACTGCAGCCATTTGGACAGTGACTCAGTAGATAGAAGATGTCTCTCCTTCTCTCTGCAAATCTGCTTTTCCAATACAAATAAATAAATAAATCTTAAAAGAAGCAGCAGGGGAGGAAGCAAAGTCACAGCCGGAGATGGGGGAGGGGGAGACTGTCCGCCAGCTGACTCACTCCCCAAACGGCTGCAGCGGCAAGAAACGAGCCAAGCAGAAGCCAGGAACCTTGAACTGCATTTGTGGGCACAGCGGCCACCTTCTGCCCTCCCAGCTGCATCATCAGGCAGCCCAGGAGTGGAAGAGGTGGGACTCGAACTGGCACTCACACAGCATGCAGGTATCATAAGCAGAGGCTTAACCAACGATGCCCTATTGCCAGGCCCCTCATTCCTGTTCCTTAAAACACAAGACCTGTGTGGGGGGTGGTTTTAAAACCCGTTCCCAGATCCTTTAGCATTCTTCACTTTGAAAGCTGGAATGCTGGGGTGAGTGTTGTTCTGCGTCCCATTTCCTGAGCCACAGACATTGTTGAGAGATAATAAACATTTATTGTTCCAAGTAACTAAATCTGGAGCATTTCTGCTACATGACAACAGATCACTAGCTCAAAAGACTCCTTCACTGCCAAGGGCATCAAACTCGCTGGGCGTCCAAGATCAATCACTATAGGCCCTTCCTCTTTCTCTGGAAACAAACACATCTCGGTACAGCCAAGGGTTTCACTGGCTTCCTACGACCTGAGCAAGCCAGTTCTAATCCCCGGCAGCTCCACTTCCCATCCAGCTTCCTGCTTGTGACCTGGGAAAGCAGTTGAGGACGGCCCAAAGCCTTGGGACCTGCACCCACATGGGAAACCCAGAAGAGGCTCCTGGCTCTGGACTGGTTCAACTCTAGCCATTGTGGTCGCTTGGGGAGTGAATCATTGGATGGAAGATCTTCCTCTCTGTCTCTCCTCCTCTCTGTATATCTGACTTTGCAATAAAAATAAATAAATCTTTTAAAAATGTATTTATTAATTTGAAAGGCAAAGTGATAGACATAGTCCCTTTGCTGGTTCATTTCCCATCATGACTACAAAGCTAATTTGGAAATAATTAGCAATCTGAATAAGATCTGAAGTTGGATAAAATATATCTGTGTTAATTTTCTAATTTTGAAAAGTAGTAAGTCAAAGAAGAGAAAGATTATAAACTATATATTTGTATATTTGCTATTCTTTTTTAACAATTTATTTTATTTTTTTATTTTATTTTTTTTTTATTTACAAACAGAAGGACAGAGAGGAAGAAGTTTATTCACTGGTTCACTCCCAAAGTGGCTGCAATGGCCAGAGTTGAGCCAATCCGAAGCCAAGAGCCAGGAGTTTCTTCCAGGTCTCCCACGCGGGTGCAGGGTCCCAAGGCTTTGGGCTGTCATCGACTGCTTTCCCAGGCCACAGGCAGGGAGCTGGATGGGAAGTGGAGCAGCTGGAAAATGAACCAGTGCCCATATGGGATCCAGTAGATGCAAGCTGAGGATTTAGCCACTAGGCTATCCTGCTGGGTCCTATATGCTATTCTTTCAACAAGTTGCATATGCCTACAAATTATAAACACATAAAATGTACAAGTATTTACGATGACATACGAGGAAACATGCCAGTTCTGTCCCAGAGCACAGCAGGCCATGCCGTGTGTGGGGAGCTGCAGACTTCCGGAAAGGAGGCACATGTGTGACAGGTGCAGAATGACATACGGGGGCGCCCATGGATCGGGCCTCCACACTCCCAGGTAAGGAAGCTAGACAGGGCGGTTTAGAATGGGGAACCAGCAACAGCACTCAAGTAGCACCTTAGGAATGCTGTTCCCCATCGGTGCCGCTCAGCGACACCCCCACGCAGGGATGGCAGTAACAGGGGAGGGAGGGGAGTGGGCGGGGGAGCTCCTGCACCTAGAAATCTGGATCACGGAAAATCAAAATAGCAGTAGAATAAGCAAGGAGGCAGGAAAAAATAAAACTACATACCAGGGCTCAGAAAGCAAAAGAAACACGCATACTGAGAACAGTGAAAATCGCTCTTTAGGCAAGAGGTTGGAGCCTGTGTTCGGAGCCATGAAGACAGACTTGCTAGGGGAAGCCAAAACCGTCACACCCTATTTTATAGTTACAAAATGAAGCAGAATGTTACGGCCTGCTATCTGTCAATTTTTTTTTTTTTTAGTATTTTTCAAATGCAAAATACATATTGAAGAAAAGCATTACCTTTCAGCACAGCACAAACGGCTGGAATCCCACACCCTGGTCTCATGTCACTTCCAGCTGAATGAGTGGATGCAAGTATCTCTTTATGTAATAGAGAAAACATAACCCAGAGAAACTCCGC
Source organism: Ochotona princeps (assembly GCF_030435755.1). Classification (NCBI taxonomy): domain Eukaryota; kingdom Metazoa; phylum Chordata; class Mammalia; order Lagomorpha; family Ochotonidae; genus Ochotona; species Ochotona princeps. The sequence goes on along the minus strand of NC_080856.1, from coordinate 2,468,202 downwards.
GCACACCCTCCAAAGGCAGGCTTTGAAGCGTCTACAGACATGTTATTCACAGTGGAAAAAACCATGAAACTCAAACACTAGCCACCAACAGAGTGGTGGAACAGACTGTTGCGAACTCACACTACAGACAGCAAAGAAAACCCAAGACTGGGCTGCAGGTACCGCTTGGCTCCAGCTGAGGTCAGCAGGGAGCCCAGTGAGGCACTGTGGCGCCATGCCTGAGCGGGAGTGAGTGCCTGGGACTGAGTCCTGCTTCTGGTTTTAACTCAGCTTCCTGCTAAGGCAGACCCTGCCGGGACGAGGACGGCTCTGGCTCTTTCCTCCTTGGCACTCACTGGGAAGCCCAGATGCAGTCCCTGGCCCCTGACTTCTGCCTGGCCCAGCCCTCGCTCTGGTGGGTGTCTGGGGAAGGAACCAATAGATGGAAGACATCTCTCACTCACTCGCTCGCTCACTCTGCCTTTCAAATAATCAGTAAGGTGTGTTTGAAAAGAAAGTTTTAGATCCAACCCTGTGGCATAGCACATAAAGCACTGGTTTAAACCCTGGCTCCTCCTTCGACAACCAAGCTTTCTACTAATGCACCTGGGACAGCAGAGGGGGCCCAGTGTTGGCACCCCTATAGCCAGGGCAACCTGGAAGACACTCCTCACCCCTGGTTTTGACCTGACCCAGCTCTGGCAGTTGTAACCATTTGGGAAGTGAGACAGCAGATGGAAGATATTCTCTCTCTCTCTCTCTCTCTCTCTCTGCCACTCTCTCTCTTTCTCTCTCTCCCTCTCTGCCACTCTCTCTCTCTAACTCTGCCTTTCAAATAAATAAATACATCTGAAAAAAAATGGGTACTTGAAATTTTTTTCTAACAGAGGAACAGAAGAATAAAATGCAGTATGATTCCGGTACATAAAGATCAACGCAGGCAAGACCGAGAAAGATGACCGAGACGCCTACGTAAGTATAAAGAAAAGCTAACGCATGGGGAGTGCCCAGCTGAGGACAGGTGCTTCCAGGAGGACACGGTGAAGAGGGGCGGCCCCGGGCGCAGGGCATTACGACAGCTCAGCCCTGGCAGGGCAGCCCATTGCCTCTGACACTCACCTCCATCTACACACACAGGCACGTGCACTGACCCACAAGGGCACGCCCTCGTTGAACAAGCTTTCAAGTAACCATCTACTCAACACCTAAGTGTGAGTAATGTGAGTTCAAGGTTACCAGAGGTTCATTATTACTAACCTGGTAAGTTTTCTTAAAGAAGGAAAACCAACCCACAACCGGCGAAGGGAGGTGTGTTCGAAGAGCTTTCAGCAGTACCTCCTTCCTGAGTCCCAGCTGACCCTCCACATGCTATTACGTATCATATTCAAACTAAGTGTGCAGGCCGCAAACCCCCCCAGTGCTCGGTCAAGGAGCCTGCAGCCTCCAACATCGCCCTTGTCTGTTCTTGTGGGTGTCACAGCACAGTGGGTTATTACTCCCTAAGCCTGCAGTCCACCTGAGCGTGCTGCTGCAAGGCCCAGCTGTTTCGCTTCTTCTTGAGGCCACCTGTTAACTCACCTGGAAGGCGGCAGAATGGTCCAAGTGCTTGGGCCCCTGCTAATCACGAGGGAGACCCCTGGCTCCAGGCTTCAGAGTGGCTCAGTCCCAGGTGAACCAATAGGTGGAAGATCTCTTTTCTGTGTCTCCCTCTCTGCTGTTCTTTCAGACAAACCAAATAAAAATAAAACATACATTTTTAAAAAGATCTTATTTGTTTATTTTATTATTGGAAAGTCAGATATACAGAGAGGAGGAGAGACAGAGAAGATTTTCCGTCTGACGGTTCACTCCCCAAGCAGCTGCAATGGCCAGAGTTGAGCCAATCCGAAGCCAGGAGCCAGTAGCATTTTCCAGGTCTCCCACACGGGTGCAGGGTCCCAAGGCTTTGGGCCATCCTTGACTGCTTTCCCAGGACACAAGCAGAGAGCTCGAAGAACAGTGGGGCTGCCGAGATTAGAACCCGTGCCTATACAGGATCCTGGTGTGCGCAATGCGAGGACTTCAGCCACTGGGCTACTGTGCCGGACCCACACATACATATCTTTTAAATGAATTTAGCAATTACCCTCTGCATGAAATCACGTGCGTGCGCACACACACACTCTCCTAGCACTTTCAACAGAGGAGCTCTGTTATCAGGCCCCAATAGAAAGAACCACAACGCTGGGACAGGAAGTTACAAAATAATCCTTGAACATCTTGTGATGTGAGAGATGGAGTGCTCAACAAAAAATGATGGGTGCACAACAAAGAAACAGGCGCAGCTCTGACGGACCGCCACTGGCTGCATCCGAGACGACAGGGACACGAAACGATGCACTGTTAGGAAGCATAAGGCAGTGCAGAAAGAAATCTGTGAACTCATGGCAGTAACAGGTAAATCGGCACAGGAAATCTGCATGGTACTGACATGACTTCGTATGAACGGCTTGTTAGTTACAAAAGGGACAAAAAAAAAACTATAGTCATTATTCCCTGGAGAAATCAGATACGATCTCACCCAGTGGCACAATTAATAGCCCTGGAGAGGGCAGATGGCTGACAGGTGCCTCCAGATGCCATACCTAGGAAGGGCATGGCATCACCTCCATGGTGTTGTGCCCATCAACGTACAGCCACAGCTCCTCAAATAAGCCAAGGCCCCACACAAAAGGAGGACCTTTCTCTTCTTCTTGAAGAGGCCCAGCTCCATATTCCTTCAAAGATGTCATTCTGACAAAAGAGCAACAGGCTCCCACGGGAAAGGATGTCCGACCCGAGAAGCCACACAGGGCTCTGGGCCTCAGGGACTGCGGTAGACCACCCCGCAGAGTCAGCACGTCAGCAGGCAGATTAAATGGAAATGTAACAACAAAATTCATGAAGCAGTAGCCGTTATGTAAGAGAATAAACCTATTTTTAGGAAACATATCCTGAAATACCTAGGAGCGAAAAAATGGGGAGAGGTCTGTGGTCTATGTAACTTATGTTCAAACGATTCAGAAAAACACATACATGTGTATACGCATGATACACACACATGTATACACACATGTATACACGTGTGTGTGTCTAGATACATGTATGTGCACACACCTAGATTTGTATACACGTATGCGTGTATGTATAGACACATAGATGCACATATACATGCATATATATCCATGTATCTAGAGAGACAAACAAGGAAACGATGATGGGAAGAGAGGTGACAGTGGATAAGCTTTGTTATCCCTGAGGTGTTCTTTTTTTTTTAACAACTTTAAAAATGTTTATGGCTGTCTTCCAGATAAAATGCTTCAGAATATGACTAAACAGATTAAGATCAGCAATCTTCAAGAAGAAACGACCGTAGCAGTCCTTGGTGTCTAGCTGTTACCGATGACCGTATTTCCCGAGCGTCCATTGGAGAAAGTGTCTCCAAGCAGCCGTGCTGTTCACGGGGAAGCCGGGGAAGGTGTCTCCAAGCAGCCGTGCTGTTCACGGGGAAGCCGGGGAAGGTGTCTCCAAGCAGCCGTGCTGTTCACGGGGAAGCCGGGGAAGGTGTCTCCAAGCAGCCGTGCTGTTCACGGGGAAGCCGGGGAAGGTGTCTCCAAGCAGCTGAAGTGCAGGGCAGACACCTGTGGCAGTCGCGCAGGCCCAGGCTGCTCCAGCTCACTGGCTCTGGTGCTGGCTGCCAGGGCCCAGGAGTTCCTAAGCTCCGACTGCCCCTCCACAAAACGGGAACTGGAACCACACCCACCCTGTCTTCCACTCATTTAGCAACGGCCACAGCCATACTAGCAGCAACAGTATTTCCGAACTGCAAAGGTGGATCTGGCATAGCGGTTCTGGCAACCTACAACCAAGAAGAAGGGTCCACCACATGTGCCCACACGGCAGTCAAGACGCCCTGATTCAGGGTCACTGGCTCCAGGTCCTCAGGCAAAGTGATCCTAGCAGTGGAAACGGCCTCCATCAGAGCCCCAGGGCTTGACGGCAGGATCAGAAAGCTCCAGTTCCCAGGGCCAGCACTGTGGCACAGCTGGTAATACCACCTTCTGCAGTGACGGCAGCCCTTATCAGAGTGTCAGTTCAAGCCCTGGCTGCTCCACTTCGAAACCAGCTCCCTGCGAATGTGCTTGGGAAGGCAGCACAAGATGGCCCTGCATCCACTTGGGAGACCTGGAAGAAACTCTTGGCTCCTGGCTTCAGACCAGCCCAGCTCCAGCCACTATAGCTCCTGGGGGAGAGAACCGGTAGATGGAAACACATTCCTTCCTTCTCTCTCTCTCTCCTCTCTCTCTCTTTCACTATAATTCTACCTTTTCAATCACTCAATCTTACATAAAAACAGAAAGATTCTTTTTTTCCCCATCTTGCTTTCCCTGGGTGTGGGGAGGACCAGGGAAAAACAAAGGAGAGTGTGAAGTAGCAAGGGAAGGAGGAAGGGGGGACAGACACCAGCGACAGCCAGTGCCCGGGCAGGTCCCAGCCGGGCAGGAGAACTCCCTGCAGGTCTCCCGCGCGAGGAGCAGGGCCTCCTGCACCTGAGCTGCCAGCAGCTGCTTCCCAGGATGTACTGCGGGAAGCCAAGCCTGCCGGCACTGCAAGCGACTGCTCAACTTCCCACACTACAAGGCCAGCTCTTAACCACCACTGCTCCATTGGTTCAGAGGCAAGCACTGCGACAACAGGTTGGGACACACACACCCCAGTTCTGGTCTAGCTCCCTGCTGGTACGCCCTAGAAGGCAGTGATCCACACGGGAGATCAGCGAGACCTACCTGGGCTCTCAGTCTCCTGCTTTGGCTGGCCCACCTCAGCTACTGCAGGCATTTGAGAGACCACCAGTGGATGGAAACTCTCTTCCTCTCTGTCATTCTATGTTTCAAAGAACCAAACCTTAAGGGGGAGGGGGAGGCATCCAAGGGCCGGTGCCATGGCACAGCGTGTTAAGCCTATGCCTGCAGTGCCAACATCCCATAGGGGCACTGGCTTGAGTCCTGCTGCTCTGCCTCCAATTAAGCACCCTGTTAAAGTGCCTGGGAAAGTAGCAGAAGATGGTCCAAGTCTTTGAGACCCTATACCCACAGGGGAAACCTGGAAGAAGTTCCAGACTCCTGGCTTCAGACCACTGCAGCTACTTGGGGAGTGAACCGGTGAATGGGGGAGCTCTGTCTGTAAATCTGCCTCTAAAACAAACAAAACATTTTTTTTCGAAAGCTTCCAGAAGCACCTATCACAGGCAGATCATCTGTCCTCATCAGGCACAGCATGCCTAGTGGAAACTGGGGCAGTTCACCACTGCCTGATGAACGAGTGCAGGCCTTCAAGAGGAGAGGCCGCAAGGACCAAGCAGCAGCTGTGTCTTCAGTAGCTTTTGAAATCACAGACAAAATGTGGCTGGCTTATCTCTGAGACTAACTTTAACTCTTCATGCAACATGTTTAAAATCCCTGGGAAACAGTCACTTCAGATCCCAGGCGTTCGCAGCATCACCTGTCACGTGACACACACTGCAGCCGCCAGCAAAGGGACATAAATATCATGGGATCCCGTCAAGTCTAACTCTCCTGACAGAGCGGCCATCACAGCCAAGTCCATGCTGGTGCCACCAGCCAACAACATCGTCCAACACATCTTTCAGGAAACACCCTGTGGCTGAGCACTGTATGACTGTACATAAAAATTCTCACACTAAATGATCCAGTCACGATCGAATGGGAGTGTCTAAGACCAGATCTCTAGAACTTACTCAAGCATCTCTCAGGGTGTGAGACGACCTTGCCGTGTGTCAGGGTGTGTGGCGCGTCGACCCGGGGGACGACCTTGCCGTGTGTCAGTGCTGCTTCAAGTGTGGTTACTGTGCTTCTGGCCTCTGTCGCTCAGGCTTTTAAACAAAATTAATTTTTTAAAAAAAACATTTAATAATTATTTTGGGGTCTGGCACGATGGCTCAATTGGCTAATCTCCTGCCTTGCAAGAGCTGGGATCCCTTATGGGCACTTGTTGTGTGTCCCAGCTCCTCCACTTCCCATCCAGCTCCCTGCTTGTGGCCTGGGAAAGCAGTGGAGGACGGCCCAAAGCCAGGGGACCCTGCACCTGTGTGGGAGACTTGGAAGAAGTTCCTGGCTCCTGGCTTCAAAATGGCTCAGTTTCAGCCTTTTCAGCCGTTTTGGGGAGGGAGGCAGTGGATGGAAGAGCTTTCTCTCCATCTCTCCTCTTCTCTGTAGCTCTGCCTTTCCAATAGAAATAAATCTTTTTTTAATTACTTCAATTTCAATTTTAAGAAATTGAGAAGAAGAAAGATGTTTTAATGTTCATTTTCATGCTATGGCTTTGACGCACCTGCCGCCTGTTTTAACCCAGGACAGGATCTGCGTGGTAAGCTGAGTCCCACTTGTCGCCACCCGCACTGTTCTGCTGAAATCGACTCCAAACTTTTTTTCTTGTTGTATTGTCTCTTTTTAGTTTTTAAAAATGCTTATTTATTTTCATTTGAGAGGCAGATTTACACACAGGAGAGACAGAGACTGATACAGAAATCTTCATTCTGTGATCCATTCCCCAAATGGCTGCAACAGCTGGGGCTGACGCCGTTGCAGGCCAGGAGTCAGGAGCTCCTTCCTGGTCTCCAAGCACATGCAGGGACCCAAGCACTTGCATCGTCCTCTGCTGGTCTCCCAGGCCACAGAGAGCTAGATCAGAAGTGGACAGCCAGACACAAACCAGCACCCATCCGGGATGATCAGTGTTGCCAGGCAGAGGGCTAGCCTGCTGAGCCACCAGGCCAGCTCCAAAGGGAAGAGGACAAGCCTCCCTGCCATATCTTCCTGTGTACTTTGCCCCTTGACGCTCACACCTGCTGTCCTCTCTCTCCCACCAGTGGCTCCTTTAAAGACACCTCCTTATATCAGGCGCATCTCTTCATATCAGACAGAGCAGACACTTCCCTCTGTTGGGTACCCAGTGCTGCATCTAGCAAAGCCCTAGGTTGGAATCCTAAGCCCAGTAGGACGATTCTGGGAAGAGGGTCCTATGGGAAGAGTTCTGGAATAGCCTGGGAGCATTATGAGCGTAGGACCCTTAGGAGGGGCCCAGTGTCCAGGAAGGGTCTGGTTATCTGCTCTGTGAAAACATGGCAGTCAGGCCGCTGCCCTTACCACACACCGAATGTGCCAGCGCCCTGGGCCTGGGCTGGCTGCTCCAGCCTCAAGAACAGGGACCAGTAACGTCCACGGTTGAGAAGTCATGGTGGGGGTGACTTCTCATGGAAGACTGAGTGGAACAGGACACCCTCACAAACAGAGAGGATCCAAACCTTCCTCCACTGTCTCCATTTCCTGTCTCCTGTTCCCAGTTTCTCTAGATACAGGGTGAAGGATCCTCCCGCACACGCCTAAGCCAGCAACAGCAACAACACACCTCACTAACATGGGCGTCCGCACAGCTCAAGGAAGCAGAAACACAGCTCAAGGCTAAACCCAAAAAGGACATTCAGGGAAGAGGCCCTGTGCCCCAGCCCGTCAGGAAACGGACGCTGACCTAGGCCGAGGCTGATACAGTCTCTTCTCTGCACTCTTCTAGGCCTTGTTCTTGAGATCGTATCCTTGAGGACACAGCGTATCAGCAAACAATGGGCTTCCTGGTCCTATTTCTATGGCCACATATGACTCCACATACATGTAGACCGGTTGCTGTGGCTCCAGTCCGCGAGCCCAACCAATTCATTCACTGTTTGAAGACCGGGGTGGATTCTGTGGTGTAGCAAGTCAGGACCTGAGGCGCCGGCAACCCAGAGCAGTGTGCCTGGGACCCAGTTCTATCCTACTTCTGACTCTTGGCAGGCAGCAGGTGATAGTTGGAGGACTCAGGTGTCCCCGGCCCAGCCCTGCCTGTCTCGGGCATCTGGAGGGTGAGCCACGCAGACTGGCACTCACTGCTGGACTCACTGCTCACTCTACCACTCACCCTCTCTGCCCCACTCCTAGGTCACTCTGCCTTTCAAATGAACACAAAAATAAAACTTTTAAAATAAAGAAGCCTGCTTTGTGGAACAGTGGATTAAGCCACCACCTGCAAAACAACATTCAACATGAGCATTGGTCTGCGGCCCCAGTTACTTCACTTCCAATCCAGCTCTCTGCTGATGCACCTGGACAAGGCAGCAAAAGATGGCCAAAATACCCGGGTTTCTATCACCGAAGGGAGAAAGGATGAAACTCCTGGCTCCTGGCCTGGGCCTGGCACAGCTGAGGGTCACTGTAGCCTTTCAGGGAGTCAACCAGCAGAAGGAAGATCGATTTCTCCGTTTAGTTTCACTTTTTAAATAAAATATTTAAAAACAGAACCGACAGTGGTCATTTACCAGTCCTAAGCCTTACCTGGTTCAACTCCTTCCCCTGCATTCTCCCAAAAGAAAATTCAAAGGCATTCTTTAGCTCTTAATTCCTGGCCCTTGGGAGCGTTCAAATGTCACAGCTCCTGGCCTGGCATTATGGGACAGCAGGTTAAGCCACTGTCTGCAGTGCTGGCATCCTCTCTGAGTGCTGTTTCAGGTCCTGGTACTCTACTTCCTGTCCAGCTCCCTCCTCAAGCATCAGAGAAAGGAATGGGAAGATGGCCCATACGTTTGGGCCCATGCAAACACACGAGATGCTCAGAGGAAGCTCCTGGCTCCTGCCTGCAGCCTGACCCACCCTGGCCATTGCAGCCACCTGGGGAGTGAATCAGCAGAAAGAAAAAAGAACCACCCAACTCGACAGCTCCTCAGGGCCTTGCCCTGTTGCTCCGGTGCTGCCCTCATCCCTCCTTCCACCTGGAGCATTCTGGAGGGCACTCAGGCTGGCAGCAAGTGGCCACCAGAGTCCCCACCCCAGACCCAGCTGAGAGAAGTCACCTGTGCGGAAAGAGCCCGGGCTGAGCACCCTCCTCCAAACTCCCACAGCACCTGGCTCTGCTCCAGGCACCCAGCAGTGGTCCAAAGGTGCTCCTTGCAAGCAAAGCACTTCTTCACCTACGGAGCAGAGCACGGAGCTGGCTGGCACTTCCAGAGCTCCTCTGACGGCCTCCTGAGAGAAGGGCTCCCAACTCTCAACGTTCTTCTCCCATCCTTGATCAACCAGCTGCCTTCCTCTGCACGAACAACACAGGCATATCCTCCTGAGCACGCCGAGACCTGTCCCACAACCCCCAACACAGCAACTGAAGCCAGAGCGGCACACCTCTCCAATACCTTGTTGTATGCCAGTGTAACTCAGAGTACAAGCAGAAGGAGCCCTGATCGTCGGCTGTGGGCTACCGGCGTGGCCCCTTTCACCAACTTCAAATTGGGGAAGACCTCCTACTGTGAGAGTGCCCACCATGCAGGCGGCACCTGAACAGAGGCAGCCGGCCAGCCAGGAACAGCCTGTGTCTAGCAACGATGGATGCTGGAAAATTTGACTCACCAACGAAAGCACAAGTGCTGCCTGCTGAAAAACAGGAATGCTGCTTACTCAAAACACGAGTTGAAACTGCCCCAGTGCATGCGGAAGATGCTGCACCTGCGGCCTTGCTGTCACCTGGGGACATGGAGGACCTGGAGACAGGCCTTGAAACACAACCCTCCAGCATTTACGATCCTGAGGTTAAACACCTGGCACCAGGCCTCCTAACCAAGGAATCTAACCCCAAACCAGCTTTAGGCTTCAGGACACGCCTTTCTTGCTACCCTGCCCCATGCTCGTGCTCAATCTCATAACTTCAGCCTTCTCCCCGAAAGCAGAATGGATAAAGAAATGGAAGACCTAGGGTGACGTGTGCAAATGTAAGTCATTGGAACAAGATGACTGAATCCAATGACTTGTCAAGTCCTTCTAGTCTGATCCTTGACAGTGTTATAGTTAGGTAGCTGATATAAATTTATCACCTTATTTTTTAAATACCAAACCCTGTTACAATTTTCAAGCAATTTAAGAACATTACTTAAAAAAAAAAAAAGAACAGAACATTATTTTCAGAGCCATCACAGGTTAAGCCTCTGCCTGAGATGTCAACATTTCACATGAGCATTGGTTCAAATTCCAGATGTTCCACTTCCCTTCCACCTCCCTGCTTGTGGCCTGGGAAAGGCCCAAGTCCTTGGGACCCTGCACCTGCGTGGGAGACCAGGAAGAAGCTCCTGGCTCCCGGCTTGAACCAGCTCCGCCGTGGCTGTTGAGGCTTCTTGGAGAGTGAACCAGTGGATGGAAGAAACTGCTCTCTCCTCTTCTCTCCTTTTCTCTCTGTAAAATTGCCTTTCAAATAAAAAATAAATCTTATCCCCCCCAAAAAGAATATTATTTTCACCCAAGTGGCATTTTGTTTGCCAATAACTTCCTAAGTAGGTAGAATGTTTAGATCATGCCTGCTTGGTTACTTCACTTAAATCCGGTAGCACGTCCTTCAGACATCAACCAGAAGCCTACCTGAAGGCCTGCTGGAGCATCCAGAACCTAGAACACTGCACACGTCACATTTATTTTCTATTCACATAGAACATGCCACAGAAACATGCAGAGGTGCTTCAAAAAGGTTCCTGAAAGCCTAAGTGCTCATTTTTTCATTCAATTTCTTAAAGTTTGTGAAGACTTTATCATGGCTCTACCCTTGGCACACGACACAGAAGGGCCATGCAGTTTTCAGGGCCAGTGGCATAGCGGGTTAAGTCTCCCCTTGTGGTGGTGGCATCCCATATGGACATCAGTTCAAGTCCTAGATGCTCTTCTTCCAATCCAGCAGAGGACAGTCCAACTTCTGGGCCCTGATCCACTTCAAAGCCCGGGAAGAACCTTCAGCTGCACACCAGGCCTGCTCTGGCCGCTGCGGCCATTGCAGAGTGAATCAGCACACGGGAGGGCTCTCAATCTCTCTCTCTCCCCCTTTCTCTGTCACTCTTTCAAATAAATTTATCTTTTTTCTTTAAAAAAAATCCACGTGTGGCTCGTTGTTATTTACTTATTTCTTTGAGAGGCAGAATGACAGAGAGAGATGTTCATCTTCCAAGTCCAGCTTCACTCCCCTAAAAAAATACATCACAGCGAGGGCTGCATCAAGCTGCAAGCAGGGACCAAGAACTTCTCCCATGTTGGCCACACGGGTGGCGGGGCCCCAACAGCTCGGTCATCCTCCATCCTTGCCAGGCGCTTGAGCTGGGAGCTGCGTCAGAGGAGCCGCTGGGCTTGGGACAACCATGCAGAAGACACAGGGCTCCTAAGAGGCAGCTCAACCCACTCTGCCCCAGTGTTTCAATAATACACATTTTCTATTAACTTTCTGACAACTTCACGTATGCACGGATTTTAAAAGCTGTCACACCAAAACAAACCCAATCTTTAAATTCCATGCTCCACCAACAGTGTGAGGCAGCCTCAAAGAGTCTTCAGACCCTTGAAGAATATGACCTAGAGCGGAGCCTGTCTGTGGCTCCCCGGAGCCTGGCGACAGCGCAGGGTGCTCCCGGGCTCTCCACGCCGGGAACAGACACCACAAGAGACAGAAAATAACTCCAGAGGGAGGGAAACTGAATCAGAACACAGAAGGAAAAGAGTAAAACAGGGAGGAAAGGGGTGGCCAAAAACCAGCTTGCCAGCTATGCCAGAGCACCAGCTTCCCACAAGCCTGCCAATAGATTCCAGGCCCTCTCAAGCCTTGTTCTGCTTTGTTAACTTTTAGACACAAAGTATAAACAGCACAGTAACTGACAACATTTCAGCAGGTGTCATATAGATCAGTCAGCATCCAGCAGTGCAGAGGTCGCACTGGTCCACTGCAGGGGCTCTCCGGGTAAACAGGCCGAGACCCCGCAGACACAGGAGCAGGATCCCAGGTTGCCACCACAGCCACACACAGTTGCAAATGCTCCTCAGCTCCTGCGAGGTGCGCCTTTCCACACCAGGACCACTGTACAAATCTCAGCAACTCTGGCCGTTTCTGTTGTTCAGAACCCCAGATAGCCGGGAACTGTGTGTGGCACAGAGAGCTAAGCCACAGCTTGCAACGCCAGCATCCCATGTGTAAGCTCCAGTCGGAGTCCCAGATGCTCTGCCTTCAACCCAGCTCTCTACCAGTGAGCCTGGCAAGGCAGCAGACGATGGCTCATGAAACTGGGATCCTGCCTCCCACATGGCAAAAGCTGTAGACAATTCCTGACTTCTGGCGTTGGCCTGGCCCAGCCCCAGGTGCTGTGGCCATTTCAGGAGTAAACTAGCAGAGAGAAAATCTCTCTCCTCCCTCTCTCTTGTTTTGACTTTCAAATCAGCAAGTATTTTTTTTTTAAAGATATCCCTAAAAACCTTTTACTTTCTTAAAATGGGCATTCTAAAAATACTGTTCAAACAATATAAAATGACTAAGTAGGTTATAGACTCATAAAGCTTTAAATTCCTGCTCCAAACCACACTTTATAGAGTAACAGAGATGCGTGGCATATTCCTTTTTCAGAAGAAATAACTTATAAATCCTAATTTACAATTCTTTCCAAATGGAAGCAGAGGCCAGCACTGCGTTGCAATGGGTTCAATCACTGCCTGCACGCATGCGTCCAACATGATGTGAGATCTGGTTGAGGATGAGCTGCTCCGCTCCCACCAACTCCCTGCCGATAAACCTGGCAAAGCAGCAGCAGATGGTCCCGGTGCTCGGAATCCTGCCTCCCACATCAGAGGCCGGAATGGCGGCCCGGACTCCGGGAGCCGGCCTGGCCCCGCTCCGACTGTGGTGCCAAGTGAACCAGCAGGTGGAACCTCCGGGAGCTGGCCTGGCCCCGCTCCGACTGTGGTGCCAAGTGAACCAGCAGGTGGAACGCGGATCTCTGCTCTTCAAACGAATAAATCATTTTCTTCTAAAGGGAGAGATGGACTATGATTCACCATGAAAATCACAGAAGCTACCATGCTTAAGATCAGTAACTTTTTACAAACTAAAAGGCATAAAAATCAACCATAGACTCAAAAGATGAGTCTCTCCAAAGTAAGACGAATGTCATTCAAAAACCAAAACATGCTTTTCACTTGCTATTAACTGTACTTACATTTTCATAAAATTGCTAAAATCAAAAAAGTTCTCATGATTCTTTTGGGGAAAACAGCCTGTAAAAAGTACTAGGAACTTTTTAGAAGCCGAACAAGAGGCCAGGCTGAAGACGTAGGAGCTGCAGTAAGGACGAAGGTGACAAGCAGCACTGGGCACAGCCACAAGCTCTGGAAACAGAAACAAGGGAGACAGCCGGGACTCTTACAAAGGCAGACACGCAGTGGCTTCATCGGTGGAAAGGGCAAAAACAGTCAGTGCCCTTGACAGTGGAGAGATAAAGGACTTGGTGTAAGATTCAGCGCATACTACCCCAAATTCCCCTCGAAACAGGACCCAAGCACTCAAGGTCACAAGCCAAGTGGAAAAAAAACAGCATATTTTAAAAAATGAGCTGTTTTAATGAGGCTTCCCAAGAACTCCCAAAACCATCCAGACAAGGTCTTTAGATGCAGATGAAAGCAACAGAATCTTCCATATTCAAATCCGCAACCTTTTCCAAGTCCTCAGGCTCCTGAGGCAGACAGCACAGTACCAGCAGGCACCCTGGCACCCTAGTTCACCGAGGAGAAGGCGGAGTGGTCACACTGCAGGTATCTGAGCTGAGCTCTGATCCGCTCACCTGGGGACCACACACTCTGAGGGGCTACAGCCACACCCACCACAGAACACATTCCCTCCCACTCGCAGCCACACCTTCTCCACCAACCCTCACTGCACAGATGAGCAGACACTCTGACACTGCCCAGGGACGTGCAGCTAGCTGGAAACCAAAATTCCAGGGAAACACGGGAGAAATTCAGAGTTGGGAGCCCAAATGGCCACGAGTCACTAGGGAACAAGCACCATCCTGCTTCAGTGACATCATCACTGAGCCAGATGGGCAGCAGCACAGAAAGGGCAGGAGGGTCTGCGACAGGGGGACCGAGCAGGGTCTGCGACAGGGGGACCGAGGAGGGTCTGCGACAGGGGGACCGAGGAGAGAACATCCACATGGGGCCTTCTGGCCGAGCAGAGGTGGAGGCAGTGGCTGCAAAAACGCACCTGAACGGATGCAAGGTGACACTCAAGCACTGGTCAAGTCAGGAGTAAGAAAAGAAAAAATAATAATAATACCGGAAGAAGCTCCTGGTCCTGGCTTCCGACCAGCCCGCCTGTGCTCACTGTGCCACTTATAAGGGAAGTGTGTGTGTGTGTTTCCCCAGAACCCTGGTTTTCAACTTCATAAACAAATGTTTTTGTGGGTTGTTTCAATGGGAGTGGGCTCTGTGGCACTGCTCAGACCACCCCCACTCCACATGGGAGTGCTGGTGCCGGGGGTCCAAACCAGTTTCCTACTGACTCATCTGAGGGCAGCAGGCAACAGGCCACCCCGTGTAGTCTCAGACTGTGTCCCACACTCCTGACTTCACCCTGGTCCACCCCAGCTCTGTGACTTTGTCCCAAAGTCAGATAAACACAGAAGAGGAGAGACAGAGACAAATATCTTCCATCTGATGATTCACTCCCCAAGTGACCACAACGGCCAGTGCTGTGCCAATCCAAAGCCAGGAGCCAGGAACTTCTTCCAGGTCTCCCACGTGGGTGCAGGGTTTCAAGGCTTTGGACTGTCCTCGACTGCTTTCCCAGGCCACCAGCAGGGAGCTGGATGGGAAGTGGAGCTGTCAGGATTAGAACTGGCACCCATATGGGATCCCAGTGTGTTCAAGGCGAGGACTTCAACTGCTAAGCCACCACGCCAGGCCTATAATTATTGTTTTAAAAAAAGAAAACTAAATGAAGTGTCCTTAAGAGCACAGGAAGGGAGAAAACAGTGCAGTGTGAAGTCACCAGTAGCCACACCCCAGGTCTGAGTGCACAGCTCAGAGCTCTGCTCCGCTTCTAACCCAGCTCCCTGCTCAACTGCACCACCTGGACCCTACCACTCACGTGGGAACCCTCAAAGGAATTCCTAGGCTTCAACCTTGCCTAGCTCTGGCTGTTGTGGAAATAAGCCAGGGGAGATAAAATACCTGTCAAACTCCCCCATCTGCTAATCCAGTCTTTCAAATAAATAAGTAGTTAAATTATGAAAGGTTTCCTCTTTAAGTTTTTCGCACTGGGGCTGGTGTTGTGGAGTCGTGGATAAGCTGTCACCCACAACAGCAGCATGGCTCCGATGGTGCTGCTCTGAGCCCCAGCTGTTCCCTGAGCAAGCAGGGCAGAGCCGAGTGCTTGGGGCCCTGCGCCCCCACGGGAGGGCCAGCCGGAGCTCCTGGCTTCTGACGCCAGCCTGACTGAGCCCCGGTCACTGACATCATCTGAAGAGCCAACCAGCAGACGGAAGCCTGATGTCCGTTTTTCAAAGGTCTTGGGGAAGGCCAGCACACCACGGGGAAGACAGGAAGGACAGAGCTGTGCTGGACAGCCAGCCCCCGGCCCGTCTTCCAGGCCAGGCCCAAAGCGTCCAGCCAGGATTCCACGCAGCTACCGGGATGTTACACAGGCAGCATTAGAGTCAGCTGCATCAAGAGAGGCCCACAGACCTGGGTGGAAAATCACACACACAACAACAGGGCCACACTTGGGGCTGTAGCCACGAAAAATCTAAGATCTGAAAGTCTAACTGTTTCATAAAAGCAGCTACCATGTATGTGTACACATATGTAACTCCCACAACTAAAACTTTCAAATGTTGAAAGTGTGTGAGATCTCACGGCCTCTGCCCAGCTTTGTGGCCTGCACCACGTAAATGACTGGGTTCCTAATCCATAAAACACACCCAGGATTAAGCTGCTTGTACTCTTCCAGAAACTTGATTTAAACAGATAACGATCATAAAGCAAACTCAAAATGTAAGCCCTGCGTAAATTCTGGGCCTAACTTTGGAAAGGCATTTGATGTAAATCGAATCCTAGCATCTGGTGGTATTTGAATCATTCATCGGAAATGAGCAGGGAAATTCATTCATTTGTATCTTTTCCCAGCAGAGGGAACGGCCGGGCTGCCTCGACACAGTACGTCTTTAACAGTTCCTCCTCAGAAGCTCTTTCAGGAGTCACATTTTTATCCTCCTCTGCTTCTTGCTCTATTTTCCTGCCCTCAGCCGTGCAAGGAGATCTGAGCCGACGGTGCACCCATGTGTCACGGCAGTCCCTAGGGATGACACGGCTGCCCTAGCTTCAGGCAAGCACATTCTAGGGCGTTCTCCCAGGGACAGGACTGCCCAAAGATGCAGCTCCCCACCCTGCTCCCTTCAGGAAGCCATGCATGGCCATACACGTTTGCCCCCACAAAGTCCTACGTTTTCTTTTTCCTTCACATGAGAATGCACAGCCAAATCTCACAACAACTTAGCCCAAACCCGAGTGCATCTGACACAGCACTGAAGTCTGGTTTAACTGCCCATTCCCAGACACCCCCCTTCCTCCTTGGCAAAGCTTCCCCGAGGCCCCTCACACAGGTACACCCTTAGTGACAATGTGTGTGCGCTAGGCAGGGCTGCTTTAAGACAGTCTTCTGGCATCCCTGCTCCCCCCCAGCTTCCAGCCTCACAGCCCCCTCACCCAGGAAGAGTGCAGAAGCAGCCCTTCTCAAAGAGAACAACGGCTGCAACCTACCCATCAGCCGTCCTGCGTCCATCCTGCTGGAGGAAGTTCACCTTAGGCCCGCAGTCTGCTGTGGACCCCAACCCAGGGCGTTCACACTAGGGAAAGAGCTCAGTGCGCTTGCGATTCTAACACGTGCTACATCGCGGTCTGCGGCTGTGTATTAACACGCTGGGGAGGCACTTGGTTCCATTTTACAGCACAGCTGAGTTTAAGGAGTCAACAGCCTTCACCCACAATAGCAGAAACAGACAACATACTTACAGCTGAGGACTTCTGCTCAAATTACCTAAGTATGAAAATGCAATCTGAATCTTAACTGACCCAACATTTTTGGGAATATGTATGGAATTCTCAACAAATTCTCCAAACAAATTTAATCCATTTTAAACTTAACACTCAGTTTGCCATACAGATTTTTAAAAAGATACTTAATATTAGAGAAATCAGAACATGATAGGTCCCACAAGTTGAAAGGGGGCTTGAAAATAACATACCAAGAGGTTACTGGCCTTGTGGTACAGCGATTAGGGCAAGGCCAGCATCCCGTATCAGTGTGCCAGTATGAATTCCAGTCGCTCAACTTCCGATCTGGCTCGCTGTTAATGTGCCTGGAAACGGAGCAGATAATGGCTCATGTGCTTGGGCCCCTGCAAACACCTGAGAGACTCAGAGGAGAGTCACTCAATCTGGCCCAGTCTCAGCTACTGTGGCCATCTAGGGGATAAACCAGAGAGTCTAAGAGGTCCATTCTCATTCTCTCTCTCTCTCTCTCTCTCTCTCTGCCTTTTAAATAAACAAATTTTAAAACAAAACAAAGCCCAGCAAAGAATTCTAAGGACTGGGCCTGGCGGCATGGCCTAGCGGCTAAAGTCCTCGCCTTGAACGCCCCGGCATCCCATATGGGCGCCGGTTCTAATCCCGGCAGCTCCACTTCCCATCCAGCTCCCTGCTTGTGGCCTGGGAAAGCAGTCGAGGATGGCCCAAAGCCTTGGGACTCTGCACCCGCGTGGGAGAGCTGGAAGAGGTTCCTGGTTCCCGGCTCCGGATCGGCACGCACCAGCCGTTGTGGCTCACTTGGGGAGTGAATCATCGGACGGAAGATCTTCCTTTCTGTCTCTCCTCCTCTCTGTATATCTGACTTTGTAATAAAAATAAATCTTTAAAAAAAAGAATTCTAAGGACTAAAGAACTTCAGAAGAGAAGATCTAACCAATGGTTCTCAAAGATCACATCGTCTTTCCTTGCTTCTACAGTCCCCATGATCCTCTCAGCATGAGCCTTACACAACATTCCCTAAACCTGTAAGCATGCAGCTCCCAGCAGGCTCCAGACCCAACAACCCCTCAGTGACCATCACCCCACTGGGGTTTCCGAGGACCGCACAGTCCATCCACTCCACTGATGAGAAAGACAGAAGGCAGGAGCCAGCGGATTCCTCATCTGTCGGTAGCCGTGGTCCCTAGAAACACTTCCCCGCAGCGTGGAGTTCACTGTCAGGCCAGACTCGGACCCTTCCGGCTACATCTGTGTAGATCACTGCCTATTTAACACCACGAGTACAAACTTTGACACAGGCAGATACACGTTTTGGTCACACTTTATCTTGGGTTTCAAAACAAAAAGCATGACTCCATGACTGACCTCTTCACCCAAGCAACAACTCAAATCCCACATACTTCCCCAAATTTGTTTGGTTGGGTTTTTTGTTGCTACTAGCAGCTGTGGGTTGTGTGGCGTTGCTGTTGTGTTTGCTTTGGTTCCAAGGGCAACAGTGGGAATGGATGGGAACCATGGCTGTTTCGCATCTGGCGCTCCCCCCCGCCACACCAAAAACATTCACATCCAAGGTACTAGGGAAGTAACCGTGAGAAGACTAATGGACCACAAATTGCTTAATGGAGAAGTTCCCTCTCTGAGACGTCACAACTTACTTTAGAATGTGTTAAACTGTAGGACATTTTTTTTCCCCCAGAGACAACAGGTCTGTACTTCCAACTGTGTTTTATTACTCAATCACAAAACTAGTTTTCATTTGTGGCATAACGATGGGAAAAAAGCATGACCTGGAAACGAGTCCTTTTTGCAAGAAGACAGGCCTAGATCTAGCCACACACCAGGCAGGTGCGCTGGATACACTGCACAGACAGCAGACCCCGCTGGTCACCACGCCCTCCCTCCCGCACACTGTCCGCCACACACCAGGCAGGTGCAGCGCGCTCCTTTCAAACAAATACATGGTGTGTCTCACACCTTTACACCAATATTCCAGTCAACTCACGCTTATCTCCACAATCAAACATCTGCTTCTATTTATAGTTGAAACATCCCCCTTGTGAAGTTTATAACTCCGGTGTCAGGGTTACCACAGAGTGAGATTTAGAGGCTTAAGAAATAAACGTTCCCATTCCTGCTTTGCATATCGAAGCTGCTCTTGCCCAGTTACGCCATAAGGAATATGGTGCTTTCAGCCCTTTTCAGACTTTGGGAACACACACACACAATCCCCTTGGGTTCTACGGGCCACACTTCACTTCCTATGAGCGAGCATCACGGACCAGGTCATCAAGCTAAGGGCAACAATGACTTCAAGTTCACTGACTCCCGCTGCTCCCCAAGCAACCCACACACTCAGTCTTCTGGTGCCCCATTCACTTCACAGGAGGCACTGTGAAGGCACTGCCAGGTGGGGTCCCGCCTGCCCCTCAGCTCTGCAGTTACCCTCTGGAATGGTGCAATGTTTATTGATCCACTCAACAGCCATGTAGAAGCAAGCCTGCATGTGAAGTTCTATGCACTGGAGCCCCACGACCAGAAAGACAGACAATCGCTGCCTCTCTGAACAGATCTCAGACAGTTCACATACAGGATTTTCGTTTTGTATCCAGCGAAAGGGCACCAGCCAATTTGTGGGGTGTTTTTTTTTTAAGATTCATTTTTTTTTATATTCATTTATTCATTAATTACATTGCATTACATGACACAATTTCATAGGTACTGGGATTCCCCCCCTTCACCCCAAACCCTTCCCCCATCATGAATTCCTTCACCTTGATGCATAACCACAGCTCAATTTCTGTTGAGATTCCCTAATTAAAAGTTTACACCATACAGAGTCCAGCATCCCACTTGAAGATTCATTTTTATTGGAAAGGCATAGTTAGTAGGACAGAGATTTTCTATCTGCTAGTCTACTCCCCAGATGGCCAACTCGGCCACAGCTGGGCCAGTCAGAAGCCAGGAGCCCCATCCCAGTCTCCCACATCAGTGCAGGAGCCCAAGGCTTTGGGCCGTCCTCCGCTGCTTTCCCAGGCCATAAGCAGGGAGCTGGGTTGGAAGCGAAGCAGGACATGAACCAGTGCCCGTATGGGATGCTGGTGACAGAGGCAGAGGCTTAACCTCTTATGCCACAGCGTCAACACTCCTACCCATTTTTAATTACTCATGATCCTAACTGCTCATAATCATTCCACTTTGCACCTGAATGAAAGACTTACAGAACATAAAATGGCTCTAATGTTCTAAGGGCTTCAACTGGGGCCAAGATGTCACCCACAGGAGCCCTGATATTAAGCCCTAGATGAACCAGGATGTTCCTCAGAGGGGCAAGATGCCTGCTCACCTGCCAAACACTAGATATAAGTGAAAGCAAGCCAGCACCCACCAGGGTCACTCACATCTCAGTGATCGGGAAACTCACTTCCTGCGTCACACTCTACAGCTTCAGCAAGCCAGGTGTGTGACTCCGGGCACAGCTCCTGCAACCAACACGAGGCCCGCACGGTGAGCAGCCATGAAGCTGTGTTCAGCCACTGCAACAACAAAGTGTCCAGACCAGGGAGGAATGCCACCTCCTCCCTCCCAAATAAGATGAAAGAGGTAACCGGATTATCTCTGTGTGGGCAAGAAAACGTCCACTGTCCTATAGACCAATGGAGAACGAAACTGAGAAGCCAGCCACAAGCACTATCTTTGCTCAGAATAGCTCTTCCCAGAATGTGGGCAGAAGTCTGTGCTTTCTATGTAACGCTATGTGGTGTTTTTTTTAAGATGACTGACTCGAAAGGTGCAGTTACAAAGAGAGGGAGGGGAGGGAAAGAGCTTCCACCTGCGGGTTCATTCTCAAACGGCCACAATGGCCAGGACTGCACCAGAAAGAAGCAAGCAGTCAGGAGCTCCTTCCAGGTTTCCCACATGGGTGCAAGGCAAAGTTCTGCTGCTTCTCCCAAGCCATTACAAGGGAACTGGATTGGAGGTGTGCAGCCACGATCCATCCACATGGGATGCTGGCATTGCAGGCAGCAGGTTAACTTGCAATGCCACAAGGCCAGTCCTGAGGATGTGTGTTTTAGCTTTGCTAAAAGTGGTGGAGCCAGTTCAGAATGAAGAGCAGTGACACCAACACAAGCGAGGTGAGCACATCCCACTGGGACCCACGCGACACACTGTGCTCCCTGCCTGCCAGCGACACAGCAACAGAGAAAACCACCCTCTCCATCCTTAAGGAGACCAATGTATAGAAATTCCAGCATGGAACAAATACAATTATGTCATGCTGTGATAGTATGAGTATGACAGTTCATGGAAAAATAGAATAAAGAAAATAGAATGAAAAATAGAATAAAGAGAGTAAGTTGCTTTTAGTGCAAAAATCCAAAAGCTTGTATCACAATGACCATCAGGGGTTTCAGACATCTCTGGCATCAAGAGGAACACACAGCGGGTACAGAGAGAGAGAGAGAGAGAGAGAGAGAGAGAGAGAGAGAGAGAAACACAGAGTAGGTCTTTTTAAAGGCTTTCTGAGCTGGAATCCAGGAAGCTGTCCTAAGCTTAGCAGAGTCACACAATGAACCCAAGGTGCACAGCCAAGCTGGACAGCAGGGCTGGGGGCACTGACAGGGAGGGGCCCACCGAGAGCTCATTTACTGTCAGATCAGACATCCCCATTCCCGTGGGGCCTGTGAACTTCCCTCACCCAAACTGGAAATCTCCTGAAAACGAACCCCACTCGTGCCCAACATGCACGCAGGACAGTCGCAGGGCTCCCAGCATCAGCAGGAGTGTAAGCAGAGTGTTTATGATGTGGTGCCATCCAGCAAACACCTACGGCTCACTGGGCCCCTTCCGCCTTCAGAGAAGGCTGGCACCATGCAGACTCCCTGAGAGAAGCTCTCAACAATGCACCATCAGCACTAATGCATCACTCCCAGAGGACTCCCCTGCCCAGGTGACCAGAGAAACAATCGAGGAAGACTGGAAGGCCACTCCGCACTCCAGATCAGGGCACCTGTCACCATGGTGCTCTGTCCCTTCACACACAGCCTGCCTCCCAGCACAGGTGAACACCCTAGCTCCTCATTTCACCCATCAGGGTCCAACCACCAAAGCAAAAGATAAACTTCCAGGGCCCGGCGCCATGGCCTAGCAGCTAAAGTCCTCGCCTTGCATGCACCAGGATCCCATGTGGGTGCAGGTTCTAATCCTGGCGGTCCTGCTTCCCATCCAGCTCCCTGCTTGTGGCCTGGGAAAGTAGTCGAGGACGGCCCAAAGCCTTGGAAACCTGCACCCACGTGGGAGACCCAAAAGAGCTCCTGGCTCCTGGCTTTGGATTGGCGCAGCACCGGCCATTGCGGTCACTTGGGGAGTGAATCATCAGACAGAAGATCTTTCTCTCTGTCTCTCCTCCTCTCTGTATATCTGACTTTGTAATAAAAACAAATAAATCTTGAAAAAAAAAACCAAAAAACAAAAAAACCTTCCAGAGAGCAGCTCTCTCCAAGTAATGGGGTCTCCTCTCCAGCCCCACCCTCCCAAACTGGAAGCCTATAGGCCTCCAAGATTTCACCAAGTAAGTACCTCCCCAAGCAGAATCTAAGGATGGCAGGCTGAGCCACCATGGAACCTACGGGCCAGGCTAGCGCCGCATCCTCCACCTGGGATGAGTCCCACTGCCAAGCTGCCCTCCAACTCCCCACCAAGGCTCCAGGGAGGTAGCCAGAACGACCCAAGGACTAGGGCCCCGTGCCACCCAGACAGCAGAGCCAGATGGAGTTCTGGACTCCTGGTTTCGTCCGGGGCCCTGCCTTGCTGCGGATGCCCTTGGAGGTGTGAGCACACACGCAGAACCAACGGGGAGGAGTTGGTCACTGCCTTACAACTAAATATTGCTTTATAAAACACAAGCGAAACCGTCAAGAGTGGGGTCTCAGTAGGAATGCCCTGGCCCACAGGCAGGCAGGCACTTGATCCAGTCAGACTAACAAGAGACGCTTGGGGGATGGCACGGTTTCAAGGACGCACACCTATGGTTCAAGCCGCGGGATTCGGGTCGGCCTCCCTGGACTGACCTGAGAAAGGGCTTCTGATGAACTGCCAACCTGCTGAGCGTCTAGCATTGCACGCTGAGCAGACCCCACTGTTCACGAAGCCACAGCACAGGCACGGAGCAGTATTAGCTTGGCCATCACTTCCCAAAATAACTTTGACTTCGCAATCTGCCTTCCACTGAGCTGGTTACCTCTGTAAATCAGCACCACGCAAAAAAAAAAAAAAAAAAAAAAAAAGTCAGAGAACGGAGGGACAGCTAAGAGCACACAACATCCAAGCCCGTCAGCAGGCGTTCCAATTTATTCTAGAACACTCCAGCTGTTCACTTACAGCAGGGGCTAACACCGCACAAGTCTCTCCACGCACGCACGTCCGCGGGAAGGTACACACCTTTAAAGATCCGCTTGACCAGCTCCGGGCAAGGCCCTCCTCCTTCCACGCTGTGGCGACCCGCGAACTCCAGCCACGCTCACCGGGGCCGACCCGACCCGCACCGCGGCAGACACGCGCGCTCGCTCTCCGCGGCACCGGGAGACCCCGGCCGCCTCCGCGCCGCCCCCCTGCGCAACGCCCGCCCCCGCCGGCCCCGACGCCCCCGGCACGTGACTCGACACGCGCCAGCCGCACGCGGGCACCACCAAAACAAAAACAGAGGCGCGGGCCGGGCCCCGGGGACGCCGGGCGGCGCGGGAGGCGCGGGAGGCGCGGGGCGGGCGCGCGGCCCCGCCGGGCTGCCCCGGAGCGCGCCGCGCGCGTGCCCGGCCCGGCGGGGGCGCGAGGCCAGAGGGCAGCACCCTGTTTACCGGCGGGGCGCGGCCCCGCCCGGAAGCGGCCTGCGGGGAGAGGCCGCCGAGCGCGCCCCGCCCGCGGCCCTGCGTGGGAGGCGCCCGCGGCCGCGCGCTCCGGGGGAGGCCCCGCGCGCCCGGCCCCGTCACGACTCGGCGCGCCCCGGCCCCGGCGCCTCCGCAGCCCACCGCGCGCCGCCCGGGCACCCCGGACACCCCGGCCGGCCTGCGCACCCTCTGCCCGGGAGAGCCCCCGACTCCGTCGAGGCTCGCCCGCACCTGCAGCCCGGCTGCGGACGGGAGCAGACTTTAGGACGGAGGCGAAGGGGCTGTCACGGCTTAACCCCCGCAGTTTCCAGAAAAATAAGCAAACCCCACGAAAAGCCCCCCACAGAAGCCGCAGCTCTGTGGCTGCGCTCGCTTTAAGACTCACCGCGCCGTCCCGCCACACACGCACCACACTCTGCCCGAGGAGAGGCCCGCGCACGCACCTGCTCGCACCGGCGTCCTCCGCACCCCGGGAGCCCCACCCACCCGCCCTCGGGAGAGCCGCGCGGGGGAGGGGGCAGCGGCGCGCCGTGGCACCCATGCCAAAGTCACGAGGCAGCGGGGACAGGCACCCCCGGCTCCGCCCGAGAGCCGGACCCTCCCGCCCCCGGCCACCCACCCAGGTTCCAGGGCGAGCCGAGGCGTCCCAGCACCCTGCGGCTTAGCCCGGGCTCAGGGTGGCCCTCCGCAAGCCGGGGTGCCGCGACCCTTCGCCAACACGCCCCCCCCTTTTCCCTGGAGGGCAGCGGAGGTGGGGGCGTGGGGGAGGCGAGAGTCGCTCGCAGGTTCGGCGGCGTGACGGGGTGGGGTGTCCGGGTGCCAACGCCCCCCTCCCCCCGCGTGCGCCCTCCCCCTTCTCTCGTGTTTACCTCAAGTTTGAATTTTATCTGCGCAACATGAGCTGGAATGCGGACGTGGGGCCGGCCGGGCTTGGGCGCCGCGCGCGTGCAGCCACCGCAGGGGAGCGCGTGGCCACGCAGACATGGCGCAGCGCCCCGGGCCGGCTCGGCGCGCCTCGGCCGGCCACCCGCCTCGGGCCCCGCGGGACCGGCGCGGAGTCGGGGCGCGAGCCGGCGCCTGTGCCGCCCGGGGGCGGGGTGGGGTCGGCAGGGGACGCTCCTGGAGACCCCGCGACCAGACCCGGAGTCAGCGTCCCCCTCCCCCCGAGTGTGCGGCGGGCCGGGGCTGCGCACCCTTCGCAACTTACCTGGGGCTGCGCCCGGGCCGCTGCGACCCTCCTCTGGCCGCTTCCTCCCGGGCGAGGCGCGAGGGGGCAAAGGATGCGCAGGTCGATTTGCAGGGTGTCTGCCTCGAGCGTTTTCCTTCTGAAAGGTCCCGAGAAGCGAGCAGGTGCAGTGCCTGCCGCGGGGTTGCCGGCTCAAAGTTGTGCGGCTAGCTGGGCGGCGGGGGGCTGCGGCGGCCCCTCTCTGCCACCCCCGCCCCCGGCGCGCGCGGCTGCTGGGGAGGTGGCGTAGTTTCTCTTCCTCCCATCTCTTCTCACTCACTTGTTTTCGTAGCCGTGGGCTCCCCTAATGCTTTCCTCTCCACGCCGTTGTTTCATTATATCATGTCCATCATGTGACACCGGAGAGGCCTCTCTATGGAAACTTAAAGGGGCCCCCACGTGACTGCAGCAGCGACAACAGCAGCGGGGCTGGCGGCGGTGGCCGCGGCGCTCGCACGGCCGTGCCCGGAGCCCGCGCGCACCAGGGAGGGGGTGGCGCAGCGGGAGCCCGGCGCCCGCAGCCGGCGTCCCGGCGAGTGCCCAGCCCTGCCCCGGCCAGCCCGCGGCTGGAACCCCTTCCTCCGGCTCTGGGAACGTGACATCTCGTGGCTCCCACTTTATTCTCCACCTCCACCCCAACCCTCCCCACACACACCTCAAAGGCCAGTTCTGCCTCCGCGGCCTGGTTGGGAAAGCTGGACTCGGCCCTCCGCGAGTTGGGTCAGATGGCTGAGAGAAAAGAAAACGGCCAAAAAAAAAAAAAAAAAAAAAAAAGACGCGGGCACTCGATGGGCACTCAGTGCGTACTGACCGATACCGCCCGCTTCCTCGCTGCTGGAACCGCATCTCTCCAGCCACCGGGGCGGGACCGCTCGCAGCAGGCAAGACGCTGCGCAGTTTTTCTCTTCCGCAGCTATATTGTTGCCGTGTTGCTGACAACAGTAAAAAACTTGGTTGTCTCAGGAAGTGAGGTACGAAGACGCGACCTGTGAGGTGCAAGCGAAAGCCAAGTGCCAGCTTGGAGGTCGCCCTTCTGCCCACATTCTCGCACGTGTTGGCCGCAGCCTGACTGCTGTGAGATACACGGAGGGGGTGTGTTCGGTGGGGGGTGACTCTCGGGACGTCCCTTACCCCGTGATCCCACCGCACACGCCGAGCGCCGCAGGTGCGGGATCCTGCGTGCGTGTGTGCGCGGGGCAGACGGCGGGGCAGCACCGTGCGTGTCCGGTGGTGTGGACCACTGCTTTGGCCATCTTTTGGCATCTGGACCACTTATTCCAGGTGCAGGGGCACGGATGTCAGCTCGCAGTTCCTGCTGTTAACTGCTGACTTACGCTAACTCCCCAGTCTTTAAAGTGTTGAGGGAGCCTGAAAATTTCATCCCGCAAATTGGAACTCAAATAGTGCCACGTCGCTGTTACAGTGCGTGCTTCTCCATGGTATAAGGGAAACTAAACCCTTTGGAGTGGGAGGGGGACTTCACAGGAAGCACAAAATTGGGGTGAGGCCCCTTCTTTTGGCTTGGCCTTGCCCCTCCAGCTCAGCAGTCAGCCCTCCCATTTCTTCGACCCCGTCCACCTTACTTTGTCAAGCCCAATTCTGTCACGCCTTCTCCCTTTTCTGGACTTGCCTCAGAGCAGCCCCTTTCCTGCCAGCGACTGGGCTCAATCAAATCCCCCAAACCTCCCAGTGCTCCGCACCCCCTTTCCAGGGTCTAAGCCTCTTCTCTGCTGCCACTCGCGTTCTCCCTCTCTCTCTCTCTCTCTCTCTCCCCCTCTCCCTCTCCCTCTCCCTCTCCCTCTTCTTCTCCCTCTCCCTCTCCCTCTCTCCCTCACACACCTCCTGTCATCTCCCCAGGCTGCTCCTTGCCTTCGGTGCCTCGTCTTACCTTTCTCTGCCTGAAATGTGCTGCCCCTTACTGGGGCTCACTGCACCCCCCAAGCCTGATCTCCATCCCCTGTGCCGCCAACTCCCAGCCTTCCTCCACGGCCCGGCCTGCTCAGCTACAGCCTGGTTTCTTTCGGCTGCCCCCCGCCCCGCGCCGCCGGGCTGGCGTGGGAGTGCGCGGTGCGCAGCAGGGTCAGACTCCCCGTCCCACCCCCACCCCGTGCCGGGGCCCTTGCCCCACCCGAGGCCCGGGCGCGGCGCTTCCTGGGCGGACGGCCGGCGACTCTGCAGCAGCAGCTGCGGTTCTGCTGTGTCATGCAAGGAGGCGGCGGCGGCCGGAGCCGGAGGGAGGAGGGGGAGGAACTTGATCCTCACGTAGCGAAGGGCTGGAGGCGCGAGCTGAGCTCCCCCGGAGCCGCCCCGGGAGCCGGGAGGGCTTGGCTGCCTCGGGGCCTGCCCCCCACCCCTTCCCCCGCCGCGGGCACAGGGTAAGTGGGGGCGGGCAGGTGGTCGCCTGGGCAGGGAGCGCGCAGAGGGCCTAGGTTGGGGGCTTTGGGGACAGCGGCAGGAACCAGCCCTTGAGGATGGCCTGGCAGACACAGCAGTCATTAGGGTGACCGCCCCGCCACGGAGCCAGGCTCCCCGGAGGGTGGAGTCGTGCGCCCTGAACCCGGGACGGAGCTCGGAGGCAATGATTTAGGGGTCTGAGTACGCACGCCCCATCAGCCCGGCGCTTGCGGGTGGGTGGGGGTCACCGCGGAGGAGGCAACGTTGCCAACCTACACCATATTCTTGCAGCTTTGCCTTCTTGCGTTGTCTTGGTTTAAAAGGAGGCTCGGGGATGGGAAACCTGCCCAAACTCACTTTAGCCACGAAAATACAGTTCCTGGCTCGGGGCCCTGGACAAGCAGCCTCTGATGCAATTAAACAATCAATAGCGAAAGGAGCTTTGTCCCCCACCCCCACCCCCTTCTCCCCAGTCTCACCACCCCCACTTCCCCTAAGCTCCCTGGAGCAGGGGCATTCATCGGGCTCCAAAGGAGAAATAAATAAACAAATACGCACTGTGCCCCGGTGTCCGTCACCCGCCCAGCCTCCCCTGCACCCTGGCAGCGTGCGCCCCTGGGAGCCGAGGCCGCGAGGGCCGGGGCACGGCTGGCTGCCCAGACTGCCTGCAGTTCCCAACACTTTTCTCTGCCCTGTCCCCCTGGGGCTCTCAGGACCAGACCGAGGTCACAGCCAAGCAGGGACAGGGCAGCCTCTTAGGACCCGGGCGGCTTCTCCCTTCCTCACCCCCGAGGGCACTTCTCTGGACATTGCTATTCTTGCCATTCCTTTCTATTTTCTTCCCGGGGACTTCACAGCACTTTCTGAGCCATCATTTCCTCCTGTCAGTCAGCGGCTTGGAAGTCGGGATTGACGGGATTAGCCGAAAGGCTGAGGAGTGTCTCCCCAGCACGTGCGGTTGCTAGGGAACTCCGGCTCACCTGCTCTGCCATCAGCAGCGCGTTCCGGCAGCGGGAGACCGCACTGCTCGGACGTAGTTACAGTGAATGGCATTCTCTCTCCTGGGGTAGCATCCTGGATTCCGGTCGACGGCCTCACACCCACATTACCTTGCTTTCCTAATTCGATTTCTGCATGTGCGTCACTGCCCGGGACAGTCACACGAGGCCGGCCAGGTTCACTTCCTGTTTCTCAGAACTGCTTTAATTTAGTCTCCCAGCACTCAGCCGGGAAAACATGATCGAACTGAGCCTCTTGGAAAGAAATCTGCTTTCTGTGGAAAACAATCATTTCCATTCAAGCCTAATGCTCACGGAAGCACCGTCGTTTTAAGAGTGGAGTCAGCCCTTTGAGAAAAAGCCATTTGAGAAAAAAATCCGATCTTGACATGAAAAGAAAAAAAACAGATAAATCCATCTTTTTAATTTTCTCACCCAGAATCTTCATTCCTAAACACTGAGAAACTCCTAGAGAGTGTGGTTGAAGTTTGATATTTCTAAAATGTGACACACAAAAAAAGACACATTGAAACTGAGGAAACCATTTTTGACCAAATAAGGCACAGAACTGAATGCCATCCAGTCGCAGGGAGGACAGATAAGCCCGGGTGAGCATCTTGGCTCTCCCAGAACACAGTGCAACCAGGAGGCCGGGCTGCAGCTAGGAAACCCCAATACTTACCAGCTCTGCTGTGTCCCTGGATAAGGCAGCCTTGTCTGTGCCCCCCATTCCTTCTTTATAACATATCACAAAGACAATATCATAATGGTGAGATCTGGTGTTGATAATTTGTTTGGATAGAAAACAAAGCCCTCTGAAAAAGGTGTCCGAAGCACTGAGGAGAGCTGGGAGTCAGCTCCCACTGTGGAGGCGGGGTGACCTTGGGCAAGTCATTGTCCGGCTTCCTCATGGTGGCCTCAGTCAGGTGCTGAACCGCAGGACTGTGAAGGCTCCCTACTTCGCAAAATTGTGTGATCAAATGGAACAGCAGCTTTAGCAGCAGTTTTCGGTGTCCAACATTAGCACTGAACTTTTGGTCCCTATCCGGAGTGACCCAGAGGAAATGATAATAGGAGATAGTTGTCTTGGCACATCACTGCCGAACAAATAAACTGTCGCCTTCCTGATGCACTGACCCTCTCTTACCTTGGTGGCATCATAGAAATAAGGGAATACTGAACACAAAAGGTTATAAAAAGATAAAGGCCTTTCTGATGTTGTGCAGGGAGTTACTGCAAAGTACCTCGATAAGCCAAGAGGTGGAAGGATGGACGGAAAGCTAAACCAGAAGTAATCAACCAAGTCCTCATGGCACTAACACCGTACGACCCTGTGTTTTATTTAGCGAAGGGCAAACAAAGATACCTGGTTAGGGATGACAGTTTTTTCAGGCTCCAGATATTAAGACGCATGAAGAAATATGAGATTTGTGCTGGAGAGAAAAGACTTGACTTTGAAACTCAACTCTGCCACATTATTCATTATTGAGAGCCTGCGGTGTGTCAGGGACTGTGCTAAAAGACAAACAAGGCACATCCGCCGCTCCGCAGTTCTCAGATGATAATGCAGACAAGAGTGCACAGCCAGCCACACAACCATGAGATTATGCTGCCAGGGAAGCTTACGCTACCTAACCCTGAGTGTTGGTACTTAGGGTGGCAAGGGTAAGGGAAAATATTCCTCTCCCGCCCCCCTCCCCGCCCCAAATGACTCTGTGTAAGGCTTTGATTCAAAGGTATACTCAAAGAGCTGCAGATGAGGGGCGATGCCAAGCAGGTAGTAAGCTCTCAGCATTGCCACAGCATGGAGTTGTGGCAGAAGCCCTACAGGCTAAACCCAGAAAGCTGAGCAGGGCCTTGGTCTGGGAAAGGTCTGGTCTGTCTTCCTGTGCGCCTTGGACTTCTGACGAAGATCCAGTTGCTTGGACCCTGCCTCCCATGGTGGAGTTTTCAACTAGTACAATCCTTGTTGTGACCATTTGGGGGAGTGAACAAGCAGATGGAAAATCTCTCTTCCCTGCCCTCTATGCCTTTCAAATAAATTAATCTCTTTTTTCAAAAAGAGAAAAGATGGCAAGCATTGTGGGCAGTCAGTTAAGCCACTGCTTGGAATTCCCACATCCCATATCAGAATGCCTGGTTCAAGTCCTAAATATTCCACTTGTGATCCAGTTTCCTGATCATGTGTCCAGGGCACAGCAGGTAATGATTCAGGTACTTGGATTCCGGCCACTCACGCCCAACAACAGATGGAGTTCCTGGCTCCTGACTGCCTGGCCCGACCAGCCCCGGCTCTTCCAGGCATTTGAGGAGTGAATCAGCAGAAGCAAGATTCCCATATTCATTCATTCATTCATTCGCTCTCTCTCTCTCTCTCTACAAACACACACACTTTACATACATCAATCTCAGTTTTCCCTTTCTCACTCTCTACTTTTCTTTTTTAGTATTACTATTTTTTATTTTTTCACTCTACTTTTCAAATAAGTTAATAGCAGAAAGTTCTTCAAAAGAAGCGGACTTACTACGGAACCCTGTGACACTGCCAACGTGCAAGCAGGCAGGCCAGGCAGCTACAGGGAAAGCATGTCCAGCGAGGTGAGAGGATGGGAGGAATGCCCTCAGAAGCCAGGGCAGGAGGTATGCTCAGTCCGTGCTAGACAGAGGCCAGTAAAATGAGACCTGGGAAGTTCCCAGGGCTTGCATCCCAGGGCACAGCGGTGTGCTTGCAAGAAGGGTGTGGCGGTAAAATAAGGACAGTAACCAGACTGCAGTGGGTCGAGGAGTGGAGGAGAGCAGAAGGAACAGAGAGAGGAAGTTCTCTCAGCCAATCAGTTCATCCCTCTTCGTGTGGGTTTCCCTGCAATGCAGTTAGTGTCTGATGATTCTTTATTATTAGAATGAAAGCACTGACTAAATTTGGACCTTAAGAAAAATGACACCCGGATGTCTGATAGAACCTAGAGATTAGATTATTTGAGAAGATGTGAAAGCACTCCTACAAATCAATAAGAAAAACTGCAAGAAGGCCTGAAAACTGGGCAAAGGGTACACCATATAGACTATGATCAAGGAAACAAAAGAATCCTAAAAATACATAATATTGCTCACCCATTTTCATAATAGGAGGTATGCTCATGACAGCTGCCATGAAATCTAGTTTTTTTATACATCAGATTGACAGAAAGTCAAGTGCTTTGGCTAGCCCTACGGGACAGGCAGGTACTCTCTCACAAAGAAGGGAAAGTTGGTGCGATCCCTGTGGAAGGCCACCCTGAGGTATTCAGCAAGACTGTGAGCTCTAGCAGTTCTCTTGCATGTTGATTCAGTAGGAAGAGTCACACACGCATTGAAGGATGACTCTTCTATGACCATCCCAGACACGTTACAGTTCAAGACTGAAAGCAGAAGTGATTAAATTATGGTGAAGCTATACAAGTGAAAAGCAGCTATTAAAATTCACAAGGCAGCATAAGTCATGCCGACGTGAAAAGTTTTGTGATGTATCACTAAGCAAAAACAAAATTAAGTTGAAGCATTAAATGTACATCTTGCTAGCCCTACATTTCTTTTTCAATTAGTTCTTCTATTTGAAAGGTAGAAAGTGAGATCTCCTACCCAACTGGCACACTCCCCAGTGCCCTCAAGGCCTAGCCAGGGCCGGGCCAGGCCAACACAAGGAGGTTCCACCCAGGTCTCCCATGTAAGTGGCAAGACCCCAAGGACAACAGCCATCACTGCTGCCCACTGGAGTCAGGAGTGGCACCGGTGTTTGAACCCGGGCGTTCGGATGTATGAGCAACCCAACTTGATCTCTAGACCAAATGCCTGTCCTGGATTTCTTCTTGAAGGACCATATCATTATCTTAATCTGAAAACCTCATCTATGGGAAGACTAAATGGGCAGGGAAGTACAGGAGTATTGCAGCAGCTCACGTGAGAGAGGAGCCTGCCCAGATTGAGGTGCTGGCTTGAGCTGAACAGAACTAGCAGAGTCAACAGCTGTTTTAAAGAACTTGGGTTGACTGGAAAGAACAGGCTGTGGACAAGGAGATGCTGCCGTGGTTGACATAAGAGCTCTTCTACAACTGGGCTCGTGAGCAGAGGGGTCACTTGCCAAGATTGGGAATCCTGCACTGGTGGCAGAACTGTAGGGAAGGCTGGGAGTTCTGAGAGGAGAGCAGATGTGCACAGAGGATTGCATCTATTGCATCTGAAGCTCCAAAAGCTATTGGATCTGGATCTATAAATTTGGAAGAAGAATTGGCCGGAGCGGGGGAGGGGAAAGTGGTTGGGATTGATAAAATGAGCAGGAAAGTGAGCCCAGGCCTAAACTCAGATCATTGAAAGACTGAACAGGAAAGATAGGCCCTGGAGAAGCAGAAACCGGAAAAATAAAGCCAGAAGACTGTGGGGCCCAAGACATCAAGAGAGAAATGTGCCATGGGGAATCCGCGTCTGGAATGCTGTCTGAAGGACAAGGACGATCGCTGCTTGTTCCCACATACACCTCAAGCTCCCTGACACCTGGAATTGTTGCATTTATTTTTATATCCCAGTGAGGTCTGGGGGCTTGCCCAGTGCCTCACACATAATAAATGATGGATAAACTTTTGTTGAGTTGGGAAGAGACACAAAGACATAGAGGGAAAGAGGAGAGAATTTATGTTTGGGTCTCAAAACTTAAACAAACAAAACAGACCCCTGAAAGTTTACTGTAACTGCACTTGATTTTCTCAAACACGAGGTTCTGCCCTTTGTTTTGCTCTGCAGTGGACATACTGATGCAGCTTTAACAGGCCCATGCTGCTGTAACGTTCAGTGCCTTCTGGAAACGTTTGGTAAGACTCACCTTTGTCTGCTCAATCCAAGGCACTTTAATGTTTATTTAAGTTACTGAGGGTGGGGAGTGGTGACAAAAGGAGCCATTGTTTGCTTTATGTATTGAACTCCATCCCACTACCTCAGGCGGACCCTTGGTCACGCGGTTTAGGGCCACGACAGCTGTGTAATGTGCTCTAGCCCCTCGGAAGCATACCCAGTCCCCGCTTTCCATCCTAGGAAGAGGTGGCTCTGCCGAGGAACAGACTTGTAATCTGTCAGAAGAGCCATCAGTTCCTCACCTGTTTCTGTTTTTGCGTAAAGCTGCTTCTGCTCTGCCATCTCCCCCAAGACTCGGAAGATAAACAGGTTAACTTTGTGCCAAGTATGAGATCTTCTGTCGAACCAAAAAGTGTCTCTGAATTAGAAATTGTAGAAAGTAATATAATAGGGACTGATAAGCAATATTAAATATGTTGTGACGTCCTGTAGTATTTGATCATACTGGAGGTCAGGAAACTTCTGATTTTTTAAAGAAAGATTTGCTTTATTTTATTTAAATGAGTTAGAGAAGAGAGAGAGCCCTTCCATATGCTGGTTCACTGTCCAAATGGCAGCAACAGTTAAGGCTGGGCCAGGTCAAAGCCAAGAGACTGGGTCCCATGTGGGTGACAGGAACACAGGTACTTGGGCCGTCTCCCTCTGCGTTCCCAAGTGCATTAGCAGGAAGATGGATAGGAAGTGCAGCAGCCTGGACTTCAGTGCTCTGAAGTGGGCAGCTGGAGCTGCAGGTAGCAGCTCAACTGCTGGGCCACAGATAGTCAATATCTCAGGCTTTGCAGCCACACAGACTGTCCAGTTGCTACAGAGTGGCCACGTCCCAGTACAACTTTCCTCCAGGCCCTGGAATTCAGATTACACATTATTTTCATGACACTTCTTTTGATTTTTTCCCCAACTATGAAAAAATTCAAGCACTATTTTTTGCTCTCAAGCTGTACAAAAATAGGGCGTGGGCTGACTTCAGTCTGTGGGGCCAGAGTTTGGCAACCTCTGATTTGGACAAACATAGAGATCGTATCATGAGAGAGACTTTCAGCTTTCCACTTGTGAAGAAAATCAATTGTTTCATGTGTACATTCTCTTACCTTTACGTTAGCTTCTCAAGTTGGCTTGAACGCTTTTGCCTGTATCTGACTACGCAGGATAAACTATGTCCCTCAATGCAGTGTTCACGGAACATGACTCCTCCTGTACTGGCATGTGCATGCGCAAAGGTAGTATTTCTATAGAGCAATATGAATAATTGTTGCTATGGGACTATAAATACCAAAAACAAGAGAAAATACAGTAGTTCTAAACACATTTTAAAAGATGTATTTATTTGAAATGCAGAATTACTGAGGGCAAGAAGGAGACCGAAAGTTGGATTCTCCACCTGCTGTCCACTCCCCGAATGGTCACAACAGCTGGAGCTGAGCCAGAGCAAAGCCGGGAGCTTCTGGCAGGCCTCCCACATGAGTGCAGAAGCCCAAGCAGTTGGGCCATCATCCATTGCTTTCCCTGGTGAAACAGCATGGAGCTGGATGGGAAATGGAGTAGCTGAGACCTGAACTGGTGCTCAGATGGGTTACCAGCACCTCAGGCAGCAGCGGCTCTACTCCCCACACCAAAGACTCGGCCTCTCTAATCACACTTTAAACTGCATTCATTCATTCATTCATTCATCCGTCCATGTATAAATGATCTACTTTTGGGCCCGGCGGCGTGGCCTAGCGGCTAAAGTCCTCGCCTTAAAAGCCCCGGGATCCCATATGGGCGCCGGTTCTAATACCGGCAGCTCCACTTCCCATCCAGCTCCCTGCTTGTGGCCTGGGAAAGCAGTTGAGGACGGCCCAATGCATTGGGACACTGCACCCGCGTGGGAGACCCGGAAGAGGTTCCAGGATCCCGGCTCCGGATCGGCGCGCACCAGCCCGTTGCGGCTCACTTGGGGAGTGAATCATCGGACAGAAGATCTTCCTCTCTGTCTCTCCTCCTCTCTGTATATCTGGCTGTAATAAAATGAATAAATCTTTAAAAAAAATAAATGATCTACTTTTTCTATAGTAAAATACTAGGTAGTGAGGAATTAGACACAACGGAGAATAGAAAGTTAGTAGACAGGGGAAAAAAATCTAATGAATGATCATTTCAATTAATATCAATTAGAAGCATATTGCATTATGATGCATAAATATAGTCATTGACACTAACTGATTCAAAGAACATGAGGTTTAAATCTGAGCTCTTTTGTGCTCCATCTGTGTGATCTTGGGCTGGCTGGTTCCACCACATAGGCTTCAACTTCCTCTTTTTTTTTAAGTTTTTTTTTTTTTTTTCTTTATTTGAGCAATGGATGAGAGAGACGCCTTCCACTCATGGTTTACTTGTCAAATTCCTGCAACAGGTCAAACCTGGCCAATATCAGGGGCCAGAACCCCATGGGGTCTTCCACATGGACTGCAGGGGCTAGCCTTATTCCTATTTTAAAAAGAAAAAGTTGAGGGTCAGCATTGTGATGCGGGGGAGTTGAGCTGCCGCCCGTTGTGCCAGCGTCCCATATACAAACTGGCTGCTGTCCACTTCCCATCCAGCTCCCTGCTTCCTCTCCTGAGAATCCAGCAGAAGATGGCCCAGTTCTTGGGACCCGGTACCACGTGGGAGACCCAGACCAATCTCCTGGCTCGTGGCTTTGGCCTGGCCATTGCGGTCATTTGGGGAGTAAGCCAGAGGGTAGATCAATCTCTCATTCTTTTTCTTTCTAGAATGCTGCCTTTCAAATAAATAAATGAATAAAGTCTTTAAAAAGAAGGAGAAAGTGAGGGACCATGTTGTGGCACAGTAAGTTAAGCCACAGCCCATGTCGTCACTCCAGTGTGAGTGCTAGCTCCTCTGCTTTCAGTCTAGCTGCCCGTCACCCATGTAGGTGACACAGATGAAGTTCTAGGTTCACGACTTTCACGTGACTCAGTTGCAGGTATCCTGGAAGTGAACCAGTGTGTGGAAGACCTCTGTCTCTCCTCTCACGCTGTGACTGCCTTTCAAGTAAGTAAACCTGCGAATAAATACACAGGGACAGTGACAACTAGTTCTTGAGGTTGTAGCAAAAAGTAAGGTAGCCTGTACAAGTGCAGTTACTTTGGTACCTGGGACGTGCTGTTGGTTATGGTCCTGTGAAGGAATGTAACTTATTCAAAAGAAGCCCACAACCAAGTTAAGAATTCTCGGGCGTGAAAGCCCCTGAGCCTGAGTTCTGAACCTGAGGTCTGACACTTGGTGGAGAATATCGGGGTGAAAGTCGAAGCAGAAGCGGCCTCACCACAGGAGCTTGCCCCAAAGCACCTGGCAAGCTGTCTGGCTTTGTTGTTGCCAGCTCCCTCTGTGGCCCCTAGCTCCCCAGCCTCCCTACACTTCCGGTGCTTGCTGTTCTGACCTGGGAGAAGGCGTAGCAGTGACATCACTGCGGTCGGCTGGGCTGGGAGGCCCGGCAACTCCCAACCTTCTCTGCTCTGCGCTCCCGGCCCCCGTCTCCCAGTCTTGCATTTGCATCTGGACCTCCACACCTTCAGTCTCTTGTTATTCTGCCAGGTCTCCTGGTTTCCTTCTAGGTGTGGGTTCCAGCCTGAACTGTAGCCCACTTTACCATGACTACGAAGCCTTATTTAGCTCAGCTCTGACCCGTCCTCCTCCCCAGAGGCCTGCATTCTGCTGTCCACACCCCTGCTGTGACCTCCTTAAAACCATGGCACACAAGTGCCTAGCTCTCCATGGACAGCGGGCCGCTGGAGTAAGTCTGGGCTAGGTATTAATAGCTTCCTGAACTCGACCTTGGTATGAGACACCAGGGCTTACACAGCCTGGCTGTCCTAGTCTGGGCTAGCTTTTGTGTTCACTGCCTGTCCTCCTGGGGAGTCTCCCACCCCAGTTTTGGCTCATGCCCTATTCCTACTGGTTGTGTGTTGTCAGCCAGCTCCCGCATGCCTTGTGATGCTGTTATGGCAACATCAATAATGACAAATGACATAATTATTGACAAAATTATTGGCAAAATTATACAATACAATACAAATGACAAAATTATTGGCACGGGGCAAGATAAAGGGGTCACGGAGAGCTTGAATTTATCTGATTGCTGACAATCTTGTTTTGCTGAAACTAGAACATGAGATAACATTGGCAAGACTTAAATGTAAACTAATTGCTTGTTGAAGAGATACTGCCCTAAGCAGCTAATAAAAATGGAGTGGTGAAGTGAAAGTGATAAACAGCTTAAAATATGTGACCATTCCCACTTGAAGTTGTAGAAGCCAGAGAAGGAAAATTTGCACTTGCTAATGAGATGCGAAGAAGACAATCAGCTTAGAAAACAGGAAGCCAGGTGACCAGTGTGTGGATCCCACCCTGCCCTTTCTCCGTCTTCAGGACCCAACATCTTCAGCTTTGCTGGACCCAGTGGAAGGCTCCTCTTAGAAGATAGTTAGATCCAGGTTAAGGTCTGGGATCACAAATCAGAAAAAGACATTGCAAAGTGGTGTAAGTGAGATCTTGAGTGAAAAATAAAAAACAAGGAATGGTTCAACTAATTGAAGTCACAGATAAAGTAGCCAGAATAATTTTATCAGAATAAATTCATGGGGTGGCATTGGCATTGTGGTGCTGCAGGTGAAGCCACTGCTTGCAAATGGCTGCCAGTTCAAGTCCTGGCTGATCCACTTCCCGTTCAGCTCCCTACTAATGGGCCTGGGAAAGTAGAAGCAGATGACCCAACTACTTGGTCCCTTCCCACCCATGTGGGAGACCCGGATAGAATTCCAATTCACGACTTCTGTCCAGCCCTGCCTGTTGCAGTCAGTTAGGAAATGGACCAGCAGATGGGAGAGCTGTCTTCCCCCCCTCTTTCTGTCTTCCAAATAAATCTTAAAAAAACTAAATTCAAGGGAGAATTAGAGCTGTGTTTTATTTCTCTCAAGTGTCTGGAATCCTCTTAAGGAAGAAGCTAGAGAACCCATAGGCCAGTTGGCTGTAAAAACATTGTTCCAGCCACAGATGACCAGACCCTTGGAAGCCGTGATGGGCCATGTAATCTGAGTGCCTCTTGAACATAAAGGAAGTGGAACATATAGTCTCATGACTTTAATTCTAGTGTGTGTGGGCATGTGTCACCAAGACCCTGGTGGTTTTTCAGGCCAAGGACACCTTCCCTTTGGAAGTGACTGTAAAGTGTATGGCCCTAGAATTGGTTGGCCACCATCGTGGGACCATGAGGGAAGACTCATGAGAGTGGAACTGTCTCCAGAGACCAAAGCAAAGACACGGAGCGAAGGCTGTTAGGCCTTGTCTACTTTATGTGAGCCGCCCAAGCAAACCTGGTTCAAACCTTTGAACTTTTCACTGGTGGACCTAGTAAGTTCTGTTTTCCTGTTGAAGCCAGCTCATGTTTCTCTTTCTTGAAACCAGAATTTCCTCCCTGGCTCAAAAAGCTAAAACCAACATGGCCAGGAAGGGCCGGATTACATTTCAAGTGGATTAAACAGTTAAAGTAGAAAAAGCCCTGTTTAAGAGAAGTGATGTAAGTTGGAAAAATGAAAATGGTTTAAGCATTTCCTTACCTTCATGACCAAAAAAGTTAATGGAATATGAAAGAAAAACAATGATATGTTTGATTACTTACAGCTTTTTAAAAAACATTGCATTTGAAAGACGGCAAGAGAGAGACAGAGGGAATCTGCTGGTTCATTCCCCAGTTGGACTGCAACAGGCAGGGCTAGACAGTGCCAGAGTCAGGAGCTCCACCTGGTCTCCCATGTGGTTAGCAGATCCAAGCTCTGGGGCAGTCTTGTATTTTTTCTCCAGGTATATCAATAGGAAGCTATGTTTGAAGCAGCCCCAGTAACCAACTCAGCTATGTCTTCAACTAGCATTCTGATATGCAATGCCAGCACTTTTATAAGCAGTATCTTAACTCAATGTACCACAATGCCAACCACTTTACAACTTTTAGCTTATGTAAAATGTAGTCTAGAACTTCAAATACGTATGTATCTCAATAAAGTGTAATACCTTAATATGAAAGCAGCTCTTGTGCACTTGCAAGAAAAATATAATATCTCAATGTCATGTCCTTTGGTCGTCAACAGCTGCCTTTCCAAGCACATCAGCTTGATTGGGAGTGGAAGAGTCATGACTGGAATTAGCACTGATGACAGGCGGGCGTCCCAGAGCGTCACGAGGCCTCCCCAGTGTGACATTTCTTCGAGGCAGCCTGTAACATGCTGCTTTCCTGTGATGAGATCTCCACAGCCAATAAAAATCAGGTCATGGACGTTGTCATAACATTGTAAAATGTTGGCCATTGATTTTTCAATGTATTTGCTCAGAATAAAAGACTGGGCAAAGGCAGACCGTGTGGCACAGCAGGCTCACATGCCGTATCGAACTACCTGCTCAAGTTTGAACACCTAGGTTTCCCTCCAGCGTCCTGGCTTTGTTCCTGGGATACAGGCAATAGTCCAAGTATCCGTGGGAGACTCACATGGAGTTCCTACATCCTGGCTCCAACTGGGCCTACCTCCTCACGTCTAGAAAGGGAATGGATGGTGTGAGATCTCTCTCGCTTTGCGTTTCAAATAGTTAAATCTTTTAAAAATGGGCTCTATAAGGAGAATAATAGTCATAATATCTTTGCAGTAGAATTACAATTGATTTCATTTTCCTCTTTATAATAATTTCCATGTATTCTAAATCAGCCTCAGTAGCCATGCATGTAAAAGAGAAATGTAAGATAAAATGGGAACATAAAATGAATGATAAGGATAAATTTAAAATGATATTTAAACTTGAATTTGGATGAGATTCGCGTTAAAGTGAGAGTCAACTCTTCTGATTCATATGAACTACATCTAGAGACACAAGAACACGAGCTTCCAGATCAGACCACAGACTGCTGTGAGGGACCCAGAGCAGAGCGCCATGCACCTGGGGCTTGGTGACTGCCAGTTGGCACAAGCGACAGCTGTGGATTCCAGAACCTCAGGGTAGCTTGTTTAAGGAAGTTGATGCTTCTTTAAGTGCTTCTGTCTACTCTCAGTTGCTCACCCCTGCCCAGCACTTCAAGGCAGGTGTCCTAATCTTGACTTCTATGAGAAGGCGTTACTATCACTTTTCTTGCACAGAATTCAAGCCTGAGGCCGTGGCTGTCACAGAGTTGGCCTAGGATCCTAAGGCTGGTTTAATTTTATTGTAGAGAAAGCCCCCAGGTAGGGAGATTTTAAAGGCATATTTGTCATTCCTGGAATTAGAGTTTTCCCTGGAATCTTGGTGGACCCTAGACTGGAACATGGGACAATGCTGACACAGTATTATTAAAAGTATTAAATGAAAGGATTACACATAGAAATGTGAATTGATTTGGCACAGCTTGTCCAGAGGTATCCAAACGGCAAGAATTACAATCTGTACCGATCGCTTCCTCTGCACAAGGTGGCGTGTAGAGAGGCTGCCCATTTTCCTCAGAGCTAGAGACGCAAGCCTGGTTAGCGTCCCCATGTCACAGCTATGTGTATCAAGGCTCCGATGGCTTAGGAGTCGGCTTCTGGTTAGAAAGTTGGTTAGGCAGGAGAGCTGGGATTCTGTCCCAGCGAATCTGTTTTCAGAACTATATACTTAGCTGTTATGCTAATGTGTCTTCTTTTGATCCTTGGCTCCTGTTATGTGCAACTCATTTTTTCTTTTTACTAGAAGAAAGACACATTAATCTTGAATAACAACTGAAGAGGAGTACTTTTGCTCTGGATAGAAGGTTCAGAGAATGGAATAACGGAAGGCAAGAAAGGGCACAGGCATTGGGCACTACAGAGATCTCACACTGCCTTCCATACAGCCACAGAATCACTTTGCAGTGTAGGTGGGACTATCCCAACTTCCACTGAGAAGCAAGCTGAGTCTAAGAGACAGTGTGAGTGGTGACTGGGCTACAGAACAAAACCAGAATTGAAATTTAGATTTGTCTGTCCCAGAAAAAGACTTGATTTTAGCTAACAAAAACCAAATGTAAACAATATGATATTTTATGGGAAAGAATGTAAAATGCTGCAATTAGCTCTAAAATGTCAACTGTAGAAACACACGATTTGGGAGACCCAGGTTAACATTTCAAGTGCAGAAGATCTCAGATCTGGGATTGGTTGTGAAGGACTATGAGTTGGCAGCCACAGTGTGGCTGTGCACACATCCCCATACACTCTCAGGTAGCACAGGCAGGAGAACCGTGTCATGGGCAAGGGGGCAAAGGTTCCTGTGGGTGTGTAACTTGCTTTACCTAATGGGAAGAACCACAGTTGCTTTCAAGTGCCACATTTGACAAGGGGCTTTGACAGCCCAAGCTGTGGATCCAGAGGTGAGCAGCCAACTGGAAAGATAACACATGCTCAATACATGCTTTCAAGAACAGGTTATTTCACAACAGTGAAAAACCCAGAAAAACAAAACAAAACAAAGCAAAACAAAACACAACACAGAAGTGGCTGCAATCCACCTGCAGCTAGTTGGTAGGCTATGGAAAGAAAGACCTACTTTGTGTGGGGCTCTAGAGAATAGAGAGCTGTGATTGCAAGCAGGCAGATTTGGGCTCCTAACTGAACAGCCCGAACACGGCTGCTCCGTGTGTGTCTTTTCGGGGATCCACCTGCCAAGCCGGATGCTGTCTTCCATAGCAGGCCTGCAGGTGTGTTTGTGGGGTGGTAAGCTCATGAGAGAGGTTAGGGTGGAAGTTCCTCCCACCAAAAACTACCCTGTGTCTACCCAACTCCAGCTCCTCAGCCACCCTCCGCTGTGCCTCACTAAGCGTACTAAACTCCCCAAGTCTGCAAACCGTGCTCATCAAATCCTGTAATTGTCCTCTTCCTATCCCAGAGAGAACTCAATCAAGTTCTCCTTGAAAGTCTTCTCCTGTCACTCTGACCTTGCTCTGTCCTGCTTCTTGCTCCCCTCTGCCTGGCCCAGCCTCCTCCCTGGCTCCTTTCAAAGCTGCCTGCCTGCATTTTTCAGGTTTGGTGCTTGGCAGTCTTCTCACTGTGTGCCCTTCCCGGGATGTCCTGTCCAGTAGGAGGAGGCAGCTAGCAGGGACCATACCTTTCTGCCCCTGTCGAGTCCCAGCCTCTCTGTGGTTCTGCCTGGTTCTGGACAGCCTACAGTCACTGCAGACTTCACCTGCTGCTGGTCCCTGCACTCCTGCTTGCCCTCCCACGTTCAGCTTAGAAAATGTTCTTGCACTTCCACCTTGGCCAGTCTCCCCTGCTCCCAACCCTTTATCTAATCACTGACTCTGTCCTCAGTGCTATTTCTAAACCTCCCCTGGATTTGTCTTTCCTTCTCGTCCTCTGCTGCCATGGTGACTCAGACCTTAATCCCTCCTTTAGACTAGTGAGTAACCTTCTAATTGGCTTTCCTGGCTGGCTAGGTAGTCCCTTTGACTACAGCCCAGCCTTCATCCTGCCACCGGTTTTTACCTTATTTTTAAAATGTGAATGAGCACAACATTTTAGCCTATTTAACAACCTCTCTGATACTTAGTCTCCAGTAGA
This sequence comes from Ochotona princeps, assembly GCF_030435755.1. Classification (NCBI taxonomy): domain Eukaryota; kingdom Metazoa; phylum Chordata; class Mammalia; order Lagomorpha; family Ochotonidae; genus Ochotona; species Ochotona princeps. Next base: position 2,425,344 of record NC_080856.1, on the reverse strand, counting down.
AAGCCCGGATTTCCGAGCCAGGAACCACTGTTCTCCACTGGACAGCTACAAATGGCCGCACAGGTCTTTCCCAAGGCAAACCTGATTTTTCCCTGAGCGCACTTTCCCTTTTCACACCTTCCTGCCTTTTCTCAACCCATTCCACTCACACCGGAAAGCACCCTCTTGGTCAGCTCATCTCCTGCTTCGTGCACCTCTTGGAGAAGGATCCCTCTCCCACGTCCAAGTCAGCAGTTGAAGGACTATGTCAGAGGTGTGGTATTTATAGGAATGGACTGAATGCGCAATTGTTGGGGGGGTGAACAAGCCTAAGGGAACTTCCAACATTCAGGAATCAGGAGGGAGCCAGTGAAAGAGGCTGAGAAGGAGAAAGCAGTGGGGTAGGATGGAAGCCAAGCGGAGAAGGTGTCCAGGGAGAAATGGGGTGATCCTTGGCGCCAAAGGCTGCTGGAGGCAAGACCGTGAGTGTGCAGCACTACCTCTGAGGTCCCAGGAGTGTGTTTAGTTGGAGCGACAGGGACAAGAGGCTGAATGGATTGGCAGTCACAGACTGGCACACGGGAGGCGGTACAGGATGGTTGAGTGGGTGAAAGTTGGATGAATCAAAGATGTGATGTTTTAGAGAGGACTCTGATGGGTTAGGAATCGAAAGAGATAAATGAGTGATTTTGAACACTCTCCTGCTAACATGCCTCCTGTACTTCTCTACATGCGTCGTACCCTCGTACTCGTTCCTTGCCAATGCTGGTCCTTGTGCCAGGAAGACCAGGGTCTCCTTTCTCTGGAGATGGGCGCTGGGAGGTCTGCTGAAGCCAGCTCCCGTCTCTGGGCCTTGCCAGCTGGGTTTGTATCTCACCCTTCTGAATGCTGTCAGGCTGAGCTGGACTTCCTGGCTGGCTCTCTGATGAGCACCTTGAGTTGTGAGTCTCTTGAAGTCCCTGATTTTTGTCTGAATCCTAGTTTTCTGTGTTTTGTGTCTGTTTCGTTTTATCCGTAGTGGTTGTACATTTGGGGAACATCATCAATGTTTGTTGAACGGATGCTTGAGACTGTCCGTGAATGAAAGCACGGCAAAGACCAAAAGAATGTTACCCATTCTGTTTTACCCAAAGACTAAAAGAATCAATGGCTTTCCAGGTATAAATATAGACTCTGTGGATATAATGATAGTTTGCAAATCCAGTTAAGAGGACAAGAACATTGTACCCAGAGAGAAGGGAGGCCGCCCTGGGGCTCGCACGTGTGTGGCCCAGGGTTAGGAAAACCCTGCTGATACAGAGCACAGTTGGGTAGCAGGAGCTAATGTGGGGGACAGAGTTGATCTGTGGCACCTACGAATGTGTTTCTTTGTTGCTTCTTTTAGGAAGGATATTTTTCTTTTAAAGAGATAAGGGTACATCCTACTAAGTATGATTATCAAAAGGATAAAAAAAAGAAAGAAAGGAAAATTAAACAAGCTATGACACTTGTAAAATGGAAATTATGTTGAACCAGTCATTTCATTCCCACATCCCTAAGCTCCTTTTATGCATACTTTGTAAAACAATAATAACCCTTACTAGTATTTATGTTTTAAGAGTGTTGTTACTGTAAATTAGATAGTCTAAATGGGTTATGATGTCTTGTTTGATAGATAAGCATTATACACAAATGAGGTGTTATTATTTAGTTTTTCCTTGTAAGCCTGTTAAATGAGAATTAGATGGGAACTCTGAGAAATACCTGAGAGGAAATGGTTATCAACTCAAGTGAAATGAACACACACACAACTCAGTTTGTATAGCTTAGCCTGCCTGTGTACAAAGTAAAAATATCGTCCCTGTTTGTGCCTGCTTGCCGCCTCTCTGTGGTCCAACCGCAGCTGGAGGCACAAAGCTTTTGGGGCAATCTTCGTGAGCCCTTTGGAAAACCCAGGTACCCAGGAGGATGACAGTTTAGGGGAAAATGTTTCCATTTATTGAGCCATGCAACTAATGTTCTTGTTGATTTGGGGCCTAAATGAGTGGAGTCAAGTCTCTCTCTGCACTGCTGGCTCCTGACACAGGGATAGCTGTTACCTCAATGTTTTCAGGTTGGTTAGTAGTACATCTTTGGCACCTCATTAACTCCTCTGGTGCTTTTGTCCTTTCTGGAATCCAAGATTATTATGGCATAGAATCTGGGGAAAGAAAGCTTTAGAAATAGTGGATGCCAGAAACTTGATTGCGTATCATAAAGGTGTGGGAACTGCAACGGTGCAAGAGGATTCAGGGATCAGAGAGCTGCCGCTCATGTTCCTATCTGTGCAGAATCATCGTGTCTAGCCCTTGTGCGTGTACAATCACCTCAGCCTGTTCGGGCTTCTTCAGGCCCTGCTGTTGCACCGCCCAACGCCCTCACAGTGGCCACCCATTCTGTCTTGGCTCACCTTCACTTCCCAGCGCCAACCTTCAGCATGGCTTGCGGTCATGGTCATCTGTTTTCCACCTGACCCATTTATTTTGGCTTCTGTAGTTTGCTTTCAGAGAGGCCCCCTGCTTGGCCAGCTGCCCGGCCAGCTGTGGGACCAGCTGCCTGCTCCAGACACCAAGGTGACCAGACTCGTCTCCTCTCCCTTGGGTGGCTCCCCAAACATGAGCCGTGGCCAGAGATGAGTGATGATGACAGCGTGACAACTGTGTCTGGCCACATTTGTCCCTATGTAGGTCGCTTAGTTGGTGGACTCCTCAGAAAGACAGGTGTTCACTGTTGCATCCTCGTGGGCTTTGGTGTAGGTGGTTTGTGTGGGCCTTCAAGACCTACACAGAGAACCAAAAGGGAATATTTGGTTTGCTTTCTGCTTTTTGGCCAAGTGCAGCACTGGTTGCTGTACTGCTGTCTTGAACATGGGTTGTGGCCACCAGCAGCATTGCCATGGAGGCAACCGAGTTCATGTAAAAGTGGGGAAGAATTCTGAAGATCCTCCTGTGAGATGGCCCCTCCTGGGGAACCAGCCTCTTTGTCTGCAGGGAGATAATCTGGGGACTGTGCCTCTATTTCCATTTCTTAAATTTTACTTGTTTTTATTTAGTTAGTTGAAAGACAAAGAGAGTGAGAGAGATCTTCCATCCTTTGGTTTATGCCCCAAATGCCTGTAAATAACCAACCAAGGCTAGACAGACCAAAGTCATGAGCCTGGAACTGCATGTGGGTCTCCCACATTGGTGGCAGGAGCCCATGCGCTTGAAACATCAGCTGCAGCGTCCTGGACTGTGTGCTACCAGGAAGCTGGGAGTGGAGCCAGGACTCAGCCCAGGCACCCCAGCATCCTAACTCTGTACCAGGCACCTGCCCTGTCTTCTATTTTTAAGGCAAACTTCGGAAATAGCTCCCCGACATCCCTTGGTTCCGTTTATTTCTCAACCCACTATAATCTTTTTTTTTTTTTTGAGACTGACTTATTATTAGAAGGGAAATGGGAGACGTGGAGACAGAGAGAGGGAGACACTGTCCATCCGCTGGTTCACTTCCAACAGCCAAGGCTGTGTCAGGCCAGAGCCAGAAGCCAGGGGCCCTGTGAGAGTACCTGAGGTGGGTGCAGAGGCCCGTACCTTGGGCCTTCTGCTCTTTTCCAGGTGCATTAGTGGGGAGCTGGAGCTGAGGCTCAGCAGCCAGAACGGGAAGCAGCTCTCAGATGCGAGATGCCAGCTTGACCACCGCACCACAGAGCCTGCTGTGATCTGCTGCCACAAAGCATGCTGCTGGCCAGCCTGGTCACATATCTCCCTGATGCTTGCCTGTGAGTGCTTCTCTTTCTGCCTGCTCTCTTGACAGCATGTGCTGCTGTTGCCTGCCACTGCTGGGAAGATGCTTCTCTGTGGCCCCTGGCTGCTCTCACTGCTGCTTCCTGCTCAGCTCCCTGACTCCTCTCACTCTGCTTTTTTTCCCAGGGATTTTTGCTATGCCGATCCTGTGGTAAGAATGGCCGGGTCTCCCCTGGGTCCTTTTCTCCTCCTGGTACGCCCTTCCAGAGTACCTGATTGGTCCCTATCCCTTCTGTCCTTGTCCCTCACACACTGATGACTCCAGTACCTGGATCCTAGACTTCTCCATGAACTATTGCTCTTGCATGCTCTCTCTGCAGCACAAAACAAACCAATCTGGCCAAACTCATTGCCTTCTCTCCACCTTGTCCTCATGCTGAATTCAGTTCCGGGAGTCACAGTGGTGTTGCTGTGCACCTAGTTTTCTAAGCTGAAAATCAGATCCTTAGTCATGACTTGACTCTCTTCAAAATTCCAAGTTTAACCCATTGCGTATTTCTGTTGATTTTCTTTTCTCTGTGGCATGGCTTACGGAGTTCTATGTATTTCGTCTTGTAAACTTCTGGTGCTCATCTCTGACTGCTTCGTCCAGGATTCCCTGTCTTATTTATATTTTCAGTGCTTGTGTACTCAGCAGACACTGATTTCTGATACTTTGAAAACTTGCCCATGAGATGCCCTCCACTCTAAGCAGCCTTCCCTCCTCTTACTTTTGTTGTCCATTTATTTCCAGTTCGTTTGAAATGTAGAGAAAGAGTAAGAGAAAGACAGACAGACAGGAACAGATCTTCCATTTGCTGGTTCACTCCTCAGATACCCACAGGAACCAGGGCTGGGCCAGACTAAAACCAGGAGTCCAGAACTCAGTCCAGGTCTCCCACACGTGTGGCCAAGATCCCAGTGCTTGAGTCACACCCGCCCTCCCCCAGGGAGAGCCAGGACCTACCCAAGGGTGAGTGGGCATCCCAAGCACGTGCTGCATCAAAAGCTTGCCCCTCCACCTTATTTGTGTATCATCATCAAAGTCACTAACTTCCGGTTCTCTCTCCCAGACTTCTCATGATCCTTGTCTTTGTGACACACTGCTGTGCCAGTGCTGGCCTCCCCACTCCTTCCCTGCCTCTGCTGTGACGTCCCTGTCATCAGGGGCCGTATCCGCCTTACAAACCTTTCATTCCTGTCACCAATAAAGAATTTGGTACACAGTGAACAAAAGCTAGTATCAAAACTATCATTGTGAGGCTATGAAATAAATCTTGAATTAGATGATGAAATTCACATTTTACTAAGCAACAGGACCCTGTAGTGTCAAAGGTATTTGAAAAGGAAACTATGTAGAAGAATTTATCAAAACTAGGATCATGAACTGAGGGTAATTGAGAGAAGTAGGTTTCCACTCTCTCCTCTATAAGTTTATTTTTCCAGAGTTCAGTATCCAGATTCTCTGATCTGTTTTGGGGTCATCCAAGCATTTCCTCCTCCTGATTCCGCATAAACTACTGATTCTGATTCTGAACTCAAACCTACACCATAATTGACAACATGGGAATTGGAATTGCTGCATTTTAGTTTTCATTCCTTTTTATTCTTCAAGATTTATTTATTCCAGACTCTACAGAATGGTACCATAAAATTCAAAATTTAAAATAAATTAAAATATTTTAAAAAATAATTATTTATTTGAAAGACAGAATGACTGAAGAGAGACAGAGACAGAGAAAGAGGTCTTCCGTTCACTGATTCACTGCCCAAATGGCTGCATTGGCGAGGGCTGGTCTAAACCGACGCCGGGAGCTTGGAGCTCCATCCAGGTCTCACACGCGGCTGTCAGGGACCCACGTGCCTGGGCTGTGCAACACTGCTTTCACAGGAGCATTAGCAGGGAGCTGGATAAGAAGTGGAGTCGCCGGGACTTAACTGATGCTCATGTCGGATACTGGCAGTACAGGCAGCAGTTTTACCTGCTGTAGCAGCCCATGTTTTGGAAATATTTTCCTCAATTATTTTGTTATCAATACTGCAATCATTTCAGACTTCCCCCTGGAATCTTCATCAGGAGATGTTACTAGCCTGACAGTAGTTTTTCTCAGAGCATGTGAGAATCTTATGCATATGAAGAAATGTTATAAAGTTTCCTTTGTTTGCTGACCTGCAGTGATGGACTTGGTGCACAGAGACGGTAATAGTACAGGTGGACTACCCACTGACTAATGGTCATTAGCTGAAGTTTATTAGTGGCATCAGGCTTTTGTAGACTGAGGTCACATAGGATGAGGGAGGAGGCATTGAGGAGCTCATGTAGTTCCCATAAACCATCAACTGTTTCCAAACCCTTGTCTGAAAATATCTCTTTTTGTATATCCAGATGTTCCCATTCAAATGATATCGGCTCGGTTGTCCTCCTACATTCCTTGGAATCTATGGCCTTTGGAATCTTCTCTTTCGCTTTTTGATTAATTCTTCTTCATCATTCCTATTGATTGTTCTTCTTGATGTGACTCCACATAGAAGCAAGGGGGTTTGACAACGACTGGCTAACCATCTGGGACACCTCTTGCGTCAGGTATGCAGTGGACATGTAGGACATGAGCAGTGCAGTTGAGTGTCAGCCTGGCACAGCCCTGGCCATCACTACTATCTGGGGGAGTGAGCCATCAGGTAGAAGATCTCTCTCTCTCAAATAAATAGATATATCTTCAAAAAGTTGCTGATTGAATGAAAGATGTCCTGTTTTTAAAATATATATTTAGTCACTTAAGAGACAGAATGACACGGAGAGGAGAGGGAGAGATTGTTCATCCTCCACATGGGTAAGAATGGGCCAAGCTGAAGCCAGGAGCCAGGAACCCAATTCACCTCCTATGCAGGTGACATGGCCCTGTACTTGGGGCAATCACGTGCCAGCTCCCGGGCTCTCCAGGGCCTTCTGTCCAGCAAGCCCCAAGACCACTGGAGCGTGAGGTGACAGTGTCCTGCAGCAGAAACATTGGAGACAAACCGGTGGTAAGGGATGTCCCCTTGAGAGAAATCACAAGCTTATATAGGGAAGGAAAAGGGGGCAGGCAGCAGGGCGGTCCCGACTTCCAGCCAACAACACTGTGACTGGCTAACAGATCTGTCTATCTCTCTGGACCCTCCAATGAAGTTAAAGATCAGGAAGCCCAGGGAGCTGTGTCTCAGGGCTCACCGCTTACCTGCTGAGAAGCAGGATGAATGGAACATTTGACTTCCCACAGCTGTTTACCGAGGAAGTCCTAGCACAGCTCATAAAAGGAGCACAGAGGAGAGACGGGGGTGCAGCCCATCACCCTTGCTGCGTGCCCAGTGAACAGGCCACTTGGGGTCTCAGCCAGCCAAGACTCCTGTCAGGGGTCCCCTTTGGGGACACAGTGTGCCATGTACGTATGGTCTCCCACATGGGCTAGGCAGGCAGAGATCCGGGGCGATCTCCCGCACCAGGCGCATTAGCAGCAAGCCAGAGACCCGGGGTGATCTCCCGCACCAGGCGCATTAGCAGCAAGCCAGAGACCCGGGGCGATCTCCCACACCAGGCGCATTAGCAGCAAGCCAGAGACCCAGGGCGATCTCCCACACCAGGCGCGTTAGCAGCAAGCAGGACCAAGCACAAGAGCCAGATTGAAACTTGCTCTGTCATGTAGGATACTGACACAAGTAGCAGCTTAGCATGATACGTCACACCACTTTCCCCAAATGCTTTTTTAAAGAAGATTCGTTTAAAAGGCAGAGTGACAAAGAATAAAATAAAGAAAAAGATCTTCCATTTGCTGCTTCATTCCGCTTGCATGGCTGCAGCAGTGGAAATTGGGCCAGCCCAGGGCCAGGAGTCAGGGATTCCATCTGGGTCTCCCACATGGGTGGCAGGGCACAGCACATTAGAGGGGAGCTGGACTCACAGTGGAGCAGCCAGGACTGGAGCTAATGCTGTGACATGGAATACTGGCTATGCAGGCAACTGCTTAACCCACTGTGCCACAATGCCAACCCCTAGAATGATGTCTTTTAAAGCCATCTGTTTTAAAATTTTTAAAAAATATTTCTTTCTTATTTAATTTAAAAGGCAAAGTGACAAACAGAAATATCATCAAATACCTTCAATGGGCAGGGATGGGCCAGGCCAAAGTCAGGAGCCGGAACTCCATCCAGGTGTCCCATGTGGGTGGCAGGGACCCAAGTATTTGACCCATTACTACTGTCTTCCAGGGATACACATTAGCAGGAAGAAGGACAGAAGGCAGTGGAGGCAGCGACGCTGGGACTTGAACCAGATACTCTTGACATTGAATGCAGGTGCCCCAAGCAGCAGTCCACCCACTGTGCCAAATGAATTGTCCCTGTTTGCTTTTATACAGAGGCTGATACATGCCCGGTCCCTCCAAGTCTGGTTTGAGCCCTGTCCTCCTCAACAGTTCAGTAGCTGGCCAAGACGATGGGATCGTTGGTGCGCAGAGAACATTTACAGGAACACACGAGAAAGGATCGCAGAGAGGTTGGAGGATACAGTCAGCGTTCCCTGCTTCAAAACCCTGACAAAATGCAATAATGAATCATATCTAACAATATAAAGTTTAATGGGTACAAATATAAAGTACACAGAGATCCGAAAATTCAATTACACAAGTACAGGCTGGAGGCGGGATGGCTTACAACTCTGCGTGTCAGGAAGATTTAGAATCTCCTGTTGATTGTAAGGAGATGATGAGTCAACCCAGTGTGATGCAGCTCCCAAAAAACCCAGTCTTTTTTTTTTTTTTTTTTTGTATTAATAGAAATACAGAGCTTTAGAAGGGCATTGGTTCTCTGGTACTCACTGGTCAGACCACATTGTTCTGCATTTGTAATTCCAGGTGTCAGACAATTAGTGACACCGATGAAAAGAAGAGTGGCCAGGATAACAGGGGACCTGGTAAACAGGGTGACTCAGAGACAACAGAAAGACCTAGGGTCGTGTGTGGGTGTGTGAGCGTGAGCGTGAACTCGCAGTGATAGCTTCCTGTGCAAGTCCAGCGGTCAGTGCTTGATACGAGACCTGAAGGGCAGATGGGGGACTAGGAGGAGCGGAATTGTGTTTGTTGGAGCCAGCTAGAATTTGTCAGCAACTAGATTTGCCTAGCAACCAAATGGACAGCTGTCGCAGCCCTGCAGCGACACTAAAACGACGAGGAATCTCGAGGGCCTGGAAAAAACAGGAACCGCCACCGCAACCGGCACACAGACGGAACGAACACACACACAAACGGACCAATGAAAAGCCGAACCCAAAGGAGAGGGCGAAGGAAAAAGCGAACGAAAACATTAATTGCCGAAAGCGGGCTACTTACGCACAGTTCTCCACCCAGCACTTCTCCCCTGGTCCGCGGCGCTGTCTGATAGGCCAGCAATCGCAGCGAGGGAGAATTGGCCTATCCTTGTGACTTCCTGCCTGCCTATGGCGGGACAATCCCGCCTCCTGGCCCTCGGCCGGCCGCCATCTTGCGGCCCCTCGCGGGTCAGCGCCGGGCGCACCGCTCCCCGGACAGCCACTGTAAGTGGGAAATTCCCTGATTCTGGGGGATTGCGCCCCACATGGCAGATCTGACCATGATGAAGTTCGAACATTGGGACAAGGGAGTGACAAGAAGCGGCTAGCAAGCACGTGTGTGATGTGCACGGCCGACTGCCACAGGTGGGTGGCATTTCTGCTCTTCCTCTGACTGTAGCCCCACTTTACAGAAGAGGTGGATGGGGCTTGGAGGGACTAGGTAACCTGGTGGAAGTTTCACATCTTGGTACAAAACTGACCTGGGGTTTGAGCTGAGGTCGTCAGATCTCTGACTTTCATTATTCAGTAAGAGTCTGTATTCCTAGGAGGCGTTTCTTTTTCATCCTGACAGTTTATCTGATAACGGAATCATGCCACGGAGTTTATTACCTCAAGGAGTGGATGATTCTTTGGCAAATAGATTTCTTCTCGTTCTAGCTTTTGCGAGGGAGTATTCAGTCTAGATGCCTGCCCCCGAGGTGCTGGAGCTTGAGTTAGGGGAGCACACACTGGGTGCTCAGTAAGTACATACAAAGTGAGAAAGAGCACATTCAGCTGCACACGACTACCCACGTCTGAAATGTCAGAATCTCAATATACTCGCCTGGAGGACAACGAACACGTTTGCGAGTGTTTAGTGAGGACACTTTTCAAAAGTGATAACCCTTTTTTTTTCTTGGCAAAGACCTTGAGCCTTTCCGGCTCAATTGTTTGCACAATGTCCAGTAAACAAACATTTATCGAGTGCCTGTCCTGTGCCAGGTGTGTCCGGTGTGCTGTGGACTCCGAGATGAGCCAGAGGGTGCAGAGCAGGCCCACTGTTCACACGGACTGGTAAGCAGCTTCTGCTGATGTGTTCAGTGTTGTGTGGGCGTGCCTGTGTGTGTGTGTTTGGAGTATTGTAGAAGTATAGAGCAGAACAGAACTAATTCTTGGTTGAAAGAGTCATCTAATCATTGGCTACACTTTAAAAATAACTTCTACATGTGCTATGCTATTTGAGCTCATTCTACAGACCATGTGGGATTGTGATCTGTTCCTTGGATGAAAGAGGAAGTGTTTTCCTAGAGGTTAAGTGAGAGCCTCAAGGTCATGGCCGCTGGTGATAGTTGTTGACTTTAATTGAGGGTTTAGCATAGCTCTGGTTCTGTTTTAATTCCTTTTAAGAATTTAATCCTCACAACACCTCCATAAGGTGCTTATTGATATCATTGACATTTTACAGATGACAAAACTGAGATACAAGATATGAAAGTGTCCCAAGCTAGAAAGTGAAAAGCTAGAGTTTGCACCTACACGGTCTGGCTTTAGTAAGCACGTCTTCATTTCCCAATACCCTACACTGCCTACGCTGATGCCCGAAAGACCAGGTGCTCACATAGTTGACTGTGCCTCCAAGTTCAGATGTCTTTCATGTGGACTTGCTTCCACCAGACGGCACATCGGAGAAGCAGTGGTGATGTGGCTCCAGAAAGGGGGTGCAGCTCACACACCGCACAGCACTCGGAGGGCGTGCGGAACCCAGCACCGTGTGTATGCTTCAGGGTCTGTCCTAGGTGTCTGTGCTTGTTCACGACAGTTAGAACTCAGCCTGTTGCATCCCAGGTCAGCAGTCTAGGCTCTATGGGTTGTGTTCATTGTTCAGAGGAATGTCCCACCAGTACCTACCCTGCAGCCTTGTGAGATCTAGTTGGTTTTTTCTGAAAAGAGGATGACAAGATGCTGAAACATTGAGAATAAAAGCAGGCTAAATGCAGTGCCTTGTGTATTAGCAAGAAAGGAGATAAAGAAAAGGAGAAATAAAACACATAGTGGCTTGAATTATACAAGCTTTTTTCCCCAGTAAAAATGACTGGATTGAGAAATCTCAATATCAGCCCAGTATCATTGTGCTTTCATAATCAAGTTGGGTTGGCTGCATGGCAAATCTTAACTGAGAACGGATCTTTTATTAAAATGAAAGAAGTAGATTATCTCTCCACAATAATTACCACTTAAGCTAGTGTGGACTTGACGTATGCAATCGACATTATTGGGTTTTTAAAATAGTCCTTTCCAATAAATTTTGGAGATTTGTGACCTTAAATCAGCTGTAGGCTGGGACCTCAGTAGTCAGCAGCAGGACAAGAGGCCGCTGCTCTCATTGTCCCCTTCAAAGCAGGTGTGGCGTTTGGTTGGGTTTTGGTTTGACTGCTTTGTCATGCATGGTGACTTGCGATATTCATGTGATGCACTTGGCCTTTGTGTTCACAATTTGTGCTTTCTTGGCTTCAGTTCCCTGGACACGCTGTTTGTGATGGCAGCAGTAGAGTTAGTTGAGTCATGTCTTATTTCTGCTGTTTATCTATTTCTAATATCCTTTAGCATAAGACTACTAATAAGATGTTTCCAGAAAAGAAATGTTTCTCTTACTAACTCTAGAACAACCTTGCAGAAACAGTTAATGTAGTGCCTGGTTAGTGTACAGTAGGAAGGTTTTGCTATATCGGTAGCTATAACAAAGATATGTTTTGAAAATCATATACAGAATTCATAATTACTTTTAGCATCTGTGTGTGAAATTTCCTAGGGTTAATTAGAGCTGCCAAGTAATCATATTATTTTTAAAGTTGCATTTCTTTTTGTTTGAAAGGTCAAGTTACACAGAGATAAGAAGCAGAGAGAGAGAGTCCATCCACTGGACTCTTTAGGGTTTACTCCCCTAAATGGTTGGAGTGGCTGGAGCTCAGCCAGTCTGAAGCCAAGAGCCAGGAACTTCTTCAGCATCTTGCATGTGGTAGGGAGCTGAATCAAACATGAAGCAGCAGGGACTTGCACCAGTGCCTGTATGGGATGCTGGCACTGCAGGTGGGGGGCTTAATGTGCTATGCCAAGACTCTGGCCCAGGTAACTATATTCTTTTTTAAAAAAAATGTTTAAATTTTAGATGATGTTTACATAGTTGATCAGGATGGGAAGGATTAAGGGAAAAGTGGGTGTGATTATTGTTTCCAAATTTTCTATTTCTTGTTCCTGTTTCGGGGGGAGGGGACAAAGGGAGAAGCCACACCCAGCCTCCCAATTGCCCCAAATCGGGGGATGGGGAATGACCATCCCATACCAACCCAGGGTTCTGATGTGGTGCACTCGCCAAGAGTTCTGCCCAGGTGATGTTGATAGTTCTGAAATGCTCGCAATCTCACTGATCCAAGGATGAGGGAACTCTTTCAATGTCCATTGGCTCACATAGTTGACCTAAAAATCTCCATTAGCCCAGATATTTGCTGTCATCGTTTGGCTGGGGTAGTTGTGCAATTTGTTCAGCCCTTCTTCTGGCATGTTACCAGATGTTCTCTGTAGGCCTCAGTGGGCTACCATATCCTCCAGGGGATCTGGGACAGCTGTCTACTACTCCATCTTTTCCAATGAGGAGGACCAGTTCTCATAGGTGGGCCCAAGCACCTGGGCCCCACCGGTCCCCTTGCCTCTGGAACTTATGGGCCCCGCACCTATCGCACAGGTGGGCCTAGGGCCTGGGCCAGGCGACCCGGGCCCTGCTAGAACCCCCGCCCCTAGGGTCACAACTGGTACCCACCTCCCCCAGACTGGCCTGGCTCACCTCACCTTGGTATCTACTAGTGGGTGCTGTAGCCTGGCTCGGTCCAGCCTGCCCCAAGTTCCAGCTCATGCTGGTTGGTTGTGTAGCCTAGCCAGGCCCAGCCAGCCCCCATTTCTGGCCCTAATGTGAACTGGCTGGTGTTGTGACCTGACCTGGCTCCTCCTGTACCCCATCCTGGTTCACAGATCTGCCAGTGGATGTTATGAACTGGCCCAGCCTTGCCACTGCTAGACCTAATCCACATGTTTGCCAGTGGGTACTTCAACCTGGCCTGGCCTGGGCTGCTCCTTGCCTTGGTTCTTGCACTCATCTGCAAGGACAATGTTCTGACAAAGGAGTTCCCCAAACTCCTCTACCAGGTCACCTCCCAATGGCAGATGTTGCCTACACCAGTGGGTCATTGGCCCAGGTTGACTCTGTCCACCTCTCGTCCTAGAAGGAACAGTGTCCCTGCCCAACCAGCCTATACCCATCTAGCTCTTACTGTTGGGTGTTACAGCCCAGCCACACTAGGTCCATTCCCTGACATAGCTCTCACATGGTTCAACAGAAGCCAAGACCGAGCCTACCCTATTCTACACCATGCTGGCTCTCATGAGTACCAGTGGGTGCTGGAGTCTAGCCCGGTCTGGAGCTCCCCTGACCCAGTTTACACCCATGCCAAGGGAGACTGTAGCCATGTCCAGCCCAGGCCGCTGCCTCTGTTCAAACTCATGCTTAACAGTGGGAACCCCAACCCAGCCCAGGGTGTCCCCTTAGCTTTCCAACCAAGCTTGTTCCCAGCCACAGATCTTGCACATGCCAATAGAGATTGTTGTTCCACAGGGATGAGCACCTGTGTGCTCCCACAGATTCTGCCCCCTGATTCGCTCACGTGCTGGTTAGTGTTATGGACCAGCCTCACATTACCACTTCCCTGCCAGTTGGGCCCCCAGCCCTAGCTTTACTGTGTGCCTGTGAGTGGTATTTGGTGATGATTGATGCTAACTACCCCAGCTCAGGCCTCTCATGTGTGTTGGTACCTTAAAGGTCTTCCCATTCCCCACTGCAAACAGCTGTCTCAGCCCCCTGCTTACCTGCTACTACAGTGACACTGTCCGTGGAAGTCCCTCAGAAGTCATTCTTCACCTTTCATGAACCCTCAGGTCCCTACGCACCCCTACTTGTGTCACCTCCCAAATCTCCTATAGGCCCACACCCCCAAGACCCCAGAGCTCACTGCCAGGCAGCCAACCCAAGATCCTGCAGGCCACAGCTAGACAGTCAGTGGGGCAGAAATCCTGGGTCACGTGTCTAGGCTGCCTGAGGTCTTGCTGACCCCACCTAGGCAGCTGGTGGAGTAGAAATCCCAGGCCACCCAGAGTGCCCGAAATCTCGCCAACAACAGCTAGGCCATAACTATATTTTTATAAACATATTTTTCTTCTTACCATTGAGTCAACAAAAGTTGGAAAATTCATTTTTTTACACAATCTAATATTTTTCTAAAGCTTTTTCTTATTATTTGAAAAACAGAGCAGTCTCCTTCCACTGACTCACATGGCACATGCTCACAGCAGCCAGTGCTGGGCCAGCCTGAAGTTAAGGTACCAGCGACTCTATCCGGGTCTCCTATGTGGGTGGCAGGAGCCCACATGTTTGAACCACCACTTACTGCCTGCCATGTGCACATCAGCAGGCAGCTGCCTAGGAAGCAGAGATGGGCTTCGCCCAAAGGCACTCCGACGCAGGAAGCAGATGTCCCCAGAAGGAGCCAAAGCTGCTGAGCCGCAAGCCCGCCCTGCCTATTTCATTCTTTAGCTAAGCCCAAAGGTAAATTGTTTCCAAATACCACATCCCAAGTAAAAAGCCGTTTTTCATCAGAGGAGGAGTAAATGAATGGCGTGGGCTCCACTGGCATCTGGAATGTCTGTCTAATTAGAACTTGCAGTGTTTCAAACATATAATTTACTGCGGTGGAGGTTCTTCCTAATCCTGAGTGTTCTGGGATGAAACAAGTGACCCTTGTTGGAAATATTTCAGGAATCACTTTCTCAAGGTTGACCTTCGGTTCGCTGGTCATCAACTGATTCAAGGCACTGCTTGTTCCCTGGGCTTGCACATGTCGGCACCTTCTTGCCTGCTGAAAGATCAAGGCTGGTGGTGTTCTGCTGCTGTGGAGAAGTGAGCCCTCAGCTCCCTTGGGGTGATCTCTCCATGAGAGCACATTCCATCTGAGTACCTTTGCTCAGTTGCAGAATCACCTTCACAGCTCGCAGAAGGCAGGAGGCAGGGGAGGTTCAGTCCTCTGTGTTTGCAGGGAGATGGATGGAAATCAGCCTTGGAACCCATTGGAGCTACTCTGTAGTGCGAGACCCCACATCAGGCAGGATTGTCCTCAGTGATGATTGCTGTTGCTAACTTCAAACAGAAGCACAAGAGCTGAATAACTGGATGGTGTTCTTCAGCCATCAACCTAACCTCTCTCCAACAGCTGTCTCATGAAGCTGTTTTTTTTTTTAATAATTGCTATTGGATATGAAAATAATTAGCACAAAGCCTGGAATGTACTTGCAAGGTTCGACTGAATGTGTGTGAAGTGCACAATATTCCATGGAAATTCAGCTGGATAAATGGGCCCAAAGAAATATGAAACAGCGCAAGGCATTTGGGAGACCAGTAAGTTTCTCTCCCCAATGAAGAAGTACATCTGTTTTTTTCACTTTGATATCCACACGAAGAAAGGCCCAGTGATAACTTGCCAACATAGTTCCTGATAGGACCCAGCTGTAGGTTCTTTAGGAGGAATTGATGTGTGAACACAAGGAAAGTCAGATGAATAAAATGACTTTATTTTAAAATAAGGGACATTAATCTGATTATAGGACATTCCGATGACATAATGTATTATAAACAATATGCTTGTTTTTATGAGTTGGTTTAAAACATTATTTTAGTCCTCTAAAAAAAATTGTTTTCTCATACCTGAGTGACCAGCCACACTGGTCAATGAGCTATTCAGATGCCAAAAGTAACCATTACCTGACTTTTTCTTGGAGAGTATTCTGCCATGTCCCTACGTTGAATTCAGTGATATGTGAGGACTGGTGTGCCTGGCTATACAGCAGAAAGTAGGAGAGGGAGCCATTCCCTATGACCCACTTAGCCGAGGAACGAGGGCTCTCTCATGTTACCAGGCACCAACGTTGCAGTATAATTAAAAAAAAATCACTTCCCACCTGCAAGTTCATGTGCCTGGAAGCTGAGGTGCTGGATTCCAGCACAAAGGTAACTTTGGAGGAGAGGATGTGCCAAAAAAATCGGTTGTTTCTGTGTTACATGAGAAGAAAAGAATAAACTGCTTATACTTGAGATACACGCTTAACACGACCTTATTACATCAAGTGACAGAATTTCCAAGACTCAAATTTTACTTTAGGGTTGTATTTCCATAAACTATTATCTGAACCCTTTCAGAGCTAAAAGTTTAAATATCAGCCTTACTCAATTATATTTAAAGGTATGAGTTAGCTCGGTGTTTGGTCCAGTGTCTGGGATGGTAGATAGGGTACCAATGCCCCCATTGAAGTGCTTGGTTCCCCTTCCAATTCCAGCTTCCTGCTCATGTTGACCCTGGGAGACACAGGGGATGGGTTCATGCCAACCACTCGGGAGACCTGAACCCTTGTCAGCCAATGGAATGCCCAACATTTCGTTGTGGGCATTTTGAGAAGTGACTCATCAGATGGAACTTCCTTCTCTTCTCTCCATGTGTCTGACTCTCAAATTTTAGAAAGTTACTTTATTCAGCGCACTGGAAATGAATTATAGTTTATATAAATGACATTATGAAATAACATTTTCCTTATTTTAACTAATACATATGAGGTATCAAAAACAGAATATGTAGTAGAGTGCAAAGAAGAAAATAAAACTCTAAATCACAGAACTGCAGTGTTTGGAAACAGTCAGCACTTTCTTATGACTGGGTGTGTTGTCACACACAGAGATACACACATGCACAGGCTTACCAAAATAATCTATGTAAAATGCATATTAGCAACGTGCTATATAAAATTTTAAACATAAACAAAAGTAAGCAGAGGATGTAATGAACGCCCGTGCTCATCAAGCCGTGACCCGTCAGTCGCTCGTTTCATCGTGACGTAGGACATTCCCATAGTCAGTCATTTCATCATAAATATCTGAATATGCGTATCTTTAAAAGGTAAAGATTTTGGGGGGACAAGCTTGGTGGAAGTGAGTTAAGCACGCACTTGAGATTTCTGCAACTCACATTGGAGTTCCTGGCTCAAGTCCTCAACTAGTCCAGGCTGAAACCAGAAGCCAAGAACTCCAGCTGGACCTCCCATATAGGTGTCCGAGATCCAAGCACTTAGTCCGAGATCCAAGCACTTAGTCCATCATGATCTGCTGCCTCCCAGGTGAATTTGCAGGAAGCTGGACTAGAAGCAGAGCAGCTGGGACAGGCAGACACTCATCGAGTGTTCCCAGTGATCGACTTCTGTTCACCAACAACACAGGATGAGCATCACAACATTGTAGCTACCTGTCAAAAGGGGAGGCAGTACTGGAGGTAGGGGTGGAGGGGAGGCAGTACTGGAGGTAGGGGTGGAGGGGAGGCAGTACTGGAGGTAGGGGTGGAGGGGAGGCAGTACTGGAGGTAGGGGTGGAGGGGAGGCAGTACTGGAGGTAGGGGTGGAGGGGAGGCAGTACTGGAGGTAGGGGTGGAGGGGAGGCAGTACTGGAGGTAGGGGTGGAGGAGAGGAGGCAGTACTGGAGGTAGGGGTGGAGGGGAGGCAGTACTGGAGGTAGGGGTGGAGGAGAGGAGGCAGTACTGGAGGTAGGGGTGGAGGGGAGGCAGTACTGGAGGTAGGGGTGGAGGGGAGGCAGTACTGGAGGTAGGGGTGGAGGGGAGGCAGTACTGGAGGTAGGGGTTGAGGGGAGGCAGTACTGGAGGTAGGGATGGAGACCAGTCTGTGATTTTTAACCTTGCCTTGAAAATTGGACTTTGAAATCATGTAAATATTTTGCATAATTTAAAAAATATTGATTTTTAGAGTACTATTTCTAAAGCACTTTATTATAAGGAGTTTTGTGTATCCAGTTGATGGCATACAGAAAACTATTTGAAGTGTTTTCAAAGCATATTTCTAATTAGATATATCTTCTAGACAAAAAATTTCAGGGGCAGGTGTCTGACACAGCAGTTGAGATACAACTTGTGAATGAATTTGAGTCCTGATTTCAGACTTCTGCTGCTGGTCACCATGGGGCAGCAGATGAAGGCTCAGTAGGGGGGAGCTTCTTGCTACTCACACAGGAAGCCCAGGTTGAGTTTGGGCTCCTGGCTTCAACTTGACTTCATCGCAGCTGTGGCAGGCAGAATTTCTGTCTCTCTCTGCCTTTCAATACATAAAAAGTAAAAGAACTGCAAGAACATTTCAGACAGTTCCTGGAAACCCTCTCACTGATGGAAGTGCTGACACTGCTGAGAGATACTCAGATAATAATTATGGCATAGTCTGTCACACTTGGTGTCCTTGAGAATCGAGATACTCAGCGTGGAAGAGAATATAAACATAAAATTAAGAAATGCAAATACACACCTGATTTTGATTTGAAAGGTTTTTTCTTTCCAGGTTTGTCTATTAATTTGGAAGGCAGAGTGATAGAAACAGAGGCATAAACACACAGAGAGATCTGCTCACTGGTGAATTCCCCAAGTGCCCACCAACAGCCAGTGTTAAGTCAAGCTGAAGCAAGGAGCTACACATTCTATCTGGGTCTTCCCACACGGGTGGCAGGAACCCAAGCACTGGACCGTCATTTGTTGCCTCCCAGGCACACCGGCATGAAGCAGGGCAGAAGTGTGGAGGAGCCAGGACTGGGACTGGCTCTCTGATATGGCATATGGCACTGCAGGCAGCAGCTTAACCCACGGATCCCAGTGCTTTCCCTTGGGAGTTGCTGATATAAACTTCGAATGAGGGTACATGTCTTCAAAATTCTATGATGGCACTTTAAAAAAAAGATTTGTTTATTTTCAAAGCCAGAGTTTCAGAGAGAGAGGGAGAGAGAAAGAGGAAGAGATCTTTGTCTCTGTCTCTTATCTCTGTAAATCTGTCCTTCAAATAAAAATAAATGACGCTTAACAAAAAAAAAAAAACATAAAAGAGGGAAAGCCATGCTTGTGAACGCTAAGATGGAACTTCTGGGGCAAAGAGCCTGAGAAATGGCCCATCTGACCCCTCACCCGCTGACCCCTCACTGCCCACCCGCTGACCCCTCACCCCTCACCCGTGCTGTTCCCAGTGTCATCTACTACCAGCTAGTGATGACAACCGCCTCACATCAGATAAACGGTCTCAGTGTTTTGGCAGACCACCTGGCACTCAGTATTCAACCAGTGCTAACTGCCATCCTCACCTGTCATTGTCATCACAGTCGGTATTACTAATGCCATCCTTAACAACATTATCATTTCTTTCTCTCCCGGTTGACATCATTGTTTAATGCAAGAACTCCTGGAAGGGACAGTACATTCCCCAAGAGGCAGGTGACTCATCGGTTGTTTTTGTCCTGGCAGGTCAGAGCAGAGCCTTACAAAAGCTTAAAGAAAGGAAAGAGAACAGGAGAAGAGGAAGAGGGAGCCCAGGGAAAGCTTAGAGCGGGTCTGAGCTCAAACTAGTTGGGAGGAGTTTACAAAACAGTTCACTTGCAGCCCACAGACATTCACGAGGCATTCAGAGGGCCTGCTGGGAAACAAGAAGGCCAGCAGGAGAGTGGACAGAAGCTGTGTCCCTGCCAGGGAGTCTCGTGCGTGAGCCACCTGCCTGTGCGTGTTGCCATGGGCGAAGAGGGCACGCTGTCTTCCACTAAATCTTGTGTTTACTGTACCTTTTGCCATGGAAAGTTTTCACTGTTCGCACTGTCAGCACAGGACTGAGATGGCACAACAGGAAAGCTCTCGGTAAGGCTTCTTGTTTGCCTCTGGACACGCTGTGCCGACAGACCAGAACTGAGTGTGTGTCCCTGTTCCTCGGGGGTTGAAAGTCTAAGGGAAGTTCATCCTCATACTTTTCTCTAAAATCCTGGGCTGTTCACTGATGCCTGTTTCTGATTTTGTTATCAGCTTGTCTCTTGAGTATAGGTATTTGAGTCTCTGTATTTTTATACATTTAAAAATCATATTTACATATTTTCACTTTTACTTGCAAATGAACCAAAAACAAGAGCGATTTTCCATGTGTTAGTCCACACCTCACAAAGTCTGCAACAGCCAGGCCTGAGTCAGGCCAAATCCAGGAGCAAAATCTCAGTCCAGGTGTCCCACGCGCATAGGCTAGCCTGCTCCCGAGCCAGGGGTCCCATGCGCATAGGCTAGCCCGCTCCCAAGCCAGGGGTCCCACACGCGCGTAGGCTAGCCCGCTCCCGGGCCAGGGGTTCCACGTGTCTGGGCTAGTCCGTTCCCGAGCCACTTCCCACTGCTTCCCTGGATGTACACCGGAGGAGGCTGGTTGAAAGGCGAGAACCTGGGCTGGAACCAGGCACTCTGATATGAGATTCAGGCATTCCAAATCTTAACCACTGAGCCAGGTACTCACCCTGATTTCTTGCATTTTTGTTTCTCACTTTTCACCATTACAAAGAGGAAATAAGTGTATAGTAAAATAGTGTATGTTGGAGGTGTTTGCTCCCATTTTAGCTTCCAGGTAACACTGGTCAGAAATGTCCATGATTTATTCATTCACTCAAAAAAAAAAAAATCTAAGGTTCCTCCTCCTTGTTGGCCCTGGTGCCTGGAAGCCAGCAGCGAACAAAGCAGTAGGTCCCTGCCTTCTGTGACTTATGGCCACAAACAAGACCCATGAGCAAATGAGCACGGAAGATGTTGGACAGTGTTGAATGACATGCGCACAAGACAGCAGGGTGGGCGATGGGAATGGAGTAGCATCATTGGGATGATGTTTAAACACAGAACTAAAGGAGAAGAAGAAAGGCGTTGTGGCAAAGGAAAGCTTGTCTAAGCAATGGGTAGAGGATTTTCTACTTGATTATGTATAAAACGTTTCTGAAGGGGTTGGTGCTGATGCAGTGGCTTAAGTCACTGCTGAAGATCTCTGCATCCCATAGCTCCCTTTCTGATCGAGTTTCTTGCTAATGTGCTTGGGAAGGCAGCAAATGCTAGCTCAAGTGCTTGAGTCCCTGCTACCCATTTGGCAGGGAGACAGAGAGAGAGAGAGAGAGAGAGAGAGAGAGAGAGAGAGAAGAGAAGAGAAGAGAAGAGAGCCCAAGCTTTTATTTGCTGGTTTGTTCCTCAGATGCCTGCAGTAGCTGGGGTAAGGCCACCCAAAACCAAGAGCCAGGAAGTCCATCTTGGTCTGCTGCTTTCCCGGAACATTAACTCAGAAGTGAAGCAGAAGCTGGACTCAAACCAGGCACTCTGACGTGGAGTGGAAATGCCCTAAGCAGCGTCTTACCCAGCTTCATCACAATCCCCACCTCCTGAAATCAATTATTTTAAATATAACCATTGGTTTTTAATTATGTATTAATAATTAAGGAGGTCTTCAAAGAGTTCATGTAAAATATATAATGAAATACAATACATATGCTTTATTTTTTTCATCAAAATAAACTTCTTTTAACTCAACTTTTCTAAAATTTTTTGGAAATACCACTGCGATTCCCTATTCCCATGAAGTGTCCACCCCCAGGAAGAAACCCTGACACCTACCAGGAGTCATTCCCAGCTGTCTCCTCTCAAAGGTCCCTGACAACCACTAACCTGTTGCGAAGATTTCAGATAACCGGAATCATGCAACGTGTAGCCTTTTGTGTGGCTGGTTTCACTTAACACCATGTTTTCAAGACTGACTTGTGCTGCAGCTGTATCAGCCCATCATTCCTCTTGATGGTTGAAGGACCTTCCATAGTGTCACTAGAACACCTTGGATGGATCCACTTGTTGCCTGTTGTGAATGAGACTACCATGCACCTTTGTGTACAGCTATTTGATGAACACATTTTGCAGTTTTCTTGGGTATATAGCTGGTAGGATTGCTTGATCATATGGTAATTCTGTGTTTCACTTGAATCAACTTTTGATCCTGAGGTACTACTGCTCCCTGAAGTTTCACTTCTTGAGAGAGGAAACATTGGACCAGGCTGCTTTAGCAAATGTCCTGTCTTGCACCATTTATGTATTGATTTTGAAGATTTCTTTTAAGATTTCTTTTCTTTTTAGTTTAAAGGCAGATTTACATAGAGAAGGAAAGACACAGAGAAAAATATCTTCTATCCACTGATCCATTCCCCAATTAGCTGCAACAGCCAGAACTGGCCTGGTCTATAGCCAGGAGCCAGAAGCTTCTTCAGGTCTCCCACATTGGAGCAGGGCCCCAAAGACTTGGCCATCCACTGCTGCTTTCCCAGGCCTCAGACAGGGAGCTGGATGATGGGAAGTGGAGCTGCCATGTCACAAACTGGCAGCCATATGGGATTTCAGTGCTTGAAGGCAGAGGATTAGCCCATTGAGCCATGGTACCAGCCCCTGTATTTTTTCAAATTTACTGGAAAGGCAGAGCACCAGGAGAGAGAGAGAGAGAGAGAGAGAGATCCTCTTCCATCTGCTGGTTTGCTCCTCAGACACAATAGCGAGGGCTCTGGCAGACCAAAGCTGGGAGGCCAGAGCTCCATCCAGGTGGGTCCCACATGGGCGGCAGGGACCCAAGTTCTTGGACTATCTGCTGCTTTCCCCAAGGGCATTAGCAGGGAGCTGGACTGGAAGTAGGACAGCCAGGACTCAAATCAGCACTTCAAAATGTGTGTCACGGCAGCAGCTTAACCCGCTGCGCCGGAACATCAACTCCCCTCATCCTGAATACATGAGGGAGACAGACTCTTGGTGGGACCTCATTCTTAAGGTGTTATGAATCAGCATTCCCAGGCTCATGTAACAAAAAGTGACGCGAAGGCAGTCCCCTTCAAAGTTAACTGGGGGTCCAGCCTTGAGCAAGCTTGAATTCTCCAGGTGCTTCCAAATGCATCACAAGCTGCTCAGGGAAGGGAAGGTATGGGAAGTGCACGCCGTCTTCCGACGATGGTATCAGGGAGAACTTTCAGCATTTCTTCTGTGACTAATGCTGAATGCCTCCCAGCCTCTCCTAAACCCACACTGGTGCCCACTGTGCCTGTGTTTGAATTGGTGTGGCTTGATAGACTCAGTGCACAGAAGAGCTAGACTCTAAGAGCTCACTTTTTTTTACATGTGAAAATAATATTTTCGATGTGTCAAGTTAGGTAAAATAACATACTGAAATTAATTTCACCTGTTTCTTTTTAGTTTTCATGGGCTACCAGGAAACTGTAACTGACTCATGTAGCTCACGTTGTGGCTTGCATTCTATTGCTACTGCACAACCCTTGTTCTAGGCGATTCTGCTCAGTAATTTGATCAGCTGGATGGTATTATCGTCCCCACATTATGGGTGAGGAAATGGAAGCTTAGGGAGCTTAAGTAAATTGCCTGAGATCACACAACTGGGGCTTAAACAACTCTGTGTGTCTCCAGGCCTCAGTCCTTCCCCATTACCTCTGCCAGCTCCCCATCGCTGACGGCCATGATCCTTAGCGCCGGCCAAGAGCCGTGGGCATGTGTCCCCAAGGCGGAGCCCCAGGGAGGCCTCCTGGTGGATTGCGAGGTGCACTGGGTGCAGCGCGGGAACCGTCTGCAGGAGGCTTCCTGAAGCCTCTGTCCACGGAGGACAGAGCAGGGAGGCAAGTGCTTCCACCACTTCCATTTCTGTGAGCTGTGTGTGTGTGTGTGTGCGCGCGGTGTCATAGGCCAGCCTCTGTGTGTGTGTGTGTGTGCGCGCGCATTGTCATAGGCCAGCCTCTGTGTGTGTGTCTGGAAGACACGGGGTGGTGTGTCTGTGCTTTGTAAAGTATATGGCATTCATTTCACCCTGTTTCCTTAGGGGTCTGAAGGCATCCTTCTCAGTGCTGCAGCCTCGGTTGCAGTGGGGTGCTGAGGAGAACCAGGGTGGCAGGAAAGGTCTCCCAGCTTTGTTTCCCCCACTGCCTTGAACTGCTCTCCGCTCTGCCCAGCCTTCTTGGCTCAAGGCATCAGGACGCTTGCCACACACAGAACTCTCTTCTGTTCATCATCAGTGCTAGCTACGCCTATTTCTCTTAATGCCATGACTTAATTGCACTTGCATCTTCTATTTGCTTGAGTGGGACATGCATCATGTGTATTTCACTTTGCATACTGAAGATGCAGCCCAGTTTGCACCCCCGATTCTTGGAGCTGTTTTGTTCCAGGTTGGGAAGGCAGAGGGAGCATTAGATTCCTGGGAATGGCAGTTGCCCGTGGAGCCCCCGTCCTTCCCAAAGCTGAAACCCTCCCGTGTCCATGGGTGTTGGACATGCTGCTGAGGGCTGTTAAGCAAAAACAAAACATTTCTATTTTTTCTCCCTAAGACTACAGATTTACAGCAGACCCAGAAATGTGGTGGCAGCTCGAACACAAAACCCTCAGAAACTGAAGATGTCTCGGCTTGTATGTGCTTTGGGTTTTGCGTGTTTTCATTTTTTTAATGCAGAGTCTAATTTTCAGTGCCACTAAATTAGGTTCACTTTGACCTAAATAACTACGTGGAAAAGAGATTGCAGCATTTGTTTTTGTTTAGTCATTCTTTCTTCAAATTCCTTAGCGGTTTTGAATGTAATTCAGACTTGGTGACAATGAGCCATAGACAGAAGAAATCAGAAAGTTCAAATGGGGCTGGGACAGTACCGGGAGCTGAACTGACAGTGTGACCTTAAGGAATTGAAGCTCCACAAACATTTTTTAATCAAATGCCTAGCTTGTTCTAGGCATCCTAACAAGCGCTGGGAGAGTTACAAAGATACCCAGGGCATGAATCCTGAAAGAACTTAGCCCCACAGGGAAGGCTGTTCACAAAATGAGGGTCTAAACGAATAGAATCGAGTCTGGCAGAGGAGATCAATCTGATTACAGCTGGGGAGGTTGAGGCTGGCTTCGTCAAGGAAGTAGTATTTGGGGTGGTCCTTGGAGTGTGGCTGGGGTGTTGGTGTGAAGCTGCTAGGCAAAGGCATTTCAAGTAACAGAGCAGGCCGTGTCAGCAAAGGTGTGCTGGGAGGAAGCCCAGAGCTGCCGCCATCGGGGAACTCGTTAGACAGGAAGGCACAGTTAATTCTGAGTAATAATGGGAGATCAGTTTTGACTGTTAGATTAGAATCAAACTGTGGTAGGGCTTGAATTCCATTCCGAAGGACTAGGACCTCACTTGTGGTGGGGAGCGGGAGCCAACATGAAGAGGGCCCTGCCTTGCTAGCCTGTTTATTCCAGGCAACCCTGGGTACCTTGAGGGGTAAGCAGAAAGACAGGAGGCTGGGGGAGGGTAGGATTGGCCGTGGGAATGAAAGGGAGAAGCTACAAGGGAGAACTGGCTGGGCTGGGGGATGGTGGGCCTGGAGGAGTGACGGAGGGCTGAGGCCGGACCACTGAGCAGACAGAGGTGCTGAGCAGGTAGAAAACTTGTCCGAAAGACACGGGCATGGGTGTTGAGCAGGTGGAGGCTGTTCCCAACAGCCCACTCAGTCCCAGACGTCTCCCTAGCCCAAAGCTTTCTGTTTCTTCTGAACTTAGTGTGAGCCTGAACTTGCCAGGCTGTCCACCGGCCCACTCAGCTCCCTTGCTATGACACTCGTGTTGCTGGAGGGTGCAGGCCAGACCGGCCACACAGTGCACACTGTCCAATTTGATTCTCTGTAAGCAGAGTAATAGAATGTCCATGTCCTGGAACTTTGTATCTTGGAAATTCTGACAGTCACTTGTAAAAAGAGGATCTAAGATATCAGAAAGAAAATCTGCAGAAAAAAATGTATATTAAGATGATGCTAATAATAGCCAAAAACCAGAACAATTCTGTCTAACACTATAAGGAGATAGTTAAATTAAGTAAATTACTGTTCATTTACTTAATGATACAGTACTCACTTGTTAAAAGGTTAGTTGCGCAGAGCTGGTTAGCAACAAGCAACTGCTTATGAGATAATGTTATATTTAAAACAATAGAATACACAATTGCGTACAGTATGGTTTCCGTTGTCTTTAAATATGCATACAAAAAAGACCAGGCGGGAATGACCCCAAATGCTGCTGTTACATGCCCTAAGCCAATGGAGATGTGAATGGCTTATGTTTTTCCCCTGAATCTTTTTGGATATCCCATATTTAGTTTGTACCCTTTCTATAATTTCGATTTTTCTTAAATACTCAAGGGAAGCTGTGACTGCCACATAGCTCCCCCTGTGGACTGCATGGCTGGACATCAGTGACCAGTGAGTTTCCAGGCTGACAGGACCCATTTTTTTTTTAATTAATTATTTTGCATTATGTGACAGTTTCATAGGCTCTGGGAATCCCCCCACCCCTCCCCTCCCCCCTGGTGGATTCCTCCACCTTGATGTAGTATTACAGTTCAAATTCAATCAAGATTCTTTCCTTGCAAACGTATACCAAGCATAGAGTCCAGCTACTTATTGTCCAGATGGGTTGAACAGTTTCTTGGGGGGACCATCTTTGGTCCGAAGTTAGAGCTGGTAGAATATCATCCCAGTCAATTAAGAGTCCCAATATAACATCAACAGCAATTTGCAACATTATGGAATTGACATGGTTTTGAGTAACCAGTATGTTTAAAAAAAAAAAAAAAAGCAAGTTCTTAACCACAACCTCTGATTAGCTCATTGACATTTCAATTTTAGTTTATATACAGGATCGGCTGCTATATACCTTAAAATGGCTATAAGTTACCATTCAGCTGTCTCGTGTCTATTTCATTTTAGTATTTAGCCATTTGTTGTGTTGAAGTATAATTTTGCTGATCTTGGCAGATTTTAGGATAATCTAGACTGGCTTGTAACTCTAACAAGACATTTGTCGACAATTAAGGTGCAGAACATTTTTTTGGGGGGCGGGGGCGGTGTGCAGGAAAATCCTTAACACCATAGTGAGGAGTGACTAATCTTTGTGTCCCACCCAGCAAGGCATGAGCCAATTCTCGCCAGCTCTTTCCTGTCAGATGACAAGCTCTACTCCTTGTTGTTTGTCTATTTATTTTAGGTTTTTTTTAGTTTGTATGATTGTTTGTTTGCTATGAGGGGTTTTCAGAGCGATCCCGATGGTCATTGCGAGGGAGGGTGGGGGTCCAGAGTTGGAGCCAGGCTCGGACCAGAGAAAGCTCTCCTCCCTGGTCCCAAAGGACGTTTATTGTTCTTCTGTTTCTGCGGACCGCTCAGGGCTTCTGGTTGTCTTTCTGATGACGTTGGTTTCTGCACGGTAGTGTTTGGACTTCTTCCATCCCCTGCGGAAGCTCCGGTTGGGGGTGGGTGGCCTCAGAGTACTCGGCCTCCGAGGGCATCCAATTCCCTGTGGCCTCCTTGGCAATTGGGATTTAGTCCTTGTTGCTCGTATTAATAGTTTGTGGTGAAGGTCTGGGAATCTTCATGGTTGGGATCCAAGCTTCCTCCTTACCACCTGCTCCACTCTGGAGTGCTCCCCTGCTCCACGCACATGACCTCCTGTTAAGAGGTTGGACAGGACCCATTTTTAAAGACCAAGGGGCAGGCACTGTGGACAGCTTGTTATGCTGCCTCTTGGGACCCACATGCCATGGCCAAGGGCCTGGGGTTGAGTGCTGCCGCTACTTCAATCCAACCTCCTGCTAAGGGGCAGAGGATAGCTCAAGGTTTTGAGTCCCTGCTACCCACAGGTGGGATCTGGCTGGACTTGTGAATTGCCTGCTTCAGCCTGGCCTAGCATTGGCTGTTGCCAGCCTTTGAGGCGTGAACCAGTGCATGGAGTATCTCTCCCTGTCTCTCTTGATCTCC